>NC_091078.1:7517500-8767500 GCF_032405125.1 Capricornis sumatraensis
TTTGCTCTGGCTTCAATAAAGGTTCACAGCTTATAGTTTCTTTTAAAAAAATCTGCAGCAAATTCAGACTTAAAAGTCTGGGGCAATTTGATGTTCAGGTTTTGAAAGTCACTACTGAGCAACTTTCACTTGGCCATCCCTTCATTATTACTTGGCATACATAAATTTACTTTAAAAACACCCACAAGAGATCCTATTTCTTCATGGAAATTAAATGGAATATTGTAAATGTCTTATTTACAAGCCAATATACGATTCCAATAATTTTGGAGTCTTACAGCCATGATCTCTCCAAAGGGTGGTGTTGTCAAAGTCGCTCAGTTGTGTTCAACTCCCTGTGACCATATGGACTGTATAGTCCACAGAGTTCTCCAGGCCAGAATACTGGAGTGGGTAGCTGTTCCCTATTCCAGGGGATCTTCCCAATCCAGATGGCTAAAATGGTAAGGGTTGTGTTACTAGAAGACAAATAATGTAATGTCTGAGTTGTTGGAATGACTGCATAACATTCCATCCAGTTGGAAATTCAAGATAAGCTAGATCATCCTTCTCATTTGAAGATGGGATCATGGAGATACTATTATATATACATAAAGTAGAAGCTTTCACAATGTCATCTTCCAACATAAAGATCTTCTAATTCATTTTCAACAATAAGAATTATTTGTTATCACACCATTAACTCTTTCATAGGCAACAATACATGTGCCATCAATACAGGTTTTTATGACAAAGGCATTAAAGTACCAGAAGCCAAGCATGTCTCGGTCTGGTCATCGCTACTAGTGTCTTCACTGGGTAATCAGCATTAATACGCAGCTTCCCCACCACCATTCTGCCCTCACCACAGCTCTTCACTAGAGTACAGTGGGTACTAGACATCAAAGATGCCTGTTTAGGCACCTTTGAGAGAACTAAATATATAAAATTGTAAAAAATATATTTGAGCTTATACATCACAGGGCAGGTAATCATATATACCCATAGTTTATTCTTCATTTCTAAGAGATAATCTAGCAGACATTTTACTCCAGGGTCTTTTGAATTTTTTCCAACTCAAGAAAATTTCTGCTTACCTAAGAGGAAGAACCAGAAAATGCCCATATTACCTAAACATTGCCAAGCTGGCTGATTTCTAAGGTTTTTATTTCATTGGCATTCCATGAGGCAATCACTTTAATGTCTGTCAATGAAACAAAAATAAAGCTACCAAAATAATCCAACACCTAAAGGTAATACATGTATATTTTATACATACATATATGCTTATATATGTATGTGTGTAGTCACAGTAGGAAACAGATTATTACAAGAGAACAATGTTGATCTTAAGGAATGAATTTCTTCTTTTACCCTCACTATTTCTTTAACAGGGAAAGAAAGAATAAAAGAGGAAGAGATAAAGCTTATTTAAAGGCCTCATTTCCCATGACACTGGGATGCATTTAAAATTGAGAACAGCTCAGAAACTTTGTGCTGGTCTTTCTTGGATGAAGACTGAATTTGTGTAGACTAAAATACAAACATAGTATAGACATGCCATCATTTAATAACACTGTACTGAATCTATACAATTGGATAATAATTTCAAAAGTACTCTTTATATATAAAATGTTTCCTGGATACCAAAAGCTCAAATAAAAACCCCACCCCTCCTGATATGTTCCTAAGTATACTATGTACTCAGTTGGGAAATGTTTCATAGCACTTGTCTAAGGGAAATATTTTCTGGTTTACAGGGTTGGAATTAGAGGACTCACCATTTCCCCCCTGCTCACTCAGGGAGTCATGGTTTCCTGTAGCACCATACTGCAAGGTAAGTGTGAGTGACTGCTGCATACATCAAGCATATTCTGGTGGACAGCTGGTTACTGAAAGCCTTAGAAGCCCCACTCAACTCGTACCTGTCAGTGAGTCCAGAAGCCAGTGGTCATTCTCTGGAAATCTACCTGGCCCTTCTGTTCTCTGGTAGGTCTGCTATGTTATGATCAAAACAAGTTAACTGTGGAGTCCTGAAAAACTGCACCATTTCTCCTCTAGAGGACTTGGCTATCGATACTTGGAGATAATGTAAATCATTGGGGATTTTATCAATCTACAAATATGTAGTCCTTCACGCATAGCAAGGTAGATATTGGACAAGAGTGTAAACCATTGAACAATTAATATACACAAGAAAATTGGAGAAAATTTAGATGCCAATTCTCCAACATAACTTCCACTATTTCTCATTAGCATAAAATTGTTCATATATTTTAAGCAGCATTCTATAGAAGTCACTGGCAAATCAGAATAATGTACACTTTATATAAAATAAGACAGGAAATGATTCAGAGTGAGAGAGTAATGAGTGACATTCATTCTCCAATAAATAATGAATTGCAACTTACTCAATTACCAAATCTCCAAATATCTATCCTCATAACAAATACAGGTAAAATGAAGCAAAATCAATAGTGTCTTGTAGAAGTAAACACTTCAGTGTAGGCATGTGAGCTTGAAAGACAAGGTACTGACGTCTCCAGGTGTTGGCCACATTAGATCAGCTTTGAGAATCTTGATGCTTATCAGCACTTGTCTGCTGGTGCCCAAAGAGGTGCTTTTTGAGTCTGAACGCTTTTCATAGGAGAGTTTCATATTCCAAAAGGAGATAATGGTCACCTTCAGTGGTCATTTAATAATTTCTCTTTATGGAGGATTTCTGTCTCCACTATCAATTTTGACATAACTGTATCTCTAAACTTTACATCAGGCTGCTGGTGGACATGCTTGATGTTCATACCCTTTAGAATGCATGAGGCTGCTTATAATCACAGAATACATGGTTCTACTTTAAATAAGGGTTGGATCAGGACTTAAGTTTGATTGACAACCTTTGATCTTCTTAGAGTAAATGATACATTAACTTCATACAGAACATACAACCTCCTAAGCAGGTGGATTCTGTATGAATTCATTTACATATGCAACAGGTAACATTTTAGTGAAAAACCCAAGACAAGCTTGACTTCAACAGACTTGAGAAGACTTCCAATGAGTTTGATAATTGTGAAAAATTTAAATATAATAACACATTGGGTAGGCAAATTATGGGGTTTTAATATACCTGTTAATTAAGACCATCTTTCTCAAAATTTCCCCAAAGATGATATTTCTAAATGAGATTTTAGATAATTGAGATATTAAAAACATATAATAATCTTGAGTCTAACAGTATTACCTCTATATTCAAAATAAACAATTAGTGACTACCACAAAGCATTTTGTTAAACATAAAATGTGTTTCTACCAAAATGTTTTCAACATTTGAGAGTTGAGTTTCCACTAAACAGTGTTAAGAACACAATGTTCTTTATTTTCCCTGTATGACATGATGTCTATTATCAATGAATATTCTCAAAGAGCAATTCGCAATGTATTCTAAGCAGAAACAGCTTAATCTTAAATAAGAACTGTATATATTCAATATTTGATTCAGAAAGAGTTACATTCCTTTTCAAGGGAATGTGCATCTTCCACAAAGAAATTTTAATCAAAGTTTTCCCAAACTTCAGTAAAAGAAATCTTTTATATACTTTCAAATACTGTGCCTTTTTATTTAAAACAGTGTAAACATAACAACTCAACACCACCGATAATTGGAAAAAGACTTGGTTATGCAAACACTAATTTCCTTGATTGCCCCATGAAAAGAAGGGTAAATAAAACAGACAAATCTTCAGGAGAAGTTTCAGTTCACCTTAGCAGTGGTAAAAATATTGCTTTATTCCAAATGAACACACAGCACAATTTACTGTTCTTTGGGGGACTTCCTTTGAACTGAATAGGCTGGGCTTTGTGACTTCAACAATTTATTCTTTCCGTATTAACCACGGAAGCCACTGTCTTGGTCCACACATGGTAGACTCTCTATAAAATAAATAGTAATGAGGATGATGAGAAAGCAAAGGGTAACCATTAATTTGATCATTGGCTTGTATAAATAATTTAAGTATGCGTGACTCAGAATAAGTACACATCCCCAACTTGCCTTGTGATACTGATATCATTAATGAGCCAATACTTGTTCCTCTCAAAAAGATTCACATCAGAAAATGGTCTAGACATTGTCAAGAGTTTTGTAGGACCCCACCATGCAAGTGATCTTGATTTACTAACTGACCTTTCTACTTAATGGAAAAAATTTAAAGTGAACAGATCTACGAGGGAAATTTTTTTTCTTCTGAATATTAGATTCCCTGATGTTTCAGAACAAATTTTTAGCAAGCTGAATACACACACACATGCACACACATACGCACAATGAACATATGTGCATACAGCATACCGGTGCTCGAGTGAGCAGGCCCCCACAAACACACACACACACACACACATACACACAGGCACACACACAGAGATGCTCCTTTGGAGCCCCTAAACAATCTCAAAGAAAAACATTTCTATTAGCATGATTTTAAGTGACACGACATTTGTGATGTTTTTGTCTCTTTTTCTATAGCAATTTCCTACCTCCCTCTGAGATTCTGTGCCTTCAAATTTTGGAGGAAGCTGGCACATAAGAGTGGCTAAGATTGCCCCATGATGCCCTCTATCTTCTGTTCCTCTCCTTTCAGAGTCTTTGTGCCATTCTTCAAAAAGTAAGTAGAAAACATTACATTGGTTGACATGACATAACCTGTGATGAGGCTGTCGAGTGGATAGAGATTTAGGGTTTGAGATTGGCAAGCCACATGGCAAGGGCCACCTGCTCACTGGCACGTCCGCCCTCAGCATACATCTCTTCTCTTTGAAACTGGGTAACTGCCAGCACTTTTAATGAGGCCACTGGCACTGTGGGGCAGAGGGTCTGAATTGCCCACATCTACTAAGAACCAAAGAGGACAGTGTTGGGACTAACTGAAATTGTATTCAGAATTCTACCCAAAAGCTTTAGTTGTAAGCTTTATCCCTCCTGAAACGTTTCTTTCCCTTTAAAAAAATATTTTGTTAAAAAACACTATGATATGAGGGCGATAGACTATTTGGTTTCTTCTAAGTAGATGCTCTTAAATTAATGCATATAAATAATTTGTATTTAATCTCCTCTCTTTCCTGTTGAGCAAAGCATAGAATGCACAGATTTCTACATCTCGAGTCACTTGGTCAATGCAGGGTCTCTTTGTATTTCATTTCTTAAGACAAATTGTGCCTCTCGTTCTGATTTGGCTGTGGGACTCAGGGGAAGAAAGGCTGTGTTTTCACTCGCACTGTCCTCGGTCTCTACGCTGGCCAGTTCGTAGTCTTCTGACCGCCTGGCATCAGTCAGAATTCGAATCTGCTCCTGGACAGTTTCTAGCAATATTTTCACTTCTTGTTGTTCTGCCGTAAGACAATCGCTGACTGGAATACTCACATTGACAATATCAGCAGAGTAGGAGTTTTTGCACCATTTGATGCTTTTGACGTCAGAAACCCCTGGCATTTGCATGCAGGTTTCCTCTAGACCCACTGAAGGGATGATGGGCACGGAACTGGCCCTTGGGGATGAGTATCCCATCAGGTCCTTTTGCTCCAAACTATTAAAATAGGAGTTTGTCTCTCTTGAAGGCAGTTGCATATTTATTGATGCATTTTGTTGGGTTGTTAAACCATTGGCTGAGTACCTGGAAAAGAAACAAAGTGTAACTTATTCTGCTCCCTGCCCCACAATATTCAGTCAACAAAGCACTTTCCACATGCATCATCTCACTGACTTCTCACAGCAACCCCATGAGACGGATACTATGTTCCCAGTTAAACAGAGAAGTAAACTGAAGCTCATAGAGGTGAAGTGACTTGCCCAAGGTCACACAGAAAATAAGTGACAGACTGAGACTCAAACCCAGATCTTCTTACTTTACGTCCAGGGATCTTTCAACACACCACAGCTGTATAGGCAGGTGGGATATAGTCTTCCTGACCTCTATCCTAGAATACAAAGTAAATGGGGATTGAGCAGGTAAGAGTGTGGCCCTTCCATAGCGACAAACAGGAAACCCATAATGGCATTACTCCACTCCATCAACCTGACCACCCTCTCAGCCCTGGTTTAGTCCAGTAGACTCCCTGTGGCTACCCTAGGTGGAGGCAATCAGGAAGCCCACTCTTCAGCATCAGAATACTACAGTCCTAAGTTTCTCTGCTTCACACTGACTTTAGGGAGCCCAAGTCCAATTTCCAATGGACTGTTCTATAGGAACTCCCTCACTGCCAGTTTATAGAGCCTAAAAGATGGGATGAGAGGCATACAATTCCCCTGTCTGCCCAAGAAGAACATGCGGGAAGTTCCACAGGGCCTCAATCAATCAAGTTAGTAATGTTCCTCACACGGTTTCAGGAGCCAAGTAAGGTAGTTTATGGGTGCGTGATGATGGCCTGTCCAGAATGCCATCATGACATTCCAAGTCATTTAATATACCAGAATCTAGCTGGCCCCCTTCTTGGTTGTTCAGAGTTGGTGAATTTTCCATTGCTTCTGAACTCTCTAAAGCCAAAGATTGGAGCCGAGATATGGTAGATTCACAGAAATGAACAGTAGTATTTATCCTATTTCTCAATTATTTTTACTTAATTTTAACCTTAAATTAAAATTTAAGCATAATCTAAACATTTTCACCCTCAGTATAATAAATCTCATTCTCCTTGTCTTACATTATAATGTAAATAAAAATCATGTTTATACACGGAAATAATAATTGCAACAAAGTGTGTTGCATACTAAATAGAAGCCTTTATTGTAAAGACAAGCTAGGAGAAATTTAGAGATCTGTCTTTCTGCCAGACAGCACGAAAAATGAGGAATGGCTTTAGGTTGCAGTTCCATCCTCTCTCACTGTGCCCAACATGGAGTTGGCAATCAATACATTTTGATGGAATGGACACAGGACTACATGAACAGATCTTTAAGGTAAACACTCTCTTAATATCCTAGTTAACACAACAAGAGCTAACATTCACACAGAGCTTTCAAAAGGCACTTTCACCTCTAATTACTTTATTGATTTATATAACACTGTGTGGTTTATTATTATTACCATTTAATGGACGAAAAAACTGGACTAAGGAATACCCAAATGACTTGCCCCAAATTATACTCTTGGTAAGCAGCAGAGGAAGCAGTTAAAGCTATGTTGTCTTATTTTGTTACTATCAAGGCCTTAAATGAGTGGGCATCTCAAGGTGCATCCCAACCTTTTTGGGGATGTAAAATCTTTACCTGCAGAAACTATATAGGCACATAGAAGGAAATTCCCTAAGGGATCTTACTGCTTTCTCCTTAGTGTTATATGACTGAAAATCTGAACCTTTAAAGTTTCTGATCAATGAATCAATTTCAACAAGAAGGAAGGTGCCAACTTCAAGGCTTCTGTGTTCTCTTCTTAGCACCATTAATGCGTATGAAGGTAGAAAATGTCTGCTGTCAGATTCACCAATGGCACAGGGCCATGAAATTTTATTAGGATAAAATCATCTTTCACATGGATATCATCAGAGTAGATCCATGAGTAGAATCTAACAGGTTGAAAAGTAGTGATGACAGATGTCAATTTTTAATACCTGGATCTGAACATATTTGTAAAAATGATGGCTAAAGGTGTAAATATCTTATAGGATTTAGTCAACCGACACTTTAACAAGTCCACAATGTCACATGACTAAGAAATAATCAAAGGCAATTCAAGCCAGACTTGGAGCTATCTTCCAATATGCCTGTGGGCTGCCCTGGGTGGCTCAGTGGTAAAGAATCCTCCTGCCAATGCAGGAGACCTGGGTTCCATTCCGAGTCAGGAAGATCCCCTGGAGAAGGAAATGGCAACCCACTCCAGTATTCTTGCATGGAAAATCCCATGGACAGAGGAGCCTGGCAGGCTATAGGTCACAAAGAGTTGGGCACAAGTTAGTGATTAAAGAGCAGCTAATAGATGAGAAAGGACGTGTAGTTGACTTATGTGTCATCTCACAAGCTAGGTATGGGTCACACGCTGGCAACAACTGAAATCTAAAATGCTGCCCTAACATGAAGGTATACTTTAAACTATTATAACTCTCCAAAAATGTGACTTTGTTTTGGATCAGCAAATATTTCAAAAGTTCTACCACCATTACATTCTCTGGAGTCTCAGACAAACACGGAAGCCTCACTTTAGTTCACTCATTAATTAAAACTGTCAGGTTGTAATGCTGACCTGGGGGCTGCTCTGAGGACTTGCTGAACTGATGCCTCTGCATGAATGAGTAGAGGCACACTGGTGGTCCTCCCTTTCTTCCTAGAGTTGCTGCAAGTGTTCTAGCACTGATCTTTGAGTAGGAGGGGACACTACTCTCCAGAAGTTTAAGTTAAATTTCTAGATGTGATTCTTGATTAGAAGATACTCAGAATTCTACATTCCATCATAGTCAATGACTGTCACATTCTATCCATAAGCTCATCATTCATTGACTGTTAAGTACCAGTTTGGACTGCCCTTCTTCTGATGATCCCTCAGCAAAGTAAGCACATGTGCCATTTCCTTTGTAGCTATGTGAACAAAGCCTCCTTTTAAAGAGGGAAGATTTCAACAACTAGTCATTTCGTTTGATTCCCAGGAATTCAAGGGTCAGGCTAAGAAACATGTGTTTCCCCAGAGGACTCTAGGACCCAATTCTTGGTGCAAATGGCATTAGAATGAACAGACTAAATTGAAGGAATCTAATTTTCCCTCTGGAGCCATACAATTAGAGATTCCACATTTATACGTTGCCATTCATGACAGATTTTTCCTCATGTTCCTTTCTTGGTTTAGTGGTTTATTGAGTCAGAAAGGTTGGTATTCAACGGTTCTTTTACATGGGATATCTCATCTTTGGGTTCACCATTGAAATTCTTTTATCTTTCACGAATTCATCTCTAAACTTCATGAAGAATAACTGAATATAAGTTTGTGAAGTTGCTATTTAAGTGAGATGGATGATAAGTATATTTCAGATCCCTTCTACTTTGAAGGTAGCAGTCTCTTGTGAGTCTAGCTCTTTCTGTTTAGTATATGAATCCATCAGTTTGATTTGCCTGACATAATGCAGTTCAGAGCTTTGTGAGCCACTAGCCATAGTCGACACCAACCCACTGATCAGGGGAAAGGCTCTTGAAGAAGCTCCTTTCCACCTGATTCCCTCCTCAGGCTTCACCAAGTCAGACACTGGGTTCAAGCTGGGCTGAAGTTAGTGCCAAGGAGAGACATCATATACACTGGCAGTCTAACTAGCAGACAGCACCCACGTGCTTAATAAACAAACAGCAAATGGCTGACGGCTCTTATAAATTCATTCACTCCCCCTCCAGGCAAGGGCCAGATTTGAAAAAGGCTTTTAGCTGTGAAATTCTATTACCAATTCCATTTCCAGTCCGGTGAGATGGTCAGTCCCCCAGGAGTGGGAAATAGCTGTTCTCGAGAACTGAGAATGAGATTGCTCCCTGAGATTCATTGGGCTGAGCACACAGTGACTTAAGAGTCATCATTTATCAACACTGTGTGCGTATCACATTGGAAAATGCATGTGGCCAGCCAATTGAAGAGAATATGCCAAACCCAATGATCGTTAAGTCCCCCAGGAGTTAGAAAGCAAAACAGTGCCTGAACATGCCCTGGAAATCTCTGGGGCCTTGGAGATTTGTGTATGTTTGGTTCAACCCTATGCCTGTCACAGAGCATCCTCTTACTCATACATATGAAACGATAGCCATGGTAGTACCCAGCAGAGGAAAGAAAGCATGGACTGGGTTCTCTGTCCACTCACAACATCTCTGAGCTTGATTTCAACTCACTCATTCTCATTCTAACATTCATCCCGGGGCAGTGGGGAGAAGGTTAGGGGAATACCTAAATAACAGACATTGTTAGTGATTTAAGAAGAAAAATAATTATGAAACATAATTAACTATAGGCTAATGCAAGCCCCTTTTCCAGCCATAAGGCAAATAGAGATGCAAACTGCTTCCTGAAACTTGTATTATGTATTTTGGACAACTTAGCTATTATGTTGAATGTGTAAATCTCACCCCAGATCTGTACTGATATATTTTACAGTCCAATTGGAATTGCTTCACAATTACAAAATTTGAGACACAGGCTATTTATTTATTATCTTCTAGCCTTCCTACAGAAATCTATTGCTGAGATTTGTCAGACACGGCACTGTTGCACGTATATCTTGCCCGGAGGGAAAGACAAAATTAAGAATCTGGGAGCTCAAACCTGCTTTGACTTTCAACTTGCTACAGACTGGGTAGAAAAATCACCCAGACCAAAGAAATGTAGCCTGGCTTATTCAGAGAGAGAGAAGAAAACTTGATGCAGCAGGAAACAGGCTTGAGTGAGGGAAGGGATTCTTAGACTTTCTGAAGTAAACCCTGATTACATTGCTCTTGAAATTAGTAGTAATACTTTAATAGTTCCCATGGAAATAAATACAAGTACCCCTTCTCTGCTTACTATGTGTCAGGCACAAGCTCTTGACACATGTCATTTCTTTTTAATCTGCCTGACAATCCTCAGGAAGGCTCACACTATTTTGTTCAATTTATAGACTAGAAAACACAAGCTTAAATGATAAAACTTTCTCAAATTCAAACAAGTAGTAATCCAGGTTGTTGGTTTTGATAAGGGCTGCCATCTTTGGTTGGAGAGCTTATGTCAGTTAGGTAAGTGGTGTCTACAGTTCACTCTACACTCTACTCACCATTCTGTGAGCCCCATGCAGGTCCATGTCCGCTCATAGAAGGGGCACTTTCTGCACTGCAAGGATGGGCAACAGCCACTGAGTCCGAAGCCCATTTTTCCACCCCTGCACTGTGAGTAAAACTAGAGATCTGAGTTCAGCTAGTTGTGCCTTGACAATATGCCGTCAGCATTGACTGAGACACGTTCAAGAATGCTCTATGGAGCAGATGCTACTTCTGTATTACCAGTAACTGCTTATGGTATTTTCCACGATAGTCATTAGAGAATTAAGTCTTTTTTTTCCCCAAAACCTAAGGATGAAGGAATACTTTTTCATCCTAAGAAATCCCTAGTTTTTAAAGTCAAAGACACATTCCCAGTTATTTTAGAAACTGCACTAAAACATAGTGTAGATATCTATATACTTCTTAATGTTACATTTCTTTTCCATCTAACATTTCCCTAATATCTACTTCCATTGTGTCTATTCTTTATAGTTATTCTTTTGTGGAACAAAGATGGAAGCAAGCATAAATAGCCAATTGGTGATGGAAATCAGTGAATAAAACCCCAAAGAACATTAAAAACTCCATTTAAAACTCTAGGAAACCCGCCCTAAATTCCATTGCTCTTAAGACCTACCCTTGGCAAGGTATCGTATCTTGGTCTGCGATCCTTGATTCCTCCAGTTGCTGATATGCTGGTCCCACAAGTCCACCCAGCCTACTTCGGGGTGATGGGGGTGTCCTTCTGAAGGCATTCCTATGGAGCATACCACTCCTTTGCCCTGGACTGCAGCAAGAGGAGAGGGTCCTGCTGGTGGAAAGAAAATCAACAAACAAATTGATCGTAGCCATTTCCTCACAGGTGGCTGCTCAGATTCTTTAAGCACTGTATTTGCACCCCAGATCCTCAGAGTTCTAGGCCAGGTTCCATCCATGCCTGCAAGATATTGGCTAGGAGGGATTGAAAGTTGCTGAAGCTATTTTATTTTTGGACAGACGAAGAAGAGATGTTCAGTTCCTCTGTTTCTTGCATTCCTGTCTGGAGCACAATGGACTAAAATAATGGCAGCTTTCCAGCCTGAGAGGTGAGCTTAAAGAATGCTCCAGCTCCTGATTCCCATCCTCCCTTGTCATCCATGCTCCAGCAGGGCCTCTAATAGAAATAAACATGGTCTTGTTATTAAACAGTGATGAGAACTAAACCCAAGAAGCCTTAAGGCGAACATGTCAGTGGGGTTAGTGGTTGAACAAACAAGCCTTATTTTAATTGCCGTTGTTTCCTTAAAATATATGTCATCTACTTCTCCAGTTCACAATCTCAAATTTTCATAAATCCTTAGAACCTAAATTATTTTTCTTTTGAGGTTGCCTTTTCCTAACATTTTTATTGAATTAAAGATTCTTTAAATTCTATAGTGTTTTACAGTTTTCAAAAGATTCACACAATTTTATATAATCCCATATCAACCCTTTGAGTTTACTTTTAATAAATGTATGATCATATATTTCATTTGATTCATACATCCAAATAGCCAAATAACCATATGTTATTTGCCGACTAAGGTCCATCTAGTCAAGGCTATGGTTTTTCCTGTAGTCAAGTATGGATGTGAGAGTTGGACTGTGAAGAAGGCTGAGTGCCACAGAATTGATGCTTTTGAACTGTGGTGTTGGAGAAGACTCTTGAGAGTCCCTTGGAGTGCAAGGAGATCCAACCAGTCCATTCTGAAGGAGATCAGCCCCGGGATTTCTTTGGAGGGAATGATGCTAAAGCTGAAACTCCAGTACTTTGGCCACCTCATGCGAAGAGTTGACTTCATTGGAAAAGACTCTGATGCTGGGAGGGACTGGGGGCAGGAAGAGAAGGTGACAGAGGATGAGATGGCTGGATGGCATCACGGACTCGATGGACATGAGTCTGAGTGCACTCCGGGAGTTGGTGATGGACAGGGAGGCCTGGCATGCTGCGATTCATGGGGTCGCAAAGAGTCGGACACGACTGAGTGACTGAACTGAACTGATCAGATGCTATCAAGGGGTAAATAGCATACATGGGATATACCTCAGGTAAGATCCCTACATAGATTAGATTATATTAAATAAAGAACTAGACTCTCTACAGGAATCACTTACTAATTTGCCACATTACTAATTCCATCTATATCTATTCCTCTCCTCTCTCCATGCCACTGAATTTACCCTACTACTGTGTGAACTGTAAGAACTCTGTTCCTGTGTAAACATTCCCTGAAATGCCTGTAAGATAATTTAGAATGTTTGTGTTACATTCTCATTTAACTTTGAAAATAGGAATAAAACCATACACAGAGCAAAAACATTTTCAAAATTTCAATATGGCATCAAGTTCTAAAGGAACCAATTCTCCCAAAGGAATTTTACCCATATTACTACATTACATGGAGTTCCATAACATTTCCCCCCACCAACATTACTGTTATTTCCACTTAATAAATATAAAACCTCTCCTAAGTTATTAATATTTAGGGTCAGGATTAGAAAACCTGACATATGAGTGCTAGTAGCCACTTTCCTGGGTTTGGCTAGGGAAAGCAACCACACTTTAGAACTTCATATTTGTCAAGCCTATCCCTAACTTCCTGAGTTTGTGCAGATACCAGATTATACCTAGCATGGTTATTACAAGTTCATTCTTCAGCATAATATTTCTAATGTGTTGAATCCTAAAATGCTTAACAAGGGACATCTAGCTAGGTCACTAAGCCAGCAAGTTTAAGGAGCTCCATAATAACTGATTCGTTTCTCTGCCTTCCAGTTTCTATATACACTGTCCAGTGGCAATTATGAAGTTCACAGAGCACTCGGGCTTGGATGCTAGAATTAGCTGCATTGGGTCTGTATGTTACTAGCAGCATAATGCTGGGGATGGTACTTGTGCCAGTTAGAGTCCTGGAGGGAAATAAATGGCACCAGAAATTGGATCATTTGGGAAGATTTTGCTCTTTAGAAATGTATGTTCACTGTTTGAGGGGAGAAAAAAAGAAAAATACACAACAGGATACTATTGTATGATGACAATGGGAAGCTGTTACCATCCTTGTTACTGAGTGGACAGGGGGGAAGGAGCAGTTACCTGACTGAGAAGAGAAAATGGTTGTAAGCAGAGGCCACGTGGCAGGTGCTGTGGCCCCCAGAAGAGGGGCTGTAGCTAAGGCCACCAGGCAGGGAGGGAAGGGAAAGAGTGCTAGGACCTCACTGGCCCTGCCCTTCCCTCACTTGCCTGTGCATCACAGTGAAACAACAGAAGTCCAAAGGCAAGAGAAGGTGCTGCCCGTTTTAGCGCACAAGGCAGGGCAGAAAAAGGTAAAGCCTAGACACGGTGCATGTTTTCAGGCATTTTCATAGTATTGCTGTGGGGATTAAAGAGCTCAAATATGTAGTGTTTAGCAGGAAATCTGGCACTTGGTAGGTGCTCAGCACAATAAATTCCCCAATTCCTCTGCCCAAACTGACAACTCAAAGACTCATACTAATCACTGAAAACCCTGGAATTATTTTACCTTAAAAAACCTATATATGTCCTGGCTATAAATGAGTTATATTGCCAAAATTAATGCACTAAGTATGATATGACATAATAGATGGCTTCTTTAAAATAAAGGAGGGGGGAGTGTTGGACTAAACATGAGAAATAATGGCTTTGAATTAATAGCTTTTGTTTCATAAATGAGTTATCCAAATGAGTCAGATTTGCAGTACACCAAAAGAAATGAATTATTCATAGCTAGCCAAAATGGCACAACAACAACAGAATCTACAGGTATGAACTAGTAACCCACCTTAAAAACCAGTTCTATACCTATTGATCAATCCGCTATTCAAGCTTTATAACCCAGTGGCATTCAGGAAGTTATGGAGCGGTTTGCGGGATGTATAAATCAGTGACTAGGTTATCAATCACAAAAACGTTTAAGTTTACTGCATGTTTTACAAAACAAAAGCTAGGATATATTGGACTGTAATTTACAAAGTTCTAAAAGCACTTTATAAATCAACCCTTGCCCGTCTATCAGGACACAATGCATGCCAACAAATACTGCAGAGTCATTGAACCAAACAAAAAAGAAGGTCTCTTAGAGAGTTCCTTATTTGACCTGTGAGTGATTCCTAGAAGCCATGGTAGAAACCAAGTTTAGGAGGGGGCGTATCAACAGACAAAAATAGGGATAGGGTTATTGCAGGTCAAATACATTAGAAGCTGTCATTCTTTATCCTATCCACTTTAAAACATGTATGACATGATATGATACTTAATATTATACTTTATTTTACTTGACTGTATGAAATACTGCTTTAATATGGATTACAATCTGCAGAGGGAAATACGCTTTTGGAAAAAAAAATTCTTCTAAAAGGCTGATGATTTTTGTATCTAATTTCTTAATTGAAGAACATCCATTAAGTCCAGTGAACTTAAAATGCTCTTTCATAGGGAAATATTTGTAAATTCCCCTACTGATATAAATCAAAAGTTATACTCAGTAGCTAAAGCAGTTATCCAGTGGCCAAACATATTTCATCCTGTGTCTAAAATATTTAACCCCTTTTTTTAAACTTAGCAAACCCTTAATATCTCAGTCTCTACTCATGTAGATTAAGAATAAAAATCACCATCAAGTACCAATGATTAGTATCCAGAGTGACATGAAAATCCCATAGTAAATGTGGTCAGCATCAGTAAAATCTTTTGGGGGGACTCCTTCAGAGATGATAGAGAAGTTAGCTTCTTTGAACAATGCATACTTCTCTCACAGTCGTTTCCAAAATGTGGTTCAGATATGTGAAAACCAAGGGTCAACAACATTTTTCTTTCATTGCTGGAAACAACTTCTTTTTTTTACCTTTTCCATTTAAAAAAATATTTATTCTCTTCATAATTTAAGAATTGTTTTTAACACTGTGCTTTCCTACTAAGAAAAGAAAGCTTAAATCTTTGGACAACTTCCACAAAGATGGACAATGTATTTTTGGATGTACATAAACATAATGTCTGTTCTAGCAGGTCTCAACTGTTGGCACCTTAGAACAAAGCTTTCAATTTTTGAGTTCCAGATTCCTTATGTGTAAACATAGCATGTGACTAGAAGATGCTGAGAATGTGCTCAGCCTCAGAATGCTATAAAACTGAAAACTTTTACAAGATAACTTTATTTTTGGCTTTCTTCCCCAAATAGCCAATTTTATGGTTAGAATGTGAAAAAAAAAAAAAAGTCCCACTCCACTGATAATGGAAGATCTAATAAACCAAGAGAAGATTTAGCAGGATTCTTCCCCCGTGAGAACTATGTGTGAAGATCTGGAACATGTGCTATCAGCTGCCTAGGGAAGAATGAGTCATTAAATCTGCAGTGATAAGGCAGGCTAGGAAAAACCATGTTTTTAATGATTTTTCAGATAGCAGTTGTTTAATTCACTGGTCTGCGTCTGCAGCCCTGATGGGTATTGTTGATAAGTCCCTTTAGGCTTCTTCAAGCTACACTGCTGCCTACTGGCCTCTCGGCCTGCTGTAAGCTTCCTGAGCATCCACTCCACGGGCAGCGAGAGGAGGAGCAAGAATGATCACCTCTCCTGAAAAATGTTGCTGTTCCTTGGCATGTGCCGTCCAGCATTACACACTGTGTCAACACACCCATTCCCACCATGATTTAGCTACCTGTACCTGTGGTGTTTGACAGACTGGCTTCCTCTGTCGGGAGAAGGGACCTCTGGGAATGACTGGGGGCCGGCAAAACTTGACTCCATCATTTTCTCCAATGCAGTCACAGGATGCCTTTCCGCCTTTGAATACTGTGGGAAATCACATGCAAAGAGTTGAGCTGGAGGAGAAGTTATGAGAGGAGGGCCTCTGACACTATAGCTGGATATCAAAAAGTTACTGGAACTTACCAGTAACTTTTTTCCACTGGGCACTGGATCAGGAGAATGATAAAGACATCATTTTCATCCCCTTTCTCACAATGTTCTCAACCTTTTGCTCCCAAAACTCTCTGTGATTAGATGAGGTCCATTCCACAGGGCTTTACACATTAGAATCCTATCTTTTCATTTCAATTTTTACCCATGGCACACTATGCCTTTAAGCCAAAACCACCAGTAGTTTTCTAATTATAGTTGATATAGAATATTATTTAAGTTAATAAAAGGATTTTTTAATTCAATGTACATTTTATCAAAAAATTAACTTGTTCTATTACTAAAAATAGGGATTCAATAAATGCTGACTTATTCAATAAATGCTGACTAAATGAGTGAAGTTCACAACAGAAGTTCTTCATAATTCTGAGAATTACAAAAGATGATTTAGAGAGTCTGCCCGCCACTCTCCAGCGTTTCCCTTTCATCCTGTTGCCAGGTAATTACCATGTCTAATAAAAGAAGTGTGCAAACAGTTTATTCTTTATAGTTATTAACCGTTGGTTTCACCTTTGAGATATCACAAGGCACAGTAGCCTAGAGGAAGCCATATAGTGGTGGCACATTAAGGAAAGCTTTGCCCCTAGAGAAATATTGCTTAGCATCTCAACCAGGCAGCAGCTGTCAAGTCTAACATTCCCTGGGCACTGGCACTTGAACAAGCAACAAGGAATAGCAGGCTTCTTTTCTGGAAGCTCCAATGGAAACTATGTTGAGAAATGACATTTTTTGAATGCTAATAACCAAAGAAGAGATTTTGAAATCCAGATATTTACAAGTAAATGTAGAATTTCACATAAAAAGTATATATCTGCAGAATACATATATGAAAAGGTACATAACTGAACTCATGTAAAGACAGGAAAATCAGAATAGGGCATGTTAAATTTCAGGAGTACATCCTAAACAGAAACATTCAAGAAAAATAAGATTTGTTGCTAACTTGCTGGGGTACAGATTAGCAAAATGTCCCAAAATTTTAATCACCCTACTTTTAGATGGAGACTAATACTTCTAGGGGTTCCCATAATTAACTGTAAAAGTTCAAAATGATATAATCACCAGAGCATGTCACCAGTATAATTGTTAATAACATATCAGAAAACAGACACTAAAGAGAAGCAATTGGAAACAAGAGAAATAGCCGCAAATGAATACTATACAGTCATTGAAGAGAATGAAATCAAGGTACAAGAAGTGTGCATAATATGAATTCACTTGTGTAAATGAGGGAAATGTAGTAAACAGATATATATCTAAGTGTATGTATGTGTTTATATATGAACATATTTAGTTTTGTGTGTGTATATACATAGGTATAGATTTTGTATATACTTGCCAAAGCCTTTGACTGTATGGATCACAAACTCTGGAAAATTCTTAAAGAGATGGGAATACCAGACCACCTAACCTGACTCTTGAGACATCTGTATGCAGGTCAGGAAGGAACAGTTAGAACTGGACATGGAACAACAGACTGGTTCCAAATAGGGAAAAGAGTACATCAAGGCTGTATATTATCACCCTGCTTATTCAACTTATAAGCAGAGTTCATCACAAGAAATGCTGGGTTGGAGGAAGCACAAGCAGGAATCAAGATTACTAAGAGAAATATCAATAGCCTCAGATATGCAGATGACACCACCCTTTTGGCAGAAAGTGAAGAAGAACTAAAGAGCCTGTTGATGAAAGTGAAAGAGGAGAGTGAGAAAATTGGCCTAAAGCTCATCATTCAGAAAACTAAGATCATGGCATCTTGTCCCATCAGTTCATGTCAAATAGATGGGGAAACAATGAAAACAGTGACAGACTTTATTTTTTTGAACTACAAAATCATTGCAGATGGTGACTGCAGCCATGAAATCAAAAGACACTTTCTCCTTGGAAGGAAAGTTATGACCAACCTAGACAGCATATTAAAAAGCAGAGATATTACTTTGCCAGCAAAGGTCTGTCTAGTCAAGGCTATGGTTTTTCTCGTAGTCATGTATGGATGTGAGAAGAATCGATGCTTTTGAACTGTGGTGTTGGAGAAGACTCTTAAAAGTCCCTTGGACTGCAAGGAGATCCAACCAGTCCATCCTAAAGGAAATCAATCCTGAATATTCATTGGAAGGACTGATGCTGAAGCTGAAACTCCAATACTTTGGCCACCTCATGCGAAGAGCTGACTCATTTGAAAAGACCCTGATGCTGGGAAAGATTGTAGGCAGGTGGAGAAGGGGACAACAGAGGATGAGATGATTGGATGGCATCACCAACTCAATAGACATGAGTTTGAGTAAACTATGGGAGCTGGTGATGGACAGGCCTGGTGTGCTGCAGTCCATGGGGTCACAAAGAGTCAGACACAACTGAGCAGCTGAAATGACCTGACTGATACATGTGTTTCTGTGTGTGCACACAACCACACAGGATACAGATGGGGTGAAAAAACCAAACTATTAAGGTGTTATCCTTGGGAAAAACTATATTGGTGGGTACGGGCTATGAAAACTAGGAAAATTGTCAAGGTTATATAACTTTATGTTCAAAATCTCTATTTTTAAGTACTCCAAAATAAACTGCAGCATGTTAATAATGACCACATCTTGAATCAAAATATGAATTCTACAAAATGGGCTTAAGAGAAGCTATTAAGAGTTCTTGCAAAACTGTTGAGCTGACATAGAACAAAAAGAAGATACAGAGATAAGGTGGAAAAGGTGGTTGTTTTCAGCAACCCCAAAATTACAAAAATACAAAATATGACGGAATTACTTTCACATGTACTTCTTTGCTGACTAATTAAAGTTGTTTATCATAACTCATCCATGGAAATTTGAACTGAATCAATATGCTATTGAAAGGTAAATAACATCCTGAATTTCTACCTGATTTTCAAATTCTATAAAAGGTCTAATAGGAATTTTTTTCTCCCAACTTCTAAAAAATTGCTTTATAAGACAAACTCAGGTGCAGAGAAGGCTCAGCTGTAGACAGAGGTGAAAGTATCTGGAGACATCTGTGGCAAACTGAAAGGGGTAACTTCTGTGCTGTTTCTGTAGAGGGCTGTCAGTAGAGCCCTCTGTAGAGAGCCAGTGTTTCTAGCAAGGTCAAGAGTTTCTAGAGAACTTTCCAAATCATTAAAAGTTAGCAGCCTGTTCCTTTTTTAAAAATACAATTTATGTCAATCCTAATTCAAGTTTGGGGCTGTTAGTTCAGAGCCTCTGCCTAGATTGAGACTTTTGATGATGAGAGCTAGGGGGCCTTATTCAAAATCTGGCAAAAAAAAAAAAAAAAGGCTTGAATAGAATCAACCTCTTACTTGTTCTCCTTATTCATAACATTCATAATAGATATTAAGTTTTACATCTTTTCTTTTAAACGCTTAGATTACTGTTATACTATACGGTTGCTTCCAATGATACTATTTTTGGTCCATTAACACAAATTTGCCTCCAAAATTTATTATTGTGGCTCTTTCTCTTGTAGCCTTTTTGTGAATCATTTTCATTTCAGTGGCTGCATTTAGCCTAAGATGCAGGTTTAAATTGCTGGTATCCCTATCCAAGGTTGGTTGAGACAATAGGGAATGCAAAAAACCTAATAACTTGGCAATCATTCAAACCAATATTCCATATATATTGATTGAGATGAATTTATAGACAGATTCCGTTTTTCAGTTCTAACAAATAAAGAGCTTAAAAATCATCACTCCTGTCCTTAAAATAAGAAAGAAAAAAAAAAAAGCTGAACACACAAAATCAATGCCTATTCTTATATCCATCAGAGTGCAAGGTAAAACAGCATTCCAAAATCTGGACAGAGAAATTCATGCAGAGAATCAGTCAAGATCAGCTTAAGACAGGCTGGGACATGGGATCCTTCACTGCCTGTTGCTTGAGGGGATGTAGCAACACAAATGATCTAAGGGACTAAAAATAACTGCATGCATGGGCAGTTGGGGCAAATTACGAATAAGATATAAAACACCAAAACCCAATGTCCACTTCTGAGACGCCCAGAATAAAAGCAGGATACCACGCATGATCCCTACACGAGCACCACCAAGGGGATGGGCAGAGCACCTAAGCTCACCCCTGGACCCACTCCCTGCCCTTACCCCATGTAAGGAGCCAGCTCACCCCACCTCAGGCAGCAAGCAAGCGAACTTGTCACTTGTTTTCACTCCCTCTTGCGGTAGCACAAATCCTCATAAAACACTGTCTGAATCTCCTCTGGCCTCTTATCAATTTCTATTGATTAAAGAGGCCAAGAACCCTTGTCAGGCATCAGCCTAAAAGGCCAAGCTAGCTGCATTAATGAGAGCTTTCAATTAGGGAAGGATACAAAATTAAATATTTTTGCTGACTCTAATATGAATTCCATGTACTATAGGTTCATGCCACCATTTGGAAGGAAAGAGAAAGCTTGACTGATAGAAATTCTCTCATAAAACATACAGATATTATTCTGGCTCTTTTAGAAGCAGTGCAACTCCTGACCCAGGTGGCAGTCATCAACTGTAGGGGCCATTAGGGATGGACCTAATGTGAGCCAAGGGAACACCAAAGCTGATCACAGACTGCAAAAAGGCAGCCCAACTTCAGGAACCTGAACAAGGTATGGCTCTAGTGACTGGCCCCCTGACCTCCCTAGCCTTCCCCAGTATTCCCCACAGGAACAGGAAAATGCTGAGAAATGGGGCTGTGAGAAGGGAAACACAGACTGGTATAGAAAGAAGGATAACATTCTGACCCGTGAGGCCCAACGATGAAAACTCAATAAGAGCTTACACGATGCCACCCACTTTAGGAGGGATGCACTGTGGGGCTTGATGCCAAAGACTCTTTTAGGAAAGGGGTTTAAAGGAACTAATACAAGTAATCCTTTCTATGATTTATGTGCCTGTTATAACTCACAGACCCATCTAACCCCTCTTCGTTACTCAGGCCAATTCAATACCAATGGACATACCCAGGTAAAGACTGGGCAGTTAGATTTCATCCAAATGCCCCCACAATCAGAATATAAGTAGCTTTTGGCATTGCTATTACTTTCACAAGATGGGTTGAAGCTTTCCCCACCTGTTCTGAAAAGGCTGTTGAAGTCTATAAGTTCCTTTTGAAAGAAAGAATCCCTTAGTGTGGATTTCCAAAGTCCCTCTGGAGGAGGGACTCTCTTTTATGGCCAGAATTACACATGAGCTGACTGTGGCCCTAGGGATAGCCAACAAGCTACATACCTCTTGCACCCCTAGTCTTCAGGGAAGGTGGAGAAAATGAACCATACATTAAAGAAAACCTTAGCAAAGCTCTGCCAAGAGAATCATGAATGCTGGAACAACTAGCTTTCTATGGCACTCCTCCTCGTCCAGGTAGTCCTCAGGAGTGGTCTGAAGCTTAGCCCATTTGCAGTTGCCTATGACAGGCCTTTTCTTACTACTGACATTCTTCTAGATGATGAGGTGATACAGACCTGAGATACATTATTAATCGAGGACTGTGCCCACAAGGCACAGCCAGCTCCCACTAAAAATATAGTGGAAGGGGGCAGTTTCTTCACAAATTAACCACGAGGACCAAGTTCTTCTTAAAACCTGAGAAAGAGGGGTCCCCTGAAGACCAATCATTCCCAAAATGGAAGGGCCCCTATAAAGGAATCAAAGCAACTCCAGCTACATCAAACTGCAAGGGATATATCTATTGACAGTTGGGTACATTTGTCCAACCTAAAGCTTTTGCTTCCAAAGACCAGGCCGGTTACAAAAGCAGAACAACCCATCTGTGAGCCAGTGAAAAATCTGAGATAAACCCACCCAAAAGACAGGCACCATCTACAGCTAAGAAGAATGCTGGTTTGCCTTCTGTGTGCCATTCTTGCTGCTGTGCTCTGGTTTGCTTAGCCCCTCTTGCCAGGGAAGCAGCTCTCTGCGCTTGGTTTAAGGGAAATGCTCCACCACAGAAAAGCTCCTCCTATCAACTGTCCATGTTACTAGGCCTGCTAATAACTAGGGAAGAATGGCAAGAAACTCATTTGTCAGGATGGCCTATAAATGGATTGATAATGTCCACTTCATATAGTGCACTATAGGGCTAGAAGAATTTTTATCTATAAGAGGATCACTCTGGCTCACCACCAAACCCAAAGAGCACTAGGAAGGATCTTCGCAGGGCAGGGCTGGTGATATTCTGGCAGCTCCAAGGGAAGGCTTTTCCTGTCATGAAATGACACTGAAAAATCTCACCATACAGCTTGATTATATGATGAAAAAGACAGAGCAGGCCTTGACAGGACTTAAGACCTCTCTTGCTTCTTTTGACTACTGTGGTCCTTGACAGTCATCTGGCCCTAGATTACCTCCAGAACAAGGTAGAGCTTGTGTAATAACTAACACTTCCCGCACCTGGACCAATGCTACAGGACAGGTAGAAGTTTGCATTAAGGGAATAAAGGGAATGAATCCCTTGGTGATCCAGTGGTAAGAACTCCATGCCTCCACTGCCATGGCCCTTGGGTTCAATCCCTGATCAGGGAACTAAAATCCCACAAGCTGTCTTGTACGCATCCAAACAAAGGAAGTATACACCCAAGCAGAATGGCTTCACAACTTTGGCAAGGGTGATATTGCCTCCACTGTCTGGTCAACAGTGGAGCCATTATCATCTAGGCTGTTTAGTGTCTGTTGTTATTCTCCTTCTTGTCCCTTGTTTGTTTAACCTTTTCATTAAGCTTCTATCTTCTAGGCTCCAACAGTTTCAAGTAAGGGTCATGATGTCTCAGAGAATTCAACCCATTCTAGTGGAGGGTATCCCAGGCCCCTAGAGGTCTTTGGAACAGTCAGCAAAGGAATTATATGCCTCTCGGGTAGATGAGGGTCTGTGGCCCCTTTCCAACAGGAAGAAGTTTCAGAGGAGACCTTCAGCCTCTTAACCCTTAAGAAAAAGAGCTGTAGAATCACTCAAGGCAGGAAATAAGACTGGCTGGGTCCTGGGACACTTTGCTGAAGTGTTTGAATCTGGACAAACATTTCCTCCAGCAACAAAATACAGAGAATCTAAAAGGGACTAAAAATAACTACATACATGCAAACCACTTCAGCATTCATGCCTTGAAACCTCATGAACAGTATGAAAAGGCAAAAAGATATGACACTGAAAGATTAACCTCCCCACCACACACACACACATACACACACACACACACACACACACACACACACACACCACACGTTAGTAGATGTCCAATATGCTACTGGAGAAGACCAGAGAAATAGCTCCAAAAAGAATGAACAGGATGAGCCACAGCAGAAGTGATGACCAGTTGTGAATGTGTCTGGTAGTGAAAATAAAGTCCAGTCCAATATGGAAATAAAGTTCCATATTGCATAGGAACCTGGGCTGTTAGGTCCAAGAATCAAGGTAAATTGGAAGTGGTCAAACAGGAGATGGCAAGAGTGAAAACTGACATTTTAGAAATCAGTGAATTAAAACGGACCAGAATGGGTGAACTGAATACAAATTACCATTTCATCTACAACGGTGCACAAGAATCCTGTAGAAGAAATGTAGTAGCCCTCATAGACAACAAAACAGTCTGAAATGCAGTACTTGGGTGCAATCTCAAAAACAACAGAATGATCTTGATTCATTTCCAAGGTCAACCATTCATCATCACAGTAATCCAAGTCTATGGCCCAACCACAAATGCTGAAGAAGCTGAACAGCTCTATGAAGACCCACAAGACCTTCTAGAACCAAAACCAAAAAAGATGTCCTTTTCATCATAGGGGACTGAAATGAAAAAGTAGGAAGTCAAGGGATACCCGGAATAACAGGCAAGTTTGGCCTTAGAGGACAAAATGAAGCAGGGCAAAGGCTAACAGAGTTTTCCCAAGAGAACTCACAGATCATTGCAAACACCCTCTTGCAATGACACCAGAGATGACTCTACCCATGGACATCACAGATGGTCAATACCAAAATCAGATTGATTATATTCCTTGCAGCTGAAAATGGAGAAGCTCTATGTTGTCAGAAAAAAAAAAAAAAAAAAAGACTGGGAGCTAACTGTGGCTCAAATCATGAGCTCCTAATTGTGAAATTCAGACAAATTGAAGAAGATAAGGAAAACCATTAGGCCATTCAAGTATGACCTGAATCAAATCCTTATGATTATACAGTAGAAATGACAAATAGATTGAAGGAATTAGATCTAGAGTGCCTAAAGAACTATGGACAAAGGTCCATAACACTGTACAGGAGACGGTAACCAAAACCATCCCCAAGGAAAAGAAATGCAACAAGGCAAAATGGTTGCCTGAGGAGGACTTACAAATAGCTAAGAAAAGAAGAGAAGTGAAAGGTAAAAAAAAAAAAAAGAAAAAGAAAAAAAAAAGGGCGGAAGGGTACCCATCTGAATCCCAAGTTCCAAAGAATAGCAAGGAAACATAAGAAAGCCTTCTTAAGTGAACAATGCAAAGAAATTGAGGAGAACAATAGAATGGGAAAGACTAGAGATCTCTTCAAGAAAATTAGAGATACCAAGCGAACATTTGATGTGAAAAGAGCACAATAAAGGACAGAAATAGTAAGGACCTAACAGAAGCAGAAGAGGTGGCAAGAATACACAGAAGAACTGTACAAAAAAGGTCTTAATGACCAGATAACCACAATGGTGTGGTCACTTACCTAGAGTCACACATCTTAGAGTATAAAGTCAAGTGGGTCTTAGGAAGCATTACTACAAACAAAGCTAGTGGAGATGATGGAATTCCAATTAAGCTACTTCAAATCCTAAAAGAAGATGCTTTGAAAAGTGCTACACTCAATATGTCAGCAAATTTGGGAAACTCAGCAGTGGTCACAGGACTGGAAAAGGTCTGTTTTCATTCAGTTCCCAAAGGGCAATGCCAAAGAATGTTCAAACTGCCTCAAAATTGCACTCATTTCATATGCTAACAAAGTCATACTCAAAATCCTTCAGGCTAGGCTTCAACTGTACATGAACCAACAACTTCCAGATGTACAAAAGGCTGGATTTAGAAAAGGCAGAGGAACCAGAGATCAAATTGCCAACATCCATTTGAAAAAGCAAACGGATTCCAGAAATACATCTATTTCTGCTCACTGACTATGCTAAAGACTTTGACTGTGTGAATCACAACTTTGGATAATTCTTAAAGAGATAGTAATACCAGACCACCTGACCTGCCTCCTGAGAAACCTGTTTTTGGGTCAGGAAGCAACAGTTAGAACTGGATATGGAACAACAGACTGGTTCCAAATTGGGAAAGGAGTATGTCAAGGTTGTATATCGTCACCTTGCTTATTTAAAATATGTGCAGAGTACATCATGTGAAAAGTACATCATGTGAAATGTCAGGCTGGATGCTCACAAGCTGGAATCAAGATTGCCGAGAAAAATATCAATAACCTCAGATATGCAGAGGACAGCACCATTCTCGCAGAAAGCAAAGAAGAACTTAAGAGCGTTTTGATGAAGGTGAAAGAGGAGAGTGAAAAGGCTGGCTTAAAACTCAACATTCAAGAAACTAAGATCATGGCATCTGGTCCCATCACTTCATGGCAAATAGATGGGGAAACAGTGACAGATTTTATTTTCTTGGGCTTCAAAATCACTGCGGATGGTGGCAGCAGCCATGAAGTTATAAAAGACACTTGCTTCTTGGGAGAAAATCTATGACAAAACTAGACAGTGTATGAAAAAGCAGAGATGTCACTTTGCCAACAAATGTCCATATAATCAAAGCAATGCTTTTTCCAGTAGTCATGTACCAATGTGAGAGATGGACCACAAAGAAGGCTGAGCACTGAAGAATTGATGTTTTTGAACTGTGGTACTGGAGAAGACTCTTGAGAGTCCTTGGGCAGGAAGCCAGTCAAACCAGTCAATCCTAAAGGAAATCAACCCTGAATATTCATTGGAAGGTCTGTTGCTGAAGTTCTAATACTTTAGCCACTTGAAGGGAAGAACTGACTCATTGGGAAAGACCCTGATGCTGGAAAGATTGAAGGCAGGAGGGTAAGAGAGAGACAGAAGATGAAATATTTGGATAGTATCATTGACTCAACGGACATGAGTTTGGGTTAACTCTGGGAGATAGTGAAGCACATGGTGTGCAGCAGGCTGTGGGGTTGCAAAGAGTCCGACACAACTGAGCTACTGAACAACAACATTGCAGAGTTGGAGCAAATTAGGAACAACCACATAGAAAAACACCAAAACCCCACTGCTGCTTCTGAGATGCCCAGGATAACAGCAGGATACTAGGCTTGAGCCCTGCATACAGCAGCACCAAGTGCCCACCTAAGCCACCCTTCTGGCCTGACCCTGGACCCACCCCATACTTGCCCCATGTGAGGAACCAGTTCACCCCTGTCCCCTCCCCCTCAGGGGGTGAGCAAGGGAAGCCAGGAACTCTGATTAGTAATAAGCTTACCTGTGGGAGAATCTGCCAGAAACATTAACTGGGTAGGGACACTTAAGTGGCAATTTTAATAATTTTTGGAAACTTGCATGTAGACTAGAGGGAAAGTAAAAATTATCTGAGGGCTGAAGTTAGGGACTGCTCTCACGCTTTTATGAGTTCAATCTCCAGGACTAAACCAGATTCTCACAACAAAAAACCAAAAAGAAAAAAAAAAAAAAAACCCTCATATCTCTGATGAGAAAAGGAGAAAGTAACCATTCAGAAATGTGTGCAGAGTGCTCCCCATTATAAACTGTCTACTTTTCTGTGAAAAGAGACTCGACCAGAGCCTGATCTCACCTACAGGAAGATCGTTTTCCTCAATAAATGATTGAAGGTGAAAAGACAAACCGTTTGCAGTAGAGTTCCAAATAATTTATGTGGATACTCTGCCTTCACAAGGGTGAGCACAACTCTCCAATCCTTAAGTGTAGTCTACACATGATTGCTGCCTTCCAAACAGAACTCTGTAGAAAGTGAGGGGCAAGAAGGATTAACATCACAGTGGAAATGTCTGACATTTACCACTGCATATGACAAAAGAAATTGTCAACAGTGACGAATTGGGACTTCACTGATGGCCCAGTGGTTGGGAATCCACCTTCCAATGCAGGGGATGCAGGTTCGATCCCTGGTCAGGGAACTAAGATTCCACATAACATGGGGCAACTAAGCCTGTAAGCTGTAACTATTGAGCCCGAGCCCACATACCACAATGAGAGATCCTGCATGTCATCACTAAGACCCGGAACAGCCAAATAAATACGGAAATATTTTTAAAGTGACAAATCATATTGATAGTATGCACTTTTGATAGGATGTGAAGAAATTGGCACTTTACCTTATTGTCTTTCTCACAAAACCTCGTAATTCCAATCTAATCTTGAGAAAAACATTGAAAATATTCCAGTAAAGGAGCATCCTAAAAAAATACTTGGCTTAAAAGCTATCAACCTCATTAAAATAAGAGAACTCTGACAAACTGTTACAGCCAAGAGGAAGTTAAAGACATGACAAGTAAATGTAATACGGTGTCCTGCACTGGGTCTTGGAACAGAAACAGCAATTAAGTAAAACTAAGGACTTGTGAATAACCATGGATTTGAGATAATAATATACATAGTATGAGTTCATTAGTTGAACACATGTCCCACATCAATGTACAATGTTAATAATAGGGGAACCGGGGTACAGCGTATATTGAAATTTTCTCTACTAACTTTGCAACTTTTCAGTACATCTAAAACCATCCTAAAAAAATAAAGTCCACTTATTTTTTTAAATTTAAGCAAAATATACACAGCAATAATAATAATAATAATAATAGTAATTTAGAGACAAAGGCAGTATTCATTTTTCCTTTAGTTTCCTGAGTAGCTCAGCTGTAGGCAAGGTGTAAAACCCACTTAGCCAGAGTCTGCACAACTCTCCTTAAGGGCAGCTTAACTGACCAGGATGATCGCCTTTGACGTTTTATACTTGTGCCCACAGCATTTGTTATATGGTTCCTTCCAAAATGTATACAGTTCCTCCCTGAGAGGAGTTAAAATCGGCAAAATTTTATCTCATTCATCTGATGGTGTCCCCAGTGAAGTTCAAGTGCCCAGGCCAGCAGGGTGCCTGGCTCTCCAATCTTAACATTTCTATACAATGTTACAAAATATGGCAGTTGATTCTATGTTTTTTTCCCTGTACTTAGATCTTGACTTCCTGTGTATATATGTATGCTTTGTTAAAACTCCATTTGTACAAATGTACAAAATGTCTCTTTAATCATGAAAGAGAAGATGGCAAAGACCAGTCACTGATCCTTTCAGCATGAACTCAACTGGTTTTCTTTCAGAAGCCCACTTAGACACCAGGCAGTACCATATTTCTCGGGGAAGCACCCATCCTGACTGGCTTCTCTGAAAGCCTTCCTTGTGGAGATGCCGCCGGGTGCTGAGGATGCCCGCCGCTGTTTGCACCATCACCTGTCTTGCTCCTAGCATGCTGTTAGTGGTGCCCTGAAATCGACAGGCCTGTCAGCTGAAGTAGAAACATATCAAAAGTCGAGGTAGATACGCTGTTTCCAGGTCTGTCCCCTTCAAGCAGTTGGAGTTAGAAGGTTAAGTGAAAGCGGTGTCTGTGTTGGAAAGCAATGTTGACAGCACTGATAATCACCTGGTCTGGGATCCCAGGCAACAAAGACAGGAAGGAGGATATCGTTAAATGGTTTCTGCAGTTTTCAAGGTCTTGTCTCCACCTTGCTCTCAGCTCACCTAGGTCTGTATCAAAAAGTTCTTTATTGCAAACCTGACTTGTGAGCCCAGAAGATGGTGAGAGTGAGTGGTTATGACATGTTTTAGAGCGAGGTTTCATCTGGATCTCTAAATGTGAGTAATTAAAAACAACTTGACAGTCGTGGTTATTTTAAGAATGTTCGCACCATGCACCAGAGCTGGAAGAACTGCAACAACTACTGTCAAACACTAACACATTCCGCTGAAGAGGAATAATAGAGCTAGACATCATTCCAGACACCCGTCACCCACCCTCCACCATCTCGCCTCATCCAGACGCCTGCTTCAACCAGGGGAACTGAGAGTGCTTAGATCTTCCTCCTGCCAGGCTATCTCCCGCTGCTGCCTTCTGTAAGTTCTAATAGCTCTGTTCACTATTGGCTGTAGGCCTTGGCACATTTGTTTGTGGCATTCTTCGATTAATATCTATCACCTACAGTCATCAGTAAGCTCCTTGAAAGTAGGAACACTGTCATTTTCGGTGACCATTATATCCCTGGTCCTTATGAAATGTTTAATGCATATTTGAATCCACAGGTGATTTATTAAGAATCTACAGCAAATCTGTATCTTAGAATTTGATATTAAATAAGAGATCAGGTTTTATACTAAAACTGTTGAAAATTAGCTTCAATTCACAGTTCAAAGAAATCACCTCTTCTGACCAACTCCTATCAAACTATCTGATGCACTTCAACTCAGTCTCAAGACTCAGTGTAAATGCCACCTACTTCAGGGAAGGCTTTGCAGATTCCCCTGTTCAATTTTAGATGCCCTTTTCCATTACTTGATACTAATTTGACTTAATGTATCCACATTATTAAAAAAAGTAATGCTTACATATTTGTTTCTACCAATGGCCCATGTTAGTCATTTCAGTCATTCAGTCATGTCTGACTCTTTGCAAATCCATGAACCACAGCACAGGAGGCCTCCCTGTCCATCACCAGCTCCCGAGTTCACCCAAACTCATGTTCGCTGAGTTGGTGATGCCATCCAACCATCTCATCCTCTATTGTCCCCTTCTCCTTCTGCCCTCAATCTTTCCCAGCATCAGGGTCTTTACAAATGAGTCAGCTCTTCGCATCAGGTGGCCAAAGTATTGGAGTATCAACTTCAGCATCAGTCCTGCCAATGAACACTCAGGACTGATCTCCTTTAGGATGGACTGGTTGGATCTCCTTGCAGTCCAAGGGACTCTTAAGAGTCTTCTCGAACACCACAGTTCAAAAGCATCAATTCTTCGGTGCTCAGCTTTCTTTATAGTCCAACTCTCACATCCATACATGACTACTAGAAAAACCAAAGCCTTGACTAGACGGACCTTTGTTGACAAAGTAATGTCTCTGCTTTTTAATATTCTGTCTAGGTTGGTCATAACTTTCCTTCCAAGGAGTAAGCATCTTTTAATTTCAATGCTGCAGTCACCATCTGCAGTGATTCTGGAGCCCCCCAAAAATAAAGTCTGTCACTGTTTCCCCACTTATTTGCCATGAAGTAATGTGACTGGATGCCATGATCTTCATTTTCTGAATGTTGAGCTTTAAGCCAACTTTTTCACTCTCCTCTTTCACTTTCATCAAGAGGCTTTTTAGTTCTTCTTCTCTTTCTGCCACAAGGGTAGTATCATCTACATATCTGAGATTATTGATATTGCTCCCGGCCATCTTGATTCCAGCTTGTGTTTCTTCCAGTCCAGCGTTTCTCATGATGTACTCTGCGTATAAGTTAAATAAGCAGGGTGACAATATACAGCCTTGACGTACTCCTTTTCCTATTTGGAACCAGTCTGTTGTTCCATGTCCAGTTTAACTGTTGCTTCCTGACCTGAATACACGTTTCTCAAGAGGGAGGTCAGGTGGTCTGGTATTCCCATCTCTCAAAAAATTTTCTACAGTTTATTGTGATCCACACAGTCAAAGGCTTTGGCATGAGCTCCCGGAAATCATGCTCAGTCTCTCCTGTTTGTATTTTTTTTAAGCTCTCTGTGTAGTGTCCAGTATAGAAAAGTGTTCAAAATGCATTACAGAATAAATGCCTCTCTATAGCAATCATCAAAAAATTATCCAAAAAATATTGGTAGACTCTCTCTACCAATTATCAAAACAGAATAAATGCTTCTCTCTTCCAGTTATCAATACCAATTATCAAGGGATTAAATTTTTATTATTCTCCTTTAGCATGCAAATATTGTCTTCCAGTTCTTTCTCCCTGAATCTTATCTCCACAAACTTGTCTTTCCTAAGATGAGAATTGAAAATCTATGGGAAGGGGTATTTGTTGTTCCTTGATTTTTCACTAATGTATAGCTTTTTTTTTTTTCCTTGATTTTAAGAGAGGAGGATAGATCTTCTCTCTTTTGATGACTTCTGTTTCTGATCCCTGGACTAGGTGCTGAGAAGTTTCACTCCCTTGACTGGTCTGGATGTTTTAACTCCAATCCCAGTTCTGTTTCTTTCTCTCTCTCTCTCACCAGGGGCACAGGGAATGAGGTCAGATCCTCTCTCTGAGTCACAAGTGCTGCCTTTGTAAATGATGTTTTGGGGCTGCGTGCTTCCAAGGTACTGCCAGGTCTAGTTCTGCGGCTTCTGAGTCTAGTGTTGCCAGGGTATCATGCTGCTTCACCGGACTGGTGTTTCATATCTTGTTCAATGACTGTAAAGTGAAACCCTTCCCCATGAATGTTTAACGAACTCAAGGGAATGCCAGACACAGCCAATTCATTTGTTAAACATTACAATTTGCAAAGAATATCAAGTAGTTAACCTGGGCTCCAAGATAAAGACAAATTTGCACGATATGGTAAGCAAAGTAAGAAATTTTCCCTCCTAAGGACTGCAGTGTGCCTGGGTTACCTGTCTCCATCCATGCAGTAGAAATGAACGCCTGCAGTGGGGAGGCTGTGATTGAACTTCAGGGCTAGGCTTTCTCAGTTTCCTAGTGGTCACACCTTGCAGCTTGACCTTGGACTCTGAACTTCTTCACCACTCTTGACATTTAGGAAAGATCATTTTCTGTCATGGAAGACTACCCCAAGCATTATAGGATATTTGTCAACACCGTCTTGTCATAGATGCCTGTGCACTTCCCTCCCAAGTTGTAATACCCGAAGTGTTTCTCAACTTTGCCAAATGTTCCATGGAGGCAACAGTGCCCCCTATTGAGAACCACTGAGCTATTGAGAGATGGGTTTCATTCCCAGCTATTCGCTAGCTGCCTGACTCAAGCTTTGAGTCCTAGATTCCTCTTCTGCACACTGTGGGTGTAAACTCTAAGGAGCTGCTGTTAGGACTAAATAAGGCTATGCATTTGTATTACTTAGCATGATTCTATGTCTGTACCCAGTACACGTTATTTGCTATGATTATTATTTTATTTATCATTTTTGTTATTATCATTGACACTGCTATTTCCTCAAAGGAAAAAATATAGACCTACAAAAGAAAAATGCTTTTCCAAATTTTCTTTGGTACATTTGCATTTTAATATACATGCAGACTTTTCTTAGCCCTATGACAAGTTATTTCTTTCCCTAGGGTTACTTGTTATTTGACCAACTGCTCAGATGTCCTATATGCTTCTTATATATCTTAAGCATAGCATTGTAAGAAAGCAATGTTCTTACACATTTCAATTTCTTTTTAAGGGATTAATGATATGTATGCTCTATTACTATTTTCTCCCATAACATATGTCATGAAAAATTGCTGTCAAACTGTTATTTGATTCTTATAATAAAATTACGAATGAAGGTATCAGCATATAATTCACCAAAGAGGAAATCTGACTAGAAATATATGCAGAGATTACATTACCCTCTCAAACAATGAAATTTAATTACAGAATACAATTTTCTCCTATTAAATTAGCAAAAGAAATCCTGACAAAGGTATAACAAAGTCGCTCGTGACCCATATTTCTAGCAACTTGTTCATGTCAGTCTAGTCTTGTTAAAGGGATCTTCTCAGAAATCCCTTGAGCCCAGCCGACAACGTGTAGAATGCTGTGGCTAGCATGCATAGGCTTTCTCAGCACATCTGGCACTCTTTCTTCAAGGTCCTTAATTGCTTTCCTCTCACCTATTCTCTGCCTGAACTCCCAGATTCTGTGTAGCCTTTCAGGCTGTGTATCCATTCAAATGTGTTATCCTAATGAAACAGGAGGGAAGGGGGCAGGGCATAACCCTTAAAAGAATAATACAGTCATAGGACATGAGAAAAACTGGTTAGAAACAACTAGGTCCAAGATGGCAGAAGATCTGACTTCCAGTAGAACTTGAGCCTCATTTTATGCTCATTGTAATAGATTAGCATGCTAACTGACATACCACTGGTGCCAAGACAGTTCAGAGAGTAACCAAAAGAAGACCAAAAAGTGGGCAGTGGTCCAATTCCTAGAAATCCCCACTCCTTTCTTAAAATAGTTGGAAAAATCCTCCTAGTCATTAGTCTGTGAAATTACCGCCCCCCCATAAAAACTAACCATGCCTAATTTGGCGGGGACGCTTACATTTTAAGGTGGCCCAAACTGTCTGTGGAGTGTGTTTCTCCCAAGGTTGTTCTTGCCTTTTGCGATGGACCTAATTCTGTCTATAGAATGTGTACCAACTCTTTGCGACACCATGGAATACTGCACGCCAGGAGTCCCTGTCCATCACCAATTTATTCAAACTCATGTCCATCGAGTCAGTGATGCCATCCAACCTTCTCATCCTCTGTCGTCCCCTTCTCCTCCTGCCTTCAATCTTTCCGAGCATCAGGGTCTTTTCCAATCAGTCAGTTCGTTGCCTCAGGTGGCCAAAATATTGGAGTTTCGGCTTCAGCATTACTCCTTCCAATGAATGTTTAGGGCTGATTTCCTGTAGGATTGTCTGGTTGGATCTCCTTGCAGTCCAAGGGACTCTTAAGAGTCTTCTCCAACACCACAGTTCAAAAGTATCAATTCTTTGACACTCAGCTTTCTTTACAGTCCAACTCTCACATCCATACATGACTCCTGGAAAAACCATAGCTTTGACTAGATGGACCTTTGTTGATAAAGTAATGTCTGCTTTTTCATATGCTGTCTTGGTTGGTCATAACTTTTCTTCCCAGGATCAAGGGTCTTTTAATTTCATGGCTGCAGTCACCATCTGCAGTGATTTTGGAGCCTCCTAAAATAAAGTCTGTCACTGTTTCCATTGTTTTCCCATCTATTTGCCATGAAGTGATGGGACCAGATGTGATAATCTTAGTTTTCTGAATGTTGAGTTTTAAGCCAACTTTTTCACTCTCCTCTTTCACTTTCATCAAGAGACATTTTAGTTCTTCTTTGCTTTCTGCATAAGGGTGGTGTCATATGCATATCTGAGGTTATTTATATTTCTCCTGGCAATCTTGATTCCAGCTTGTGCTTCATCCAGTCCATCATTTCTCATGATGTACTCTGCATATAAGGTAAATATGTAGGGTGACAATATACAGCCTTGACGTACTCCTTTTCCTATTTGGAAACAGTCAGTCATTCCATGCCTAGGACTAACTGTTGCTTCCTGAGCAGCATACAAATTTCTCAAGAGGCAGGTCAGGTGGTCTGGTATTCCCATCTCTTGAAGAATTTTCCACAGTTTGTTGTGATCCACACAGTCAAAAGCTTTGGCGTAGTCAATAAAGCAGTAGTAGATATTTTCCTGCACTTCTCTTGCTTTTTCAATGATCCAGTGGATTTTGGCAATTTGATCTCTGGTTCCTCTACCTTTTCTAAAACAAGCTTGAACATCTGGAAGTTCACAGTTCATGTAGTGTTGAAGCCTGGCTTGGAAAAATTTGAGCATTACTTTACTAGCAAGTGAGATGAGTAAAATTGTGCAGTAGTTTGAGCATTCTTTGGCATTGCCTTTCTTTGGGATTGGAATGAAAACTGACCTTTTTCAGTCCTGTGGCCACTGCTGAGTTTTCCAAAGTTGCTGGCATATTGAGTGCAGCATTTTTACAGCATCATCTTTCAGGATTTGAAATAGCTCAACTGGAATTCCATCACCTCCACTAGCTTTGTTCATAGTGATGCTTCTTAAAGCCCACTTGACTTCACATTCCAGGATGTCTGGCTCTAGGTGAGTGATCACACCATCATGATTATCTGGGTCATGAAGATCTTTTTTGTATAGTTCCTCTGTGTATTCTTGCCACCGCTTCTTAATATCTTCTCCTTCTTTTAGGTCCATACCATTTCTGTCCTTTATTGTGCCCATCTTTGCATGAAATTTTCCCTTGATATCTCTAATTTTCTTGAAGCAATTTCTAGTCTTTCCCATTCTACTGTTTTCCTCTATTTCTTTGCATTGATTTTCTACTAGACCTTGAACCTCATTATATGCTCATTAATACATCATGCCATAGGGCCATCCAAGACAGGTGGGTCATGGTGAAGAGTTCTGACAAAACGTGTTCTCTAGAGAAGGGAATAGCAAACCACTTCAGCCTTCTTGCACTGAGAATCCCATGAACAATGTGGAAAGGCAAAAAGATATCACACTAAAGGATGAGCCCTCCCCATCACCCTCTCCATCTCCCTGGGGCCAGGTTGGTAGGTGTCCGATATGCTACTGGAGAAGACAGCAGAGAAATAACTCCAGCAGGAATGAATAGGTTGAGCCACAGCAGAAACGACACCAAACTGTGGATGTGTCTGGTGGTGAAAATAAAGTCCAGTGGTGTAAAGAATAATATTGCATAGGAACCTGGAATATTAGGTCAATGAATCAAGGTACATTGAAGTGGTCAAACAGGAGATGGCAAGAGTGAACGTTGACATTTTAGGAATCAGCGAAGTAAAATGGACCGGAATGGGCAAATTTAATTCAGGTGACCATTATATCTACTACTTCAGGCAATAATCCCTTAGAAGAAAAGGAGCAGGCCTCATAGTCAGCAAAATAATCTGAAATGCAGTTCTTTAGTACAGTCTCAAAATTGACAGAATGATTTCAATTTGTTTCCAAGGCCAACGACTCAATATCAGAATAATCCAAGTCTATTCCAGAAACACTAATGCTGGAGAAGCTGAAGGTGAACGGTTCTATGAAGACCTTTAAGACCTTCTAGAACTAACATTAAAAAAAAAAAATGTCCTTTTCATCATAGGGGACTGGAATGCAAAAGTAGTAAGTCAGGAGATACCTGGAGTAACTGGCAACTTTGGCCTTAGAGTACAAAATGAAGCAGGGAAAAGGCTAACAAGAGTTTTGCCAAGAGAATGCACTGGTCATAGCAAACACCCTCTTATAACAACACAAGATAGGACTCTACACATGGACATCACAGATGGTCAATAGCAAAATCAGATTGATTATATGCTTTGCAGCTGAATATGGAAAAGCAAACAGTTAGCAAAAACAAGACTGAGAGAAGACTGTGCCTCAGATCATGAGCCCATTATTGCAAAATTTAGACTTAAACTGAAGAAAGTAGGGAAAATTACCAGGCCATTCAAGTGTGACCTTAATTAAATCCCCTACAATTATACAGTGAAAGGGACAAATATATTCAAGGGATTAGAGCTGATAGACACAGTGCCTGAAGAACTATGGATGGAATTTCATGACATTGTACAGGAGACAGGGATCAAAACCATCCCCAAGAAGAAGAAATGCAACAAGGCAAAATGATTGTCTGAGGAGGCCTTACAAATAGCTGAGAAAAGAAGAGAAGCAAAAGGCGAAGGAGAAAGGAAAATATCTACTCATCTGAATGCAGAATTTCAAAGAATATCAAGGAGAGATAAGAAAGCATTATTAATTGAGTGATGCAAAGAAATAGAGGAAAACAATAGAATGGGAAAGACTATTGTCTTCAAGAAAATTAGAGGTACCAAGGAAACATTTCATGCAAAAATGGGCACAATAAAGGACAGAAATGGTATGGACCCTACAGAAGCAGAAAATGTTAATAAGAGGTGGCAAGAATACACAGAAGAACAATACTAAAAAGATCTTCATGACCGAGATAACCCTGATGGTGTGAACATTCATCAAGAGCCAGACATCCTGGAGTGTAAAGTCAAGTGAGTCTTAGGAAATACTACTATGAACAAAGCTAGTGGAGGTGATGGAATTCCAGTTGAGCTATTTCAAATTCTAAAAGATAATGCTGTTAAAGTGCTATACTCAATAACCCACCAAATTTGGAAAACACAGCAGTGGCTACATGGCTTATATAGGTCAGTTTTCATTCCAATCCCTAAGAAGGGCAATGTAAAAGAATGTTCAAGTTACCACACAGGTGCACTCATTTCACTTGCTAGCAAGGTAATGCTCAAAATTCTTCAAGCCAGGTTTCAAGAGTAGGGGAACTGAGAACTTACAGATGTACAAGCTGGATTTAGAAAAGTCAGAGGAACCAGAGATCAAATTGCCAACATCCATTGGATCATTGAAAAAGCAAGAGAATTCCAGGAAAATATATATTACTACTTTATTGACTAGAGCGAAGATTTTGACTGTGTGGATCACAACAAACTGTGGAAAATTCTTCAAGAGATGGGAATACCAGACCACCTTATTTGCCCCCTGAGAAATCTGTATGTGGGTCAGGAAGCAATAGTTAGAACTGGACATGGAACCACAGACTGGTTCAAAATTGGGAAAGGAATACATCAAGGTGGTATATTGTCTCCCTGTTTATTTAACTCATATGCAGAATATATCATGTGAAATGCTGGGCTGGATGAAGTACAAGCTGAAATCAAGTTTGCTGACAGAAATATCAGTAACCTCAGAAATGCAGATGACTCCACCCTAATGGCAGAAAGTGATGAGGGACTAAAGAGCCTTTTGAAGAAGGTGAAAGAGGAGAGTGAAAAACGTTGTATTAAAACTCATCATCTAAAAAATTAACATCATGACATTCAGTCCCATCACTTCATGGCAAATAGATGAGGAAGCAATGGAAACAGTGACAGACTTTACTTTCTTGGATTCAAAAATCCCTGCACAGGGTGACTGCAGCCATGAAATTAAAAGATGCTTGCTCCTTGGACGAAAAGCTATGACAAATCTAGACAGTGCATTAAAAAGCAGAAATGTCACATTGGCAACAAAGGTCCGTCTAGTCAAAGCTATGGTTTTTCCAGTAGTCATGTAGAGATGTGAAAGTTGGACCATAAAGAAGGCTGAGCACCGATGAATTGATACTTTTGAATTGTGGTACTGGAGAAGACTCTTGAGAGTCCTTTGGACTGCAAAAAGATGAAACCAGTAAATCCTAAAGGAAATCAGCTCTGAATATTCATTGGAAGGACTGATGCTGAAGCTCCAATACTTGGGCTAACTGATGTGAAGAACTTACTTATTGGAAAAGACTCTGATGCTGGGAAAGATTGAAGGCAAGAGGAGAAGGGGACAACAGGATGAGATGGTTGGTGGCGTCATCGACTTAACGGACATGAGCTTGAGCAAACTCTAGGAGATAGTAAAGGACAGGAAAGCCCAGTCTATTGCATTGAAAGAGGTGAACATAACTGAGTGTCTGAACAATGACAACAAAACTTCTAAATGACACTATGCACAAGGGCCATGACATTTCCAAGTCTAACCACAAAAGTTCAAAAAGTGGGCAGTGGCCCAATTCCCAGAAGAGTTGGGATACTCCTCTCATTAGCCTGTGAAATTGCCGAGCCAATAAAACTAACTACCCCATATTTGGGGCAGTTTACTGTCTTCCAAAATGACCCATATTCTGTCTATGGAATGTATATCTCTCTAAATAAACCTCCTTTCTCTTTACTGTGACTGCCCTTTAATTCTTTTCTGAGCAAAGCCAAGGACCCTCACTTGATAGCTAGGCCCAGGGACTCACCCACTACTTAGGGCATGACTCTGCTCTTGTGCTCTATTTTTCCTGCAGTGAATGTGGACACTCAAAGGCTAGTCATGCCCCTGGTCTTCAGTGAGTCCCTGGGACAGGATCCAAAGTTTAATAATGGCCAGCTAATGGACACAGATGGCTCAACCTCATTTCTATGACCAACTCTTGGTCATTTTTCTCTTCCCTGACTCTGTCAAGCCCCACTGTTTCCCTTCCCTACTCCCTTGGAGTAACAGGCAAATTTGGCCTTGGAATGCAGAATGAAGCAGGGCAAAGACTAATAGAGTTTTGCCAAGAAAATGCACTGGTCATAGCAAACACTGTCTTCGAACAACACAAGAGAAGACTCTACACATGGACATCACCAGATGGTCAACACTGAAATCAGATTGATTGTATTCTTTGCAGCCAGAGATGGAGAAGCTCTACACAGTCAAAAAAAAACAAGACCAGGAGCTGACTGTGGCTCAGATCATGAACTCCTTATTACCAAATTCAGACTCAAATTGAAGAAAGTAGGGAAAACCACTAGACCATTCAGGTATGACCTCAATCAAATCCCTTATGATTATACAGTGGAAGTGAGAAATAGATTTAAGGGCCTAGATCTGATAGACAGAGTGCCTGATGAACTATGGAATGAAGTTCGTGACATTGTACAGGAGACAGGGATCAAGACCATCCCCATGGAAAAAAAATGCAAAAAAGCAAAATGGCTGTCTGCGGAGGCCTTACAAATAGCTGTGAAAAGAAGAGAGGTGAAAAGCAAAGGAGAAAAGGAAAGATATAAGCATCTGAATGCAGAGTTCCAAAGAATAACAAGAAGAGATAAGAAAGCCTTCTTCAGTGATCAATGCAAAGACATAGAGGAAAACAACAGAATGGGAAAGACTAGAGATCTCTTCAAGAAAATTAGAGATAGCAAGGGAACGTTTCATGCAAAGATGGGCTTGATAAAGGACAGAAATGGTATAGACCTAACAGAAGCAGAAGATATTAAGAAGAGGTGGCAAGAATACACAGAAGAACTGTACAAAAATAATCTTCACGACCCAGATAATAATGATGATGTGATCACTAATCTAGAGCCAGATATCTTGGAATGTGAAGTCAAGTGGGCCTTAGAAAGCATCACTATGAACAAAGCTAGTGGCGGTGATGGAATTCCAGTTGAGCTATTTCAAATTCTGAAAGATGATGCTGTGAAAGTGCTTCACTCGATATGCCAGCAACTTTGGAAAACTCAGCAGTGGCCACAGGACTGGAAAAGGTCAGCTTTCATTCCAATCCCAAAGAAACGCAGTGCCAAATAATGCTCAAACTACTGCATGATTGCACTCATCTCACATGCTAGTAAAGTAATGCTCAAAATTCTCCAAGCCAGGCTTCAGCAATACGTGAACTGTGAACTCCCTGATGTTCAAGCTGGTTTTAGAAAAAAGCAGAGGAACCAGAGATCAAATTGCCAACATCTGCTGGATCATGGAAAAAGCAAGAGAGTTCCAGAAAAACATCTATTTCTGCTTTATTGACTATGCCAAAGCCTTTGACTGTGTGGATCACAATAAACTGTGGAAAATTCTGAAAGAGATGGGAATACCAGACCACCTGACCTCCCTCTTGAGAAATCTGTATGCAGGTCAGGAAGCAACAGTTAGAACTGGACATGGAACAACAGACTGGTTCCAAATAGGAAAAGGAGCACGTCAAGGCTGTATATTGTCACCCTGCTCATTTAACTTATATGCAGAGTACATCATGAGAAACGCTGGACTGGAAGAAGCACAATTGGAATCAAGATTGCTGGGAGTAATATCAATAACCTCAGATATGCAGATGACACCAACCTTATGGCAGAAAATGAAGAGGAACTCAAAAGCCTCTTGATGAAAGTGAAAGAGGAGAGTGAAAAAGTTGGCTTAAAGATCAACATTCAGAAAACAAAGATCATGGCATCTGGTCCCATCACTTCATGGGAAATAGATGGGGAAACAGTAGAAACAGTGTCAGGCTTTATTTTTGGGGGCTCCAAAATCACTGCAGATGGTGATTGCAGCCATGAAATTAAAAGACACTTATTCCTTGGAAGAAAAGTTATGACCAACCTAGATAGTATATTCAAAAGCAGAGACATTACTTTGCCCATCTAGTCAAGGCTTTGGTTTTTCCAGTGGTCATGTATGGACGTGAGAGTTGGACTGTGAAGAAGGCTGAGTGCTGAAGAATTGATGCTTTTGAAGTGTGGTGTTGGAGAAGACTCTTGAGAGTCCTTTGGACTGCAAGGAGATCCAACCAGTCCATTCTGAAGGAGATCAGCCCTGGGATTTCTTTGGAAGTTATGATGCTAAAGCTGAAGCTCCCGTACTTTGGCCACCTCATGCAAAGAGTTGATTCATTGGAAAACACTGATGCTGGGAGGGATTGGGGGCAGGAGGAGAAGGGGGATGAGATGGCTGGATGGCATCACGGACCCGATGGACATGAGTCTGAGTTAACTCCGGGAGATGGTGATGGACAGGGAGGCCTGGCGTGCTGCAATTTATGGGGTCGCAAAGAGTCAGACACGACTGAGCGACTGAACTGAACTGAACTGAACTCCCTTGAGACAGGAGGTACCTAGGCGCCCCAGGATAAAGAAATTGGAGATAAGTTCCCTGTGGGCTGAAACTCCAAGATAAGAATAACAGGCCAATGGAGAGAGAGGAGGCTTGGCCCTGCCCACATTAAAGATAACAAAGCGCATATTTCTCATTCTTTCAGTTAGAGAAACTCACACATGCATAGAAAGCTCTTGGAGATCAAAAGAGGAGTGATGCTGAGTCTTCCTACCCACAGTCCTCTTCAGGAGAACGTTTCTTGGCTAAGAGATACAGATGCACATATAGTAGGATCCTACCAAATACTCAGAATCAGGCAGATCTAAAGAGTTGGCCAAAGGATAACCAGAAGAAATGCCCCATATAAGTAATTTAAACTACCGTGAGGGCATGGCTCTCTCTCTGAGTCTGGCTGTGTATCTTTCCATACATTCTAGACTCTTTTTCCTCCTAATAAACACTCCGGTTTCACTGCTTTCTATATTTTTGTGGGGATTCTTTCTCTGCAAAGCCAAAGGGCCAGGACCTCGTCATTGGCCACTGGTGCAGTGACTAAGGTTTGGTGTTCTCACCCCAAGACCGACCTCAGTCTCTGGCCGGGAACCAAATCCTGCTTCAAGCTGCTGCAGGCTGAGCCAGCCAAGATCACCCTCATTCTCCTTTTCAAACACCCAGTCACCTCTGTAAGGATAGAAGTTGTGTTCAAACAAGATTCTCTTCTGTAATGCAACAGTATATCACTAATCAAAAATCTGTTCTCATTACCATAACTAGCCTCTGGCTTTATTTGTGATAGGTTCAGTAGCTAAGAAGCCCTCCATTACAGTATTTGTTTTACAGCAATGGGATAATACTCATTAGAAATCACTAACAAAAACATTTGCTCTGTTTCAGAAAAGAACAATCCCTAGACACAGCCGTGATTACAAGCTTAACAAAACTTTTCTGGGAAGTGATTATGATTTATAAATTCTACATTAAGCATCTAAGTACATCTGTCACACACAGCATAACGGCGACTTTCTGGGTAATGATTTCCCAAAATCACAAATGATGTTTAAATTCCCAGTGATTTACACATTTGGAAGGGTGTGAGTGTGTCTTGGGTGATTGTGTATTATACCCAAATACTAGGTTTATACCACCACCTTTGTGCTTTCCTTCTGGGTCTCAGAATCTGGAAGTGCAGTCTTGCATGGGGGCAAAGAATTGGTACCCTGATGGGAATGTTCCAGTATGTCTTAGATGGCTTTTGTGAAATGGAGCAAGACCCATGGAGACTTCCTGGGTACACATCCTTTCTGTGTCCTCATTTATTATGTTTAGGAAATAGGCATTAGTCAGCCTCCTTGACCGTCCTTTAGTTGTAAAGAGCAGATTCAAACAGTTACTAATCAGAGGAGGGAGGGGATACAGAAATGAAGGGGGAACAGTCAGTAAAGGATAGAGCAGCATGGGGCAAAGTCCTGCTTCCTTTTCATGAAATACACATAACAATTTCTTTCAGTTCTGCAGGAACTAAGACCCCCACCCAGAGAAAGGAAGGCAACTTCAGGTTGAACATCAGCTTTCCGAAGCACCAACCTGTCATTTCACCATAGACCAATCAGAAGAATGGACTTCCCTGGTGGCTTAGATGGTAAAGAATCCACCTGCAATGCGGGAGACCTGGATTTGATCCCTGGGTTGGGAAGATGCCCTGGAGAAGGCAATGGCAACCCACTCCAGTATTCTTGCCTGGAGAATTCCATGGACAGAGGAGTCTGGTGGGCTACAGTCCATGGAATCACAAAGAGTTGGACCCGGCTGAGTGACTAAGTACAGCACAATCAGAAGAAAGTCTGCACAGAGTAGAATATTACAAACCCTGATCTCCTCCCCAAACAATTCGATTAACCCTTTAAAACTGCTCTTTAAAACAGAGCAGAATCTTGTTAAGTTACACTTGTCTCTGGAGTACTGGGTTTTGAACAGTGAGCAGCAGAACCTGACTTCAGTAACATTTGCTTATCTTTAGCGTTTTTCAATATATCTCAGAAATAATGGAAAACTACTTTAGAAAGAATACAGAATTGGAGACTTCCCTTGTGGTCCCGTGGCTAAGATTCCATGCTCCCAATGCAAAGGGCTTGGGTTGGATCACTGGTCAGGAAACTAGATCCCACATGGTGCAACTAAAGATCCTCTAAGCCACACTGCAACTAAAGATCCTCTAAGCCACACTGCAACTAAAGAGTTGTCTCAACTGAAGATCCTGTAGGCTGCAATTAAGCCCCAGAGCAGCCACAAAAAAAAAAAAAAAAAAAAAAGAAACAAAGAAAGAAAGAAAGCAGGATTCAAAGAGCTTGTATTTAACTTCAAATTCTGGTATCTGTTTAAGGTGTGGTGTTAGGAAGCACCAATCCCGGGACTGGAACTCTCCCTTCCCATGTTTATGAGCTTTGATTTTCCTCATACCCTTTAGTTCCGAGTCGTGTGAATACAGTATGTATTCTTAGCATTCCCTGGGTTTGTTCTTTCTGCTTATTCTAGTCTCTACTCCTTGGCTTTCTGACTCCCTGAGGAACCTTTCCTATTCTTCAAAATCCAGTTCAAGCCTGCAGCTTTTGCTGCCTCCACTTCTGCCCCCACCAGCTCCCTTTGGTCTCTTCTCTCACGTCTGTTGCAACAGCAACCCGCTCATCCCACAACCCTCCTCTGGGTGTCTGTATTTTTTCACTATGCCAGTTTCCATACAGTAAGGAACATTGTACCCCTAGTGCCTAGCACGATCTCTGACACGAGGAAGAATTCAGTAAGTGATTATGGAACAAACAATTGAAGCTCTTTTTGCTTCCAGAGATTAATTATGTTACAGATTGTAATCAAGAGCTGAGAATTAATTTTTCTTTCTTTTTTCTAGTACTGTGTGCACACACAAAAATGCAACAGGATTTAAGGAAAAATCTACAGAGTACTGAAAAAAATAGGCAAGTCTGATCACAGGTTCTGCATCCCCTCTGGACTGGGAGCAGGGAGAGTGGCTGTGGGAAGGGGTGTATGGACATGTCACTTACATTTTGCAGCTGGACATGATTCTTCACCAAGTTTTCGGACTTTGCCATTGTGCTAGATGCTTTGAGACTGTAGTTTTTACCATTATGTGGCTCTTTCAGCTGCTCTTGAATTTGTTTAGCTTGTTTCCTGCAAGTTTAAATAAATTCATGTATAAATAGTCACATAAATTTATGCCTATTTTTTTGAGGTTCATTCATTCCCAACATCTATACTTGTCATTTTCTATAGCAAGATAAACTCAGTTAACAGAGAGTCCTCCCTTCATTTTCAACGCCACCAAGAAATACTTGGCATTACCCATTAATAACCCAGATTCACACCCCATGGCACTCTAAAGGCAGAAATGTAATGCATGGTCCTCACCCTACTGGATGTAAGAGGTCCTTAACCTTGAGTGCTCAGCTAAAGAGAATTAGGAATGCTCTGAAGTTACAAGTAGACAACTTTGACACTTGGACCTAGCAGCCACATATCACATTTTTGCAAAGTTACGTTTATATCTGTCCATTTCAGATAGGTATAGCTTGACTGGATAACTTGCGCACATGCCATAACAGGGGTCTGTTTTCTTTTTTATAGTTTAAAAACACTTCATTTATTTTTACCATCTGCCCTCAATGCAGAATTTATTAGAACTTTTGTAAATAATAAGAAAAAAATTAACTCCTGAAGGAATAATTTATAAGTAATAAAAATTAACTCTTGAAAGATGCCAAGCATCGTTTGAAGTGTTTACATGTCTTAGCTCACTTATTTTTCACAATAATTCTGTATGACAAGGCACTAATCCTATGCTTATTTAATAGATGAGAAAACTGAGGCACAGAGAAGTTAAATAATTTGTCCGAAGTCAAACAGCTAGACAGTGGTAGAGCTGGGTTAGAACCGAATGAATCTGGCTGCACAGTCCTCATTTTGAGGCACTACTCACGACTGTCAAACCACTTGCCTGTGGTCACACTGCTTCTTGGTGGGAAGGCCGAGACTAGTCTCAGGTTTTGGATTCCAAGTAAATTACCCCTGACTGCAAATGTGGAGTGACTGTTTGAACTGTACAAAGTACTGCCTTATTAGCTGCTCTCCTAAGAGCTTTATAGAAATTAACTATCAACAAAAGACCCAGTACCCATGAAACAAACAAGCAAACAAACTTCACAGAATCATATGCCCTAGACTTCTGCCTCTTTCCCCAGGGTCCACGCCAAGCATAGAGCCTTTGGTGGCAACTGTTCACCATCTCTCCAAGTGAGTTTTTTGAGGTAGACATCCCTCTATGCACCATGGGCTTGAGTATCAGAGGGACTGAGATTTGAGTTCCAGCTCTGTGTCCCAACAGTTTTGCTTTGATTCCTCAGATCAAAATGACTAATTCCCCAAACTTCTGTGAGCCTCAGTTTCCTCCTCTGTCAATGGAGTTTGGATAAGCTCTCTTCCATAAATACTGTGGACATGTGGAGAGTATTAATCAGTTACACTCCTCAGTATTAATCAGTTACACTCCTCATCACTTAGTAAGCTTAGTTATATGGGCAGATGACGGAATCAGGACACTGGCTCAGAGATAAAAGAAGGGATCTTGTTAATTGCCTCTCTCACAAGCAAGTCACAGAATTGCTACAAGAATTGGAGGTCTATGCATTATCATCTCCTCTGAATTTAAAATACTCATGTGATGTCATTCTGTTTAAATATTTATCTTTTCAATTATTTGGGGGGCTTTTATCTCTAGTACCCTTAGTTGTTTTAATATACTTGTAATAATCTATCTACTTCCTAACAGCTAATCTGTAGCCTGTTGTTAGAAACAAATCTATCCTATCAGCATTTTAAGAAGCACAGGAAAGCCACAGAATCCTGTCAGGGACTCACTGATGAAGCAGATGGGAGATGAGGAAGTTCTGCTGGAATAAGTCATCAGGAGGCAGTGAAGGGGGCTTCACACAGAGGAAGAACATGATCATTTTTGCAAGAATTAGCTGTAGAAATACTAACGATCTTTTCAGTAATTCCCTAATTCAGCATTTGGGAAATGTAAACATCTAAAGGCATTTTCCTCATAAAAATGTCTGAGTGCATTTCCTAAATCCTTTTAATAATTTGCTTTCCTTTAGCCCCCTCTTACCTTGTCTTGACTCACTAATACTCCAGAACATATGGGCTTCCTTTTCTAACCTGCCTCCTTTTCTATCATCCCTCAGCTCTCTCAAGGCACACATTTTTGCCCTTTCGTCCTCCCCTCAGCAGATGGGAACAAAGGGAAGTGAGAAGCATCTGTCTGCAATGCCATCAGCTCTCAGGAGAGCAGTGGCTCTGGGGAAGACAAGATACAAGTATTGCACACTGGAACACACTAGCCTAACAACGTCAGTGCGATTTCTAGAGCTCAGTGAGTTTTAAGTCGCTCTGGGTCAATTCATCAGGAAGAAATGAGACGTACAGTGGTGGGAGATCAGACCCAACAAGTCCATCAGGAGATGTTGTTTGTGATGCTGCAGGTTGGCTCCCTGCGGAAGCAGACACTGAGACAGAGATCGTGTGCAGGATTTTTATTAGTGAGGTCTCTTAAGATCGACACCTGTGGAAACTAAGCGAAGGAAGCAGGAAGGGGCAGAAGGAGTTGGAAGGTGATGCAGTCTCCGGTGAAAACCTCAGCAAATCCCACAGGGAGCTCTGAAGCTGGCGTGGCTTTCACCCCAAGGTGGGGCAGTGTCTAGGCCTTCAAAGCCTCACACTGACCTGTCATCAGATGCTGGCTGTCTCAGGCCAAGGAACTGTTATAACTGTGTACTAGCTTATATTAGTACTTATGTGTACTAACTTACAACTGTGTGGGGACTAAGGCTACCACAGATGAAGAGAATCATAGCATCATATCAGAACACCCATTGCCTGTCCTTCAGTGCCTTGCTTTGTGATCTAAAATCTCTTCAGGGGATGAGATACAGTCAGGGCAAGTTATAGCACATCTGTTTTCTACCCATAGCGTCAGTTCCCCTTTTTCCTCCTGTGCTTTCTCAGTTGTGATAATTATTTGTCCCAGTTCCTGCTCCTGGAACATCCTTCTGTTGCTGTTGTTCAGTTGCCCCCTTCTCCTCCTGCCCTCCATCTTTCCCAGCAGCAGGATCTTTTCCCGTGAGTCGGCTCTTCTCATCAGGTGGCCAAAGTAATTGGAGTTTCAGCTTCAGGATCAGTCCTTCCAATGAATATTCAGGACTGATTTCCTTTAGGATTGAATGGTTTGATCTCTTTTCTATCCAAGGAAGTCTCAGCAGTCTTCAGCACCACAGTTTGAAAGCATCAATTCTTCGGTGCTCAGCCTTTTTTGGTTCAACTCTCATCCACCATTACTCCTGGAAAAACCATAGCTTTGACTATACGGACCTTTGTGGGCAAAATGATATCTCTGCTTTTTAATATGCTGCCTAGGTTTGTCATAGCTTTCCGTCTGAGGATCAAGTGTCTTTTAATTTCATGGCTGCAGTTACCATCTGGAGTGCAAAATCACCTCCAAAATCACTGTTTCCACTTTTCCCCCATCTATTCCACGTCCCCCCACCCACGATGTATCTCTTTTCCTATTTCAATTCATTTTCAGAGTTCAATTATGTCTTTCATTTCCTAAGTCTAATAAGGACTCCTGCTGCCAGCCTTATACTTCTTAGCCCATATGAGTTAAAAGTAAAAGGGAAATCTAGAAGAATTTATAGTTACCATATGAGCCGTATCAGCCAGATTTGAAAGGCTCAATTAATGGTTCCATTAACTACTTATCGGAATACTTGAACTTTTTGGAATTGATGAGAAAAGAATTTATTTCACTGTGACCTTCAAAGTGGTTGGGGTTCAATTAACTCAGAAAATTCTCTGAATTCAAGAAGGTGTTCCTTACTTCTACCTCTTCTTGTTACCTATGTTCAAACTTTCATTGGCTAATAATGTGCTGTAATATTCTATCAGGTGAGGTCATGTCATATCACAGATGGCAAGAGAATGGAGAAAGGACCAGAGTGGCAGGACCTGAATAATTATGGGAAGTAGAACAAATAACCAAGGGAATGTTTTGGTTAAGTCCTGATTCTCTCTGGGCACAGTAAATTCCAGTGTATAGGATGGAGTTTCAAGTAAATTTATCAGGAAACCAATGATAGACATGTCCCAGAATCCTAGAAGACTTAGGACTTCCAAGACGAGTTAAAAAAAAAAAAAAAAGTATACACATTGAAAAAAAAAATCTTATAATGTTTGAAAGTAAAGAAAAAGTAGAGCCTGTTTATTCTGCTATCCCCAAGGTTTCTGGAGGGAATTAGAATCCCAGGAATGAGGGCAAAGAAACTTGTGCCAAGGTGTTAAAAAAATTTTACATCACTTTCAGCTATATAAATTAGATGCTTGGTGTGCAATGTGGCCTTCCTCTCAGAGAAAAATAAAGGAAAACTATGCTTGGAAATTGTCCTAGAAGAAGGTAATATTCTCTAAGTCTCTGATGAGAACTACAGCTCCAGTTGGAAGAGTCTTCAAATTTCATTATCCCTTTGTTATTTTTAGACATATATATATAATAAATATGTGTCCTGGCTGGGCAGGCAGAAAGATAACAGCTTCCTGATTACTCATCTCCCACTGGTTTAGTCCTCTGAGTCTCCCATTATGCATAGAAAGTTGAACAGTGTTTCCATGAAAACCTCTGACACCTTGCTGAGCCCCAGGAGGATGTGCTCATCACTGAGCCCACTTGCAGCCCACGGAAGGAGAGGCTAACAGCTCTGAAGACAGAAATCCTCTAGTTACCCAGCTGTTCTCTGTTCTTGTGACTGTTATCAGTCTTTTCTTTAAGTGTGGTACAACTACAGATTATATTCCAAAAATAAGTGATTAACTACTTCTTCATAGTAATTTGCATATTGTTAAATACACAGCTTTCTCCCACACAGCACTTGCAAGGTGACTCTCCTAATGCCCTGCTGAGTGCAATTAACCCTCTCATGCTCAGGGAACTCTACTCACCTTGTAGCTACCCTGCCTGTAAGTTCCAGTGTGTAGACATCCTAGGTGTTAACAACAACAAGCCTTCAATGAGTATTTACTTTTTAAACACTATGCTGCCTTCTTTACAGTATTATCCCACTAATCCTTAAATTCTCTAAGGTAGACATTATTTTTGGCCATATGTTAGCTATATTTTACCAAAATGGAAATCAAGGCTGAATGTAATTTCCCTAATAATACTGAATAAGCAAGTGGCAGACTGAAGATGTGAGTACAGCTTAGGCTGATGCATGTAAAATCCTGACCATGAAACCATGTAGCCTGTTAAGAACATAAAGAGCTATGGACTGCAGCAGGGCACAACATTGCTGATTCACCTCAAGCAGTTTCACCATCTAGGGGGAGGACCACATGAGTCAACGTGCTGGGCGGTGAAGAGCATGCAATTTAAAGTAGAACTGTAGAGATGCAAAGACCTGTTGTCAATTTCCTACTGTGGGGCTTTGACAAATCAATACTTTAAAATCAAATTCTGATACGATTTGAAAAATTGAGCAATAATGCATAATTTCAGTTGTTGTGAGGATTGGGAGATAATGAATGAAAACCCCAGTATCCCTGATAAAGTGTTCAAAACTGAACACTAACAACTACCACAGTCAAGAGTTGCTTAGGAGACACAACAATGAAATATAACGTGGTATCCTGGGGGTGGGGGTAAACAACAGCAAAAAAACACATGAGATAAAAACTAAGATATATGAACTTTAGTTAGTAACACTATTCCACCATTGTTCCACTGTTTGTGGCAAAGGCAGCATACTAACGAAAGACATTAAAAATAGGGGAAATTGTGTCTGGGCTATATCGGATCTATCTGTACTATTTTCATGGCAATTTCAAAAATCTAAACCTATTCTGAAATAGTTTATTAAAAATAATAGTTACTAATTTTGGATTCATATCTGAGGCTCTATTATTTCTTAAAAGTGCTGTTCTTTTTGAAGATCGACACACACAACATGCAGACAAGTATCACAGACTATATTTGGAAACTGATCCATTTTTAGAAGGGCAAATGGGTAGAAAAATACAAGTCCAAAGAAAAGCAATTACTTGTTGGCTTGGATTCCAGACAAGCTGTAGGAACAGAATCTATGCCAGCTTCTCAAGGCCTGTCTACCTTACAAGAAACCAAGCAGTATAATAGTTTTATCTGTATTTCTTAAGGCAGATTATGTCATTTACATAAATAAAATACCTTTGCCAATGTTATTTGTAACATGTATATGTAAACATATATGTATATACACATGCATACTTATAAATACGTGTGTATATTTTTAATTCTACTTTAGTGAAGTCGCTTAGTCGTGTCCGACTCTTTGCGACCCATAGACTGTAGCCTACAAGGCTCCTCCCTCCATGGGATTCTCCAGGCAAGAGTACTGGAGTGGGTTGCCATTTCCTTCTCCAGAGGATCTTCCCAACCCAGGGATCGAACCCGGGTCTCCCACATTCCAGGCAGATGCTTTAACCTCTGAGCCACCAGGGAAGTCCTTCAGAAAAAAAAACAAAAAACAAAAAACAATGCTTTTGGCAGAATATTTGGTTTCTTGGCAAGGTAAGCATAGGGCATATTCTAGATGTCCATACTAACTGGTGAACCAAGGTAGATTTTATACTGTTCATATTTCACATTTGGCTAAAACCTTTATGGGTATCAAATAAAATACTATAAAAGGAATAGAGTTTTTTTTTTTTTTTTCATAAAAGGTTAGATGTTCAGCAGTGACCTCTCTTTTCAGAAGAGTTAACTCCTTAGTGACAGGCTGATGTTGAGCCTTTAATTCTGGCAGGCCATCAAAAAATGCAAAGAACACAGAGTGTTCATGATCACAGAGAAGAATGATCACTATGTGCATCAAAGATGAACCACACACACACATACATGTATGCACATGCTGTACACACTCACCTCGGGCTACCAAAGATTCAGAGTCATTTAAGGATGTCTGATGGGCCCATGTACACAAAATCCTTCTGCCTAGAGCTCAGACTGAGAACTTAAAGACAAAGTGCTTCCTCTGAGAAGTAACCTTTGAACCCTTGAGAGAAATGGTCTTACTTGCTTTTGAAGTAGAACGCTGCACAGAACATGCCCACGATGACAATTCCAAAGATGATACATGAAATTGACAGCACCTGCCTTTGATAAACTTCTTCACTCTCTGCGAATTTAAAAAAGAGAATTAGAACGGAAGTTAGCATGGCTCAGCAGACACAATCTCCATAGTTGTATTTTTGAGCTGGTAGGAGCCTTTCAAAGCCAAGTTTTTTTGTTCCTATCATCAATAGGAAAACACGAGGACATTACTACAATTCAGTGTCTTTGCAGTGGTCTACAGGACAGCTGTGATTTTTTTTTTTTTTGTATCTGCATGGGTAAATAGAACTCATGTATGGATATCACAATTATGAATCTTATCTAAAGAATTTTCATGACTTTAAGACATAGTAGGAGCATTTAAACATGATGGTGGGGGTCCCAAATAATCTGCTATCAGAAACTTCCTATTCTAGTGATGACCTCCAATTTATGTGATACTGATGACTGGGTTTTCTGATTTGGTCCCTGGCTGTCAGTCTCCCATTCATCCGCCCACCACTATGACTGACATCATGAATGAAAAAGGACTTCAATGTACATGTGAATATTTACTTAGTCATCCTGTGACCTCCTCAGTACCAATAATCTGGCAAAATAACCTCAACCTCTACTACCACGGTTATATCGTAGAGCTTCTTAATGTAAAAAAACAAGAATTCAAAAACAAACCATTTCAATTTTTGGACATTAACATTTATACTTCTAGCACACTTGCTGAAATATGTCTACTGCAACAGTTCTTTCATCTCAACAAGACCTTTCATCCATAGGTCTCAGAACTTTCTGTTAATTATCCTCCTCTTGTCTTCATTAATTTCTTTACATTGCACAAGACACTCTGGTCTATTTACCTTCCTTCCTTCTTTGTCCCTCCCTCTCCCTCTCTCTCTTTCATCTTTCCTTTCTTCTTCCTTTCGGTATTCCTCTCTCTCCTTTCCCTCCTTTCTTCTCTCTTTTTTCCCTTCCATCCATCCACTCATCATGCACTGTATTTCTCTTTGGATATGACCGTACATTTTAAAGTTTTTTTTTGTTGTTCTTGCTGTGTTCCTTCAGTAGTATGTTAGGAAACAATGTACTATGAGAACTATTCTCTCTCCTTTCCCCTCTTAGGCTTTATTTCCATTTTTAATGTCTTTATTCAGACTGGACTATCAAAAAAAATAAAGACAGAAAGCAAACCTAAGAGAATATCACATTATCCACATTTTTGAATAAATGAAAAGGGGCAATTATGTGGCCCTGGCAAGACTTCGTTGACATTTAAATTTGGAAAGATTCAAATTAAAGAGAAAAAAAGTATGTCATTGAGACCTTGTTTGGACATATACCATCTTAAAGAATGTCATTCTTTTCAATCTTCCAAGTGAACTTGGAAACAAGTAGGTAGATCTACCAAGTTGTAAAGAATTTCACTTCACTAAGTTGCTCTGAGTTGGTGACTCTAATGGAATAAGTATGACTTACAGATAATAATCTACTCCACCCTGCTTCTGCCAATAAAAAGAACTATGAAGATGGTGGATTATAGTACCTATGAAAACAAAAGAGGTAAGACTGTGTTCACTACAAGAATGATTTCTGCATAAAATCAACAGGGTGTTTTTGTTCATTTTTTGAATCTAGTCAAATATAGCTTGGGAAAATGCACAAAATCAATTCTGAGTTTAAATCAAGAGTGAAATTAAAACTCCAAAGACTGTGAATGGATTTATAGACCCAGATGGAGTTACAGTGCTGGTACTCTCAATGCCTTTGGTTCAGAGTGCTGCCCAAGAACAAGCCTGGAGAGGGACAGGAAGCAAGGGGTTGGAAGCCTGGCAATTTTTGTGTTTGACTTTCATTTTAGCCACCTCTAATATGAGTAACAAAAGATAAATTACTTTACCTTAATAAATTTTAATTTCTACCTAAATAAAGGCTGCTGCTACTGCTACTGCTGCTAAGTCGCTTCAGTCGTGTCCGACCCTGTGCAACCCCATAGACGGCCTCCCACCAGGCTCCTCTGTCCCTGGGATTCTCCAGGCAAGAATACTGGAGTGGGTTGCCATTTCCTTCTCCAATGCATGAAAGTGAAAAGTGAAAGTGAAGTCACTCAGTCATGTCCGACTCTGTGTGACCCCATAGATGGCCTCCCACCAGGCTCCTCTGTCCCTGGGATTCTCCAGGCAAGAATACTGGATATTTCCAGTGATATAAAATGCTGACTGTAATAAATATTGTAACAAGGAGGTATATAATCTGACAAAAGATATCACATGGAAAATTGACCTATTCACAGTGTCCAGAGAACAGAGATTTTAAATATAAAACAGGATCCAATTAGGCAAGAGGAATAGGGATGGGCAAAGTGGTCCAGGAAGAGAAGACAAGTTGTGCAAAGGCTCTTTGCTAGGATATAAGATGGCAGGTTCAAGAATCTGGAAGGTTTTTACTCTACCACTTGGCCTTTGCAAAAGTTATTTTCTATTCCCCACCAGCTTAGCTTCCCAGCTGGTGCCAGTGGTAATGAATCCACCTGCCAAGGCAGGCAACACAAGGGACAAAGGTTTGATCCCTGGCTTGGAAGATCCCTGGAGGAGGAAATGGCAAGCTACTCTGGTGTTCTTGGATGGAGAACTCCATGGACAGAGGAGCCTGGTGGGCTACAGTCCATGGGGTTGCAAAGAGTCAGACACAGCTGAGTGAGCATGTGCACAATGCACAACCAGCTTAGCAGAGCAACACAGACACAACAGGAACATGGTACACAGTGAGCATGTCTTTACAACAGCAGGAAGGCAATGAAAAATTTGACAGAGGAGAGTGATGTGATAATATCTGCATTTATTCCCTGCAATTTACAGAAAAGATTAGGAAGGGTAAAGTAAATGCAGAGTCCTGTTAGAAGGCAATTATATCAGCTTAGACATCATGAGAAACACTGTGCTGGAAGAAGCACAAGCTGGAATCAAGATTGCTGGGAGAAATATCAATAACCTCAGATATGCAGATGACACCACCCTTATGGCAGAAAGTGAAGAGGAACTAAAAAGCCTCTTGATGAAAGTGAAAGAGGAGAGTGAAAAAGTTGGCTTAAAACTCAACATTTAGAAAACTAAGATCATGGTATCTGGTCCCATCACTTCATGGGAATAGATGGGGAAACAGTGGGAACAGTGGCTGACTTTATTTTGGGGGGCTCCAAAATCACTGCAGATGGTGATTGCAGCCATGAAATTAAAAGACGCTTACTCCTTGGAAAGAAAGTTATGACCAACCTAGATAGCATTCAAAAGCAGAGACATTACTTTGCCAACAAAAGTCCATCTAGTAAAGGCTATGGTTTTTCAGTGGTCATGTTTGGATGTGAGAGTTGGACTGTGAAGAAAACTGAGCGCTGAAGAATTGATGCTTTCGAACTGTGGTGTTGGAGAAGACTCTTGAGAGTTCCTTGGACTGCAAGGAGGTCCAACCAGTCCATCCTAAAGGAGATCAGTCCTGGGTGTTCACTGGAAGGACTGATGCTGAAGCTGAAACTCCAAGACTTTGCCCACCTCATCATGTGAAGAGTTGACTCATTTGAAAAGACCCTGATGCTGGGAGGGATTGGAGGCAGGAGGAGAAGGGGACGACAGAGGATGAGATGGCTGGATGACATCACTGACTCGATGGACATGAGTTTGAGTAGACTCCAGGAGTTGGTGATGGATAGGGAGGCCTGGCATGCTGCGATTCATGGGGTTGCAAAGAGTTGAATGCGACTGAGCGGCTGAACTGAACAGAACTGAGACATGATGGATACTTCTATGGTAACAGTAACAACCATGATGAACAGTAAAAAAAATAAATAAATAAAAAAGATGAAAAGCAGTTAAGTTGAAAAGACTTAATGGACTAGACAATGATACTCTTAACTAAGATGGAGTATATCAGAGAGGAATCAGACTTATAAAGAAAGATATCAAATTCAGTTGGACTTATGCATGTATGTGTTGGTCACTCAGTCATGTCTGACTCTTTTCAACCCCATGGACTGTGGCCCACCAGGCTTCTCTGTCCATGGGATTTTCCAGGCAAGAATACTGGAGTGGGTTGCCATGTCCTTCTCCAAAGGATCTTCCCAACCCAGGGATCAAACCCAGATACCCTGCATTGCAGGCAGATTCTTTACTGTCTGGGGAAGCCCAATGTTGGACTTGGTGAGTTTTTAAAAACCTATAACATATCCAACTAGAGGTGTAAGGTAGACATTTAAATATACAGATTTGAGTTAAGATAAAATGACAGAGTTCCAGATATAAATATTCAGGGTTATGCATATACTTAAACCAAGTGCGTCAACAAGACAGCCCCAAGAGAAAATGTAGAGTAATAAGGGAAGAGTGTCTAAGATAGAGCCTCGAGAGACTCAAAAATTTCATGGAAGGGTAGATGAGGATGCTGTAGAGCAGATAAAAAACAGATCAGCCAACCAGGAAAGGATAAAAAAAAGAAAAGAAAACACACAGCAACAATAAAATATGACAATATCATAGAAGAAAACATATGGAGTTTTTCTAGAAGAATAGGCTATTGAATGTTTCTGAAAGATCAAATGAAATACAATCCTTTAATTCAGGGACATAGAGGTTCCTGGAGAATCTGCATGAGCAATCTGAGCCCACACAATGCCCTGGGGTCTCTGTCATGTTCTTCCACATACTGTAAGGCAAACGCTCTTTCTTCAGATCTACCACATGTTCTACCACTTAGCTTGAACTGAGAGTCTAGAATTCTAGCCCGACTCTAGAATGCAGAGAATGCCTTATTTTTAATGAGGCCACCATTACTTTCACTGCATATGTGTTGTGAGGATTGAGTGAATTAGAATATACTGAGTACTGCAGTGCCTAACTTGGAATAATCATTAAGTATTAGGCAGAATCATATGAAATTGCCATGGGGGGCAATAAATGACTGGACATTGACCATTTAATTTTGCTCCATCTAATGTATGGTAATTTACTATTCTAGGGAACATCGATATTTTTGCATTTCATTAATGTAAACAGATTATGAAGTCATTTTTGAGGGCAAAAACCAATCTCTCATTCGACAGGAATTAGTAAAGCTTGTTTGCATTGTCTCCCAATTCTGTACCATTTCCTCTTCTGTTATACACAGGACTCGCTCTTGATCAAAGTTCATATTATCAAGATGGAAACAGAGAAAGTAGTAACGTTATGGTAAGTTTTTAGAAACTGACATTGGACCAGTAGAAGAAAATCCTTTAGGCAGGCAGCCTACCCCAAAACTCTGAAAAACACCATGCTTCCCCGTGCTGATCTCACTCTTCTCTTGAACCTGCCTTACTCAGGAAGCAGTGTGGTTGGCTGGTGTGAACCCCTCTGTTTAAACACCAGCTACAACTGTTTTTATCTTCTTTCATCTATTGTCTTTATCGATAATGGGGAAAATGCTACACACTTCACATACTTGTTCAACATGTGCTTTATGTGTGTGCATGCTAGTCATGTCCGATACTTTGTGACCCCATGGACAGTAACCTGCCAGGGTCATCTGTCCATGGGACTTTCCAGGCAAGAAACACTGGAGTGAGTTGCCTTTCCTCCCATAGGATCGAACTCATCTCTCTTGTGTCTCCTGCATTGGCGGACAGATTCTTTACCACTGAGCCACCTGGGAAGCCAGGAAAACACAAATAAACGGTCTGAGTGGCATGTAATGGATACATAAAATGTCAGTTTCCTTCCTTTCCCCTTTTTCTCCTGAAGCCAGCATTGAACCAAACAAAACGAAACAACTGCTTTGAAAAGACTCTATCTCTCTTATGCAAAACTCACCTTACCCACAGGCAGTCAGTGATTTGCTGTCTTAGGGTCTCTCTCCCTGTGCCCTGAGATGTATACTGAAGGAATTTATTTTTATGTCATTTTCTTTACTCATGGTTCCTTTTAATTTTACTTGTGGTGATTGAATTTTTCCACTAGTAATTTTATATTTCCTAACTAGAGACGGTCCCATCACTTCATGGCAAATAGATGGGGAAACACTGGAAACAGTGACAGACTTTATTTTCTTGGGCTCCAAAATCACTGCAGATAGTTACTGCAGCCACGAAATAAAAACAAACAAACATAAAAAAACCACTTGTTCCTTGGAAGAAAAGTGATGACAAACCTCAACAGCATATTAAAAAGCAGAGACATTACTTTGCACACAAAGGTCCATAGAGTCTAAGTTATGGGTTTTTTCAGTAGTCATGTATGGATGTGAGAGTTGACCATAAAGAAGGCTGAGTGCCGAAGAATTGATGCTTTTAAACTATCATCTTGGAGAAGACTCTTGACAGTCCCTTGGATTGCTAGGACATCAAACCAGTCAATCCCAAAGGAAATCAACCCTGAATATTCATTGGAAGGACTGATGCTGAAAGCTCCAAAACGTTGGCCACCTGATGCAAAGAGCTGACACATTAGAAAAGACCCTGATGCTGGGAAAGATGGAAGGCAGGAGGAGAAGGGGATGACAGAGGATGAGATGGTTGAATGGCATCATTGATTCAATGGACATGAATTTAAGCAAGCTCTGGGAGATGGTGAAGGACAAGCAAGCCTGGCATGCTGCAATCCATGGGGTTGCAAAGAGTCGGGCATGACTGAGCAACTGAACAGCAACAACAACCCAGGTATTTTAGCAGATGCAATGCAAGCTTTCCTCCTTGGGGAAGGGCTATGTCTTTCGCCCTCTCCCCCATACTGACTCTTTGAGAAGGAAAGTGTGCTCCTGATTCCTAGAGACCCAGGATCCTTGGAAAAACTGTGGGTACAGCACTGTTTGCTAAAGCAAGAGACAGCTCACAGCTTAGGTCCTAATGTGCAAGGCTGCTTTTGGAAGCTGTAGCAGTCTTTAGCATACTAAAAATCTCTCTGTGAATCCTTGTTAAGCTCTCCTACATTAAAAAAAAAAAAAAAAAAGATGCCCAAAGAAAATTATAACCTCAGTTTTTATATAGCATTTCCTACTGGATAGCTTGATATTAAGGACAGAAGTATGAGTGACAGCACCCCTGTATCTGTGAAAGAATGGGACATATTCTACAAGGCAGCCCCACATCCCTTCCAAGTATGGAGGCCTAGGATCCCACTATCTCTTAGAGATCTTTCCTTTGTACCATCAGTTTTACTTAAGTCTGCAAGAGACAAAACTCAAGCATGATTTCCTGATATGAACTGGCATCCAAGTAATGTGCAGCTCAAACCTGGATACAAACACACACAGACACACACCCCTGTAAGCTTGTAAGTCATATATAGAAGCAAAAGCTTTTCTCTAGACCACCTTATAGTCATTATATGCAAATAAGATCCTTTTTGATGCCACCAGTAGGTATCAAATGAAAGCATAATTACTCTGATAGTACATTATAAAAGTCAACCTATCAATATCACCAGGGTTCTGTCTTATTCAGGTATTCATTATCAGAAGCCCTGAAGATAAATGTCTACACAGAGAAACAAAAGTCAGTATAAGACAACAAATTCACTAATGATCTCACCATTTATGAAATTATATTATTCTAGTTTTTCTCCATGCCTAATTCTATCATTTATTTCTATTCATTAAGTCAACCTCATAATCAGGCTAGGTCAGTCTCTCCCTGATTGTAAGCCTCTGAAATTTTGTCCTCACTTAAACTGGATTAAGCTTAAGTAGATTTACTGCAGTTTTAATTATTCTTAGAACAAGAGAGCCTCTTCCCAATTTTGTTCTTAAACAACAACAAGTGCTGTGAATATATTAAAATATTAGGATCTTACAAGGAACTGCAAATGAAATGATAGGCAAAGAGAATGAAAGGAAAGAGCATATTTAGAATGTTAGAAACTGTGATTTTCCCTTTTCAACTTGAAGACAAAAATGACCAAACATCAAATGGCCTGATTACTGCACTGTTAAAGAAAAAAAAAAAAAACACAAGGTGAAAGAGATCCTGAAGGCAAATGAAACGGGTGCTCACCTTGAGATCAATGAGATTAAATACACACTGGCAGGGAGGAACACTGATAGAGTAAGTGATGAGAATATCAGCAAGACAGAACAAATGACCTCGCCTCACTGCAGTGATCTCCAAGAATGTTGCTTGGGGGAAAATCCAGCTCAAGCATCTCAATACAGAGGTGCCGAGATGACCAGGAAGTACTGAAATGTTTCATATATTTAGCACGGTGCTATTTCTACCTGTAAGCCCCTTTCTCCTCCCTACTTGCAGAACTCCTACTATTATGGGTGATTCATGTCCCCCATAAGATCCATGAAGTTCTAACGCCAATACCTATAACTATGAACTTCTCTGGATATAGGGTTTTGGCAGATGATCAAGTTGAGGTCATTAGGATATACCCTAACCCAATATTGCTGTGTCTTCATCAAAGAGAGAAATTTGGACACAGACATACATACACGAGGAGAATGTCAAATGAAGATGGAAGCAGAGTTTGAGATGATGCACCCACAAGCCGAGGATAAACATTGCCAGGAAATCACCAGAAGGCAGGAGTCAGGCAGGAAAGATGCTTCCTCACAGCCTTAAGAAAGAACAAACCCCACCTACACCTTGATCTTGGACTTCCAGCCTCCAGAGCTGCGAGACAATACATTTCTGTTTGACCATCAATTTGTGATACTTTGTTATGGACAATCCCAGCAAACTAATATAGCCACTTATTAAATGAATACCATTGGAATAAATCCTATACAGTGTAAATACTGTCAGATCTGAAAACTCATCTCAAGTGCCCGTGTGCGTCCATTCTGTATCTTCTCCTAACTGCCCTGTCTTGTGCTAAAGATGCACATATCTGTTTTCCTGCAGCCCAGTCTGCATGCATGCATGCTAAGTTGCTGCAGTCATGTCCGACTCTTTGCGACCCTATGGACTTTAGCCCACCAGGCCCCGCTGTGCACAGGATTCTTCAGACAAGAATACTGGAGTGAGTTGCCATTCCCTTCTCCAGGGGATCTTCCTGACCCAGGAATCGAAACTGTGTCTCCTGAGGCTCCTGATTTATAGGAGGAATCTTTATCATTAGCTACCAGGGAATCTCCTGGCCCCGTCTGAGAGGCCCACAAAGGCAAGGGCACCTTCATTACTGGACTCCACAAGGCTTCTGCTTGTTCTGTACCAGGGAGGGTACTCAGCAGGCCTTTTTTGAACTCATCAGCTTCTGGTTTGCATGTCTAATGACACTGTGCTGGTTAAGACCTCTGCCTGGTAGGGTAATAAAAAGAGACAACATTTTCTTGGGAGGATCCTCAGGGATTTATTCTGTTGCTCTTTGTTATTCCACTGTGGAAAGGCATCATTTAAAATACTTTGAAAACATAAAATAATTACTTCATAATAAAATGTTAATGTTCAAAATTATATTTTATCAGATTTCCATATAATGTGCTTTGAGATGTGCATTATACATAAAATTTGATATTTAAGGAGAAATAGCAATTTAAAATCATAAACACATTTACTCTCAACCTGTAATTTCCTTTTCTTCCCCCACACTCCCCACCAAATATAAAGCTTCCCTATAACAATCCCTTATCTCTCTCCTTCCTTTCCCAAACAGTACAGCTCTGACTGACTATAGATAAGTGAATACTATGAAACAACGAGGAAAATGAAATGAAAAGCCATGAGTCTTCTCGTTGGTGTGTTTAACATGCATTGGCTTTCCAAGTGCTATTTCTCCCACAAATAAATTTAAGTAAAAGCAAATTGAATCAAAATAAATCTATTGGTAAGTTTTCAATACCAGATTGGGTTGCCATATCCTTCTCCAGGGGATCTTCCTGACCTGAGGGATTGAGCCCATAGCTCCTGCATTGGCAGGTGGATACTTTACCATAGAGCCCTCAGGACAGAGAAGCCTGGCTGGTTACAGTCCATGGGGGTTACAAAAGAGTCGGACATGAGTTAGCAACTAAACAATAATAATAAAGAGCTTTCAACGCTAACATAAAACCAGTCTCTTACTTCTGGCTTCACTGTTAAAAGATCCGAGAACTCTATTTTCTCTAAGCCTGTGATAACTGTCCCCCAGTCCATACCCTTAACCCCAGTTTTGTCTCTTAGGATTCACTGTTCATTGGCAAAGTCACATTCTAGGAGCAAGACATGTGACATGTGACTTGGAATGATAACATGCTATTTTCATGACAATGGGGAGTATCTGACTTACAGATTTATAGGAATTTTAACTGTTTGACCTGTTTTGATAGAGTAAGAAGTCTAATTCACTAAATTCATGTCAACTTTGCTTCACAGAACACTCAGGCCCAAAGTAACACCCAACACTTTCCAGCCTGGTTTAATGGATCTTCATCTCCCTCAGCTAGGCAAGATGTTAGAGGAATCCAACTCCTATTGCCTTAAGTATTAAGGGTGACCTGGCATGACTTAAAACATCATTGGCAAAGTCAGCTGTACAAACAGCTTATAGATCATGCCAGGTCACTACTAATACTTAAGGCAATAGGAGTTAGATCCCTTTAATTTACATCTTACAATCATGAAGACAGTATCATTCAATATGGAATATCCATAAAAATATTAGTAAAATGTCCATCAGCAGATGAATGAACAAAGAAGATATATATATATATATATATGTATATAGTCAAAGCTACGGTTTTTCCAGTAGTCATGTATGAATATGGGAGTTGGACCATAAAGAAGGCTGAGTGCCAAAGAATTGATGCCTTTAAACTATGATGTTGGAGAAGACTCTTGAGAGTCCCTTGGATTGCTAGGAGAACAAGCCAGTCAATTCTAAAGGAGATCAATCCTGAATATTCATTGGAAGGATCAATGCTGATGCTGAAGCTCCAATACTTTGGCTACCTGAAGTGAAAAGCCGACTAGTTTGAAAAGATCTTGATCCTGGGAAAGATGGAAGACGTGCAGAAAGAGAAGACAGAGTATGAGATGGCTGGATGGCATCACTGACTAAACGATCATGAGTTTGAGCAAGCTCTGGGAGATGGTGAAGGACAGGAAAGCCTGGCATGCTGCAGTCCATAGGGTGGCAACAAGTCAGGCATAACTGAGCAACTGAACAACAAAACAAATACATACACACACACACACACACACACACACACACACACACAGGAATATTACTCAGTCATAAAAATGAAATAATGCCATTTGCAGCAACATGGATGGACCTAGAGATTATCATATTAAGTGAAGTTCAGTTCAGTTCAGTTCAGTTCTGTCGCTCAGTCGTGTCCGACTCTTTGTGACCCCATGTTAGTAATACCATTTATCACTTACATGTGGAAGCCTAAAAAAAAAAAAAAAGATACAAATGAACTTATTTACAAAACAGAAACAGACTTACAGACTTAGAAAACAAACTTATGGTTACTAAAGGGGGTAAAACGGGTTAGGAGAGAAATTAAGAGTTAGGGATTAGCATATACAGACCACTATATATAAAATAGATAAAAACAATGACCTACTGTATAGCACAGGGAACTATATTCAATATCTTATAATAACGTATAATGGAAAAGAATCTGAAACAGAATGTACATATACATATATATGTGTGTGTGTGTATATATTTATATATATGTATAACCAAATCACTTTTCTGTTCACCTAAAACTAGCACAACATTGTAAATTGACTATACTTCAATAAAAAAAAATAAAAATAAAAACTTCACAAGTTCTGATGTTAGAAAGACATGGGTCAAGTGATCCTTTTGTTATTACAAAATATGACGTTTGAGTCTCATGTCTTTTACCTAAACAAAGGGCAGTTGAGAGTCATTATTGATAAACAATAATCTTAAATTCTAGTTATCCATTTCTATCCTTCCCAGATAAGTTAAAAGAAGGAAAATGTCATCTGGCAGTGATATCAACAGGAGCTTGGTGACAAGTTTATCTCAGCAGGGAGTGAGTTATGGGATCCAAGAAGAAAATAGGGTTAGCATAGTGAGGTAAATACAGTAAAGGTTCAACAGAGACAAAAGCAATAGAGGATATTTGCAAAGAATCTCTGGAAGATATACACAGAGGTGAGATAAACCACACATGACTCATAAGGGAAGTGATTCAAGCATCCAGCTATAACTGAATTGAATAGATTTTTAAGGTCTCTGGAAAAGTCTTAAGCCTCTATGCTGCTTATATAATCTTTAAAAAAATATGTGGAAAATTCAGGTCTACTCTGTAAAAAGCAGAGACATTACTTTGCCAACAAAGGTCCATCTAGTCAAGGCTATGGTTTTTCCAGTAGTCAGGTATGTATGTGAGAGTTGGACGGTGAAGAAAGCTGAGCACTGAAGAATTGATGCTTTTGAACTGTGGTGTTGGAGAAGACTCTCGAGAGTCCCTTGGACTGCAAGGAGATCCATCCAGTCCATTCTAAAGATCAGTCCTGGGTGTTCATTGGAAGGACTGATGCTGAAGCTGAAACTCCAGTACTTTGGCCACCTCATGCGGAGAGCTGACTCAATGGAAAAGACTCTGATGCTGGGAGGAATTGGGGGCAGGAAGAGAAGGGGATGACAGAGGGTGAGATGGCTGGATGACATCACCGACTCGATGGGCGTGAGTCTGACTGAACTCCGGAAGATGGTGATGGACAGGGAGGCCTGGCGTGCTGCAATTCATGGGGTCGCAAAGAGTCAGACACGACTGAGCGACTGACCTGAGCTGAGCTGTCCTGGTCACATCACAGCAGTTGTCCTTTCAACACTGGTTGTGTCCAGACTGCTGGAGTCTGCTGTCTTGCCCACATGCCCATTTGTGTTTACAGAGAAAACTCTCTTTGGCATGATGTCACTGCTGTTTAGTCAGTAAGTTGTGTCCTGCAGTCCATGGTTTTATTTAAAGATAAATAAGGTAGATTTATACAAATCCTCTATCTAGCTGAGTGGCTAGGCATATGAAAATAAATATGAAAGACTGTGATAAATGTTTCAGAGATATGAACAGAGTGACATCAGCAAGTTGAGTATAGTCCATACCACCAAAGGCAAGCTACAGATTCAATGCAATCCCTATCAATATTTCAATGACACTTTTTTTTTTTTACAGAAAATAGAAAAACAATCCTAAAATTCTTATGGAAACACAAGAGACCTTGCATACCCAAAGCAGTCCTGAGAAAGAAGAATGGAGCTAGAGGCATCTAGCATCACATTTTCTGATTTCAAATTATACTGCAAAGCTATAGTAATCAAAACATTCGGTATTGCCATGAAAATGGACACACAGCCTGATGCAAGGAAATAATCTGCCTGTGTATGAGACTGAGAAAGGGCCAATAAAGAATCCAGAGAAAATATTAGGAACAGTTGCCTGAGTGATTCCAAGGGAAGGACGCCACACTTCTTTCTACTTGTGACAATCTCTTGAAGCAATATAAGAAATCTAGTGTGTTTGTGACATGGTAGATACTTTCTCCCAAAGGGAAAGATACAAGAAGTGGGCATAGCTTTATTCACACTGTCTGCAGGACTTGGCTACAGCATGTGAGAGCCCAGCACTGAGGAGCAGAAGTGCTTTACTCCCTGGATGACAGGGCCATGAATGTTGCCACCTTGCTCAGCTTTCAAGAAACAATCATTTACTCTCTATTCTTCTTCCTTCTGGGCCACCCTCTTCACCAAGGGTCACAATAGCTCAGTGACCTTCTTTCCCCCAAGAACTGTGAGTAGCTGTGTCATACTTTTCCCATTTAGAGGATGTGATTTGCTTGCTTAGAGATCATGGGTCTCAGATAGTGTTAAACCCTCAACCTTGAGCTCCCTGGACAGAAGCAGCCAGTGTTTTCTGCATCTTCTCATCCTGTTCAGTTTGATTCTGGCCACAGACAGAGGGCTGCATTGCCAGAGGTGGAAAGGACAACCATATTCTTTGTGACACACACACACACACACACACACACACACACAGTCCTCTAGTTCAGGGTGGTGGCAAACCCAGCTATGAGGTCTGCATACTCAAAAAGAAACCAATATCCAAATCAAGAATGCATTCAATTGAAGAGCCCAAACCCACGTGGCTCAGTGATAAAAATAAATAAATAAATAAAATCTGCCTGTCGATACAGGATATATGGGTTCAGTCCCTCGCTCAGGAACATCAGCTGCAGAAGGAAATGGCAACTCACTCCAGTATTCTTGCCTGGAAAATTCCAAGGACAGAGGAGCCTGGCAGGCTACAGTCTGTGGGGTTTTGAAGAGTCAGACACAACCTGGTTGCTGAATAACAACAACAAGAGCAGAATATCATGGCATCAAGACCACTGTTGACATACCTTGCTTATATTTACAAAAAGAATAAAGACGGGTAATCACTGCATTCAATTAAACAGAGGTTACCCAATTTCCACTGTTGTTGCTAGAGACATTTAGAAGCTAAAATTATACAGAAAATAGAAAACAACTCAAGTAATTGTCATTGTGCAAAAAAGTTTCTGAAATAATTTTCAAGATGCTGTCATACCTATATTTAGGGTCTGATTCATATTCACATAAACATATTTATTTGCTTATTTCATTAAGTGGAATTGAGTAACATATGCACTCCCTTCCAGAAAAGGTGGTCCCTGTAGAGCAGAGATAATGGGGGAAGCCCAGAAGGGTGGGGGTAGAAATGTGGCAAGACTGACCTCAGAACTAGTCTCCAAAGAAAGCAAGGGGACTATGAAATAGGGTATGTAGAAGTGAAGCCAGAAATACAAAGCAAGCAAGCAGACCTACTGAATCATCAATTCTGAAGAGTCCCTGCAGAGGAAGAAGCAATGTACTGGCCGCAGAGTGACAGTGATGGGGGAAAGGGAGGTGAAGGAGTGAAGAGAAGGAGATGGAGCACGAAATGCTACTTCAGGGGGTTCGGGGACATCCTCGTGGTCCTGCTCGTGGACAGAGGGGAGCTAAGATTGTAACCTGACTGAGGCAAAGGTCCAGCTATGATCCTCTAAACAAGTAAGTCAAAAAGTATTAGTTCATCAGTTGTGACCGACTCTTTGCGACCCTGTGGATTGTAGCCCACCAGGCTCCACTGTCCATAGAATTCTCCAGGCAAGAATACTGGACTGGGTAGCCATTTCCTTCTCCAGGGGATCTTCCCAAACTAGGAATCAAACCCCGGTCTCCTGGATATGATCCTATCAGTTCAGTTCAGTTCAGTCCGGTCGCTCCGTCGTGTCCGACTCCCCACAACCCCATGAATTGCAGCAAGCCAGGCCTCCCTGTCCATCACCAACTCCTGGAGTTCACCCAAACCCATGTACATTTAGTCAGTGATGCCATCTAACCATCTCATCCTCTGCCATCCCCTTCTCCTCCTGCCCTCAATCTTTCCAAGCATCAGGGTCTTTTCAAATAAGTCAGCTGTTTGCCTCAGGTGGCCAAAGGATTGGAGTTTCGGCCTCAGCATCAGTCCTTCCAATGAATACCCAGGATTGGTCTCCTTTAGGATGGACTGGTTGGACCTCCTTGCAGTCCAAGGGATTCTCAAGAGTCTTCTCCAACACCACAGTTCAAAAGCATTGATTCCTCAGCACTCAGCTTTCTTCACAGTCCAACTCTCACATCCACGCATGACCACTGGAAAAACCATAGCCTTGACTAGATGGACCTTTGTTGGCAAAGTAATGTCTCTGCTTTTTAATGTGGTATCTAGGTTGGTCATAACTTTCCTTTCAAGGAGTAAGTGTCTTTTAATTTCATGGCTGCAATCACCATCTGCAGTGATTTTCGAGCCCCCAATAATAAATACTGACACTGTTTCCACTGTTTCCCCATCTATTTCCCATGGAGTGATAGGACCAGATGCCATGATCTTCGTTTTCTTAATGTTGAGCTTTAAGCCAACTTTTTCATTCTCCACTTTCAATTTTAAAGAGGCTTTTTAGTTCCTCTTCACTTTCTTCCATAAGGGTGGTGTCATCTGCATATCTGAGGTTATTGATATTTCTCCCTGCAATCTTGATTCCAGCTTATGCTTCTTCCTGCCCAGTGTTTCTCATGATGTACTCTGCATATAATTTAAATAAGCAGGGTGACAATATACAGCCTTGATGGACTCCTTTTCCTATTTGGAACTAGTCTGTGGTTCCATGTCCAGTTCTAACTGTTGCTTCCTGACCTGCATATAGGTTTCTCAAGAGGCAGGTCAGGTGGTCTGGTATTCCCATCTCTTAAAGAATTTTCCACAGTTTACTGTGGTCCACACAGTCAAAGGCTTTGGCATAGTCAATAAAGCAGAAATAGATGTTTTTTCTGGAACTCTCTTGCTTTTTCCATGATCCAGTGGATGTTGGCAATTTGATCTCTGGTTCCTCTGCCTTTTCTAAAATCAGCTTGAATATCTGGAAGTTCATGGTTCACATATTGCTGAAGACTGGCTTGGAGAATTTTGAGCATTACTTTACTAGCATGTGAGATGATTGCAATTGTGTGGTAGTTTGAGCATTCTTTGGCATTGCCTTTCTTAGGGATTGGAATGAAAACTGACCTTTTCCAGTCCTGTGGCCACTGCTGAGTTTTCCAAATTTGCTGGCATATTGAGTGCAACACTTTCACAGCATCATCTTTTAGGATTTGAAATAGCTCCACTGGAATTCCATCACCTCCACTAGCTTTGTTCATAGTGACGCTTTCTAAGGCCCACTTGACTTCACATTCCAGGATGTCTGGCTCTAGGTAAGTGATCACACCATCGTGAGTATCTGGGTCATGAAGATCTTTTTCGTACAGTTCTGTGTATTCTTGCCACCTCTTCTTAATATCTTCTGCTTCTGTTAGGTCCATACCATTTCTGTCCTTTATCAAGCCCATCTTTGCATGAAATATTCTCTTGGTATTTCTAATTTTCTTGAAGAGATCTCTAGTCTTTCCTATTCTGTTGTTTTCCTCTATTTCTTTGCATTGATCACTGAGGAAGGCTTTCTTATCTCTCCTTGCTATTCTTTGGAACTCTGCATTCAAATGGGAATACCTTTCCTTTCTCCTTTGTTTTTCACTTCTCTTGTTTTCACAGCCATTTGTAAGGCCTCCCCAGACAGCCATTTTGCTTTTTTGCATTTCTTTTCCATGGGGATGGTCTTGATCCCTGTCTCTTGTACAATGTCACGAACCTCCATCCCTAGTTCATCATGCACTCTATCTATGAGATCAGTCCCTTCAATCTATTTCTCACTTCCACTGTATAATCATAAGGGATTTGATTTAGGTCATATCTAGGTAGGTCACACCTAGGTAGGTGTTGTGAGAGGGCATCAGAGGGCAGACACACTGAAACCATACTCACAAAAACCTAGCCAATGTGCTCACATGGACCACAGCCTTTTCTGACTCAATGAAACTAAGCCATGCCATGTAGGTCCCCCTAATATGGACAGGTAATGATGGAGACGTCTAACAGAATGTGGTCCACTGGAGAAGGGAAAGGCAAACCACTTCAGTATATTGCCTTGAGAACCCCATGAACAGTATGAAAAGGCAAAATGATAAGATACTGAAAGAGGAACTCCCCAGGTCGGTAGGTGCCCAATATGTTAGAGGAGATCAGTGGAGAAATAACTCCAGAAAGATTGAAGGGATGGAGCCAAAGCAAAAACAATACCCAGTTGTGGATGTCACTGGTGATAGAAGCAAGGTCTGATGCTGTAAAGAGCAATATTGCATAGGAACCTGGAATGTTAGGTCCATGTATCAGGCAAATTGGAAGTGTTCAAACAGCAGATGGCAAGAGTGAATGCTGACATTCTAGGAATCAGTGAGCTAAAATGGACTGGAATGGGTGAATTTAACTCAGATGACCATTATATCTACTACTTTGGGCAGGAATCCCTCAGAAGAAATGGAGTAGCAATCGTGGTCAACAAAAGAGTCCAAAAAGCAGTACTTGGATGCAATCTCAAAAATGACAGAATGATCTCTGTTCATTTCCAAGGCAAACCATTCAATATCACGGTGGTCCAAGCCTATGGCCCAACCAGTAACGCTGAAGATGCTGAAGTTGAATGGTTCTATGAAGACCTATAAGACCTTTTAGAACTAACACCCAAAAAAGATGTCCTTTTCATTATAGGGGACTGGAATGCAAAAGTAGGAAGTCAAGAAACACCTGGAGTAACAGGCAAATTTTGTCTTGGAGTACAGAATGAAGCAGGGCAAAGGCTAATAGAGTTTTGCCAAGAGAACACACTGGTCATAGCAAACACCCTCTTCCAGCAACACAAAAGAAGACTCTACACATGGACATCACCAGATGGTCAACGCCAAAATCAGATTGATTATATTCTTTGCCGCCAAAGATGGAGAAGCTCTAAACAGTCAGCAAAAACAAGACCAGGGGCTGACTGTGGCTCAGATCATGAACTCCTTATTGCCAAATTCAGATGTAAATTGAAGAAAGTAGGGAAAACCACTAGACCATTCAGATATGACTTAAATCAAATATGATCCTATAGGCAGGATTAAAAGGGAGACTCTTTATCTTCATTTTAAAGATGAGGAAACTGAGGTTCAAAGAGGTTAGTGTAATAACGTAAGAGTAACAGACCTGGGTCCCAAACTCATTCTCCCATTTCAGACAGGCACGCATCCTTTGCTTTTCTTCACATCTCCCCATTCCCTACTCTTGCGTATTCTTTTCCCTGTACCTTTCCTACTCTTCTTCCTATACCCTTCTTATACCCCTTCCTAAGGGCTGACTGAACAAGACTGCCGTGCAAACTAAAACTAAGCAAAAACAAACATAAACCAAATATTTTATTTAAGAAAAGAAGAAAAAAATATACAAGGTAGTCTAGGCTCACAAGGAGCTCAAAATCAAACTTAAGAGGCAATGTACATTTAAAAATGCAATAAAACAAGTTTCAAAAGAGAAATGGAAGCTGGGATGTAAACTGAGAAGACAGGAACTGCTACTTTTTAATACTGAATGATCCTACGGCGGGCACTCGGAGGAACACCTAATTCACTTCTTGTTGTCCTCGTTTGAAGGTCTGGAGATCTCAAGACACCTTTTCAAGATTATACAGTTAGAAGGTGAAAAGTAGAATCAAGAACCCAACCCAGCTGTGTCTGGCTCCAAAGTTCAAGCATGTCTTGCTTCATTATCTGCTTCACTAACATTAATTTAACTACAGTCTTGAAGCCACTAAATGGTAAGCATCACAAATGAGTTTGTTTAATGAATATGTACAGGAAAGTCACTAAGTTTCCTTTCTCTGCTGATGGAATTGGTGTGGAATGTACTCAGCTTGGACTCTGAACTGGCGTATATACTAGACTGCTGGGATGTCTGAGAAACTACGACCCTGGGTGCTTCAACCTGTAGACAACATATACAAACCAGGTTTCTTGGAGGGACCCAGGTAATGCAGATCATCCACCCTGTCACTGGGTTTGTTCAGATCCAAACGCGTACTTATCTGCCTTTAGACTGAGATTACCTTGGAATTCTCAGTACTCCTGAATTTTACTCATAGATGGATGATGCTGTTTATAATTGTCAGATGATTAAATATCACTTCTAAATCTTTACTAACATTGCCAGTTGTGGTAGGTGTGTCATAACATATTTCTATGGAACAAATACTACTTGAAACACTGCAAGGAAATTGCTCTAAGAGGGGAAATTATGAAAGGAAAAAAAAAGCAGGCACGCAGGTTCTAATATCAGTGCTGAAGGAATATAAGGACACTTTCTCTTCTCTGTTTCCTGAAATATTCCCTGCTACTCACACACCTTCAGAAAAAAGTTCACACAGTGATATTCCTGGATGAAATTAGCAATTGTGAAAAATCTAAAACTACAAGGAACTGTGTGTCTCCAAGGAAGATATGTGCAGAAATTCTGGTGGTCCTGTTGCTTCCATGGGCTGAGACAGCTCAGGCAGGAGGTCCACAGAGCTGAAATATGCCAAAATCTTTCTGTTGTCTTACATACAGCAAAGGTTCCTGTGTGTTGGAGTTGAATGCCACATTGATCGCTGATGACAGATCGAAAGCATACAGCAACCAAGGAAGAAAGACACTTGTAAAGAACAATTGTTGAGAGACTTAGAATAAGTAACCCACAGTTGGAATAAAATTCATCCTGTAAACAGCCTGTAGGCACTGTTCACAGACTTTCCATCTGGGAGAGAAACCTTATAGCTGGGGACTGTTTAAAAATTTGTTTTTTGAAAGGTAAAATGGTAATAGCATTCTCCCAGGACACAAAAATGACTGCCAGGTTTTGGATAGAGTGACTCAAAACAGAAGCAAACAAACAAACAAAATAACTTCATTTCAGGAGAGAAAAGAGTAAAGACAGCTGTCCAAAGTAGAACATCTATTTCTTACTACTCTCCCATCCCCACCATTAGCACCGGATCCTCTTATAGGGTTAGCAGAAGGAAGTATTATCATTTTGATTTTCAAAAAAAGTCTGTGCCTAAGCAGATATGCTTGTTTTGTGTGACAGAAGTGCCATTCTGATCATTTCTAGGGGGAAAACATTCCATTTCACAATGCTAGAAATTACCCTCAAATGCATTTGTTGATGATTCTGAGGCATCCATTCTCTTTTAAGGCAATTCATGTTTTGTCTCCAGTTATGAGACCCTGAGTGGCTTTGCAACACAGGAATCCCCATGCAGTACTACGTAAATAAGTCATCGCAGGATTAGTGAGCTCTGTGATACAGTAACAAGGAAACGCATGTGTGTGTGCTCCGTCGCTCGGTCGTGTCTGACTCTTTGTGACCCTATAGACTGTAGCCTGTCAAGCTCCTCTGCCGTGGAATATTTCAGGCAAGAATATTGGAGTGGGTTTCCATTTCCTCCTCCAGGAGACCTTCCCAACTCAGGGATTGAACCCAAGGCTCTGTCCCCTGCACTGGCAGGCAGATTCTTTACCACTGCACCACCTGGGAGGCCCAACAAGGAAATACAGAAGCGCAAAATGAGTGCGGGGTGTGCGAGGGTCTGAGCACAGCATGAGTGCTTGCACTGGGAAAAATCAGGGATCCACAAAGAACAGTCCACAGACAAATGCAGTCAGATGGTCTGTCTTCATAAATAACGCTTTGTCGGACCACCATTTGTCCCTGTATTGTTGATAGCTGCCTTTGTAATGCAAGGCAGAATAGAGTAGCTGCAGCAAAGTACACAAAGCTCAAATATTCACTATTCGGCCCTTGGCAGGAATGTTTTGCTAAGCCCTGGAGTAGATACAAAATAAATTCAATGAATACAAAGTATTCAATCTTGAGAGGTTGAATAAAAATGGAAATAATCTCTCAAATATTAAAGAAAATATCTGAAAGAGCTCCATAAATTGTCAACGAATATTTTCAGTTCCTTTACTGCACAGGGTAAACACGGAGCCTGTCCACCTATGGAAGCCACCTCCCTTAGCACTGGCTAACAAAGGCCAGTGTGGCTTCCGTGACTAGAGCTTAGGCCTTCAGTTTTAAGGCAACAGCCTTGAGGTTCGGTATGGACCCCTGAACAGACGCAGATGGCAGGGTCCTGTGAGGGCTTCCGGCACTGAAGTTCTGAGGTAGTGATGATACTAATGATCTGGGCTGTACATCAGAACACTAAACCAGAGACCAGGAAAAAAAAAAGTGAAATTTTTAGTTGCTCAGTCATGTCGTGTCTGACTCTTTGCAACCCCACAAACTAACCCACCAGGCTCATCTGTCCATGGAATTCCCCAGGCAAGAATATTGGAGTGGGTGGCCATTTTCTTCTCCAGGAGATCTTCCTGACCCAGGGATTGAACCCGGGTCTCCTGCATTGCAGGCAGATTCTTTACCATCTGAGCTACTTGGGAAGCACAAAATTAGGAGAGGTCAAGTAGGAAAGGGAATAAAATAGAGAAGACAAAAAGAAACAAACAAAAATGGACAAAAGAGAGACAAAGGATGGTGGAGTCACGTTAAATGTATGTCTACTCCAAAGGAGGATCCACCTAGACTTTTCCACAAGTCACAAGAAGAGATATTTTCTGACAAGAAGAGCCACAGTTTAACTTTATCTGAGACTCTGAGAAAGGCCAGGCCTCTGGGTCAAAACCACTTTAATTTTATTTTCCTTATGTTTCCCTATAGTATTAATCAATGTCCCCAGGTTTTTGTTTTGTCTGTCTGTTTGTTTGTTTTAATTAAAAGAGCTTAAGACACAGAGATTGAAATGGAGACAACTTCCTGTCTTTCTCCACTTCTGTAAGTAGAAAATCAGTCCTTAATCCAATAATGTTGGAGAGGTGATAGGGTAGGGTAAAAGAGATCATACTCTGGAATCAGAGAGTCTTGGGTTACTATCAGTTCTATTTTGGATTAAGCAAAGATAATTTTAAGGAAATCCCTTGTTCTGCCCTAGCCTCAGGGCCCTCATCTGGAAAATAAGGATGCTAATACCTTATTTGTAAAGATAAAAAACAATGGATGCAAAGTCCCCAGAATATAATGTCTGATACATAATGAGTAATCATTGCAAAAAGTATGCTTTACTTCCTCTTTTGTAAAGCATTAGGTCTCTTTAACACTATGTTTATGGAAGACCTTTGCTATTATACAACACAGAACAAATAAACTCATGCATTGCCTGAATTACTAACCAGCCAAGAATTCTCTTTGAAAAACCTGAGCTGTCTATGACCTCAGAGAACAGCTTGGAGCCGTCAAGATAAAGATCAGTTTCATGAAACATTGTTCTGTTTTCCAAGCTTCTTTGAGTGAAAGTGAAGAAGCTTAAAACATTTAAAACATTAATTATTCTACCAGGCAGCTTTGAATGCTAGTGGTCTGGAAGAAAGAAGGACTATTTCATGCAGTGGCAACCTAGAACTTTTAATTGCTTTTAATTTTTTTTTTTTAAGTCTGAGATATCTGTTTCAGTGCATCAGTTCAGTTCAGTTCAGTTCAGTCGCTCAGTCGTGTCCGACTCTTTGCGACCCCATGAATCGCAGCACGCCAGGCCTCCCTGTCCATCACCAACTCCTGGAGTTCACTCAGACTCACGTCCATCGAGTCAGTGATGCCATCCAGCCATCTCATCCTCTGTCGTCCCCTTCTTCTCTTGCCCCCAATCCCTCCCAGCATCAAAGTCTTTTCTAATGAGTCAACTGTTCACATGAGGTGGCCAAAGTACTGGAGTTTCAGCTTTAGCATCATTCCTTCCAAAGAAATCCCAGGGTTGATCTCCTTCAGAATGGACTGGTTGGATCTCCTTGCAGTCCAAGGGACTCTCAAGAGTCTTCTCCAACACCACAGTTTAAAAGCATCAACTCTTTGGCACTCAGCCTTCTTCACAGTCCAACTCTCACATCCATACCTGACCTCTGGAAAAACCATAGCCTTGACTAGACGGACCTTAGTCGGTAAAGCAATGTCTCTGCTTTTGAATATACTATCTAGGTTGGTCATAACTTTTCTTCCAAGGAGTAAGCGTCTTTTAATTTCATGGCTGCAATTACCATCTGCAGTGATTTTGGAGCCCCCCAAAATAAAGTCTGACACTGTTTCCACTGTTTCCCCATCTATTTCCCATGAAGTGATGGGACTGGATGCCATGATCTTCGTTTTCTGAATGTTGAGCTTTAAGACTTCAAAAATCAGATACTGGTAAAGCAAATGGATAATATCATAAACATTTGTCTGATTTCTTCCCTCATGCCTTCTGTTTATGGTAAACCCATTGGATCCCAACCTCCCAAGCCCATGCTCACCAGCATCACACAGACCATTAGACAGTCTGACCCAGGCTTGGCAGACAATGCCAACTAAACGTGGAGGGGAACCTGGAGCATTTGGGCACCCCTAAAGTTACTGATTCATTAAACACTGAGTCTGCATATTGATGGTCTAGCCCTGGTTTTGGGCCAGACCATGAGTGTCAGTGTCGAAATCCAAATATTTCTCTCTGGTTATGGTAACAGGGTTCCTGCCTTGACATTTATTCAGTGCTTTTTACCTTTCAGTCAAGAGAAATCAAGCTCTTCCTAATGATTTCTCCTCACCATCTTCCTCTATTTTTAATAAGTATTCTTCTGTGCACACACACACACACCCACAAACAGAAACATAAGGGAGAAAAAGGAGAACAAGAGATCCTAATCCTCAATCTATTTTTACCTTTTAAACCCTGTTAAAATCCATTTACATTTTTAAAAATTTTAAAAAAAGCTTTTTGGATTCTGACTGCTTAATCAACATTTAGGAATACTTTCTTTTTTCAAAAGCTCATTCTTTTATATATACATTTACATATTAATTCCTCATTTATAACTAAAGCATTCTTTCCTTCATTTACTCAAAAATATTTATTGAGTGCCTACTATGTGTCAGGCATTGCGTTAGGCATTAGAGGTAACTATAACATGAATATAATCCCTGCTCGCATAGATTTTTCCACGCTAGTAGGAGGTAGAGACAATATATTTGGCACAACACGAGGACCTATGGTAAGTTATAACCCAAACTTTGGAGACAGAGTTTGGAAGGCAGGGAAAGCTTTCTGTAAGAGGTAGTCATCCCCAGATGACTCTGAGAGTAGAGATAAGGTAGAGTATGACAGATGGAAGGGGCATCCTAGACTGCACAGTGGTTAAGAATCTGCCTGCAATGCAGGAGGCACAAGAGACACCAGTTCAATCTCGGGACAGACAGAAAGGGCAAGAGGGGAAGGGTACAACGGAGTGTACAGGATATAGAAAGAGCATCTGCAAAGCCCATAGTTTGAAAGAGAGCATTCAGCAGCATAGCAACTGAAAGTCATTGTACACAACAGGCATTTAAGGAGCATGGCTGGGGTTATAAAGAAGTGAAAAAAAATAACTTTTTTATCTTAGAATAATTTTGTTCTGTGGAAAATGGATTGCAAGGGAACTGACTGGAGACAAAGTTAGAGAAATGTTACAGAAGCTATAAGTAACATTTCTGTGTAGACAAGAGGTTGTTGTTTAGTAGCTGAGTCCTGTCTGACGATTTTGTGATCCCATGGACTGTAGTCTGCCAGGCTCCTCTGTCCATGGGATTTTCCAAGCAAGAATATGGGAGTAGGTTTCCATTTCCTTCTCCAGGTGATCTTCCTGAACCAGGGATCGAACCCAGGTCTTTCTCCAGGGGAACTTCCTGACCCAGGGATCAAACCCACATCTCCTGCATTGGCAGATGGGTGCTTTAACACTAAGCCACCAGACAAGAGGTAGGCAAACTAAAATGGAAACTTGGACAGATATTTAAGAACAGTGGAATCAACTGGATTTGACAGCTGGATGCGAGAGAGCAGGAGGAGTCAAAGGTGACTTTTAGGATTATGACTTGAATAAATGGATGGGTGGTGGTTTATTCATCCAGAACAGGGGCTAGTACAAGACAGAAGGAAGATGATGAGCTCGGTTTGGCAGTGTTGAGTGTGAGGTGTTCAGGAAGCACATGAATGCCGATGTCCATTAGGAAGTGATATGGAGCATATACTTCATACTTGGTACCTTTTAGTGGTGACATTTCAGGGCTTCCTGCCCTTCAATATTTTCCCCAAGACACCAAGCACTCAGATGAATCAAAATTGTTCATGACTATATCTTCCAGATGACATATTATGTCTGCAAGACCACATGACCTCGGTCATCTGCAGGAGAACCTAGATCTCCTGGACCTCAGAGTGGATCTCACACTCCCAGTAGGATCTCGATACACAGGACCTATAACCATTTCATAAATGAGGAAACAGTTTCTGAAAAATTCTCAGAATTGATCTGATGCTAGAATCTCTTCTAGAAAGACAGGCATAGTTAGAGAAATACCCTTAGCATAAGAGACACTGAAAGAGTCTGAAGAATTGAGTCAATTCAGAGGGTTTTAAAGGCTCTGACATCTCAATGCCACTCTATAATCTCAGGCTATCTATTTGGAATAATACCAAGTAAAAATTATACAGTCCCCATTAAATAAAGTTCCAACCTGAGGATTAAAAGTAAAACAGTTGAGGGGATAATTTCAAAAATGAAAGCATAGCTTTATAAAATACATAGGGATTGACAAATGGAAAGTATTTATAGAAGCTAATTTTTAAATGAAAGGAAAAATTAATAAGTCCACAAATAGTGATGATACTTTATCTTGAAATCTATAGCTTAAAAAATGCTCTCATGTCCATGAAATTATTTAAATCTCTGAATCACAAAACTTCAATAGCAGCTTCTATTTTCCAGATCATTTGGTTTATGTTATAGAATCCACGTAAACCTATAATCAATTTATCAACATTCAAAATACATTTTGCCTCAACTAAATTGATTCTCTTAAACTAAATAATATTAAATTCTTGCTCAGTCAACTCCAACCCTTTGAGACCTCATGAACTGACCTGCAGGCTCCTCTGTCCATGAATTTGGGGAGTTAAAGAAGATGAAGAGTGAATATCTTGAGGTCTGAATTGGTTGAGTTCTATTGCTCATTTTTCTTTTTTAATGTAGGAGATGAAAGAAATACAAATTTTTTTTTTCCCAAACAAGAAAACTTATAAAGCATGAGATAAATATTTTATCTTATTTGTAGTTTTAAATAAACATTTACATTTAGAGTAGATTTAGATATCACAGGGCTTCCCTGATAGCTGGTAAAGAATCCGCCTGCAATGTAGGAGACCTGGGTTCAATCCCTGGGTTGGGGAGATCCCCTGGAGAAGGGAACAGCTACCCACTCCAGTATCGTGGCTTAGAGAATTCCATGGACTGTATAGTCCATGGGGTCATGAAGAGTCGGACACGACTCTCATGTGATATCTCACTTAGATATCACAATTAATCAATTAATATTGATATATTATTAAAGTCTATAGTCATCTGTTCTTAATTTTTCCCTAATTCCCCTTTCTCTTCTAAAATGCCGTCCAACATGCTGCAGTACAGTTATGAGTCAGTTCCCTATGTTCCTTGTGGTATGACCATTTTTTGGATTTTCTATATTTTTGAGGACTCTGATAGTTTGGAAGATTACTGTTCAGGTATTTTGTAAAATGTCCTTCAACTGAGATTTATCTGATGGTTTTCTCACGATTACACTTGGAAAATTTATCTCTAGGAGGATACCACAGAGATAAAATATCATTACAGTCATATCACATCAAAGGACTTTTCCCTACTAACACTCACCTTGATCACCAGACTAGAGGTAATGTTTGTCATCTGTTAGGAGTCTCAACTGAAAACTTGCTCTCTTTTTTCTCCTTTTATACAGTAATCTTTGGAAGAAGTCACTAGTGCAGCCATCATTTAAGTTGTAAGGAGTTATGTCCCATCTCTTAATTACACAAATTATTTGTAATTTTTCTGCTAGGACTATTAGTCTACTCTCCATATTTATTTACTTATTAATAATTATATCATTATACATAAGCTTTTACTTTATGTACTGGATCATAGTTTGATACAATTTTATTTATTTTGTAACTCAAATTTCTCAAGCTTTGACAGTTGAGAACTCTTTCACAACGTTTCTGGAATACTTTGATGTACCTATATTATGGGAATTAAAAAAAAATTTCAAAGTGCTTCTTTGCTTTGTGGTGCTAAAAGGTGTTATTCTAGACCCATTTTATATATTTCCTGCCCTAGTCCTAGAATCAGCTATTTTTGCAAGGAGTCCTGTTTCCAATAAAAATTGGAGAATAGTATTAGAAACCCAGATCTGGGTTCTGGGTGTGCTTATAGCTATTACAATGTTTTTGCATCTAGGTCCTCTCAACAGACAGAGTAAGGATATACATGTAAGGATACTACTGCCTGCATGCATGTGTACTCAGCTGTGTCTGACTCTTTGTGACCCCACGGACTGTAGCCCACCAGGCTCCTCTTTCTATGAGATTCTCCAGGCAAGAATACTGCACTTGGTTGTCATTTTCTACTCCAGGGAATCTTCCTGACCTAGGGACTCAACCCTGGTCTCTTATGTCTCCTGCATTGAAAGTTGGATTCTTTACCACTGTGTCCCCTGGAAAGCCTGTATGCATGTGTATACATATACGTGCTGCTGCTAAGTCGCTTCTTAGTGACTTGTCCAACTTTGTGCAACCCCACAGCTGGCAGCCCACCAGGCTCCCCCGTCCCTGGGATTCTCCAGGCAAGAACACTGGAGTGGGCTGCCGTTTCCTTCTCCAATGCATGAAAGTGAAAAGTGAAAGTGAAAGTCACTGAGTCATGTCCAACTCTCAGTGACCCCATGGACTATAGTCCACCAGGCTCCTCAAATCCATGGGATTCTCCAGGCAAGAGTACTGGAGTGGGGTGCCATTGCATACATTCATAATATTAATACATATTTATAATAATACAAAAATGTTTCTATAGATAACCATCAATTTTACATATCTGTATATGTATTAGCCTAAACATGAGTTCTCGTTTTTGCCAACTTCAGTTTATTCCACGTGAATCATTCTAGCCTACTTCCCTTTCTCATCTGTAGCCTCTCACTCCAACAGCTGGAAATCTGGCTCTCACAAGCTGCTGCTGCTGCTGCTGCTGCTGCTGTCACTTCAGTCGTGTCCGACTCTGTGCAACCCCACAGACGGCAGCCCACCAGGCTCTGCCATCCCTGGGATTCTCCAGGCAAGAACACTGGAGTGGGTTGCCATTTCCTTCTCCAGTGCATGAAAGTGAAAAGTGAAAGTGAAGTCATTGAGTTGTGTCCAACTCTCAGCGACCCCATGGACTGCAGCCTACCAGGCTCCTCCGTCCATGGGATTTTCCAGGCAAGAGTACTGGAGTGGGGTGCCATTGCCTTCTCCAGGCTCCCACAAGCTACCATCTATTTATTTATATGGTCAATTATACTACACATGTATAGGATTTCAGAATTGTACCTCTGTTGGAAAAAAGACTTTATTAACTAGTTCCTTATACTGATTCCTTTAGCCTTTACTTTTACTGACTCTACTCATTTTCACTTATTTGCCACCTCATTCCCTGCAGAGAACTTGCTCTGCACGTGTAACACATTTAGTTTCTTTTCTCACCTTTTGCATTTGATCCGGGGATCCTCCAACTTCCCAAACAATTATTTTTTTTCAGTCTGCCTACATTAGACTCCACTCTTTTTGCTGTGGAGCACTGTGGGTTTTGAGGAGTGCATAATGTCACACTTTCAACATTAGAGTATCATTTAGAACAGTTACTCTGTCCTAAAAGTCCCCTGTGTTCCACTTAGTCATCCATCGCTTCCTCCTCTCAGAATCCCTGGCAGTCACTGATCTTTTTAAACTGTCGTTACAGTTCTGCCTTTTCCAGAATGGCATATAATCGGAATCACAAATTATATAATGATAGGCACCTGTCTATATAATGGTGTAAAGAGAGGTTTCCATCGTGGCTCAGATAGTAAAGAATCTGCCTGCAATGCGGGAGACCTGGTTTCAATCCCTGGTGCAGGGAGATTCTCTGGAGAAGGAAATGGCAACACACTCCAGTATTCTTCCCTGGGAAATCCCATAGACAGAGGAACCTGGAGGGCTACAGTGAATGGGGTCACCAAGAGTCGTGCACGACTGAGCAACTCATACACTAATCAGTCATTAAGTTTGGAAAGTTCTCAGCCATTACTATTCAAATATTTTTCTGCTTTGTTCTGCTCTATTACTTCTTCTGGTATTCCAATTATGTGTATGTTGTTGCTATTGTTCAGTTACTAAGTCATGTCTGACTCTTTGAGATCCCATGGGCTGCAGCACACCAGGCTCCTTTGTCTTCCAGTATCTCCCAGAGGTGGCTCAAATTCATGTCCATTGAGTCGTGATGTTATCTAACCCTCTTGTCCTCTGCTTCCCTCTTCTCCTTTTACCTTTAATCTTTCCCAGCATCTGGGTCTTTTCCAGATCCTTCGTATCAGGTGACTGAAGTATTGGACCTTCAGCTTCAGCATCAGTCCTTCCATTGACTATTCAGGCTTGATTTCCTTTAGGATTGATTATTACACTTTTAAAAATTATTCTATAATTTTGAATAGTCTGGGTTTTTTTGAGTTTTTTTTTTTTTTTTTCTTTTGCATTTCAGCTTGGGAAATTTTGGTTGACCTTTCTTGATGGTCAGATTCTTTTCTTAATCATTTCAATACTGGTAAGACGAGCAAAGGCACTTTTCAGTCCTGTTCGTTTTGTCGGTTCTCTTTTTATTTTCTTTCTTAGAAGTCTATCTCCTTGCCTATATCTGCTTCTGCACGCTGTTTCTGCACACTGTCCTACTTTTTTTTTTCATTTCGAGGGCTTAACATTTTCATCATAGTTGCGTTAAATTCCCTTGAATAATTTCAACACTTGTGTCACACCTGAGTCTAGTTCTTACGCTTGCTTCATCTTTTTTAGACTGTGTTTTTGTGGGCTTTTGGTACGTCTTAGAATGTTTTTGGAAGCTTGGCAAATTATATCATATATTGGCAAATACAAAAACAGGCCTCCAGTGTGAGGATCCGTGTCAATCAGGCTAGGAGCTGGGCCTTGTTCACTGTTTTATCTGTAGGTGCCAGAGGATTCAAATTTCATCAGTTTCCTTTTTGTTCCCCCTCTTCACTTTGGGTTTCCCCAATTAAATGTTTTCACAAAGAAGCTGTACCTTTCAGCTGCTAGTATTATACTGAGGCCCTGCTTGTGTCATAGAAAGGTATAGAGTAAGAAATGTATTCTCTGATCAAATGATTAAACTTCAGCCTTCTAATGGGCATGTGTCTCTGACCTGTGACCATTACAGCATTCTTCTTGAATAGATACCTCCCTCCTCTCTCACTCCTTTTCCAAGACAGAAAAATTAGAGCAGGTTGGAGACAAAACTCAGGTCAAGCATTTCCCTCTGGAGAGTGGGCCTTGGTTATGGAGAAGGCTCTGAGTATAAACTCCCCAATGATTATTACTCCTTCCTCTGCTGAAGTCATGAAGGGATCTTTCTTGGATCTTCACCAGAAGAACTGCATGTCATTTCTGGAAGCAAAAAGCCCAAGAAAGTGTGGAATCCCTAAGATGGCAGAAAGTGTGCAGTCCCTAAGATTGCAGCCCCCAGAAGTTTTTCATGTTCATGTTAGTCCACACTCAGCTTCCAGCAACTGGTCAAATTTACCATCTAACATATTCTTTCAGTGATAGCTCTAGAGTCTTCTGTGCCACGTAAGCACACGTCAGCTATGAGTCTCTGGATTTACCTGTCCCTCCAGTGAACAGGGAGGCCTGGCATGCTACAGTCCATAGGGTCGCAAAGACTTGGACATGAGTGGAGACTGAACAGCAACAACCAGTTGTTCATGTGATAGTCAGCCTTGCATTTTTAGTTGGCTTGTGAATCCAGTAAAAACCATTGAGTGGCAATCTGTCCATGCTTTCCTTGTTATAAGGACAGAAGTGACAACCTCCAAGCTCTTTACACACTAAATCTGAAATAGAAACTTCCCTATTTGCATTTTCAGAGAGGTTTGCATCCTCTATTCAGACCCATTTTTGGATCTAGTATCAATCTGCACATTTAAAAAAAATTCTAATATCACAAGACAGCAATTGCAGAAATTTGTGTTTGCATTCTGTCAACTTCAGATTTTCCCAGAAGTTAAGTTCATTTCTAACCAAGCGAATATCAAGAGATTCTCAACTAGCCAAAGCACAGTCATATGTGCTAGCATGGATATTCGTATAACTGGTGACATTCGGCACCTAGTTTCAAAGTTGTAGACACTTCAGTACAAGCTATTCAGAACCAGAGATGCATCTGCCATGAAATGCACTGAGGGTGCCTTTCTTTCCTACGTGTGTACATTACAAGATTTTCAAAATAGCTTGTGCTTCTACACATTTTTTTCCCTAAAGATCATCTGAAAAATATATTTTAAAGTTGAGAGAGGCCGAGAGACTTGGAAATGTTATTCATATTACAGTGCAACTCAGTGATTGTGCCTGGGAAGATTAGTCCTTTTTTTTTTATCACACCCATGTTTCCAATATGCATGTTCTTTACTCCCTATACTCTAAATCATCATTTGCCTATTTCACTCTGATGTCACTCAGTGCAAAAATTCAGAAAAATATTAACAGGCAGCCAGGAGACTAGGTTAGATGTGGCCTTAAGAAGAAACTGACTACTTTTCCTGAAGGAAGACTCTGTTTATTGAAAATCTCAGGGTTTGCTGGAGTCTAGCACGCAAGTATGTACAATAGTAAATGTGTATTATCTGGGCCTGAAGAACAGCAGTAGTTTGTCTTTGCAATTAGATAGTTTTCCTATTCTAAATGTTGACACTGCTTTAAACATATGGAGATACTTCTCTCACTTTTCACTTTTAACAGGAACAGATACACACACACACACACACACACACACACACACACAAACTATATGAGTCTTGTCCAGCAGAGAAAAATCTTACTGGGGCCCAGTGACTTTGTGCCTGCCTGAATACTGTGACTTCAGAGACCAAGGGCAGGTAAGGTGGTTAGATAAAATACAGGATGTCCATTTAAATCTGAATTACAAATAAACACTGAATATTTTTTAGTACTAATATGCTAAATCTAGTTGCCTCCTTTTCCCTTAAAATAATTTCACCTGAAGGGCTAGTGTTTTCTTCTCTAAGAATTCAGCTTTACTTGGATTTTGAGAGACTAAGTTAACAAATAATCCCTACAAGGAAGGACTCTCAGGAGTTGGAAAACCATGGCTGGTGGATTATAGGGATTTTTCTGAAGGCCACAGAGGCAGGGGACTGGCTTCTGTCACAATGGAAACTAAGCTTCCAGCCCTCTCTGAGAGCAGGTCACAATGTTCACATCCTTTCAGCAACCTGCCACATGAGTTGGCAGAATGTATTCACTTTGCTACCGGTTAACTGAATCACAAGCTGGAATCAAGATTGCCAGGAGAAATATCAACAACCTCAGATATGCAGATTATACCACTCTAATGGCAGAAAGTGAAAAGGAACTAAAGAGCCTCTTTTTTTTTCTTTTTTTTTTTTTTTTTTACTTTATTTTACTTTACAATACTGTATTGGTTTTGCCATACGTTGACATGAATCCACCACGGGTGTACATGCGTTCCCAAACATGAATCCCCCTCCCACCTCCCTCCCCATGACATCTCTCTGGGTCATCACCGTGCACCAGCCCCAAGCATGCTGTATCCTGCGTTGGACATAGACTGGCGATTCGATTCTTACATGATAGTATACATGTTACAATGCCATTCTCCCAAATCATCCCACCCTCTCCCTCTCCCTCTGAGTCCAAAAGTCCGTTATACACATCTGTGTCTTTTTTGCTGTCTTGCATACAGGGTCGTCAGTGCCATCTTTCTAAATTCCATATATATGTGTTAGTATACTGTATTGGTGTTTTTCTTTCTGGCTTACTTCACTCTGTATGAAAGTGAAAGAGGAGACTGACAAAACTGCTCAAAACTCAACATTCAAAAAACTAAGATCATGGCATCCAGTCCCAACACTTCATGGCAAATATTAATAGAAAGGGAAAAAGTGCAAAGAGTGATAGATTTTATTTCCTTGGGCTCCAAAATTACTGCAGATGGTGACTACAGTCACGAAATTAAAAGACACTTACTCCTTGGAAGGAAAGCTATGACAAACCCAGACAGTATATTAAAACAGAGAAACATCACTTTGCTGACAAAAGTCTGTATAGTGAAAGCTGTGGTTTTTCCATTAGTCATGTATGGATGTGAGAGTTGGACCACAAAGAAGGCTGAGCACTGAAGAACTGATGCTTTTGAAAGGTGCTGGCAAAGACTCTTGAGAGTCCTTTGGACATCAATGAGATCAAACCAGTCAATCTTAAAGGAAAGAAATGCTGAATATTCATTGGAAGGACTGATGCTTAAGCTCCAATACTTTGGCCACCTGATACGAACAGCTGACTCATTAGAAAAGACTGATGCTGGGAAAGACCGAAGGCAAAAGGAAAAGGGAATAGCAGAGGATGGAATGGTTAGACAGCATTACAAACTCAATGCGCATGGATTTTAGCAAACTTGAGGAGATAGTGGAGGACAAAGGAGCCTGATATGCTGCAGTCCATGGAGTTACAAAGAGTCAGATACAACCCTGTGACTGAACAGCAGCAGCAACAATCGGCTGTTTTAGAGGTATGGAGATCAAGGTTCTCTTACTGAGAATTGACCGTGTGCCACATACTAAGAACTTAAATGATACAATGCTAGCTAATTTCCACAGCAACCCCATGGATTTGCAACACTCTTCCACCTGTGAAATGAAGCTTCCAAGCAGTCAAGGAAAGTCAGTTATGTACATTCATGGCTGAAGTGTTCTGGTTCACTTTCTTTCCAGAGTTCAGTCTTGCAAAACCATTTACACAGAGATCAAAGCTGGGATACAGCAAGGCAAGGACAGAAACAGAATCCACTGTGGGTGAGAAGCCACCAAGGCAGGGAAGCTGGGTCCCATAAAGACATTTGAAAAGAAAAAAGATGCCCCAGAGACCTGAAGGCCCCAGGTCTCACCAGCAATCATCAGGTGTTAGAATCTCAGCACTATTCAGAATGTGAGAGTTCTCCAGAGTATCTAGAATATCCATAAAGGAGAAATAACTTATTTCCTCAGCAACCCTCATGTGTCAGACACTGTCATGAATGGTGTTTATTTGATATTTTATTTAACCTTCAAAATAACCTTGTGCTTTGTGGATTTGTTGCATGCTTTACAGGGACACAAGGCTCAGAAAGATGAAACTGTTTGCTGATAATCTTCTGGTAAGGGAGGCATTGAACTGGGATTCAAAATCAGGGCTGTGTAAATAGAAAACCTTTGCTCTCTCCACAAGCACATCACTGCTTCTATGAACATTTGCTACCCATAACATATGGAAATACAAAGTTAAATATTTATGAAACCTGCTCTTGAGTGTGTAATCTTGCTAAGTTAAGTAACTCAGCCATTTATTTTTAAATCTGTCACTGGTGATTAGAGTATCCTTCGGAGAGGAGGGTGGAATGTCAACTTTCAGTTCCTTAGTTTGTCACATGACTTTAAAAAGACTCAGGGAAAATTCTTTATATATATATTTTAATTTCAACCCAATAAAAAAAGATGATCAGTTGATCTCATGTTAAGGCTAGGTCACTAGAGTTCACTTACAGTCTAATCAGAGTCACAGATAGGGGACTTGTTTTGTTAAATTAAATCTGACACACCAATTTTTAATTTTGTTTCGAGAGACTTAGAGTTCAACTCCAAGACTTATAGGCACAGCAGACATCAGCAACAGAGTTATTTAGGAAGCTAATCTGGGATATCTGAGCCCTTGTGAAACATACCAGAAATATGGGCCAACCATGACCCTAAGCAACGAGACAGGTGGTAAAGTTCCAGAATGGTCAGAGGAATTGGAGGCAAGGGAGAAGGACAGGGGTCAGAAAGGCAGCAAGACTATGGCTACATGGACCAGGTATCCAGGTGTATCACCTGTTGGCGATTAAATAGGAAGTCAGCATCCCTCCATGATTCATACCAGACTCTGCACAGGGTGGGGAAATACTCTCCCTAGTGGGAGCCTAGCCAGTGTAACGGTTTCATTTCTGTGCCTTTCTTATGAAGCATTCTTCATAGCCACAGGGACTGGTTTTGGTCAATATGTCATATTCACAGCAGAGTTACTAAGATCTCAGCCTCAGTTTGGAAATGATGGCTCTGTGAGCTTGTTCAGCCACTGTAGTACATTATTTTGGAATCAGGAACTGCACTGTAATTATTTCAGTTCTCCAGTGGGCTAACATTAGGCCCACATTTAATTTTTTCCCACCTTATCACATTCCTTACTGACAAAGTCCTTTAAATCACAATTAATTCACCAATATGATTATATTCCCTGAAGAACATATAAGCATCATTGCTCTGTAGAAATGGAGATTTCTCAGAATGGAACCTTGAAATGGAGAAATTCCAACTGTGATTCAAAGTGTAGAATTTACAGTGGTGCAGTTAATTTTTATGGTTTAATGGTCATTTAAAAAGATGTCATTGCTAAGATTTTTAAACTGTTCAGTCATGTTTAATAAGCATGTGTTGACTCATATATCTGACTGGAAGAAATTTTTCCCTGCTTACAAACTTTGTTGACTTGAGATAAAGGCTATTGGAATATTGCCACAGTGCTGCACAAAAGTTTTAATTTTTGCCCTGTTAAACAAAGAGTGTAACAACCAGTAAATTATAACAGAACTATTCAATATTAAGAATGCTGTTTTATCCACTTTAAAGTCTTATAAAATTGGAACCAAGCCTGATTATACAGACTTTTGCTTCTTTATTTGTCTTTTAAAAATGGGGAGGGGGTGTGTGGACACTAGCTCTAAAATTAGAAAAGCCTTATTCAGGGAATCTGTAATACTGAAAATTTATGACTTTTTTTACCTAAAATTTCTTCATTTCAGAACAAGAAGAATTTAAAACATGAGAAAAACTGGAAAATAATTTATTTTGCTGTTGCTGTTTAGTTGCTAAGTCATGTCTGACTTTTTTGCCACCTGATGGACTGTAGCCTGCCAGGCTCCTCTGTCCATGGGATTTCCCAGGCAAGAATACTGGAGTGGGTTGCCATTTCCTACTCCAGGGGATCTTTCTGACCCAGATATGCTTAAAAGTAGAGAAGTAGAGTTATATATCCCATGCCAAAACCAATTTAAATAAACTTGGTATAAAAAACAAGGATGTCTACTCTTGCCACTTTTATTTAAAATAGCACTCATAGTCCTAGCAAGAGTAATCAGGCAAAAATAAATAAATAAAAGGCATCCAATTAGAAAGGAAGAATTACAACAATCTCTATGTGCAGATAATGTGATATTATATGTAGAAAACCCTAAAGACTTCATTGAAAAAAATTTATTATAGCACTATAATAAGTTTAGTAAAGTGGTGGTATATAGTAGCAATATATTTAATTCAAAAATCAGGTATGTTTCTATATACTAATATCAAACTGTCAGAAATAGGAATTAAGAAAATAAGTTCATTTATAATTGCATTAAAAACAAAATATCCTAGGATAAAATTTAACCAAGGAAGTATAAGAGCTATACTCTGAAAACAAGACGCTGATTAAAGAAACCAAAGAAGGTCCAAATAAATGGAAAGATGTTTGTTACTCATGAATTGGTATAGTTAATACTGTCAAAGTGTCCATACTACCCAAATCAATCTACAGATTCAATGCAGTCACTATCAAAATTTCAAAGATATTTTTTCATAGAAATAGAAAAAATAATCCTAAAATCTGTATGGAACCACAAAACTTGAGAAAGAACAAATCTGGAATCCTCATACTTTTTCATTTCAAGCTATATCACAAAGCTATAATAATAAAAACAGTATGGTATTATCATATAAATAAACATATAGATCATGGAATAGAGAGTCAAGAAATAAACCCACACATATATGGCAAATTAATTTATGATAATCTAGAAGGAAATGGCAACCCATTCCAGTATTCTTGCCTGGAAAATCCCATGGATAGAAAAGCCTGGTAGGCTACAGCCCATGTGGTTCGAAAGAGTTGGCACAACTGAGCAACTTCACTTTTACTCTCTTTCACTGCACAATAGCACTCATTTCACATGCTAGCCAGGTAATGCTAAAAATCCTTCAAGCTAGGCTTCAGCAGTACATGAACCGAGAAATTTCAGATGTACAAACTAGATTTAGAAAAGGCAGAGGAACCAGAGATCAAATTGCCAACATCTATTGGATCATAGAAAAAGCAAGAGAATGCCAGAAACACATCTACTTCCGCTTCATTGATAACATAAAGCCTTTGACTGTGTGGTAAATATAGTTAATATTTACCATATTTGTAACTCTTTTCTGTTCATCAATCTTTTTGTTGTTGTTGTTCTACAGCCTTTGACTGTAGAAAATTCTTAAAGATGTGGGAAGACCAGACCACCTTAATTGTATCCCAAGAAACTTGTATGCAGTTCAAGAAGCAACAGTTAGAACTGGACATGGAATAATGGACTGGTTCAAAATTGGGAAAGGAGTATGTCAAGGCTATGAATTGTCACCCTGCTTTTTTAAACTTCTATGCAGAGTACATCACGTGAAATGCTAGGCTGGATGACTCACAAGCAGGAATCAAGATTGACAGGAGAAATATCAATAACCTCACATACGCAGATGACACACCCCTAATGGCAAAAGGGAACTAAAGAGCCTCTTGATGAAAGTGAAAGAGGAGACTGACAAAGCTGACTTAAAACTCAACATTCAAAAACTAAGATCACAGCCTCCAGTCCCATCACTTCACAGCAAACAGATCGGGAAAAAATAATAAGAGTGACAGATTCTATTTTCTTGGGCTCCAAAATCACTGCAGATGGTGACTGCAGCCATGAAATTAAGATCTTTACTCCTTGAAAGAAAAGCTATGACAAACCTAAACATCATATTAAAAAGCAGAAACATCACTTTGCTGACAAAGGTCCGTCTAGTCAGAGCTATGGTTTTTCCAGTAGTCATGGATGGATGTGAGAGTTGGACCATAAGAAAGGCTGGGCATTGAAGAACTGATGCTTTTGAACTGTGATGCTGAAGAAGACTCTTGAGAGTTGCTTGGACAGGAAGGAGATCAAAACAATCTATCCTAAAGGAAATCAACTCTGAACATTCATTGGAAAGACTGATGCTAAAGCTCCAATAATTTAGCCATTTGTTGCAAAGGGCCAACTCATTGGAAAATACCCTAATGCTGAGAAAGCCTGAAGGCAGTAGGAGAAAGGGGCAACAGAGGATGACATGGTTGGAGGGCATCACTGACCCAATGGACACAAATTTGAGCAAACTCTGAGAAACAATGAAGGACAGGGAAGTGTGGTGTGCTGCAGTTCATGAGGTCACAAAGAGTCGCACATGACTGAGCGACTGAACAACAAAAATATGACAAAGGAGTCATCATACTGGGGAAAGGTAATCTTGTTAATAGACAGCATTGGGAAAACTGGACAGCTATATGCAAAAGAATGAAACTAAACACAAAAATCCACTCTAAATTGATTTTAAAAAAACTGAAATCATAAAACTCCTAGAAGAAAACATAGGGGGTAAGCTCTTAATATCAGTCTTGGCAATGATTTTTTGGATTTGACACTAAAAGCAAAAATATATATGTGGGACTACATTAAACTAAAAAGCTTTGCTCAGAAAAGAAATAATAAATCAAATAAAAAGTCATCCTAAGGAATGGGAGGAAAAAATTGCAAATCATATGTATGAGGAGTTAACATCCAAAATATATAAAGGATTCATACAACTCAGTGGCAAAAGAGACAAGCAATCCCATTTAAAAATGGCCAGAGGACTGAGTAGTTAGCTTTCTGAAGAACACATACAAAGTTCAAAGGTACATGAAAAGATATTCAACATTGCTAATCTTTAGGAAATACAAATTAAAGCCACAATCCATTATCACCTCTCACTTGTTAGAATGACTGATATAAAAAAGACAAGAGGTAACATATGATTACTTCCCAATAAATTGGGAAAAAATCCAGACTGCTGATCCCCATTTTCCAGAGTTTTTATTTTAGGAAGTCTGGGGTGGAGCTATGAATATGAACAGATTCATGCAGGTGCAGCTTGACAATGTCTCCCCTTGGGTCTTGGCCCTGGGCCACTTGCCTCTTACTTGCTTCTCTGGGTCTTTCCTGATTCTTGCACATGCAATCCAAAGTAATGCAAGAAGTTAATGCTCACGTAGCCAACTCTACAATAAAGAAGTGAGCTAATGGTCAGATACGTCCCTTTTTCAATTCTTAGGTGGACAGTTCTGACTTCTCAGTCATACAGCTTCTCAAAATGTCTTAGTCTTATTTATCGCTCACACTAGTATCCAACTACATAAGAATTCTTAGCATCAATATAAACTTTCACTCCTTCCTTGTCTACCTACTTCCCTTCATCTTCCACTCCTGAACAACCACAAGAAGGACATCTTATGTAGCTGTTAATTTCAGCCTAAGCTGACTTCAGAGCAGGAAAATCACCAGAAATAAAGAGGGACATTGCACAATAATAAAGAGGTCAATTTTCTAAGATACAAAGTCCTTAATTTATATGTACTTAACAAAACAACATGAAAATACATGAGGTAAAACTTACAGAACTAAGGAGAAATAGATAAATTCACTCTTCTAATTGCATATTTCAACACCAGTCTATCAGGAATGGATATATCCATCAGGCAGGAAATTGGTAAGGACATAGTCGGCTGAACAATAACATTAACCAACTGGATCTAATTGATATTTATAGAAGACTTTATCCAATGACAGCAGAATATACATTCTTCCCAAATTCACATAAAATATTTACCAAGATAGGCCACATTTGGGTCATCAAACACATCTTAAAACATTTAAAGAACAAAGAGCATACAAACCTACTTAGATCACAATGGCATTAAAATTTGAGTGAATAGCAGAAAGATAGTTGGATAATCGCAAGTAACTCAACATATTTGGAGATCAAACAGCCCATTTTTAAAGGAAGATATGAATCAAATAAGAATCAAGAGGAAAGAGAATTTTTTTAAAAAATTAAAGAAATGAAAAAAACAACTTATCACAATTTGTGGGATGCAGCCAGAACTGTTCATAGAACTAAATTTATATAGCATTAAATGTATGTTAGAAAAGAATAATCTAAAGATCCATAACCTAAGTTTCTACCTTATAAAGCTGCACAAGAAGAGAAAATTAAATACAAAATATGTAGATGTCAAGAAATTATAAATATTAGAACAGAAATTAATAAAATTGAAGAAAGAAATCAAATAAAATCAATAAAATCAAAAGCTGGTTCTTCAAAAATATCAATATAATTGATAATTCTCTAACCAGATTAACCAAGAAAAAGAGAACACATAAATTATTAATATAAAAATGAAAGAGGGACCATTGCAACTAATCTTGTGGACATTAAAAAAATAAAGGAATATTATGAACAACTCTATGGCAATACATTTGATAATTTATAAGAAATTTATCAAATCCTTGGAAGATAAAATCTCCAAAAACTCTCACAAGGAGAAACAGACAACCTGAATAAGCCTACATTTATTAAAATACATTGAACAAATAATAAGTAACTTTCCAAGAAAGAATCTAGGTGACCTAAGTTTTAATAATTAGTTTTAGATTGAGCATTAACAGTATGATCAATAAAAAGAAAATTTGCAATCTTCAGCTTTAATGAAATCTTCAGCTTTATTAAAATTAAAAATATCTGTTCTGCAAAAGGCACTGGGAACAGAATGAAAAGACAAGCCGAAGACTGAGAAAAAATATTTGCAAAATACATATTTGAAAAGAAGTTGTGGCCAAAATTTTAAAAACACCTTAAAACTTAACAGTAAGAAAACAATTTCATTTTAAAAATGAACAGAAGACCTGAAAAGCCAAAGAAACTGTACAGATTTGGCAAAAATCATGTACTCAAAGTCATGTGTCATTAGAAAATTGCATAGTAAAACAGCAGTGAGATAATCCTACACACTCACTAGGAGAGCAAAAATCCAAAATGTTGACAACACGGAAAGCTGTAAAGGATTCAGAATAACAGGAATTCTCAATAACTTTTGGAAATGCAAAACGGTATAAATAGTTTAGAAGAATGTCTGACAACTTTACAAAGTTAAACAGAGCCGAACCACACAATCCAGAAATTTTGTTCCTAGGTAATTACCCAAATTTGTTGAAAACATATGTCAAAGTTTTACACTCAAAAACTTATATGTAAATGTTTATAGTAACTATTTATAATCACCCCAAACTGGACGTCTTTCAACAGATAAATAGATAAACTGTGGTACATCCATACAATGGAATATTCAACAATAAAAAAAAAATAAGCTAGCAAGTCACAGAAGGACATGGAAGAATGTTAAATGAATATTGCTAACTGATATAAACAAGTCTGAAAAGACTACCTACTGTATGATTCTAAATATATGGCATGCTGGAAGAGGCATAGTTACAGACACAGGAAAAAGATGAATGGTTGCCTAAGGGTTTAGGGGAGAAAGTAAAGGATAAATAGGTGAAGCACAGGTGACTTTTAGGGCAGTGAAATTATTTTATGTGATACTGTAATACTGGACATGTGACACATATTTGGCAAAACCCACAGAATACACATCACAAAGAGTAAACTTCAGTGTAAATTACGGACTTCACTTATGAATTTGCATTGATATTGATTCATCAGTTGTAGCTAATCAGTTCAGTTGTCACTCAGTTGTGTCTGACTCTTTGCAACCCCATGAATTGCAGCACGCCAGGCCTCCCTGTCCATCACCAACTCCTGGAGTTCATTCAAACTCATGTCCATCGAGTCGGTGATGCCATCCAGCCATCTCATCCTCTGCAAGATGTTAGGAGGATAAAATTATGTATGTGAAGTAAGGGAAGAAATTATGTGGGAACTCTGTTTTCTGCTCAATTTTGCCCTTAAAATTGTTCTAAAACTAAAAACTATTATTAAAAAGGAACCATATCCTAAACAGTAAAGCTATTTAAAGACTCATAAATCTAAATTAGGCAGATGTAAAGAGCTCTTAATTGTCCTTGATTGCTCTCACCATAGCAGTAGTGCACCCATTTATGCTAACCTCTCTTATTCATCCTAACAGGAACATTCAACAGGCAAATCCACAATCCTACCCAAAGAATGACAATCACTGTTGCTGTTGCTGTTGTTCAGTCACTAAGTCATGTCTGACTCTTTGCAACCCCATGGACTGTGGCACGCCAGGATTCCCTGTCCTTCACTATCTCTCAGAGTTTGCTCGAAACTCATGTTCATTGAGTCAGTGATGCCATCCAGCACTCTCATCCTTTTTCATCCCCTTCTCCTTTTGCCCTCAATCTTTCCCAGCATCAGTGCCTTTTCCAATGAGTTGGCTCTTTGCATCAGGTAGCCAAAGTATTGGAGCTTCAGCTTCAGCATCAGTCCTTCCGAGGAATACTCAGGATTGATTTCCTTTGGGATTGACTGGTTGGATCTCCTTGCAGTCCAAGGGACTCTCAAGAGTCTTCTCTAGCATTGCAATTCCAAAGCATCAATTCCTCTGTGCTCAGCCTTCTTTATGGTTCAACTCTCACATCCATATATGGCTACTGGAAAAACCATAGTTTTGACTATACAGACCTTTGTTGGCAAAGTGACGTCTCTGCTTTCTAATATGGTGTCCAGTTTTGTCAAATCTTTCCTTCCAAGGAGCAAGCATCCTTTAATTTCATGGCTGCAGTCACCATGTGCAGTGATTTTGGAGTCCCAAGAAAAGAAAATTTATTACTGTTTCCACTTTTTCCCCTTGTATATTTGCCATGAACTGATGGGACTAAAGTTATGACCAACCTAGATAACATATTCAAAAGCAGAGACATTATTTTGCCAACAAAGGTCCGTCTAGTCAAGGCTATGGTTTTTCCAGTGGTCATGTATGGATGTGAGAGTTGGACTATGAAGAAAGCTGAGCTCCAAAGAACTGATGCTTTTGAACTGTGGTGTTGGAGAAGACTCTTGAGAGTCCCTCTGACTGCAAGCAGATCCAACCAGTCCATTCTAAAGGAGATTGGTCCTGGGTGTTCTTTGGAAGGAACTATGCTAAAGCTGAAACTCCAGGACTTTGGCCACCTCATGCGAAGAGTTGACTCATTGGAAAAGACTCTGATGCTGGGAGGGATTGGGGGCAGGAGGAGAAGGGGATGACAGAGGATGAGGTGGCTGGATGGAATCACTGACTCAATGGACGTGAGTTTGAGTGAACTCTGGAAGTTGGTGATGGACAGGGAGGCCTGGCATACTGCAATACATGGGGTCGCAAAGAGTTGGACACAACTGAGCAAATGAACTGAACTGAACTGAACTAATGGGACTGAATGCCATGATTTAAGTTTTTTGAATGTTGAGTTTTAAGCCAGCTTTGTCACTCTTCTCTTTAACGCTCATCAAGAAGCTCTTTAGTTCCTCTTCACTTTCTGCCAGTAAGAGTGGTATCATCATATCTGTATAAGGATTTAACTCTGCTACCATTAATAGATATTTTAAAGTCAGCCCATCTGCTCAGGAAAGGCTGAAAGCTCTTGGTGTTTTTTTCTTTCCTTATGATGAAACAGTAAGGAAATCTCACTGTTGTCAGTACCACCTGAGTGGCCGCGGCACTGCAAAGGAACTCAACAGTAAACCTGCTGTTAAAGCTAACAGAGACCATTGTGTCAAAGTCAAAAATGCATTTCCAGTATGTGCGATCATCTCCAGTAGGCAATGACTGTGACAGAAAAGAAATGGAAATCCATTTGCCTGGCAGGTAATACTTCCTAGATTTTTAGTACAGTATTGACAAAGAAGCTGAAATTTCATGCTATTCTAGCCACTGGTTGCAAAGTGAAACTCAGTCTCATGATGCACAATGCAGGATATGAGACTCAGTTTTCCCAAGACAAAGCTAGATGTGTGACTTGAGCACTGGGGCTCCCTGGGGACACTGCTGCACGGTGGTGGCTCTTGCCCCTCAGGGCATACCACACCATGCTGTCTCTGCTGGCTCCTTGACTTTCCTGATGGCCACAGTTCCTGTCCCTGAGAACAATCTGAATATTCTTGGAGAGCATCTAAACAGAACCCTTTTATCTCCTTGGGAACAGAGAGCATCTAGGCTTGGAGCTGGCAGGAGCTGCTATAGCAGACCAGCATGACCCAAAGCTCCTCTCTCTACAGTGCGCTCACCTGGCTTCCCTCAGTCTTTTCTTGTCCTGGAAAATGAGGCAGGCAGAAAGGTTTGCAGATGAACAGAAAGGAGCCAGTGTGGGTATCCTCATTTTAGCATATTGATTACCATTTCAGGGTTGAGCAGTAATTACTGCTAATGAACAACACGATAATTTGCAGATATAAATCACCAGTTCCTTGGTTTTGCCATTTAACACAATGAATTAGAGCTTTGTGTGCCCAGAATTTGGCAGGTCTCTGGGCATCTTCCCTTCAGGTCAAGGTGTACTGCAATACACAAGGGATCCAAGGGGATTTCTACTCGGAGGAAATATTCTAGATTCCTGGATATGAATCATGGTCATGAAGACACACTTGTCAACTTAACCGCTGATGTCCTGGTTTTCTCTGAGACATTGTTCGGCACCGTCTGGCAACTCGTTCCTCCCGAGTGAGTTTGTTAAGAGCTTATATATCCCAGACCATGTTGAGACAGCCTTCCTATTACAACTTCTGCCTATGGCCTTGCACAGGGATGTGAACTGGTTTTCTAATGAAATATATAGGAATCTGAAAGCTTCCTGTGTGATGCTATAGCAAGGATGAGGAAAGCAGGGAGACAGGTAACTCTGTTATTAAGACACTACTCCAAACCAGGTACCATATGGACACTTTTATAATTACCATGTCTTTCTGAAAGGAACTCTTCTTGTGAGTCCTTTGAAGATGAGAAATTCAGCTCAGGGAAGGGTTTTGGCTTGCAAAAAGTACATAAATGTCTGAAGTCAGGCCAAGATTCAAAGCTATAGCATTGCCTACATAGTTTGATCAAAGCATATTTAAACAGCTTCACATAGTTTCACATATCTTCTCTACACTTTAGATTCTATGCCCTCCAAAGTGAAGGCTATGGTCCCTACTCTATTTATATTCAGTTCCTATTCAGACAGTTAGTAAATACAGCTTAAATGACATTTGTGGAATTAAAGGGAAAATCTTCTGTATTGAAAAAAGTAGTGTATAAATTATTCACATTACACATGTTGTATTTTATATAATATACATGCATTTATAATATACATATATTTCTTATTCAATAGTAACTGCAAAGATTCCATAGGCTCACTTTTTACTAAAATAGAGATTTTAGTTTAAGCAACAGAGCCATTTAAATAATTCATGATATAGTAGTATCACTTTGATTCCATTAATGCTTCTTAATAGCCTCCAGACAGACTACGCCAATGTAATATATCCTGATTAATAAAAGATTTAGCATGCTATGAACTGACTTCCGAAGGAGGAAATACAATAGAATCCATGATCCTTAAAGTGTTAAAAAGTAGGATGTAATTAAATGTTCTAGTATATTAAGAAGTCAGAATTCAGCTCCAGATCCACAAAGCTTGAATTTTACATAAGGAAATCTTCCGAAACCTTTCTGTGTAATGTAACATAAATATAGGCAGGTACTACAAACTTTCCAAAATGTCACCTTAAGGACTTATTTCCCCATTAGACTGGAACCAAAGCAGACAATAGAGAACCCCAATGAAAGTATGAAGGGTGGATGGTGCCCACAGGAGAACTCTGTGCTGCTCTCAATAATGGGATCAGGAACATTACCTTAGTTCTTGAGATAACTGAGAGTAGTGGAATTGTTAACTCAGGTTAGTTTGCACTGATTGCAGCTTACAGTTTTCTGTGCAATGTAATGTTAGGATCTATCCATTTACATCATTTTCACTTCTATTACGATTACTAATTAAGACCTTATAAGTCACTCTCTCTTTTCCTCGCCTTTTTTTTTTTTTTTGCTTGTGTATAATCACCATCTTATCTTCCATGGGTTCTATGAAAGAACAAAGCACAGTTATTTCTGCAGGCTTCTTTCTTAGCTTCTCTGATACACGTTGATTTTATATGCCTCACCCAATCTAGAAGGGAGGCACTTAAGGATAAGGAAGGGCCTGGGTTTTCTGGTTAATGTATTGCCTTGTGTATGGAAATGTTAGCACATTAGAAGAATGGTAATTATGCTATCTCAGTAACAATATCATGTTTCCTACTGAATATGTTTTAAATTTCATGATTCCTTGTGCTCCCGAAATCCTGGTTTGTAACACAGAAACAAGCAAAATTTGTGATGTATTTATTCTCCAAATGTTTAAAATCCTGATGATAAAATTTGTCTAAAATTTTAGATAAAGATGATTGAGGAAGGCCATAACACAAATCATGTTCCTCAAAACCTACAGAAATTAATAGTTTAATGAAAGCCAAAAATTCACTAGCAACAACTGAATGAGGAATAGGGTATGGTCTTACGCTATAACTTTTTAACACTGCTGCCAAGGAAAGAAACTTAGATTATGGTACAATGCGTCAAGCCTGAGACCCCATGTCCTCTCCTTAGAGTTAGGACTGATGAGAAAAGGCCCTGTGATAAAGACTCCTCCCACTAGTACAGGAGACACAAGTTCAGTCCCTGGGTCGGGAAGATCCTCTGGAGAAAGAAATGACTACCTACTCCAGTATTCTTGCCTGGGAAATCCCAGGCACAGAGGAGCCTGGGGAACTACAGCGCACGGGGTCACAAAAGAGTTGGACACAACTTAGCGACTAAACAAACAAAAAACTAGTTGCCTTGCTTAATTTTTGAAGAGAACATCTAAGGCAATGCTTTTATAAATACAAGCCAATATATACCATCAAGAGGGGCAAAAATTACTATGACAACATACTGCATTAGAGAATGAGGTGAAGCTCACAGGAGTAACACCAGCTCATGGTTGGGTGTTGCAACCATGTTTAATAATATTGATAAGATTTCAGTAAAGAGAATCTAGCCTTGATTTCCAGCATGGATTACAAGAGACCACAGATAAAGTGTCCTTCCCCCCAGTCCATCGCCCTTAGGCTGTAAGAATGCCAATAGAACAAAGTTTGCCGCATTTAGACGCAATTCATGGAAAAGATAGAAACATTATCAATCTTTTGATATCCTCAGTGCATCTGGAAAGATAGAAGTTTCAAAGTTGCCCTTTAAATATTCAAGTGAAAAGAAACTACTTGACTGATAGGAACTAAATGTTTGTATTCTCCCTAAATGTATATGCTAAAATCCTAATTCTCATCAGAATAACAGTAGGTGGGAATTATGGGCTGTGATTAGGACATGAGGGTGGAGCCTTCACAAAAGAGATTAGTGCTCTTTTAATGGAGACCCCAGAGAATCCTCTATAAGTTCCACTTTGTAAGGATACAGAAAGAAGATAGTCATTTACTGGCCAGGAAGTAGACCACATGAGACACCAAATCTAATCTGTTGGTACCTTAATTCTGGACTTCCTAGCCAATGAGTCTATGGTATATTTGTTCATTTCAGTTCAGTTGCTCAGTCCTGTCTGACTCTTTGCTACCCCATGAATTGCAGTACGCCAGGCCTCCTTGTCCATCACTAACTCCTGGAGTTCACCCAAACTCTTGTCCATCGAGTCGGTGATACCATCCAGCCATCTCATCCTCTGTCGTCCCCTTCTGGTCCTGCCCCCAATCCCTCCCAGCATCAGAGTCTTTTCCAATGAGTCAACTCTTCGCATGAGGTGGCCAAAGTACTGGAATTTCAGCATTAGCATCAGTCCTTCAAATGAACACCCAAGACTGGTCTCCTTCAGAATGGACTGGTTGGATCTCCTTGCAGTCAGAGGGACTCTCAAGAGTCTTCTCCAACACCACAGTTCAAATGCATCAATTCTTCGGCGCTCAGCCTTCTTCACAGTCCAACTCTCACATCCATATATGACCACAGGAAAAACCATAGCTTGACTAGACAGACCTTTGTTGGAAAAGTAATTTCTCTGCTTTTTTTTTTTTTTTATGATATCTAGGTTGGTCATAACTTTCCTTCCCAGAAGTAAGTATCTTTTAATTTCATGGCTGCAATCACCATCTGCAGTGATTTTGGAGCCCCCAAAAATAAAGTCTGACACTGTTTCCACTGTTTCCCCATCTATTTCCCATGAAGTGATGGGACTGGATGCCATGATCTTCGTTTTCTGAATGTTGAGCTTGAAGTCAACTTTTTCACTCTCTTCTTTCACTTTCATCAAGAGGCTTTTTAGTTCCCCTTCACTTTCTGCCATAAGGGTGGTGTCATCTGCATATCTGAGGTTATTGATATTTCTCCCTGCAATCTTGATTCCAGCTTGTGCTTCTTTTGGCCCAGCGTTTCTCATGATGTACTCAGCGTATAAGTTAAATAAGCAGGGTGACAATATATAGCCTTGATGTACTCCTTTTCCTATTTGGAACCAGTCTGTGTTTCCATGTCCAGTACTAACTGTTGCTTCCTAACCTGCATATAGGTTTCTCAAGAGGCAGGTCAGGTGGTCAGATATTCCCATCTCTTTCAGAATTTTCCACAGTTCATTGTGGTCGACACAGTCAAAGGCTTTGGCATAGTCAATAAAGCAGAAGTAGATGTTTTTCTGGAACTCTCTTGCTTTTTCCATGATCCAGCGGATATTGGCAAGTTGATCTCTGGTTCCTCTACCTTTTCTAAAACCAGCTTGAACATCTGGAATTTCATACTTCATGTATTGCTGAAGCCTGGCTTGGAGAATTTTGAGCATTACTTTTACTAGCATGTGAGATGAGTGCAATTGTGCGGTAGTTTGAACATTTTTTGGCATTGCCTTTCTTAGGGACTGGAATGAAAACTGACCTTTTCCAGTCCTGTGGCCAATGCTGAGTTTTCCAAATTTGCTGGAATATTGAGTGCAGCACTTTCACAGCATCGTCTTCCAGGGTTTGAAATAGCTCCACTGGAATTCCATCACCTCCACTACCTTTGCTCATAGTGATGCTTTCTAAGGCCCACTTGACTTCACATTCCAGGATGTCTGGCTCTAGGTGAGTGATCACACCATCATGATTATCTGGGTCATGAAGATCTTTTTTTGTAGAGTTCTTCTGTGTATTCTTGCCGCCTCTTTTCAATATCTTCTGCTTCTGTTAGGGCCATACCATTTCTGTCCTTATCAAGCCCATCTTTGCATGAAATGTTCCCTTGGTATCTCTAATTTTCTTGAAGAAATGTCTAGTCTTTCCCATTCTGTTGTTTTCCTCTATTTCTTTGCATTGATTGCTGAGGAATGCTTGCTTATCTCTCCTTGTTATTCTTTGGAACTCTGCATTAAGATGTTTATATCTTTCTTTTTCTCCTTTGCTTTTCACTTGTCTTGTTTTCACAGCTATTTGTAAGGCCTCCCCAGACAGCCATTTTGCTTTTTTGCATTTCTTTTCCATGGGGATGGTCTTGACCCCTGTCTCCTGTACAATGTCACGAACCTCAGTTCATAATTCATCAGGAATTCTATCAGATATAGTCCCTTAAATCTATTTCTCACTTCCACTGTATAATCATAAATAATTTGATTTAGGTCATACTTGAATGGTGTAGTGGTCTTCCCTACTTTCTTCAATTTAAGTCTGAATTTGGCAATAAAGAGTTCATGATCTGAGCCACAATCAGCTCCCAGTCTTGTTTTTGCTGACTGTATAGAGCTTCTCCATTTTTGGCCTCAAAGAATATAATCAGTCCGATTTCGGTGTTGACCATCTGGTGATGTCCATGTGTAGAGTCTTCTCTTGTGTTGTTCGAAGACAGTGTTTGCTATGATCAGTGCATACTCTTGGCAAAACTCTATTAGTTTTTGCCCTGCTTCATTCCGTATTCCCAGGCCAAATTTGCCTGTTACCCTAGGTGTTTCTTGACTTCCTACTTTTGCATTCCAGTCCCCTATAATGAAAAGGACATCTTTTTTGGGTGTTAGTTCTAAAAGGGCTTGTAGGTCTTCATAGAACCATTCAACTTCAGCTTCTTCAGCGTTACTGGTTGGGGCATAGACTTGGATTACTGTGATATTGAATGGTTTGCCTTAGAAATGAACAGAGATCATTGTCTTTTTGAGATTGCATCCAAGTACTGTATTTCAGACTCTTTTGTTGACTGCGATGGCTACTCCATTTCTTCTAAGGGATTCCTGCCCGCAGTAGTAGATATAATGGTCATCTGAGTTAAATTCACCCATTCCAGTCCATTTTAGTTCACTAATTCTAGAATGTCGACATTCACTCTTGCCATCTGCTGTTTGAACACTTCCAATTTGCCTTGATTCATGGACCTAACATTCCAGGTTCGTATGCAATATTGCTCTTTAGAACATCAGACCTTGCTTCTATCACCAGTCACATCCACAACTGGGTATTGTTTTTGCTTTGGCTCCATCCCTTCAATCTTTCTGGAGTTATTTCTCCACTGATCTCCAGTAGGAATTTGGGCACCTACTGACCTGTGGAATTCCTCTTTCAGTATCCTATCATTTTGCCTTTTCATATTGTTCATGGGATTGCCAAGGCAATAATACTGAATGGTTTGCCATTTCCTTCTCCAGTGGACCACATTCTGTCAGACCTCTCCACCTTGACCCGCCCGTCTTGGGTGGCCCCATACGACATGGCTCAGTTTCACTGAGTTAGACAAGGCTGTGGTCTGTGTGATTAGCACAGTATATTCGTTATAGCAGCCCACACGGACTAAGACAACAGCTATTCAAATTCTACAGAAAAAGGAAGGAAAAAAGGAAAGGAGGAGGGGTGAGAAAAAAGGAAGGAAATTCACTAAGCAAGCAAAGTGAGAATCAAGTCTGAAGAAAGTATAATAGAAAGAAGAGAAGCAAACTTACCCCAGGACATTTTATAGCTATATAATTTTAATATTTTATATTCTATTATTATATTATAATTATATAATATAAAGAATGTTGCTACAAATCCCATTCATAAGCCTCAGACAGCTTGCAGGGTATCCCTGGAAAAAAGTGAGAAGTGAAAGTGTGAGATGCTCACTTGTGTCTGATTCACTTGTGTCTCTCTGCAAAAGAGTTCCAGAAAAACATCTACTTCTTCTTTATTGACTATGCCAAAGCCTTTGACTTTGTGGATCATAACAAACTGTGGAAAAACTTCAAGAGATGGGAATACCAGACCACCTGACCTGCCTCTTGAGAAACCTATATGCAGGTCAGGAAGCAACAGTTAGAACAGGACATGGAACAACACACTGGTTCCAAATCAGGAAAGGAGTACGTCAAGGCTGTATATTGTCACCCTGCTTATTTAACTTATATGCAGAGTACATCATGCTAAATGATGGGCTGGATGAAACACAAGCTAGAATCAAGATCGCTAGGAGAAATATCAATAACCTCAGATATGCAGATGACACCACCCTTATGGAAGAAAGCAAAGAATGAAGAACTAAAGAGCCTCTTGATGAAAGTGAAAGAGGAGAGTGAAAAAGTTGGCTTAAAACTCAACATTCAGAAAACAAAGATCATGGCATCTGGTCCCATCACTTCATGGCAAATAGATGGGGAAACAATGGAAACAGTGAGCGACTTTATATTCTGGAGCTCCAAAATCACTGCAGATAGTGATTACAGCCATGAATTTAAAATACACTTGCTCCTTGGAAGAAAAGTTATGACCAACGTGGACAGCAAATTAAAAAAGCAGAGACATTACTTTGCCAACAAAGATCCGTCTAGTCAAAGCTATGGTTTTTCCAGTGAAAGTGAAGTCGCTCAGTCGTGTCCAACTCTTTGCGACCCCATGGACTGTAGCCTATCAGGCTCCTCTGCCCATGGGATTCTCCAGGCAAGAATACTGGAGTGGGTTGCCATTTCCTTCTCCAGGGGATCTTCCCAACCCAGGGATCAAACCTGGGTCTCCTGCATTGCGGGCAGACGCCTTACCATCTGAGCCACCAGTAGTCATGTATGGATATGAGAGTTGGACTATAAAGAAAGCTGAGCACTGAAGAATTGATGGTTTTTAACTGTGGTGATGGAGAAGACTCTTGAGAATCCCTTGGACTCCAAGGAGAACCAATCAGTCTATCCTAAAGTAAATCCATCCTGGGTGTTTATTGGAAGGACTGATGCTGAAGCTGAAATTCCAATAGTTTGGCCACCTGAGGCAAAGAACTGACTCATTGGAAAAGGCCCTGATGCTGGGCAAGATTGAAGGTGGGAGAAGGGGACAACAGAGGATGAGATGGTTGGATGGCATCACCGACTCGATGGACATAGGTTTCAGTAGGCTCCAGGTATTGATGACGGAAAAGGAGGCCCCGTGTGCTGTAGTCCATGGGGTCTCAAGGAGTCGGACACGACTGAATGACTGAACTGAACTGATCTGTGTCTGACTCTTTGCAACTCTATGGACTGTAATCCACCAGACTCCTCTGTGCATGGAATTTCCCATGCTGGAATACTGGATTGTGTTGCCACTTCCTCCTCCAGGGGATCTTCTTGACCCTGGGATCAAACCTGCAACTCCTGCATTACAGGCATATTCTTTACCATCTGAGCCACCAAGGAAGCTCCCAGGGTAAACCTGAACATCTTACCAATATTTTTTTCTATGCTGATATTAAAAAAATGAGGAACACTGTTCAATATATTGTCTTTTTAGACTGTCACTTTGATGCTTTTTGTATGAAAAATCCGTCCCACCTTGTTCCCTGTTCTTCATGCTTAAATGCTACTTATAAATGATTAATGGACATCTGTGACGCAATAAAGAGGAGTGTGATTACCATGCCACCATCTGTTATGGAATATCTAGAATTCTAGAAATTCTACTGTGCATGTGGAAAAGAAAGTAGTTAAGACACAAGCTTACCATGTAAAAGTGACAAACTTGAGTGGGATAGAGATGCAAAATGTGTGCATAAATCAAAGCTAACAAATATTACAGTGCAGACTTCACTCCTGTTGTCTGAATTCTTGCTTATCTTTATAACATATGACCAGTGTCACAATGATTGAGCAACTTTCATTTTCACTTTCAGACCCCATTATGGGCTTCGGAGAAGGCAATGGCAACCCACTCCAGTACTCTTGCCTGGAAAATCCCACGGGCGGAGGAGCCTGCTAGGCTGCAGTCCATGGGGTCGCTAAGAGTCGGGCACGACTGAGCGACTTCACTTTCATTTTTCACTTTCATGCACTGGAGAAGGAAATGGCAACCCACTCCAGTGTTCTTGCCTGGAGAATCCAGGGATGGGGGAGCCTGGTGGTCTGCCATCTATGGGGTCGCACAGAGTCGGACACGACTGAAGCAACTTAGCGGTAGCAGCAGGTGTCTCAATGGTAAAGAATTTGCCTGCCAATGCAGGCAACATGGCTTTGATCCTTGAGTTGGGAAGATCACCTGGAAAAGGAAAGGGCAACCCACTCCGTACTGCCTGGAAGATTTTATGGACAGAGGAGCCTGGCAGGCTGTAATCCATGGGGTTACAAAGAGTTGGACATGACTGAGCATAACAGGAAGAGTCATATTTGCTGCTATAGCTGAATGCATAGAAGTATAGGTGAATATATAGATAGATAGAACCAACTGAAGGACACAGAGGAGACCATTTACAGTAACACATTTTTCTCTTAGCATATGTATAATAAATTATATATATATATATGATGATGTCTGACACTTCGTGACCCCATGGACTATAGCCCGCCTAGTTCCCCTGTCCGTGGAATTCTCCAGGCAAGAATACAGGAGTGGGTATCTATTCCCTTCTCCAGGGGATTTTCCCAACCCAGGTATTGAACCTGGGTTTCGTGCATTTCAGATTCTTTACTATCTCTGCGACCAGGGAAGCCCATATATGATAATATATATTATCAGTTTAAAAAAGATGAATTATATTTCATTCTACATTATTCCATGTACAATATTATATGTGTGCATCTATGTGGCAGTTGCTCAGTAATATCCAACTCTTTGCAGTCTCTGGACTGTAGCCCGCCAGGCTCCTCTGTCCATGGCATTCTCCATGCAAGAATACTGGAGTGGGTTGCCGTTCCCTTCTCCAGGGGATCTTCCTGACCCAAGGATCAAATCCACACATCCTGCACTGCCGGGAGATTCTTACCGTCTGAACTACCAGGGAAGCCCATAATGGATACGCGACCCCTAATAATGGGGTCTACTTTAAATCAAATCATGGGTCATTTTTATAAGAGTATCTCTAAATAAAAGCAAGTATCACTTTAGAAACATAATCATTACTAAACTATGCAATCATTAGTCTTCCAAAGTGGGAGGACTGACAACCAGTATGTGAGTAACTTAGAAGGCAACCCACTCCAGTATTCTTGCCTGGAGAAATCTCCATGGACAGAGGAGCCAGGCAGGCTACAGTCCATTGGGGTTGCAAAGAGTCAGACACGACTGAGCGACTAAGCGCAGCACAACACAGCGTGTGAGTAACTTAAGCATGGATATGTATACCACAGCCAAGTTCCTTCAAAGTACTAAACGACTTCCACATATAATTTTAACCATCTGCTGTTCTGTATACCCTTATTTCACTAAAATTCATAGCTGGAGCTTAAGAATTTTAACCTGTTCTGTATGTTCCATTCTGCTATTTAACTGTCAGCTACAAGGAACCATCAAGGGCCCTTATTATTCTTCTTGAAAAATACTCCAAGGACTCAGTGGTAGTGGAAGTTAGAGGTTCAACATACAGACAGCAGCAATGGCATTTTTGAGAATTAGGAGGCTCTGGGCATTTGTGTAGGAAGAGCTCCGGGACCTTCACATACACACATAGAAATCCACAGCAAACAAAAACTGGTTTTACATTTACTCATGCTTTCCCAGCTCCTGTACCAGCTTCATTAAAATAATAATAATAATAATAAGATGAAGTGAATCCTAGCTCTGAGAGCCTAAACTTATCCTATAGGGTATGGCTGCAGGTCATGACAGTGGGGTAGTGAACAAATCTCTTTCTTATACTCATGAATGGTGGTGGTGGTTTAGTCACCAACTCATGTCCAACTCTGGTGACTCCATGGATTATAGCCCATCAGGCATCTTTGTCCATGGGATTTTCCAGGCAAGAATACTGAAATGGGTTGCCATTTCCTTCTCCGTACACACACACTTACATACACACAAATACACATGTATGCACACACACAGTTCTTCAGCTTTAAGAGAGACGTTAAAGAAGAACTAAAGAGCCTCTTGATGAAAGTGAAAGAGGAGAGTGAAAAAGTTGGCTTAAAACTCAACATTCAGAAAACTAAGATCATGGTATCTGGTCCCATCACTTCATGGCAAATGATGGGGAAATAATGTAAACAGTGAGAGACTTTATTTTGGGGGGGCTCCAAAATCACTGCAGATGGTGACTGCAGCCATGAAATTAAAAGACATTTCCTTCTTGGAAGAAAAGCTATGACCAACCTAGACAGCATATTAAAAAGCAAAGACATTACCAACAAAAGTCTGTCTAGTCAAAGCTATGGTTTTTCCAATAGTCATGTAAGGATGTGAGAGTTGGACTATAAAGAAAGCTTAGTGCTGAAGAACTGATGCTTTTGAACTGTGGTGATGGGGAAGACTCTTGTCTTGGACTGCAAGGAGATCCAACCAGTCAATCGTGAAGAAAATCAGTCCTTAATATTCCTTAGAAGGACTGACGTTGAAGCTGAAACTCCAATACTTTGGCCACCTAATGTGAAGAAATGACTCATTGGAAAAGACCCTGATGCTGGGAAAGATTGAAGGCAGAAGGAAAAGGGGATGACAGAGGATGAGATGGTTGGATGGCATCACTGAGTTGATGGACATGAATTTGCATAAGTTTTAGGAGTTGGTGATGGACAGGGAAGCCTGCCGTGCTCCAGTCCATGGGGTCACATATCTGGGAGATGGAACTCAACTGAAAGAATGGAAGTTTCCTGTAATTATACATATTTAAGATGCGTTTGAAAGATGAAGAATAAAACTCAATAAATATAGTATATTTGTTGAGATTAAAAATTAATGTTGACATATCAAAATGACCCAACATAAGTCCCTTCTATGTAAGACATAATAAAAAAAACAATGTTCATTTTAAATAAATTCAAATCCAAAGGAATCTACAGATTCAATGCAATCTGTATTATATTACCAATAGCACTTTTCATAGAACTAGAACAAAAATTTTTTTTTTTTAATTTGTATGGAAACACCGAAGACTCTGAACAGTCAAAGTAATCCCGAGAAAGAAATTCAGACCTGGAGGAATTGGGTTCTTTGACTTCACACTGTACTACAATGCTACAGTAATTAAAACAATATGGTACTGACACAAAAATTGAAATACAGATCAGTGGAACAGGATAGAAGGCCCGGAAATCAACCCACACTCCTATGATCAACTCATCTACAATAAAGGAGACAAACATATACAATGGAGAAAAGCCAGTCTCTCAATAAGCGGTGCTGGGAAAACTGTACAGCTACATGCAAAAGAATGAAGCTAGAACATTTTCAAACACTATACACAGAAATAAACTCAAAATGGATTATATAATTAAATGTAAGACTGAACACAATAAAACTCTTAGAGGAAAACATAGGCAAAACACGTTCTGACATAAATCACAGTATTATCTTTTTGGATCCATCTCCTAGTGTAATGAAAATTTTAAAAAAGTGAGATCGAATTAAAGTTCAAAGCTTTTGCACAGCAAAGGAAACCATAGACAAAATGAAAAGGCAACCTATGGAATAGGAGAAAATACTTGCAAATGATGTGATTGACAAGGGCTTCATCTCCAAAATGTACAAGCAGCTCATACAACTCAACAACAATGACCCAATTAAAACACTGGCAGAAGATCTTTATAGACATTTCTCCAAGGACGCCATATGGATGGCCAATAGGCACATGTAAAGGTGTTCAACATCATTAATTATTAGAGAACTGTAACTCAAAACCTCAATAAGGTATCTCCTTACTCCAGTCAGAATGGCCATCATCAAAAAAGTCTACAAACAATATTTATTGGAGAAGGAGTGCAGAAAAGGAAACCTTCCTACACTGTTGGTGAGAATGCAAACTGGTACAACCATTATGGAGAACAGTATGGAGTTTCCTTAAAAAACTTTAAATAGAACTACCATATGATCCAAAAATCCCACTCCTGGGCATACAGCCAGAGAAACCACAATTCAAAAACACATGCACCCCAGTGTTTACTGAAATACGGTTTACAGTAGTCAAGACATTGAAGCAAGCTAAATGTCTATTGACAGATGAATGGATAAGAAGATGTGGTTCACATATACAATGGAATACGACTCAACCACAACAAGTAAGAAATGATGGTATCTGCAGCAACAAGGATGGAATGAGAGATTACCATACTAAATGAAGTAAGTCAGACAAAGACAAATATAACAGGATATCACTGTGATATCTAAAAAATAAGGCACAAGAAATTATTTACAAAACAGGAATAGACTTACAGGTGTAAAAAACAGTTACTAGGAGGGAAGAGGGGGAGGGATAAATTGAAAATTTGTGATTGACATATACACACTACTATATATAAAATATATAATAAGGACCTACTAAGTAGCAAGGGGGGCTTCCCTGGTGGTTCAGATTGCAAAGAATCTGCCTGCAATGCAGGAGACCCCAGTTCAATTCCTGGGTCAGGAAGATCCCTGAGAATTCCATGGACAGAGGAGCCTGGTAGACTATGTTCCATGGGGTCACAAAGAGTTGGATACAATCGAGTGACTAACACTAAATATAGCAAGGGAAGTCTATTCAATACTCTGTAATAGCCTATATAGGAAAAGAATCTGAAAAATAATGGATATATACGTATGTATAATGGATCATCTTGCTGTATACCTGAAACAAACACAGCACTGTAAATCAACTATACTCTAATATAAAATAAAATTAAGTTGAAGAAACAGACTTTATAATGTATGTTAATGGATAGTTCTGTTAGTATTAATAATTAATATTTTAAATACTTATATTAACTCCCATGATACTTTGGAAAGATCTGTATTTCCTTAATTGATTCAGTGATTATATAACTTTCATAGTTTCAGACCTAAGGTCTAATTTTTTGTTATCCTGGTCAGTAATGCCAATTCACTAGCAATAGAAAGCAAAACAAAGACAAAATCCATGGGAAAACAAAACAAACCAAACCTCTTTTAAACTAATCCAGTCATCAGAATGTTCTCACAGTTTTACCATTATGATGGCATTAGCCTTTAGGATATGACTATATATTTTCAGCTCTACTGCTTATTATCTGAGGGGCTTTATCAAATCATATAATGCCTGTGGGTCTCATTTTCTTTATTTGTAACATGAAAGATAATTACACAAACCCTATAGATCACTGTGAAAAAATAAGGTAATATATGTATAAAATGTTTAAGAGTATCTGACGCAGCTCAACATTCACAAAACAAAGATCATGGCATCTGGTCCCATCACTACATGGAAAATAGATGGGGAAACAGTGGAAATAGTGTCAGACTTTATTTTTTTGGGCTCCAAAATCACTGCAGATGGTGATTGCAGCCATGAAATTAAAAGACGCTTACTCCTTGGAAGAAAAGTTATACCAACCTAGATAGCATATTCAAAAGCAGGGACATTACTTTGCCGACTAAGGTCCATCTAGTCAAGGCTATGGTTTTTCCAGTAGTCATGTATGGATGTGAGAGTTGGACTATGAAGAAGGCTGAGTGCCAAAGAATTGATGCGTTTGAACTGTGGTGTTGGAGAAGACTCTTGAGAGTCCCTTGGACTGCAAGGAGATCCAACCAGTCCATTCTGAAGGAGACCAGCCCTGGGATTTCTTTGGAAGGAATGATGCTAAAGCTGAAGCTCCAGTACTTTGGCCACCTCATGCTAAGAGTTGACTCATTGGAAAAGACTCTGATGCTGGGAGGGATTGGGGGCAGGAGGAGAAGGGGACAACAGAGGATAAGATGGCTGGATGGCATCACCGACTCAATAGACATGAGTCTGAGTGAACTCCAGGAGTTGGTGATGGACAGGGAGGCCTGGTGTGCTGCGATTCATGGGGTCGCAAAGATTCGGACACGACTGAGTGAGTGAACTGAACTGAACTGATGCAGCATACATACTATTTATTACATTCTTAAAATAGTTATTAATATTTGGCTAGGAATTAGATTTTATTTCTCCCCATACCTACATATCAGTTAAAGAAAGTTCATGGTTATTTTCGAAAAGATTACAGCATGCATTTAAAATTAATATTTTTAAGACTTAACTTATACTACCAGCATGCTAAATAGGATAACATTTGAGAAAAAAGGAGCAACTATAAAGTTTATATGCATTTAATTCATGGTTGTGTTCATATTGCAAACACAGCTTTTCTCTCCATATTTTACCTACATTATAAGAACCATTATCCACATTGCTTTGGATGCTGTGTTCCAGAGCAGGAAGAGACCTAGAGCAGGTGTCATGAGGACAATAACTCATCTAGGGTGGGTGAACAATCAGAGTTTCTAGGCAGAAATTAAAGGAGGACATTTTAAGTGTTCTTTATATATGAGAGAATTGCTCTTGATGACTTTGACTGTAGGAATCTATGATCTTGAAGGGATCTTATATATAAATTTATATACGTCTCTCATTGCATCCGTGAAGTAGTTAAAAACCAGGAGTTAGATCACCTGCCAATAATTTACAGCATCTAACTTGTGACATCTAGCGTAAAACTCACAGCCTATGACTCCCAGTTGGTGCTCCTTCCATTCCTCCCATGCCTAGGGTTTAAGAAGTCAAGCCAAGAGTGTAACGGGAGGCCCCAAAGAGCCCGCCCCCTTTTCTCTTCTCACCCTATTCCTTCTGGACAAGAGCATGTGTATACGGGTATGGATAAGCAGTCTGCATGTCCAAGCTCATTTCAAATTCAGGAACTAGAGGTGTGCATAAAAGTGCGCAGTCTGCTCTCAAGATGCCAGAGCTGATGGAGAGAAGGACCCGCACCAGCCCTTGGAGCATCAGAATAGGGAACTCTGGATCCCTGACTCCTGAATGGTGGTCTTGAAAGAGAGCCCTGAGGTCTGTTAGCCCTGTATCCATGTTTTAAATGGGCATCTAAGAGTACCGGTTGAGAATTGGTCCCAGAAGCACTGTGAGGGGATACAGAAATGAGAGCAGAAAGAGAAGAAATCAATAGAGGGCGGGTTAACAAGCACTTTACTGCTGTGGATGCCCCAGCTCAGCCCCAGTCTGAACTCTCTGAGAGGCTATGCAGAAAGCTTCTCAGGACGGTGCCCCCATGGCACAAGATGCTGGGATCCTTACACCACAATTGTCATCTCTCATTGGTTCAGAGTTGCTCTTGGGATTTTGACTCTCTGGTACTTCTTGGCCTCCGCCAAAAAGGCTAAGCAAATTTGCTAAACAAGATAAGAAGCTGTATGTGGTGCCAAAAAAAATGGGCTCTGGTTGCTGGACTAGAAGGCCTAGAGGGGTCTCTCTATATATGGAAAGTGCTAAGTGAACATACTCCACAATGTATCATTACAATATTACTGAGCGTGAAACATTTCCATTGTTCTCTTATACATTAAGACATGGGGTGCTGAAGTCCATGGGTTTGCAAAGAGTTGGACACTTAGCGACTGAACAAAAAGTTACTTAAAAGCACCAGCCATTCAAAAAATGCAGACATCAGAAACAAGATCTGTTTGTTTTCTGGTCTTGTTAAGTTCCAGATGGATCTTTTGTGTTCTGCTGTGAATTCAGTCATGGAGCAATACATTTTACCTTTTATCTGGACAGTTAACCATCTTACACCATTTAGCAATTACATTTACTTGTATCAAAAATTATTCAGTTCTCTCAAGCATTAGATTATGGTTTAAGAGCATCTATGTGTTTCTCAAAAGCTATTTAACTCGAGTCTAATTTAAAATTCTGACTCGAACATTCAGACCTTCAAATGCTTTCTCTTCCATAAGCACTTAACACATTCATACAAGTATAGATTTACTCACATTTTAAAGACTCTATTTTGCTACATCTTAATCAAGCCCTTTTTCAGAAATGTAAACAGCACATTGTGATGGTAAAAGCAGCCCAAGCTGGTGATCTTTGCATTTGCCCTTAACCACAGCAAATTTCATCTCACATAAGCAGATGGATGGAAACAGACCAAACTAGTCAGTGAAGACCAGGTTGACTTCAGCTGATGACTGACCCCTGCTAATCATGAGTGTGGGACCTGATGCCAAGAAGAATAAAGACTCCAGGTTTCTTTAAAATGCAATTTGATTTGTTACTCTGAGGCAGGGAGTCCAGCGTAGCTCCCAGCAGGAAAGGTTTCTCAGACTTAATGAATTTCATTCCTGCTACAATCCTTTGGGAAGAAAGAGACAACCTTCCATACTGATTACTCTCCATACAGTATGTTGTAAAAACATGACATTAAATCTAGTTTAAGGTTGTTAGCAGACTTACAAACCACATTCAGAGGTAGTCACTTCGATTTTTTGACAAGCAGCTGTTTTCAGTTACGTATTTTAAATACATCAAAGTTCACATGCATCTCTATGTAGGAAATCAAAACATCATTCCTCTCATTAAAATCTACTCTTACATATCCTACGACTGTAAACAGGCATTTCATGGAAGACATGATGCACAAATCCATTCACAACACGGCTTCATCCTTCTCTGCCAGACACAGGAACGTTTCTACAAACCTCTGACTCCTTCTCTTGCCTTGGTGCAGCCAAACATGTGCTTCACATTTTCTAAGGCTCAGTTTTCTCATCTGAAAAATGGGGTTGGTAGGATTTCCCTGGGGGCTGATTGTGAATATTTATTGATAGAATGTCAACAAGTTGCCTGGTCAATAGACTGACGTGTTGAAGAAGTTCCATAAATGCCAGCTTCATTCCTTTCTCACCTTCTCTCACAAAAACTATACTGGCAAACTCCCAGATTGCTTCCTATTCAAATAGTTGCCATTTGTTTTTCTTTAAATTTTAATTATTTTTTATTGCAGTACACTTGATTTACAATGTTGTGTCAATCTCTGCTGTATAGCAAAGTAACTCAATTTTATACATATATACATTCTTTTTTTTTAATATCCACTTCTATTATGGTTTATCCCAGGAGATTGGATAAAGTTCCCTGTGCTAAACAGTAGGACTCTACTGTTTATCCATTCAAAATGTAATACTTCAAACCTACCAACCTCAAATTCCCAGTCTATCCCTCTCCTTCCATCCTTTCCCTTGGCAACCACAAGCCTGACCTCTATGTCTGTTAGTCTGTTTAAACTCCAGCTCTTTATAGTTGTCCACTAACACTCACGCTTGGAAAATAATATCCATGGGACATGGGAGCACTTCCACAAGTCAGGCCCTGTGCTGAGTACTTAAATAGCATTATCACATTTAATCCTGCCAACAACTCTATGGCACAGTAAAATAGTGATCTGTATTTACAGAGAAATAAGGAAATGGAATTCATCCAGCAAGCAAATAATAACCCAGCTGAGGTTCAAATCTTCGCTGTCACTTACCTTCTCTAAACCTTTATAAAATTTTCATTTTATGGCATTCATTTGAGAAACAAAATTTTATAGCACTGGACTGTCTTTCATATTTTTAACTCAAATTGTCTTAAACTATTATTAAAATCTCATTTAATTTTTCATGTTTATGCCATCTTACCATCAAGCTTCTCTGGCATAAAGTCACTATCTGCCTGCCCTCCTTCCCTCGTTTGACAAGGGCATATTGGATGCCTGCAGGACGTGAGGAAACAGAGCTAAGAGCTGGGAATACACAAAAAAATGATGCAGCTCCCTGCCCTTAAATAGTTCATGGTCAGGTGGGAAGAATATCCACACATTAATACCAAGTAGTAGTAGTAGTGAAGTTGCTCAGTCATGTCCGACTCTTTGCAACCCCATGGACTGTAGCCTACCAGGCTCTTCCGTCCATGGGATTTTCCAGGCAAGAGTACTGGAGAGGGGTGCCATTTCCTTCTCCAACTAATAACAAGACCATATAGAAAATATAATGAAAGAAATAAATCAGGATGCTAGTAGGGCCAAACAGGAGGTTGGACCAGTCCAGGAGAAGGGATTCTCAGCAATCTTTCTTTGAGGAGGCAGTGGATGGACTGAATCTTAAAGGAAAATACAAATGTACAGGAAAAGAGGTGAGACTGGCCGAAGAAGTAAAGGTTTCTGAGCAGAACATAAACAAAAAGAATTCCAAAGGGGAATAATGGCATATTGATCTAAGAGCCAAAATCAACTGTTGCTAAACCCAGAGATAATTGGAGATGTTGACACAGACAGGTATGCATATGTGACAGCTTGGATTTTATCCTTGTAGGACATTTCCCCCTCATTCATTTAAAAGGAATTCTGTAATATTTCATACAACATTGCCTCATTTTAATACATTTTTCTTTTTTCAAGTTTTTCCAAAATTTTATTGAAAAATGTGTTACACATGCATAAAAGATAAGCATACAGTTACTATGTAAAATTAACAACTACATGTGTCCAGTTTAAGAAATTTAACATCACTAGTTTCTTACTGGATATTGTCAGCTATTCCCTGATCACACATGCTTACTTCCCGCACAGAAATGATCAATTGCCTAAAATGTGTAAATCATAGCTATGTGTGTTTCATCAGATAATGATCAATAAGAATTCAACATTGATGTAAATGGCCCCAGATAACTACGCCTAGCCAAGATATTGTTCATTTTTCCATTTGTTAACTACAACACAAGTGTATACATTATATATACACATTCATAAATAAATAAATAAATGGAATACTAGTATTTAGATTTCTCAGTGATTTGCTTGCTTCATTTAATACTCTTTCTTTCAAATTTTTCCATAATGGTTCATGTTTTTCTGATTTTTCATTTTGGTTGCTGTATGATACTTTATTAAATGTTTGATTACATCAAAAATTATTTACCCATTCTGTTAATTATGGTCTTTTTGATTTTTTTGACTGCTATGAAAAATATCATGCATATTCACATACCATTTTTTAAAGCACTCGTGCAAGAGTATTTTTATGGCATATAAGTAGGAATGGCATGACACTGCCAGCCGTGAATGAGATTTCCTTTTGTTTCAAATCTAGCCAACACCAGACCGTATCAAAATTTCTATTCTATTCTACTCTAGTCAAGTTGAGTTCGATTTGAGTTGATTTTAGTCTAGTTAAATCTATTCTATTCTATCTTGCTTGTCAATTGATTGTGAAATATATCATTATGACTTTAATTTGAATTTCTTAACAAAAATGATAGAGTATCTTTTCATATACTCACAGACTATGTGCATTTTCTCTTCCTTATCAATGCTTACTTTTCTTATTAGACTTTTTGCTATTTTTGTATTGATCTCTAAAATACAAATCAGATATTTGTTATATGCAGTGAAAATGTCTTGTCCTAATTTGTGACTTGCATAGTCACTCACTTGTATAGTCACTTCACTCTTATATAGTCTTTTGATATAAACAAGGTATTAATTTTAATACAGTAATTTTTATTAAGCTTTCACTTAATGGGTAGGATTTTTATGCCCTATTTAATAATTAAATATAAACTGCAGCAATATCTTTTTGGATCCACCTCCTAGAGTAATGAAAATGAAAAAACAGAAATAAATGGGACCTAATTAAAGTTAAAAGCTTTTGTATAGCAAAGGAAACCATAAACAAAACAAAAAGATAATCCACAGAATGGGAGAAAATAGTTGTCATATGTGACTGACAAGAGCTTAATCTCAAAGACACAAACAGCTCATGCATCTTAATAGTTCAGTTCAGTTCAGTTGCTCAGCCATGTCTGACTCTGTGTGACCCCATGGACTGTAGCACACCAGGCTTCCCTGTCCATCACCAATTCCTGGAGCTTACTCAAACTCATGTCCATTGAATGAGTGATGCCATCCAACCATCTTATCCTCTGTCGTCCCCTTTTCCTCCTCCCCACAATCTTTCCCAGCATCCAGGTCTTTTCAAATGTATCAGTTCTTCACATCAGGTGGCCAAAGTATTAGAGTTTCAGCTTCAGCATCAGTCCTTACATAGAGTACTCAGGACTGATTTCCTTTAGGATTGACTGGTTGGATCTCCTTGCAGTTCAAAGGACTCTCTCAAGAGTCTTCTTCAACACCACAGTTCAAAATTATCTATTCTTCAGCGCCCAGCTTTCTTTATAGTTCAACACTCACATCTATACCTGACCACTGGAAAAAAACATAGCTTTGACTAGATGGAACTTTGTTAGCAAAGTAATGTCTCTGCTTTATTATATGCTGTCTAGGTTGGTCATAGCTTTTCTTCCAAGGAGCATCTTTTAATTTCATAGCTGTAAACATCATCTGCAGTGATTTTGGAGCCTATGCCAAAGCTTTGACTGTGTGGATCACAATAAACTGTGGAAAATTCTGAAAGAGATGGGAATACCAGACTACCTGACTTGCCTCTTGAGAAACCTATATGCAGGTCAGGAAGCAACAGTTAGAACTGGACATGGAACAACAGACTGGTTCCAAATAGGAAAAGGAGTACATCAAGGCTGTATATTGTCACCCTGCTAATTTAACTTATATGCTGAGTATATCATGAGAAATGCTGGGCTGGAATAAGAACAAGCTGGAATCAAGATTGCTGGGAGAAATATCAATAACCTCAGATATGCAGATGGCAACACCCTTATGGCAGAAAGTGAAGAGGAACTAAAAAGCCTCTTGATGAAAGTGAAAGAGGAGAGTGAAAAAGTTGGCTTAAAGCTCAACATTCAGAAAACGAAGATCATGGCATCTGGTCCCATCACTTCATAGGAAATAGATGGGGAAACAGTGTCAGACTTTATTTTTCTGGGCTCCAAAATCACTGCAGATGGTGACTGAAGCCATGAAATTAAAAGACACTTACTCCTTAGAAGAAAGCTATGACCAACCTAGACAGCATATTCAAAAGCAGAGACATTACTTTGTCAACAAATGTCCATCTAGTCAAGGCTATGGTTTTTCCAGTGGTCATGTATGGATGCAAGAGTTGGACTGTGAAGAAGCTGAGCGCCGAAGAATTGATGCTTTAGAACTGTGGTGTTAGAGAAGACTCCTGAGAGTACCTTGGACTGCAAGGAGATCCAACCAGTCCATTCTAAAGGAGATCAACCCTGGGATTTCTTTGGAAGGAATGATGCTAAAGCTGAAACTCCAGTACTTTGGCCACCTCATACGAAGAGTTGACTCATTGGAAAAGACTCTGATGCTGGGAGGGATTGGAGGGAGGAGGAGAAGGGGACAACAGAGGATGAGATGGCTGGATGGCATCACCGACTCGATGGACGTGGGTTTGATTGAACTCCGGGAGTTGGTGATAGACAGGGAGGCCTGGTGTGGTGCAATTCATGGGGTCGCAAAGATTCGGACACGACTGAGCGACTGAACTGAACTGAAAATAAAGTCTCACTGTTTTCATTATTTCCCCATCTATTTGCCATGAAGTGATGAGACCAGATGCCATGATCTTAGTTTTCTGAAAGGTGAGTGTTAAGCCAACTTTTTCACTCTCCTCTTCAAGTTTCATCAAGAGGCTCTTTAGCTTTTCTTCACTTTCTGCCATAAGGGTGTTGCCATCTGCATATCTGACGTTATTGATATTTCTCCCAGCAGTCTTGATTTCAGCTTGTGCTTCATCCAGCCTAGAATTTTGCATAATGTACTCTACATATAAGTTAAATAAGCAGGATGACAATATACAGCATTGATGTACTCCCTTTCCAGTTTGGAACCATTTCAATAGCGGAAAACAAACATACAATCCAATAAAAAAAATAATGGATAAAAGATTTAAATTGACTTTTCTCCAAAGATGAAATACAGCGGGCCAAAAGTACATGAAAAGATGCTCAACATCATTGATTATTAGAGAAGTGCAAATCAAAACTATAATGAGCTATCAGTTCATATTGGTCAGAATGGCCATCATCAAAATGTTTATAGAAAGTAAACGCTGGAAATGGTGTGGAGAAAAGAGAACCCTCTTACACTGTTGGTTGGAATGTAGATATGTTGGTGCATCCACTATAGAGAACACTATAGAACTTCCTTAAAAATCTAGAAATAGAATGACCACGTGACCCAGCAATCCCAGTCCTGGGCATATTAAAGAAGAAAACTATAATTCAAAAGACACATGCGTGCTAATGTTAACTGTACAAACTTTGCTAACTGGAAATAGAAAGTTACTTTCTTACTGTGATAGCAGGTGGGAAAAAAGCCATAAGCAAACATCATAATTACTGATAAAATGTCAAAAGAGTCCAGTGTGAGATTGGAGATTGGGAATAAGAAAATGAAACACAGTACAACTATTTCCAATCAGTACTGTGTAGGAGGTTCTAGCCAGTACAAAAAGACAACACGAAGAAAAAATATTTATGTTTAAGAATAAAGGATAAAAATTATTCAGATGATATGATTTAATAGACAATCCAAAAGACCTGCAGATAAATTATTAGAAGTAATAAGTAAGTACAGTTGGGTCATTAGATATAAAGTCAATGTATTAGAAATCAAATTTCTCTACAGCAACAAAAACATTTAAAAGTAATTGTTTACAGTAACATAACATTTTAAATATCAAAGATAAATCTAACAAAGTTGCACAAAACCTCTGGGCAGAAATCTATAAAACATTATTGAGAAAAACTTTAAAGAAGATCTAAACAAATCAAGAGCTATACTGTGATCATTATAGAATTAGATTTCATTTTCAAAGATTTGCAAGTACTTTACAAACTCATTTATAGATTTAATGTAACTTCAATGAAAATAAAAATAAGCTAATTTTTCCCCACTTTAAAAAGTTGATTGTAAAATGTATATGGAAACACAAATAGCCCAGGATGAAAAGAACATCCTTGGAAAATATTAAGTTTTACCTACTTGATCTATCAGAAATACAGATTTATTATAAAGCTGTAAGTTGTATCTTATATAAATAATTACTATAAGAAACTGATAAGAAAATAAGAAAATCCTTTGATAAACAAGTAAGATATCTAACAAATAACTTCACAAACAAATTTTCTGAATGACAAACACAAAAATGTGCTCAAGCTCCCACTTGGGAGACAATGAGATACTATTTACATAGAGCAGAATGGCAAAATATTAAATCTAGGGACCATTTCAGATGTGGGAGGTAATACAGAGTAACAGAAATTCTTACACAATTCTGGTTGGAATGTAAACTGGTTCAACCTCTTTGGGAAAATAATGACAAGACGACAAAACCACTGAAACGAAAGAAGTTTGCATGTCTATTAAATATGAAGATAAGCACACTCCAAGGCCTGACAATATTAAACAGAAATGGATAAACACTTGTACAACTATGGCTACTGAAATACTCAAGGCAGAATTATTTTTAATATCATAAGATTAGGGGAAAAAAAGACAAATGTGATAATTTCATGGCTGCAGTCATCATCTGCAGTGATTTTGGAAACGGGTAAGTCAATTGTTATATGTTCACATAATGAATATATGTTCAAATATGCTTATTAATATACAATTAATAAGGCTAAGTGGTAGGCTGCAGTCCGTGGGTTCGCGAATGGTCGGACACGACTGAGCGACTTCACTTTCACTTTTCACTCTCATGCATTGGAGAAGGAAATGGCAACCCACTCCACTGTTCTTGCCTGGAGAATCCCAGGGACAGAGGAGCCTAGTGGGCTGCTGTCTCTGGGGTCGCACAGAGTTGGACACGACTGAAGCGACTTAGCAGCAGCAGCAATCAGGCTAAACTATTGTATTTAGGTAGTAAAATGCTAAACACAAGCAAGAAAATGAACACCATCTTAGAATGTTGATTTTTTTTTTTTTTCTTTCTGAGAGAATGTTGTGATTTGGAAGGGGTAAGTGATTGGCTTCTCAATAGCCAGCAGTATTTTTTTCCTTGAAATGCATGGCTACTTGGGTCTGTGCTTTATATTAAATGTTTAAACTTTACCCTTAATGTTTCATACATTTTATATATTCACATTTAAAAAAAACCCCACTGTTTCTACACATAAGGGCACTCGAATTATTTAGAAAAAAATATTGCCTAGAAAGAAGATCATGTATATTCCCAATATTTTCTAATAAAGTTTCCATAGCAACTCAAGTAGTTGAATAGAGTCTATTGAATTCACTTAGAGTATTGGCTTTTCTGGCTAGCTGTCATCAGTCTCAAAATAGAAGTTGTTCAGACTGACAGAGTGATGTCACAAGCTATCTTTATCAAAACATAAGATCTATAGACCAGCAACAACTCCTCTTAGACTGAATTAATTGAAGATATTGAGAGCAGAGTGCTTCTCATCAGCAGGACTCTTGAGAAAACCTCCTACAGAGATTCCTTCAGAGGAAGAGTTGAGCCATCTCAAAGCACCCAGTAACCACCTCTGCGATTCTATGGTTAACTGCAATGCTTAGTCCCCAAAACACAATGAATGAGATCTGCTTTAGAGTTAGAGGTTGTGATTTTGCAACCTCTCTACTCATATCTTTTTTTTTTTCCTATTTGTTTGTTTCTGTCAGAAGCATGTCCACACTAAAGAATCTTACAGAATTTTAGTTCATGTTGAGAACTTTATAAATTACGATGGCCCCTTAAATCTAACCCATTCTAATTTTGGAATTTCCATGTGCTCTATGCAAACAACTTGCCATTGGGTGACACTGACTACCTACTTTAGTAGTCATCTAAACTACTAACCCAACCTCTGCATGTGCACACCAAAAAGGTATCTCAGAATTACTACATTTAAATATTAACCCAGTACTTAATCTTCCCTCCTCAAACTTCCTCTTCTCAAGGACTTGTCCATTCTGATAAATGGCAACCATCTTTCCACTTACTGAGTCTAAATGCCAAAATCATCCTTGACTGCTCTCTCTCTGCCATACCCATTATCTGATTTATCAACAAATCCAGTGTATCCCTCCCTTCAGTACAGATCCAGACTTTATTTCATCTATCCTACTTCTGAAAGCTTTGTGCAGGTCACATCTTGTGACCCCTGGACCCTTGCAACAGCCCCATACCTGATCTGTCTGCCTTCTTACTTGATAATTCCTGCCTTTTCTCAAACAAAACAAAACAACAACAACAACAAAAACATAATACAGATTTGGTCATTCTGGTGCTCAAAACTCTCCAAGCGTTTTCCATTTCATTCATAGCCAAATTTCTCACTATAACCCATACGGACATAGCTGATCTGGGTCCCTATAACTTCTCTGATTTCATATCCTATGATAGATCTCCTTGCCCACTCTGCTGCAGACACACAGATCTTTACTTCTTGAATTTGGGCTCTCCTCTGCTTGGAAAACTTGCCAGAAATCCACACAGCTTGCTCCTTCACTTCAATCTTTTATGTTACTTTCTCAGTGAGTCTTTCCCTGGTATTCTATTTAGAAAGTCAGCTCCTTATACTGACATTTCCTGCCCTCTTCTACATTTTTGCACTCTTTAAGATTTATTAGAGTCCCATGTGCTTTTTTGTCTTATATATGTTATTTCCATTACTAGCATATTAGCTCCAAAGAGGCAGGAATCTTTTTTCTATTTCAATCATTCTGCATTCCCAATGCCTATTCAATGATTGGCACTTGGTGCTAGTACACTTTTGTTAAATAATATAATATTAACATAACGTTAATATTATATAAATATTAATATTAATATAAATAAATAAATATTTGTTAAATAAATGACTAAATATTTCCCAAAATGCATCATGATGATCACTTATTATTCAAGAGTTAACAATTGTTCTTTGTAAAAAGGATTTTTTGTGATCAAAATGGTTTGGAGACTTTGCAAATTCTATTTTGCCCTTGGAGTTTTGAAAGTACATTTTTGTACTAATGGATATAAGAATGTATATAATTTAAAAGCATGTGTTTAATTTTCTTTAACATAGCAGTTCTTCAACATAGTTGACCATGGAATTCTTTTATATGGAACCACATTTATTTTTGAATTTTCTATCATTTAAGTGTGTGCCTCTCTGTGTGTGTGTGTATGTATAAAACACTACTTAACATCACTAGAGAACACACCTTAAGAAACTCTATGTTAGAATATAGAATTGGATTTGTCTCCAAGTTCAATTTTATTGAACCAGTTTATGCTCTTCATAATATCTAATCATCTGGCTCCATTTAGCCAAGGAAAACAGCAATAAAAAGAAGGTCTTAAAAATAGTCCTCATTCACTGTACAGTAATGCCACAATGTGTTAGTATTTCTTTAAAAAACAATCTGTAGATTTATCACTGCAAGTTAAATTGTAATTTTAAATAAATGCAGCTTATTCAAAATACCTCAATAATATAAACTGCCCTTGTAAAAATAACTGAAGTGCCCACCAGGTAAACTGGGCTTTTTGACTTCTGTTTCTACCACAAATTAGTTTGATTTAAGTTCTAATTATTTGGGTTAGTCTTTGCCTGTGTTCAGCAAAGAAGAGTACGTTTGCCGATTACCCACATGCTCAGGGTTTCACATAGTCCAGTTTCTTTGTTTGTGAAGTGGTGGTAATACTTGCATCAGAGGAGATTAACCGGGAAAGTTTGTGCAGTCTGGCCTAGTGCCTTGCTCCTGCAGTTGCTGGGAAAATATTAGTCCCTTTACCTTCCCTTAATTGTCTGTTTCAATACAGTAAATTTAGCTTCACAAAGTGAGCTATAAATATAAAGTGCACAAAATACATTCTGATGAATGTACCTGTGATTTATATGTGTCATGCTTTCATGCACATTTTTCTAATTACCTTAGAGCAAATTATAGAACAAAGCCTTCAGTTGAAGCTCAATTATGTGTGTGGATTCTAACAATTTGCTCTATACAGCAAGAGTTGGAAAACTTAATTCAGAGCCAAGTTCTCTCTAATTTGCTGTAAACTCTTTCAACCATACTTTTTGTTTAGCTTAGGTTTTAGTTTTGCTTTTCAATATGAAAGAATTTTAAACATCATCTAGGTAAGAATAGAATAAAACTTCCAGTGGAACAGAAGGTGATGCTAGGGTATGTAAAGACATTATAAGCTACTTAATGGAAATCTAATCTTCCAATAACATTTAATAAGGACCTGTTATATCTTCATCTCTGAGCTGGGCACAAGGGACCCACAGATAAATGCAGCGCAGACTCTCCATGAAAATAGCAATGAAATGTCAGGATCTAATAATAGGAAGAACTGACTCTTTGCTACGCCGTTATCTTCAGCCAGATCAAAACAATGGATGAAAAGACATTTTCCAGGACGTTGAATTTCCAAGAAATTTCTGAAGGATAGGAACTACATCTGTATTAAAATTATTTTTGTTAATTTTTACAGAGGTGTCATCAAACCTCAATGGGATCTTACAAAATCCTCATTGAAGAAAGAATACAACTAGCCATCTAGATGTAAACAGCAAAATTAAAAGGATGGGAAATTTAAATAGGCTGCAATGGAAAGATAATAGCACTAAGGATGGAATGATAAGACTGTTCCTAGTAGCAGGTAGTCAGTAAATGCTTGCTGTTGATTCTCATCTTTGTCTCTAGATACTTGAGTGCAAGCAAGTCTTTAACACTGATGGGTGTCACACCCTAATAAAATTATTTGAGTTTGGAGTCTAGACTCAAATGTCTCAAAGATTGCTTTGACCCAAGTTACTATAACTAGTCATAGAAATATTCTAAATAAATCGACGTGGCACTGACAAGACTAACTCTCAAACTCCATTGTTACTTCAGTTCAGTAGGTCAGTTGGAAAAGACAGCATGACACATTTAAAACAGTTTTCAATTCACTGAAAAATCTTTGGAACATACTGATCCAATTTGAACTTTAAAAAGAGTTCAGAATTGTTAAAAGTATAGCCCCCTTCTGAGTTACTAAGCGCGTATACACATATCCCCCTTCCAACAAAGGACTTTCAAACTCATATATACGAAAAGTGTTACTGGTAAGAGTTGAGCTTCAAGTCTTTTTTTAAAAAAAGCCTTTTACAAAATAAGATAAATGAGTAAGGGAAATTGAGAGCATATGAAAAGAAAACAGATGGTAGGAGAAAAAAAATAATTCATTCTTCTATGAAACAATGTTGAAACCAGGGAAATGAAATCATCTTTATTTCATGAAAAAAAATCTTTGACAGGAAAATGAAGAAGGATAAAAAAAAGCTCTTATGGCATTTTTAGTAAAAGACGTCCATACATTTGAGTTAGCATCTGTGTGACAGAATCTCAGACTGAACCAGATCTTAACCACTTTTGAAGTTTAAAAGGGGGATTTATTTTCAAGTGACATCCAGGAAAAATTCCCCATAAGGAGCTCTGTAATTCCTGATTTTGTCAAAATCAAGATGTTACAGTGATCATATTGCAGTTGGCTTCCTATATATATGTGTATATGTGTGTGTATTAATATTTCTAAAGCTCAGTATTGACAAACTATAGTTTGTATTTAGTGTTAATCATTTAGTCTCACTTTTACATAAATGGCAGTTCTACAAACTGAAGTAACTATAAACTAGCAGAAATAGTATTGTGTTCATAATATATTTAATAAATAATAGTTTTCATATCCTGTTCTTTCAATAATTGTAACTTGCCTCCTAGGATATTGAGCATAATAATGCAATCTTCCCTTGCACTTGTAGTCTTCAGAGAAACCTCTAGCTTTTCCAAGGATAAATTCTTTAACACTCGCGGTTCAGCTACTTCACTTTCACTTTTCACCTTCATGCATTGGAGAAGAAAATGGAAACCCACTCCACTGTTCTTGCCTGGAGAATCCCGGAGAAGGGGGAGCCTGGTGGGCTGCCACCTATGGGGTCGCACAGAGTCAGATACAACTGAAGTGACTTAGCAGCAGCAGCAGCAGCAGCAGCATGGTTTAGCTACTAGAACATCATGCCTTTGCAACTTTGTCATAATTCTGTTGGAAAACTCAATGATTTCTCAGTAGTAAAATATACAAATGGTCACACATGGGGGCAAAAACAATTAGAAAAAAGTTATAATTAAGAGATTATTTTTCCTGGATAGAAGATTGACTTTCCAAATCTAAGACATTTTTCTATCCTAGCACTAAGCCAAAGAAATAAGATTTTGAAATTTGCAACTATACTTATGATATTACAATCTCATTTTTACAACTAACCATACACATTAAAAAACATCCATACCTGTCTCATTCTATCCTTACTTGTCAGTGTGTGTATTTAAAAATCAGAATGACTGAACGAGTACAAGTTATTATAAGATACAATCAATACATTAAATAAAAACTGTGTGTTTTATACCTGGTGGACAGAATATGGGCTAAAACAGATATGACAAATGATAGAAGTAAATGCAAAGTCTTACATTTGGAGAGTAAATTATCCTATAAATAGAGTCTGGTAAAAGGCAGCCCTGGAGTAATTCCCTAAAAGTGACCCAAAGATATTTTTGCAGACTAAAAACTACATTAGACAACTATAGTTTTATGACATCAGTGCTTTTTTAATTTCAGTAAATTTTTAATGGAAAATTTTAATGGTAGATAATTTAAAACTGGCATAAACCCATTATGTTCATATCTCTTACACAAATATAAAGTCAAAATAAATTACAAAATAAATCTCAACAAAATTACAATATCAATAAAACTCAACAATACTAGGAAAAATATTGCACACTATACTCTCTTCCATGTAAAATCTGCACATATATTTAGGGAAGTGGCTGGAGGGGAAAAAAAATAAAACTACAGGAAACTGCTTATAAAATGCTCTTTGAATGACATAAAATAAGCAAATGATATTATAAATTGAATGAGTAAAGTTACAGCATACCAAGAAAGAAAGAGAAGATAAATTAAGATATTTTGAAGCATTTACTATACATGGGCTACTCTACATTGATGATATACATTATCTTTTTTTTTTTTTCCTTTTTTTTATTAAATTTTAAAATCTTTAATTCTTACATGTGTTCCCAAACATGAAACCCCCTCCCACCTCCCTCCCCATAACATCTCTGTGGGTGATCCCCATGCACCAGCCCCAAGCATGCTGTATCCTGCGTCAGACATAGACTGGCGATTCAATTCTTACATGATAGTATACATTATAGAATGCCATTCTCCCAAATCATCCCGCCCTCTCCCTCTCCCTCTGAGTCCAAAAGTCCGTTATACACATCTGTGTCTTTTTCCCTGTCTTGCATTCAGGGTCGTCATTGCCCTCTTTCTAAATTCCATATATATGTGTTAGTATACTGTATTGGTGTTTTTCTTTCTGGCTTACTTCACTCTGTATAATCGGCTCCAGTTTCATGGAAACAACCTAGATGTCCATCAGCAGATGAATGGATAAGAAAGCTTTGGTACATGTACACAATGGAGTATTACTCAGCCGTTAAAAAGAATTCATTTGAATCAGTTCTGATGAGATGATGATATACATTATCTTACACAAATTTCAAAATACCTCCTTGGGAAATATATTTAGATTTCTGAAGAGATTCTAACAAGCCATCGTTTTTCCAGAAAAATGTGCAGGAAAGAAAGAGTTGAAAATAATATCAAAGTAAGTACTTTTGACCCTTGAACAATATGAGAGTTAGGGATGCTGACCTATCACACAAGAGAAAATCTGTATGTAACTGATAGTTGTGCTGTACTTAGTCACTCAGTCATGTCTAACTCTTTGGGACCTAACGGACGATAGCCCACCAGGTTCCTCTATCCATGGGGATCCTCCAGGCAAGAATATTGAAATGGGTTGTCATGCCCTCCTCCAGGGGATATTCCCAATCCAGGAATTGAACCCAGGTCTTCTGCATTGCAGGTGGATCTTTTACTGTCTGAGCCACCAGTCCAGTTCAGTTCAGTTCAGTTCAGTCGCTCAGTCGTGTTCGACTCGTTGCGACCCCATGAATCGCAGCACGCCAGACCTCCCTGTCCATCACCATCTCCCGGAGTTCACTCAGACTCACGTCCATCGAGTCCGTGATACCATTCAACCGTCTCATTCTGGGTCATCCCCTTCTCCTCCTGCCCCCAATCTCTCCCAGCATCAGAGTCTTTTCCAATGAGTCAACTCTTCACATGAGGTGGCCAAAGTACTGGAGCTTCAGCTTTAGCATCATTCCTTCCAAAGAAATCCCAGGGTTGATCTCCTTCAGAATGGACTGGTTGGATGTCCTTGCAGTCCAAGGGACTCTCAAGACTCTTCTCCAACACCACAGTTCAAACGCATCAATTCTTCGGCGCTCAGCCTTCTTCACAGTCCAACTCTCACATCCAGACATGACCACAGGAAAAACCATAGCCTTGACTAGATGGACCTTAGTCGGTAATGTCTTTGCTTTTGAATATACTCTCTAGGTTGGTCATAACTTTTCTTCCAAGGAGTAAGCGTCTTTTAATTTCATGGCTGCAGTCACCATCTGCAGTAATTTTGGAGCCCAGAAAAATAAAGTCTGACACTGTTTCTACTGTTTCCCCATCTATTTCCCATGAAGTGATGGGACCAGATGCCACGATCTTTGCTTTCTGAATGTTGAGCTTTACGCCAACTTTTTCACTGTCCTCTTTCACTGTCATCCAGAGGCTTTTTAGCTCTACTTCACTTTCTGCCATAAGGGAGCCACTAGGGAAGCTCAAAAATACTGGAGTGGGTAGCCTATCACTTCTCTAGGGGATCTTCCTGACCCAGGAATCGAACCAGGGTCTCCTGCATTGCAGGTGGATTCTTACCAGCTGAGCTACCAGGGCTGATAATTAGCTTTCCATATACACAACTTCTCTGTATCTGAAGATTCAACAATGAGGAACATGTAGTACTGTAATATTTACTATTGAAAAAAATTTGAGTATAACCTTTGCAGTTCTAAACTGTTGTTCAAGGTTGACTGTATCATTCAGGAGATAAGACTTAGAGATAGGCCAAGATAACTGTCTTGAGGTATTAAATAGAATATTAGGTGAAGGAACAGTTTAGAGGACAGACATAGGTTAACTAAACAAACTATTTTCATCCATTCCAACAGTTGTTGAATGTGTCCTGTTTGTCCCTGTTTTTATACAAGAAAACAGGATGGAGCCTGTTAATGAACCCAAAGTCGCAACACTAGTAATTAAAAGAATGAAGATTAAGTCCCAGAAATCTAGGACATAATGGTACTGGTACAAAGAGACAGATTTCCTTTCAATATAAAGAACTGATCAGTCAACAGGGACAGATTCAGCCAGAAAGATGATGCTGTGCTCAAGGAAGCAAGTGTGGCTTGAATGGTTAAGACTGGCATGGGTAAACGAGACGAAGTGAGAGAAGTGAGTCAACATGGGCCTAAAATCCACTGGTACTTGGTTTGCTATGGTATCCCTGCATCAAAAGCTGCCATGGTGGAATCGGAGAAAATGATTAGGGAACAAGTTAAGATTTCCTTAGACAGCAGGGCTTCCATGACCCTGGAAATAATATCATAAATACTATCCATGCAGAATATTAGTCATTTTCCTGGGCTATGCTAGGCAGAAGGTTTGATTCTATGTGGGGTTTAGGAGGGACAGAAGCCCACATCTGGAGCAGCTGCTCCCCCTCATCTGTATCTCCTCAGCAGTGCCCTCAGAAGGCAGCCAAGGACCCACGAAAGGGCAGGCATTGGGAAGGGGCTGGGGAGGACTGCCAAAGGAAACAGCTAGTATACCCTTTAATTTTGAGGGTTTATGAACACACATTCACACAGACTCACAGATCAGTAAACAGGCAAACACAATACAGCCCATTAAGCAATGCAGAAAGGGAGGACATAATCAAAGTATCTAATACATGTCAATAAATGCACATGTGGTGTGTTCTAACATCCACCTTTATATTAATGAAACAAGAAAGAGAGTGCGAGGGAGATTAGTCTACATACATGTGGGTGGGTGGATGGATGGATAGGAAGATAGACAGTCCAATTCCATAGCATATATAAGATAAAGTCAAGATTTGATGCACATATGCCTGGCTTCAGAATATATATATATATATATATTTCAGTTATACTGCTTGAATCCCATAGCATCTTTTTTTCTCAAAGCTGTAGGAAAGAGTAATCACTTCATCACCACTTCGATTCCATAGGACAACTCCAGAAAATAAATACCTACTTTTCTTCTGGTAGGAACAAAAAGCTTCATACTCTCATACAAACATGTTTATGATAGAAGTTATCAGCCTGAATACAATGGGGAAATGAATAGGTAGTGAACAGATAAAGAGGCAGCTGTTATTACTTCATTAATACTGCCTTGAATGGCATCTTTTGGTAAGTTAAATGCTGTTCTCTTTCTCAAAAGTTGATTAACTAAGTTATCATGTTACCATTCGTTTTCTCAAGCATCCATATTTGAAGTGTTAAGCTATTTCACTTGCAGTAACAACCTTGCTTTAAAATACTTCAATGACTGCTCTGATGGCAGGACCCATCATGCTCAGCATCAAGTTTACAGGTTGCATTTGCCATGTGAAATGATTATAGCTGCCCAGAGATAATTAGAAAACAGATTAGTATTATTTTTGTCTGATTTTCATCATGCAACAAGCAGAGTTACCCATGGAGATACACATAACACTCATTTCAATTTCCCATGCTCATCTTCTCCATTAATTCTTCTTATCTTTCTGCACTCCCTGTAATCATTTTAATTCAGCCTTTCTGGGGAGTGAAGTGTGAGATAGACATAGATCAGTAAAGGGCCGAGCCTCACGATGTTTATAGCCCTAAAGCTAGCATTACCAGATAAAACAGTTCAAACTGAGATGATTTGAATTTTATGTAAATAACAAATAAGATTTTATATAGATATGCCCCATGAAATTCATCAAATGTCTATAATTCTTCAAATAATTATTCATTGTGTATCTCAGGAACAAGACAAGGATGTCCACTCTCACCACTATTATTCAACACAGTTTTGGAGGTCCTAGTTATAGCAATCAGAGAAGAAAAAGAAATAAAAGGAATCCAAATTGGAAAAGAAGTAAAGCTCTCCATTGTTTGCAGATGACATGATACTATACATAGAAAACCCTAAAAATACTATCAGAAAATTACTAGAGCTAATCAGTGAATTTAGCAAAGTCACAGGACACAAAATCAATACACAGGAATCACTTGCATTCCTATATACTAACAATGAAAAATCAGAAAGAGAAATTAAGGAATCAATCCCATTCACCATTGCAACAAAAAAGAATAAAATATCTAGGAATAAACCTACCTAAGGAGACAAAAGAACTGTATACAAAAAATTATAAGATGCTGATGAAAGAAATCAAAGATGACATAAACAGATGGAGAGATGTTCCTCGGTAGGAAGAATCAATATTGTGAAAATGACTATACTATCAAATGCAATCTACAGATTCAATGATCTGTAGATTGATCCCTATCAAATTACCAATGACATTTTTCACAGAACTAGAACAAAAAATTTCACAATTCATATGGAAATACAAAGACCCCAAATAGCCAAAGCTGTCTTGAGAAAGAAGACTGGAGGAATTAACCTTCCTGACTTCAGATTATACTACACAGCTACAGTCATCAAGCCAATAGGGTATTGGCACAAAAACAGAAATATAGACCAATGGAACAAGATAGAAAGTCCAGAAATGAACCCATGCACCTATGGATACCTAATTTTTGACAAAGGAAGCAAGAATATACAATAGGGCAAAGACAGGCTCTTCAATAAGTGTTGCTGGGAAAACTCAACAGCTACACGTAAAACAATGAAATCAGAACACTTTCTAACACCATACACAAAGACAAATTCAAAACAGATTAAAGACCTAAATTGAAGACCAGTAGCTATAAAACTCTTTGAGGAAAACATAGGCCGAACACTCAATGACATAAACGAAAGCAAGATCCTCTATGAGCCACTCCTAGAGTAATGGAAATAAAAACAAAAGTAAACAAGTGGGACCTAATTAAACTTAAAAGGTTTTGCACAGCAAAGGAAACTTTAAACAAGGTGAAAAGACAACCCTCAGAATGGGAGAAAATAATAGCAAATGAAACAACTGACAAAGGATTCATTTCCAAAATACAGAAGCAGCTCATAAAACTCAATACCAGAAAAAAACCCAATCAAAAAGTGGGCAAAAGACCTAAACAGATATATCTCCAAAGAAGACAAACAGATGGCTAACAAACACATGAAAAGATGCCAATATCATTCATTATGAGAGAAATGCAAATTAAAACTATGGCTGATTCATGTTGAGGTTTGACAGAAAACAGTAAAATTCTGTAAATTATCCTTCAATAAAAAATAAATAAATGGAAAAAATAAAACTACAACGAGATATCACCCCACACTTATTAGCATGGCCATCATCAAAAAGTCTACAAACAATAAATGCTGGAGAGGGTATGGAGAAAAGGGAACCCTCTTGCACTGTTGGTGGGAATGTAAATTGAAACAGCCGCTATGGAGGACAGTATGGAGATTTCTTTAAAAACTAAGAATAAAACCAACATATGACCCAGCAATCCCACTCCTAGGCACATACCCTGAGGAAACCAAAATTGAAAGACATATGTACCCTAATGTTCATGCAGCATTATTTACAATAGCAAGAACAAGGAAGAACCTAGATGTCCATCAGTGGACGAATGAATGGATAAAGAAGTCGTGATACATGTACATAATTACTCAGTCATAAAAAAGAATGCAGTTGAGTCTGTTCTGGGGAGGTGGATGAACCTAGAACCTATTATACAGAGTGAAATGAGTCAGAAAAAGAAAGATAAATATCATATTCCAACACATATATGGAATCTAGAAGAATGGTACTGAAGAACTTATTTACAGGGCAGCAATGGAGAAACAGACAGAGAGAACAGATTTATGGACATGGGAGAGGGGAGGAGAGGGTGAGATGTATGGAGAGAGTAACATGGAAACTTACATTACCATATGTAAAATAGATAGCCAATATGGAAATTTGTTGTATGCATCAGGGAACTCAAATGGAGGCTGTGCATCAACCTAGAGGGGTGGGATGGGGAGGGAGATAGGAGGGAGGTTCAAGAGGGAGGGTGCATATGTACATCTATGGCTGATTCATGTTAAGGTTTCACAGAAAACAATTAAATTCTGTAAAACAATTATCCTTCAGTTAAAAATAAATTAATTAAAAAATAATTATTTGTTGTGTATCTGAAATTCAAATTTATATGGGTAACCTGAATTTTATTTGGTAAGCCTGGCAACCATAGTCAGGATGTGCTTTCTACTGCTGAGGCCCTAGTTGGGTATATGTATGTCCTTAACTCAGCATGCATGGAGCCCAGCACATAGAAAGGGAAGAGACAGTCATCACAATTACAGAGAGCATAGCATCTTCTAGATCTGGACAGTGAGGCACCACGGAAGAATTTGGGCTTTGGAGACATTTAATCTGCAGTAAAATTCTTTTTTACTATTTATCAGCTGGGCATATTGATTTAACTTGCACTGATCTTGTTTCTTTATGTGTGCAATGAGAATTAAAAAAAAAAAAAAAACTATCCTGCAAGGGTTTTTAAGACTTTTATTTTTTTGTCCTACACTTGTCTTTGTTTTTCATTAACAGTGGTTTCACTGATGCATTAGCCTATATATGGGCAGATTTCTTGCATACATACCAAGTAGCTCCTCAAATATGCTATCACCATGCCCACGTGTGACCCCATGGACTGTAGCCCATCAGTCTCCTTTGTCCATTAGATTTCTCAGGCAAGAATATTGGAATGGGTTGCCATTTTTCTCTGCAGGGATTGAATCTGGGTCTCTTGAGCTGCAGGCAGGTTCTTTTCGGACTAAGCCACCTGCAGAACCCCACTAAAATGAATACAGAGTTATCTTTTTCCAGACCACAAATGCAACCACTCAGATTATGATGGTTTTCTACATGGCCAGAAAACTTTGAGAGACAAAACAGTGCGACTCATGTGAAATTGCCCAGTATGCCATTAAGACATAATATTCAGCAAATGTTATTAATTTCCTTTTCCCATTTCTCATAAGTGCCTGCAAGCTTTATCACTACAAAGAGACTATATTCTGTATGCTTTTAGCATAGTACAGTCTTGTGCTTCAAGATTCATCCAAAGAAATACAGTGAATGAAATCCTCTTGAGAGGAATGAAGGACACATATAAGGGGGCTGTCTGACTAGACGAGCAACATTTACTTGATTTCTTCCACTGGTGTCTAGTCCTGTTGGAAACACTAATAAAGGGAATGCAGCCATCCAGCATAAACAGGCCCAAGGTATAACGACATCTCTTTAGAACAAAATTCTGAAAAGAGATCTCCAGAATTCACAGACTTTGCTCTTTTTAGAGAACTGAAACTGTAAACTTAGATGGCATTCCCTGGAATGCCCTGGACAATGGCTCCCATTCTTCAAGATAATAGTAATGTTGGGACTTCCCTAGTGGTCTGGTGGTTAAGACTCTGTTATTACAAATCATGGGACATGGGTTTGATCACTGGTCATGGAACTAAGATCTCACATGCCACATGTGGCCAAACACACACACACACACACACACACACACACCTCTATGCCAACTCTATGCCTGTGGTAGTAGTTACACAACTCTGTAAATATACCAAAAATCATTGACTTGTACAAGTAAAGCAAGTAAATTGTATAGTATATAAATTATAACTCAATTAAAATCTTTTATAAAAGTAAAGAACCCCAGGTTATTATGGAGTTATACGTTTAAAAAAAGAGAACATTCACATTCAGTTTCTCCTTTCCAGAAGAATCAGAGTGATGGAGATAGACTAAAGGGAAACTTCATCATTTGGTCAGAAATCCACATCACTGAAGTTGCTCCAAGGAGGAACAACAGTCGTAGTTGCTCTTTTGACTGAGCAGTTAAGTGCCAGGCTTTGCAGTAAATGCTTTATATGCTCTATGTATTGATATTTGATCTTCCCAACCATCCTTTGAGATTGATAAGGCCATCATCCCTCTTACACAGATTGGAAGCTCCAAGATTCGAGATGATGGATCCCAGGCTGTAGGTTACACATTTACTAAAATAATTAAGTCAAGTTTGCCTGTCCTGTTATGTCAGTTTCTCACCGTGTAGACAGAGATGTGTACATGTGTGCTAAGTCCCTTCAGTTGTGTCAGACTCTTTGCGACCCCATGAACTGTAGCCCACCAGGCTCCTCTGTCCATGGAATTCTCCAGGCAGAATACTGGAGTGGGTTACCCTGCCCTCCTCCAGGGGATCTTTCCAACCCAGGGACTGAACCTGCTTCTTTTACATCTCCTGCATTGGCAGATGGGTTCTTTACCACTAGTGCCACCTGGGAATCCCATAGACAGAGATCTCCTACATCAAACGTTAAAAACTAAGAGCGCAGAGTCCATCCCAGAACTACTTCATCAGATATCTAAGGCTGAAAACAGAAATTTACATTTGTAATCAGTGCCTGGAATGAAAGTTAAAGTTGAAAGCTCTTGAATTATGTTATTTTGATGACTTAAATTATTCCATTATTCTGTTTCTCAAACTGTAATGATGACTCTAACAGAAAGCACAGATTTATAAGTGATAACAACCAATTCAGGAGCTAGTCTATGAGAAGACACTTGGCCAATTAGCATTCTCTAAGACAGCAGTCCCCAACCTTTTTGGCACCAGGGACCAGTTCTGTGGAAGACAATTTTCCTACAGACCTGGGGAGATGGTAAGGGGATGGTTTCGGGATGATTCAAGCACACTACACTTATTATGCACTTTATTTCTGTCATTATTACGTCAGCTCCACCTCAGATCGTCAGGCATTAGAACCCAGAGGTTCTGCTGCTCTAGGACCCTGGGCCACTTCTAGAATTGCACAGAACACTTGAATGGGCTACAAGCCACATCTCTGAAATCCTACCCTTGCCTCAAAGCACAGTTCAAAGTCTATTATGCCCATGGCTTTGCTCACTGCACCTCACGCCTCTCCTACCCCAGGTGTCTGCCTTTGGTTGTTTCTCTATGCTTTACACAGATAAATGGAAATTCCTTTATGTAATGTTAAGTGTTGTTCAAAGAGTAAGCCTCCAGTGAATATCTGAAGTAAAATCCCAGGCTTGGCCCAATATCTGGGATTTTGCATGCAATGCCTTCAGGCAACCTCTACGCACAGCTACTGACAGAATATGCTATTTAAATGAAATCTGATCACTCTCTGCATGAAACCTCTGCGGCTCTCTTTCACAATGAGATAAAATTATACTTCTTTGGAAGGGCATCATAAGGTCATCATAATCTGCTTTGACCTAATTGGCCAATCACACCATCTACCTACCACACTGCCTTTCATGTGTGTTACTTTCTCCAATTACCTGGGTCTTCTTGTCATTTCCTAAAACCCTTGTGTTCTTTTATCTCTTTTTTTCCAATATTTATTTCTAATTGAAGGATAAGTGCTTTACAATATTCTGTCGGTTTCTACCATGCATGTACATGAATCAGCTATAAGAATACCTATGTCGCCTCCCTCTTGAACCTCCCTCCCTCCTCCCACCCCATGTCTCATGTTTCTTTTTTTTTTCTTATCTGTGTTCTTCCTTGTTCCTTTCCCTCATGTTCCCTTCTACAATTTTCCCCCTGCAGGAATACTGTTTATTCTTCCATGTAAAGATGTTCCCAGCTGTCCCAGTGAGATGTGAGTGCTCTTCCCTCTCTGTTTCTTTCTTCCAAGATTTACCAAGAGTATGATCCCTAAGATCCTAGCTCTAAGAAACATACTTCTCTGGAAGAATAATTCAGAAAAGGTTGCCTCCTATAATCTTCTCTGCTAGAGTTATGAATAGAAGTATAACTAAGGTTTTGCGAAATTGTACAACAAAGGTATAGAACCTAGTGTTCCCCGGGTGTATGTGAACTCAAACCCTATTTACATGTGTGAATATGAACCACTTACTAACATCTGGCAGATGTTTGAGCAAATTCTTTTATTTTTTGTAAATAATAAATAAATCACTAAACATGAAAGTCCTTTTTGCACTGAACTGCAATGATTAGTTTTGCAAGTCTGTCCCACACACTGAATGTAGACTTTCTTCAGAGCCTTCTGTATGTGTCTTTGTGTTGCTCTGGGCTGGCGCACAGCCTGACCTTCTAAAGTGGCTCCGTGATTTCTGATTAGCTGAACCACTGAGAGCCCATGGAATAGACTCTGTTTATTGAGAAGCAGCAGTGTCATCTTCACAATGCCTCATCTTCAGATGTTCCATCCACCACCCATTTGTTTCCCCTCTCTCCTATTCTGCAGATCCATCCTGGCTCCTGAAGCAGTGGTCAGGAAAAACTGCGTATAAAAATCCATTTGTTTTTTTTAACCACTTTGGCATTTACTTTCCAATGAAAATCTGAACTTTAAAAAAAACTTTTTTTCTTTTTTCTAGAGCATTTCAGAAGATGTTTAGAAACAACTATCAACTACTGAATATTTTAGATAATTGGATCTTAAATTTTTTTGAATCCAGTTTGACAATTCAAAAATCCAGCCCTTTCGGTTAGATTTTAATTCTATCTGATTAAATACAATCATAATTCATTTAAAGTTCAGTAATTTTATGAGTCTCTAATCTATACAAATATTTCCATAGAAGCAACCAGAAGTTTCACTCCTGGATGATCTGGATCTTCCATATAGCATTTTTTTGGTCCCAAATCCACCTACCATTAAATTGATATAACTCATGCTTCATTATATTACAAAAAAGTTGATGAGAATCAATCCAAGGTTGTGCTTAACCTACACAGAAACTCCCCATCTAGTCACTCAGCAGCTTTATGAAAATTATCCTAACATAGCCCTAAGCCATCTTTCAGTGAACAGCCCTGCTTTTTCCAACAGTTCACAACAAATACATTCCTCAGTGTCTATGTACAAAACTTCATTTGCCAAATCCAGTCTACAAATGTACATATTTACATAAATGCCCATTTCTCCTTTGTAGAAACCATACTAATATACCTATATATTTTTCTAGTGTATCTCATGATTATAGCCATTCCTCATGGAAGATAACTGAAAGAATCTGACCCCATCTGAAAAATCTGTTTAAACTGAAATTATGAATTTAGTTTATTCGATGAAATAGTCTGATTTTGTAGACTTTTACTTCTAACCACTGGAGGTACCAATATGTACTAATGACTGTTAAATTAATCATACATATAAAGCCAAAATATTATCCTTACACACATGGCTAGGAAGTTTTGAGGAAGGACAAGTCAAATCAAGGTATCTCTCTATTAAAAGGAAGGAAGAGAGGAAGCAAGGAAGGAAACTTGGAGATGTTTATGATTAAGAGAACTGAATTATTAGCTCTTATAATGAAATTTACATTTAAAAATTAATAGTGTAAAGAGAAGGATTGGTCATATTGCTGAAGAGAAAAATAAATGAGAAAATAAGACTGTTTCTTAAGCAGCATTTTGAGAAGTCATTGGAAAGATGGTTCAGCTCACTATTCCATTTGGCACATGTCAGAGATGGATGTGCAAGGCTTTTATATCACAATGGCATTCAATAGTAGAGGTACTGAAGTAATGCCACTCAATTGTCTTTATCACCAAGAAACCTTCCAATATAATAAAACTTCTGTAGATTATTTTCCATGAGCTACAGAACCATCTCATGATTAGTTCAGCCAACTATCAGCCAATGGGAACCTTCTGCTACACATGGCAGTTAAAATTCTGAATGTAAAACTATAAACTGGCATCTGGTTCATTTTCATTGTTTGTCACTTATATAATGCGAATTATTACCTAAGATTCTTATGACCTCATGGTATTTGGAAAACATTTCCTCTAAACTTTAGGGCTAGATACAAAATTTCATTGTCAGGTGATACACTGCTGGAGAACAACCTCTCTCAGTTATCACGAACCCCTCATTGTGTTAGGCATTCAACAGCAAGCAACGAGTAGAATTCAAGAACTCTGTGGAAGACCTAAATAGGCATTTTTCCAAAGAAGACATACAAATAGTCAAAAGGCACATGAAAAATGCTCAGCATCACTAATTATTAGGGAAATGCAAATCAAAACTACAATTAGGTACTACCACACACTGGTCAGAGGGTGATCATCAAAACATCTACAAACAATGTTGGAGAGGGAGTGGAGAAAAGTGAATCCTCTTACACTGTTAGTGGGGATGAAAACTGATACAGACACTATGGAGAACATTATGGAGGTGCCATAAAAAAATATAATATAACTGCCATATGACCCAGAAATATCACTTCTGGGAAAATACCCAGAGAAAACCATAATTCAAAGAGACACATAAATCCCAATATTCATTGCAGCACTATTTACAATAGTTAGGACATGGAAGCAACCTCAATGTACATCAATGGAGGAATGAATAAAGAAGACATGGTATACACACACACACACAATGGAGTATTATTCAGTTATAAAAAGGAACAAAATTGTGCCATTTGCAGAGATATGGATGGATCTGGAGACTGTTATACATAATGAAGTAAGTCAGAAAGAAAAACAAATATTGTATATTAATACATATATGTGAAATCTAGAAAAATAGTATAGATGAATCTGTTTGCAAAGCAGAAATATAGACACAGATGTAGAGAACAAAGGTATGGACACCAAGGAGGGGGGAAAGACGGGTGGGACAAATTGGGAATTGACACAGATACACTACTGATACTATGTAGAAATTGATAACAACTGAGAACTTGCTGTATAGCATAGGGGTAAAAAAGAGTACTATCTGTTTGTAGGACATATATTAAGGTAAAAATTCATTCCAATATACATTAGATGCTGAGGAATACTGTTTGATTCCATTTATATGAAATACCTAGAATAGTCAAATTCATAGAGTCAGAAAATACATTAGTAGATGCCAGGGGCTGAGGCTTGGGGGTGAGTGGGGAGACAGGGAGCTGGTGTTTAATGGTGACAGAGTTTCAGTCTAGGAAGGTGAAAAATTTGTGAGATGAATGATGGTGAGAATTGCACAACTTAGTGCCCTTGAATGAACAATTAAATATGATTAAAATAGCATGTTTTGTATTATGTGACTTTTACCACAATAAAAATAAATTAAAAAGAAAAAAACTCTGGAGGAAGAAAGACTTTGATTCAAATCCTGTTTTGCCACTTCCTTGCTCTTTGGATGAGATATTTCACCTAAACAGACATCAGTTTGTCATTTATAAGTTAAGGATATAAACAGTTTCTACTTCATGCAAGTTTTTGAGAGTACAATGAACTAATATAAATTTGGTGGCACATGTCAAGCATTAAATAATGGTAATATAGTACTCTGAGATACCTGCTTTTTCATGTGACTTAATATAAGAAAAAACTAAACAAATACTCTTTTGAATGAACACCCTCTACAACACATTTATCCATAAATTACCATTTTATTTTATAAGAGTGAACTCCGGGAGATGGTGATGGACAGGGAGGCCTGGCGTGCTGCGATTCATGGGGTCGCAGAGTCGGATATGACTGAGCGACTGAACTGAACTGAACTGATGATATAGTCAAGTGAATATAAACATTTCTGTCCCAAATAAGTCTAATTCAGAGATTTCAGCCCAAAGAAGGGGTTCCTCACTACTATATGTCTAATGCCATTTTATAAATTAGGGCATATACATGAACTCATTTGACTGACATATGAGTTTGGTTCAAAGGATTTAAAGGAACACACACCAAGTCATTCAGAATATGCAGCATAGCTTTAAAGAAAGTATCCCTATTTATGTCATCTAAACAGAATCAGAAACTGGTTGTTTCTCAGGAAATCCTCTTTAGAGATTATTAAAATATCCTAAAACTATTTTTTTACATGAAGGGATGAAGAGATATTCAATAGTAAAGTTTGAACTTAGAAATCCTAAAGGAAATCAATCCTGAATATTCATTGGAAGGACTGATGCTGAAGCTGAAGCTACAATATTTTGGCCACCTGATGTGAAGAACTGAGTCATTGGAAAAAACCCTGATGCTGGAAAAGATTGAAGGCAGGAAGAGAAGGGAACAACAGAGGATGAGATGACTGGATGGCATCACCAACTCGATGTACATAAATTTGAGTAGTTCCATCTGGGAGTTGGTGATGGACAGGGAAACCTGGCATGCTGCAGTTGAAGAATCAGACATGACTGAGTGACTGAACTGAACTGAAAAGTTTTAAGTAACAATGTTCTCAATTCTGAACCTACACACATACTTTAGACGATAGACATTTCTTAACTCTCTGCTTAGAGAAAACTCAGTATTTCTTCCTTTTGTTTTCTTTTTATTTTAGCTTCAAAATATAGGAGTATTTTAGAATATCTTTTTAAGATTGTAGTTAAAAGAAACTTACTTGTCCCAAATTTTATAAATCTTTTGATTTAAAAAAATATACCAGCGTTCACTTAGACTGCATACAAATATTATGCTCTCCAAAACACAATATCAAAGCACAAACAAGACATTTAACTGACAGACTTCATTTCATTTTTCCATATGAGTGTGAAAAAAAATTGCATAAAAGAGCTCCCAACACAATATTTAGCTCTTCCGGTGGTTTGGTAATATGTTTGCAAGTGGCACACACTTGCTTTTATATGAGCATTTTTTATGCCTACAGCATCAGATTCATCAGGGTGTTGTCAGAGGCATGGCTGTGTAACAAAGAGCTCAAATGGCTGTAATGAGATATGCTCCATGACAGAGCACCTGACAGAGCAGCAGGATATTTCTCGGTTAAGAAATCCCTCTCCATGATCAATGCACCTTCCAGACTTGACCAGCCTGACATGCCCTTTGGCCAGCTGTCTCCTCTGGATGACTGGGTGCATTTCTCACACAACTCCACAAGCACTTGTGCTAACAGAAAACTTTGTCTATAACATCTCCTAATCTACCCATGCTATGAGGAAAAGTTTGAATATCTGACTTTAAAATTATAAATTTCTCCCTCGTGCATGCATGAATGAGTAGGTTACATCATGAATTCAAGAAATATTTTAAATTATTAGTTTACTATGTATTTTAATTTTTTACAAACAACTTTGCAATTTTACACACCTTCAAACTCCTTTCCTAACTATGTCAGTTAACTGTAGTTTTTAAACTGATACTACATTCTAAAGAGATGGGAATACCAAACCACCTGACCTGCCTCTCGAGAAATCTGTATGCAGGTCAGGAAGCAACAGTTAGAGCTGTACATGGAACAACAGACTGGTTCCAAATAGGAAAAGAAGTACGTCAAGGATGTATATTATCACCGTACTTATTTAGCTTATATGCAGAGTACATCATGAGAAACACTGGGCTGGAAGAAGTGCAAGCTGGAATCTAGATTGCCGGGAAAAATATCAATAACTGCAAATATGCAGATGACACCACCCTTATGGCAGAAAGTGAAGAACTAAAGGCCTCTTGATGAAAGTGAAAGAGGAGAGTGAAAAAGTTGGCTTAAAGCTCAACATTCAAAAACTAAGACCATGGCATCTGGTCCTATCAGCTCACGGCAAATAGGTGGGGAAACAGTGGAAACAGTGACAGACTTTATTTTTCTGGGCTCCAAAATCACTGCAGATGGTGATTGCAGCCATGAAATTAAAAGACGTTTACTCCTTGGAAGGAAAGTTATGACCAACTTAGACAGCATATTAAAAAGCAGAGACATTACTTTGCCAACAAAGGTCCGTCTAGTCAAAGCTATGCTTTTTTCAGTGGTCATGTATGGATGTGAGAGTTGGACTATAAAGAAAGCTGAGCATTGAAGAAGTGATACTTTTGAACTGTAGTGTTGGAGAAGACTCTCAAGAGTCCCTTGGAATGTAAGGAGATCCAACCAGTCCGTTCTAAAGGAGATCAGTCCTCGGTTTTCATTGGAAGGACTGATATTGAAGCTGAAATTCCAATACTTTGGCCACCTCATGCGAAGAGTTGACTCATTGGAAAAGACCCTGATGCTGGGAAAGATTGAGAGCAGGAGGAGAAGGGGACGATGGAGGACGAGATGGTTGGATGGCATCATCGACTCGATGGATGTGGGTTTGGGTGGACTCCTGGAGTTGGTGATGGACAGGGAGGACTGACGTGCTGTGGTTCATGGGGTCACAAAGAGTCAGACACAACTGAGTGACTGAAATGACTGAACTGACTGACATTGTAAAGCAGTATCTATTGAAATTTCCATGTTCCAGCCCCAGTTGCATCATTAGAAAAATCATGAATATATTTGCAGAAAAATACTTTTGAGTGCTAACAGTTTTATTCACATTAGGTTTGGCATGGCGTATTCAACAGGATAATTATTCTTCAATATTAAAAATCAATCCAAGATGCTTTTTGGTAAAGTGTTTTTACTGAAGTTAATGTCCTCTTTTCAGTTCTAAAGTAGTGACACTAGGGAGCTCAGAGGCCCAGATAGAGAGACCGAAATAGAAAGGTTCTCACTAAGTAGAAGGAAAGTGAAGCTAGAATAGATTTGAACTAGAGAAACATTTAATACAGTTTATCCACTTCGGCTTGTATCCAGCTTGAATTCCTCCCCCTTATCCTCAGGAAGATGTTTCTAAATTTCCTAAGCCCATTTAGTGGCTTTCATTTTTATGTTTTTTTTTCTTTTGTCGTATTTTGCCTATGCATTTTTTTTTCTGCCTATGCATCTTAATAACACTTGTTATATCATCTCAATTATGTGTTGCTTTCTCTATTGTTGGTTTCAGAATCTTTGGTCATTTTACATTTAGCATACAGTAAGTGTGATAAATGTATAATAATTAACTAATAATAGAATTCTTGATGAATATGATTTTGTAGCTCTCTGCTATAAATAAGAATTTGTTGAACTTGATGTGTTCGGGTTTTGAGTCTGATCACTGAGTGCACACATGCCATGGCCACTAGGAATACAAAGAACTGGGGAAAAGATGTACGTGTAAGTTAATGCCTCAGGCCACAGCTAAAGATCCTACAGGCCGCAACGAAGATCAAAGAGCTGAAGTGCTACAACTATGATGTGGTGCAGCCAAATCCCATTTTTCATTTTTATTTTTTAAGGATTATCACCTTATGATCTATGTTGCAACCCAAGGAAAGATGAAATTTGTATTACCCAAAGCAAGGATGATTAAAGTTGAGAACAAAGGTATTCTGGAATTCATTAATACAGAACTGGCACTGATTATTTGTAAGGCACACCAATCAACTAACATAATTAAATTTCTAGAGAGTATGCCTATATATTGGCTAACCAGTTTAATTTATACCTAGAGATGCTGTCATATTACGATGATATCATCTTCCATGGGCCAATTTTGCCCATGTGGATTTTAAAATTATGAGTTAAATCTCAAAAATACTTATTCCCAAAGCAATGCACAGAATATTACACATTCAGTTAGAGGAATCTGGGGGATGGGGCGTGAATAGTGTCTAGAATTAGTGAGGTCACTGAAAACATTTTATTCATTAAGTCTGGAAACTTATTCACCATTCAGAATACTCCATTATTTGCCATTATCTATATGTATACTAAGGACTTCCCTGGTGGCTCAGACGGTAAAGTGTCTGTGTACAATGCGGGAGACCTGGGTTCAGTCCCTGGGTTGGGAAGATCCCCTGGAGAAGGAAATGGCAATCCACTCCAGTACTCTTACCTGCAAAATCCCATGGACAGAGGAGCCTGGTAGGCTACAGTCCATGGGGTCACAAAGACGACTGACTTCACTTTCACTTCACTTTCATATGCATACTAAGTACTCACTTTAACTCTGCCTTTAGCCAACCACTTCCCTCCAAGACAAACTCGATGGCTGGAGTCAGATATTTGCATATTGAGAATCCATTCCCTGTAAGTCTTTTTTTTTTTTTAATTTTAATTGGAGGCTAATTACTTTACAATATTGTGGTAGTTTTTGCTATACATTGACATGAATCAGCCATGGGTGTACATGTGTCCCCCATCCTGAACCCCCTCCTATATCCCTTCCCATCCCATCCCTCAGGGTCATCCCAGTGCTCCAGCCCTGAGCACCCTGTCTTTAAAGTTATGCTTTGACTTCAACTTTTGTAAGTCATTAATAACGCGTTAGACTTGAGATTCATATAGATGAATGAGACAAGAGCTTCTTATTTTTTCCTACTGTAACTAAATGATTTTGAATGTTTTAAAACAGACCTCATAATACATATCTTGATTCCACAGCAAATCATTATACTGTAAGGTATCAGTGTCACTGAAAATCCGCAGGAAAATTTCAATAGGACAATGACTCATCTGTTTCTTTCAATAACAATAATTATCAGTGGTGTAGCAAGTTTAATTTACTATAACCATGGCCACACTGATTGTGGAGTTTAAGGCTATGCCAGTGCTACACACCACCAGGCCTTGTTTCTTATATCTACAGTAGTTCTACTATATAACTTCTGGAGCCAGCAATCATCACCATATAATGGAGAACACTTCTCTATTGATTAGATTAAGGACTTGCTATCCTCAAATGACTGTTGATACTGTCTTCCATCATCATCAGTAAAAGAGGAAAGTACAAACCACATATTTTTCTCAAAAATTTATACTCTACCACATCACCGCTATCCACAATTCCCTGTAATTCCTTGTCCATGTGACTACAACCTCTTCATGCCAACAATTTGTTTGAGGGCGCACATGGTAACTATTCATTAATTCCATTCAAATTATGCATTCCTTATTTATTTCATTACATACCTATCTCACACCCCACTTGAGTACTCTTGCCTGGAAAATCCCATGAATGGAGAAGCCTGGTAGGCTGCAGTCCATGGGGTCACTAAGAGTCAGACGCGACTGAGCGACTTCCCTTTCACTTTTCACTTTCATGCATTGGAGAAGGAAATGGCAACCCACTCCAGTGTCCTTGCCTGGAGAATCCCAGGGATAGGGGAGCCTGGTGGGCTGCCGTCTATGGGGTCATACAGAGTCAGACACGATTGAAGTGACTTAGCAGTAACATACCTATCTTATAGTCTGTGATGCTACATTTCAATATTATCTTGAATTTCATTGCCCTTATAAGCTTTCATCACATCTATCTAGCAAAACTCCAAATCTGCAGAAACTAAGCTGTCTGTTTTTTCTGTGATCTAATACTTAGACAATAAAGAACTAACAAGTAATATCATACAATAGGAATATCAGTGTTAATATAAATATGTAATCACTGATTTCTAATTAACCCTCAAAACTTATAAAAAATATAACTATCAATATCTTCTACCAGACACAACAAAGGTACCCAGAATTCAAAATTTCCAAATCTAATCTACTAAAAATCTCCCATAAATCTGTTCTTTTAGTCTTATTTTTCATAAAATGGACCCACATTTTATCTAAACATGCAAACTATAAATCTTGTAGTCATCCCTGATAATCACCCTTATCTACCTTTTATGGCTGAGTAATGTTCCATTTTGTATATATACCACATTTGCTTTATCCATTCATCTATCGGTGGCCATCTAGGTTGCTTCCATGTTCTAGTTATTGTAAATAGTGCTGCAATGAACAATGGGACACATGTGTCTCTTTCAATTTTGGTTCCTCAGGGTATATGCTTAGGGGTGGGATTGCTGGGTCATATAGTGGTTTTATTCCTAGTTTTTTAAGGAATCTCAAACTGGATATTATCACATTATTATGAACTAATATTATTTTGCCTCAAATAGGTATTAGAAATCCTTAATTTTATATTTATCAGTTTTATTCCCTAATTATCATCTGAAAATTTCCTAGACTGTAAGTTCCAGCAAATCAGCTTTTATCCCCGTTTTTTCTCATTATATGATCTGTAGCATTTTGCACTTTTTCTTTGCTTAGAGTGAGCAATTGATACATATTTGCTGAATTAATGGATGAATGGATACATGATTACAAGCAAATTTACAGGTATTATCACAATAAACATAAATGTATGAAGAAAGCATTCATATCTATATTATATAAGAGAAAAACCTAAAAGTTCAACAAAAGCCAATCAAGGAGAAACTATAAATTCAGATTCAAATTTGGATCTTCAATTTCACTAACTTTAACTCCTAGGTATCTTTCCATCCTAGTACCATGATGCCTATCAGTCCTATGGAATGTGTTTTTAAATCATTTTGTTATAATATAGACTCAGAAAATTATGTACAATTCTTAATGTAATTATCTATGAGTACAGAAAATAATTACTGTGGGAGGTATTCTAATCTTTTTAAAAGCACACCATAGACTACAAATACTTTCAAAATAATTTTTTAACTTTGTAAATGAAAAGATTAATAGAACCCATACTCCAGAATTAAGATTGACCAAAATGCATCCAAATTATTCACTATGCAAAAGGAAAAATAAAAGCAGAAAGTAACAAAAACTGATATTTTTAAACCATCACCATTATTGTCTACCATTTATTGAGTGTATGTCATTTTGCAGACATTGTGTTAAGATATGTGTGTAATGAAATAGGAACTAGTTTACCCCTATTTACACATAAGAAAACTGAGAATTGAGAAAGCAAAAAAAGCCAGAAGCCAAATTCAACTTCTGTCAGGTTTCAAAGCAGCACTTAACATTAAATTGCCTTCTCAATAAGTAGTTAATTCATTCATTTTGAGCCACTTAGTGAAAAATTGGCAAAAACATTTGTTTTTTACTACTAATAGCATCTGATAGTGAGGCATTTCAATCATAATCAGATGAGGAAGAAGAACACTATACACATTATCAAACTTAGCATTTCTGGATATAAAGGAGAAAATTGTTTAGTCTTACCCATGAATTCAATCCCCAAGTGGTCTGCTACACCAAAGTCAGCACATAAGGAAGGAAAACAGAAAATGAGAAAAAGGTTAGAGAAAATTCCACACAGAAATCAATGCTTATCAGATTAACCTTTCAAGGCAAAGACTGTGTCTCAGTTATAACAATGTTTGCTTGCAAAAGATAATCTACACTTTGTCCACAATTAGGGGTGATTTGAACACTGATTGGTATTGCCCAACAGTCTGCAATTGAGATGGAATAATATTAGTGAGTATGCTAAGTATTATTCCCTGGTGGTTCAGTGGTAAAGAATTCTCCTGTTAATGTATGAGACATGGGTCTATCCCTGGGTCAAGAAGATACCCTGGAGGAGGATATGGCAACCTACCTTAGTATTCTTGCCTGGGAAATCCCATGGACAGAGGAGTCTTGTGGGCTACAGTTCATGGGATTGCAAAAGAGTCAGACATAACTTAGGAACTAAACAAAAACAACATGCTAAGAATAAATTTAGCCCATAAAAAAGGAAAGAAAGGAAGGGGGGAAGGGAGACAGAAAAGGAAGAGAGCAGAGAAGGAAGGAAGAAAGTGAAAAAAAAAACACACAAAACTATTCATACAAACCATATCGGGAGCTAAAGTTACTTCAGGAATTCATAATATTTTATGTAGAATAACACTCATTTAACAATAAACTAATTTGAACTTATATGTTAATAATAGGTAGGTAAAGAACATTCAGAAAGAATGAAGAGATGGAGCCAAAGCAAAAACAGCACCCAGTTGTGGATGTGACTGTTGATAGAAGCAAGGTCTGATGCTGTAAAGAACAATATTGCATAGGAACCTGGAACGTTAGGTCCATGACTCAAGGCAAATTGGAAGTGGTCAAACAGGAGATGGCAAGAGTGAACGTCGACATTTTAAGGATCAGTGAACTAAAACGGACTGGAATGGGTGAATTTAACTCAGATGACCATTATATCTACTACTGTGGGCAAGAATCCCTTAGAAAAAGTGAAGTAGCCAACATCATCAACAAAAGAGTCTGAAATGCAGTACCTGGATGCAATCTCAAAAAGACAGAATGATCTCTGTTCGTTTCTAAGGAAAGTCATTCAGTATCACGGTAATCCAACCCCATGCCCTGACCAGAACTGCTGAAGAAGTTGAACAGTTCTACAGAGATCTATAAGACCTTCTAAAACTAACATCCAAAAAAGACATCCTTTTCATTATAAGGGACTGGAATGCAAAAGTAAGCAGTCAACAGATACCTGGAGTAACAGGCAAATTTGGCCTTGAGGTACAACATGAAGCAGGGCAAAGGCTAACAGAGTGTTTCCAAGAGAGTGCACTGGTCATAGTAAACAGCCTCTTCCAACAACATAAGAGAACACTCTACACACGGATAACACCAGATGGTCAATACTGAAATTAGACTGGTTATATTCTTTGCAGCCAAAGATGGAGAAGCTCTATGAAGTCAGCAAAAACAAGACTGGGAGCTGACTGTGGCTCAGATCATGAACTCCTTATTGACAAATTCAGACTTAAATTGAAGAAAGTGGAGAGAACCATTAGACCATTCAGGTATGACCTAAATCAAATCCTTTATGATTATACAGTGGAAGTGAGAAATAGATTTAAAGGATTAGATCCGATAGAGTGCCTGATGAACTATGGACGGAGGTTCATAACATTATACAGAAGATAAGGGTACAAGACCATCCCCAAGAAAAAGAAATGCAAAACAGCAAAATGGCTGTCTGAAAAGGCCTTACAAATAGCTGTGAGAAGAAGAGAAGCAAAAAGCAAAGGAGGAAAGGAAAGATATAAGCATCTGAATGCAGAGTTCCAAAGAATAGCAAGAAGAGATAAGAAAGCCTTCCTCAGCGACCAATGCAAAGAAATAGAGGAAAACAATAGAATGGGAAAGACTAGAGATCTCTTCAAGAAAATTAGAGATACCAAGGGGATATTTCATGCAAAGATGGGCACAATAAAGGACAGAAATGATAGGGACTTAACAGAAGCAGAAGATATTAAGAGGTGGCAAGAATACACAGAACTGTACAAAAAAGATCTTCACAACCCAGATAATCATGATGGTGTGATCACTCACCTAGAGCCAGACATCTTGGACTGTGAAGTCAAGTGGGCCTCAGGAAGCATCACTATGAACAAAGCTAGTAGAGGTGATGGAATTCCAGTTGAGCTATTTCAAATTCTAAAAAATGATGCTGTGCAAGTGCTACACTCAATATGCCAGCAAATTTGGAAAACTCAGCAGTGGCCACAGGACTGGAAAAGGTCAGTTTTCATTCCAATCCCAAAGAAAGGCAATGCCAAAGAATGCTCAAACTACTACACAATTGTACCCATCTCACACACTTGTAAAGTAATGCATAAAATTCTCCCAGCCAGGCTTCAGCAATACGTGAACCATGAACTTTCATTCGTTCAAGCTGGTTTTAGAAAAGGCAGAGGAATCAGAGATCAAATCACTGGATCATGGAAAAAGCAAGAGAGTTCCAGAAAAACAGCTATTTCTGCTTTATTGACTATGCCAAAGCCTTTGACTGTGGACCACAATAAACTGTGGAAAATTCTGAAAGAGATGGAAATACCAGGCCACCTGACCTACCTCTTGAGAAACCTGTATGTAGGTCAGGAAGCAACAGTAAGAACTGGACATGGAACAGGAGACTGGTACCAAATAGGAAAAGGAGTACGTCAAGGCTGTATATTGTCACTCTGCTTATTTAACTTATATGCAGAGTACATCATGAGAAATGCCTGGCTGGAAGAAGCACAAACTGGAATCAAGATTGCTGGGAGAAATATCAATAACCTCAGATATGCAGATGACACCACCTTCACTTTATGGCAGAAAGCGAAGAGGAACTAAAAAGCCTCTTGATGAAAGAGGAGAGTGAAAAAGTTAGCTTAAAGCTCATCATTCAGGAAACTAAGGTCATGGCATTTGGTCCCAACACTTCATGGGAAATAGATGGGGAAAGAGTGGAAACAGTGTCAGACTTTATTTTGGGGGCTCCAAAATCACTGCAGATGGTGACTGCAGCCATGAGATTAAAAGACGCTTACTCTTTGGAAGGAAAGTTATGACTAACCTAGATAGCATATTGAAAAACAGAGACATTACTTTGCCAACAAAGGTCCGTCTAGTCAAGGCTATGGCTTTTCCAGTGGTCATGTATGGATGTGAGAGTTCGACTGTGAAGAAAGCTGAGCACCGAAGAATTGATGCTTTTGAACTGTGGTGTTGGAGAAGACTCTTGTGAGTTCCTTGGACTGCAAGGAGATCCAACCAGTCCATTCTGAAAGAGATCAGTCCTGGGTGTTCATTGGAAGGACTGATGCTAAAGCTGAAACTCCAACGCTTTGGCCACCTCATGCAAAGAGTTGACTCTTTGGAAAAGACTCTGATGCTTGGAGGGATTGAGGGCAGGAGGAGAAGGGGACGGCAGAGGATGAGGATGAGATGGCTGGATGGCATCACCAACTCGATGGACATGAGTTTGGGCAAATTCCGGGAGTTGGTGATGGACTGGGAGGCCTGGCATGCTGCGGTAAATGGGTTTGCAAAGAGTCAGACACGACTGAGGGACTGAACTGAACTGAACTGAACTGAAAGATTTGGACGTGACTGAGTGACTGAACTGGACTGAAAGAACATCTGCATGAAAGGCCTTAACCAGAAACTCTCTACCCTTCACCAAAAAAATAAATTCTGCTGTATCTTTCCCCCCTTTATTTGTTAGATGAGGAAACTGCATCAGTGAGACTAAAAATCTAAACATGATGATGATTTGGGCACAAATCCAGTCTATCTGATCCTTTAGTCCTGTGATTGTTACAAACTTGACCGTGCTTCCTATCCAAAATGAATGGCAGATGCATCCATGTCTGTTTTATATTTTTCTGTTCAGCATACCATTTCAACCACCTTAGTATGAAAAGGAAAAAATATAGGACGCTGAAAGATGAACTCCCCAGGTCAGTAGGTGTGCAATATGCTACTGGAAATCAGTGTAGAAATAATTTAAGTTGAAGAAAATAGGGAAAACCACTAGAGTATTCAGTCATGTTCTAAAACAAATCCCTACAATTATACAGTGGAAGTGACAAATAGACTCAAGGGATTAAATCTGATAGACAAAGTGCTGGAAAAACTATGGATGGAGGTTCATGGCATTTCACAGGAGGCAGTGATCAAGACCATCCCCAAGAAACAGAAATGCAAAAAGGCAAAATGGTTGTCTGAGGAGGCCTTACAAATAGCTAAGAAAAGAAGAGAAGCAAAAGAGAAAAGGAAAGATATAAGCATATGAATACAGAGTTCCAAAGAATAGGAAGGAGAGATAAGAAAGCCTACCTCAGTGATCAATGCAAAGAAATAGAGGAAAACAATAGAATGGGAGAGACTAGAGATCTCTTCAAGAAAATTAGAGATACCAAGGGAACATTTTATGCAAAATGGGCACAATAAAGGACAGAAATGGTATGGACCTAACAGAAGCAGAAGATATTACAAAGAGGTGACAAGAATACATAGAAGAACTATACAAAAAGATCTTCATGACCCAGATAATCATAATGGTGTGATCACTCACCTAGAGCCAGACATCCTGGAATACAAAGTCAAGTGTGCCTTAAGAAGCATCACTAGGAATGAATCAATGGAATTCCAATTGAGCTATTTCAAATCCTAAAAGATGATGCTATGAAAATGCTACACTCAATATGCCAGCACATTGGAAAACTCAGCAGAAGGCCACAGGAATGGAAAAGGTCAGTTTTCATTCCAATCCCTAAGGAAGGTAATGCCAAAGAATGTTCAAACTACTGCACAACTGCACTTATCTCACATAATAGAAAAGTAATGCTCAAAATTCCCAAAGCTGTGGTTCAACAGTATGTGAACCTTGAACCTCTAATGTTGAAGCTGGATTTTGAAAGGCAGAGGAACCAGAAATCAAACTGCCAACATCCACTGGATCATTGAAAAAGCAATAGAGTTCTGGAACAACATCTATTTCTGCTTTATTGACTATGTCAAAGCCTTTGACTGTGTGGATCACAACAAACTGTGGAAAATTCTGAAAGAGATGGGAATACCAGACCATCTAATCTGCCTCTTGAGAAATCTGTATGCAGGTCAGAGGGCCAACAGTTAGAACTGGACATGGAACAATAGACTGGTTTCAAACTGGGAAAGGAGTATGTCAAGGCTGTGTATTGTCACCCTACTTACTTAACTTATATGTTGAATATATCATGTGAAATGCCAGGCTGGATGAAACACAAGCTGGTAACAAGATCACCAGGAGAAATATCAATAACCTCAGATATGCAGATGACACAACCCTTATGGCAGAAAGCAAAGAAGAACTAATGAACCTCTTGATGAAAGTGAAAGAGGAGAGAGAAAAAGTTGGCTTAAAACTCAACATTCAGAAAACTAAAATCTTGGCATCCGGTCCCATCACTACATGGCAAATAGATGGGAAAAGAACAGAAACAGTGAGAGACTTTATTTTCTGGGGCTCCAAAATCACCGCAGATGGTGAATGCAGCCATGAAATTAAAAGATGCTTACTGCTTTGAAGAAAGATTATGGCCAATTTAGACAGCATATTAAAAAGCAGAAACCTTTGTACATAAATGTCCACCTAGTCAAAGCTATGGTTTTTCCAGTAATCATGTATGGATGTGAGAATTGGACTATAAAGAAAGCTGAGCTCCAATGAATTGATGCTTTTGAACTGTGGTGTTAGAAAAGACTCTGAGAGTCCCTGGAACTGCAAGGAAATCCAACCAGTCCATCCTAGAGGAAACAGTCCTGAATATTCATCGGAAGGAGTGATGCAGAAGCTGAAACTCACTTTGGCCATCTGATGTGAGGAACTGACTCACTGGAAAAAACCCTGCTGCTGGGAAATATTGAAGGTGGGAGGAGAAGGGGACATCAAAGGTTAAAATGGCTGGATGGCACCACCAACTCAATGGACATCAGTTTGAGTAAGCTCCGGTAGTTGGTAATAGACAGGGTCCCCTCCCATACTGCAGTACACGAGGTTGCAATAGTTGAACATTACTGAGTGACTGAACTGAATATCTGTGATCAACAGGGAGAACTGGGCCCTGATGTGTCCAACATTTCAACTCTGGAGATTTGTTTATTTTATGGAGCTTTCTTACAATCATTCAGTTATTCAGTTTTTAAATTTGCTGCATTATCTAATGATTATTTCTGTTGTAGTAGTATGTTTCTTAAATGAGAATGAATTAAAAAATATATTGCTACAGTCATATTTGTTTCCAAGACTAATTTCTAGGCTCTCTCTTATGACTTCTCTATTTGGGAAAGATTTTGTTTTTAGAAAATATTCATTTAGTTATCTTGAATATTTCAATGCCTTTCTCTTGCAAATGACTCATTTTAAAATTCTATTGTGGTAGAATATACATAAAATTTGTTATTTTGACAAATTTCAAGGGCACAATTCACTGGTATTCATTATATTCACAATGTGGTATAATCATGACGAACAGATTTCCAAAACTTTTCCATGGCTTCAAAAGGTAACTCTACCCATTAAGCAATATTTTCCAATTTTCTCCTCCTCCTTTGCCTTGGTAACCTCTGATGCACTTTACATAGCTATTAATCTGCCTATACAGAGTTTATTTTTGTTTAATGACTAAGAGCTAGTTTAATTGAGAAATATCTCATATAAGGAACTACTGAAATGATTTTTTAAAAGTAGATGTATTTATTCCTTTCCATGGGTTTTTTTTTTTTCCTGCTTAATATAGTTTATGATAGATATCTAGCATACTTTTATAAAAATACAGGATTTTTACCTACAAGTAATTCACAAATCAGTGGGAGCCCACAGAGGAAAAGCTCTGGAAATTCTCTGTGATACTGTTATCATTGAAAACCAGAAACTCTGCACAAGATTGAGTGGCCAAGGACCCATAAGCTTGCTCCTGGGGAAAGAGAATGTGCTTCGTAGAAGAATAGAGATTGTAGAAAAGGTGGCTGGGCCACGTCTGGGTTCTTGTGTGAATAAAATCTTCATGATTATGTGCACTTAGGACACTAGAGAGAGACTAGAATTGTGGTATTTTAAAGTAGGGATATGGGTGAAATAACTTACCCTGAGAATAAAAGTATATATAAAAAAAACAACAACAAAAACTTCTGCCTACAACCAGAACGGCTATTAGCTCTAGCCTGATTGAACAGGAACTTTCCAGTAGAATTTACAAGATAGATAACCAGCAAAGACCTACTCTATACCAAAGGGAACTCTGCTCAATATTCTGTGATAACCTGTATGACAAAAAAATCTGAAAAAGTGTATAAATATATATATATATATACACACACACACATATATATATATATGTATGTATAAATGAGTCACTTTGCTATACTCCTAAAACTAACACAACATTATAAGTCAACTATACTCTGATAAAGTTAAAACAATAAATAAAATAAAATTGATGTGGTACAATGGAATATAACTCAGACACAAAAAATAATAATGCCATTTGCAGCTACATGGATGGACCTAGAGATTATCATACTAAGTAAAGAAAATCAGAAAGAGAAAGAATACTGTATGATATCATTTATATGTGGACCCTAAAATATGCCACAAATGAACTTATTTATGAAACAAAAACAGACTCACAGGCATAGAAAACAAATTTATGGTTACCAAAGAGGAAAAGGGAAGGATAAAGTAGGGATTTTGGATTATCAGATACAACCTTCTGCACATACAATAGATAAACCACAAGATCTTACTGCATAGCACAGGGAATTATATATTCAATGTTCTATAATAAACTACCATCTGAGTCACCTGGGAAGCCTATAATAAACTATAATGGAAAAGCATATGAAAAAGCAGGTGCATATACATCCATAACTGAATCACTTTGCTATATATCAGAAATTAACACAACATTGTTAATCAACTATAGTTCAATTAAAGAAATAAACAAACAAACAAAAACTTTCCAGTAGAACTAGATGGCTCAGAAACAGCTGGCTATAGTCTGTTTTGCTGGCAAGCACAGCTAATGGTCACTCTTCATTCTTCCCACTATCTTGGCCGTTCCATCTCTATATGTGACAGGGGAGATGGGGATTCAAGTTTTGTGAGTCTAGAAGTTGCAGCAATAAATGAGTGTCATGTTTGATAAGTTTGAGGGCAATCTAGAAAATTTAAATCAGAATGAATTCATAACCAGTATAAGGAACAGAAAAAAGCATTTTTAAATTATTCAAACACTAAACCGTATAAGTAGATGTCTTAAGAAAGTCTGTCTACTTTTAATATAGCAGAACTGTTACATCTAATTATTATATTTGTAATTCTCAGAAATACTGTCAAGCAAGGTAGAATTATATACTTCAATTTTTGTATTTACTTTTCTATAATCAATTCAGTTCATTTCAGTTGCTCAGTTGTGTCTGTTTGTGAACCCATGGACTGCAGCACACCAGACCTCCCTGTCCATCACCAACTCCCAGAGTTTACTTAAACTCATGTTCACTGAGTCGGTGACTCCATCCAACCATCTCATCCTCTGTTGTCCCCTTCTCCTCCTGCCTTCACTCTTTCCCCACATCAGGGTCTTCTAATGAGTCAGTTCTTCCCATCAGGTGGCCAAAGTATTGGAGTTTCAGCTTCAACATCAGTCCTTTCAATGAATATTCAGGACTGATTTCCTTTAGGATGGACAGGTTGGATCTCCTTGCAGACCAAGGGACTTTCAAGAATCTTTTCCAACACACAGTTCAAAAGCATTAATTCTTTGGTGCTTAGCTTTCCTTACAGTCCAACTCTCACATCCATACATGACTACTGGAAAAGCCATGGCCTTTACTAGATGGATTTTGTTGGCAATGTAATGTCTCTGCTTTTGAATATGTTGTCTAGGTTGGTCATAGCTTTTCTTCCAAGGAGCATGCATCTTTTAACTCCATGGATGCAATCACCATCTGCAGTGATTTTGGAGCACCCAAAAATAGTCTCTCACTGTTTCCACTGTTTCCCATGACGTGATGGATCAGATGCCATGATCTTAGTTTTCTGAATATTGAGCTTTAAGCCAACTTTTTCACTCTCTTCTTTCACTTGCATCAAAAGGCTCTTTAGTTTTTTGCTTTCTGTCATAGGGTGGTGTCATCTGCATATCTGAGATTATTGATATTTCTCCTGGCAATCGTGATACTAGCTTGTGCTTCATCCATCCCAACATTTCTCATGATGTACTCTGCGTATAAGTTAAATAAGGAGGGTGACAATATACAGCCTTGACGTACTCCTTTCCTGATTTGAAGCCAATCTGTTGTTCCATGTCCAGTTCTAAAAGTTGCTTCCTGACCTCCATACAGATTTCTCAAGAGGCAGGGCAGGTGTTCTGGTATTCCCATCTGTTTAAGCATTTTCCACAGTTTGTTGTGATCTACATAGTCAAAGGCTTTGGCATAATCAATAAATAATAATATTAATGAAAACTGACACTACTGAAATATAAAAAAGTACATCTTATTTAAAATTTCCCTTTTTCACTCTCACCACACACACATTTTTACTCTTTTATTAAAATGCTAAACACTGATTATTATTGCAGCAATTAATTTTGGCAATTAAGACATACACAGCACATAAACCACCATATTTCTCATACCCCCTTCACTGGCTATTTCTTAAAGCAATACACTTTCTTGGGGATACACAGGCCATTTTGGCCTGCACAAAAACATCAAAAGGAATGTGATGAACATAAATCAGTTAATAATTCATTTATTCATTTAACAATCCATGTGCCAAGAATTGTGCAGACAGTGGGATGAAAAAGGAGGCACATAGCTTAAGCAAAACAACAACAACAACAAAAACCAGTTTGATCTTCCTTATGCCATGCATTAGTATGTACAATTCCCATCATTTTTACAGTGTGATGAACTTTTCTATGTAAAAACTGCAGTTTGTTTGGTATATTGCACTGTTTGATTATACAATAGTGGCCAAGTCCCTGTCATTTACTATGTGCCAAGAACTGCTTTAAGTATTAACTCACAGAAATTTATAAGATTGTCATGATCGTCATTTTAAACAGAGGCACACAGAGGTGAACAAACTTTCCCAAAACCACGTGGTTAGTAAGTAGCGGAAACACAGCTGAGCCTAAGCTGCTTGACTTTCAGCCACAAGTCATTTTCAGAGTTTACTTATGTACTCCCTATGAAGAAAAAGCTAATTTTTACAAACTCATCAGGTAATAAGATGTTCAGGGAGGAGTTATTCAATCCACTTAAGAGAACAAATTGCTTTCAAGTGTCCTTAGGCACTGCAGAAGCACCACTTAGTTACTTGCTCGCCCCTAGTTTATTGATGAAGTGCCCAATATTAGTGAGGTGGAGGGGAACTCCCTCTCTCCAAGGAAACAAACTGGTGAATCATTAACATCTTTTCATTGGTTCCCAGGGAGTTTTCTTCATAATGAGACTGGCCTGATTGACGTTATTTGCTTATACACATAGTAAGGGATACAGGGAGTTGTGTCTAAATATGTGCCAGACATTGAACCAAATAATCTTCACATTGGCAATATACTTAACAAATGGCAGCAGTTCTGCTGAGACCTGCCTGAAACATGCTTAAGATGTGAGGGCTATATGTAAACTTATAGCTGATTCAACAAGTTATAGTTGTTATATAGCAGAAACCCATACAACACTGTAAAGCAATTATCCTCCAATTAAAAACAAAAAAAACCCCTAAGGGTTAGGGAAGTAACCAGGGAGACAAACAATATGCTACAAAGTCAAAAGCTCCAGAAAATTCAGGGCCCACATGTTTCCAATGTATCCATGATTCCTTTTGTGTGAGCAACTCAAAGCTTCTGATTTATATGCTCACAAACAGACAATTAGGGGCTACCAACAGTTCCATCCATCTGGGCAGAATGAAGAAAAGCAAATAAAAACAACCCTTGACTTGATTCCAGTCTGAGGACAAGATGAGACAAGTTGTCGTGCAGCCTGTATGAGAAGCTCCAACAACACAGCACCAGGACGATGCAACATCAATACAAGTTTCAGCTCTGCTGCTGCTGCTGCTAAGTCGCTTCAGTCGTGTCCAACTCTGTGTGACCCCATAGACGGCAGCCCACCAGGCTCTGCCCTCCCTGGGATTCTCCAGGCAAGAATGCTGGAGTGGGTTGCCATTTCCTTTTCCAATGCATGAAAGTGAAAAGTGAAAGGGAAGTAGCTCAGTCGTGTCCGACTCTTCACGACCCCATGGACTGCAGCCTACCAGGCTCCTCCATCCATGGGATTTTCCAGGCAAAAGTACTACTCCTATATTAAAAGCAACTGAACAAGATAATTCTATCACAGAGAAGTTCTGAATGGGACAACTTAAGCCCTTGTTTCATGGGATGTACAAAAACATGTTATATGAAAATACTGTTTTTAAAAGTTAGAACACTGGCTTAAAGTTCAACAGGCTTCTCCACTGCGGGAAACCTAAAAGGCCTTCATACGTGTGCTGAGAGTGCCCTGGTGGTGGCTCAGGAGGCAGTATTTCCTAGCTTGATATAAACAACCACCTTGGTGTGAAGTGCTCTGTGTAGTGATCTATGATGGCACCCTCTCTGGGAAATAAGCGCCATATAAGTGTGGAAGAAATTAGCCACTCAACTACAAAACACATCAGTTATAAATGATTTATCTTGCTCACTGAAGAAATCTGTCACTGTATAGATTCCACATTCAGGTCCACGTCAAATGACTTTTTAACGGTGAGACTTTAGGATGAGGTAGTCCATCTCAACTAAGAAGACCACATTGTATTTATACAGATAGTAAACTGGGTCTTGAATGTTTGCTGACCTGTGACACCAGAACTGACCATTCTCATAGTGACCATTCAGTATTTTCAAGAATTGCTGTAAAGAAATGTTAACTGCCTCATGCTTCAACAGTGGGTCCTTGTATTCTGCTTACTCTCAGAGAAGATCATGGACAGGGTGACGAGATGTCACAAGTCAAGGCATTGTCATGCATGTTCCAGTTTATTATAACAAGACAAACAAACTAGGAAAGGCTGGAATAGACGTTAAGGTTTCTGATTAGGAGGGCAAGAACTTGAGGGTGGACCTGGCTGTGACAGCTGTGGGAAGCTACAGTCAAGAAGAAACCCAAGGGATTCACAGAATATATACCTTTAAAAAATATTAAGTGGTCAAAGGATGGAGGAATAAAGCTCACCACAGGCTCCCAGAGCATATAACCATTCATTAGGGGGAAGTGACACTTGGCAGTCACTGAGGATCTGACAACTGGGAGCAAAGAACAGCCAGACCTAGATCTCTCAGATGCTGGGTCCCCCAAAAAGGAGGAAAAAGAGCTGGCAAAAGTGTGAGCTCATTCCTGCAGGGTGAGACAGGAAAGGCGTTTCCAGCCCCCGCATTTCATTCTACCATGTTGTCCAAAAAGGAGAGGACAGAATTGGATTATCTTTTTTTCCAGCTACTTAGTGTGAGAGTTTGGATATGAATGCAGGTTAGAATCGAACCTCCATACTCCCTTCATTATATCGTGCTACTCTCTCAAACACTTAATTTTATTTTTATCAGCCCACATATATATTTGATCTTAAAATTTCTGCATGTTCATAAATAAAACTTGGACAGCCAAAAAATCATAGTAGTAAAAAGAAAATGTTTACTATATTTGAAAAGTAATTTCTGTTAAATTTTTATTTGAGTTCTTTTCAGTCTTCTCTCTCTACATGTAAAATGAGTTTAAAGTCAGTTTTACACAAAATCACCTTGCATCATGGGCCTAAATCAGAGGACGCTCTTTGGCCATTTCAGCTTTATAATCCCAGTCCCCCTCTATCACATCAGAACTTCAGAACTGACAGCTTTTTCAACTGTTGAGAGTAAGTCCTGACATTATTACTGTGACCAGCCTCACACCAGACAGGTCATCAATCATGAAGCAAAATCACTTTTCCAGAAAAGCGCACGGGCCCATTCTTTCTTCCATGGGCCTTGTAATGAAGTATGACCTCTTAATTTTTCTTCTGAAAAGCTCTGTTATGGATTCCTCTTAAATGGAGACACTTCTATTTCACCTTTCCCTATCATCCTCTAAGTAAAATACATTCATTTGTATCAAAGGAAGAGAAGGAAGCAGCCATGGAGACTGCCATGTGTTCATGCAGTGCAAAGTAAGATGGGCACTTTGCTCTTAAAATCAAATCATAAAATCATGTAATAAAATCATATTAAACCAGAGTTACAACTGAGGCTTATGAGTGACTCTGTTTAGGACATCTGTTCCTCAAAGACGAATCTTACCTAAAATATTGTACAATTTTCCAGTGAAAACATTTTGCAGCATTAGACTTAACACTGATTTCATGTTCACAATGACTGATTGAATAATTAAATAAGAATTACCATTGTATAGAAGAATTCTTCTTTCAAAAAATACTGCTAATTTGGTTATATAATTGATGACAATAAGTTTGTACAGGTAAGTGCACTAAGAGTTCTTGTTCCTGAAATTCCCCACTTCTCACAGTCTATCAACTTTTCAACCTCTCATATTTTCTCACTGGGCACTTCCATAGACATTATTTCATGTAACTTCACAAAGTAGCCTGTAAAGTGGTGCTCCTGACTTCCGTGTAATAGCCGAAGAAAATAAGCTTCCTTGAAAAACTGAAGGCCATATTTATAGATGCCTATATCCTGATGGTGGAAAACTATCCCAAATTCCAGGAGTGAAGGGTCATTATTTCTATTGCTCACTGATTTATCACTCTAGCCTATCAAAGTCTGACATTTTGTTGATGCTCAATAAATATTTAATGAGTGGGGGAAACGCGTCTGAGTCAGCCCCTTTGCCCGCTGCATGTGATAGTCTGAATTCCTACAGAGCACATCCAGTCTGTTTTCTGTCACCTCATTTTTTGAGGATTCCAAGGAATATGACACTTCGTGGTGTAACTTTTGATACTGAAAAAAACAATATCCATAAATCTTTCCAGAACACCCCTGCATATGAAAGTACTACATTTAAATATTACTTACATAAGTATACATTTCTAGAGTCCAAAACATAGCAGATTATTATCTGAAAGGGTCCAGCACATGCATATATTTGTCACATACTCTGCCTGTAATTTAGGATTCTTGTGATCAAGTGGTCAATTATCAGAAAAAAGTATTCAATTTTCCATGGTAATATTACTATAAATGCTACTTAAGGATTTACTCCTTAGAAATGTCAAATCATCTCAGCAAACTTTGAAATAGTCATTTTGTACACTTTACAGATTATAACTTTTCAACTTCAATCCATTTTAATATCAATGAAGACATATAGAGGAGATTAAGGTCAGTATATGTAAAGATTATAATAAAATAGGGGAAAGTCTACTCAAAAAAGAAAGGAAAGAAAGAAGTACATGGCAAATAGCATCAGTACATGCTAATTAATTAAAGCCTTTGTTAACAAATTGTTTTAGTACTATGCTTTTAATCATATTCCTAAGTTCAAAATTATAATAGCTTGATGATGAACAGTAATTCAGAAAGTGATGGACACATTTTAAGAAATATTCCTCTGAAATGCACTCCCCTACCCTAAGAAAAGGGCAAAGACAACTAACTCCCACCCCTCAACAGAGAATAGCTTTGGGAGACTGGAGATCACACAAAATATCTCTTCTGCTTCCATAGGCCAAAGACAGAGAAAGAGGAGACAAGTGGTCTGCACGAGGCAGAAGATTCTTGGGCCTGGACAAACTACCCGAGGTATTTATCTGGAACATCCAAAGGCAGTGAGGAAATGGAGGTAACAAAAAGCCTCAGCCTCGTGTGTGATGAAGTAAGAGTCCAAGCCAAAACAGCAAAGATAATTCAAACTAGGAGGAAAGTTAAGATAGTAATCAGAAATACATCCTTTTTAGTTTGGACTCAGAAAAATGGGGAGCAACTGAGAAAGTGCAATTTATGATGGGCTGGGGTAACTGTTTCAGGGCTAAGGCAAAAAAAAAAAAAAAACAAGCTTGTGCATTGGAAGCTTATTCTTTTTTGAAAAAAAATATTTTAATTGGAGGATGATTACTTTACAATATCATGGTGGTTTTTGCCATATATCGATATAAATCAGCTATGTGTGTTCACCCTCCTGAAACACCCTCCCAACTCCCTCCCCACTCCATCCCTCTGGTATGTCCCAGAGCACCAGCTTTGGGTGCCCTGCTTCATGCATTGAATTTTCACTGGTCATCTATTTTATATATGGTAATATACATATTTCAATGCTATTGTCTCATATCATCCCACACTCACCTTCTCCCATAGAGTCCAATAGTCTGTTCTTTACATCTGTGTCTCTTTCGCTGCCTTGCACATAGGGTCATCATTATCATCTTTCTAAATTCCATATATATGCGTTAATATACTGTATTGGTGTTTCTCTTGACTTAGTTCACTCTGTACAATAGGCTCCAGTTACACCCACCTCATTAGAATTGACTCAAATGTGTTCTTTTTTATAGCTGAGTAATATTTCATTGGGTATATGTACCACAACTTCCTTATCCATTTGTTTGCTGATGGACAGGAAGCTTATTCTTAAGTGATGCCTGATGCTACTGAGAAATGATGTGGTACAAGACAAGACAGACCTTACACTTTCATTCTTTCCTTTTGGTAATCACTCGGTAGGTTAGGTTCCTACTTCATGGCAGGCAGTTGCGGTCTCTGAATAGCAGACTTGCCCATTGCCATTGCTTTTGGCTTTGCTATATTTTGTTGTCTGTAAAGGTATTGATTTGTATGGGAAAATATATTGCACTATAAATAGTTCTTCAAATGCAGAAGGTAGCTATTTAAAATTTTTCTGTAGGAAGTCTTTTAAAATATGAGAAAGAAATCACCCCTTTCTCCTACCTATAAACATTCTACCAGTACTTATTCAAATAGGCCCAAACCCACAACACATCTCATGTCTTTATTTCAGCCATTGCACTAGCCTTGAATATCTTTCCTGATGGACTCAACAAGTTGTCAACCTAACAAATTCATTCTGTCTTTCAAGGACCAACTCTTCTTGAAGCAGGTAAAAACATTACCTGTTCCATTTTTCTATGGATGAAAAAGGGATCTGTATTTAGGAACAGTATTATCATGCATTGACTTATAACTCCCTATAGCAGATAGAGATATCATGACTAACTAGGTAAACTAGGATCTGCCCCTTCTTCCCTCCCCCTTCTGTCTTTCAAAAGGAAGACAGCAAGTAAATTTTTACTGAATCTTTTTCATAATCCCACGACTTTTGTTTTCCTTATTGAAAGTATACTGTTGTGAAATTTTTTAAAATGTAAACCATGTTTATAAGCACGCTTTCTCTCAGGCTATATTTTCTACCCAAGTCTTCCAGATTTTCTAGACATTTGCAAGAGGCTTCCATTACAACACACACACGCACACACACACACACGCACACACACACACACACACATTATATTTGCAGTTACATAGTTTATTCCTCACTGAATTGGGAATCGCCTGCAGGGAAAGAAAAGAAAGAAAGAGGTAAAGTCTTTTCCAGTTCTACTACCTCAGTGAGTGACTACTTATATAAGACTTTCTTATTTTAGTGTCTTTTTGGAAAAGAGGGAAGCACTGGTAGCCACCACAGTGCAGAGAAAAGCATCAGCAAGGCCTTTATCCATCGTCATCTGTGTCCGCCACGTCCACGCCTGTGCTAACCCCTTGCCTCTGTTCCATACACAAACTCAGTTCCATGAATGAAATGGAGTGAAATGGATTGAAAGAAAGTGCCTCAACACAATACACTTTTTAGAGCTCCAGATTTTTGGAAGAACTGTGTTTTCTTGCTCTTTTCAGACTCAGCTCAAAGAATCCCCTACAAGGTGTCCTTTCCAGTAACACTTTGTCCTTTCTATCTTGTGGTTATTTGTCGGGCAATCTCACCTCCTCCTTCCAGACTATGTACCTATCAGGCACGTAGTAAATGCTCAAAGCATTTTTTATTGACTGAATCCACAAAGAGATGGATAAAGAGCATCTGGATAAATCAATCGTTTTATTTGTTTAAATGCACATACTCATGGTGCCTAATATTTGATAATGTGCTCTTTTTTTAATTTGAACTTATTTAGTTTAATTGGAGGCTAATTACTTTACAATATTGTATTGGTTTTGCCATACATCAACATGAATCTGCCACGGGTGTACACGTGTTCCCCATCCTGAAACTCCCTCCCTCCTCCCTCCCCGTACCATCCCTCTGGGTCATCCCAGTGCACCAGCCCCAAGCATCCTGTATCCTGCATCGGACCTGGACTGGTGATTCATTTCATATATGATATTATACATGTTTCAATGCAATTTGGGAGAATGGCATTGATGATATGCTCTTAAAATGATATATAAATTCAGGCAACTGGGAAGAAAACTTGGCAACCCTATGGTTTCTATGATTAATTTTGTTTTTTTTTTTCCTTCCTTCTGACATGTTAACATATTCTAATTTTGGGTAACATCTTAATTTAGTACTTAATGCTATAAATTTTTGGTAAAAAGCATTTGTATGGGAATAGTTTCATAGCTTATGATCCTTATGCTGGATATTTCTATTACCAAGTTTAAAAGTCACATCAATTTAGACTTATAAATTCTGAACACCTGGGAATACTTGATAATGAGTGCAACAGATGATATATGGGCTCACTAATGGATTAATTTACTACTTCTGTGGACCTAAAATGTAGCAATAGGATGAAACTTTTCTTCTGCTAAATACATAATCAGTTGAGGGTGTTATTTTTCTCATTTGAATGCAAAGAACAATTCTTCTTTTGCTACCTACTTCCTAAATCTATTAAGTAGTTAATAACATAGGACTAATGCAAGCTTCTTTTATTTAATAGAAATAAAGAAATGGAAATTAAACTGCTAGAGTCTTCTCCCATTAATGGCTTCCTCCAGAGTAGCTGGATTATTCTTCATAGTGTAGGAAAACCAGGGAAAGTGTCTTTATTAAAATAATGGCAGAAACTATTATCTAATTTTGTCTCTTATTAGCTGGAGACCCTGTGGAATCCAGGTTCTTACATGTTTTCACCCTCATTCTCTTGCTCTTCTATAGTCTTGATAACTCTATTTTCTATGTATTTGTATAATAATAGTCACTCTGCTGGGCATTCTATCAGTGAGATAACCTTTTCAAAATGCTGTGGGGATGTCAAAAGTTGAGTATGGATGAATTTAGAAACTTCTAATTTTACATCACTTAGACATTAGCAAGGCAAATGAATAAAGTCTGCAATGTCTAAACAACCATCTACAAATGATACAAATGAGCCTATATGACATCTGGCTCACCCATCCTCATAGCATCCTTTCTATAGATGATATTTTACAGATGAGAAAACTGAGATTCAGAGAGGTAGACTAATTTGCTCAAGATGGAAAGCATCACATTTACTGAAATCATGCCGCTTGCCCCTCCTTCCCTGCAGAAAACCGTCTTCTACTATCATGCTGAGTGTGCCATGTGAGTTAGACATTAAGGATTCAGCCCCAACCTGCTTCCGCAGTCCTCACTCCACATTCTGCCTCCAATTCCAAAGGCTCACTTTACTTATGTGCACTTCGGTGGACTTCACTCATGGCTGCTGCTGCTGCTGCTGCTAAGTCGCTTCAGTCATGTCCAACTCTGTGTGACCCCATAGACGGCAGCCCACCAAGCTCCCCCTTCCCTGGGATTCTCCAGCAAGAACACTGGAGTGGGTTGCCATTTCCTTCTCCAATGCATGAAAGTGAAAAATGAAAGTGAGGTCGCTCAGTCATGTCCGACTCTTTGTGATCCCATGGACTGCAGCCCACCAGGCTCCTCCATCCATGGGATTCTTCATTCAAGAGTACTGGAATGGGTTGCTATTGCCTTCTCCATAACTCATGGCACCTCACTTCAAACACAACCTGCTCTGGAAGACATTTTCCCGTATAATATCTCCAATGAAATAGTCTTTCATATTATCTTTTATATTCATGTGCACTCTAACTACTGTGGTTCTTTGTTTTCTTGCTCATCTTCCCCCCAATAACTATGAGCAACTTAATTTTTTTTAAGCCATGCTTAGTGTATCTTCATATTTTAGATTCTCAGTCAGTTTCTGGCAGAGAGAGAGCACTTACTTAAATAAAAATGAACTGCAAGGATTTTTGAAGTTTTACTCAACGAGACTTCTGTTACTGATAGTTCCTTCTATCCTCTGTCCTTTCTTCTGCTGTCTTGGAGGAGGGAAGTCTTAGTAATTAAAATAAAAAGGTGTGTGAGTTCCAAAATCTTTGGTTAAGAAGGAACTGAAATATAAAATATTAGATTTGATAATATAGACAAAGAGTCAGGTTCTTTCTGCAGAATAATACATTAAAGAGTTTCTAGGTGAAGGAAAGAAATGAATGAAAGCCAGAAAACTGGTGAAGTGATCTTCAGAAACAAGCATGCATACTGCTCCTGCCAAATCATGAACTTCTCACCATCCCATGCTCCAAATAGAGGAAGTGAAGCATCTTCCCAAACAGGGCTGCCTTGAGCTAACTACAGTCCCTGGAAGCACCAAGACCACAGAGAACCCCATGCCCACTGTTCTCCCAGCCTCAATTTACACTGAAGGATGTACTGCCTAGAGAGTCCAGAGAAATGACCCTCAGATATACTGGGGTGAAAGAGCTAGGCAGGCCAATTTATTCCTGGTGCATCTGATAGACTGACAGCCTGACATGAACGAGGAGGTTGGGAAGACTAGAGTCTGCAGAAATGATCTCTGTGGACTACAAACACGCCACTACTGAGGTCAGCTTGGCAGATGCCAGCATGGGTATACAGAGGCACAGAAGATGCCCCCCTGACCACTGTCTGCAGCTGGACCAGGTCCTGGGCATGGGATAAATCACACCTCTTTACAGAGCTGCAATGCTACCCTCAGGGAACAGGAGTCAAAGATGAGCTGTGATTACACTTATCCTAACTCAGTGAAATGGAACTTGACATAGAAAATGCAGGAAGTTAAATAATAAAGATAATAATATAACTTAGAATTTTGAGGGCTTATTCTGAGCAGTCATTTATCTATACACTTTATATTTCTTAATTCATTTAAAACCTAGAACAATTTTAGAAGTAGCTGCTGTTTTTATTCCCATGTTAGAGATGAAACTGAGGCACATAGAGGTGCTCAACTTGTGACAAGCAGTGCTGTGATTCAAACCAGGTTTCAAGAAATTACTTTTTGAACCCACAGCACAAATGGGTTTGTATACATGTCATTCTACATTTGTGAGACTGAGATTTTTTTTACTGCTACAAAATTAAGAAGGGTGATTGACTTATTATACTGCAGTATTAGATAGAGTTATGCTGAACTCAATATTGTCATGTTAACCCAAAGTTTATTTTATTTAAATTTTATTAAGTTGGCATTTCTTGCACTCACAAAAACTGGAATATAAAATAAGGCAATCTTCATGGCAACTAGTCAAAATATGCAAACAGCTAGGTGCAAAGAAATTTTCAACAATTTTTGTGGGACTTCAAGCTGTTTAAGCACTTACTATTGAATTATTCTTGCTATGGGCATTAGCTATTATTAAACAAAACATTTTTATTTAGTTGATGTTAAATTAGCCTGAACTTTGTTTTAAGGAATTTCCCTTTTATTTTTGGTAAGCAGTAAGTGACGAGAAACTAAACAGCCTTTTGATGAGGGTGAAATAAGAGAGTGAAAAGTCTGGCTTGAAAGTCAGTATTAAAAAAAAAAAAAAAAAGGATGATGGCATCTAGTCCCATCACTTCATGGCAAACAGAAGGGGGAAAAGTGGAAGCAATGATCAATTTTACTTTCTTGGGTTCCAAAATCACTGTGGATGGTGACTGCAGCTGCCGGGGTCCAGCCCTGGTGGATCCAGGGTAATTCAAAGCAGGGGCGGTGTTGGCGATTAAAGAGAGATTAATTAGAAATTTAAAGAGAGATTAGAGAAGAATAATGTAGTGAAAAAATAGAGGAGAAAAGAGGCTGATATTCCTTGGTTTACATGGAAAGCTAATAAAGTCTCAAGACAAGAAACTTGCACTGTCTATGTTAGGCCACAGGCGCCCGCTTGAATAGCGGAGGGTACCCTGCCTTTGGCTCCCTCTAGTGTGGGTCTTAGAAGCCAGGGCAAGTAAGTAGACATGGAGAGCCTCTGCATTCCAAGGGATCAGCCTGAAAAGGAGAGGGAGGGAGAGGGAGAAAGAGAGAGAGAGAGTTGACACGGGGGGAGCCAGATTTCCAAGAAACTAGTTTGAGAAACTGGTCCATCCTTTATTTTCCAGGAAAGCTTTTTATACTTTTGGTTGTACATAGAGATCAATGGATAAATCAAAGTTATGCAGGGGCAACAGCCCCGACCCTTATCAAGACCAGGCTTTCTTTCTGCAAAGCTTTCCGTATACAAAGGGTCTCGGGTGTTTTACATTATCTTCTGGCCAGAAGGCCTGTTAACATTTTATGGCTCTCTTCCTTAATGAATGTTAATCTCATTTTCCCTGTAGTGTTTTTCCTTAATCTGCATCACCTTCAAAGTACTAAATAAAGTTACATTAAAAGATATGAAAACTTGGCAGCAAGTTTTGGCTCAACAATGAAACCCTTAATCAGTTTTATTCTAATGATTTTTCCTAGAATTTCTTAAGCTTTCAGTGCCTCTCCTGGTTGGGAGGCTGTAAACAATTCACATGCACAGTTGTAAAAATCTGGACAGACCGGTCAGGTAAGTTAAAAAGCTATCAGAAGGGTTTAAGCTGAGACATTCTTTGTACGCCCAGGAGACTTACTAACTGGAGCTCTAAATTAATTCCTTTTAGAGGAAGGTGGTGGGGGACAGCCCCTGTTAATGTCAGAAGCATAAGCAAAAAGCATAATTCAGACTCTGGTTTTGGGGCAGATGCACGAGCAGATCCAGCGAGGCTCCCTTAAGGCCTGACTCGCGTTTGCCTGTCGGTCCCGTTAACCTCATGACCTTTGCCATGGGTGGCACTCCTTGTGCTGGCTCCTGGCATGCAGCCATGAAATTAAAAGACACATGCTCCTTGGAAGAAAAGCTATGACAAACCTAGACAGCATATTAGAAAGCAGAGATATAACTTTGACAACAAAGGTCCACAGAGTCAAAACTATGGTTTTCCAGTAGCCACGTACAGATGTGAAAGTTGGATCATAACAAAGGCCGAGTGCCTCAGAAATGATGCTTTTGAATTTGTTGCTGGAGAAGACTCTTGAGAGTCCCTTGGACTGCAAGATCAAACCAGTCAATCCTGAAGGAAATCAATCCTGAATATTCATTGAAAGGACTAATGCTGAAGCTCCAATACTTTGGCCACCTGATACCAAGAGCCAACTCATTGGCAAAGACCCTGTTGCTGGGAAAGACTGAAGGCAAAAGGAGATGAGGCAGCAGCAGAAGAGATGGTTAGATAGCATCACTGCCTCAATGACTCAGTAAATTTGAGAAAATTCTGGGAGATAGTCGAGGGCAGAGTAGTCTGGCTTTCTACAGTCTATGACATCTCAAACAGCTGGACACAGCTTAGTGACTGAACTACAGATATAAATCCTAGGAAAAGGTTCAAAGCCATGAGAGATTTAAATAAAGACATTTCCCCTCTTGTTCAAACTGAGCCTTTCTCTAAGGAAAATGCAATTAATTTGCCCGTGGCAGGGACTCAGTTGTGACCACAGCTCACTAAAGTTTAGACATGTCACTCAAAGATATGAATAGGAGGAATCATTGTGTGACAGCTGATGACCCCATGGCTCTGGATGGCTTCATGACGGCCACAAGCTGAATTCTCCTGGACACTAACTCCATCTATTCTTTCCAGTAGTAACATTCAGTTCCCTCTCTTTTTGCACTTCTCTTAAGTGGAAAGTTCCTGTAGCATCCTCCAAAGGCCTGGTCTCCATTTATCTATCAAGCTCTCCTTTGTATTTGTGATATTTCACATAGCCCTTCACTTGCCTGTCTCATCTTGTCCTCCACCATCTTTCTGGAACAAACCAGCTACATATTTCACCTGGAAGGTTTCACCACAGTAGCCTCCTCCCTGATATCTCTGCGTCCATCTTTGCCCATACCTACAGTCTCTTCCCACACAGGAGTTGGAGAGATCCTTTTGAGTTTTAAGTCAGATCGCATTATTGCTTTTCTTAGGAATCCCTCCTGTAGCTTTCGATGTCACTTGGAATAGAAAGCAAAGTTATCATCAGAGTAAAAACTGGGGCTGTACAATCTGCTCCCCCTTTACGTCTCTGACTTTCCTGCTATCATTCTCTCTCTCCCCCTTATTCCAACTGAACCACCTTGACATCAGGGAGGCTCTTCTAACCCAGAAGCACTCTTTTTCTCAGGAGCTACGGACTCGTTGTTCCTTCGACTCTTAATGCGCTTCCCCCAGATACCAGTACAACTCAATTCCCAACCTCCTTTCAGCTCTAGTGCCATTTTATCAGAGATCCTATTATGTAAAACAGCATGTCTCATATCCTTTACCCTACTTTTCTTTACTTTTCTATTTAGAGTTTAATACCATGTGCAGTAATATCTTAACTCTTCATTAATTTTCTATTTCCCTCTCTGCTCCCAAATAGAATGGGAAGTTCCAGGAGGGAGGGACTTCACTTGTATGCTGGTTGCTAGGGCTGCTAAAACATCGTAGACCAAACTGGGTGGTTTTTATTGTGTCACAGTGCTGGAGACTGAAAATCCAAGATCATGGTGTCAGAGGGTTTGGTTTCTTCTGGGGCTGTGAGAAAGAATCCGTTCCAGGCCTTCCTGGAACCTTCCGGTAGCTGTCTCTGTCCAGCAATCTTTGACATTCCTTAGCCAAAGAGGCCTCACCCTGACTCTCTCTTCATCTTTGCATGTTTTCTGTCTGTGAATGACTGTGTCCAAATATTCCCTTTCCATAAGTCCTATTCAATTAGAGCCCACCCTAATGACTTCCTTTTAACTTGATTACCTCTACAGACTCCATCTCCAAATAAGGCCGAATTTTGAAGTACTATGGGTTAAGACTTCAATGTATGGATCTTGGGGACACACCTCAACCCATAGCAATATGTTTACTGTTCTATTCACTGTATCCATGATATCGAGGAAAATGGTTAGTACAAATGAGGTATTCAACAAATATTTTCTGAGTGAATGAATGAAATTCATCACAGTGAAACTCAGGTCAAGAGCATCAATTAATAGTTTTCCAGGTCTGTTTGACCTTTTAACTAAGTGAATCATAAATCATAAAAAAAGAGCACTGCTCTTTTTACTGATATTCTTCTTACACTATATATATATATATTCACATCGATACGAAATCTGATTCTAATTATTTCAACCTTCAAAAAGAATTTACTAAATGCTTACTCTATAACATGTTCTATGAAGCTTTGTGTGGGTATTATAAAAATTAACAACAACAACAAAACTGTCTCTCCTGAGTTCTATAAGCTAAAAATATAGTCTCTAAATCCAGATTTATTCATCTGTATATCTGTGTTTCTACCAACCAAATCCATGGACTAAGCACTGGGGATGCAAAAATGTTGAAGTTATGCCCTGAAAAAAAATGTTTTCAATCTAGGATGAAAAAAATGCAGTCTTTACCATCAAAAGGCACTGATCATATGACTGACAAATGAGGTACAATTTTTTAAGATTGACTCTCTAAGAAATATATTGCTTGGTGGTACCTGGGAGAATGTGGCATGGTAGAAGATATTAACGTCTGATTGTTGTTGTTGTTTAGTTGCTAAGTCATGTCTGACACTTTTGCAACCCCAGAGACTGTAGCCTGCCAGGCTCCTCTGTCCATGGTGTTTCCCAGGCAATAATACTGGAGTGGGTTGCCATTTCCTTCTCCAGGGGATCTCCGTGACCCAGGGATCAAACCCACATCTCCTGCATTGGCAGCTGGGTTTCTTACCGTTGGACCAGTAGGGAATCCCAACATTTGTTTACATGTTTGTAACCTCATTTGACCTTAGGCAAGTTACTTAACATTTCTATAATATGTCTCAATGTCTTCACCTATTTAAGTAGTGAAATGCACATGATTTATAAAATGCTTAAAATCAGATAACATATACAATTTTATACTCATGTCTATTTGCCTACTTGATACCTATTCTCCAACTATCATATTTTTTTTCAGACTGTAAATGTCCTCATTCAACACTCAATTTTCCAGCCTTCCTTGCACCATTTATGGTAGCTCTTATAGCACTGGAATAGAGAATGTTTAGGTTGTCTTTCAGCAAATCCCTTTCTTGGGGAACAGACTTAGTTCATCTTTTATTAAAAATGTAGTCCACTGTTACGTGCCCCCCTCCACTTTCTTTCAGCCTAGAGGTGGATGGCCCAGCCATCCTGTAATTAGAAGGCAGCCAGAACGAAGATGGTAGCCACAAGCTAACATGGTTGATGAGAATAACTTAAAAAATCTAAGACTCTGAGGACACTCTGCAGTGCTGGACCAGCCCAAGACCCCTACACCTTTGCACTTCTCATCACTTCAGACAAATAAAACCCCTAGTTTACTGAAATAACTGTTTAATTGGGTGTTCTGTTACTTGCAGCTGAACACAATCTTTATCGTTAAAAACACAGTCTCTCATAGGTAGTAGGCATGTATTTGTTCTATATGGTTGTATTTGAATCATAAAAAAATACAACAACAAACTATTGTAGAATCCACTTAATGATAATTTTAGATTTATATTGCTTATAAATGGACACTTTTTTTTTCTAGAAACTAAGTATGAGCCATTATGCCATATTATATGGAATTCTTAGAATTATTTATTATTTTATAACCTTTATATTGTATGTATGTTTGTGTATATGTATATAAGTGTGTATATACATACACATATATCACTTTGGTATTCTTATAATCTTTAATTTCTACTGGTTAGTCTGCTTTTTCAAGTAGAGAATCTTCTACTGTTGAATTTTTAGGTACTTCATGAATTAATACGAAACAGCCTTCTTTTTCCAATTCAACTTGATACTGAAGAATAATCATGATCCAGAAATCCCTCCAAGTGAGCTCTATTTGTTCATACAAATACATTTTAATAGATCTTTGGAAGGCAGCAGCAGCATCTGCTGCTATAATTCCCCAAATTTCAAAATGCTGAAATTGAATATTTTATTTAGCATGGTGGACTGGATTATCTTTTCTTTTAGAGATGCTTCAAATCTCTTCCTTTGAATCTTGCGCCAAGTCTGCATGCTATCTCTTTCTTCTCTTGTAACTACAATCCACAAGTTAGAAAAAGTCCCATCAATGTTCTGCTCAATAAAGACTGCTCATTCAAATCTTAGTGGGTTCTGCTGTATAACTGAAAAGATTATTTTCAGTTCTCTAAGTTGTTCTGAATCTATAACACCACTCAGGAAACAAGATGAAATTGTTAGCTGGAAATCCATCTCTCTAAGGGAATGATGAATTGTAGAATAACTAGAAAGTATTTCTCAATTGTGATCTGTTGAACATCTATATTAGAATCTGCCAAAGTGGATGTAAAAAGGCAAATTCTATAAGCTGTATTTTTAAGAAACTCTCAGAGTTATTCTTATGTACTTTAGGTCTGATATCTAAATCCTCAGTGAATGTATGTCTGTGTGCATGAGACCCTGGCAGCTTAAGTTTAGACTTCATTGATATTCTTTTTATTCCTCAAACCCACTGTATAATCATAAGGCACTTGATTTAGGTCATACATGATGGTCTAGTGGTTTTCCCTACTTTCTTCAATTTGAGTCTGAATTTGGCAATAAGGAGTTCATGATCTGAGCCACAGTCAGCTCCTGGTCTTGTTTTTGCTGACTGTATAGAGCTTCCCCATCTTTGGCTGCAAAGAATATAATCAATCTGATTTCGGTGTTGACCATCTGGTGATGTCCATGTGTAGAGTCTTCTCTGGTGTTGTTGGAAGAGGGTGTTTGCTATGACCAGTGCATTCTCTTGGCAAAACTCTATTAGCCTTTGTCCTGCTTCATTCTGCATTCCAAGGCCAAATTTGCCTGTTACCCCATGTGTTTCTTGTCCTCCTACTTTTGCATTCCAGTCCACTATAATGAAAATTACCTCTTTTTCAGGTGTTAGTTCTAAAAGGTCTTGTAGGTCTTCATAGAACTGTTCAACTTCAACTTCTTCACCATTACTGGTCAGGGCATAGATTTGGATTACCGTGATATTGAATGGTTTGCTTTGCAAAAGAACAGAGATCATTCTGTCATTTTTGAGATTGCATCCAAGTACTGCATTTTGGACTCTTTTGTTGACTATGATGGCTACTCCATTCTTCTAAGGGATTCCTGCCTGCAGTAGTAGATATATGGTCATCTGAGTTAAATTTATCCATTCCAGTCCATATTAGTTCGCTGATTCCTAGAACATCAATGTTCACTCTTGCCATCTGCTGTTTGAACACTTCCAATTTGGCTTGATTCATGGACCCAACATTCCAGGTTCCTATGTAATATTGCTCTTTACAGCATGGGACCTTGCTTCTATCAGCAGTCACATCCACAACCGGGTGTTGTTGCTTTTGCTCCATCTCGTCATCCTTTCTGGAGTTATATCTCCACTGATTTCCAGTAGCATATTGGGCACCTGCCAACCTGGGGTGTTCATCTTTCAGTGTTCTATCTTTTTTCCTTTTCATACTGTTCATGGGGTTCTCATGGCAAGAATACTTCAGTGGTTTGCCATTCCCTTCTCCAATAACTGCAAAAAGAAGAGAAGCAAAAAGCAAAGGAGAAAAGGAAAGACATATCCATTTGAATGCAGAGTTCCAAAAAATAGCAAGGAGAGATAAGAAAGCCTTCCTCAGCGATCAATGCAAAGAAATAAAGGAAAACAATAGAAGAGGAAAAACTAGAGATCTCTTCATGAAAATTAGTGATACAAAGCGAACATTTCATGTAAAGATGGGCTCAATAAAGGACAGAAATTGTATAGACCTAACAAAAGCAGAAGATATTAAGAGGTTGCAAGAATACACAGAAGAACTGTACAGAAAAGATCTTCACAACCCAGATAATCACAATGGTGTGATCACTCACCTAGAGCCAGACATCCTGGAATGTGAAGTTAAGTGGGCCTTAGGAAGCATAACTACAAACAAAGCTAGTGGAGGTGATGGAATTCCAGTTGAGCTATTTCAAATCCTAAAAGACGACGCTGTGAAAGTGCTGCACTCAATATACCAGCAAATTTGGAAAACTCAGCAGTGGCCACAGGACTAGAAAAGGTCAGTTTTCATTCCAATCCCAAATAAAGGCAACGCCAAAGAATGCTCAAACTACTGCACAATTGCACTCATCTGACACACTATTAAAGTAATGCTTAAAATTCTCCAAGCCAGGCCTCAGCAACACGTGAACTGAGATGTTCAAGCTGGTTTTAGACAGGGCAGAGGAAGCAGAGATCAAATTGCCAACATCTGCTGGATCATCGAAAAAGCAAGAGAGTTCCAGAAAAACATCTATTTCTGCTTTATTGACTATGCCAAAGCCTTTGACATTGTGGACCACAATAAACTGTCAAAAATTCTGAAAGAGATGGGAATACCAGATCACCTGACCTGCCTCTTGAGAAATCTGTATGCAGGTCAGGAAGCAACAGTTAGAAGTGGACATGGAAACACAGACTGGTTCCAAATGGGAAAAGGAGTACATAAGTCAAGGCTGTATATTGTCACCCTGCTTATTTAACTTATATGCAGAGTACATCATGAGAAACGCTGGGCTGGAAGAAACACAAGCTGGAATCAAGATTGCTGGGAGATATATCAATAACTTCAGATATGCAGATGACACCACCCTTACTTGGAAAGTGAAGAAGAACTAAAAAGCCTCTTGATGAAAGTGAAAGAGGAGAATGAAAAAGTTGGCTTAAAGCTCATCATTCAGAAAACGAAGATCATAGCATCTGGTCCCATCACTTCATGGCAAATAGATGGGGGAAACAGTGGAAACAGTGGCTGACTTTATTTTTGGGGGGCTCCAAAATCACTACAGATGGTGATTGTATCCATGAAATTAAAAGACGCTTACTCCTTGGAAGGAAAGTTATGACCAACCTAGATAGCATATTAAAAAGCAGAGACATTACTTTGTCAACAAAGGTCCATCCAGTCAAGGCTATGGTTTTTCCAGTAGTCATGTATGGATGTGAGAGTTGGACTATAAAGAAAGCTGAGTGCCGAAGAATTGATGCTTTTGAACTGTGGTATTGGAGAAGGCTCTTGAGAGTCCCTTGGACAGCGAGGAGATCCAACCAGTCCATCCTAAAGGAGATCAGTCCTGGGTGTTCACTGGAGGGACTGATGATGAAGCTGAAACTCCAATACATTGGCCACTTGATGCGAATAGCTGACTCATTTGAAAAGGCCCTGATGCTGGGAAAATTGAGGGCAGAAGGAGAAGGGGATGACAGAGGATGAGATGGTTGGATGGCATCACTGACACAATGGACATGGGTGTGGGTAAACTTCGGGAGTTGGTGATGGACAGGGAGGCCTGGTGTGCTGTCGTTCATGGGGTCACAAAGAGTTGGACACAACTGAGCAACTGAACTGCGATCTGGGATATTCTTTCTCAGTACTTTTTATGGTTGACTTTCACAGAAACATTCAAAGTGGATAAAACAGATCATCTACTATCTTGTGTCTTTTTCATTTCAAAATTTTTTCTTTTGCTAAAATATTTACATTTTTCTATATCAACTTTTATCTCTTGCGTATATCAAAGACTTGAGACAAATGTTGCATATTTCCTTATTCTTTTCTTGCTTTTTCCTTTTCCAAGTATATTCATTGTCCTCAGTTTTTGTGCTTCTAGCACAAAACTAGGATTTGTGCTAGGATGTTTAATACCATTACTCTCTTTTTGCCTGCTGAGGCATGTTTTAATCCTCCTTGTGCCTTACATATAGATACACATTACTGACTTTTTTCTTACCGCATCACAACTTATTTTGTAGATCAAAAATTCCCCATTATCAGTCATATTATATATGTGAGAAAGGAAAGCATGTGGCCTCATCAGGAAGACACTTATTGAGTAGGAAACTCACAGTGGACTCTTGTCAGTGTTCATGGCAGCAAAGGCAATGATGCAGCTCCATCAGCTTAATTTTACTTCCAGATATCAAAGGAAAGAAGATCATTAATAAGCACTGATCATCCATTAGGCAAGTTCTGCCTCAAGCACAGTCAATTGTGTATATATAAAACTCAGAACAAGCCTGTAACACTTGAAGTTCTTTCCATTTCTAGCCTATGTTTGAGAAATTTGATAAATAAAAGTGACAGAATCTGCCTTCATTAATTCCTCTTTCTCCTTTAGAGGAAACAGTTCCTTTATTTTTCAGAAAGTGTCTCAATCGGCTTTTTAGCTATTCTAACACAAATACAGTTCTTTATTTGAAAGAGGACTCTTGGATCTTAGGAAATACACTATTGGTACTACTGCATATAAACTCATGGATGTTAGAGAATTGCAACTCTAGAGACTGTTTCTCCTAGAGGTAAGAACATTGAGTCTCGATGAGGTTAACTCACTTGCCTAAGATCATATAACTGGCAAATAATAGTATGAGTCTGAACTCAGGTTTGTGAGTCCAGATACATTTTGTATCTATAAGAGGTGTTCATTCACTTCAGTGAGGGCAAGGTCAGAACTCAAACCTCGTCTTTGGCCTCTAGTTCAGTTCAGTTGCTCAGTCGTGTCTCACTCTTTATGACCCCGTGAACCACAGCATGCCAGGCCTCCCTGTCCATCACCAACTCCCAGAGTCCACCCAAACCCATGTCCATTGTGTTGGTGATGCCATCCAACCATTTCATCCTCTGTTGTCCCCTTCTTCTCCTGCCTTCAATCTTTCCCAGCATCAGGGCCTTTTCAAATGAGTCAGCTCTTCTCATCAAGTGGCCAAAGTACTGGAGTTTCAGCTTCAACATCAGTCCCTCCAGTGAACACCCAGGACTGATCTCCTTTAGGATGGACTGGTTGGAACTCCTCGCAGTCCAAGGGACTCCCAAGAGTCTTCTCCAACACCACAGTTCAGAAGCATCAATTCTTCTGGACTCGGCTTTCTCTATAGTCTAATTCTCACATCCATACATAGAGATATCCCTTTTCCTAGCAAAGAACTCAGATTCTGAGAGCTTCTTTATGTCTGAGTGAATATACCATGCGGCAGTACTGTACCAGCAGGGCCTAAACACAGAGTCCATCATTGTGTATAATGAGGCTTAATTAGAAAGAAGCACTAAAGTAAATGATTTTGAAGCAAACAAATGAGGCACATAAAGAGTCACTCACCAGAACATATTAGCTACTGAGCTCGCTTTTGTAATTTTTGCCATTGTCTGTGATTTATTTTACTAAACTGATATGTAGAAAATATACCTGAAGTCTCAGTTAGTCATGGTATTGTTGGTTTTAGTTAATTTATCTGCCTCTTTATGCATATTTCTCTACAGATATCCTCAACTATGACAAAAGATATATTGGAAGTTTCCATTATAATTATATAATTGTACTTGTATCGATTCTTTTTAAATCTAAAATAAAATATTTTACCTTAAATATTTAGTTGCTATGTAGATTGGTTTATATTGGCTAATGGTTGGTTATCATCTTGATAAATTGTCCTTTTATCATAACTTAGTGTCCCTCTTTATCCTGATTCATCCCATAAACTTTACCTGGCACCTTGCCTCTCATTAATGCAGAGACTTTAACTTTATGCTTTCCATTTTTATTTTTTTAATGTATATTGAACAGTCTCTCTACATCTTTATTTTCTACTTTCAATTATCATTGAAGTGTACTTCTTTTAAAAAGTATATAGCTGTGCTTTGATTCTATCTTTTAATGGGAGAATTCAGTTATTCAAATATATTTTAATAGATAATGTTAAAGCTTTAGAATTTCTTATATTTATTATTCATTTTATACTGATATATATATTTTTTTTTCATTAGGATTTTGAAAAAATACATTTCAGAGTCTGATACTCTGGATGCTTGGGATATGTCTGTGAACAGAGCAGGGGAAAAAATCCCTCTGTGTCAGGGATTTTCATTTATTCAAACCATCTCATTTTCCTTTTGGTCACACAGATTAAAGACTGCCACCTTTGCAGTTAAGGGGAGCCATATTGCTGAGTTCTGACTAATGTAAGAAAGGGATGTGTTCTAGTCCCTAGCCTATTTTAAGCAGTTTTCTGCTAGATGGGTTCTGATTTCCTAAATAAGTTCGAAATTTGCTCTGTAACCCTGTGGAGGTCAGAACTCTTTCCCATCCCTGCCAGTAAGCGGAGTATTTGATCATGATGAGAGAAACAAATTTATTTTGTGTCAAGTAGTATAAATTTTGATATAGTTTGTTACAAGTGATATGTATCAACTTGACTAGGTTACAGTACCCAGTTACTTAATCAAACACGAATCTACATGTTTGAATGTTATCTTGTAAATGTGGTGGTTAACATCTGCAATCAGCTGGCCTTATGTAAAGAAGATTATCCTCAGTAAGGTGGATGAGCCTCATCTCAGAGTTGGCTGACAGCCTTAAGGGCAAAAACAGATTTTCTACAAAAGAAAAAATTCTTCCTCAAGACTGCAACATCAGCTCCTGCCTGAATTTCCCATCTGCCAGCCTGCCCTACAGATTTCAGACTTGCCAGTCCCCACAGTCACATGAATCAATTTCCTAAAATAAATCTCAAAAACTGTATGTGTATGTGTGTGTGTGTGTGTGTGTGTGTATATATATATATATATATATATATATATATATATATATATATATATATAAAAATTAAAAGGGATTCCCTGGTGGCTCAGACGGTAAAGAGTCTGCCTGTAATGTGGGAGACCTGGGTTTGATCCCTGGGTCAGGAAGATCTCCCGGAGAAGGAAATGGCAACCCACTCCAGTATTCTTGCCAGGAAAACCCCATGGAATGAGGAGCCTAGCCGACTACAGTCCATAGGTCACAAAGAATTGTACATGACTGAGTGACTTCACTTTATATTAGAAATGCAATTTAAATTTAAATTAGAAATATATAAATTAGAAATGACTAATTATATAATATTATAAATAGGTATATAATCATATATATCTCCTGGTTCTGTTTGTCTATTTCTTACAATTCTAAGTATTATTCTTTCTATTCTTCCTAAGTATTATTATTTCTAGATATTAATTCTAATATCATTATTATTTCTAAATATTACTGTTATTCTCTGATCATTTCTAAACATTTAGTGAGTTTTCCAATTCTCACTCTTTAAACTGGCTGGAAATAGTGACTCTAACAGAGGATGCTAAGGCCATTCTGAAATAATATATATTCTATTTCCCCACATAGCTGATGGTTCTGTTTCTCTGTCGAACCCTGACAGATACAGATATTGGTATCAAAATTGGGGTATTCATTTCTTATGGCAGCTGTAACAAATTATTATGAACTGGGTGGTATAAAGTAATAGAAAGTTATTCTTTTACAGGTCTATAGGCTACAAGTCCAAAATTAAGGTGTTGATAGGGTCAAGCTACCTCCAAAGACTACGAAAAATTCCTTCCTTGTCCTTTCTAGTTTCTGTTGCCAGTGACCCTTGACCCTTGCTTTGTGGCTGCATAACTCCAATCTGTACCTCTCCTATCACATTCACTTCTCTGTGTCTCCTTTGTATTTCCAAACCTCTCTCCTTAGGAGGCTATAAACCACTGGATTTACAGTCCATCCTAATCCTGTATGACCTCATCTTAACTTGATTACATGTGCAAAGAACTTATTTTTAAACAGGATTATAGTTATAGGTACCAGAGCTTCACTATCATATCTCTGGGCAGGGGGGTGGGTAAGATTCAACCCACAGCTATTAACATAATCTGATTGACACAGAAATAGATGCCAGGCAGAAATGATGAACACTAATTTCAGGCTTGGTCCTATATACTTAAGTGATCGTCAACCCTCATCATTTTAAGCTGGTTGGAGGTACAGGATCTAACTGAGGACCCTCAAGCCCCAAATGGAACAGAGAGTCCTTACTGACACAAGAGAAAAATAAACCCCTGTTGTGTTAATCCACTGAGATTTAGGGATACAGAATATTCTCTGTAATAACTCTAGTTTGATGCTTTCCTCATTTTAAAACAATAAGATAAAAAGTAGACAAAAGAAGCAGGAAATCATATAACCTGTTTTATCACACCTGGAATACTACTGATGGCAAGTGCTGACATAAGTTAAGGCCTCAATTAAATGATCTGTTATTGACTGTAAGAAATAGTCCCATTTTAGATATGTTATAAGTATATATTTAAAAACATGTGTGTAAATGTGAACTCTGGGAGTTGATGATGGACAGGGAGGCCTGGTGTGCTGCGATTCATGGGGTCGCAAAGAGTCGGACATGACTGAGCGACTGAACTGAACTGAATGAAGAAGTGACATGGTATCATGTGCCTTTACATAAAGCTAATAAAATTAACATTAAACAGGAAATTAACTTAAATTGGGGGTGGTTGGTGGGGACAATTACCTGAGCTTTACTTCTCTCTCGGTAGATAATAAATGGCTCTCATAATTAAGAGTGTACAATTTAGTTTTCTGACTATATCTAATATATATATGTAAATATATATAATATATATAAATATATATAATATATATATAAAAGCTTTAAAATAACTCAAATTTGGGCTTCCCATGTGGCTCAGTGTAAACAATCTGTATGCCAAAGCAGGAGACACAGTCGCGATGCCTGGGTCAAGAAGATCTCCTGGTGAAGGCAATGGCAACCCACTTCAGTATTCTTACCTGGGGAATCCTATAGTCAGAGGAGTCAGGCAGACTACAGTTCACAGGGTCACAAAAGAGTTAGACATGACTTAGTACCTAAGCAACAAGTCAAATTTCAAATATTTGTTAATGCAAATCCTAATATAACACATTCAGAAAATGAAGATCATGGCATCCGGTCCCATCACTTCATGGGAAATAGATGGGGAAACAGTGGAAACAGTGTCAGACTTTATTTTTTGGGGTTCCAAAATCACTGCAGATGGTGACTGCAGCCATGAAATTAAAAGACACTTACTCCTTGGAAGAAAAGTTATGACCAACCTAGATAGTATATTCAAAAGCAGAGACATTACTTTGCTGGCTAAGGTCTGTCTAGTCAAGGCTGTGGTTTTCCTGTGGTCATGTATGGATGTGAGAGTTGGACTGTGAAGAAGGCTGAGTGCCGAAGAATTGATGCTTTTGAACTGTGGTGTTGGAGAAGACTCTTGAGAGTCCCTTGGACTGCAAGGAGATCCAACCAGTCCATTCTGAAGGAGATCAACCCTGGGATTTCTTTGGAAGGACTGATGCTAAAGCTGAAGCTCCAGTACTTTGGCCACCTCATGAGAAGAGCTGACTCATTGGAAAAGACTCTGATGCTGGGAGGGATTGGGGGCAGGAGGAGAAGTGGACGACTCAGGATGAGATGGCTGGATGGCATCACGGACTCGATGGACGTGAGTCTGAGTGAACTCCGGGAGATGGTGTTGGACAGGGAGGCCTGGCGTGCTGCAATTCATGGGGTCGCAAAGAGTCGGACAGGACTGAGCGACTGAACTGAACTGAATCTAACTTTAATTTTGGATGAGCTCAGAGATTAGGCAAAATATGTAGAATATAAAAAGAAACGTATTTGTTAAAGCAGAGATTAAATGCATCCAGTGCTAGGGTATTAATGAAGTAAACGTCCATAAATCTTTTATATACTTTAGTATTCTTCTTTTAAAAAAAAAGTGTATGAAAAACAAATTAATGATCAGACATGTCATAAGATGTCATATGTTTTATATCTCAGTTTTCCCTCTGCACCAACTTCTCTAAATTGCTTGAACATGAATCTGTCATCATGAAGTAGACAGATGCTCCCTAACTCTCATTTCAATATAAAGAGATGGACATTGACTATCACACATGATGAGATGTTTTAAAGTGCCCACTTTGAATGTCATCACAAATGCTACCAAATCTCTTTTTTCTCTGCGGAAGGTCTCTGAGGAAATACAGAACTAGCAGGCATAGAACTTAATATACTTGGACAACCCTGCGCCTATGAAATCGGCTGCCTCTGTCATCACCTGGCTCTGTGCAGAGTGAAAGTAGGAGTGGGGTGGGTGGGGAGGCATCCAATCTCTGTGGCTCTGCCATGCTCGGCAAAATGTTGCTCATTCGGAGTCCAGACATTAACCAGCTATTCTGACTCCAGGTTGGCGCTCTTCTTTTTAAACTTCCTCATCGTCTCCATTGATAATACTTGGTGTTTAACATTTTCTATACTCAAAGACTGAATTTTTAAGAAATGAAAATGGAAGACAACAAACATGGATATGGAGGATGTTATCCTGGGATGTGCTGATTTGGCTCAGAGACAATCCAGGTATACAAAATTGACTATCTCGCCTGTCAGGGACTGTGGCTGGGGACTGAAGAGTTGTTTGCTGAACATCTTAGCACAATCTTACATCAAGGCCATATGTTTTCTCTAATACAAGAAAGTGTGTGAGATGTTTCTGACTGCAACTGCCAAAGGTAGCCACCAGGAAGTCAGATGAAAACGACCCTGATGATAGAAAAATCCAAGTTTCAAAACAAGATGGCTTCCCGAGAAAAGTTGACAGTCTCCTCCTGCTGAAAAATCCCTCTTAATAACCTATCAGATTATTTTTAAAAATCCTTAACACCTTTTGAAGCAAAGAAGGAACAGATTGAAGGTGGAAATTGTAGCTCCAGACAACCGGAGAAAAATTTCAAAATATGGGAATGGCCCTGATTGGGTTTTTAACATGAGCAGCCAGATGCAGGTAGGGCCCAAGAAAAAATGACCACACCAATAACAGGAACACTGCAGTGGGCAGCAGAGAAACCCCACATTTGGCACCTCCTAACTGCCTTACTCATACCCTTGATTGGCAAAGTAGTAAGGGGGCTTCTTCTCAGGTAGAAGACAAGAGAGGGTGTCTGGTCAGAGGAGCATGGCCGCACCGTGGGGAGTCAACAGTATTCAAGATGAGTGAAGACTTCTCATACTGCAAAGATTAGGCTATTCATGATGTTTCTTTGGCTCTCCTAACTTGGTTTTGTATTGAGCTCAATGTGCTGCTTGTGATTTCCCTTGAATACCAAATGCCTCTTGGCTATCTTTATATGTAATTCCCTGTTAACTGTACCCATGATGTTTACCTGGGGTGGCAGGAGGGTGGCTTGCAGTCGTCTCCCTGGGAGTACCCCCATGGGACCAAGGCCAAAGAAAGAAAAAGCCCGATGACCAGGAGAGGACTCAATATGAATCTCACCAGCAAACAGCTTAGCAATTGAAGTTCTTCCAGCTACAGACCTAACTGGCTATGTGTGCCAGGGCAAGGCTGAAGATAGACTAGACATTATCTGGCTCAGGATTCAGGAACAGGCAGAGCTGAGACATGCAAAGGAGGCACAGCCTGAGAGCCCAGGGCTCCCCTTCACCATAGCATAGCGCACTCGCTCTCTCGCTCTCTCTCTCTCTCTCTGTAAGAGCAAATACACAAGGCTGTAACCATAATCGATGATCGGGGCATGGTATACCCAGCGCTACAGAACTACCCATCTGTACTTGCTGATCTATGTTTTGTTTTGTTTTTTTAAAGGTGCAGTATATCACACTAAAGAACAGACAAAGTAATTGGCTTTATTATTTTTCACAACCTGGCTTCACCTCCATTTTCTAGTGTGAAGCAGATTGAAGGACAGGAATATTAAACCAGCTGCGTTTTTTCTTAATCTTCAAAAAATCTTCAAAAAAACCTTAATCTTCAAAAAATATGCTCACATTTTAGCTTATCATTCCTTCCAAAAAACTTAATTTGGAGAAAAGGGAACAGCTTAAATATCAAAAATGGAATATCCTAAAAAAAAAAAATCTTAACACATGTCTTCCATGGCATATAATGTTTTAAGAATCATCGAGGTGATAGGTCCAGGCACGGCAAGGTTAACCATAGCAGGGCATCAGTGGACTGGGAGACCTTTGGGCTTGGAACTAGACTGGGCTGCTGTGGTGGGACTGGGGCTGAGGATTCAACTGCAGCTGTTGCTTATGGGAGACCATCCAGGAGAGCAGGTGGAACATGGGTTCCAGCAAGTAGAGCGTTAACAGGCAACTGGAGGCCAGGCAAGCAGTTGGCCTCAGAGAAGCCCAAACAGGTGGGCAGAAGGAATACAGCTAGCAGCAGTATGACCTAGAGATCCAGGCAGATAACAATGTTAGTACCTCTGTCAGTGCATAACAGTATACTAGTTGAGTACTGGGTCTGGGTCAGGATTAAGATTCCTTAGCTTTGTAGGGTTCAGTTCAGTTCAGTCACTCAGTTGTGTCCGACTCTTTGCGACCCCATGAATTGCAGCACGCCAGGCCTCCCTGTCCATCACCATCTCCCGGAGTTCACTCAGACTCGCGTCCATCGAGTCCGTGATGCCATCCAGCCATCTCATCCTCTGTCGTCCCCTTCTCCTCCTGCCCCAAATCCCTCCCAGCATCAGAGTCTTTTCCAGTGAGTCAACTCTTCGCATGAGGTGGCCAAAGTACTGGAGCTTCAGCTGTAGCATCAGTCTTTCCAAAGAAATCCCAGGGTTGATCTCCTTCAGAATGGACTGGATGGATCTCCTTGCAGTCCAAGGGATTCTCAAGAGTCTTCTCCAACACCACAGTTCAAATGCATCAATTCTTCAGCACTCAGCCTTCTTCACAGTCCAACTCTCACATCCATACATGACCACCAGCAAAGTAATGTCTCTGCTTTTGAATATACTATCTAGGTTGGTTATAACTTTTCTTCCAAGGAGTAAGCGTCTTTTAATTTCATGACATCAGTCACCACCTGCACTGATTTTGGAGCCCCAAAAAATAAAGTCTGACACTGTTTCCACTGTTTCCCCATCTATTTCCCATGAAGTAATGGCATGATCTTCGTTTTCTGAATGTTGAGGAACTAAACAGCACCACAGGCCTAAAATGACTGAGTAGAATGCTATCTAGATGTGCTGAGGTTTCATATTAAAAAGAGAGCATAAGAATAGCTGAGAATCACTAGTTGACATGAATGGATGACCTAGCACAGGCCTACCAAGTATTAGACGTTTGATGCATTCGTTTCCTTCCTGACTTCCTTACCTCAATATCCGCATCCTAGAGTCAAGGCCAAGGAAAGCTTTAGAATGGAGAACATCTCCTTTCTCATAGAATGGTAACCCTGATGTCCAAGGATACCAGTTACCAGAAAGTCCTAATGAAGCATCCACAATGGGATCAGTGGAAAGAGCATTGGCAAGGAGGCCAGGAAAAAGGGAAAATGGTCTCTTTGGATCTGGTGCTGAGCACAGGTTTATATTCCTTTGTGAGAGGGTTATAAGGTTGTACTGCTGCCACTGTTTAGTCGTGTCTGACTCTTTTGTGACCCCATGGGATGTAGCCCAACAGGCTCCTCTGTCCACGTGATTTCCCAGACAAGAACACTGGAGTGGGTTGCCATTTCCTTCTCCAGAGGATCTTCCCAACCCAGGGATTGAACCTGAGTCTCCCGTGTCTCCTGCTTTGCAGGCAGATTCTTTACCCACTGAGCCATCGGGGAAATAGGGTTGTAAGACCATTGTAATGTGGACTTTGATGTGACCTCTTTGTATCCACAGGCTTAGGAGATCTGCAATGTTCAACATATAAACAAACACACTCACTCTCACTCCCACCCCATGGCATACACACACAGTTACACACATACATTCTTGTCTTGTTTTATTTTTAATGCATAATTTTACCATGATAGAATAATAGTCCATGATGTGGCTACACAGTTACTTATATAAATAATCTCCTCATATATTTTTTAAAGAGATGCTGTAATAATAATAAATAATTATGCAATGTTATTACACTGTCACATCTAAATCTTTGACCGTGCTTTCCCAGCGTGGAGGTTACTGAACCATAAGTATAGACTCCTTTAATATTGACATATATTAACACTGATGTATATTGCCCATTTGTTTTCAAAAAAAAAGTTATGCCAGTTGGTACTCCTGCCACTGACAGCATCTAAAGGACAGTAAATTTCAGTTGGGTTTAAGGCAAACAGGATATTTGAGCTAATGAGCAAAAGAAGGAGGGATATTTAAACTGAAATGATTTTAGTATGAGTTTGAGACCTTGGCGCAAGGTCCCAGTTCAGATATTACTATGTAAGTCTCTATCTCCACCGACTAGACTAGCTCCACCCCACCCAAGGTTAGGCTGATGGAAGGTCAGAGAACCTGCAACTTAGGCAGGGCCATATTTTGGCAAAATTTAATTTTTAAAAACATTCCCAGTGGTAATCCAAATGTACACATTTCTAACAGAATGTTTCTTATAAAATTCTCTAACACCTGTTCCTATCGATGGACTGCAAAAGGAGGAAATAAGAGCAATCAGGCCACATCTAGGAGGCAAGCCTTCTTGAGCATCAGATGGGAAATAAAACAATTTGGATGCCCACAGGTCAAAATATGTCCTTTCAAAACAACAACAACAAAAAACTCCCAGGGACAGGACAGGGGCATACATGTAAGTCTTGAGCCTTGATGGAAGACAAAAAAATAAGCAATGGGTTCTATGGTCAACAGAGATGCATTTGTTTTTCTATTTGCTTTGCAAACACTGTTCTGGTCAAAGAGAGTACCTCAGCAGTCAGCCCAGCCATTTGCAACTTCTTTTAAAGATTTGAATAAAACTGGCTTTGCTCTGTTACAAGTTGTTGCTGTTTTTGTTTTTTGTTTTTTTTTTCCCCTGACTCTTCCTGTCCCTTAATTTGAACAATACCAAACCTTTGAGGACTCAAACTTCATATGACAGTTTGCTTAAATGGGTCCTTTCAATTCTCTTTAAGAAGTTTCTTTATTTGTTGAGGCAACACAAACTAGAAGACACAAGTATATTTCAAAACAGAATGCAGATTCAAATGAAGCCTTGCAATTATAAGAGATTCTTGTGTACACTATCTTTCTGAGCATCATAACCCTTATAGATGGATAATATGATATTTACAGATAAGGAAACTACAATGACTACATGAAAAAAGTGTCTAATGTGTGGCTTGTAACTTCTAACTTCAAATTGTCTACTGCTTCTAAACTTTCATGTTGTCAATTGTCTATACATCTTGAAATATAGCTCATAAACACATTTAGATTCCTCCTATGGCTTCCACTGAAACTAAATATTGAGCTACTGCCCTACAAGAGAAAACAACTGAGTTAATTATGTTGGTTTAAGTTCAATATCCCAGACTTGGTGGTTTTTATACATCATTTTGGGCAGCTGTAGTTCCATTAGATGTTAACGGAACCTACAAGAGAAATGGGTCTGTAGACAAAGAAGTTTAAGAAATCTGAGGGTTGATACAAAGTTAAATAATGGCTTCTTACTATAGGATGATCTTGATTTTCTAATATTTTAATGGGATGTATGGCTCTCAAAATATGAGGTTAAAGTTTTGGCCTCTTTGACAGCTCAAAAACAAGCCATGGAATAAAAATGGGGAAATATCATGTTACCATTAATGCCACCTTTATTTTGATCAAATATCACCATTAGACAATACGAAACTCAGCCCTCTGATGTGAAATATAAGCACATTTGTGGGTTTGTGGATTGGGGTGTTGGTTTCACTTGTGGCCTCCTACTCTCTCTTGTCCACCTAGAGGCAATTCCCTAATCGGCTGGGCACAGTGATCACTCCTTTCCAACCTTGGTACAACCTTGCAGACAAACCAACCAAAATGCAGCCTTTGACTACCTTTGAAATTAGGATAATTCATGAACTTGGAAATAGACTGTTCTGCCAAAATTATAACCGTCAGTGTTAGTGTGATCACACTACCAAAGATCTTATGGATCCAGAGGTATTAATCTCTAGGTGACGCCCAGACTCCAAAATGTAATCCACACCAATGTCTCTCATCCATCTGTTAACCTGTCTTCCAGCAGTTGCTTCTCAGCTTCTCAAACCATGTTTCAAATATCTCTAATTGCTTCCCAGTCCCTACCAAGTCAACACTAGGTTATTTCAGCCGATTTAAGACTAACCTTCGTTTGACTCCAATTTACCTGCTCAACTGTTTAGTCTGTATGTCTCAAAATATCTACTCAGTCTGACTGGTCTTACTTCATCTTTAAGGCTTTGATCATGTTTTTCCCCCAACCTGGGATCCACTGTCTTCTTCTCTCTGATCATACAAAACCCACATTGAATTTATTACACAAAATCATCTCTGATGATTTCAGATCCAGCTTGGTGGGTAAGTAAACGGTGACCCAACGAGAAGTTCAATTATTCACTCAAGGTCAGAGTCCAGACACATGGGAAAGACAGAGTGAGTGTCGAGGACTGTAGAACTTCCCAAATCCTGCTCTTTCCCTCTGCACCCTCTCAGGCACATCTTTTTAAAAGTCACTAGAGTTACAGTCAGTGAAATCTGTGTAAGCCTTTCACAACAATACAGCGTTTTAAAAAACTACATAAAAGGCAAGAAAAAAAAATGAATCTGAAATTTGATTATCAGGGAAATCATGAGCACATGCTTAAAATCTAAAATTCTGTAGCAGACACCCTCAAACTTAAAAACTTTATACAATTTACAAAAAAAAAAAAATCTAGTTTTCTCTATAGAACTAAACCTCAAGGTGAATTTTCATCTATGGGGAAAAGTGAAAGTGAAAGTTGCTCAGTTGTGTCTGACTCTTTGTGACCCCATGGACTGTATAGAATTTTTCAGGCCAGAATACTGGAGTGAATAGCTGTTCCCTTCTCCAGGGGATCTTCCCAACCCAGGAATTGGACCCAGGTCTCCCACACTGCAGGCGGATTCTTTGCCAGCTGAGCCACCAGGAAACCACAAGAATACTGGAGCAGGTAGCCTACTCCTTCTCCAGGGGATCTTGCTGACCCAGGAATCAAATTGGGATCTCCTGCATTACAGGCGGATTCTTGAGCAACTGAGCTACCAGGGAACTGTTTACCAGGTGTATTTCTTGTCATGTTTTGCAAAGTGTTAATGCCTTTTACTCCCCATCAAATGTTCAGAGCAGCAAGCCACAGGACTGTCATCTGAAGAGACAGGGAAGAACTCGGGTTATGCTGCTGTCTGCTTTAATTTTATTCCTTTGCCAGTTAAACTTTACATCCATTTCCCCTTAGAGAACTGCTCACAATCTTATTCTGCAGCCTCACTTAAGCTTTCATGATTTGGAAAATTCACATTTCACTCAAGTGAGAAATATCACCTGTGATTTAAAACCTGAAATAATGGCAAGAGTCAAACTAATATCTGTAGTAGAATATTCATATTCTTCTAATTGCAAAAGCTGTGATAACCTCATGTTTACTTTAGATCCAGAAAGCCAGGAGAAAAACATCCATGAACCCATTCTAAAAACAGAGGATAAACGGGCACCCAGTAAGGCACGTGCGATCTGGTCACTTTACTAGCCATGGGGCCTAGGACACATGACTTAATCTCTGTAGCTCATTTAAAAAAAAAAAAAAGGGACTTATAAAGGACCTGCCCTTCCTACTGTGTGTTTCTCTCATCCTGTGTTTAGGCAGAGAGAGTAGTAAACTATGTTAGAAAATGCTAATTGTATGCCTCTTCATTTGGTTTTGGATTTCTGGATGACAATGAACTTTGTACATTTCTAGCAGGATTTTTTTTAATAAATAAATATATTTCATAGAAGCTTCTTTCATTAATGCATGCTTTGCCCAAGATTTGGCTAGACTGGCTCCTCTCATGGCTGTGCATGCCCATGGACAACTGTGGTGGGTCCAGGAGCAGCTTTTGCAGAAAACAGCCAATCTTCCCCCTATTAAGGGAGCACAGAGTTCCAGGAAAACTGTTTGGTAACACTCCTTCACAGGGAGGAAGAGAAATGTCTTCCACTTGATGTAATAGAATCTAAGTACCCTTTTAAAAAAGCCATGCAAAGAATTTAAAAAGCTCAAAGAAAACAGGATGATATTAACAGCGGCTGTCATTGCACAGAGACACTACTGGGAATGCGTAGAGTTTTTAATGACATATTTAAATTCAATGAAACAAAGGGACACCCATAAAATTTCTTTTAATAGACAATATGAACTATTAATACTTTGTTATTGATTGACCTTGTTTAAATTGACTTTGGAAATATTTTGCTATTTGAACCTGTTATATCTGAATAGTGAATGAACTATTTTGAGTTCTGGGTGAGGTGAAATTGATTTATGAAAGCTATTTTGAGATTTTTTTTGTAAGTCTTTCAGAGCATCAAACACAGCAGGATTATCACAGATATGGACAATTAGTTACCATTAAATTTTTAAATCCATATTCTGCTTCAGAACAAAAATTTCCTTTTATTTCTGCAACCATTAAAGTACCTTACAGGATCTCTCCCTTGGGTGATTCCTCCCAGTGGAGCTGAAGGTTGGGTGTAGCCCCAGGCTCCCAGGCAGTGATTGGATTCATGCCTCCCCAGGAGTTGGCTGCTCAGGACCATGTCCTTACAACATGAAAAAGACTTGTGTCTGACTCCCAAGGCTTTAATATCTGCAAATGAGTGAAAGCTGGGGCATATTCATCTTTGTGTTGCTTTCTAATACCTAGGTGTTGTCACAACTTGATGGAAAAAGCTGTATGCCCCTTTCCTCCTCTGCCTGCACTCACAGATGTCTTTGAGAAACTCACACACATCTTAACAGTATAAAGCTACCCTGGAAAACACTCAAGCAGTTTGTTGCAAGAATTACATCCTGGGGCTGGGAGTGGTCAGGTTTGTTTCCTACAGAAGCTGTTTTTGCTAATTCATCTGCAACCTAGGGCCAGTTACCACCCCTCCTTTGTTGAGACTCAGTTTCCATTTAACTGAGAGCCCAGGCAGTGTTCCTTGTGCTTGAAGAAGCTTGGAATAACTAATCAAACTTCAATTTAGATGTACAAATGCAAAAATACTAAATTCCAGCAAATTGTTGACCAAATCTTGCCCTCTCTTGACTTTTTCACTTTTGACTTTCTGAGCATGAAACTTACTCCACGATTAAACACAATAAGTTGAAATAGCTCCAAAGTGACAATCAAGCTGCAAACATCAAGACCATATGCTGCTGCTGCTAAGTCGCTTCAGTTGTGTCCGAGTCTGTGCCACCCCATAGATAGCAGCCCACCAGGCTCCCCTGTCCCTGGGATTCTCCAGGCAAGAACACTGGAGCGGGTTGCCATTTCCTTCTCCAGACCATATAATATATGCTAAATATACTAATTGGGTTTTTTTTTTTAAATAAATAAGCAGAAATCCACTCCATATTGCAGATAATATATAGGAAGTAAGAAGTTTTGTAGCATGAACCAAACATAATTGTATTTATGTTTCACATAATAGGTTCATCTTTATAACATTTAATTATATGTTACATAATAACAACTGCTAAAGAATAGGTATTATCTTTCTCCTGCTGTAATACATATATAAAAGGATATGTAGCTTGAAGCAATGTCATGTTTTGAATATTAACTTGCCTGTGCTTTGATCTCTGTGACTGAAAACTGTCTTCTATAGAGTAATAAGGTTTTTGAAGCAAAGCGGGTGGCATAAACTGTATATTTGTATTCCCTTAATGTTCATATGTTGAATCCTCAGCACCCAAGCTACCAGTATTAAGAGATAGGGCCTTGGGAGGTGATTAGGACATCATGGATGGGAATAGTGTTCCTTCATAAAGAGATATTAGAAAGCTCCCCTGTTCCTTCTACCATAAGAGGGCACAGAGAAAAGAAGGCTGTCTTTGAGTCAGGTTGTTGTTCAGTCGCTAAGTCATGTCCGGCTCTTTGAAACCCCATGGACTGCAGCATGCCAGGCTTCCCTGTCCATCACTATCTAGAGTTTGCTCAAACTCATGTCCATTGAGCTGGTGATGCCATCTCATGGTGATGCTAACCATGGATCTCCATGGTTGGAGATCCAACCATCTCCAGGAGTGGATACCTAATCTGCTAGCATCTTGATCTTGGATTTTGCAGCCTCTAGAATCATGAGAAATAAATTTCTGTTGTTTATAATCCACCTGGTCTGTGGCATTTTTGTTAAGCAGTCTGAATGGGTTTTGCTAAGCAGTGGCAAATGGAGAAGTCAGCCCTTGCTAGTCCACAAAGGAGCTTCTATTCTACAGGCCTTCCTCACCCTGGGGGAAGTGTCAGCCCTCAGAAATTCACACCAGGGACAGGTGTGTTTACAGTTTCCACAGGGCCCCCAGTCGTCACATTCTATTTTCATATTTATGAGTCAACTATCTGATTCCAGGGAAATAAACTCGAAGTTTGTAGATTTATTGGGGAATGAACTTGGGAACAAAATCTCTGAGGATTGGGGCAAACAGAAAAGGGCAGAGGCAGAAATTAACTGAAAATGGATCATGGATTTAAATGTAAAACCAAACAAAGACTATAAAATTCTTAGAATAAAATAGGAGCAAATCTTCATGGGCATAAATCTTGGGTGAGGCAACAATTTCTCAGATATGGACACCAAAAGTGTAGGGAACAAAATTTTTAAAAATGTTACACTTCAAAAAAAATCATCAAGGAAGTGAAAAGACAAGCTATAGAATAGAATAAAGTACTTTTAAATGATATATCTGATCAGGGATTTGTATTCAGAATACATAACTCTTACCTGTGGCAATAAGAAAGATTTCAATTAAAAATGCAAAATGTTTGAATAGACATTTCCCCCATAGAATATATAGAAATGGACATATGCAGTAAAGGCATGGGGGAAAAATGCTCAATACCATTAGTTATTAGGAAACTACAAATCAAAACCGCAATGAGATACCACTTCCCACTCAGTAGGATAGCTAGAACCAAAAAAAACAAATACCAGCAAGTATTGATGAAGGTAAGGGAAAATTGGCACTATCATACATGGCTGGTAAGAATGTAAAATGCTGCAGTTCCTTAGAAAACAACTTAACATTACCTCAAAATGTTAAACATAGAGCTACCACATAACCCAGCAATACCACTTCTGAGTAAGCACAGGACAGAAGTGGAAAGAAGTAAGCCCATGAACACGTGTACATGAACGCTCACAGCAGTCATATTATTTATTGTCACCCAAAATACCAAACTGGTGGTGCTAGTGGTAAAGAAGCCTTCTGCCAATATAGGAGACATAAGAGACGCAGGTTCGATTCCTGGGTTGGGAAGATCCCTAGAAGGGGTCATGGCAACCCACTTCTTGCCTGGAGAATCCCATGGACAGAGGAACTTGGTGGGCTATAGGTCATAGGGTCACAGAGAGGCGGAAATGACTGAAGTGAACATGCATACACACAAAATGGCAAATATAAGAAACAATACAAATATCTCTCCATTGATGAAAAGATAAAATGTGGAATTTTCATACAAGTAAGTATTACTTGGCAATAAAGATAAATAAAATAGTGATACATGCTATACTGTAGGTGAACCTTGAAAACATTATGCTCAGTGAAAGAAGTCAGACACAAAAGGCCACCTATTGTATGAGTCAATATATTGGATACTCAGAACAGAAGCTAGATTAGTGGCTGCCAGGAACTAGGGGTAAGGATGAATGGGGGGCAACTGCCAACAGCAAGAATTTGTTTTGTTTTTGCTTTTTTAGGATGGTGATGAAATGTTCATGAATTAGACAATGGTTATAATTTCATGACTTTGGGAATACACCAAAAACCATTACATTTTATACTTTATAGGAGTGTGTTATGATATATTAATTACCTGCTAATTTTGAACTGTGGTGTTGCAGAATACTCTTGAGAGTCCCTTGGACTGCAAGGAGATCCAACCAGTTCATTCTAATCAGTTCCTAGGTGTTCACTGGAAGGACTGATGTTGAAGCTGAAACTCCAATACTTTGGCCACCTGATGCAAAGAGCTGACTCATTTGAAAAGACCATGATGCTGGGAAAGATTGAGGGCAGGAGGAGAAGGAGATGACAGAGGATGATGGTTGGACGGCATCACTGACTCAACATGGGTTTGGGTGGACTCCGGAAATTGGTGATGGACAGGGAGGCCTGGCGTGCTGCAGTTCATGCAGTTGCAAAGAGTCAGACACGACTGAGCAACTGAACTGAACTGAATAAATAAATTTTGAAACTGAGCAGAAAGAGCAATTGAACTATAATGCAGTTGTAATGAAGACCTCAGCCAAGTTCTCAGGTTGCTCTGAAGATAGGATTGCTCTAGATGGGGTCAGGGGACTGGGCCCCCTGTCCATCAGCTGCAATGCTGGCTGACCACTTTGACAAAGGCAATTCTTCGAGATGGATTCAGCCGCCAGCCATCAGTGGACAAGCCTCTAACAGCTGGGAGAACGTGTGCCTTGGTCCTAATTGTATGGGTGGGTACGATGGCACATGTTCTGTCCACAGAGCCTCAGTCTTCCTTAATAATCTCTCAGCTCTGTAAGTCCCTAAAGCAAATCTGATGTAGTCACCAGGATACTTGGGCATCTCATACTCTTAGTGCTTGATAAACATGTTAAATGCCTGAATGATGCTTCTTCAGTTGCTTCCACTTCAGATCCTATATCCTGGTCCTTATAAACCTATCTGTAACATACTCTGAGAGTTTCTCTAAATTATAAGGATCTCTGCCTTACTCTCCAAGAAACTAGGCTCTAGGAATGCTCACTGTTTCATTCCAATGGTTTCATAACCCCTAACCTACCGAACAAAGGAAACACTGTGTGCTCTTACACCTGCATCGATGGTTGGGATTACCTTGACAAAGATTTTGCTATTCATGGCTCTCAGAGGATCAAAATGAGTTGGAGTGATAGTTTATTACATAAATATAAGTGTTGCAAGAATGAGCATATAAACAAATATTTAGAGGCTCTCTATGGCAAAGGGAAGATAAGTTAAAGGAAATTAATAATTATGAGGTTCACACTATGTGACAGGCCTATGAGGCATTTAAGCTGACCAACCGACCTGTTAGTTCCATTATACAGTTGAGAGTACTGAGGTGAGTACTCTCTGTGAGTACAGTGAGTACAAGTCAAGTGACTTGTCCAACTTCCCACAACTATTATGAAGTCCAAGGCTTTAGAGCAAGGGAAAGAGGCCTGAGTAGCCACGGATGCTGCACTGGGATTTGCAGTTAAATAGGTTCCAAGAAAATACTATGGTCTAGTTCTAGCTTCCCTGGTGGCCCAGATGGTAAAGAATCTGCCTGCAATGCTGGAGACTTGGGTTTGATTTCTGGGTTGGGAAGATTCCCTAGAGGAGGGCATGGCAGCACATTCCAGTATTCTTGCCTAGAGAATTCCATGGACAGAGGAGCCTGGAGGGCTACAGTCTATGGGGTCTCAAATAGTCAGACAAGATTGAGTAACTTTCACTTTCTATCTGTGTGGGTTCCTCATGGCTGCAAATCCTAATCGAGCTCTCTAGACCCCAGGTCGGGGTAGGCTGGGGACAACTGGAGCTGACCTGTACAGACCCAGGCCTGGAGTGGTGAAGAGATCCATAAAGCACCAGGGTACTCACCATACCATGCGCCAGATTCCACATTAGATCTCTGCTCACACAACCAGAATACACGACTCTCATTTCTAGGGAGAAACAGCTTGTAACCCACCTAAGCCTGCCCCCACAGGTGACTTCTGCAAGCTGACCTGCAATCAGCCTAGAAATGAATCTTGTTCACCATGTTGTGATCCCACCGATCCTCTGAGGAATCAAGGTGAACACAGGTCAGGGCACAGGGCTTCTCAGTTGGTGCTAGTTGTAAAGAACCCATCTGCCAACACAGGAGACTTAAGAGATGTGGGTTTGATCCCTGGGTTGGGAAGATCCCCTGGAGGAGGGCATGGCAACCCACTCCAGTATTCTTGCCTAGAGAATTCTATGGACAGAGGAGCCTGGTGGGCTACAGTCCATGGGGATGCAAAGAGTTGGACATGAATGAAGAGACTTGGCACTCACACACAGGTGAGGGCACACTATAGTACCAGAAAACAGGTGGAATTTTGTGGCATACCCAGGATGTTGATCCATTGCCTTCATGCCCCCATCGTGGGTGTAGTCACTCAGGGAACTGCTGACAGCCAGGCCTGACTGGTCCACTCATCAGTTCTGGCCTTCCCTGCTTCTGAACCCACCCGACTTTGACATGTTCATCATCTTAGAGCTGCTCTGAGCCCTGGGTCTGTTTGGAAATAGACTTTTAGACTATGCCCAAGTTCTACTGGATACTGGATGTAGGGTTTTGAGTGCTAACACATGGACCCTTATCACTGCTGGGCAGGCATTCTTCCTGGACCTTCTCCTGAGTATGTCCTGATGGCTTTCCATTATAGGTCCAGACTGTCCTCCTGTCCATGAGAACACAGATGTTTCTACCAGTCCTCTTACTTCTCAAGAGACCCCTAGGGCCTTTATATTTGGTCCTGCAGATCTCTGTTGACTCATCTGTCTGCAGAGGAACCAAAGCCACAGCTATGCTTCTAGAAATCAGGTTTGTTTTTCTCAAGCTTATTTGGAAAAAGGGAAATAATGCTGAAGTCAATCTTTTCACTAAGTTTTCAAAAAGCCATTACTTGGATCAGAAAAAAACAGAAGGATCTAGGATATTTAAGTGTTTGTATTCTCATGTATTTTCTCATATTTTAGTTTCACAACAATGATGAGTGTAAGTTGATAACATCTCCATTTCTGAATGGGAAAACACAGTTAAGGAGGCTAAATAAATTTCCCAGTTCTCTGTTGATATGAAGTGTGCTATTGCAATTCTAACCTGGGATTCTCAGACCCCCAGACCTCCATTCTGTGCACTCTGCATGGCTTTCTAAACACACCTCCTGCAGGAATCACTTGAGCTTACTAAGAACACGTTCCAGGATCGTTACTCAAAACAGATTCAGCACTTCTTAGAGGGGAGTCCAGGAATCTTTTTTTTTTTTTTTTTCTCCCAAGTTAACTATGAGAGCACTTCCTGCAGCCTGGCCAAGATGCTGTCCCTTACCTTCTGGTTCAAAAATTGCTCCCAGGGAATTCACTATCAGTCCAGTGGTTAGGACTTAGTGCTTTCACTGCCAGGGGCTCAGGGCCCAGGTTCAATCCCTGGTCTTGGAACTAAGGTCTCAAAAGCCACATGGCCAGAAAAAAAAAAAAAATCATTTCTAAATCTTAAAGCAGAGGCAAGATGATGTTGGAAGCAGTATGCAGTATATTTTTTTTAATTTTTAAAATTTTACTTTATTTTACTTTACAATACTGTATTGGTTTTGCCATACATCAACATGAATCTGCCACGGGTGTACACATATTCCCAATCCTGAACCCCCCTCCCACCTCCCTCTCCATATGCAGTATAATTTGGACACATAAGTCATCAAGAATAAAGAGATTCCTTCAGGGAATCTTTCCAGCAAGCAGCTGAGAGGAAATGAGGTCTTTAAGGAAGGTTGATAAGGTCTTCCCTAATGGCTCAGACAGTAAAGCATCTGCCTTCAATGCGGGAGACCCATGGGTTCGATCCTTGGGTCAAGGAGATACCCTGAAGAAGGAAATCGCAACCCACTCCAGTATTCTTGCCTGGAGAATTCCAGGGACAGAGGAGCCTGGTGGGCTACAGTCCATGGGGTAGCAAACAGTCAGACATGACTGAGTGACTAACATACACAAGGAAGGTCGGTAGGGCTGGAAAGAGGAGAATGCAGGGGCACACTGCAGGGCGGGTGGATGCTGTGATGGGACAGCTAGTGCGTCTCGTTTGCTCAGATGAGTCCTGGGACCATTGGGACTATGATGGCGCTTGGAATAAAATTAGGTCATGACACAAAAAATAGAAAAAGAATAGGAAACAAGAGCCTTGCTTGAAGAAGACAGTAGAATCAAAGTCATTTTTAAGATTTTCTCAGTCACTGAAAGTAGTATACAATTGCTTCTCTTCTTAACATGCATCAAAAAACTGTTTTTGATATTGTAGCTGCAAAGAACTGAAGCAAAACAATAACACGAAGCTAAATTGAAGCAAGGGAAGACTCTTCCCCTTTTATCATCTTGATCTATTCTCTAATGAGAAATCACAGAAAAAGATTAAAAGAAAGGTCACCTTTTATTTAGGTTAAAGAAATATATAGTGATGGCTGATGTCTTGAGCTATTTAACAAAATGAAAAATCTGGAACTATCAACACTCTGAAACAGCTTGTTTCTTATAATAAGAAGAGAGCAGACAATAGCTAGTGGAGAATGCTTAACTGGTAATATTTCTTCTATCCTGGATATTATTCACATAATTCAAATATTTTAAGAATTTTATTGTAGATGAAGAAGCAGTTTCAACTGATTAGAGGAAAATTAAGGGCTACAGTTAAGCTAAACATGAACTTATTTGTATAGCTTGCTAGAGACATTCTGAAGACAGTAATTTCAGGTCTCAGACACTGTAGGAAGCAGATAGTACAAATATAGGAGACATAAAAGTCATAAAATGTGCACGGAGACAATCATGTGCATTTAAACTAATGTAAAGGCAAAAGGCTCATTGAAACTATGAAGAGAAAGGAAAGTAGAAAAAATAGCTAAAGCTGATTAAGAATCTACTTTGTGCCAGATAATATGATGAATTTTATCTCATTATAACAATGATGAGATTCATAGATAAGGCAACAAAGCCTTAGAGTTTGTAAGTTGTCCATATTGTGAAATATAATAATAACTGATAAATCAAGATTGTAACAACAACACAATGGACCTGAGTTTGAGCAAACTCTGGGAAATGATGCAGGACAGGGAAGCCTGGCATGCTGCAGTCCATGGGGTCACAAAGAGTTGGACATGACTGAGCAAATGAACAACGACACATCCATCTCACATTAAGTGAAATCAGCTCTTCAAATAGACCCATTGCATTCTCTCTACTATTCAAAACTCTCAGTTTTAATTATTAATCACTCACCTTAATTTTCTCAAAGCCATCCTCTGACTAGACTGATGTCCTCTTTGTGTTCCTAGAATTGCCCCACCTTTGTTCACAGAATTTCTCCACGTCTCAAGGTTCAGTTCTGCATGTCCCTCCCTAAAATATCCTTGCAGGGTGCTGCTGCCTTCACCAAATGCCTCTTCCTTTTTATCCACAGATGGTTCTTTTCACTAACAACCTCATTTGCCACTTGCAATACTTGATCTCAGCCTGGGGATTCACTGTCCATGCAACTTTGTGTTTTTCTAGATCGTGCCATTGATGCAGATGCTAAGTCAGCATAACTTTTTCTTCCCTGCAGAACTCAATATAGGACCCAGAGTAAAATATTTTCCATGATAAGCTCAAACAACAGTACTGACAATCATTAATTCAGAATTTACAAAATGCTTCCATCCCTGTTGTTCCATATATTTTAATATTTTACTTAATTAAACAGTGATAAGAAGCTTTTACAAATATTATTATAGTTGAAGGTAAGAACTGGACTTCTCTGATGGCTCAGAGGGTAAAGAATCTGCCTTCAGGGCAGCAGACCTAGGTTCAATCCCTGGGTTGGAAAAATCTCCTGGAGAAGGGAATGGATATCCACACCAGTATTTTTGTCTGAAAATTTTCATGGAGAGAGGATCATGGCGGGCTATGGTCCCTGGGGTCGCAAAGAGTTGGACATGATCGAGCAAATAATACTTCCACTTTCACTTTCACTATCATTGTAAGTATTATACTATAATATGATATGATTCTTCATGTACTCTTAAATAAACAAAGAATTAGTGAAGATATAATTGTGAGCTTTTCGCCTTTGCTTTTCGCCTCGCTTCTTTTTACAGCTATTTGTAAGGCCTCCCCAGACAGCCATTTTGCTTTTTGCATTTCTTTTCCATGGGGATGGTCTTGATCTCTGTCTCCTGTACAATGTCACGAACCTCTTTCCATAGTTCCTCAGGAACTCTATCTATCAGATCTAGGCCCTTAAATCTATTTCTCACTTCCACTGTATAATCATAAGGGATTTGATTGAGGTCATACCTGAATGGACTAGCGGTTTTCCCTCCTTTCTTCAATTTGAGTCTGAATTTGGTAATAAGGAGTTCATGATCTGAGTCACAGTCAGCTCCTGGTCTTGTTTTTGTTGACTGTATAGGGCTTCTCCATCTTTGGCTGCAAAGAATATAATCAATCTGACTTTGGTGTTGACCATCTGGTGATGTCCATGTGTAGAGTCTTGTCTTGTGTTGTTGGAAGAGGGTGTTTGCTATTACCAGTGCATTTTCTTGGCAAACTCTATTATTCTTTGCCCTGCTTCATTCCACATTCCAAGACCAAATTTGCCTGTTACTCCAGGTGTTTCTTGACTTCCTACTTTTGCATTCCAGTCCCCTATAATGAAAAGGACATCTTTTTTGGGTGTTAGTTCTAAAAGGTCTTGTAGGTCTTCATAAAACCGTTCAACTTCAGCTTCTTCAGCGTTACTGGTTGGGGCATAGACTTGGATAACTGTGATGTTGAATGGTTTGCCTTGGAGACGAACAGAGATCATTCTGTTGTTTTTGAGACTGCATCCAAGTACTGCATTTCATACTCTTTTGTTGACTATGATGACTACTTCATTTCTTCTGAGGGATTCCTGCCCACAGTAGTAGATATAATGGTCATCTGAGTTAAATTCACCCATTCCAGTCCATTTTAGTTCGCTGATTCCTAGAATGTCGACATTCACTCTTGCCATCTCTTGTTTGACCACTTCCAATTTGCCTTGATTCATAGACCTGACATTCCAGGTTCCTATGTAATACTGCACTTTACAGCATCGGACGTTGCTTCTATCACCAGTCACATCCACAGCTGGGTATTGTTTTTGCTTTGGCTTCCTCCCTTCATTCTTTCTGGAGTTATTTCTCCACTGATCTCCAGTAGCATATTGGGTACCTACTGACCTGGGGAGTTCCTCTTTCAGTATCCTATCATGTTGCCTTTTCATACTGTTCATGGGGTTCTCAAGGCAAGAATACTGAAGTGGTTTGCCATTCCCTTCTCCAGTGGACCACATTCTGTCAGATCTCTCCACCATGACCCGGCCATTTTGTGTTGCCTCGTGGGCATGGCTTGGTTTCATTGAGTTAGACAAGGCTGTGGTCCTAGTGTGATTAGACTGACTAGTTTTCTGTGAGTATGGTTTCAGTGTGTCTGCCCTCTGATGCCCTCTTGCAACACCTACTATCTTACTTGGGTTTGGGAGAAAAGGAAAGATATAAGCATCTGAATGTAGAGTGCCAGAGAATAGCAACAAGAGATAAGAAAGCCTTCTGCAGTGATCAATGCAAAGAAATAGAGGAAAAGAACAGCATGGGAAAGACTAGAGATCTCTTCAAGAAAATTAGAGACACCAAGGGAACATTTCATGCAAATATGGGCTCGATAAAGGACAGAAATGGTCTGGACCTAACAGAAGCAGAAGATATTAAGAAGAGGTGGCAAGAGTACACAGAAGAACTGTACAAAAAAGATCTTCATGATGCAGATAATCACGATGGTGTGATCACTCATCATCTTGGAATATGAAGTCAAGTGGGCCTCAGAAAGCATCACTATGAACAAAGCTAGCGGAGGTGATGGAATTCCAGTTGAGCTGTTTCAAATCCTGAAAGATGATGCTGTGAAAGTGCTGCAATCAATATGCCAGCAAATTTGGAAAACTCAGCAGTAGCCACAGGACTGGAAAAGGTCCGTTTTCATTCCAATTCCAAAGAAAGGTAATGCCAAAGAATGCTCAAACTACCGCACAATTGCACTCATCTCACAAGCTAGTAAAGTAATGCTCAAAATTCTCCAAGCCAGGCTTCAGCAATATGTGAACCGTGAACTTCCTGATATTCAAGCTGGTTTTAGAAAAGGCAGAGGAACCAGAGATCAAATTGCCAACATTCAATTGGCAAAGAGCAAGAGAGTTCCAGAAAAATATCTATGCTTTATTGACTATGCCAAAGCCTTTGACTGTGTGGATCACAATAAACTGGAAAATTCTTCAAGAGATGGGAATACTAGACCACCTGACCTGCCTCTTGAGAAATCTGTATGGAGGTCAGGAAGCAACAGTTAGAACTGGACATGGAACAACAGACTGGTTCCAAATAGGAAAAGGAGTACGTCAAGGCTGTATATTGTCACCCTGCTTATTCAACTTAAATGCAGCGTACATCATGAGAAATGCTGGGCTGGAAGAAACACAAGCTGGAATCAAGATTGCCAGGAGAAATATCAATAACCTCAGATATGCAGATGATACCACCCTTATGGCAGAAAGAGAAGAGGAACTCAAAAGCCTCTTGATGAAAGTGAAAGTGGAGAGTGAAAATGTTGGCCTAAAGCTCAACATTCAGAAAACGAAGATCATGGCATCCAGTCCCATCACTCCATGGGAAATAAATGGGGAAACAGTGGAAACAGTGTCAGACGTTATTTTGGGGGGCTCCAAAATCACTGCAGATGGTGATTGCAGCCATGAAATTAAAAGACGCTTACTCCTTGGAAGAAAAGTTATGACCAATCTAGATAGTATATTCAAAAGCAGAGACATTAGTTTGCCGACTAAGGTCCGTCTAGTCAAGGCTATGGTTTTTCCTGTGGTCATGTGTGTATGTGAGAGTTGGACTGTGAAGAAGGCTGAGTGCTGAAGAATTGATGCTTTTGAACTGTGGTGTTGGAGAAGACTCTTGAGAGTCCCTTGGACTGCAAGGAGATCCAACCAGTCCATTCTGAAGGAGATCAGCCCTGGGATTTCTTGGAGGCAATGATGCTGAGGCTGAAACTCCAGTACTTTGGCCACCTCATGCGAAGAGCTGACTCATTGGAAAATACTCTGATGCTGGGAGGGATTGAGGGCAGGAGGAGAAGGGGACGACAGAGGATGAGATGGCTGGATGTCATCACTGTCTCGATGGACGTGAGTCTGAGTGAACTCCGGGAGTTGGTGATGGACAGGGAGGCCTGGCATGCTGCGATTCATGGGGTCACAAAGAGTCGGACACGACTGAGCGAGTGGACTGAACTGAATTGTGAGCTTAAGGATATACTGTTTGGGAACTGTGCCTGTCTTCAATGCCTCACTTAGAATTGACACTCTATATTTGTTCGATGAATGAGTAAATGGACAAACTAGAATTTAAATCAGGTCTTTTAATTCCAAACTTTTCTAACACACCATCGAGAAAGATGTATTTGACAGTATATGTTTGTTTAGGTTTTCCTCCTAAGGTCTTATCCCAGCATGGTTTACACTGCTCTGGCTTTGTAATGTATCACAATAACTTCTAGTGAACAGCAAACTCATTGAATCAGAGAGATACAATAATATCTACTCTAATTTAATAGGATTAAATTCCCTATTAATGATAATAAGAAGTTAATGGTTACTTCAAACAAGCTTGAACATGAAAATCTGGCAGTATAAGTGACCCTAATTACAAAGCCTTTCTTAATTATGTTTTTTTTTTACTTTTCATAAAGGCATCATCATGATTACTTAGGATAAAAAAACATATCATGGGAATATATCCACTTTCTTCAAAGTAAATGAATGACTTGTGGTTAGAAGAGGTCACCAACCATTTCTGTCCAAAGCAAAATTAAATTTGAAATAGTTTTGGAGGGAAAATCAGATGTGTTTAACATTTAGAGCACTAAGCTGATCTAGGAGAGCCTGCTATTCTGAAAAGTGGGTGGGTCTGGACAAGGCAGGATGAGAAGAAGCAGACTGGAAGAGAATGGGAGCTGATATACAGTTTCCCCTTCACTAGAATTAGGAATATTCAGAAAGATCTGCCCAGTCCAGGAATTTATATTTAATAATCCCTGGTGGCTCAGATGGGTAAAGAATGTGCCTGCAGTGCACGAGACCTGGGTTTGATCCCTGGGTCAGGAAGATCCCTGGAGAAGGGTGTGGCAACCCACTCCAGTATTCCTTGCCTGGAGAATCACCATGGACAGAGGAGCCTGGCAGGCTTCAGTCCATGGGGTCACAAAGAGTCAGACACAACTAAGCAACTAAGCACAGCGCAGAACAGAAGATGTTAGGGATTTCCAAGTGGCGCTAGTGGTAAAAGAATCTGCCTGCCAATGCAGGAGACATAAGAGATGCAGGTTTGATCCCTGGGTCTGGAAGATCCCCTAGAGGGGGTCATGGTACCCCACTCCTGTATTCTTGCCTGGAAAATCCCATGGACAGATGAGCCTGGAGGGCTACAGTCCATAGGGTTGCAAAGAGTTCTATATGACTGAAGTGACTTAGCATACACATAGAGGATATTAGTTTGAAGTTTTATGCCCAGAAGAAATTGAAGATTCCCTATGGTGATGGTTTAGTTGCTAAATCATGTCTGACACTTGTGACCCCATGGACAGTAGCCTGTGAGGCTTCTCTGTCCATGGGAATTCTCAGGCAAGAATAATGGAGTAAGTTGCCATTTCCTTCTCCAGGAGATCTTCCCAACCCAAGAATCGAACCAATATCTCTTGCATTGCAGGTGGTTTCCTGGACTGCAGGTGGATTTATTTACCACTAAGCTACCAGGCAAGCCTGAAGATTCCCTATAAAATAGAACATATATATGTGCGTGTGTATTAAAAGAAAGATGTAAATCAAGAGTTGTGTCTTTGGTCTGGTCTCAGTATCCAGACCTTTTTTTTTTAATTTTTATTTTTACTTTATTTTACTTAACAATACTGTATTGGTTTTGCCATGCATTGACATGAATCCGTTATGGGTGTACATGCGTTCCTGAACATGAACCCCCCTCCCACATCTCTGTGGGTCATCTCCGTGCACCAGCCCCAAGCATCCTGTATCCTGCATCGGACATAGACTGGCAATTCGTTTCTTACATGATAGTTTACATGTTTCAATGCCATTCTCCCAAATCATTCCACCCTCTTCCTCTCCCTCTGAGTCCAAGAGTCTGCTCTACACGTCTGTGTCTCTTTTGCTATCTCGCATACAGGGTCATCATTGCCATCTATCTAAATTCCATATATATGTGTTAGTATACTGTATTGGTGTTTTTCTTTCTGGCTTACTTCACTCTGTATAATCGGCTCCAGTTTCATCTATCTCATTAGAACTGATTCAAATGTATTCTTTTTAATGAGGGAAGCACCGTGACCCATATGTCTAGTTGAAGATAACCTGGGCCATCCCATTTGGTTGCTGTTTTACAGGGCTCCTGTCCTACAATGTCTGAGCTATTCTAGGCAGTTAGTTGCCCTCTTCCAGGGCCTTTCTTACTCATCATAAAAGGTCCTTACTCTTTGTTAACTCAGTTCAGTTTGGTCGCTGAGTCAGGTCCGAATCTTTGTGATCCCGTGGACTGTAGCATGCCAGGCTTCCCTGTCCATCCTCAACTCCTAGAGTTTACTCAAACTCATGTCCATCAGGTCGGTGATGGTATCCAACCATCTGATCATTTGTCATCCCATTCTCCTCCTACCTTCAATCTTTCCCAGCATCAGGGTCTTTTCCATTGAGTCAGTTCTTCACATCAGGTGGCCAAAGTGTTGGAGTTTCAGCTTCAGCATCAGCCTTTCCAATGAACATTCAGGACTGATTTCCTTTAGGATTGACTGGTTGGAACTCCTTGCAGACCAAAGGACTCTGAAGAGTCTTCTCCAACACCACAGTTCAAAAGCATCAATTCTTCAGCTCTCAGCTTTCTTTGTAGTCAACTCTCACATCCATTCATGACTACTGGAAAAACCATAGCTTTGACTAGATGGACCTTGGCTGGAAAAGTAAAGTCTCTGCTTTTTAATATGCTGTCCAGGTTGGTCATAGCTTTTCTTCCAAGGAGCAAGTATCTTTTAATTCCATAGCTTCAGGGATTTTGGAGTCCAAAAATATAAAGCTTCTTACTGTTGCCATTGTTTCTCCATCTATTTGCCATGAAGTGATGGGACTGGATGCCATGATCTTTGTTTTTTGAATACTGAGTTTGAAGCCAACTTTTCTCTCTTCTGTTTCACTTTCATCAAGAGGCTCTTTAGTTCTTCTTCACTTTCTGCCATAAGGGTGGTGTCATCTGCATATCTAAGGTTATTGATATTTCTCCTGGCAATCTTGATTCCAGCTTGTGTTTCATCCAGCCTGGTATTTCACCTGATGTACTCTGCATATAAGTTAAATAAGCAGGGTGACAATATACAGCCTTGACATACTCCTTCCCCAATGTGGAACCAGTCTGTTGTCCCATGTCCTGTTCTAACTGTTGCTTCTAGACCTGCATACAGATTTCTCAGGAAGCAGGTAAGGTAGTCTGGTATTCCCACCTCTTTCAGAATTTTCCACAGACTGTTGTGATCCATACAGTCAAAGGCTTTGGCATAGTCAATAAAGCAGTAGTAGATGTTTTTTCTGGAACTCTCTTGCTTTTTGATTATTCAATGGATGCTGGCAATTTGATCTGTGGTTCCTCTGCTTGAACATCTGGAATTTCATGGTTCATATACTGTTGAAGCCTTGCTTGGAGAATTTTGAACATTATGTTGCTAGTATGTGAAATGAGTGCAGTTGTTTGGTAGTTTGAACACTCTTTGGCCTTGCCTTTCTTTGGGACTGGAATGAAAACTGACCTTTTCCAGTCCTGTGGCCACTGCTGAGTTTTCCAAATTTGCTGGCACATTGAGTGCAGCACTTTAACAGCAATATCTTTTAAGATTTGAACTAGCTCAAATGTAATTCCATCACCTCCACTAGCTTTGTTCATAGTGATGTTTCCTAAGGCCCACTTAACTTCACATTCCAGGATGTCTGGCTCTAGGTGAATGATTAAATATCCATGGTTATCTGGGTCATGAAGATCTTTTTTGTTAACTCAGCCCTGTCCTAATCTGAGCAAGCTCAGCCTACAGTGATTCTGTAAGGTTCAGCTATATTCTGCTTCAGAGAGCTTCTGTAGAGAATATAGCAAGAAAGACATATTAAAAGCCATTGAATGCGGAAGAATCTGTCCATCTTGGAAGTTCCCAGTGAGACAGATCCTGGAATGGGTGGCACAATGAATTTCCAGCATAATACCCTGGCTCTCCTCCTTACCAAAAGAGGTTCTATTTATCCCCATTTAATTCATTTTCACCTGGTATTGTGGGCATAGATCTTCATTCTTCCTGGAGACAAGCTCAGAATTTAGGCTTAACTGAATCAAACTTGGGCCAGTTTGAGCACAACAGTCCAGGAACAGAGGTAACGGAAGACAAATGTCCATGGGGGAAAAAAGAGAAAAGACTAAGACGAGTGCCAGAAAATAGGCCACAGAGCTCTGAGAACGGTGAGATTTATATGGAAGGAACAATTACATTTTTCCTCCCTAAAAGTCTTAGTCCGTGAGATTTTAGACCAAGCTCAGGTACCATTTGACACTCAGCAAATTATTGAAGATTTGGGGGCTTCAGTTATATCAGCTACTAAATCTAATTTTTCTACTGCATCTTAGGTCAGATGTAATGAGTAGAAAAGAGGTGGAAGCTGATTCAGAAAGCAAAAGGCTCCAGAGACTACCAAGATCCAGGAGGGGCTATGACTTGAAAAGCCATCAGTAGAACTGCTGAATCAAAAGGGCAGAAACAAAAGCACAAAATAATATTAAGGCTGGGCAATCTTTTCATCAGTACAGAAAAGGGAAGAACATTCCTTCTTTAAAAACAACACTGATAAGAATCCCTTCTACTCCAAAGGAGGTACATTTTCATTTAGGAAAATGCTTCATTACTTTTTAGTAGAAGGGTCTTCATTTACGAAAATATCTAGACAGTCTACCTTACAAAATGAACACTCTCAGAGCTTATTGGGGAAACAGAACTGCATGAAAGAGCTTATTTTTATCTATAGGTTACAGTAAGGTGAATATTGAGATTTTTTTTTTTAAAGCAAAGAGAATGGCATTCAAATGCTCAGGGCATCATAAGGAGAAGCAACAGAATTCTAGCCACATGGGGGCAGATGGAGAGGCCAAGAAAAAAGACTAGAAAGAGAAAATTTTGATGAGGTTAGGTAGTGGACTCACAAAGCAATGAAAAAGAAAAGTGTAAAATATTTAATTTTTGATGCAGTTATAGCAAACACCACCTAGATCACCCCCAAACCTTTTTTATTCCTTTGGAAAATGTGAGGAAATCAAAGAAAAAGGGTCATACCCCATGTCTGGGCTAAAGAGTAGGGAGCCATCATTCAAGACAAGATGAAGGGGAGACCTTGAGTTTAACTACATTAGGAAATAAAGAAAGAAGCACAGGGCCTTTTATTGAAATTCTGGGGAAGGCATGATAGATTTCTTCAGGATGTCACAGCAATTAAAATTTTTTAAAAAAGAGAAGTTCAAAGGATGGTATGACCAAAGCTAATAAGTCATTTATATGACTTTTGCAGGAATCTTAATTAAACTAGGAGGATAGGGGTAACTGTAACATACAATCCTAGAGCAATAATGATAAAACAGTTATCTAGAAGTAGGTCAATATGGTGGGTTTGAACTTTTACTCCAGCACTTATTAGCTATGTGGTTTCTAGAAACTGTGTAACTACTTTTCTATTACTCTATAAAGCAGATAAAGGCATAGACACTATACTACAGAATTGTAAGAATTCAAGCAAGCTGCACATCAAAATACCAACTAGGACAATACTCATCAGCATTCATGGTGACTTGCTCAGGTTTATTGCTAAGAATGAAATAAAATGGTATACATGAAACTGTTCTGTAAAATTTAAGGACATGTACTAGCGTTGGTTATACAAATACAAAAATTCAAAGAAAAAAATCAAAAAAGCAGAAAAGCAAAATAAAATTCCTAAATTTTTGATCTTGAAACTCAGAAAATAATTATCTCCAAGGATTTTACAGAGTGAAGTGTTTCCTCATGGGTCAGAAGCAGCTTTGAGCCTATCTGTTTTAAAGGCATCATGGTAAGGACTAGCGAGCACCAAAATATTTATCACAAGGATTAATAAATCTCTCCTTGGCTCCTGAGTCCTTCCTATTAGAAATATTCTTAGAGAAGCTACATGCAGCCTCTAGGTTTCAGAATGTGCAAACCATTTACTAATAATGACAGCAATTAATATTATCTATAAAACTAATCATAGACAAATCTCTAAACACTTCAGTTCAGTTCAGTTCAGTCGCTCAGTCGTGTCCAACTCTTTGCGACCCCATGAATCGCAGCACACCAGGCCTCCCTGTCCATCACCAAATCCTGGAATTCACTCAGACTCGCGTCCATCGAGTCAGTGATGCCATCCAGCCATCTCATCCTTGGTCGTCCCCTTCTCTTCCTGCCCCCAATCCTTCCCAGCATCAGAGTCTTTTCTAATGAGTCAACTCTTCGCATGAGGTGGCCAAAGTACTGGAGCTTCCACTTTAGCATCATTCCTTCCAAAGAAATCGCAGGGTTGATCTCCTTCAGAATGGACTGGTTGGATCTCCTTGCTGTCCAAGAGACTCTCAAGAATCTTCTCCAACACCACAGTTCAAACGCATCAATTCTTTGGCACTCAGCCTTCTTCACAGTCCAACTCTCACATCCATACATGACCACTGGGAAAATCATAGCCTTGACTAGACGGACCTTAGTCGGCAAAGTAATGTCTCTGCTTTTGAATATACTCTCTAGGTTGGTCATAACATTTCTTGCAAGGAGTAAGCGTCTTTTAATTTCATGGCTGCAGTCACCATCTGCAGTGATTTTGGAGCCCCAGAAAATAAAGTCTGACACGTTTCCACTGTTTCCATGGCCAAAAGATGCCATGAGCTTCGTTTTCTTAATGTTGAGCTTTAGGCCAACATTTTCACTCTACTCTTTCACTTTCATCAAGAGGCTTTTTAGCTCCTCTTCACTTTCTGCCATAAGGGTGGTGTCATCTGCATATCTGAGGTTATTGATATTTCTCCTGGCAATCTTGATTCCAGCTTGTGTTTCTTCCAATCCAGCGTTTCTCATGATGTATTCTGCATATAAGTTAAATAAGCAGGGTGACAATATACAGCCTTGATGTACTCCTTTCCCTATTTGGAACCAGTCTGTTGTTCCATGTCCAGTTCGAACTGTTGCTTCCTGACCTGCATACAGATTTCTCAAGAGGCAGGTGAAGTGGTTTGGTATTCCCATCTCTTTCAGAATTTTCCACAGTTTATTGTGATCCACACAGTCAAAGGCTTTGGCATAGTCAATAAAGCAGAAATAGATGTTTTTCTGGAACTCTCTTGCTTTTTCCATGATCCAGCGAATGTTGGCAATTTGATTTCTGGTTCCTCTGCCTTTTCTAAAGCCAGCTTGAACATCAGGAAGTTCACGGTTCACATATTGCTGAAGCCTGGCTTGGAGAATTTTGAGCATTACTTTACTAGCGTGTGAGATGAGTGCAATTGTGCGGTAGTTTGAGCATTCTTTGGCATTGCCTTTCTTAGGGATTGGAATGAAAACTGACCTTTTCCAGTCCTGTGGCCACTGCTGAGTTTTCCAAATTAATATTATTTATAAAATTAATCATAGACCAATCTCTAAACACTTACCTAGTTCTAATTTTTAATATATTAATATCTTATTTTATTTTTATATAATTCACAGTACCCTATGAATTATAGATTATTTTTCAAATCTATAATTAAACAAATAATGGCCAATGAAATTCCCCATCTGTAAAGCTATATGATACAATTGAAAACCACTTGGTTATGAGTGCTTAGAAAGAGAGTTCCTGATGGCTCAAATGGTAAAGAATCTGCCTGCAATGCAGGAGACCCGGTTTTGATCTCTGGGTTGGGAAGATGCCCTGGAGAAGCAAATGGCAACTCACTCCAGTGTTCTTGGCTGGAGAAGCCCCATGGACAGATGAGCCTGGTGGGCTACCATCGATGGGATCGCAAAAAGTCAGACATGACTGAGCAACTAACAAGAGTGCGTGAAATAAAATGTTTTCACCTGCCAAAAGTCAATTATATTACAAACTACATCAAAGGAGATATAGATAAGCCTGTGCAGACAATAGTCAGCAATCAATCAATGTTTTGCAAGGAAAAGATGAACATTTCTGTTAGGGCAACCACTGACCAAAATGGCCCGCCATGCAAGATTGTAACCAGGACTATAAGTCATCTTAAAACAGTAGGTCTTCCTAACATGCTTGGAACTAACAAGCTACCACCAACCAGAACAATTCAGGAAAGGTCAGAAGGAGAGAGGAGACTCCAGTCCATAGGTCTTATCAATATCCCAGAATCTCTCTCGCTGAAATCAATCTTGGTTGAGTGATGCACGCATCACCAGGAGGGACTGAGTCAGAATGATTGGCCAGAGACAAACTGGAAACTAACCCCATTCACATAAACCCTGAGACTGGAAGCCACATGGCACAGAAGTTCTCCTGGGTTCCCTTACTCTGTTGCTCTCCACCCCAGTGCCCCTTCCCAGGAAAGTCTTGCTGTGTCAGCCCACGTGCCTCCTTGGACAGTTTATTTCCAAGTGTTAGATAAGAGCCCTGGGCCCTGGAAGGGAGCCCCCTTTTGGCAACATTTCTGAGTCACGTGCGCAGAACACCAGTTACTTTTCCTAAGTAGCAGCTCTGTCACTCCACATGTCTGAGACTAGAGTGTCACCATTAGGCTAGCTACCATTTCCCATTTTCTTCCCAAACTTTTTTCTTTCATTATAACCTGTGAACATGTACATTCCAGATCATACCTCAAACACACTTTGCAGTCTCATCTCCAAAGTTGCTCTAAAAATTAAAATTTGGTTTGGAAAAGATTGCCACAATAAAAAAAAATTTAAATTAGATTTGGTAATGATTTCTGTAGTTCCCTCCCTCCACAAAAGTTTTCAACATGATCAGGTCTAGGAGGCAAGAGAATAGATTTAAATGAGATTATAACACAAAAGACAACATGCTTAATTAACAGATACTTCCAGAGCATATACCAGATACCAGATACCATATATATACCATATCTGGTATATATACCATATACCAGCTAAAATAGATAAAGGGATGAACATGTGGGAAAAACCTTTGCCCTCAGGATTATCATGCTATGGAGGAAAGGAAATAACTATAAACCAATAACATTAATACAATGTATAATAATACACAAAAGTAGTATGGATCATATATTTTGTATTTTTATTTATTAACCTCTGTAATTTGACTAAACCATTAAAAAAACATACACATTTCAGATACGGGAGTTCATTCTGTGGTCTGACATTAGTGATACGAGCACAGGTCAGAGTGACTGGCACTTGCTAATAACTTTCTTGAATCTTAGCAGGATTCTGTTGTCAGTACATTTAAGGGGAACACACCAAGTTGTAAAATCTTGGTTTACATTCGATTTTTCAAATGACTTTTACATGTTTCTTTAGTGCTTTCTGGTTTTGACTGTTTCAGAGGAGAAATTCGAAGCTAGTTAGTTTCACTTTGAATATGGACTAATATGTATTTGGCAGCATTAAGCTCCTTGTTTTTGTTTTGAGGTTTTAAAAATAAGATCTTAAGAGAGTGTCTATATGATAGTTTCTACTTCGTAATTTTACCTATATAAGGTAAGCCTTCTAGCCCTCCAGAGTCTTTACAGCTCTGGAAGATTTACTTCTGTTAATAATTACTGATCCCAATCCCTTCACCTCTTCTTGAGTCAGCTTCTGCAGCATTTGCAGGTCCTGAGTTCTGTGTCATCCATGTACTCTTATGTTAACTTTATCCCCTGAGACATCTCTTATGCATCCTGAGTGTCTTTTGTAAGTTCATCTTCTGGTTCTCTAACTTGATTTTAGCAAGGTTGAAGCTGCTTTTCTTCCATATACAGTAAAGGTCTTATTTATATTTTGTCCACATTCCACTATAGCTTTAAGCACTATCAATTATTTTTCATCAAATCTAGTCCATCTAGTCAATGGTATGGTTTTTCCAGTGGTCATGTATGGATGTGAGAGTTCGACTGTGAAGAAAGCTGAGCACCAAAGAATTGATGCTTTTGAACTGTGGTGTTGGAGAAGACTCTTGAGAGTCCCTTGGACTGCAAGGAGATCGAACCAGTCCATTCTGAAGGAGATCAGTCCTGAGCGTTCTTTGGAAGGAATGATGCTGAAGCTGAAACTCCAGTACTTTGGCCACCTCATGCGAAGAGTTGACTCATTGGAAAAGACTCTGATGCTGGGAGGGATTGGGGGCAGGAGGAGAAAGGGACGAGAGGGGATGAGATCGTTGGATGGCATCATCGATTCAATGGATGTGGGGTTTAGTGAACTCCAGGAGTTGGTGATGGACAGGGAGGCCTGGTGTGCTGCAGTTCATGGGGTTGCAAAGAGTCAGACATGACTGAGCGACTGAACTGAACTGAGGATTAAAAGAAAAAAAAAATCTCATCCTGATATTTTATTTAACTCTCTATATAAATATATTTCAAAGTAGATTTTATTCCAAATCTAAGCATCTTCATTCCCTGAAAGTGAAAGTGAAAGTGAAGTTGCTCAGCCATGTCCTACTCTTTGCAACCCCATGGACTGTAGCTTCCCAGCCTCCTCCATCCATGGGATTTTCCAGGCAAGGGTACTGGAATGGATTGTCATTTCCTTCCCCAGGGGATCTTCCTGACCCAGGGATCAAACCTGGGTTTCCTGCATTGTAGGCAGATGCTTTACTGCCTGAGCCACCAGGGAAGATTACCTCTTCATCACCTAGTTTGTTCCAATAATTTTCCTTAAAACTCATTTTTAAGTTTGGGTTGATAATATTCAGTATTTTGACCAGAACTCGAGAGATATTGCTTTAGAAAGTACGGTGCACTAACTAGGTTTTTCAACATAAACTGGGAGCTTGTTAGAAATGCAGAATCTTAGACCACTCCAGGATCTCCTGGTAATGCATGGACAGGTCTCGAGGAGCTAGGTACTTGGTTGCTGCTGCTGCTGCTGCTGCTAAGTCACTTCAGTCGTATCCGACTCTGTGTGACCCCATAGATGGCAGGTACTTGGTTAGGGGTCATCTAAGTCAGAGAAGATACCAATACCCAAGTCAGTTTTCTAAGTTTCTGTCCCTAACGAGTAGAATGGGGAAAATGCGCTCACCAAACTCTAATGTGACCAAAGAGGGCATGGTGTACAACCCACAAGCCGCTTTACATGTTTATTTAATTACCTATCATGGTTTCTTCTCTAAAGCATGGATTCAAACAGAAACAGCACATTAACTGAACATTTCAAAGCCAGTCCAGTGGAAGACAGCTGGCGAAAATGCAGCTCCGTGGCAGAGAAGGAAGGGAAAACAGACAGCAAGGGTTTGCCTCAGTAGAGGCCAGGTGTTGAGATGTAGGCCAATTACTGTTCATAGTTCTATTTTATCTCTAAAGGTTCAGTTAATTTAGAGTCCATTGCTTTTATTATCAATGTGTAATAAAGATGATGGATGTACTTAGCCAGATAAGCGCAGGCCAAACTGGGATATTCATAACGATTCCTTCTACATGTCACCTTTATTCTGAAGTTGTGTTCTAAGTATTACCACGAGATCTGGGAGGAAGGTGATTCTCAGCCTAATGTGGTCTTTGCCACCTCCCCAGAATTCTGCCATTATAGGAAGAGTGAAAATGTGTTAAGATTCCAAACACATTAGGTCCAGAAAATCCCCCTCTTTTTAGAAAAGAGAATACATCTCATTGGCATAAATTACTTTCTGCCCATTTGTTTATTCAATGACTAACAGACACTTGCATAGGCCTGATGATACGACAGTAAACGAACAGATGAAGCTTTTCCCCTCATAGAGCTTAAAATTTAGGGAAAATACACAGGCACTATAAACATCATCATGCCAAGAGGGGAGTAAGTCATGAAAACCTAGAGATTGCCTGGTACTTGTATGTCTATGCTAGAAGGAAGATATTTGTATTTTATAAACAGTATACTCAAAGGAGCCATCAATTGAAAAGTGAATTTCAGCAGACTTGAAGGAAGAGAGGAAAGGAGACTCATAAACTTTTAAAGGATGAGCATTGAAAGTAGAGGAAACTCAGAGACAATAGCCCATGTTAGGGCAGTAACATATTTTATTTTAAAAATTCAAGGAAAAAATAAAAACAAAACTAAAGACCAGAAAGCTAATCATGCCCACTAGAATCAGATACAAAGTCCTGTCGTTTGTGGCTTCAAAGTATCTTTTTGTCTCCCTGTTCACCCTACTGCCATTGTCCCAATTTCGACCCTCAGTTTCTCTTCCTGGGACTACTGCAGTAGCTTCATTTGCAGTCTCTTCATTTAGCCACATATTAATGAAGTCTATCCTTAGGCAAAAATGTACTCATGCAACTCTGCTGAAAGTTCTTCAAAACTATCCACATGGAGAAAAACAGCACAGCTGATCGACCACACACTCATCCACAAAAGTCAGTTCCTAATGGGCTTGATTTTTAAATCTAAAAAGCATATCTTTAGAAGTTTTAAAAAGAAAATAAAGCAGAATGGATCCATGACCTCCAGGCTAGGGTTGTTTTTCTTAAAAAGGACACGAAATACACAAAGAATAAAGGCAGTGTCTAACAATTCTAACTACAATTATGGACTTGTGTTTATCAAAAATCATCAATACAAAAGCCATAAAAAGGGAAAATAATTTGCAATACATTTACCTGACAAAAGAATGAGTATCCAGTATATGAAAAGAACACCTATAAATTGACAAGAAAAACTTTCAAAAGCTACATGAGCTTTTCACAGAAGTATAAAAGTAAATACATTCTAAGAGAAGAAAACTCTTACCTACTAATTAGATTATTGAAAGTGATTTACAACCTATTAGATCAGACTGAATTTCTTTTTCAGTACTGACTCACCAGGTCACAGAAAGCAGATGTAAGAAGTGGGTTGTAAATCAGTGAAATCAATTTGAAAAACTGTTTAGTATTACCTTTTAAAATTAAAATGGACACTTACTACAACCAAGAAATAACATCCTAGATACAATCAATATTCCAGAAAAAGCTTTGCATAGTTACGTGATGGAACACAGATAAAACATAGAACAACACTGACAATAAGAGCAAAAAGAAACAAAAAAGCAGCTATCAAAAGGCTAGAATATAAATGAAATGGGAGATAAGTTCTCTACAGCTGCATTAACGGAGAGAGAGAAATCTCACTAACATAAAATTGAATTTTAAAAAGTCACCAAAATAGATGTTAGGTGTTATGCTGTTTAAACTAGTTTCTGAAATGGGGTGCTGCTCATCAATAAGCATAAGGTTTTGGTCATACAAGAGAAATAAGTTCCAGAGCTCTGCAGTACAGCATCGGACCTATAGGCAACCGTACTCATCGTGCACTTAAAAACTGGCGAAGAGGGTAAATCTGATGCCAAGCGTGCTTTTCACAATAAAAGACAGATAAATAAATAAACAAACCATATATTGTGGCTGCTGCTGCTACGTCGCTTCAGTCGTGTCCAACTCTGTGCGACCCCAGAGACGGCAGCCCACCAGGCTCCCCCATCCCTGGGATTCTTCAGGCAAGAACACTGGAGTGGGTTGCCATTTCCTTCTCCAATGCATGAAAGTGAAAAGTGAAAGTGAAGTCACTCAGTCGTGTCCGATCCTCAGCGACCCCATGGACTGCAGCCTTCCAGGCTCCTCAGTCCATGGGATTTTCCAGGCGAGAGTACCAGAGTGGGGTGCCACTGCAGAGATGTGTATAAATTTAAAAACACTATTTATCCCCCTGGAGAGTATTAAGATTTTTGAGGTGCATAATGGAAGCCTCAGTTGTTTTACTAATGATCAATATGTTAAACTGGGTAGGTGGGAGCACGATATATATATATGTGTGTGTGTGTGTGTGTGTGTGTGTATAGGGTTATATATATAATAGGCTATATATATATATAATAGCTAATATATATATAGGGTTATATTTTACATGTACATAGTTTTTATTCTTTGAATAAACGTTATATTTCATAATTTACAAAGAAGCAGAGTGAGTGTTAGAAACAGCAAATACTGAGCACAAATCCCAGATGCTTTACTTGGTGTAACACACAGGAAGATTCACCATTTCTCTCCCTCACATATAAAATTGAAATGGAAGATTAGAATGTTTGGCATGTACTGAATAAATATTGAATATTATGGGTGAAGGTTCTTCAGTGACTTCTTATAGCTTGTTCTCTTTGCATGACTTATGTGCTGCCTTAAACTGGCCTCAGCCAACCTGTCCAGCTTCATTTCTTATCACTGTCTCCTCTCACTGCTGCTCCAGCCATGTGTCATCATTCTGTATCTCTCTCCCTTCAGGTCCAAGCCCATTTACCTGCCATTAACCCTCATATCTTGAGACAAATCACTCTTCTACTGTGAAGTATACATTACTATAGAACCGACTCCTGATGAAGTAATTTAGTGTTTATATGTCTCCATTACCATAGCACTGTCAGCTACATGAGGATAGGGATTATATTTTTCATCACTGTATTACAAAACAAAACAACATGCAAAATATAAACAATCAATAGACATCCATTGAAAGGATAAAATCATAATTTTGAAATAACCTTAGTTCTCCACTTCTGGGTTGGATTTTAAAAAAAAATAAAGCATGTATAAGCTTATTAATCATGAATAGATGAATATTTTTTTGCAGAAAAACTAATGAAGTATTCTGGAAAAAAGATATGGTTTAATTGTCAATATCTTCTTATTCTAAGATTATATAAAAATATATTTGTAATTACCTATGAAAGGATACACATATCTGTATCATCCTTAGAATATTATAAAGTTGAAACAAATGAAATATACATTTAATTCTATAATGTCATGCTGTCTATCAAAAATAATAAATAATTCAAAATGGCAAAATTGAGTCAATTTCTTTACTAGATTTAAATCAATTGTTATATTTATTTTCTGGGTGATCTAGTAAAATGATCCAAATTAATCTTACGTCATTCTGATTTCAGTTTGCGGTACCCACTGCACACAGAAAATGTGGTTTACAATCTAGAAATGGCTAAAATGAAAAAAGAAATTCTAAAGTATTCATTCAAAATAACCTTTAGATTTTTTAAGTTTATTATTTTTCTTTTCATTTTACTACATGTACAAATAATAATGCTCAAAGTGTGTAAACAGCAAGTACTTAAGTGACATGAAAAATGAATTGGAATGTATGGCTTAATCTATAACTGTTCATTCTTCATAATACAAACAGAAAGCACCAGGTCCACTGCACCTTATAATAATGAGAGTTAATTTATTGGAGAATGTTTTAATAGATATTAGAAGATGAATAAGAAAAAAATGGTCTGAGAGAAAAGTAAAGAAAGAAAAAGAATTGGGCTAGTGCTATGAGATCCCTTAAGAATATTCTTATAAAAATTAAATGTGTTTTGTAAGGAAATAAAAATAAACTTGTTCAAAGTATGTCATGTTTGTCTTTGCAGTTACAGAAGATGAGAAATAGGAAAAGAAAAGGAAAAAAAAAAAAAAGCACCCTGCTTCAGAGATATCTTGTATAAATCAGCACTTCTCAGTCTTACGAATAGGATTCATCGGTCAGTTCAGTCATCAGTCAGTCTGACTCTTTGCAACCCCATGGACTGCAGCACGCCAGGCCTCCCTGTCCATCACCAACTCCTGGAGCTTTCTCAAACTCATGTCCATCAAGTTGGTGATGCCATCCAACCATCTCATCCTCTGCTACACCCTTCTCCTCCTGCTTTCAATCTTTCCCAGTATCAGGGTCTTTTCCACTGAGTCAGCTCTTCACATCAGGTGGCCAAAGTATTGGAGTTTCAGCTTTAGCACCAGTCCTTCCAATGAATATTCAGAACTGATTTCCTTTAGGATTGAATGGTTTGATCTCCTTGCAGACCACGGGACTCTAGAGTTTTCTCCAACAAAACAGTTCAAAAGCACCAGTTCTTCAGGATGCAGCTTGATTTATAGTTCAACTCTCACATCCATACATGACTTCTGAGAAAACCATAGCTCTGACTAGACAGACCTTTATTGGCAAAACAATCTCTCTGCTTTTTAATATGCTGTCTAGGTTGGTCATAGCTTTTCTTCCAAGGAGCAGGCATCTTTGAATTTCAGCCATGAAATTAAAAGAATTCATTCAGAGATCTTGTTAAAAGAAAGATTCGGATGCCATTTGGTCTGGGGTGGCACTAGAGAGTCTGCATTTCTAACAAGTTCCTGGGTGATGCTGATATTGCTGGTCTGGACCACACTTTCATTAACTTCCAGAGACAGAAGAAATTGAATTGTAGTTCCACCTTGTAGTCCCATTGAAGTCTTAGCTCTGCTACATATAATCATGTCACTTGGATGTATGGCAGCCTCTGAGTCTTAATTAGGTAGATAAATAATACTTTGCTGATCTTGTTGTGAGATATTACGAGGATGTCAGTAAATACTCAAGCACAAAGAAGGTATGCAGGACTATCAGTTTGCTTTACTGAATGCTTTAAAAAATATTTGTTCAAATTGGTGTTACTGAAAATGCAACTATTATATCTCAAGTGTAATGAAAATAAATAGGTCAATATATCACCTGAATAAGTCAAAATTAGATGCAATTTCATTTTTAGAACACTTATATTTCACTGTACTTTAACAAATATCTCATTTATAAGCTGAACATGATTAGAAGGAAATAAATTGTTGGAAAGATATTGCAAACATTCAGAAAAGAAAGAGGTTAAAACATGTTTTGAGATGGTGATTTCCTCCCATGACATTTTTGTCTGACAACCAATTAGGGCCTTGGCAGCAAACAGTCTTCAGGAGAGCTTTAATTCCATCAAATTAAAGTAAAGAAAGGTTGAAACAAAATGGAAGCTTGAGTCTTTCAAGTGTAAGTAGAAAATACGTAGAAATATTTCAAAAATAAAATGATTAGCATCAGCCAAATAGGAACTGAAAATGTTATAAACAAATATAACATTTTCATATTATGCCTGAGAGGTTACCTAAATCATGTATTAAACTTTACTATGACAGACTCTATCAGAAACACTTAGGATCAACTAAAGAGGAAGGTGAGACTTGTCTAATTTTGTTCCCTGGTTCCGGAAGCCCTATCAGACCACTTACATCATTCGTGTCTAAGTTTCTGTCTGCCATTCAATAATGATTCTCTTTTCTTCTCCTGTTTAGCTACTCTGAAATGATGTGCCAATGGCACATGACAACTCTAAAAGTCAGAAATGTGAGACAACATCTTAAAATGAAAGTCTTTTCTAGAAACTAAAACTCTGAAAAGTCTCTATCAGGTTTAAGCAGGGCTTCCTTTAGCTGCATCCCTTATAGCAACTTTGGGTCCCTGAGAAGAATCTTGACTTACTATCTACCACCTTGCCCATCCTCTGCTAACGCATGAGTCTACAAACTGCACCACCGCTGCTGAGCTCACACCCTCTAGAGCCTATGCCCTACAACAAGAGAAGCTGCCACAACGAGAATCCAAGGCACCACAACCAGAGAGCAGCCCCTGAGTAGCAATGAAGATCAAGCACAGCCAGAAATAACTAACTTAAAATTTAAGGATGAAAAAAACAATAGCGTCATCCAAACATTTAGACACCTGGCATAACTCCAAACCTTAACTGTCATCTGCAATAGTTGGAAATACTTATAAGTCATGCTTATAAAAGAAGGTGGCAATGAGATTTCATGGGAGTCTCAAACTTCTTTGGGTCCCATGCCTGCCCAAAGGCCACATTTGGTGTTTTAGGGGATACCGTTTGCCTTCCAAAGAACGTAACAGGAGCCACCCAGTGGTTCTGTAAAACAAATGGTTCTCTAGCAACAGAACAGGATAGAGTTCTTTTTTTTTTTTTTTAATATTTTTAAGAAATCACCATTCCATAAAGTCTCCCTAAAGCTACATTTTTTCCTTTCCTCTCACTGGATATTCCAGGACAAATCTGAGAATAAAAATCTTCAGCAATAGTAGTAAAAAATTAAAACATTTTGATCTGAACTCAGAAGTCCTTGGCCTGTGTTCACTTGCCTATGGCCCACTGAACTCAGAGAATTTAGTCTGAAATGGAGCTTAGTTACTACAGAGCTATCTCTAATTTTCTAGAGGAAGACCATGAGGCTCAAGGAGCTTAACCAATTTCCCCCAATCATAATAAACTCATCAGATGCATCTCCATGGAGACCACACTGGCTCAGGTTCATGTCAACTTCTTCATGCTCGAATATGTTAGCTTTGTAACTGATGGATCTGGTTCTACTCTCCAGCCATCGCTCCGCTTTCCAACAGATTTCATACCGGGGGCTGAAAGGACCTGCCTCATCCAGCAACAGGAAATCTCTCCTTCAAGCCAGCTTGATTCCTACTCATTATCCTCCAAACATATTTTCCTTCAGTCCATACCTAGGACAGGCTCATATCTTTCCCACAACAGACACAGGTAAGATATTCCTTCTCCTAGCCTTCTCCTTGGGTTCTCCAAGTTGCTGGTCTTTCTCATGCTCACATTTCAGCCTACATTGTATCACACATATGTGTCTTCATTGAAGCTCCCTTTGTTATCCTCTTCCACAGATTCTTACTATTGTATCCATAGTGCCAAGGAATCTCAATTACCTTTTACTTGTCACCTCTTAGTTTATCACCATTATTACACTAGCATGAAAACAATATCATTAGGACAAATGTCTTAAATAAAAAAGACAAGGATCTTGTATTTTTTCTGAAATAAAAAGGCTAGGGTTTTATATATATATATATACACATACATACATATATTTGCTTTCCAAGGACTCACCAATCAGTGGTTAGCTTGGAACTCTGCACACACACTAAACCAACTCTTTACAGAACCCTGTGGATAGGTACTCTGTCCTCTGGGCTAAGTGATATATTAACAATCAATACTACCACTAATATCAATCACCTCAGATATGCAGATGACACCACCCTTATGGCAGAAAGTGAAGAGGAACTAAAAAGCCTCTTGATGAAAGTGAAAGAGGAGAGTGAAAAAGTTGGCTTAAAGCTCAACATTCAGAAAACGAAGATCATGGCATCTGGTCCCATCACTTCATGGGAAATAGATGGGGAAACAGTGGAAACAGTGTCAGACTTTATTTTTTTGGCCTCCAAAATCACTGCAGATGGTGACTGCAGCCATGAAATTAAAAGACGCTTATTCCTTGGAAGAAAAGTTATGACCAACCTAGATAGAATATTCAAAAGCAGAGACATTACTTTGCTGGTGGTCATGTATGGATGTGAGAGTTGGACTGTGAAGAAGGCTGAGTGCCGAAGAATTGATGCTTTTGAACTGTGGTGTTGGAGAAGACTCTTGAGGGTCCCTTGTACTGCAAGGAGATCCAACCAGTCCATTCTGAAGGAGATCAGTCCTGGGATTTCTTTGGAAGGAATGATGCTGAAGGTGAAGCTCCAGTACTTTGGCCACCTCATGCGAAGAGTTGACTCATTGGAAAAGACTCTGATGCTGGGAGGGATTGGGGGCAGGAGGAGAAGGCACAACCCAGGATGAGATGGCTGGATGGCATCACGGACTCGATGGACGTGAATCTGAGTGGACTCCGGGAGATGGTGATAGACAGGGATGCCTGGCGTGCTGCGATTCATGGGGTTGCAAAGAGTCGGACACGACTGAGCAACTGAACTGAACTGAACTGAATATCATCTATGGAAGAAGACAAAATGTTCATCTGAACAAGATAATGTTGATAATGCCAAGAAATAACAGTAGGTCTTCAGGGTCAGAAATGACCTCCTTCAATAAATAATCATTTCATAAGCATATTGACTTTGGACTATTATGTCAGTAAATGTAGTTTATCCTGTAAACATTAAAGTGCCATTAATTTCATGCCTGACACTGGATGGCTAAACTTAGAGAACAGATGAAGTCCAAGACTTCTTCTGGACAGCAAGGATATCAAACCAGCCAATCATAAAGGAAATCAACCCTAAATATTCACTGGAAGAACTGATGTTGAAGCTGAAGCTCCAGTACTTTGGCCACCTGATATGAAGAGTCAACTCATTGGAAAAGATCCTGATATTGTGAAAAATTGAGGGCAGGAGAAGGGGGCAACAGAGGATGAGATGATTGGATGTCATCACTGATACAGTGGACAAGAGTTTGAGCTAAATCCAGGAAATAGTGAAGGACAGAGAAGCTGGCATGTTGCAGTTCATGGGGTTGCAAAGAATTGGACACAACTGAGCAACTGAACAATAACAACAACAAGCCTTATTCTATAGGGAAACATCCACATATTTGGATACAGAATTTATCACTCTTATTACTTGTATTTACATATTCATTTGCTTCATTAACATTAAAAGCAGGTTAATTTAAACACTAAGTTTTCATATAACTCAAGAGTGGTCTTCTAAAGACAAATTTTAAGGGAAAGAACAAACAACATTTATTAACTGTTTTGAAAAAAAATATTTGCATACTAAGATGCTGTTAGTATAAGCATCCTGAAAAGATACAGTTGAAAAGGAAATTTTAATGAAATTATCTGCCCCAAAGTCTTTTTCCCCCCAATTGTTGAAATGCTGTATGTTTAAAGGCAAAAGATGTCAACTAAAAAGAATTGACTTGTCAAAAATACAAAGGTATAGATTTTAAACAAAGGAGAAGTCATATCCCATGAAAGTTTATCTAGGGTATTTCTGCTTTAGGGGATATGTTAAACTATGTAATTCAGACCACCTTTTTCACTAAAAATATTAAAAGCTGGGAAAGATTGACAGCAAAAGAAGAGGGTGGCAGAAGATGAGATAGGTAGATAGCATCACCAACTCAATGGATGTGAATTTGAGCAAATTCTGGGTGATACTGAAGGATGGGGAAACTGGGCATGCTGCAGTCCTTGGGGTTGCAAAGAGTCGGACATGAATCAGTGACTGAACGACCACAACAACATAAAGTATTAGTATAAAACTAAGGGAAACGTACATTAAAAATCTTCTTAAAAGCATTGTAGGGTAGAGATGACAAAAAGGATTTGTCAGGCCAACATCTAGATAAATGAGAATATATAAAGTGGTAAACAGATCAGGGAAGTCATTTGTATCCTAAGAAATCTCACCAGTAACAATAAAATTGAACTTTGGCTTGGATGACCAGAGCGTACCCAAGTTTAAAACTGTAAGTGTAGTCTCTTTAAAAGGAAATTAGACCTGAAAATAGCTAAATATTTGAGATAAATTTTAAGCAGAAAAATAAAACCACCATTCTTCATTCAAGGAAACAGCATGAAAAACTAGTGGAGCTGATTAGCAAAGGGAAAATAAAATTCCCTGAAAAGTCATAACACCAAACCTTTCTCTTACATGGATGTAGTTTAAACTCACCTGAACGGGCCAAGGAATTTCAAGGCATGATTTTAAGGATTTCCAGGCACTCAGAACTCCTGGTAACTAAAATTTAAAAAGGCATTTCCATTGAACTCCTCACAAATTTGCAAAATAATTTACACCAGTAATTTCTAAAGAAAATCTCCAGTACACACATGCACATGAAACACACAGGGAAATAAGTTTCTGTGAATAAAAGTCATCAGTGGAAAAATAAAACACAAATTTCGATACAGACATGGTTTTTAGTGTAGCTTACCATGTTTTAGAGGAACTGAAGAGCCTCTTGATGAAAGTGAAAGAGGAGAGTGAGAGAATTGGCTTAAAGTTCAACATTCAGAAGACAAAGATCATGGCATCTGGTCCCATCACTTCATGGCAAATAGATGGGAAAACAGTGGAAACAGTGTCAGACTTTATTTTGGGGGGCTCCAAAATCACTGCAGACGGTGATTACAACCATGAAATTAAAAGACGCTTACTCCTTGGAAGAAAAGTTATGACCAACCTAGATAGCATATTGAAAAGCAGAGACATCACTTTGCCAACAAAGGTCTGTCTAGTCAAGGCTATGGTTTTTCCAGTGGTCATGTATGGATGTGAGAGTTGGACTGTGAAGAAAGCTGAGAGCCGAAGAATTGATGCTTTTGAACTGTGGTGTTGGAGAAGACTCTTGAGAGTCCCTTGGACTGCAAGGAGATCCAACCAGTCCATTCTAAATGAGATCGGTCCTGGGTATTCTTTGGAAGGAATGATGCTAAAGCTGAAACTCCAGTACTTTGGCCACCTCATGCGAAGAGTTGACTCATTGGAAAATACTCTGATGCTGGGAGGGATTGGGGGCAGGAGGAGAAGGGGACGACAGAGGATGAGATGGCTGGATGGCATCACCGATTCAATGGACATGAGTTTGAGCAAACTCTGGAAGTTGGTGATGGACAGGGAGGCCTGGCATGCTGCAATTCATGGGGTCGCAAAGAGTCAGACACAACTGAGGACTGAACTGAACTGAACTGAACCATGTTTTTAAAAAAGAGAAAAAGTCAAGATAGAAAGTATGTGTATGTAACATAGCATAGCAAACTACAACCTAGTATTTTGGGGAAAAACATAATTGCTTGAGTGAAAAAAGAAATCAAGATTTTAAAACTGGATCAAATTATCAGATCAGAAATAGCCAAAGAGATACATAGCAAACTGGAAATAAGGAACAGGACTTATCTAGAATTCAGCAGAGATCAAATAACATGAGAAAAATCAAGAAAAATAGACATGGAAGATAGTGAGGATCTAACATGCATTCGAGGTTTCTAAAAAAGAATAGGGAGGGAATAAAATAGAGGCCACATTTAGACATAACAGATAAGAAATTACCAAAAGGATGAAATAAGCACAGATTTAAGAATTCAAAGAATTCCAAATAGAAAAATAAAAAAAAACCCTGTGCACGGTTTATTATAGGTAAACTCCAGAACTTAAAAACAATAGATTAACATCAGTTAAAAACACTGATTACCTCCAGAGAAATAACAGACTAATAGCAACAATGGGAGCCACTGAAAGTAGGGAAAGTAGAACATATCTTCATTATGTTAAAGAAAAAAGATTCTTGGCTAGAATTTATATTCCAATGAAATTATCTTCTAAGTCTGAAGCAAATAAAGACATTTCTGGATAACCAAACAGAAGAGAGAGTTTGTCACCAGCAAAACATTACTAATCAGCTGCATTACATTCCACTTAAAAATAAAATTAATATATTTTATATATACATAATTAAAATATATAACAAACTATGTCAGGAAATTGTACCAGCTAAAAGAATAAAGTAATAATGTAAAACTTGCAAAATTGTTTCTTAATCAGGAATAAAAATTGGATAGAATCAAAAATACGAAAAGCTTTGCTTCTAACCATGTTTGGTTACCTGGGACCTACCCTTCCTGCTACATACAACTAAAAAACAAATATTATCAGACATTCGAAGTCAAGCAGTGCAGAACTGTGATCACTGAGAGTGGAGACTTGAGGGGAATCAAATGAGGTTAGCCTGCTGATTGTTCTGGCTTTCCACCTGTAGATGCCTTCTGAACCATGGCTGGGGTATCCCAAGCAAAACACGTGATTTCACTAAATTGGGGAGACAGAGACAGAAGTTGGAAAACCAAAGCAGCTCAAAACCATGGCTTCCCTTTGGCTTCCAGTCTGCTTTCTACTTTTGTGAGGGTCAACTTAGCAGAGGTGGCTCCTCCCCATCATGGTAGTTAAATACAGGTTTCCCAACACTTGCAGAACCTCACTGCTCTCTCCCAGGAGACCATGGCTCCGGTAGCCAGTGACATTTGAGACACATTAGCCAGTGACACTTCAGAACCAACTGCCCAGAACCTCGTCCAGTGAGTTTCAGCACTGGGATCCCTTCCTCTGAGTGAGCAAATATTAATAGCAACAATCTCTCCTTTTGTTTCCCAGATCATACAATGAAAAACATATATAACAGCTGCTTCCTGCAGCTGCCACCTCTGTGATAATTCAAGGATTTTTTGGTTGTTTGTTTTGTTTTTCTAGTCACATAATTACATGTGGGATGTAGATAGTATCTAGTTAAAATAATTTAATATAAAGAATTGTTAAGAAAAACTGTCTGATCTCAGTCTCCTAATTGGGCCTGATTGTTATAACTTGCACAGCAAGACAATTTAATTCAAGGTGTATTAAAGATCTAAATACAAAAAGCAAAAATACAAAAGTTTTTGAAAGTGATATAGGAGTATACTTTCAAAAATTCAAGGTTGAGATGGACCTCTTATACACAATCCCCAAAGCACAAACTAAAATGGAAAACATAGGAAAACATAGGTAAGCATTACATTAAAATCCATAATTAACTTCAATCACCAAAAGCATCAGAAACCCAGTGAAAGCTGAAATCATAGTATATTACCAACATACACTTAAGCATACGGCCAAATATTTTCAATAGTGAAGAAGTACTATTACTCAGGAAGAAAAAAAAAAACTGGTAACCAAAGAGAAAAATGGGCAGAAGACTCGAAGAAGCTCTCAAAACAAAAAAGGAAGGGGATCCAAATGACCATAATACATAAGGAAACATGGTGATGGAAATATAAATTAAGTCTAAGACAAGACACATTTATATAGAGAGCAAAGAGGTGAAATAAAAAACTCCAAAATAATACCTATTGTTAAGGATGCAAAGCAACTGGAATGTCAATGGCTATTGCCGCCTTGCTAAACTTGTGGCATTGCCTAGGACATCTGGGCATGTACAACCCCCTTCAAGTCAGTCAATCCATTTCCAGCTATATATTTTAGAGAAACACTATATTCAGAACAGGTCTGATATTTTTTTTCCCTTGTTTCAAGTTCTTGGCTTTTGCCTTAGGACAATGCAATATCAGAAAATGGCTTCTCCTTACAGTGTCTGTGGAGGCTTCTCATTGAAGGGCTGTGTAAATTGTTGAAAATAAAGTCTGAAGCCTCTCTGTAAACACACAAGAAATCAATAGAAGATTCATTAAATTACAGTATCCAAGGTAATCATAGTTTATTTTCTAGAGTGTTTTGAGTAAGAGGAAACTTTTCAATAATCTTTGCTGTGCTTAAGATAATAATGCTGTTAATTAGTTTCCTTCCTTCAGAGACTTCCTGGGGATTTTATAAACTATTTCTCTTTCACCCTCATGGGAAAGAAATCATGCATTCAAACTGCAATCAATGCAGGCAACTCTATGGAAAGGGATTGTCTTCTCCACTTGACGTGCTCCCATTATTTCATATTCTTAATCCATTTATCTCTGCTGCAAAGAGTGAGACACAGGGAGGGAGACTACATCCCAGGCAAATTCCTGGCCAGATGGATCAGGAGGAATTGTGGCATAAAAACAGCAGTGAAAAGAACACCAGACACAGCAGACTATATTCTAATTTGCAAATTAAGTATCTTACTAAATGGCTGACCTTGGAAGTACAGAATGCTCTCAGTCATACAGTTGCTTATATGTAAGAAGTTTTGCTCAAAGGAAGATTTCTCATGACTTAGTTCAAAAACATCTTTCAAGGGCCTAATCTGTGAAATGCAAGATAACATGCATTTGCATATTTCATTTTTGTTTAGATAGCTCTTATTCTATGAAAATTTGAGAGTCCTAATAATAACGTTGGACACTATGAGACCATGATTAAATAAATAGAACATTAACTTATTCAGTCTAAATTGAAAGACGAAGAGCTGAATTCTAATGTCTGTTGATGTGATTGAGGTAATTCTCAAAACAGTCCAATAATACTAAGAATAATAATTAACATTTATTGGTTACTTCTTAGGTCCTGGGGCTAGATGCAACACAGATGTCTCATATAATCCTTATATCAGCCATATTAGAGAAAGATGAAATATTTTAATTTTCATGTGAAGACAGAGGTCAAGAAAAGTTAGGCTGCTTGTATACCTTTACATTGAGGTATACAGGTACCTCATCTTGGAGGGGCAAGAATTCAAACCCAGGCCTGCCCACTTCCAACAGACTCCGCTTGTTCTACTATAAGCTTCAGTCTTAGAGTACATTTTTTAGTGCCTAGTATCTGCCAAGACAGCATCAGGTGCTTAGGGTTGGATCTGATATTTCCTTATGGTGTTCTATTATCATCAAGATTATAACAGAAAAAAAAGAGGAAAAAAAATGAAATATAATAAACTACAAAAGAAAAGGATAACTGCTAAACTTACATGTGCAACATGCAAAAATGTACTGTTTGGGGAGGGAGGTGAACCAGGGAAAGTTCATAGAAGAGAAACCTGAAGTGGATCTGGAAGGATGAGAAGACGTTTGCCAAGCTGAGAAGAGGGGAGGATGCTAAAAAGTACAGCAAAAACACAGAGCAAAGATTTTTCAGATACAAATATAAATGATTTATTTGAGGAGAAGTTAGAATTTTTACTTTAAGTGCCTTCACTTTTAAAGAGAAAAAAAAAAAGATAAATAAATAAATAAAATAAAATACCCACCAAAAAAAAATAATAATAATAAAAAATAAAGAGAGGGTGTTGGAAAGAGCAGACACAGAGCTCAGCGGAAAGAATATATGACCGAAAAGGAAGGTCAGCTAATACTTGCTAGTACAAGATCTGGTCTAAATAGAGGGTGTGTTCAGTAACCACCATTTCCAAGTCACTGGGACTCTCTCATAGTGTGATCTTGCAGTGTCTCCATCGGCTGGGACCTTCAAAATTCAAAACCTCTGATGGCTTAGACCTACTGAAACTGAAGCTTCATTTCCTCAATATCACTAGAGGATGTGTGTACACATTACATTTAAAGAGCACTGATTAGATCAAAACAATAAACTCTAAGAGAAGCTGATGTAAAGTTACATGATTGACTTCAATATACTTGGGATACTGTCATCCCAATAAGGCAGTCTATTGACTATATAGCAAGCTAACTGTTATCTAATCAGACTAAGTGTGGCTAAAGTTTCCACACTTGGTGACTCCTTTGGTGAGGGAAGATAAATTTGAGAATGTGTATCTCCCCAGCAAACTTACAGACCATGTTGAAATGCCAGGGCTCTGTAAGTTATATCAGTTTTGACTATCTGCAGTCCCAAGCCTAACAAAGGGCAGTTACTTGGTGACAGAAAGGGTGTCTGGATGAAAATGGATTGAGAAGAGTCATTCACATTTATTAAGGCTCTGTGTTGTGGTGAACATTTTACATATGCATTCTCATTTAAGACTCACTTAAAAGAGAGGAATCTATATATAAGATAGATGACCAACAAGGACCTGCTGTACAGCACAGAGAACCCTACGCAATATCCCATAATAACCTATATGGGAAATAATCTAAGAAAGAATGAATATATGTATATGCATTACTGAATCACCTTGCTATACACCTGAAACTAACACAATGTTGTAAATCAACTATACACCAATTTTTAAATAAATAAAGAAAGAGGAATCTGGGGCTTCTAAAGGATATTTTAATTTTCCTAGGTGTGACTGTAGCAATAATACTGATAGTTTTAGTGATAGATAAAAGTACTAGCATTTACTTTGCACTTTGCTATTGTTGTTTAGTTGCTAAGTCATGACTGACTTTTTTGCAATTCCGTGGACTATAGTGTGAAGTCTCCTCTGTCCATGGGATTTCCCTAGCAAGAATACCGGAGTGAGTTGCTATTTCCTCCTCCAGGGGATATTCCCAATCCAGGGATCAAATGTGCACCTTCTTTACTGGCAGGTGGATTATTTTATTTTATTTTACCACTGAGCCACCAGGGAAGTGATACTGTGTATTTACTATGTTCAAAATACCAGCCTAAATGATTCTGTGCTCATTATCTTCTCTAATTTTCACCATAAACCTATGAGAAGATATGACTGCTTCCATTTTACAAATTAAGGCTGGAAAAGTAGACAGTTTAAGTGATTTGCTCAAGGTGATATAACTTAAAACTATCTTAACACTATTTATGTTTGAACATAGGTGTGCTTGACTCAAAAGCCCACACTCTTTCATTAGCATCAAAATAACTCCAAAAGCCATCTTTTTTTCATTTGTAATCTTCTTCAAATGGCATATTCTTCATGGCATAATCTTCTTCAAAGGGCTTCCCTTGTGGCTCAGCTGGTAAAGAATCTGCCTGCAATGGGGGAGACCTGAGTTCGATTCCTGGGTTGGGAAGATCCCCTGGAGAAGGGAAAGGCACCTACCCACCCAGGATTCTGGCCAAGAGAATTCCATGGACTGTAGAGTCCATGGGGTCACAAAGAGTCAGACACAACTGAGTGACTTTCACTTTCACTTTCAAATGGCATAAGAGAGATTCCCAATTCTCTCATAACTTTTCAAAGAAAGAGAGAAAGAAAGAAAAGGAGATTGTTCCAGGTGAATGATTACATAGAGCAAGATTTCTAAGATTTACAAATCAGATTATTGAACTAACATTTGGTAAAAACATGCCTTTCAGCAAAGATGAAATAAGTATACTTTTGCTTCAGTTGTCAGAGAAGGATGGGTAACTTGATTTTCCCAATTTATTCTGTCATGTCAAGTCTCACACAAATAATAAGCACAGAAATATTTACATGCAATTTACAAGATATTAACTATACATTTTCAAAACAAACTTCTAAACTAACCCCCACATCCATTTATCAAGTTATCTCATTACCCAGTCACACTGTAACAAAATCAGTGGATTTTTCTACATCCATCCAACACAGGTATCTATACTGCCGGGTAGAATGATTTAGTGGAGAAGGCAATGGCACCCCACTCCTGTACTCTTGCCTGGAAAATCCCAAGGATGGAGGAGCCTGGTAGGCTGCAGTCCATGGGGTCGCTAAGAGTCGGGCACGACTGAGCGACTTCACTTTCACTTTTCACTTTCCTGCATTGGAGAAGGAAATAGCAACCTTAGCAGCCGCAGCAGAATGATTTAGAGGAAGTGAAAGGGTTTGGGTCTTCACACAAATCTGTTTAAATCCCAAATCCCCACTAATAGTCACATGGCCTCAGATAAGTTCTTTCATACTCTCTAAATTACAATTTATTTCACATTGAGCAATCATTTGGGTTATTGTGGAGGACTGTTGTGAAGATTCAACACAACCACAAAGAATCTGGTGAATAGGACTGCAGCACAGATGGTTCTTTTCTTCCACATTAACCCTGGCATTTTACATAAACAAAATGAGAAGATACATGTTTCTAGCTTGAAATCAATATATCTGAGTAAACAAGATAAATTGTTTAATTAAATTGACAAGGACATGCAAAGTTCTGAGCAGTTACCATAATCTCTAGTTTTTTTAGTTTTGGTCCGTTAAATCTGAGTTTCCCAATTTGATCACCTTGAATGGAACATTTGTTTGCACTGCAGTTAGATCATGCAGAGTAGCTTCAGACTGATTTACAAAGAATGAGGCACATATGTTCAGACCCTCCTGCGGCTTCATTTTCTGCTGCTGCACACAACTTCCCGCTCTAACTTGTAGATATTTACAGTTATATAAGATGCCACTTGCTTGTGACAACACACTGAAACTTCTCTCTCAGTCCTGAATGATCTTTCCTTTTCGTAACGTCTAATTAAATATTATTTAAGGAATTTGATTTTAAAAATTCACAATAAGTACAAGTAATCTCTACTGGATTTTACTTTTGTTTCTATCCAGATCATTGTTATTTTTAACATGTAGTTTGATAGTAAATTGAATCTATATCTAACGGTAGAACTTTCCCCATATTTGCAAAGAGATGCTTTCCTCATACTCCTAAAATAAAAACTGGTCAGTGCAACTTACATATAAGAGACTTTGGTAATTTAAAAGGACTTAGAAAAAGCAGAGTATGGGATAGCAATGAATCATGTTGAGTGTTAAATTGAACGTGTCTATTGGAACAGATAATCTGAATTTACCATCACATCCCACAGACGTTATGCGGAGAAAACAAATGTCATAGGAGCTCCTGAGCATATCCATCCTCCAGATTATTACTTTCCCTATAAATTCTGTGCACTCTTCAAACACAGTCTTAAAAGATAAGCTTTGTTTGCCCCAGGTAAACAGGCATTTTCATCCACAATATATCTGTCATATTTGACTGTGCTGCCACTCAGGAGTGTGGCAAAAGGCAGTTGAAGATTACAATTTTCCATTTGCACAAAGTCTACCTTATGAAATCTGTGGATACCAATGACACAATAATTAGCCCTCACTTCCCTAATGCCACAGCTTTTGATGCCAGAAATTCATTGTTGGACGACCTGGAAACCTGCTAACAGTCGTCATTCCATTTGGAATGTGTCAGATAATTTTTTGAAGACAAAAATAAAAATTTTACAACACTGTCTTTCCAATGTATAAGGGAGCTGACAGAGAGTCACCACTTCAACCGTTCAGTTTTCATATATATATATATTATATACATATTTCAGTCCTATATTCTAGTTCTCAACTTGTACTGATTCCAACACCATAGATACATTTTTCCAAAGCCCTGAAATTAAACATGGTGGTTGGAATATGTTAAATGGTTTAATATATATACATCCAAACGGTTGGCACATCTTGGAAGAAAAACTTCTCTAGCAAAGCACACCAGTCTCTACATAATAGGAATATTTCAGCACACACTCAGTATCCCAGAACTTAGTTTCCTGAAATACCTTTGTAGCACTTACTTTATTTTATTTCACTATTTTGTCCTATAAACAAATGCATATTTACTCTAATATCTTCTCCTCCCCCTTTCAGAAAGATTCAGCCAAATCTTTCCCACCTTCCAGCTTCTCCAAATCTCTTTCCTGGAGTTAGGCATGGTCACAAGAACCCTAGTTTACAGTCATTAAAACCTGATTTTGCCCCCAATTCCCCTGTGTACCAACTGTCCACACCACATTAAGTCTAAGGAATCTAGGCTGTGCTTCAGGTCAGTAGTTCAGTCACTCAGTTGTCTCCAACTCTTTGAGACCCCATGGACTGCAGCAGGCCAGGCTTCCCTGTCCATCACCAACTCCCTGAGCTTACTCAAACTCATGTCCACTGAGTCAGTAATGCCATCCAACCATCTCATCCTCTGTTGTCCCCTTCTCCTCCTGCCTTCAATCTTTCTCAGCATCAGGGGCTTTTCAAATGTCAGTTCTGCACATCAGGTGGCCAAAGTATTGGAGCTTCAGCTTCAGCATCAGTCTTTCCAATGAATATTCAGTCATGTCGAACTCTTTGTGACCCCATGAATCGCAGCACGCCAGGCCTCCCCATCCATCACCAACTTCTGGAGTTCACTCAAACTCACGTCCATCAAGTCAGTGATGACATCCAGCCATCTCATCCTCTGTTGTCCCCTTCTCTTCCTGCCCCCAATCCCTCCCAGCATCAGAGTCTTTTTCAATGAGTCAACTCTTCTCATGAGGTGGCCAAACTACTGGAGTTTCAGCTTCAGCATCATTCCTTCCTCCGGAGAGTAGAGTGCTCAGGCTGATAGATTTTGAGAGCTGGCACCATTTTGAGAGCGTGTAGCACTCAGGGATCTGACTGACAAGTCTGGGTGTAGTGAGACTCCAACCACTCAGGGTCCTCTGACCGACATTAACCACAGCCACACTTCAGCCGTCACCACCCAATACACTGAAGCTCCTGGAGCCGGGAGGGGCTCTCCGGGACAGGCTCTGGCCATCCCAGCACAGGAGGTTGCCCTGACCTACAGTCCCATTGGGTGTCCTTGGGAATTTTTGAAGTAGTCTACTTATTATATGGGTGGTGGCTGCGTGGGTGCAGGAGGGCCAAGAGGAGCTATTCCACGTTCAGGAAGCTCACTCTTAAGTAAAAACTCAAACAGGTAGACTCCTAGTCACACAAACCTCTTTGGTTGGTATTTCAATCCTTTTATTCACCTTACATTTTTCTCTTTGTTTTGATATATCTTACTTGGTGCTTTATATTCTGGTTGTTAATCTCCAATGATTTCAAAGTATTCTGATACAGAAAACATACATATTGTTGGCAATATTTATGGCACTCTCATAATTTTTGTCATCCTCACCAGTAAGATAGCTAACCTTCATTGAACACTTACTAAAAGCAAGGCAACGGCCTTAATTTGCAACCTCCTCTTTCTCCTTTCCCACAAATTAAACCACTGTGACTCAGAATTGAAATTTAATAATTGCTAAATGAATGATTAGGATGCTTAATATTTAAGCCAGGGCAATGGTAGTGGTCAAATAAGCTTCCCTTTCCTGTCTATGGTCTTCCCAGGTGGTGCAGTGGTAAAGAATCTTTCTGCCAATGCAGGAGATGTGGGTTCCATAGGTCAGGAGGACTCCCTCGAGGAGGAAGTGGTAACCCACTCCAATATTCTTTCCTGGAAAATCCCATGGATAGAGGAGCCTGGAAGGCCACAGTCCATGGGGCCACAGAAAGTTGGGCACAACTGACTGAGCATATTCTTGCCTATAGATAAAAATAATTGATTTGACAGTAAGTTATCTGATGTTTACTCACTTGTTAAAACCCCACATCACAAAGGAAACCTAGAAAAATGCTAACCAAATGTTAGGTGATTTTTACCCTGGGGAAGTAAATATATATTAATAGAAGGAAAGCATACGGTAGATAAGTTTTACTCATGTTTACTTGTTCTCAAGTAACTGTTTAATACAGTTTGTTTTAGTTTTCAGTAATGGGCTACTATACATAAATATTCAGTGTAGAGAGTGGTAAGGGCAGAGAAATCATATCCAAAGACAAGAGACCTAGACAACAGGGTAAGATGAGAATGGGAGGCAAGGACCTCAAGGAAGGTGCTGAAGTCAAAGGACACATACAAACGTGGATACGAGAAATGCAAGTCTCCTCTGCCATGCATGGGCCCTAGAAGTTTGACAGTGTATCAGGGCTTGCCTCCCTGTCCTTGGGTATCAGTGCCTTCATAGAGCCAGCCCCATGGCAAAAGACGATAAAGGGCAATCATAGAAATCACGTTTCTAGTGAACAGTTGCCAAGGCATGGGAATATTTGTATTGCAGGGAGTGATCTTATAGCCACCAGCCAGAACAGCCTGTGTTTCATTGTCCTCTTAGCTCAGAGTCCTACATGGGCATTGGCTGTACAATATCCCATTTGGCTTCTGGGAGTAGCAGAAGCCTTTGAGAAAACCAGTCCATCACTAAGCCCGGTACATGAATCCTCCACTAGTTACTGTCAATAAGGGCTCCCTGACTTTTTCTTGAATTTCTCAAAATTCTATCTCCTACATGGTACTCCAGTTTTTAGAAAGATTGCTCTTCTATTAGACCAAAAATCTCTTTGTCTCTCTGACTTTGTAGCCAACAGAGAGCTCTTCTAAAATAATAGAGCTCCAAAGACCAAGTTTCTGCTTCTTTTGTTAGATCTCTGATGCTGACTAATTCTGTTCTTAGCTCTTGCCTATTCCCTGAGATGGACCTCCCTGGCGGCTCAATGGTAAAGAATCTGCCTGCCAATGCAGGAGATGCCGGAGACACAGGTTTGTTCCTTGGGTTGGAAATATTCCTTGGAGAAGGAAATGGCCACCACTCCGGATTTTTGCCTGGAAAATCCCATGGATAGAGGAGCCTGGTAGGCTGCAGTCCATGGGGTTGCAAAGAGTTGGGCAGGACTTAGCAACTAAACAATAACAACTCCCTGAGATGTATCAATAGCAGGCATTTAACAAATGATTGGCAGATTGCCCAACGACATATTTTCTGCATGACTGTTGTCTGTTTTGTTTAATTCCACTATCAGAACAATGAGTGACATCAAATTATCCCCATTCTTTATCTCCCCAGTCACTGGGATGGCCTCTCTGTGTTCTGGCTCATCTTAGCCGAGGCAGTCCTTCTCTACATTCTGAAGAGCACTGTGTAAGGATGAAGGGATGGGAACATGACTACAAGGAAGTCGGTACCTGATTATAAAAGACCTTAAATTCCACAATTACAAACTTGACCACACCACTGCAGGCCAGTGATTCTCAGTTTGCATATGGTGGTTTGTAGATGTACTGAGCATTATTCCTAATTGTGCTTCCAGTGTCTATAAAATCTGGGTCTCTGTTGTTACAGGTGATGCCAGTTGCTTTCATAAAACTGAATTACTGCTGCTGCTGCTAAGTCGCTTCAGTCGTGTCTGACTCTGTGAGACCCCATAGACAGCAGCCCACCAGACTCCTCCATCCCTGGGATTCTCCAGAAAAGAATTCTGGAGAGGGTTGCCATTTTCTTCTCCAATGCATAGACAGCAGCCCACCAGACTCCTCCATCCCTGGGATTCTCCAGGCAAGAATTCTGGAGTGGGTTGCCATTTCCTTCTCCAATGCATGAAAGTGAAAAGTGAAAGTGAAGTTGTTCAGTCATGTCCAACTCTTAGCGACTCCTTGGACTGCAGCCTACCAGGCTCCTCCGTCCATGGGATTTTCCAGGCAAGAGTAACGGAGTGGAGTGCCATTGCCTTCTCTGAGCTGAATTACTAAATTTTCTTAAAGGAGAGAGGTGCTTCTTACTCACCACTCCCTCTTTCAGGGTGTCTTCTTGAAAACATAACAGATACAATAAGAAGTCAGATTTTTGTATTTAAAATAGTAGGCTTCTATTAAAAAGAATGAAATAATGCCATTTGCAACAACATGCATGGACCTAGAGATTATCTTAAGGGAAGAAAGTCAGACAAAGAAAGACAAATATCATATGATATTGCTTATATGCAGAATCCAGAAAAATGATACAATGAAGTCACTTACATAATAAAGACAAACCGACTTGGAGAAGGAACTTACAGTTATCAGAGGGAAAGGGCGGGAAGAGGGATAAATTATGAGTTTGGACTCCTCTCTTTCTCTTACACCCTGTATCCACTCTATCTACAATCCTGTTGACTCTGCTTTCAAATATGTTGAGAATCTGACAACTTTTCACTTTTATAATCTTATCACACTCATATGAAGATATGTTCTAACCAGTCTCCCTGCTTCCTTTTTTCAGATTGTCCTCAGGATAGCAGCCGAAGGGATCCTGTTAAAAACATGTCCCTCTAGGATCAAAATTCTTATTTGGAACAAATGCCGAAGGCCTGACTTGTGAACTACAAGGTCCTATATTACCTGCGCCCTCCAGCAGTATATCCAGATCTCATCTTCTGTAACTCTTCCCTTTTCTCACTCAACTTCAGGCCCATCAGCTCCCATCTCAGGACCTTTATACTCACCACTGATTCTCCTTTAAGTACCTGTCCCTTAGATATCTGCTTGTCCAGCCCCCTCACTACCTCTAAGCCATGACTCAATGTTGCCTTCTCTCATGCATTCTCTGCCTATTTGACAAATACACCTGATGGCTAACAAGCATGTCAGATGTACTACATTGAACATGAGGGCCGCTCTGAACATCTTACTTCAGTCTTCACTCCTATTTGACTTATATATTTCATTTAATACTACCTACCAAACTGTGTGCATATGTATATATAAAATATACTTCATTTTTATTTTGTAAAAAAAAAAAAATTGTGAGTTTGGGATTGACATATACACACTGCTATATTTAAAACAGGTAACCAACATGGAACTACTGTATAACACAAGGAACTCTGGGCAATATTCTGTAATAATCTAGTAATAACATTGTCCAAAATCTGTAATAATCTGAATTCTTCCAATAATGGGATAAAAGAGTAACTTGTATAACTGAATCACTTTGCTGTACATCTGAAACTAATGCACTGTTTATCAGGCGTATTTCAATATAAAATATATATATATATTTAAATAGAATATTACTTGGACATATAAACATGAACCTACAGAGTAGCTCAGGGCTCTCTTCCCAATGCAGCAGACGACAGGGTACATTCACTTATCTCTGCAAGGAATGGGAAGTGGCATAGTGGTAAAGAATCAGCCTGTAATGCGGGAGACGCAAAAGATGCAAGCCCAGTCCCTGGGTTTTGAAGATCCCATGAGGTCGGAAATGGCAACCCACTCCAGTATTCTTGCCTGGAAAATCCCATGGACAGAGCAGCCTATGGGGTCACAAAGAGTTCTGTCCAACTGAGTATGCATGCATGCATGTGCTACCATATACATGGAAATCTGGTGATGTTTCCTCACAGTGGAATTATCTTCTTTTATTCTTCTCTATTGGTACAAAGTGGCTTTTTTTTTTTTTTTTTTGGACAGCATTGTTTCATTTAAGTAACTCCAATGTTGGTCAGTTCTGAGCTGAGTGGTTTATGTGATGTGCCAAACATCAGGGGACAAATTGCTATGAAAAAGAGGAAAATGTAGCTTTTCTTTTTCAAGTAGATACTCCAAGATATTGCCTTCCGTATATAAAAGTGTTGAAAGGATAGCAAACAGCAACACACTCCTAGAGGGTGACGCCTGGAACAATTTTAGGTACTCTTTGATACATTTTAATACAGTTATAATTGTCATAATGGTACCTGTTCAATAATTCCTACTGGCTACTGTTATTTAAAAACTTTTTATCTTTCCACTGTGCTCAGAACAAAAACAAGTTGAAGATCCATTTTCCTTAAAGAAGGCAGAATCAAGCACAACTCTGAGTGACAACACCCACCAAAATTATTTTCTGTGTAAATGGAGGCCCCCAAGCCCAGTAAGTGTGGTTAGGTTCTGCAGCGTCACTTGCAAATGGGAAAGAAGAGTCAGAGGAAGCAGAATCCTTTTCTGAGATGTGGATGGAGCTGACAGTGGAAAGAGGAGAAATTGAGAAATACTTTGAGAATACTTTACAGTTTTGAGAAATCCTTTGAAAGCAAAAATGAGCAGAATAGGGCAGTTGATTAATGGTAGTGTGAGAAAGAAAACACTGATGGGTGCTTTTGAGTTTTTAATCTGAAGGAACGAAAGAGAAGAAACGCCATTTTTTCCGAGTCATAGAATTTTAGGTGGGGTATAGATTGAAACACTAAATAGGTGGCTTAAAACATGGTTTACCCTAGATGCCAGTGAGACACCCAGAAAGGCGGTTGTGGGTAAATCAGGTCAAGAGTAGAGTGGCATATTTGGAATGCAGTAGAAGTCGCTGCAGCTATAGAGTAGAGTGAACGGAAAGAACTGACCGAGAGAGAGCCACAGGAAATGTGCCCTTTCTGTGATGAGATGAAGACAAGCGCCTGAATCAGAGCAGGCAGAGGCTGCTGGAGGAGAATCATGGGGGCTCAGCATCCTAATCTACCATCACCTAGGGGCCAGAGAAGCAGAGTGCCAGGACAGCAGCAGTGTCACATGCAGCGGAACAAAAGTCAAGACTGATGTCAAACGTTCACTTCCTTTGGAATTATTTTTCTTTTTTATATCTTAATTTTTCTAATCCTCTAACCTGGGAGTTTTTCAAATTTTATTGTTCTTTCATAGCTCCTTTAATTTATTTGAGCTATGTTAAAAATCTAGGTACTAGCTTATCAATTTTTTTCTAAATTATTATTTGGGGGACATTTTTCTGGCATAATGTCATTGCCTGAGTCCTTCTGCTTGTATTCTCTTTCCTAATAATAACTTAACAATAATTTTAGATGGAAATTGACCATGATTAATTCTCATCCTCTTCTTACTCTTCCTCTTCCCTTTTCTCTTCTCTCCCCTCTCTTTCTTCTCCTTTTTCTCTTCCTTCTCTGGAGTTCCTCTGTACTTTTAGGAAGGCAGGTGGGGATGGGTCAGAACAGCTTCTTAGCTATGGCTCTAGAGCTCCCTCTCCTGTCATTTTTGCAAAGTAATAACAGCAACCAAAACTGACCTCACATTTACTGATAGTGCAGCTTCTGCTCTGTTCCCCTGTTCTTTCAAATTACTTTTTCCATTTGCTTCTATTCAGATACATTTGGGTTTTCTTCTTCCAGTGGTTAGGCTGCCTCTCCGTGGTGGACCTACCAGGCTTCAGGGGGAGTTGTGGGGCAACCTGGGGTGCTACCGGGTTTTGAGGATCATATGAAGATCTGTACAGTGTACTCTGTAATTTGTGTTTGTTTTAACAATAAAATAGCTTTTTAATGTTTTATTACTGAGTAAAATCCATCCTTCAGGAGAATGTGCCACAAACCATGACCTCATGTGAGTCAGAGTGCATATATAATAACCCTGTTGTACCAGTTTATAGGTCTGTCTTAGAAGTTTCACTGAAGTTGTGTGGACACTAGCCAGACCTCAAAAGACAGTATTATGTATCCTGTTTTTAATAATATACATAACTAAACATGAATCCTTTGGTAAAGGAAATAATAGATATGCCAGTTCAAAGAGAAACACAACTGAGTGATAAAAAGACCTTCTTTTAGAATGAAGGATGCCTTAATATATGTTTCTTAACCATGAGAAAGAATTGGGGGAGGTGATATTAAAAAGGCAAACGCTGAGTAAAGAATACAGTCCAAAAGAACAAAGTCCAAAGTAATTAAGAAAGGCTTTTTATAAAAGGATTAGCTCTGCAACACACACACATGCATGCACACATACACGCACGCACACACGAGAATACCTCCCTCTTTTGCAATACCAAATTATCAGACTTTGTCTGACAATCTTCAGTAATGAGCCAACTACTCCAGACAAGACTCATGTACAGAGAGATCCTTATTTTATTGGTTGGAGGGCATTTTACTTCCTGTAGTTTTGCACACGAGTTTCAATCTTTTTCTCCGCACCAGTCAGAGAAGAAATCAGTTTCTATGTTTGCCTTTATCAATGTGAGTTTCTGGTGGGGAAAGAGGTAGAGACTTGTTTCCTTTTGTCCAGCACCAATGACACACCTGGGTGAGGGCCAGTATTCCATAGCTGGGGCACACGTATTAGAAAGTATGCAGGATATAAAAGATGATGGGGAAGTGGATTATAGGGCAGACTGATGTTAGCTAAGCTCCACTGATCCACTGTGGTAAAACAGGAGATATTATTCTACAAAATGTGTTTGTCTGAGCCCAAAATCTGTTTTGTGACAGCTGGAAGCCTAAGCTTGAGGGCAACTTGGTTGGTTCTATCCCAAGAGCCATATGGTATGCAGCCAGGTCCAGCTCTTAGGAGTATGGCAGCATGGCATGCCTACAATTAATAGTCTTTCTTCTGTTTATTAAGCATTGTATTTGGTCACAAAAGGCTTAGCCTTTAGAGAGTAAACAGAGTAAACAAATGCACAGACTGGGCTTTTATTATACCCCAAATTGCGTGGCTCAGCTGAATAAGCACCAATTATACTTACTAATGAGAAAACATTTCAGGCCAAGCAATCCATTTCAGTAACATGGAAATTTTACCTGATAGATTAATACAAGAACCTTGGAAAATAGAGAGATTCCATGTCCTACCAGACTCAATGATACTAGTTATGTGTTCTGAAACTAACACTGATCCTAAGGAATGATTTGTGGGAGAGAGAGGAGATTTAATCATGGGTCTGTGAAGTTTGATTATTTTTCACTAAAAAAAAGAATTTATGGATAACATTCAGAGTAAGATGACACTGAAGTCATTATATGAGGTATCTTCCTACACTTATGAACATATACACAACAATGAGACACAAAAGTGAAAAACAGAAAGCCAGAAAGATAGCTGGGCTAGAATGAAGGAAACAAATATATAAAGTAGAAATACAGAGTGATTTTCACAACCTAAGTCATACTCCAGGCAGCTTGGGGGAATCGTGGCAGAAGTGGTAGCTGAGAGTTAAGCTATTACATGCTAAAAAACATAATAATAAAGAGAATGTGGTGGACTGTATCACAATATAGTGTAAAATTCTCATTAACTCCATTGAGGGAATAATCTATTTTATTGTGCTACTGATGTTAGGCTTGGCCTCATGATTTCCTCAAGCCAATGACATGTGAGCAAAGTAATTTGACTCCTTATGCAAGGAGATTTAGGAAAGAGTGACCAGATTCTATATATCCTCTGATCAAGAAAAAGAAAACCCCATCTTCCCAGGTCTCAGAATGTAGGTGACAATGAAGAATGGCCACAGCACTCCCAGTCAACATCAAGCATGAGTGAGAAATAAAACTTGTTTTGTGTGTGTGTGTGTGTGTGACACAGAGGTAATGGCGTCATTGGCTACTGCAATATAACCAATCTTACTCTGACAAGTGCTTGGATCTAAGAAGGCTTAATGTTTAAACCTGCCTTATGCTAACTAACATCTGGATCTCATGACAGAAAATCACGTGATGGGAAGGGTGGGAACTTTCCAGAGTTCTAGCTTCTGGGTAGCTGCAGGCCTAGGGAGACTCACAGTGAGACGCTGAAATAAGATGCCTCATGGCTAGTGAACAATTTCTGTCATATCCTTAATACTACCTCAGCACAGACAGGCCCAATCATATTTTAGTGATTCTTCTAAGGACTGTGGGCCAGGAAATCTTGGGCAGGAAAAAGTCAGCATAAACAGAGAAACTCAGAATGAAGCAAACAAACAAAAATTTTACTCAAAATGAACCAGCAAGTCCAAATTCCAAAATTCATGTTGAAATCAAATACTAAAATTACAACATTGCATCCAACACAGAAGACAAATTGACTCGAGATGGAATGACAAAATTTTTAGAAGTCAAATTATGCTTCAGGGGGAAAAGTTTTATTTTTTTTTCTTTTGAAAGTCTAATTTTCAAAATACAAGAGATTGTGAAATAAAAATAAATAAATAATAAAAACTTGATTTTACAGATAAATTTTAGAAAGAATTAAATATACAGAAGACTAAGAAATTACTATTTAAAAAGTCATGGTATAAGAGAGGTAAGTGAATTGGAAGACATTCTCACAAAATAGAGGGTGTCAGTAATAATGTGGAAATTATAAAAATAATGATTAAAATATGTCACTGAAATGTGCAACAATTTAAATAATTTTCATCAGGCAGAAGAATTCAGCAGGTAAACAAACAAACAAAACAAAACAAAACATGGAAAATAAAACCAGATCTAATGAGATTATCTAGTTTGAGGATAACTCATATTGACATTCATAATGGACATCCCAGAAGAAGAAAGAGAAAACAGATTAAAAAACAGATTAAAAAATATTTGAAGAAACAACAACTGAAAACTCCCCAAATTTAATGATGAACAGTTGGCACATCAAAGAAGCTCAGTGAACTCCAAAGAGGATAAATTCAAAGAGATTTTATTCTTGATACACTATTATCAAATGGTCAAAAGATAAAAAAAAGATTCTTGAAAATATCAGTAAAAAGTGAGGTATCACATCAAAATATCCTTAATAAAATTATACACAGTCATCTCATCAGAAACCATCAATGCCAGGATTCAGTGAGATGACATTCTCAAAATGTTCAAAGGAAAACACAGTCAATCAAAAATTCTATATTTAGCAAAAGTGTTCTTCAAAACCAAGGGAGAAATTAAGGTGTTTCTACATGTGAGAGAGAGAGAGAGACAGGCAGAGAGAGAGAATTTATCACTAGCAGAGCTGCTCTACAAGAAATATTAAAAACAGTACTGAGGGCTCCCTCATTCTAAGCAGACACTTTACCATCTCAGCCACCAGGGAAGTCCATATAAAGCAATAAAATAAATTTTATCAATGAGATTATGATGCATAAAGAAGTAGCTCATGTGATAATAGCAACACAAAGGATAAGGAAATGGAGCTATATATGAGCTAGGTTTTGGTACAAAATTGAAAGTAAGTTGTTATTAATACAAATTAGATGGTTTTAAGATATTTATTGTAAAATACAGTGCAATGACTAAGAAAAGAAAATTTAAAACACAAAGATGAAATTAAAACAATACCCTAAATATATTATTTTGCAAAGAAAGAAGAGTGTGGTGGAAGTATAAGAAACAAATAGACATACAATATCTGAAAACAAATAACAGAGAAGCAGAAGTAATTCTGCCTGAACAGTAATTACATTAAATGTAAGTGGGTTCACACTATAACACAAAGCTACAGCAATCAAATCAGCATGGTATATTCACAACGACAGAAATATAGATCAATGGAACAGGACAAAAAGTCCAGAGATAGACCTACACACCTATGGTCACTTAATCTGTGGCAAGGGGGCAAGAATATACATAGAGAAAAGATAGTCTCTTCAAGAAGTGGCACTGGGAAAATTGGTCAACTACATGTGAAAGAATGAAATTAGAACACTTCCTAACATCATCCACAAAAATAAATTCAAAATGTGTTAAAGACCTAAGTGTAAGGCTAGATACTATTAAACTCTTAGAGGAAAATAGGTAAAATACCAACATAAATTACAGCAAGATATTTTTCAATCCACCTCTTAATGAATATAAAAACAAAAAATAAAGAAGTGAGACCTAATTAAACTTCTGCACAGGAAAGGAAACCATTAAAAAGTGAAAAGAGGACCTGTGGAGCAGGAGAAAATATTTGCAAACAATGCAACCAACCAGGGATTAATTTCTGAAATATACAAAAAGCTCATAAAACTCAACAAGAGAAAAACAAAGAACCCGGTCAAAAATAGGCAGAAGACCTGAGTAGACGTTTCTCCAAAGACATACAGAAGGCCAAAAAAGCACATGAAAAGATGCTCCACGTCATTTCTTCCTCCAGGGGATATTCCGGACCGAGGGACTCACTCTGGGTCTCCTGCATTGCAGGTGGATTCTCTACCATTGCGCCACCAGGGAAACCAGAATACTGGAGTAGGTTGCCATGCCCTCCTCCAGGGGATCTTCCCAACCCAGGGATTGAACCTGCGTTTCTTCTGTCTCCTGCATTGGCAGGCAGGTTCTTTACCACTAGTGCCAACTGGAAAGCTGCTAATCATTATAGAGAAATGCAAATTGAAACCACAATGAGATTGCACATTACACTGGTCAGGATGGCCTTCATATGTGTGTGTGTGTGTATAGTGGAATACGATTCAGCCATAAAAACGAATGAAATAATGCCATTTGCAGCAATGTGAATGAACCTAGAGACTTATACCGAGTGAAGTCAGACGAAGACAATTATCATATGGTATTACTTCTATGTGGAATCTAAACAGGGTGCAAATGAACTTATCTACAAAACAGAAGTAGAGGTACAGATGTAGAAAACAAACTTAAGTTTGCCAGGGGATAATGAGGGGGAGTGATAAACTGGTAGATAGGAAATGACATATACACGTTACTGTATGTAAAACAGACAACTAATAAGGACTTACTCTGTAGTACAGGGAAATCTTATCAATATTCTGTAATGGCTTATATAGGAAAATAATCTAAAAAAGTGTGGATATATGGATATGTATAACTGATACACTTTGCTGTACCCCTGAAACTATCACAACATTGTAAATCAACTATACTCCATTAAAAAGTATAAAAGATAAGTGGGTTAAATATTCTTATTAACAGGCATATATTAGCAGAACGGATTTTTAAAAAATGATCCCTTGTGTCATCTACAAGAAATACACTTTAGATTCAAAGAACCAAATGGATTAAAAGGGCAAAAATAACCCTTGAAACATGAAACATGAAACATTTTATTACCATGAAACATTAAAATAGGATCTGAATCGTTATACTAATACCAGGCAAAATAAACCCTCATTAATGCAAAAAGAAGATACACAGAATAAAAGAAAATATTTCCAAATCATGTAATTTAATAAGGCACTTACTTGCATACAGAATAGATAAAAGAACTATTACAATTTAGTAATACAAAAGAACTCAATTAACACATGGGCAAAGGGTTTGGTTGGGCATATTTTCTATACAAATGGTCATTAAACAAACAAAAAGATGCTCAAAATCATTAAAATCTATGGGAATGAAAATCAAAGCCACAATAAGGAATGGCTTTTTGCTCTCCAAAATTAAATTTTAAAAGTGATTAAAAAGTATTGGTGAAGATGTGGAGACATTTGAACCTCAGATATTGCTGGTGGAAATGTAAAATGTTGGAGTTGCTTTGGAAAATTCTTTGTAATTATTCAAAATGGTAAACATGGAGTTACAAGCAATTCTATAGGTATAAATGCTAAAGAAATGAAAACATACATACACAGAAAAACCTGTACTGAATGTTCATAGCAGCATTATTTCATAAAAGTATATATTTGAAAACAACCCAAATATTTATTTTTATATAAATTTATTTATTTTAATTGGAGGTTAATTACAATAAGCCAAATATTTATTAACTGATGAATAAATAATGTTACATCTATACAATGGGATATTGCTTTGTAATAAGAATGCCATATAAGTGAACTTTAAATACATTATGCTATATGCAAGAAGTTAAACACAAAACAACATATATTGTATGATTTTACTTATATAATATGTCCAGAACAGGCAAATCCATAAAAACAGAAAGTAGATTAGAGACCATTAGGGGAAGCAGGGAGGATACTGGGAGTGACTTTTAATAGATCTGGGATTTCATTTTGGATGATAAAAATATTCCACAATTAGATAGTGGTGATAGTTTTCACAATTCTGTGTATATGCTAAAAATAAATGAATTGGACAGGCTGAACTTACATACCATGTGAATATCACAATATATAAATTATATCTTATTAAAGCTATGCTACAAAAATATCATAGAGGAAATATAATTTTCCAAAAAAGATAAAAGGAATAGTAGAGTATTTCCTGGTAATATTAAATTCTAGAACACAGTATAAAATATTTTTAAAGCACTGAGAAAATAATTACCATTGTTAAACTGTACACAAAACTATATAGAATAACACAAAATATATTTGTAAGATTTTTGGAGACTACCAGTTTACCAATCTTGAACTTTCACCAAAAAAATGCCTTTTATTAAGGGAAAACATTGAGCCTAGTGTAATAGGACTGTTGAAAGGATGATGAATATAAAATTGACTTTAAAACATCCTATATACCCAAAATAGTCCAGTGAAATATATAACGGAAAATGAATACCATTCACTACAGTAACAATATATTTCTAACATATTAGGAATAAAATTAAAAGATGGGCAAAATTGTTACAGAGAAAACACATAAATATATAAAAAGAGAGATTTATAATAAAGAACCTAAACCGAATGATAATAATAGGTTCATGAGTGAGAGGAATCAATTTTGTGAAGATAAAAATGTCCCTTAAACTAATTAATAATTCCAATACAATTCCAATGAAAATTTCAACAAGATTTTTCACAAAACTTGATAAATTTCTCAAGAATGTATATGAAAGAGCAAAGGTCAATAATAAATAATATAGATGAAAAAGACTTGCCTTACCTAATATTAAGCTATGTGTTAAAGTTATAAGTATGATAATAATAGAGGTAAAGTAAAATATAGCCTAAAAAGAATAGATCACAAATTAATAGTGCCTATATAGAATACATAATAAGGGTAGCTATAAACAATCTCTGAAAAAGATGGCGTAACACCATTTATAGTTAATCACCTGGAAACCTACATGAGAATGATAACCAAGGGAGACAGGGAATAGGGAAACAAATTAATAATAAGGCAAGGCAGGAGCTTCACATATGGCTACAACTTTGTATTCCCTTAAATAATCCTCCTGAAATAAATATGGTAAAATATTAACACTTGATAAATTTAGGTGGTAGGTGCATATGCATGCTTTCAGTGAGGATTAAGTAAACGAACATATCAATCCTTAAAGTTATTGGTTCAAACTGTGACTTAATTTAAGAGAGATTATTTTCTCTTTTCAAATGACAGATATTTCATTCTCTTTTGCTAGTACAGCATCAAGGAAGCTCTAGTAATTTCTAACCTTTATATAATTCTATTAGCTGACAGTAATCACATTGCTATCGCTAAGTCACTTCAGTTGTGTCCGACTCTGCATGACCCCATAGATGGCAGCCCACCAGGCTCCCCTGTCCCTGGGATTCTCCAGGCAAGAACACTGGAGTGGGTTGCCATTTCCTTCTCCAAAGCATGAAAGCGAAAGGTGAAAGTGAAGTCGTTCAGTCATGTCCGACTTAGCAACCCCATAGACTGCAGCCTACCAGGCTTCTCCATCCATGGGATTTTCCAGGCAATCACATAAGATCAACTAAAAACTTTTTCACCTAGTGGTAATTTCAGTTTCTCTTACTCCCAAACAAGGGAGCAATGACAATTTTGGATTCTCCAATTTCAACCAAAATGAAAACAACAAGCGTAAAATGTATAAATATATAAAGTACAATTACTCTTGAGTGATTTTCTAAACTCCTTTAACAGGAAATAATTTTAAAATTATTAAGGAATTTTCAAGTCTATTTCTTTAGCTGTATGATGTGGGTCTATGGCAAAAGAATAAAGCTATTTTCCTCAAATCTAGGTTCATTGTGCCGGGAGTGGACTTCGACAAGAAAATAGTGATGTGATCAAGTGGTTCTCTCCAGCATTGTAGCCTGCAAAAGTTGGGTTCAGAATTCAAAACAACCAGTGATGTGAAATGGCCTTGACATTTATATTTGAGTTTTGACATTCAGATATAGTGATACTCATTCTTCATTCATACACACTGAAAAGAGTATAGTGACAAACAAGACCAGGCTGTGTCATATGGACCCCAGGGAGCTGCAAAATGCCAGTTTCTTAGGGTTGCAGAAGCAGCTTCTGCTTGGATTGAGAATGGAGATGGATAATGTCCATGGAGACAGAGGAACCTGTTCAGGCTCAATTTAGGAGAAAAAAATAAATAAATAAAACAGGTAGTATATATCTATTATAACTTCCTGTCTCCAGAAAGTAATTTTCTACTGCCTGGAATGCCCTTCTGCAACTTGTAAATCTTAAGACAATTCCTCCTCTCTTTTCAAGGTACATCTCCTACATAGACAACTCCCTGTTTGCCTAGACATTATAATTAGTCTAATGTTTATGCATTCATAGCATGGTACACTCACTTAGGGCCTTAGAAAATGAATTATTCAAGAAGCATTTTGGTAGGTAATAAGGATAAAGTTGTGAAGGTCAATTTACCTTTTACAAGCTAGTGAGGGACATAGCTAAGGTAACTGGCCACTGTACCAAAGTATGATACACGCGATGTGAAAGACAAGAGGGTACAAAATCAATATGGCATCACCTAGTTTTGAGTTTGAGGGTTAGTTTCAGACTGAGTCCTGAGATGAGAGGGGGAAAAGTAAAAAGTAAACATGCAAAGAAGATGTGTATGTGTGTGGGAGAGAGACACACACACAGAGGGGGACAGAGAAAGAGGTATGGAGAGAGTGTGAGTTTAGAAGAGACGGCTAGAGAAGTTAGATGTTTCATGCAAATGAAGCAGCATGACCATAGTTTCAAAGATGGGAAAAGTCTAACAATTCAAAATCAATTCTGAGTGACTTATTTGTAGTATAAGAAGATGAACAGCAGAGCGGAAGTTTTAGTGAAGCAGGCAGTATGAGATAAGCACAGTATTTGAAAACCACTATAAAGACATTTGCAGGGATTTTTTTTTTTTTTTTTTTTTTGGTCCTGATGCATCCATTCCGCCTTTCTTTAAATAACAGAAACTTGGTTTTCTTTTCTTAAGTCCATCTACTTTCAGTTCAGTTTGGTTCAGTTAGGTTCAGTTCAGTCGCTCAGTCGTGTCCAACTCTTTACGACCCCATGAATCGCAGCATGCCAGGCCTCCCTGTCCATTGAAAGATGAATTCTAACCCACCCTTCAGGGAAGGTGAGTAAAAGCAAGCCCTATCTGAACTCAGGTGGTGCAGTGGTAAAGAATCTGCCTTGCCAATGCAGGAGATGCAGAAGACTCAGGTTTGATCTCCGGGTCAAGAAGATGCCCTGGAGGAAGATATGGCAACTGACTCCAGTATTCTTGCCTAAAAAATTCCACAGACAGAGGAGCCTGGTTGGCTACAATCCATGGGGTTGCAAAGAGTCAGACACTACTGAGTGACTGGGCATACGTGCATGTGACTCTCCCACACTCAAGAGTTAAAACGTGGTCAAAGTTATCACACTGAAATGAAATCCAGGACTTTTAGACTTCTTTCTTGATATCTGTGGGAGTTGGGGAAGATGTGAGAATATTGTCCTTGCCTCCAGGCATGAACTTGAGTGTGATAGCCCCAAGAACAATTGGCAACCATCTTACAAACACCTTGAGCGAGCCAATCAGAAGCAAACTCAAGCAACTGTCAGTGTGGTTTGAGCTTAGAATAGAGCCTTTCCTGATGACTCTGAAATATACTGCTATAAAAGACAAAATACCAGATTTAAGGATCATTTTTTGGATTTTGTTTTATGTTATACACATTCAGTTCAGTTCAGTTGCTCAGTCATGTCCAACTCTTTTTGACCCCATGAATTGCAGCACGCCAGGCCTCCCTGTCCATCACCATTTCCCAGAGTTCACTCAGACTCACTTCCATCGAGTCAGTGACGCCATCCAGCCATCTCATCCTCTGTCGTCCCCTTCTCCTCCTGCCCTCAATTCCTCCCAGCATCAGAGTCTTTTCCAATGAGTCAGCTCTTGGCATGAGGTGGCCAAAGTACTGGAGTTTCAGCTTTAGCATCATTCCTGCTGATCTCCTTCAGAATGGACTGGTTGGACCTCCTTGCAGTCCAAGGGACTCTCAATAGTCTTCTCCGACACCACAGTTTAAAAACATCAATTTTTCAGCGCTCAGCTTTCTTCATAGTCCAACTCTCACACCCATACATGACCACTGGAAAAACCATAGCCTTGACTAGACAGCTATACGCAGTACACAGTGCTAATTAATAACTACAGATTAGGGGCATTGATTTTATCTGAGAGCAATGGGAATTAAGTGAGGAATTTCAAGTGAGAGAGTAAAAGAAAGTGTCTTAGAAGGATAGCCATAATTGCTGGTGTGGATAAGATGGAATTGACTTATTATTATTATTATTATTATTATTACATGCTGCAATTCATGGGGTCGCAAAGAGTTGGACACAACTGAGTGACTGAACTGAACTGAACAGGACTTGAAAGGTAGGAAAAAGAAAGGTAGATTGGCTAGGGATTTCAGGACTGGAGGGATGACACTGTGCCCTAACATCCTCCAAGTCCCATCCCGCTCCCTACACCCATAGGTGACCCAGAACTGGCATTCCCTGAATCCCAAACAGGCAGGGACAAGCAGCCCAGATTGGTCACTTCCCGGGAAACTGATTGAACTGGAGGCCAAAGGAAGCACCTTCTGCCCTTGGCAGCTGGAGTCCCTTCTCACTTCCCTCCTTTCCAGAGAAAATAGGCAGCCCAAATAGCCCAAAAGTTTAGACAAGGACTAAGCAAAAATCCATAGACTCCCAGAGGCCAAGGAAAATGTTTTCCCAGGCTCTAGAGAACAGGGATGTTTAGTCTGGGGAAATACTATCTGCCTCACTGATCACACAAACAAGAATCGGCAAAAGATCTGGTAACACCAGACAAACTAAGCGGATAAAAAGAGCATCTCAAAGGCTCTGGAAATTAAGTTGTCATTAGAACTCTAGCCTAAAAAAGTAGGTCAACATCTGTGTGCTGAATGTCAAAAGAGAGATCGTTTGTTCAAATAGAAAATTTATCTAGAGTCTTCCAACATAATTGCCAAAAAGCCCATGTCATAACTGAAAAACACTTGTTACACCAAGATGCAAGGAAATCACACAGTTTAAGTGAAAAAAAAAAAAAAGACACATTGAGAAAACACAGATGTAGAATCATTTGACAAAGATTTTAAAGTTGCCAAGATAAAACTGATTCAATAGGCAATAACAAATATTCTTGGAATCAAATATAAAATAGATAATCTTACTAACAAATAGAAATATAAAAGTAATCAAATTAAATTTTGGAACTGAAAAATGCAATCACCAAATTTTGAAAAAATCACTTGAGGAGTTTCATAGGAAAATGAACACACCATTAGGAAGAATCAGTAAACAAAGACAGAATAGACAGATATCCTTGCCTATGGATTAGAGATTACAAATAGAGAGGTTGCTAGATTATTACAGTCATAATCCAGTGAGAGAGGATGGTGGTCTGAGAGGAGGTAGTGGCAATGCAGAAAGAACAAGATTTTTTTTTTTGAGTTTTGGATGGAGTATAAATAAAACAGTGATTTATTTGGACACAGGTGTAAGAAAAGGGAGAAATCAAAGGTGAAATCAAAATTGGCTGAAGCAACAGAGTGTATGTTGACATATATGACAGAGGAAACAGAATAGGTTTGCGAGAAAAAAATATCATGAATATAGTTTTGGATATTCTTCATTATATGGCAGCCACTTACCACGATGATTAATGATCTCTCCTTTGAATCAAGATAACCTAACTGAGAACCTGGCATTTAGTAGGTACTAGTAAGTTTCATGAATGATGGAATGAAAAGAGAATATGTTTATTTTCCTCTAAATTATAAGAACATTTTCATTTCAGCACAGAGGAGCTTAGGCAGACAAATTTACATGTGTGGCACACTTCTAAGGATCATCTATGCTGCAGAGATATCAAGAGTCGACTGGTAAATGAGGGCTAGTTAATACGGGATATCCTTGCATATCCCAAAATGGAACTCAAGCTCATCAAGTTGCAGTATCTAGCATTTACATTCAGACACTACAGGCCACAGAATAAAACAATGGCCTAATTTTTTGTTGTAATTTTTTTAACATTAGAAAGAATATTTCACGCATATGACTAAATCATCAAAGTTCATCAGCCACATATCATAGCTAATTTCATAAACGATTAACAACTTGTTTGGGAAGAAAAAGAATGCAGCTTTGAGAAAAGTATACCAGATTCTGGAATGTTAATCCACCTGGCACTCTCGTTGTTAGTTGCTTTGTCCCTAAGTTGTGCCTGATTCTTTTGTGACACCATGGGCTATAGCCCACCAGGCTCTTCTATCCATGGGATTTCCTAGGCAAGAATATTGGAGTGGCTTGCTGTTCCCTCCTCCAGGGGATCTTCCCAATCCAGGGATCGAACCCATGGCTCCTACATTGGCAGGTGGATCAGGTGGCTTCTTTAGCACAGCCACCATGGACGCCCTCTGGTACTCTCTGCTCCATCCTAATTCACTTCAGTTAGATGTATTGAGACACTTGCATGATCTTCCGTTGCTATCCAGGAGCCAGGGATAAACCTTTGGGTCATCATGTCAAGAATGGATGCCCTACAAACCAGCAGGGTACTTAGTCCTTCTACTAGATCAGGTTCTCAGGGAGTCCATGCCAGTGTATCACTGGATACCTTTGGGAAACAGTCATCTATTTTTTTGTCCCTAATTCTCATTAATGTCCCACTGAGAAGACCTAAACACCACTTCCCTGGAGCTCTTGAGTATCCCATTTCTTCACCTTGGCATCCAGAGGAGAGTCCTAATTTCTATTCCAGCTAGCCCTGCAAAGGACACAGAGCTTCCTGTGAGCCCTTGTCTCAAGACTGGCATTGCTCTCAGCCTAATTCCCAATGTATGAAGCCAGCCCTTCTGAATTTATTGTCAGCTTTGGTTCCATTCTGACATCACTTGCTTGGGAAATGTTCAAACTGCCAAGACACAATACTAGTGTTTGTTGCTTTCCACCTCTGGTCTGAGGGATTTTCAGTCTTCCTGTGGCGAATTCTGCTTTGAATGTCCCTCAGCTCATCTGGCAGAGGGACCTAAGCCACCTCCCAAAAGAAACATATTCTAACACAAACTAGGGTTCCATTTCTATTGGCCATTTATTGGGTGATTATCATACCAGGCATACAGAAGATGTGCTGCAGCAATACAGCCTAGAGTTAAAAATGTGCTTTTTGCCTCTATCAGGGTTTTGACATGAAGGGTCATCTTTGGGGATAGTGTCTTGTAAACTATGCTCAGATTCTTGATACGTGCACCCATTTTTCTAAAGTACTTAAGCAGAAAGAAAAAAAGAATGGAAGCTTTGAAGAGCTTTTCTAAATTATCATAATTGTTAAAATCTAAAAGTTTCACATGCATAATTTAATATAGTTAAAATACCATGCATATTCATGCCACTATTTGATTTTCATATTTAAAAGGAATATAAATAAGAGTAATATAATGATTTATTTTTATTGTATTCATTAAAGAACTAAAGAACATGGTTGCTTTATATAGATTTACACCTGCACTAGCTGCAGAATATTTCAATTTTTAAAAATCTTAATATTTGCCAAGTTATAATCTAAAGATTAAAACATTACAGAAGTAAAGGCTAAGTCTAATTAACTCTTTTATAATACCAAGCAAAAATTCATCAAGTCAAAGGAAAGAAAATTATCAAGCACTGCATTGTGTATGAATGTGTATACAAAAATGCTATATTTGGTTACATTAAGATAATTTGGAGAGCATTATTTAATTCTAGACAAGGGAAAAGAGCGACTCAATTTCTTTTTTACTTAATGCTAGCAATATTCATGCTTCCAACTTTGCAGAGCTGGGACTTTTAAATCTTAGTCTTCTAATTCCAGCCTACTGCTCTTTACCTACAAGGAATAAAGGTATGTCAGAAACCAACAATACAATTCAGATGTATCTTAAATAAACCTCACAGTGATAAGAAGTATTTCACTCAAATTGCATTTAAGCAAAAATTGCAAAATATCTTTTTCAATATGGCAATAATCTTTGTAGTTTTTCAGAATTATATAAAGGTATTTTAAAACTGACAGTTGCTATATTTGAATTTACATTCTCCCCAAATTCGTATGTCGAAATCTTAATCCCCAACGTGATGGTATCAGGAGATGGAGCCTTTAGGAGGTTTTAAGTCAGGAAGTTGAAGTCTTCAGGAAGGGACTAGAATTTTATAAAAGGGACCTCACAGAGCTCCATAGCCCCTTCCACCATGTGAGAAAACTAAGTCTGCAACCAGGAGGAGGGCCCTCATCCAGTTATGCTGACTCCCTCATCTCAAACTTCTAGTTTCCAGAACTGTGAGAAATTTGTTTCTTTTGTTTACAGGTTACCCCGTCTGTGTTATTTTGTTATAGCAGTCTAAAGGGACTAAGACAAGAGTCACAATTCAGTGCAGAATTCAAGAATGCACATTTGAAATTTAAACCAAATGATTAAGTTTCTCAAGTATATTTTTCTCAAGTTATTAGGCAAGACAGGCAGGAAATACAGAAACGGGAATGTGGAATATATTAGTAGAGCGCTAGTGTTTGAGGTATTCTAGGGTGACAGCACAGACACAGCTTAGCAACTGAAAACAACAAGGATAGGAGCACAAAGACAGAAGCCATATGCAAGTTACGTACCATTCCAGTAGCTTATGCACCCCAAATCAGAATTGTCTCCAAAAATTCACAATGTTTGGTAATAATAATTTTATCTCAAGAGCTATTTATTTTCCATTTTCTAAGTGGCAGTAGTGGTAAAGAACCTGCCTGCCAATGCATGAGGCATGAGATGCAGGTTCGATCCCTGAGCTGAGAAGATCCCCTGGAGGAGGGCATGGCAACCCACTCTAGTATTCCTGCCTGGAGAATCCATGGACAGAGGAGCCTGGCAGGCGCTAGTCCATAGTGTTGCAAAGAGTTGGACACAACTCTAGGGGTCGCAAAGAGCTGGACTGGACTAAAGTGATTTAGAATGTATGTGTTAAAATATTCTGAATAATCTAGATACCCTTTGGAACATTTCAGCTTTAGTCCTTAAAAATGGACAAAGGTGATGATAAAGGGCTCCTGTCGTTTTTTATTGTTGGAATGTCCATTTTATTAGTAGTGTTTCTTTAGGTATAGACTCTTAAACACATAACAAGACAACAGTTATACACATTTTATTTTGTTCCATGATGAAATTGCTTGAGAGTTAAGCTGAAATTTGGGAGCAAACCTGAACTTCAGCAATGCAACTACTCAACAGCAAAAGCTATTTCTACTCTCGCAGCATGGATTTTCTGTCAAAAGCTTTTGTCTCTGCTTTACATGATTTAAGAACCTGGGAAAATCTATTTTAATCAAAAGAAGGATACAATGAAATTCCACTTAAAACAAAGAAGCATTTTATATCATTAAATAGTTAACAACATTAGTTGTTACCAACAATAGAACAGTTTTTAGTGAATATGTTGTTTCCATAAATTCAGAAAGTGATGTTAGGCACTACAGGTGAAAAAAAAGAACATCTAGTCTGGATGCTTGAAGAGATTAGAAATATCTACAATTACTGCTAGGCAGGTTATTTAAGATAGAGTTATAAACCTCTAGGATAATTCTGCTTAAAGCTGGGGGATTGACAATTTGCGTATATTTTCCTTTCTTCCTGGAATCTAGTGAATATGTTAAGTATGAAAACCAATAGTCCTAAATCAACAACAAATAGGAGACTGGTAAAGAACTGTCCTGGTACGAGGAATATCTTTGAAATGTGGAAGGTAGTAAGTCCGTGGAAGGGCAGCGGCTATTGCCCTGGGATGGAAGAAGCAGCAGTGTGGGACACGATTGAGAATTGAGAGTATTCCCAGAAAGAGCTCAGAGATGGACTTCCCTGGCAGTCTAATGCTTAAGACTTTTCCTTGCAATGCTGGAGGCGATGGTTTAATCCCTGGTTAGGAAGCTAAAATCCCACATGCCTTGCAACCAAAAAGCCAAAATGTTAAATAGAAGCAATATTGTAGCACATTCAATAAAGTCTTTAAACATGGTCCACATTAAAAAAAAAAAAAAAACTTGGAAAAAAAGGACAGAGGCACGTGGGACTGAAAAAGTGCCTAGCACACAGGAGAGTGAGGGGGACCTGAGATCAAACACACAGTCATGACAAGAAAGGGGGAATACCACATATGGAACAGAGAACATTCCCTACTCTGTTTTCCAGTTTCTGATTGGAAGAGTCATAAGCCTTTATCCTTTAGATAGAAGAGGCAAAGGCAATTTCACAGAGAAACTGTGGGTTCAATGACATTCTGACATTTAAGTGCCCTCAGAATGATACCAGCTCAAGCCAAGCATCCCAAAATGAAGATCCCAAGTCAACTAGCAGTACACAATTATACAGAGTTCCAAATGAGCTTCTCATCACTTGCTTTCAGATCCAGAGGACCATAGAGAGAGAGGATGATTCACAGATATCACAGAAAAGATTCACAGAAAATAAGAAAACATATTACCCTTAGAGAGATGCAAAAAATTATCCTATTCATTTAATGTGGTAAAATTCTTGAGGAAAGGAAAAATTGGTGGACTGAAAGAACTCTTGGAGATTGAAATGTGTTTGAAATAAAAAAGAATTAAAACTGCAGCAGGAAGATAAAGGAATTGCTTAATAAATAAAGAAAATTGACATGTATCAGGAAAAGATGAAAGAAACAAATCAATTCAGAAAATCTAAAAGCCAACAAACAGAATTTTAAGAATAGAGAACAGAAAACAAAAACAGATGAATATTACCTGGAAAAAAATTTTTTTAAAATGTTGCACAGAGCAGACAGATCTAAATCTCTAAATTAAATGGGCTCATCAAAAGAATTTAAAAATATCACAGCTAGCATGAGCATAGAATAAGGACCTATTCAAAGACACTAGTGATACTCAAGAAATGTATTCTCCTTTCCCAGTTGAAAAAAAAGAAAATAAAAATTTAAACAGGAAGGCCAGAAAATCAGAAAGCAACGTTCGCAACCCAGGACAACAGAGATCATAAATCCCAGGAGAACAGCTGGGTAGCAGATTGAGAGGCAGAAGGGTACTGGAGACAAAGGGATCCAGGTGAAAATGAAAATAATTGGCCATTAGAGAAGCTGTGGATGCATGGACTAACAGAGTTAGATACACCAGAAAACCCAAAAAGTCTACAGAAAGGAAATTCTCTACTTGGCTCTTAGGTGGAAAGTATATTAGCATTGTTGTTCAGTTGCTTAGTTGTGTCTGACTCTTTGTGATCTCATGGACTGCAGCATACGAGTCTTTCCTGTCCTTCACTATCTTTTGGAGTTTGCTCAAATTCATGTCCATTGGGTCAATCATGCCATTCAGCCAGTCTCATCCTCTGTCACCCTCTTTACCTCCTTCCCTCAATCTTTCCCAGCATCAGAGTCTTTTCCAATGAGTCAGCTTTTCCTATCAGGCAGCCAAAGTATTGGAGCTTCCAATAAATATTCAAGGTTGATTTCCTTTAGGATTGATTAGGTTGATCTCCTTGCTGTCCAAGGGACTCTCATGAGTCTTCTCCAACACCACAATTTGAAAGAATCAATTCTTTGGCACTCAACCTTCTTTATGGTACAACTCTCACATTTGACTACTGTACTAAATGGAACCCACTCCAGTGTTCTTGCCTGGAGAATCCCATGGACAGAGGAGTTTGGTGGGCTACAGTCCATGGGTCGCAAAGAGTCCCAGCTTTTAAAATATACCCATAGGGTATAGGGTGAGGAAGCTATGCTTATGGATACAGAATATTCAAGTGTTAAAAATGAACATGGGAACTTAGAAGAGCAGAGAAGAGATAAAATGGAGAAGGTTGCTACTATCCTAATTTAATAAAGTGGAGAGTCAAACAAATGATTTGAATAATGAACACACATAGTATATACCTATATATATACATCCATTTATTTTCCTGTTTTTGAGTTTTACTGGGGTAAAATTAATAAATGAATATTTGAAGTATGAAAGGAAAAAAAAGGGAAAGTGCTAGTTATTCATTTGTGTCTGACTCTTTGCAACCCCATGGATTGTAGCCCTCCAGGATCCTCTGTATTGCTAAAAATTCTCCAAGCCAGACTTCAATAGTACACGAACCATGAACTTTCAAATGTTCAAGCTGGATTTAGAAAAGGCAGAGGAACCAGAGATCAAATTGTCAACATCCACTGGATCACTGAAAAAGTGAGAGAGTTCCAGAAAAACATCTACTTCTGCTTTATTGACTATGCCAAAGCCTTTGACTGTATGGATCACAACAGTCTGTGGAAAATTCTGAAAGAGGTAGGAATGCCAGACTACCTGACCTGTCTCTTGAGAAACCTATATGCAGGTCAGGAAGCAACAGTTAGAACTGGACAAGGAAAAATAGACTGCTTCCAAATATGGAAAGGAATATGTCAAGACTGTATATTGTCAACCCTGCTTATTTAACTTATATGCAAAATACATCATGAGAAATGCTGTTTGATGAAGCACAAGCTGGAATCAAGATTGGCAGAAGAAAGATCAATAATCTCCGCTATGCAGATGACACCACACTTATGGCAGAAAGCAAAGAACTAAAGAAACTAAAGGACCTCTTGATGAAAGTGAAAGAGGAGAGTGAAAAAGTTGGCTTAAAACTCAATATTCAGAAAATTAAGATCATGGCATCCAGTCCCATCACTTCATGGCAAATAGATGGGGAAACAATAGAAACAGTGAGAGACTTTATTTCTGGGGGCTCCAAAATCACTGTAGATGGTGACTGCAGCCATGAAATTAAAAGACGCTTGCTCCTTGGAAGAAAAGTTATGATCAACCTAGACAGCATATTAAAAAGCAGAGATGTTACTTTGCCAGCAAAGGTCCACCTAGTCAAAGCTATGGTTTTTCCAGTAGTCATGTATGGATGTGAGAGTTGGATTATAAAGAAAGCTAAGCACCAAACAATTGATGCTTTTGAACTGTGGTGTTGGAGAAGACTGTTGAGAGTCCCCTGGACTGCCAGGAGATCCAACCAGTCCATTCTAAATGAAATCAGTCATGAATATTCATTGGAAAGACTGATGTTGAAACTGAAACTCCAATACTTTGGCCACCTGAGGCAACGAACTGACTAATTTGAAAAGACCTTGATGCTGGGAAAGATTGAAGGTGAGAGGAGAAGAGGATGACAGAGGATGAGATGGTTGGATGGCATCAGTGACTCAATGGACATGAGTTTGAGTAAACTCTAGGGTTTGGTGATGCACAGGGAAGCCTGGCGTGCCATAGTCCATGGGGTCACAAAGAGTCGGACACCACTGAGCGACTGAACTGAACTGAAAGGCTCCTCTGTTCATGGAATTTCCCAGGCAAGAATACCGGAGTGGATAGCCATTCCCTTCACCAGGGGATCTTCCTGACCTAGGTATTTGAAGTGCACAATTTGCTATTTTGATATATTGTGAAATAATCAGTATAGTCAAGCTAATTTGCATAGCCTTTACTTTATAGTTACCTTTTTTTTATGGTTGCGTATGTGAGGAAAACACTAAGACGGTTAACTTTTAAAGATTTATAGTACAGTTATGTGAGTATGATTAATACTATATTCTATACTTGAAATTTCTTACGAAGGCCATATTAAATGATCTCAAATACTTTTCTTTAATCATGAAGGATATCAGAGAATTACTTAATATTGAAGCTTTATTCTCAAAATAAGAAAGAATAGTTTATTAGGAGCTCTACTACAAGAAGACTGTACTCCCACTCTCAACTCTACTGCCAAGATCACATTATTGACCTGGAATAAGGGAAAAAATGTTGAACCAGAACATTTAAACCTATATTTAAATCAGCTATTGCCATATCAACCAACCTTAAGCAAATCATAAAATCCATCCACATCCTTAAACTATTTTTCCGGTTAATTTCCACTCAATATAAGCAAATATGGAAGAAAGTATATAATGTGTTATTTTTCTAAATCTTTAGCTTGACCTTTTCAAACTTCAGTATCCACATTAAAAGACAGTATCACAATAAAAATGAGAAAGTCCACCAAAAGTAAAAGGATAAACTGGCAACAAAATATTTTTCCTACTTTGGAAATTAGGTATTGCCTGCTGTTTCCTTTTGTATATTCACAATGAAAAAATTTTAAAGCAAATTTTGGTTCATTCCCTACCAAAAAATATCAATAAATGTATCAAAATAACTACTTTTAAAAAACTGTAAAGCTTGTATCACATTTTGCATTCAGAAGTAATTTCACTGGAACCATGGGCTCATATATCAAAAGAGCATTTAAAAAGAGAATTTTGTTCAAAGAAACAGGCACATCAAAGCAATTGAATAGGAAGTAATCATGTCTAACTTCTACAAAGCAATAATATCCTTTCTGAAATGAAAACTTTGAACACACAAAATCTGAGGTGAAATCAAATCTGATATTAAATTTCATTACTTAGAGAAGACTTCCTATGTTGGTTAAGAGCTGACATTTCAAAATAATTCAAAAATCATGTTCAAATAGATGATATTTATTCATTTCACAAACGAAAATTTAGTCTGCAAACCTTGCCCCACATTACAAGAAAGTAAACTTCCATATGCATACCATATTGTTAGTATTTCATCTCAAGATACATTCTAAGTTCCTTCAATATAATTTTCCTTCAAAGGGAACTGGCATGAGGCAAAGAGAATAAATTCAATTAATTAATTGATAGTCTGGCATGCCTTTTTTTGTTAACTTTACTGTAAAGCTCTATCGGGTATTATTTTATCTCTGAGGAAAGAGTGATCATTTAATGAAGAGTGGTTTGTCTCTACTTCTAAGCAATTAGCCTAATTTAGTTTATATTTTTCTCACTATCCTTGAGGCTAAACAACTTGTCCTATTTCATCCTCCATTTATTTCTTTATAACCTTCTCTATTATAATTCCAACATTTTCATCATGCTGAATTATGAATCATCTTCTTTACCCATTCACCTATGGATAGGCAATTAGGTTGCCTCTATACCTTAGCATCTTAGCAATTGTAAGTAATGCTGCAATGAACATATATGTTTTCAAGTAAGTGTTTTTGTTTTCTTCAGAAAAATATCCAGAAGTGGAATTGCTGGCTTGTATTATAATTCTATTTTTATTTTGAGGACCTTTCCTATTAGTTTTCCATAGTGGATGCACCAATTTACATTCCTATCAAGAGTACTGAGTTTTTTTTTTTTTTTCACATCCTTACCAACACTTCTTAGTTGTTGACTTTTTGATAATAGCCCTTCTCATGGTGCAAGGTGAAACCTCACTGTAGTCTTGATTTGAATTGTTCCAATATTTAGTGATGCTAAATTTTTTGTGATATGAGTGCTCTTGCATGTGAAGGACTTTCAAACCTTTTAGTAAAATACATTATACCCTTCTGTCCTCATGAAATACCCTTATTTCCATTCACTCCCACTGTTGGTTAAAGAGGTTAATATAGCTTGACAGAAGGTAGAGGTGGTCTTTTATTCACACTAAACAGGACTTTTTTTTTTTTTTAACACAAAATTAAGTGGGTCAGTCCTTTGCCAAAACCAATCTCACCTGCTTATTATTTTATAGATTTCTCTCTGTTTATAGATTATGTGAAAGACAGCTTTTCACTAGTCCTTCAGGCTGAGATAGAAGTAACTGTACTGCTCTATTGCCAAGGCAAGATGAATTTAGTTCACAATAAAATGAACGTCTATAGATTACTGACCTGGATCTTCATCAGTAAGAAAGCTAGCAAAAATCACCTATTTCCTTTCTGTTAAATCCAAAATCTTGGGAACATTTTTTCTAGGTTTTTGATGAGGATTGAGAGGGAAAGTTGAATCATATCAGATCTTGCAGTGGGTTGCCATACATTTATTAATATTTTAATACATTTTAGTATTGAAAGGGAGAATTTAAATTCACTGAAGTATTTCCCTTCTCTGCTTTTTTCTCTCTAGAACCATTTCCTCATACTTTATGACTCATAAAATAATCTTCTATATTTGCTGATCTGGTCATTTATGATTTGGAAAACTGTTTGACTTTGGGTTTTAATTATTGTTAAAAAATTCATTAATTTATTTAATTGGAGGTGAATTACTTTACAATATTGTAGTGCTTTTTGCCATACATTTACATGAATCAGCCATGGGTGTACATGTCTCCCCCATCCTGAAGCTCCCTCCCAATGCCCTCCTCACCCCATCCCTCAGGGTTGTCCCAGAAACCGGCTTTGGGTGCCTTGTTTCATGCATCAAACTTGAACTGATGAACTATTTCACATATGGTAATATACATGTGTCAATGCTATTCTCTCAAATCATCTCACCCTCGCCTTCTCCCACAGAGTCCAAAAGTCTGTTTTTTATATCTGTGTCTCTTTTGCTGTCTTGCATATAGGGTCATCATTACCATCTTTCTAAATCTCATATATATGTGTTAATATACTGTATTGGTGTTTTTCTTTCTGACTTAACTTCACTTTGTACAATAGGCTCCAGTTTCATCCACCTCATTAGAACTGATTCAAATGCATTCTTTTTAATAGCTGAGTAATATTCCATTGTGTTTATGTACCACAGGTTTCTTATCCATTCATCTGCTGATGGACATCTAAGTTGCTTCCATGTCCTAGCTATTGTAAACAGTGCTATGAACATTGGGGTACATGTGTTTCTTTCAATTCTGGTTTCCTCGGTGTGTATGCCCAGCAGTGGGATTGCTGGGTCATACGGCAGTTCTATTTCCAGTTTTTTAAGGAATCTCCGCACTGTTCTCCATAGTGGCTGTACTAATTTGCATTCCCACCAATAGTATAAGAGGGTTCCCTTTTCTCTGCACCCTCTCCAGCATTTATTGCTTGTAGACTTTTTGATAGCAGCCATTCTGACCGACATGAGATGGTACCTCATTGTGGTTTTGATTTGCATTGCTCTGATAATGAGTGATGTTGAGCATCTTTTCATGTGTTTGTTAGCCATCTGTATGTCTTCTTTGGAGAAATGTCTGTTTAGTTCTTTGGCCCATTTTTTGATTGGGTCGTTTATTTTTGTGGTATTGAACTGCATGAGCTTTTTGTATATTTTTGAGATTCTTTGTCAGTTGCTTCATTTGCTATTATTTTCTCCCATTCAAAAGGCTGTCTTTTGACCTTATTATAGTTTCCTTCATTGTGCAAAAGCTTTTAAGTTTAATTAGGTCCTACTGTTTATTTTTACTTTTATTTCCTTTACTCAGGGAGGTAGGTTATAGAGAATCCTGCAGTGATTTATATCAGAAAGTGTTTTGCCTATGTTTTCCTCTAGGAGTTTTGTAGTTTCTGGTCTTACACTTAGATCTTTAATTCATTTTGAGTTTATTTTTGTGTATGGTGTTAGAAAGTGTTCTAGTTTCATTCTTTTACAAGTGGTTGACCAGTTTTCCCAGCACCACTTGTTAAAGAGATTGTCTTTTCTTCATTGTATATTCTTGCCTCCTTTGTCAAAGATAAGGTGTCCATAGGTGTGTGGAATTACCTCTGGGCTTTCTGTTTTGTTCCATTGAACTACATTTCTGTCTTTGTGCCTGTACCATACTGTCTTGATGACTGTAGCTTCGTAATATAGTTTGATGTTAGGCAGGTTGATTCCTCCAGTTCCATTCTTCTTTCTCAAGATTGCTTTGGCTATTTGAGGTTTTTTGTATTTCCATACAAATTGTGAAATTATTTGTTCTAGTTCTCTGAGAAATACCATTGGTAGCTTTATAGGGATTGGATTGAACCTATAGATTGCTTTAGGTAGTATACTCGTTTTCACTATATTGATTCTTCTGATCCATAACCATGCTATATTTCTCCATCTATTTTTCTTATCTTTGATTTCTTTCATCAGTGTTTTAGTTTTCTGCATATATGTCTTTTGTTTCTTTAGATAGAGATATTACTAAATATTTCATTCTTTTCATTGCAATGGTGAATGGAATTGTTTCCTTAATTTCTCTTTCTGTTTTTCCATTGTTAGTGTATAGGAATGCAAGGGATTTCTGTGTGATAATTTTATATCCTGCAACTTTATTCATTGGTTAGCTCTAGTAATTTTCTGGTGGTGTCTTTAGGGTTTTCTATGTAAAGGATCTGGAGAAGGCAATGGCAACCCATTCTAGTACTCTTGCCTGGAAAATACCATGGACGGAGGACCCTGGTAGGCTGCAGTCCATGGGGTTGCTAAGAGTCAGACACGACTGAGCAACTTCACTTTCACCTTTCACTTTCCTGCATTGGAGAAGGAAATGGCAACCCACTCCAGTGTTCTTGCATGCAGAATCCCAGGGACGGGGGAGCCTGGTGGGCTGCCGTCTCGGGTTGCACAGAGTTGGACATGACTGAAGTGACTTAGCAGCTGCAGTAGCAGCATGTAGAGAATCATCTCATCTGCAAACAGTGAGAGTTTTACTTCTTCTTTTCCAATTTGGATTCCTTTTATTACTTTTTATTCTTTGATTGCTGTGGCTAAAACTTCCTAAACCATGTTGAATAGTAGTGGTGAGAGTGGGTACCCTTGTCTTGTTCCTGACTTTAGGGGAAATGCTTTCAATTTTTCACCATTAAAGATAATGTTTGCTGTGGATTTATCATATATGGCTTTTATTATGTTGAAGTATGTTTCTTCTATGCCTGCTTTCTGGAGAGTTTTTATCATAAATGGGTGTTGAATTTTATCAAAGGCTTTCTCTGCATCTATTGAGATAAGCATACGGTTTTTATCTTTCAACTTGTTAATGTATTGTATCACATTGATTGATTTGTGAATATTGAAGATTCCTCACATCCCTGGGATAAAGCCCACTTGGTCATGATGTATGATCTTTTAATATGTTGTTGGATTCTGTTTGCTATAATTTTGTTGAGGATTTTTACTTCTATGTTCATTAGTGATATTAGCCTGTAGCTTGCTTTTTTGGTGGCATCTCTGTCTGGTTTTGGTATTAGGGTGATGGTGGCCTCATAGAATGAGTTTGGAAGTTTACCTTGCTCTGTAATTTACTGGAACAGTTTGAGTAGGGTAGGTATTAGCTCTTCTCTAAATTTTTGGTAGAATTCACCTGTGAAGCCCTCTGGTCCTGGGCTTTTGTTTGTTGGAAGATTTTTGATTACAATGTCGATTTCCATGCTTGTGATGGGTCTGTTATAATTTTCTATTTCTTCCTGGTTTAATTTTGAAAGGTTATACTTTTCTAAGAATTTGTTCATTTCTTCCACATTGTCCATTTTATTGGCATATTGTTGCTGATAGTAGTCTCTTATGATCCTTTGTATTTCTGTGTTGTGAGCTGTGATGTCTCCATTTTCATTTCTAATTTTGTATATTTGATTTGTCTTCCTTTGTTTCTTGATGAATCTGGCTAATGGTTTGTCTATTTTATTTATCTTCTCAAAGAACCAGCTTTTAGTTTTGTTGATTTTTGCTACAGTCTCTTTTGCCTCTTTTTCATTTATTTCTGCCCTAATTTTTATTTATTTCCTTCTACTAACCCTAGGGTTCTTTATTTCTTCTTTTTCTAGTTGCTTTAGATATAAAGTTAGGCAATTTATTTGATTTTTCTCTTGTTCTTGAGGTAAGCTTGTATTGCTATGAACCTTCCCCTTAGCACTGATTTTATTGAATCTCATAGGGTTTGGGTTGTCACATTTTCATTTTCACTTGTTTCTATGCATTTTTTATTTCTTTTTTTGTTTTCTTGCATGATTTTTTCATTAATTCAGAAGCATGCTGTTTAGCTTCCATATGTTTGTATTTCTAATAGTTTTTTCTGCACTGTGATCAGAAAAGATGCGTGCAATGATTTCAATTTTTTTGAATTTGCCAAGGCTAGATGTATGGCCCAGGATGTGGTCTATCCTGGAGAATGTTCTGTGTCCATTTAAAAAAAGGTGAAATTCATTGTTTTGGGGTGAAATGTCCTATAGGTATCAATTAGGTCTAAAACTGGTCCATTGTATCATTTAAAGTTTGTGTTTCCTTGCTAATTTTCTGTTTGGTGGATCTATCCATAGGTGTGAGTGGGTATTAAAGTCTCCCACTATTACTGTGTTACTGTTAATTTCCCCTTTCATACTGGTTAGCATTTGCATTACATATTGCAGTTCCTCTATGTTGGGTGCATATATATTTTTAATTGTTATATCTTCTTCTTGGATTGATCCTTTGATGAATACTTATGTAGTGTCCTTCCTTGTCTCTTTTCATGGCCTTTATTTCATCTGATATGAGTATTACTACTGCTTTCTTGGTCTCCATTTGCATGAAATATCTTTTTCCAGCACTTGACTTTCAGCCTGTATGTGTCCCTTGTTTTGAGGTGGGTCTCTTTTAGACAGCATATATAGAGGTTTTGTTTTTGTATCCATTCAGCCAGTCTTTGTCTTTTGGTTTGTACATTCAACCCATTTACATTTAAGGTAATTATTGATAAGTTTGATCCCATTGCCATTTACTTTATTGTTTTGGGTTCAAGTTTATAAACCTCTTCTGTGTTTCCTGTCTAAAGAAGATTCTTCAGCATTTGTTGAAGCTGGTGTGTCCAACCATTCCCTTCTGGCCTGAAGAGTTTCTATTGAAAGATATGCTTTATCCCTATGAGAATCCTTTTGTGTGTTATCTGTTGCTTTTCCCTTGCTGCTTTTAATATTTGCTCTTTGTAAATTTGATTAATATGTGTCTTGGGGTATTTCACCTTGAATTTATCCTGTTTGGAAGTCTTTGGGTTTCTTGGATTTTGGTGGCTATTTCCTATCCCATTTTAGGGAAGTTTTCAACTACTATCTCCTCAGGTATTTTCTCATGGCCTTTCTTTTTGTCTTCTTCTTCTGGGACTCCAGTGATTCGAATGTTGGGGTGTTTAACATTGTCTCAGATGTCTCTGAGGTTGTCCTCATTTCTTTTCTCCTCTCTGCTTCATTTATTTCCACCATTCTATCTTTCACCTCACTTATCCTATTTTCTGTCTCAGAAGATAGGATATCTTAATATAGCTTATAGATATCTATAAGATATCTGTCTTATCTATATATGGCTATCTATAGATATATATCTTATTCTAATGTTGGTTCCCCCCAGAGTGCTTTTGATCTTAGTTATTGCATTATTCATTATTGACTCTTCTTTATTTCTTCTAGGTTCTTGTTAAGCATTTCTTATATCTTCTCAATCCTTGTCTCCAGACTATTTATCTGTAACTCCATTTTGTTTTCAAGATTTTGGATCATCTTTGCTATCATTATTCTGAATTCTTTTTCAGGTAGACTCCCTATCTCCTCCTCTTTTGTTTGGCTTGATGGGCATTTATCACATTTCTTTACCTGCTGAATATTTCCCTGCCTTTTCATTTTATTTAGATTGCTGTGCTTGGAGTGGCCTTTCTGTAGGCTAGAAGTTTGTGGTTCCTCTTTATTGCAGAGGTTGCTCCCTGTGGGTGGGGTTGGACTAGTGGCTTGTCAAGGTTTCCTGGTTAGGGAACTTGCACCTGTGTTCTGGTGGGTGGAGCTGGATCTCTTCTCTCTGGAGTGCAATGAAGTGTCCAATAGTGAGTTTTGGGGTGCCAATGGGTTTGGCATGATTTTGGGCAGCCTGTATCTTAATGCTCAGGGCTGTGTTCCTGCATTGCTGGAGAATTAGTGTGGTATGGCTTGCTCTGGAACTTGTTGGTTCTTGGGTGGAGCTTGGTTTCAGTGTAGGTATGGAGGCTTTTGGATGAGCTCTTGTCCATTAATGTTCCCTGGAGTCAAGAGTTTTCTGGTGTCTCAAGTTTTAGATTTAAGCCTCCTGTCTCTGGCTTTCAGTCTTAGTCTTACAGTGGCCTCAAGACTTCTTCATCCACACAGCACAGATGATAAAACATCTAGGGTAATGGTGAAAAGATTCTCCACAGTAAGGACAACCAGAGAAGTTCACAGAGTTACATGGAGAAGAGGGAGAAGGGAGATAGAGGTGACCAGGAGAAGAGGGGGAGTCAAAAGGGGAGAGAGCAGTCTAGCCAGTAATCAGTTCCCTAAGTGTTCTCCATAGCCCAGAACACCCAGAAAGATTCACAGATTTAAGCAGAGAAGAAAACGGGGAGGGAGGAGATAGAGGTGACCTGGGGAGAAAAGAGAGAGTTAAAAGGAGAGAGAGCAGTCAAGCCAGTAATCACACCCCTAAGTGAAAATGGATACTGAAGATTAGATTCTTAAAGGTACAAAATTGATAACAAATACCAAAAAGCAAAGATTAAAAATCTGGAGTAGAGGTTAGACTCTCAAAAATATAATACTAAAAATACAAAACAAAATCAATCACAAAATTATATATGGATGTGAGAGTTGGACTGTGAAGAAGGCTGAGAGCCAAAGAATTGATGCTTTTGAATTGTGGTGTTGGAGAAGACTCTTGAGAGTCCCTTGGACTGCAAGGAGATCCAACCAGTCCATTCTGAAGGAGATCAGCCCTGGGATTTCTTTGGAAGGAATGATGCTAAAGCTGAAACTCCAGTACTTTGGCCACCTCATGTGAAGAGTTGACTCATTGGAAAAGTTTCTGATGCTGGGAGGGATTGGGGGCAGGAGGAGAAGGGGACGACAGAGGATGAGATGGCTGGATGGCGTCACTGACTCGATGGATGTGAGTCTGAGTGAACTCCAGGAGTTGATGATGGACAGGGAGGCCAGGCGTGCTGCAATTCATGGGGTCGCAAAGAGTCGGACACAACCGAGTGAGTGAACTGAACTGAACCGATATATATATATATATATATATATATATATATATATATATGAAATTTGCTTTAAAAATAGGGTCTTTTTTAGCAAGGTAATAGTAGGTTATAAAAGTGAAAATTAAAGGAGTAATAAAGAACTTAAAAATAAAAAAATAAAAAAATGATAGTAGTAAAAATATATCTACGAATTTCTCTGGAGCTGTTGTGGGCAGTGTGGGGTCAGTTCAGTTTCTGATAGTTCCTTGTTCCAAACTGTACTTCTTCTCAAGGCCATAGGCCCTTCCAGTGCTCAGTCAGTGTTAACTACAGGGTTTTAGTCTGCTGCACCTGTCACTTCCAGAGCAGTTCCCTCTTTGTTTATTTTGGTTTCCTCTGTTTGCAGGTCTCTTCAGTGTCTAATTTCCATCTTGACACAAGGGTGTGAGGGTGGTCACTTACTGAGGCTCACTTGTTCAGTTGTGTTGTGGGGAGGGAGGAAACAAACTGCAAATATCTCTGGCATGTATGAAGAATGCTCACAGTGTATGGACCCCACGGGGTTTGCCCCAGCTCACGGCAGTGTGTGCCTTCTGGGTCTACACTGCTCAGGCTCCAGGCTGCTCTGCAGGGGTACTGTCCAAAGCGGACCCTGCGTTTCATGCACTTCCCAGGTCTAAGCCACTCAGCTTCAGGTTCTCAGGTACTCCACAAGGGCACATACTCGGTTGGGCATGCATTTTGTGCCCTTCCCAGGTCCGAGGAGCTCAGGCGACCAGGTGCTTGGTGAGTGCACTGTCCCAGGTGTGCTGTGCATCTTAACCACCTCCCCGGTCCCAGCTGCTCGGTTTCCAGGTGTGCTGTGAGAGTACCATCTCAGCTGTTCCCTGTGTCTTCTCTGGGGAGCTGATCCCAGGCTGTGACCCTCCTGGCACATGTCAACCGTTCAGGATCCCAGGAAGATTTGGTTAGCAACGGGGAGCCTGCTCACATTTTGATGGAAGATGCCAGTCTCTGGGGCCGAGATTGCTTATTGGCTTTATCACATACTTGCCTCTTTGCCTCCGGTGTTGGGGAGGGGCATGTATGCAGCCGGCTAGCTCTCCTTTGGTATTCTCTCAATCCTTTGTTCTAAGTTGTCTACTTCTCTCTCTCTCTCTCTCTCTCTCTCTCTCTCTCTCTCTCTCTCTCTCTCTCTCTCTCTCTCTCTCTCTCTCTCTCTCTCTGCTATCCCACAGTTTGGGTTGCTATCTCATTAGCTCCCTCAGATTGTCCTCAGGGCATTCAGTCCCCGCTCTCTGGTGGACACTAGCGTCTGGGCTACTTCTTTACTGGGAGTTGAGGTTAGGTGCGTATTTTCTTTTTTTTTTCTTTTCTCCCAGTTATGTTGCCCTCTGAGATTCTAGAATTCCCCACTGGCCCACCAGTGAGAGGGTTTCCTGCTGTTTGGAAACTTCTCCTTCACAACTCCCTCCCCAGGCTGGGTCTCTGTCCCTAACGCTTTTGTCTCTCATTCTGTCTTTTCTGTTTTGTCCTACCTCCTTTCGAAGAGAATGGGCTGCCTTTCTGGGTGCCTCATATTCTCTTCCAGCATTCAAAAGTTTTTTTGTGGAAGTTACTCAGCATTCAAATGATCTTTTGATGAATTTTGGGGGGAGAAAGTGGTCTCCCTGTCCTATTCTCCCACCATCTTGGGACCATCCCTGGGTTTTAATTTTTAAAGTCTCTTAAAAACTTGTTTTCAGACCACATGTTTTATAAACTTCCTTATCTGAAAGTGTCATTCAAGGGTATGCCCAACACTGAACATTTTAGACACTTGAAAAAACATGGGTTTTGGGAGGTTTCTGGAGCATTAAGGTTAACGTCAAGTAAGACAATAAAAGCAGAATCAAGCCTTGTAACCTTCAGCCATCTCCCTTCCACCTCAACTGCAATAAATCAAAACTGCTTCATTTCGACATGGGTATGACAAACCATTTGAGGTGAAATAATTTCAATTGTTATGGGACATTTTGTCCATGTTGGCTTCACTGATACTATTAGCAAAGAGAAAAACTGAGAAAAAGCAATTTTGGAGAGATTTACAGCTTAGAGATAAAAACACTGATTAATATCATTTGAGCTAAAATCTCCCCAATAAAATTACTTTGAAATTAAAAGTCAATAGGAATTAAGTTTAATTAAAGACAATTTTAAGAAATAAAACATGCATTCCATTCAACTGATAATTATTCCTCTGTTCAGTAAATATTTACTTAGTCTTGCTTTCTTCCCTTTCTCAATTATTCAAATGAATCAAAGCACTTCCTGTTAGAGACCTTGAACGAAAGATCTCCTTCACCCCACTCCTACATTTTCCCCTGATAGAATCCCAGGGACGGGGGAGCCTGGTGGGCTGTTGTCTATGGGGTCGCACAGAGTCGGACACAACTGAAGCGACTTAGCAGCAGCAGCAGCAGCAGCAGCATCTTGCTAGTAAATGCACTATATACGTATTTTAAATCTGCTCAAGCTTTATTTCCTTGGCAATCTTTGCATATCTTTATACACAATATCTTGCAGTCTTTGCTAATACTGCTGAGGCTATCCTCCTCATGTTTTTATCAAAAGGCAAAAAGGCAACCCTCCCACTTATGCACCAACTTCCATCCCATCTGCTTTCTTTGGAATTTTACTTATGCAATAATTTTCTAATTATATATATATATATAATTATTTTTAACATAGAAATATGTTTCTCTTAAAAAAAAAAAAGTCTTACACTCAAGTCCTCCATCAACTACCACTTCATTTCTTGGTCCTATACTGAACTAAGCGTTTCATAGTGAATTTCTACAGTGACTGCTCTCTCTCTCTCTCTCTCTCTCTTTTTTTGCAAACAAAACTGTATTTATTATTAAAGACCTTTATGTTGGGATTTCCAAAGCATATACTTTGGATGGAGGACATGAAAGCCACAGAAAGGACTAAAATGTACCAGGATCAGTTAACAACAAAATTGTAAATGTATGAGTAAAACTGGCTTCCCTCACAGTTCAGTTGGTAAAGAATCCACCTGCAATGCAGAAGACCCTGGTTCAATTTCTGAGTTGGGAAGATCTGCTGGAGAAGGGATAAGCTACCCACTCTAGTATTCTTGGTTTCCCTTGTGGCTCAGCTGGTAAAGAATCCACCTGCAATGTGGGAAACCTGGGTTTGATCCCTGGATTGGGAAGATCCGCTGGAGAAGGGAAAGGCTACCCACTCCAGTATTCTGGCCTGGAGAATTCCATGGACTATACAGTCCATGGAGTTACAAAGAGTTGGACACAACTGAGTGACTCACTTTCACTTTCATAAGTGAGACTAAACAAAGTTTGACTAAACTAAATGTAGTGGCTGCTTTCTACTTCGTTATACTTCTCTCAATCAATTTCAACTGGGCTTATTTTCCCTATCAACTCCAAGGCATTGCTTCTATCAGGATCATAAGTACATTCCATATTTCTAAACCTCATTTTCTTTTTTTTTAATTTTGTTTATTTTTTTTAATTGGAGGATAATTGCTTTACCATGAAATTAAAAGATGCTTGCTCCTTGGAAGAAAAGCTATAGCAAACCTAGACAGCATATTAAAAAGCAGAGACATCACTTTGCCAACAAAGATTCATCTAGTCAAAGTTATGGTTTTTCTAGTAGTCATGTACAGCCTTGAGATCTGGATCATGAAGAAGGCTGAGCACTGAAGAATTCATGCTTTTGAATTGGGGTGCTAGAGAGGACTCTTGAGAGTCCCTTGAACAGCAAGGAGGTCAAATCAGTCAATTTTGAAGGAAACCAATCCTGAATATCCATTGGAAGGACTGATGCTAAAGCTCCAACATTTTGGCCACCTGATACAAGGAACCAACTCATTGGAAAGGACCTCAATTCTGGGAAAAACTGAGGGCAGGAGGAGAAGGGGGTGACAGAGGATGAGATGGTTGGATGGAATCATCAACACAATGGACATGAGTTTGAGCAAACTCTGGGAGATAGTGAAAACAGGGAAGCCTGGTATGCTGCAGTCCACAGGGTCTCAAAGAGTTGACACAACAGAGACTAGACACAAAAATTGCTTTAAAATGTGATGTTGGTTTCTGCTGTACAACAATGCAAAACTCATCTTTAAATCTGTTTTCTTATATTACTTCATCCCCTAGTACCATTAAGATGGTTGACTACCTTCTCTTTCTCTTACCTTCTGTGAGCCCATTCATCCTGCATCTCTTCACACTCTGTGTTGTTTCACTTCAGTTTTACACTTTTTATTTTCCTACTCTATTCTACTTCACAATGTCAGAGAATCTTTGTTATTCTTGTTGTTTAATTGATAAGTCATGTCTGACTCTTGTGATCTCATGGGAATCAGTCTAATTTTTTACAGTATTTTTCTAACTTTTAGACTCTTTTTGGGGATAATATCTTTCCTCTGATTTTAATCATTACCTATATAGATGCTGATGATTAGCAGATTTGTAAGCCCTACCGTCACGTCTCTCCAAAACTCTAGCTTCCACACAAATAAGGATCTCAAACCTGCTTACTGATGCAGAGCTATTGATTCTCCTCACTCTCCAGCTAAATCTGCTCAAGCTGTTATAGCTTCAGGATTGGGAATAGCATCCATCCAGTTGTTCAAGTGCAACTAGAAGTGATTTCTGATTTCTGTTTTCCCCTTGTTCTCCATAACCTTTCCATTGTCTAGTCCTGTTGACTTTCCAAAATCACACTTCCTTCTACATTCATTAGTAACACTCCTGTTCAAAGCACCAAAATTCCTTCTCTTCTACCAAATCTCCATAATTTCATCCTTGCCCCCCCCACATTTATCACATAAAAGCCAAAGAGAACTGTAAGTGTCTTGTATCACTCTGACTTAAATACCTCTAATGCCTTCACATCACAATTAGAATAAAGTATAAGTAACTCACCCTACATTAAAAATACACACATGATCTGGTCTCTGCCTTTACACTTGCTCAGCTAAAGCAGAAGTTCTCAACCTGAGCACCATTGGCAATTTGGGCCAAATAATTCTTTGTTCTGGGTTGCTGTCCTTCAAGTGGTAAGATAACTGTCCAGTTGTTACTACTCACAGCATTTACTTTCACTCTTAATGTGCCCTGATTAGGAGGACAGTTGTATGGTCACCTTACTCTTCATCCTATGCTTCATCATTGTATGTATGCATATGTTTTGTTTTGAACTTACCAGGTTTATCCCAGGCTTAGGGTCTAACTTCCCTCAAAAGCCTTTTTTTCTCTCTCTATTTGGATCTCAGTTTATGGTATTCCTTGTGTGATCAAATTCAAAATAAAACAGCAATACAATCATTCCCTACTCAATTAGGATATCATTGCCTGATAAGATTGTGTATTAGCATATTATTTTGAATCAGTCTCTCACCAACCATGTAGACTAGAATAGATGCTTTGCCTGTCTGCTTAGAGGGGCTTCCCTGATAGCTCAGTAGATAAAGAATCTGCCTGTAATGCAGGAGACCCTGGTTTGATTCCTGTGTTGGAAAGATCCACTGGAGAAAGGATAGGCTACCCACTCCAGTATTCTTGGACTTCCTTTGTGGCTCAGCTGGTAAAGAAGCCACCTGCAATGTCGGAGACCTGGGTTTGATCTCTGGGTTGGGAAGATCCCCTGCAGAAGGGAAAGGCTACCCATTCCAGTTTCTGGCCTGGAGAATTCGATGGGGTCACAAAGAGTTGGACTGGACTGAGTGACTTTCACTTTCACCTGCTTAGACAGTGGTTGGTCCACAGCCTTCCTCCCAGTGAGGTTCAACTTCTGTATTTTGTATCATTATCACATTCTAGATGTTTATTTCATGGCACTTTTCACAAATATTACTTATTAGTATAATAACTTATTCTTATAAATTCCATGAGGATGGGATCTGTGTCTATCTTTCTCAGCTCTGAAAGGGAGAATTTGTACCTTTGTAGAATGCACTGCTTATGTATTTTACACGTACAATCAAATGAATCAGTGAATCACAATCAGTTCATAGGTATATAGTGCATAATTGGGACATCCTTGGGAAAGCACATGATCTGACTGTAAAGTTCAATGCAAATTGTTCAAGGTAAGCACATACTTATCCTTGAGAAGAATTTCACATACATTACTTCATAAAATTCCAGTCATATGTGTGATTGTTTTACTATCCTTTCCCAAATGATTTTATGAACATCGTTAAGGCTTAGCTTCATTGGTAATTATAAACAATAGGGAAAACATGTGCTTACTGAAGTCCTTACATTGAATTTCCCTTACAAATATTAGTTTTCCATTCTCTGATATCACGTGAGAAGTAGAGAAGAAGACCAGGTTCAAATCAGTCAGGAGGCCACAAACACCCTAGCATCCCTCACAGACAGGCTTGCTCTCCTCAGTGAACATGACTGAATGACAAGAGGACCTCAGAGTCCTTGGGGTATAGTGAGCATCACACTTGCTCCTGCATGACCCATTTCCAGTCACAGCTGATTATTTTCCTCTCAGGTTTACTAAAACTATACTATTTTAATGACAAAAGCAGTTGGCAAAGACCTGTAAATATAGGTCCAGAAACATGAACATTAAATCTTAAAACGGGAAACATGCAAAGACTAAATGAATAACTGAATCGGGGAAGGGAAGAAAACCAGGGAAGGATTCATCTGCCATTTGAAGGCATATCTTGCTTTATCGCCTTTCACTTCATTGTGCTTGTGCGCTTAGTCGCTCAGTCGTGTCCAACTCTTTGCGACCCCATGGACTGTCGCCCACCAGGTTCCTCTGCCCATTGGGCTATCCAGGAAAGAATACTGGAGTGGGTTGCCATTTCCTCCTCCAGGGGATCCTCTCAGCTCAGGGACTGAACCTGCATCTTGTGTGTCTCTGGTACTGCAGGCAAATTCTCTATCCGCTGAGCCATCAGGGAAGTCCCAGCCCTTAAACATATTGTGCTTAAGAGACATTATGATTTTCATAAACTTAAAGTGTACGGCAACCCTGTATAAATAAAGTCTATAGGTACCATGTTTCCAACAGCATTTGCTTACTTCATGTCTCTATTATATTGTGGTAACTGTCATGATATTTCAAAATTTGTCATCATAATTATGCTTGTTATGCAGATCAGTGATCTTTGATGTTACTACTATGACTCACTGAAAGCTCAGAAGATGTTGAGAATTTTTCAGCAATAAAGTATTTTTAATTAACATATGTAGGTTATGTTTTAAAGATAATATACACTTACTAGGCTATTGTTTAATGTAAACAATTTTATATACACTGGGAAGGCAAAAAGTTCATATGACTTGCTTTATTATGAAATTTGCCTTATTGTGGTGGTTTAGAACCAAACTAGTGATATTTCTGAGGTATACATGTATACTGTCTGTATGCTGTCTGTATATGTATATGTATGCCATCTGTATACAGGTATACCTGTATATGCTGTCTGTATGCTGCCTGTATACTAACAAAGGTCCATCTAGTCAAGCTATGGTTTTTCCAATAGTCATGTATGGATGTGAGAGTTGGACTAAAAAGAAAGCTGAGAGCTGAAGAATTGATGCTTTTGAACTGTGGTGTTGGAGAAGACTCCTGAGAATCCCTTGGACATCAAGGAGATCAAACAGTCAACCTTAAGGAGTTCAGTGCTGAATATTGACTGGAAGGACTGATGCTGAAGCTCCAATACTTTGGCCACTTGACGCAAAGAGCTGATTCACTGGAAAAGACGCTGTTGCTGGGAAAGATTGAGGGCAGGAGGAGGAGGGGACGACAGAGGATGAGATGGCTGGATGGCATCACCAACTTGATGGACATGAGTTTGAGCAAGCTCTGGGAGTCGGTGATGGACAGAGAAGCCTGGCTGCTGCAGTCCATGGGGTTGCAAAGTCAGGCACGACTGAGGGACTGAACTGAACTGATACCTGTATAAAGTTACTCAAGATTAAGATTTAAAAAAATCAGTGTGTTAAGTACAGTCATTTTTTTTTTTCAAGGAGAAGAAAATTTGTACAAAAAGCTGAACAAGACATAAGAGAGCAGCTACTGAGATACAGAATGATGGACAGAGAACATTACAGTACAAATGCGTTTTAGGGTCCCAGGCTGCTTGGACTATATCCCAGATCCTGAAAGAACTTTGGACTGAAACCTGATCTAACATCTGCTTTCTCAGGGATTCACTGCAAGACCGAAAACAAATATATTTTTGAAAACAAAAATATAAACAATATATTTTCACTTTTAGAGAAGAGAAGTATATACACAAGTCCTTGGACTATAAATCAGTGATCTCATTAAACACAACCAAGTGCAAAAACACAACAAAGTGCAAAAACACATTTATGAAATACTGGTTAGCGTTAACAAGTGGAAGATGCTGACATCACTGAGGGACAACCTGGGCTTATGAAGAACTAGCATAGCTCAGTTGGTAAAGAATCTGCCTGCAATGTAGGAGACCCCGGTTCAATACCTGGGTTAGGAAGATTCCCTGGAGAAGGGATAGGATACCCACTCCAGTTTCTTGGGCTTCCCTTGTGGCTCAGCTGGTAAGGCATCTATCTGTCTGCAATATGGGAGACCTGTGTTTGATCCCTGGGTTGGGATGATCTGGGGAGAAGGGAAAGGCTACCCACTCCAGTATTCTGGCCTGGAGAATTCCATGCACAGTCCATGGGGTCACAGTCAGGCATGACTGAGTGACTTTCACTTTCACTGAGCAAAGTCGAGTTAATGTGTTTTCTTCTTTGATTACAATAGTTTTCTGTAAGATCAGAGAAATGTGAAATAGAGGAGACATTTAGACCCAACATCCCAACATTAAGGACAAGAAGAAAATAAACTATATATTAACTTTCGTTCTGTGGAATAAAACTTGTGGTTGCTTATATGTAGAGCAAGTAGTTCATTAACAGTAGAATGGTCTCCATTTTTCTATATAGATTTTTTTCTTTCTAACTCTGCTAGCTATAGTTGATGCAATTCTCTCTCTTTTAAGGAATCTCCTCTTTTGAAAGCCAAGGATGTCAGAGCTGCCTTGCCCCTAATACAGCTGGGAGTGAAGCTTATTGCCCTAAGTCTCACATAAAACTATGACCTAGCATTTCACCTGCGAAATGGCAGCAATAATATCAATCTCAGAAGCTTTTAGGGCAGAGAGACTGGGATGAAATGAAATTAAGTATGGAAAAACAAGGGATAATGAGATGTCCAGTAAATAGGAGATCCTTTTCCATGCTGATCATTTTGAGAAGAATATACACACTTCTCTGAGATTATAGAAGAGCATAAATAAGTCCCTCAGTGGAGTTATGACTACAAAAAAGTGTAGCAATATCTGCTTGCTTAAGACAAGGGGAAATGGGTACATCTGAGAGCATATTCTGCTTCTGGGCACCATGCAAACTGGGGTACATAAAAAGAAAGTGGCAGATGGCCAAAAAAACACATGAAAAGATGCTCTACATCACTAATTAGCAGAGAAATGCAAATGAAAACTACAATGAGATTTCACCTTACATAGATCATAATGGCCATCATCAAAAAATCTACAAATGACAAGTGCTGGGGAGGGTTTGTAGAAAAGTGAGAATGGTATGGAAGTTCCTTAAAATAAAATAAAATAAATCTAGAACTAACATTTGATCCAGCAAGTCCTCTCCTGGTCATTTATCCAGAGAAAATTATAATTCAAAATGATACATGTACCTTAATGTTCACTGCAGCACTATTTAAAAGAATAAGATGTGGAAACAGTCTAAGTGTCCATTGACAAAGGAATGGATAAAGAAAATGTGGTACATATATACAATATTACTAAGCCATAAAAAGAACAAAATAATGCCATTTGTAACAATGTGAGTGGACCTAGACAGTATCATACTTAGTGAAGTAAATCAGACAGAGAAATAGAAATACTGTAAGATATCATGTATGTATGAAATCTAATTTTAAAATGACACAAGTAAATTCATTTATTTACAAAATAGAGACAGACTCAAAGACCTCAAAATCAAACTTCTGGTTCCCAAGGGAGAAATGTGTGTGTATGGGGTGGAGGGGAGGAGTGATAAATTAGGAGATTGCAATTAACACATGCACATTACTGTATATAAAAATAGGATCTACCATTCCTATCTAAAAATAGGAACTAATAAGGATCTACTGTATAGTACTGAGAATTCTAATTAATATTCTGTAATAACTAACATGGGAAAAGAGTATGAAAAAGAATGGAGATATATATACATATACATATATATATATATATATATATATATATATGAGAGAGAGAGAGAGAGACAGAGAGAGAGAGAGACAGTCAAGCATACACCAATAAAAAAATTTAGAGACATTACAATAGCAATGTACACATAAAAAAGGGAAACAAGAGTGAGTTTCAAATTTTTGTTTACTGATAATGCCTTAAACATTGTCCTGAGTCATGCTTATTAAGAATGGAATAGGAAGAATCAAATTACCTGAACTATCCATAAGCTATATCCTCCTGTCCCTGACCACTTTCTTATGTAAAGCTCTTTTCTAAGAAACACATGATTCCAACTTAAGATATCACTTGCTTTTTCTCTATAAACAGAAAACAGACATGAGTTTCAGCATTCTTTGTTGCGCTGAACCAATCTGGATGCTGAACAGTTCAATTCCAAGATTATTAGTAGCATAACAGTCTGCAGTTATACAGTTGCTGGCATGCTTCTGCTCATCACATATTAAGTCAAGAGAAACACTAACTTCTGGTATTATGATATAGACCAATAACGAGTCATCCCCAATAATATAAAATTTTACATTAAAGTAATATATATTTGCTTTAGAAAATGAAACCTCCTAAAAAGGGTAAAGATGGAGGGACACTATGAAGCAAACCGTGCTATCAATCCATGATGCTCTCAGGATCACAAGGTAGTTGTCAGTTTACTGGAGTTAAGGTTGATCCTTTGAAAGGAAAAGAGAGGTATTTAGATGCCACTTTCAGAAGCAATCTCTCTCCTTCTGTTTGCTCTTTTATCTCCCTTGTTTATTTTGATTTTCAACTTTGTCACCTGGCTTCTTCTACTTCATTAATTCTTGGTCCATCAGAGCTACCTTTAAATGTAACAATCACCTCCCAATTCTATACTACCAATAAGCTGTGGACAGATAATGAGTTAATAAGACACAAATCGTCAGCAAATTCGTTGGGGGGGGGGGCAGTGAGTTTGGCTAGTTCTGTTGAAGAAGAACCTTCATTTTCCTACCTATTTTAACACATAGAGCAAAAGTGTAATAATTGAGAATATAACACTGATGCACAAATAGGTCAAATGAACAAAATAGGAAGATCAGAAATAGAATCAAAAAAATATTTGTTACTTAGTTATGACTTCCCTGGTGGCTCAGATGGTAAAGCGTCTGTTTACAGTGTGGGAGACCAGGGTTCAATCCCTGGGTTGGGAAGACCCCCTGGAGAAGGAAATGGCAATCCACTCCAGTACTATCGCCTGGAAAATACCATGGATAGAGGAGCCTGGTAGGCTACAGTCCATGGGGCAGCAAAGAGCCGGACACAACTGAGCAACTTCACTTTCACTTTATGTCTTTTATATTGACAAATATGATATTTAATATATAAATTCCATTTAAGTCATGAATAGACATCCTATTGATAATTACATTATTAATTAAATCAACTTGGGAATCTGTGTAATCATCTAGGAAAAAAGAAATCTGTATCATTTTGAAGATTTAACCATAAAATAATACAACTCAAATTTAAATGGAAAATTATTGAGTAAAGTTAGTGAGAAAGATCTTTTCAAAGTGTTACATAAAATCTAGTAGCCACAAAAGAAAATACTTGATTCATTCTAATATAAGAAAGAAAGATGGGGAAGAAAAAAGGAAAGAAGGAAGGGAAGAAGGGAGGGAGGGAGGGAGGGAGGAAGGAAGCAAACGAGGATTTCCAGTTTGGCAGGAACTACCATAATCAAAATGGAAGATGCAAAATGCAAAAGTCAAAAAAAAAAAAAACTATTTGAACCTCAAAGGCCTAAATTCCTTTATATATAAACAACTCCTACAAACCATTAAAAGAATGATCAGTAACTGAATAGAAAACTCATGAAGGGACATTATGAGTCCAAGGAAAAGAAAAACAGATATTAAACATATCACAAGATGCTCCATGTCATTCACCATAAAATAAATTAAAAAGTACAGGACTAGCAACTTTCTCTTCTAAGTCCAAACAAAAATAAAGTCGTTTGATTAAGCAACATGCTATATCAAAGAGACTGGAGAAAGAGAAGTTGTGGAGAGAGTTTAAGCATTTAAAATGGTACTACTTGCGGAGTGACAAAGACAGCCTCCAAATCTACAAAGGTACATATATCAAACTCAGATGTTTCCCTTCTGGAGATTTATCACACATACTGTTTAAATACCATATTGTAAACAAGTAAACAAAAAATACCTAAGTGCAAATCCACAGCAGAGATGTCATTGTCATATTATGTTACCTGCAATCTATGGAAAAAGAAATATGCTATACAGTTGTAAGAAGTATGCAAATGCTCTATAGATACTAAAATAAAATAATCTTGATTTTAGAAGATCCATTACTAAGTGGAAAAGCAAAATACAGAACAGTGTGTATTATCAGTTGTTACTTATACAAAAAAGGGGGCATGTTGTTTATAATAGCCAGGACATGGAAGCAACCTAGATGTCCATCAGCAGACGAATGGATAAGAAAGCTGTGGTACATATACACAACGGAGTATTACTCTGCCATTAAAAAGAATACATTTGAATCAGTTCTAATGGCGTGGGTGAAACTGGAGCCTATTATACAGAGTGAAGTAAGCCAGAAAGAAAAACACCAATCCAGTATACTAACACATATATATGGAATTTAGAAAGATGGTAATGATAACCCTGTATATGAGACAGCAAAAGAGACACAGATGTATAGAACAGACTTTTGGATTCTGTGGGAGAGGGAGAGAGTGGTATGATTTGAGAGAATGGCATTGAAACATGTATACTATCATGTAAGAAATGAATCACCAGTCTAGGTTCAATATAGGATACAGGATGCTTGGGGCTGGTGCACGGGGATGACCCAGAGAGATGATATGGGGAGGGTGGTGGGAGGGGGGTTCAGGATTGGGAACTCATGTACACCCTTGGCGGATTCATGTCAATGTATGGCAAAACCAATACAGTACTGTAAAGTAAAAAAATAAAAATAAAGGAAAAAAAATAAAATGATAAGTAGAAAAATATGTTAACTTGGACATGTTTCTGTTTCACTAATTAATCAAAATATGCTGATATATTTGATACGTCTAATATGATTGGAAGCATGTTAGGTACTTGGGGTATAGTGGTAATCAACCAAAACCAAAACAATCGTTCTCCATTAGAGTTTGTATTTTATTTTTCAACAAACTGCTACAAGGAAAAAATTAAAATGAAAGTTTCAGAAGTAGTCTGAGGATTTTATTTGGAACTATGGTGAAATATATTCAAGGAAAATGGCTTTTTACAATATATTTTATATCATGCAATATTTCTCAATTTGTCTTATTTCTACAATAAACCTCCATAGTTCTCTTCATCTAGATATTACTTACTTTAGTCTCATTCGTATTGTTCAAAAATAAATGGGGATAGTAATAACTATTTTATCATGTATTTGTCAGAGTTAAATGACAACATATACAATGTATATGAATGTACCTGGTAAAGTCTCTTGTGTGACCTAGAATAGGTCCTTAATGTTATTTATATCCGAATCAGCTTGTATTACAGAAATATTTGAGCTTTCAGTTCCTCATTGTTCATTCTTAATTAAGGGGCAGTATTCACAGATTATCCATAAAACACTCCTATTGGGCCTGGATAGTGTTCCTGGACCACTGATGTGGGCTATGCCCAACATTTGGAAATTCCCTGCAGGTATAATCATAGACAAAGAAGGCAATGGCACCCCACTCCAGTACTCTTGCCTGGAAAATCCCATGGATGGAGGAGCCTGATAGGCCGCAGTCCATGGGGTTGCTAAGAGTCGGACACGACTGAGTGACTTCACTTTCACTTTTCACTTTCATGCATTGGAGAAGGACATGGCAACCCACTCCAGTGTTCTTGCCTGGAGAATCCCAGGGATGGGGGAGCCTGGTGGGCTGCCGCCTATGGGGTCACACAGAGTTGGACACGACTGAAGCGACTTAGCAGCAGCAGCAGCAGCATTATCATAGAGCATTGCTGTGAAGACAATAAATCAGGGAAAACTGAAAGCCTGATAATCTCCTCATGGTTTTAAACACAGTGGGAATCAAGTGTTTATCGGCCAGATCAATTCCACATTAATTTGCCCATTAAATTTCTTAAAAGGACTGAAGATTTTAAGATTCCAAAGAAAATGGAGACAATGTACATACTATCCAGTATAAATGAACAGTTAAACTCTATTCATAGGGAGAGACTGAAAAGTTAAGAGAGCCAGAAACTTAGAAGATCCAGTGCCTGATCTCAAAAGTTTATTCTCACATAAAATGAATCATCAAGTCATCAAAAATTCATTTTAACTGCTCAGAATTTTATCAGTACTTGTTGTTAGTGAGTAGACTATGCACCTTGTACTGTATTGCTTAATACAGCATTATATCCCAAACTGTAGTAACTATGCACCCATCTTTTCACCTGTTTTAAGTTGAATCTTTAATCATACTGCTAGCCATGATGGAGAATGCCTTGCCTTTAACTCCTCATGAAAGCTCAAGCAAACAAAGAATAGATAAATCCATCTAGATAATGAATGAATAAATAAATTGAAAAGGTTCTTTTTGCAAAAAATATTCTAAAGCCACCTACTCTGTGTTACTTGGTCCTTGAAATGTCAGTTCCTTCGCTTAATAATAAAAACATTTTATTAGTCCCTAAGAGAAAGTATCAATACTTAAAAAGTTAAAGGGTATAAGCAGCAGATTTGAATTTAACTTGTTACACACTGAGTGATTTTGATGGGCTAATTAAATTCTCTGAATCATTTCTTCAACTATAGAATGACCACGAATAAGGATGGATAAACAATGAGGAAACAGAGATAGAGGCACAGTCAATGTCTGCCACATGCTGTGTTCTCCTTGCATGAGAACATCTCAGTTGAAATTAAAGATATAACCTTAGTATTAAGAGAAAACCCAGAACTCTGAGTCTCTGCTTACTGTCAACCATGTGGTCAATATTTATACTTTTCTGCCTCACCTTTATGACCCACATTATGAGAGGCTATTTAAAATTGGTGTGTCCGATTTTTTAAACTAGATAAAAAATGAAATAGTTACAAAAACAAATTAGAAATGAAGATGGTAATAGCTGAAATCATTCCATTTCATGTCAGTTACACAAGAGTGAAATTGCTCTATCATGCTCTCTCAAAACAAAATAGCTTTCTCAAGGAAAGGAGGATGAGGGGTGTGCAACTGGGTGCAGTATTGTGTTGGTCATCTCTTAACATCAGCATCATACAAAACACCTTCAAAGAAAGAAGTAATACTGCTGTTTATCTCCAAAATATAACAGCTTATGTGCACAGAAGGGAAATAAATAGATGCATTTAGGAAAAGTCTCATTAACATAGGTAAAAATCAGTATGTCATTCTGTATTTTGCAGGAGGTAGTGATAATTCTCTATTGATGCATGTAATGTTATTCAATGCGGTTTAAATTTATCCAAAATAGAGTATGAGGTGGGAGTATGAACAGCTGTGAGCAAAGTAACGTCAGATGCCCTGTACACCCTTGGGTAAAGGCCGATTTAGTCTTGTGGTAACTGTTTGTTATCACTGACTCAATAGACATAAGTTTGAGCAAGCTCCAGAAGTTGGTGATAGACAGGGAAGCCTGGCGTGCTGTAGTCCATGGGGTCGCAAAGAGCCGGACATAACTGAGCAACTGAACTGAACTATTTCTTTGCTTTTAATCTTCAGATACTCTTGGCAATTTTTTCCAACATTTTCCTTTCAATTCTTCATTACACTCACTCAAAGTGTACCGCTTGGAAGTTTCCAAATTAAAAGGCCACTGGAATATTCACTAAAGGTTATCTGCACATAGATTTTCAGTGAAAAAGGCAATACATTATGGATAGTAGAAGAACGCTACATCAATTTATAAATCTGTTGTGTAGGGTGCCATCCTCATGCATAAATAATTAGCCAAATATGACAAATATAGAAATAAACAGCAAAATATTGTGTATATAAAATTATACTGTATTGAAGACTGAACCTGCTCAAGCTATCAACAGCTTATGTGAGTAGCAAGTACCCTATTAAAATCCCTCAAACCGAAGAGAATGGGGAAGGGTGGAACCAGAGCACCCTTTCTGAGCTGAAGCCTCCCAGAGCAGATTATCCCATGGGCTACTCAACTTCTGGTTTACACCAACCACAGGTGTAGGTGCCCTGTAGGCAGTGAATGAGAGCACTGCTAGGATTTCCTATTCAGAGAGGTCGGTGTGGGCAGAGCGGAGGCTTTTCCTCTAGAGTGGCCCCTTTGCCTCCAGAGTGGAGGATTAAAAGCTTAGATGTAAGGACATATACTATAAAAGTCTTAGCAGAAAATCGGTATGGCAATCCCTGATATAAATAATAGCAGTATCTTTTTAAATCCACCTCCTGGAATAATGAAAATGAAAAGAAAAATAAGGAAAAAGGACTTAATTAAACTTAAAAGATTTTGCACAGCAAAGGAAACCATAAACCAAAAAGACAATCCACGGAATGGGGGAAAATATTTGCAAACAATATGAACAGTAAGGGATTAATTTCCAGAATGCATAAACAGTTCAATATATATGTGTGTGATATGTGTGTGTGTGTGTGTATAAACAGTATAGTACTGGCACAAAAACAGAAATGTATACCAATGGAACAGATAGAAAATAAGGTGATAAATCCATGCATCTATGGGCACCTTATTTTGAGAAAGGAAGCAAAAAGATACAGTGCGGTAAAGACAGTCTCAACATGTGGAAGCTGTGAAAACTAGTCAACTACATGTAAAAGAATGACATTAGAACACTTGCTAACTCCATACAGAAAATAAACTCGAAATGGACTAAAGACCTAAACGTAAGACCAGAAACTATAAAACTCTTAGAAGAAAACATAGGCAGAACACTGACATAAATGGCAACAAGATCCTCTATGACCCACCTCCTAGAGTAAGGGAAATGAACACAAAATAAACAAATGGGACCTAATTAAATGTAAAAGCTTTTGCACAATGAAGGAAACTATAAGCAAGATGAAATGACAACCTGTAGAGTGGGAGAAAATAACAGCAAAGAAAACAACTGACCAAGAATTAATCTCCAAAATATACAAGCAGATCATGCAGCTCAATACCAGAAAAACAAACAAACCAATCAAGAAGCGGGCAGAAGATCTAAACAGATAGTTCTCCAAAGAAGACAAACAGATGGCTAATAAACACATGAAAAGATGTTCAACACTGCTCATTATTATGGATGCAAATCAAAACTACAATGAGGTATCATCTCACACTGATCAGAATGGCCATCATCAAAAAGTCTACAAACAGTATTTACTGGAGAGGGTGTAGAGAAATGGAACCCTCTTACACTGTTGGTGGGAATGCAAATTGATACAACCACTATGCAGAAGAGTATGGAGATTCCTTTAAAACTAGGAATAAAACTACCATTCAACCCAGCAATCCCACTTTTGGACATATACTCTGAGGAAATCACAACTGAAAAAGACATTTGTACCTCAGCGTTCATTGATGTCTATCGACAGATGAATAGACAAGAAAGTTTGCTACATATACCCAATGGAATGTCAGTTCAGTTCAGTTCAGTCGCTTAGTCATGTCCGACTCTTTGGGACCCCATGAATCGCAGCACGCCAGGCCTCCCTGTCCATCACCAACTCCCGGAGTTCACTCAGACTCACGCCCATCAAGTCAGTGATGCCATCCAGCCATCTCATTCTCTGTTGTCCCCTTCTCCTCCTGCCCCCAATCCCTCCCAGCATCAAAGCCTTTTCTAATGAGTCAGCTCTTCACATGAGGTGGCCAAAGTACTGGAGTTTCAGCTTCAGCATCATTCCTTCCAAAGAAATCCCAGGGCTGATCTCCTTCAGAATGGACTGGTTGGATCTCCCTGCAGTCAGAGGGACTCTCAAGAGTCTTCTCCAACACCACACTTCAAAAGCATCAATTCTTTGGTGCTCAGCCTTCTTCACAGTCCAACTCTCGCATCCATACATGACCACAGGAAAAACCATAGCCTTGACTAGACGGACCTTAGTCGGCAAAGTAATGTCTCTGCTTTTGAATATGCTATCTAGGTTGATCATAACTTTTCTTCCAAGGAGTAAGCATCTTTTAATTTCATGGCTGCAGTCACCATCTGCAGTGATTTTGGAGCCCCCAAAAATAAAGTCTGACACTGTTTCCACTGTTTCCCCATCTATTTCCCATGAAGTGATGGGACCAGATGCCATGATCTTCGTTTTCTGAATGTTGAGCTTTAAGCCAACTTTTTCACTCTCCACTTTCACTTTCATCAAGAGGCTTTTTAGTTCCTCTTCACTTTCTGCCATAAGGGTGGTGTCATCTGCATATCTGAGGTTATTGATATTTCTCCCGGCAATCTTGATTCCAGCTTGTGTTTCTTCCAGTCCAGCATTTCTCCTGATGTTCAAGCTGGTTTTAGAAAAGGCAGAGGAACCAGAGATCAAATTGCCTACATCTGCTGGATCATCGAAAAAGCAAGAGAGTTCCAGAAAAACATCTATTTCTGCTTTATTGACTATGCCAAAGCCTTTGACTGTGTAGATCACAATAAACTGTGGAAAATTCTGAGAGATGGGAATACCAGACCACCTGACCTGCCTCTTGAGAAATCTGTATGCAGGTCAGGAAGCAACAGTTAGAACTGGACATGGAACAACAGACTGGTTCCAAATAGGAAAAGGAGTATGTTAAGGCTGTATATTGTCAATGGAATGTTACTCAGCTACAAAAAAGAACGCATTTGAATCAGTTCCAATGAGGTGTTGGAACCCAGAACCTATTATAGAGAGTGAAGTAAGTCATAAAGACAAAGACAAATATAGCATACTAATGCATACATATAGAATATAGAAAGATAGTACTGACAATCCTACATGCAGGGCAGCAAAGGCACACAGACATAAAGAACAGGCTTTTGGACAAAGTGAGGGAAAAAATGGGTACGATAATTTTAGAGAATAGCACTGAAACATATACATTAACATATGTAAAACAGCTAGTGAGAGTTTGATGTATGAAGCAGGGAACTCTGTGACAACCTAGAGAGACGGGGTGGGGAGGGTGGCTGGATGGTGCTCAACAGGGAGGGGACACATGCGTACGTACGGCCGATTCATGTTGATTATGGTAAAAAACCATCAAAATATTGTAAAGTAATTATCTTCCTACTAAAAAAAAACAATCAAAGATGGGCAGAAGATCTAAATATACATTTCTCCAAAGATGGCATCCAGATGGCCAAAAAACATGAAAAGATGTTCAACGTCACTAATTACTAGAGAAAGGCAAATCAAAACTACAATAAGATTTATCACTTCATGCTGGTTAGAATGGCCATCACTAAAAGATCTACAAACAGTAAATGTTGGAGAGACTGTGGAGAAAAAATGAACCCTCCTACACTGTTGGTGAGAATATAAATTGGTACAACCAATATAAAGAAGTTCTTTAAAAAGCTAAATACATAACTGCCACATGATCCAGCAAGCCCACTCCTGGGCATATATATTTGTAGAAAATATAATTCAAAAATTCGCACGCATCCCAATATTCACTGCAGCAATATTTATAATAGCTAAAACATGGAAGCAAAGTAAATGTTTATTGACAGAGGAATGGGTAAAGAAGATGTGGTGCATATATACAATGGAATATTGCTCAGCTATAGAAAAGAACAAAATGGTGCCATTTGCAGCAACATGGATGCGCCTAGAGAGTGTCACACTTAGCAAAGTAAGTCACACAGAGAAAGTCAAATACCATGCGATATCACTTATATATGGAATCTAATAAAATGATACAAATGCACTTGTTTACAAAACAGAAACAGACTCACAGATCTCCGAATCAAACTTATGGCTACCAAGGGGAAATGGGGGAGAAGCGATAAATTAGAAGATTGCAATTAACATATTTATGCTACTACATATAAAAATACAATAGCGACCCACTGTATAGCATAAGGAATGTTATCAATATTTTGTCCACGTGTGCCATAGCCCATCAGGCTCCGGTGTCCATGGGATTCTCTAGGCAAGAATATGAGAGTAGGTTGCCATTTCCTCCTCTAGGGGACCTTCCCAGCCCAGGGATCAAACCCGTATCTCCTATGGCTCCTGCATTGGCAGGCAGATTCTGCACCACTGAGCCACCTGGGAAGCCCAATTAATATTATGTGATAACCTATGTGGGGAAATAAACTGGAAAAGAAGAGAGATATATATAATATAGAGACAAATTTATGCCTAGGAGTGAATCACATATATATATATATATATATATATACACACATACATATATGAGGATTATCTGAAAAATGCTTTGAACAGTGTATGGCATGTAGACACATCAAAAAATGTTTATTACTATCATCCTTTCACATAATTATTGTTAGTAAGTATGTATTGTAGAAAATAAGGAAAACATAAAAATGATGATAAGAAAAATTAGGAAAACAGAAACATTTTATTACATTTTACAATGTGTAATCATATCACATTTTGCAATACATGGACTTCAAATTACTTTTAAAATAACATATTAAGTGTAAACATACATATTTTCCAAATTTGAGTGACTATGCATTCCACATAAAAATTACAGAACAGTTGGAATGCTATGGTCTAAAACGAATACTGGTAGTTACTTCTGAATGTTGTGACCATTATAAATGTTTTATTTCTTGTAAATATATGTATCTTCCTAGTGTTCTAGAAACAGTGTGCATTGGCATGTTTAATTGGTAAAAGTTAAGTATTTAGTACAATTCAAATGGGTAGACTTGAAGATATTAGTGATTGAATATCAAAAAACAAAATAGATTTGATAGAGTTGGTGGACTTTGTAAGATTCAAAGAGGCATGGTCAAAATCTGATTAATTCTGTTACACTTCTTTCAAGGCCAGAAAAAATAATATGTAAAATTTTACACATTAATATATTCTACTAGCAATGTTTTTGCGACCACTTGGAGGACAGAGTAATGTAAGAACTTAAGTATTCTGAGTAGATTTCAGTCAGGAAGATATCCTCTCTCATTAGTAAGAATTAATGGACCAAGAGCAAGTGGTTATTAGTTTATGCTTTGTACCTTCAAGAATCGTCTCTTTCTCCATATAACTTATTAATGGAAATTTCCTACCCAAGGCCATGTAGAGCACCTCTATAGAGAATCCTTCACACTTTTGTGTGATTGATACTTGGCATGTTGGGCAGTGTTCAGCCTGTGCAACAGTACACAGCCACAGAACTACACATGAAAAACTCACTACATTGTTCTTGCCTAGGTAAGCCTTTCCTGAACAACCCATATCCTTCCTTCCACTTTAGGTGAATTTTTATTGTCCCCCATTTTGACAAAAGTTCCTTCAACTGTCTTGTATTTTAATGTGTTTCCTTATTTGCATTTGTTTGTACAATTTTTTCTTGCTTCTCTGCAACTAAAGATAGTTAAGGTCAGATAATGTTTCATGCAGCAACACCATGTAGTTATAAAGGTAATGATAACCGTTAAGATAAAAAATGATAATACTAGACAACATTTATTAAGCTTTCACTATGTGTCAAGCACAAACTACTCTGAATGGATTTTATTTAATGCAACAAAAGCTGTCTGCATTAAAGACAATTACTGTTTTATTTTATAAAGAAGAAAACTAGAGCCCATCAAGGTTAAGCAACTTGCCCCATGTCAAACTATTACAAAGAGTTTGAGTGAATGAGTGAATTAAAAAAAAATTAATACATTATACACAGCACATTCTTTGGAGCCTGTAATTCAATTTAAATAAATGCAGCTTTCTAGACTATGAGTTTATTGATAGTAGGATTCTTAATTATTACTATTTGAATCCACAGCATGGTGCACTTTATATGTGCTTAATTATTTAGGGAATAAGTGAGTGAATGAATACAGTACGGATTATTTCAGCTATGCATTCGACCCCACTTTTTAATGACTTGCAGGACAGCCTGCTCTATACTGAGGGTTGTTTTCTTTTATCAACCAGGGTACCTGAAGGATTCTTCTATGGATAAAGAAACTGTGACTCAATACACTATGATTTACTCAAGGCCGCATTAGTAAGAGCAAATAGTCACAGGATTAGAATCAAGATCTTTTACACTTCCAATTCAGAGAAACTTTCCTTATGCCCTTCCATCTAGTAGCTGTCACATTGCACACTTTTCCATATACTACATGAAATCCTGAAAGGCAAGAGGATGGGGTATGGGTGTCTTTGGGAAACTCCCTACCAATACTCTTTCTGAGTAGAGCTGACTGCAGGTTTTTGGGGAGTGTTTAGATTAACAGGCCTGAGGACCCAGGCTGAGGCCACTGGTCCTATTAGGCATTAAGATTTTCAGAGTGACATCCTGGCTTCATTTCCTAAATGCATGCAACTTGAGATATTATTACTGTTTAAAATTAATTGATAAAAGAACACACTTCTGATCATCTGCATTGCCTGGGGGAGAATAATAGAGCAGAGATTTCTACTCCCTGTTTCTTGGGATTTCACTAAATGGAGCATGCATTCAAAAAATGGAGAGAGAAAAAAGAAAAGAGAGAAGGAAAGACAGGAAGGAGGAAAAGCAGAGGAGGATGTTGGAGGGACTCATTTCCAGGGCATAGAGTCATTCCAAGATATCATAAGCAGCAAATTAAACGATCCTTCAGCAAGAATTTTGACAAGGAAATTTCATTAGGGATTTAAATCTCGATGGAAGCTCAAGTTGCTGCATTAAGATATGAAAATTGTGCAAATATTGCTCCTTAGAATAATGTTTGCTGCAGTTCATTGAGTTTCAGGCAATGAAAGTTAGATTGATAAATGTCATATTGAAAATAACTAGAGGAAGGAAGGGCCTAGGGACGAAAAGAAAGAGTCCCACAGTTGGAAGCTCAGGCCCTAAAGCCATTTGGATTATAAATTAGATCCCAGCATCAACTAGCTGTGTGACCTTGGAGGAAGTTTATTTAACATCTCTGCGGCCTAATTTGTTCATCTACAAACTGTGATCAAATGCCAGTAACTCTGCTGGACTATGATTATGAAAGTTTGATGAGATAATCTAGGTAAAGCCCTTTGGCTCCGTGCCTGACACATGTAAACTCTAAACATGTGTCAGCATGATGATGGTGAAGAGCAAAGGATGTGGGCTAATATTCATCTGGAAATGACCTCTTGTCAACATTGGTAATAGATGCCTATAGGTAGTTTTATTGGCATTATTCAGACAACAAGACTGAGATTCAGGGGTTTAATAAATCTGCCAAGGTCACAAAGGAATAGTGATTCCATCAGAATCATGCCCACGCTTATGTATCTCCATGTTTTTCTCCCTCACTAGCCTTGAGGGGCTCAGAGCTAAACTCAGTTTGTACCCCTTGAAGTGAAGTGAAGTCGCTCAGTCGTGTCTGACTCTTTGCGACCCCATGGACTGTAGCCTACCAGGCTCCTCCATCTACGGAATTTTTCAGGCAAACAGGGCTCGAACCCGGGTCTCCCGCATTGTAGACAGACACTTTACCGTCTGAGCCACCAGGGAAGTCCTTGTACACCTTAGTATGAACATAATCTGACCAATAGTGGTCCTTTGTGGGTCTCAGATCAAAAGTATTTAGGGAAAGAATAAGTGATTGTATAAATCAATGGATGTATGTGTGGATGAATGGGAGATAAATGCTTTGCCTATTTAAACTGTCTCAGGGACTCATCTATAGGTTTCTCGAAGTTTTTTAGTTTAGCTTTTTTTTTTTTTTTTAATTTCAAGGTGTATGTTCAGTACCCTCAAGATGGCTGTTCTCCATGCATCCTCTGCTCAACCAATGTCTGTTTCACCTATACTCTCATGACTGATGTTCTTACACACTTGCCCAGGCTTCACGTAATGATTGTTCTAGCTTTAGATCAGAATGTCTCCACTCTGATATCTTATTCAAAGAGCAGTGAGGAACACATGCCGCTCTACTGGTTTACCTGGTAACCAATGAGCCAACCTGAGGTCAGTTCCCCTTATAACTGGTAATACTCTCTCCCATTCCCCTCAGTTTAGTTTAGGTGCTCATTCATGCCCAACTCTTTAAGACCCCATGGACTGCAGCATGCCAGGCTTCTCTGTCCATCACCAGCTCCCAGAGCTTGCTCAAACTCATGTCCATTGAGTCGGTGATACCATCCAACCATCTTATCCTCTGTTGTCCCCTTCTCTTCCCACCTTCAGTCTTTCCCATCATCAGGGTCTTTTCCAATGAGTCAGTTCTTTCCATCAGGTGGCCAAAGTATTGGAGTTTCAGCTTCAGTCCTTCCAATTAATATTCAGGATTGATTTCCTTTAGGGTTGACTGATTTGATCTCCTTGTAGTCCAAGGGACTCTCAAGAGTCTTCTCCAACACCACAACTCAAAAGCATCAGTTCTTTGGCACTCCACTTTCTTTATGGTCCAATTCTCACATCCATACATGACTACTGGAAAAACTATAGCTTTGACCAGATGGATCTATGTTGGCAAAGTAATGTCTCTGCTTTTTAATATGCTGTTAGGTTGGTCATAGCTTTTTCTTACAAGGAGCAAGTGTCTTTAATTTCATGACTGCAGTCACCATCTGCAGTAATTTTGGAGCCCCTAAATATAAAGTCTGTCACTGTTTCCCCATCTATTTGCCATGAAGTGACGGGACTAGATCCCAATATCTTTGCTTTTTGCATATTGAGTTTTAAACCAGCTTTTTGACTCTCTTAATTTGCTTTCATCAAGAGGGTCTTTAGTTCCTCTTCACTTTCTGCCATAAGGGTGGTGTCATCTGCGTATTTTGATTCCAGCTTGTGTTTCACCCACCCTGGCACTGTGGATGATACACTCTACATGTAAGTTAAATAAGCAAGGGGACAGTATACATCCTTGACATGCTCCTTTCCCAATTTGGAACCAGTCCGTTGTTCCATATCTAGTTCTAACTGTTGCTTCTTGCCCTGTATACAGATTTCTCAGGAGGCAGGTAAGGTGGACTGGTATTTCCATATCTTTAAGAATTTTCCAGTTTGTTGTGATCCACACAGGCAAAGGGTTTAGTGTAGTTAATGAAGCAGAAGCAGATGTTTTCTATGGAATTCTCTTGCTTTTTCTATGATCCAACAGATGTTGGCAATTTGATCTCTGGTTCCTCTGCCTTTTCTAAATCCAGCTCAAACATCTGGCAGTTCTCGGTTCACATACTGTTGAAGACTAGCTTGGAGAATTTTGAGCATTACTTTGCTAGCGTGTGAGATGAGTGCAACTGTGTAGTAGTTTGAACATTCTTTAGCATTGCCTTTCTTTGGGATTGGAATGAAAACTGACCTTTTCCAGTCCTGTGGCCACTGCTGAGTTTTCCAAATTTGCTGGCATATTGAGTGCAGCACTTTCACAGCATCATCTTTCAGGATTTGAAATAGCTCAGCTGGAATTCCATCACCTCTGCTAGCTTTGTTCATAGTGATGCCTCCTAATGCCCAGTTGACTTCACATTCCATGATGTCTGGCTCTAGGTGAGTGATCAAATCATCATAGTTATCTGGGTCATGAAGATTTTTTTTTTTTGATAGTTCTTCTGTGTATTCTTGCCACCTCTTCTTAATATCTTCTGCTTCTCTTAGGTCCATAACATTTCTGTCCTTTACTATGCCCTTCTTTGCATGAAATGTTCCCTTGGTATCTCTAATTTTCTTGAAGAGATGTCTAGTCTTTCCCATTCTATTGTTTTCCTCTATTTCTTTGCATTTATCTCTTGGGAAGCCTTTCTTATCTCTCCTTGCTATTCTTTGGGACTCTGCATTCAGATGGATTTATCTTTCCTTTTCTCCTTTTTTCTTTTTCTCCTTCTCTCACTTCTTTTCATTTCTCAGCTATTTGTAAGGCCTCATCAGACAACCACTTTGCCTTTTTGCATTTCTTCTTCTCTCAACAAAGTCTTCTGCCAAGTCCTGTTCACCTTCTGACACATAGGGTGGAGGCCTCACTCTTAGGCCCTGCTTTAAATATTAAACCATTCATTAAACCATTCATTTTTTTTTTTTTTTACAGACTCTGAGGTTGTCTTTTCTTTGGTCTTGAAGCTGGGCAAGCATAAGCCTTGCAGGCCTCTTTTAATGCAGCCCAACACAGGGCACTCTATCATTCTGATTCACTTAATGATGTGTCATTTTACAGAAAACAAAATAAAAAGGAAAAAAAAAAACCCACATACTTCTATAACCCCAAAACTTAAAATTCCCTTTTAGCATTATGGTGTGTTTTTTCCCCCTACCTTTGGACAAAGGGAAGTCCTTATTGCAATCTTGAATGAAAATATTTTTCTATCTTGCTGTTTCACTTAATAGGACTATTTCATACAGTTCTTATTTTAATGATAATTTATTAGAACACAATCAATATGCCATATGATGTTCTACTTAAACATACTTTTTAAACTGTCTATTTTCTCACCATATTAAATATTGTTGCCTTAAATATTTTTATGTATATAGTGTCAACTGCAAATTGGCACTTGCCAAGACCGATGCCAATAACTGAGCAACAAGAGCATTTGACAACTGCCTCTGCTGAGCCTGAACCCTGCACTGCTGCAGCTGTTGACCTTCAACGCCCCCTGAAGTTCAGGGTGAAGGGAACTACTCTGTGCTCCAGGGAATCTGCTGGGACAGCTCTTCAGGTAGTTGGATGTTTTTAGGAATAGCTTTTATGATCCCAGTCCTTGCATCTCCTCATATCTAGAAAGGCACCAAATCCCTTCATGGTGACATCAGATCCTCCTGGCTAGCAGAAAACCTTTCATTAAAATGGTTAAAATGAGTGCTTAATGGTATTGAACTCCCCCTTCACCAAAACCTTATATATTGACCTTTCTCCCACTGCCTTTTTGGAGTAGTCTCTCAGAGCTGAGGGGCTGCCTCCCAGACTGCAGTCCTCATTTTGCCCCCAATAAAACTTAACTCGCAACTCTCAAGTTGTGCATCTTTTTTCAGTCGGCAGCAGGACCAAGGTTTTCAGCGTTAGTGACTGATCACAGGATCATTTTTCTTTTAGGAGCACACAGTCCTTATGAAGAAGAAAGTTAAAATTTTACATAAGCTCCTGCTCCTTTCGCCTCTGTAACTCAGCTTGTTCCTTGCAAAGTCTGAATCACATAAGTCACAGAGCCTCGGAAAGTGGGGACTCACAATATTAGGAACTGGAGCTTATCCCACTCACTCTTGTCCTGCTCTTTGCAATTGCCCAGCCCCTGCAAACCCGCTTAATCATTTCTGTCCATATATAAAAACCCTGTAACCCCTTTGTTTGGTGCAGAGAGCTTGGAGTGTTGACTCCTCTGGGCCCACCAGTGAATAAACCTGAGTTCTCCAGCTCTCCAAGTGTGGTGCTTGGTTTCTTGAGTACTGGTTTCTGCAACATTTCTGGAGGCCCCGGCGAGATTCCAACCATGACAGCCAGACTGGTGGCTCAGCCGGGCTGGGGTTGGAGTGGAGAAGCCCCGAGACGAATGAGGAGGAGCACCACCTGATGGTATTCCAGGTTCTCTTTTGGACTGGGGTTCCGACTCTCTGGACAGTCGAACCCCAACCGGACTCATTGGAGGGATGGACAAACTCACCAGGAATGGCCACAGGATCAGGTAAGGCCTTGGGCCCAGTTCCCAGTGAGGTCCTACCCCAATGGGTAGAAGAGGAGACTGATCACCACCTTGGAGCTCCCAGGAAGGGAGCATCAGATAGAGAGACCTGGGGACTTGGGGAAAAGGAAGCATTGTGATAACCTCTGAGTGACTGTGTATGCATAATTGCTGATTGAAGGAAGTGAAAGTGAGCTCCACAGTCCTAAGACTATAGAGCCTGAGAAGGTCCAAAACCTGTGAGTCCATGACAACCTCATAACTGAAGGGCAGTGCAAGTCTCTGGGGGATTTGATCCCGCCCTTCGCTGGTCCAGGTCAGGGATTTATACTGACCTGCTAATGCTAAGAGGCATCTTAAATCTCCCTCAGGAGAGTGACAAGGCAAACAAAAAAAAAAATAAATGTGAATGAGTGTGTGGCCTGATTTGCCTGTGCTTCAGGCTCGACTGTGTGGCTTCATGGACTTCATGGCTGTGGAGTCCGAGTGGGCCCTATCTTGTGGTTCCGTGGTGGCCTCATGTGGCTCAAGGCGGTGTCTGCCTCTGGGGGGACCCAATCCCTCCCTGTGAGACAGATCCAGATCAGGGGTTTATACTGATCTGCCATTGCTAAGAGGCACCTACATTCCCCCCAGGGATGCAACCAAGGGGGGACCTGAATGGTCTGCTCTTTTGAGGGGGCACCCATCCTTGTTTGTCTCTGCACCGCTGACTCAGGGCAGGAAACACAGGGAGGGAGAAATTAATGGTTATTCTGGTTATTCTTCTGTCGACTGACTCCGTGAGCCGACATCTAAGAGTTTTCCTCAAAACGCTGCCAGGTAGATTACATTTGTCAACATGGGTGGAAGTTCCTCTAAGCCAACAGTTTTAGATTCCATGATAAAGAACTTTAAGAAGAGGTTTGTAGGGAATTACAGAGTCAAGATGACCACCAGGAAGCTTCATAACTTATATGAGCTCAATTGGCCATTCTTTGATGTTAGATGGCTGCCAGAGGGCACTCTTGACCTTGCCCACTGTCCTAGCAGTACACTAGGTAGTCACTGGGACTCCAGGACATCCAGATCAGTTTCCACACATAGACTCCTGGCTTCTAATAACACAGACCCTGCCCCCATGGGCAAGATTTAGCACAGTGGACAGGGACAGAGTAGGGTGTTTGTGGTCCAACCACTCAGAAAAAAGAAAGAAGGGAAAAAAAATCTATATTCCAGGGATATCCAGTGGAAGACCCATTGCTACCCCTGCCAAACATTCCCCTGACTCCAGAAGCCTTGGCACAGCCAGCACCAGACCCATTCCCAGACAGTCCACCTCCCTCCATGTCCCCTGCACCACCTCATAAGCAAGACTCCAGCCCCAAGCCAGTAGGGGAGCAGCTCTGCTTGGCCAAACAATCTAGCCAGCTGGCCATGACCCATCAGATGCCACTGTGAGAAACTCAAGGTCCTCAACAAGTGAACGAGGATGGCTCAGTCCAGCCAGGTTGCTCCATCCTCTATTACCAGCCCTTCAGCAATACTGTTCTCCTAAACTGGAAACACCATAACCCAGGATACTCTGATAAACCACAGGCTATGACTGACCTCCTAGAGTCCATTTCCCACATCCATCAGCCTACATGGGACGACTGTTGCCAGCTCCTTATGTCGCTCTTGACTACTGAAGAAAGGTGACGCATCTCAACAGAGGCCCAAAAATGGCTCCGAGGGCAATTCCCCGCAGAGGTGTTAGATGTAGAAAGATGGGCACGAGATGCAATGCCAGAGACAAGACCTAATTGGGATTTCAATACCAGAGAAGGACAAGAAACCCTGGTCACTACCGTGATGTCCTTCTACATGGACTTTGAGCAGGAGCCAAAAAGCCCACAAATATGTCCTAAATTACAACAATAATCCGAAAAGCAGATGAGACTTCCACCAACTTCTATGACAGATTGTGTGAAGTGTTACAGACATAGACCCCATTCGATCCTGAGGCACACGAGAATCAGTGAATGATTAATGCTGCCTTTGGGGCTCAATCCTGTGCAGACATCCAACGAAAGCTCCAAAAACTGGAAGGCTTCACTGGGATGAATGCTACACAGCTCCTGGAGGTAGCAAATAAAGTCTTTGTGAACCGAGACTGTGAAGCCCAAGGAGAAGCAGACAAAAAAATGAAACAGAAAGCAGCCCTGCTAGCAGCAGCATTGAGGAGCTCTGATCAAGTGAAATAGACTGTCCCCTCATGGGGAAACGAAGAAGAGACTCCCACTATGCCATGACCAGTGCGCCTATTGCAAAGAGACCGGACACTGGAAGAATGAGTGCCCCCATCGCAGCGGGACATCCAAAGGTTGAAGAAGTTCAGTCAACCCAACAAAGAAAGGTACCAGCCTGAGCCAGCCATCCAAAACCTTACTGGCCTGGCCAGAGCAGAATCAGACTAGGGAAGACTGGGCTCCCCGATCCTGGGCCCCCGGGATCGCACGGTCACGATGAAAGTAGGGGGCCAATCAATGACTTTTATGGTGGCTACCGGAGCTGAACACTCTGTGGCAACCACACCTGTGGCTCCCCTCACAGGCCGAACAGCAACTATTGTTGGGGCCACATGGGACATGGCACCCCACTCATTTTGCAAGGCCTGTTCGTGTCAGCTAGGGAGCCATCTGGTGACTCATGAATTTCTTTACCTACTGGGATGCCCCATTCCCCTGCTGGGTAGAAACTTACCGACAAAGCTGGAGGCACAAATCACCTTTGCCCCTGGAAAGTCTGCGAGCCTCAGCCTGGGGAGCCAATCGGCTCTGATGACGGCTGTGACCATGCCCAGGGAAGATGAATGGTGCCTCTATTCCTCAGGAAGGGAACAAATAAATCCCCCAAGACTGTTAAAAGAATTCCCTGATGTCTGAGAAGAGAAGCGGCCTCCAGGTTTGGCCAAAAACTATATCCCCATTGTAGTGGACCTGAGGCCAGGAGCCACTCCTGTTAGACAGAAACAATATCCAGTACCACAAGAGGCATGCCTGGGAATTTGGGACCACAGCCAGTGCCTACAAGATGCTGAGATCCTAATTGAATGCCAGTCTCCCTGGAACACTCCAATCTTACCAGTCAAAAAGTCTGGAGGGAATGACTGCTGCCCCATCCAGGACCTCCGCACCATCACCAGTGCGGTGGTCACCGTCCATCCAGTGGCCCCAAATCCCTACACTCTCTTGAGTCTCTTACCCACTCAGGCAAGCTGGTTCACCTGCCTCCATCTCAAGGACACATTCTTCTGCCTCCAGCTGTCACCAGCCACCCCTTGTTTGCCTTTGAATGGGAAGACCCACTCACTGGGGGCAAGACACAGCTGACTTGGATCCGACTGCCATAAGGCTTCAAAAACTCACCTACCATGTTTGGTGAAGCCCTGGCTGCAGACCTTGCTGCCTTTCCCAGAGAAACTTTCAACTACACCCTGCTCCTGTATGTGGATGACCTGTTGCTAGCCAGTCCCACCCAAGGGGACTGCTGGAGAGGCACCAAAGCCCTATTGGCTCTACTCTCCACCACAGGATACAAGGTGTCATGGAAAAAGGCTCAGATCTGCAGACAGGAGGTCAAGTATCTCGGGTCTGTCATCACAAAAAAGCACTGGGTGCTCAGACATGAGAGGAAGCAAGCTACCTGCTCAATACCTTGGCGGGACACCAGGAAAGAAGTCCATGAGTTCCTCAGGGCTACTGGATTCTGCTGGATCTGAATACCAGGTTTCTCTGAAATCGCCAAGCCTTTGTTTAAAGCCACAGCAGGATCTGGTAAGGGCCCCCTGGAGTGGGGACCTGAACAGGAAGAGGCCTTCAAGGAGATAGATACTCGCCAGTGCACCAGTGCACCAGCATTAGGGCTTCTAGAAGTGACCTGGGACTTTAACCTCTTTGTACATGAGAAAAAGCACACTGCACTGAGGGTTCCCACACAAACAGTTGGGCCATGGCAGCATCTGGTAGCATAACTGTCCAAATGACTGGATCCAGTGGCCGTGGGATGGCTGCCATGCTTCCAGGCATTAGCTGCCATGCTTCTGGGCATTAGCTACCACTGCGGTTTTGGTCAGAGAAGCAGGTGAGCTTACTCTAGGACAAAATATAAATGTAAAGGTTCCCCATGCTGTTACTGCCCTGATGAATAGCCAGGGGCATAAGTGGCTGACCAGCTCCAGGATGATTCACTATCAAGGACTGCTTTGAGAAAAACCATGGGTCCAACTTGAGGACTGTGCAGACACTGAACCCTGCCCACCTTTTTACCTATGGAAGTGGGAACCCCTGATTGTAACTGCGAGGAGGTCATAGATGAAATTTATTCATGCAGGCTGGACTTGACAGACATTCCCCTCCAGAACCCAGAACTGGAACTGTTCACTGATGGAAGTCGTTTCATCCAAGATGGGCAATGCAAAGCAGGTTATGCCATGACAACTGATGAGATAGTGAAGGCTGAGGCATGCCACAAGGGTGGTCAGCACAATGGGCTGAGCTATGGACACTCGCCCAGGTGCTAAGGCACGCCAAAGGGACACGAGTCAACATCTAGACTGATTCAAAGTATGCCTTTGCTACTTCACATGTTCATGGAGCCATTTATTAAAAAAAAGTCGGGGGGGGGAGACTATTGACAGCAGGGGGAAGAGAGATTAAAAACAAACAAACAAAAATCCTTCAGCTGTTAGCAGCAGTCTGGAAGCCTTCCCAAGTGCCAGTCATACATTGTAAAGGCCATCAGCGAGGAACTGATCCAATCAGCAAAGGAAATGGGTTGGCTGACCAGACAGCCAAGGAGGCAGTGACCCAACCCAGCCCCACAGTGGGCCCCAAGTCAGTCTTCAACGTCCTCTTGGCACCAGAATTGCCTCCATCTCCAAGAGATACCAAGGAAGAAGATCAATGGGCTCTAAATAAGGGAGGAATATTTGAAAAAAAAACAAAAGAGGGCTGGTGGAAGCTCTGGAACCAAAGACTCTTTGTCCCCAGCAATATAGAGACTAGCTGGTAAAACGACACCATGAGACAGCTCATTTGGGAAAAACTGAGCTGGAAAGCTTAGTGAGCGGCAACTATTTCACCCCTGAGCTCCCAGCCCTGTGCGCCCAGATTAGCGCTAGATGTGTGACTTGTGCACAAAATGCCAGCCAAGGACCAAGACCCAGCCCAGGGTGCAGACAGCTGGGACACCGCCATTTGAAGGTCTAGAAGTGGACTTTACTGAAGTCAAGCCCTACAGGGCTATAAGTATTTACTTGTGATAGTCTGCACGTACTCGGGATGGGCTGAAGCCTATCCCACGTGCACTGAATGGGCACAAACAGTGGCCAAGGCCCTGCTAAGAGACATAATCCCCAGATATGGGCTGCCTCTCTCCACAGTGTCTGACGATGGGCCAGCTTTTGTGTCTGAGATAATCCAGACTTTATCCAGGACACTGGCAATCAAATGGAAGCTTTATAGCCCTTATAGGCCACAGAGCTCAGGGAAAGTTGAACACATGAATCAGACCCTCAAGACTACACTAGCTAAACTCTGACAGGAGACCCAGTTATCTTGGCTTGACATGTTACTCCTAGCCTTACTCCAAGCCCAATACACCCTGAGGTCCTCAGGCTACTTTCCCTTTGAGATCTTATATGGGAGAACACCCCCAGTGATAGGAAAACTCAAGGGAGACCCCCAACAACTAGCTGACCTGGAGATGTCCCAACACCTCCAGACCAGGGGGAAAGTATTCCACCATATCACCCAAGAAATCTTAGAAAGGCCACCCATTCTTTTGGGCAATTGGGTTCATCCCTGTCAGCCAGGAGATGAGGTATGGGTAAAAGACTGGAAAAAGGAACCGCTTCAGCCAGTTTGGACAGGCCTCACATGATCGTCCTGGCAACCCCTACCGCTATTAAAGTTACAGGCATCATCCCTTGGATCCACCACACCAGAGTCAAGAAGGCAGTAGCTTCCTGTGGTGCGGACACCTGGAAAACAGTCCGGGACCCTGAAAATCTGCTTAAGGTCTGGTTCCAAAAACAGCCGTCAGCCACGAAGGACGCTGAGCCCTGCTGCAGTCACTCCAGAAGCGGACTCGTGAAAGGACAGCAGAAGCTTGAGGATTCTTCAGCCTTGCTCCAGCCACACTCCAGCAGCTGGCTGGGCAATGCATGGTGGAAGCTTGAGGATCTGATTATCAAAATATAGATGGATTCTCATTGTCAACCCTGGCCTCTGTCACTGATTGGTATTATTGCTGTGCTCTTCACTTCAGGACTAGCTTCAGTAGCACTCCAGGACTGGCATTTGGGTCAGAAGCTGTGGTTAGCTGTCTGTTATCTCACAGTAGTGGGAAGCCTCATTCTTATTAGATGTCTCTTATGATTGATTCTCCCTACTTAACTAAATTGCTCACAGTATAGTTGACCCCTCTTCACAACAGGCTCAGTTGCTATAGCCTCGGCAACCCAAAGATGGGGAGAAAACTGTTAGTGCTCAGTTATCTGTTACGTGCAGGCTGCTTGCAGCCTTCTGGTGTCCCTTGCTGTAACAGATGGTGCCGGTCCTTATCCATCATGCACCTGTTAATATTACAGTCAACCCTTGGAAAATCACTTACTTAACCATCAGCTAGAACAATGTATAGATAGCCAATCCTGTAGGCCAATCACCTACTGCCTTCATAACCAGGAGATGCATGTCCAGAGGTCTGGGTGCCAAAAATGTTTTCCAGTTATACTCCGCACTGTGACTATCTTCCCTCCACCAGAGGATCCAGACCCCAGGCGGTATCCCAACACCATGGCATTGCCAACATGCCCCTGTGCCTCCGTCTACCCCCAAATGCCACGCAGATGTTACAACCCAGACCAAGTGTCTGTCTGCCAAATAAATGGAAAAACCTATTGGACAGGAACAATAATGCAGACAAACGAACTCATGGATCATCTTTGCTCTGAAAAATCAGGCTCTGCCTGTTGGCTGTATGACCCAGGTTCCAGAGTTAACTCCCTCTTAGACCCTCATCTGTACCCGGTTATCAACGCAAGTCTTTGCCTTCTTAATGACACCAGCGCCGAGCTGCCCAGGGATTGCTGGCTTTGCTTCCCCTTAGGAGCTCCACAGTACTTAGCTACACCAGTACCAGGGAATAATGCAGCAGCCATGGGAACTCCTATAGATCCCCCCCTACAAGAGCCAGGCTTAAGGGCAATTGAGTTAACTCAGAAGGCTCCAGAATGCTTTACAAATGATGGAGGGACTGAACCTGTAGGCAGTTTAACCAGGAACAAATGTAATCAAACTTTAAAAGGTGAGTGGCTTACTCATCCTCCCACAAACACAATATGGTGTTGCCCCCATCAAGGCCTCTTTGTGGTACAGCTGTTTACTTATGTCTACTGGTCAATTGGAGGAGTATCTGCCCCTTAGCTTTCCTCACTCCCTGGATGAATATTGTCCCTACCAACCAGACTGTCACTGTTACTCTGGCAGCACACATGTAGTCAAAAAGAGCCATCCAGTTTATACCCCTACTAGTTGGCCTGGCAATTACGGCTGGGATAGGTATGGTAATAGGAGGGATTGTTTCATCAACCAGCTTCTACCATACACTATCCAAGGACTTCACAGACGACATTGAGAGAGTGGCCAAGTCATCAGTGGCCTCACAGGACCAACTAGATTCCCTGGCTGAGGTGAGTTTACAGAATAGGAGAGGGCTGAACGTACCGACAGCTGAAAAAGGAGGACTCTGCCTCTTCTTGAATGAAGAATGCCGCTTTTATGTAAACCAATCAGGAATAGTTAGCAACATGGCCCAATAGCTAAGGGAACAAACCATCAAAAGGAGAGAGGGACTAGCAAACGCCTGGGATAACTGGAACAATATCTGCAGCTGGGCATCGTGGCTTTTCCCTTTAACCAGTCCTCTCTTCATGTTCTTTGTGGCGCTCCTTTTTGGCCCTTGTATGCTCAATGCTATTACCCAGTTCATAACCTCTCAAATTGAATCCATAAAGTTACAAATGATAGTAACTCAATATAGCCCCCTAAATGAAGGGGAGCTCTGAATGTCCTACCAAAACATGAGATGATGCTTTCTACAATGAGTGATAGAAGCATTAAGAGGAGGGAGTGAAGAGGAAAAGTTAAAATTTTACAAAACCTCCTGCTCCTTCTGCCTCTGTAACTCAGCTTGCTCCTTGCAAAGTCCGGATCACATAGGCCATGTAGTCTCAGAAAGTGGGGACTCACAATGCTAGGAATTAGGCCTTATCTCACTCACCCTTGTCCTGCTCTTTGCAATCGCCCAACCCCTGCAAACCCGCTTAATCATGCCTGTCCATGTATAAAAACTCAGTAACCCTTTTGTTTGGAGCTCAGAGCTTGGAGGTTTAACTCCTCTGGGCCCACCGGCATAAAACACCTGAATTCTCCAACTCTGAGTGCGGTGCTTGGTTTCTCAAGTCCTGGTTTCTTCAACACGTACAGTGGTCTCATTCGCAACATTTGCAGTGATGAACTGCTATGTTTAATAGAATGGCAAAGGTTTTATTAGATTGTATAAAGAAAGGTTATTTTACCTATTTTGTTCTGCATGCAAGCCCTGCTCCAGTACCCTGTACCAAACAGGTATTCTACAGCTATATAGGAAAAGAAGAAAGGAAGGAAGGGAGGGAGGGAGGAAGACAGGGAGCGTAGGTAAGAAAGAAAATAATAAAAAGAAGAAAGGAAAAAGGAAAATAAAAGGGAAGGAAAGAGAAGGGAAGAATAAGGAAGAAGGAAAGAGAAAAAAAAGGAAAACTAAGTACATCAAAGTAAATAAAAAGAAAATGAAATCAACAAACCCAGTCTTCTTTTTATGCTTTCTAATGCAGCAAATACACGTCTCCAGCCACAGTCATACCTTTTAGACATCAGCTGAGCAAGTGGCTAAAACTACAAGATAGAAAAGATACCACACACTCCAGTAATTGTCCCCTACCTGGGAAACTCCTAGAGACCAGAGCCTCACATTTCAGAGAACAGAGATCAACCATGGCCAGCTTGGCTGGCTTTTAGGCAGTAACCTTTTCTTTATGAGAGCTAAATTTGCTAAGAAAAGAATAGTTAATGCTGTATGGTGGCAGCTTGCCTTATCAAGATAAAACACAAGCAAATTGAATTATACAAAAATTTTCTTTAAAAAAATATTCTGTTTACTCAGGGAAATGTACTTAAAAATTCAAGGTCGGGGGGGGCAATAAAAATAAGCACTTTGAAAAAGTGTTGAAGGATGGCTTAACATGTTCATTATACAGCAACCTGCACATTCACAGACAGGGTGACCACTGGCTGCCATCAATACATGGTATTTTGCTAAAGTTTATGTTATGCATGTTTGGTATTCAGGAAACCAAAACATTGCTTTTACAATCTGAAAATGCCTGTCATTATCTTCACTGAACTAAACTGCTGATTCAATAAAAGTCCCTTTCTTAGTGGTGATTCAACTGTAGCAGTCACTGAAAGATCAGATTATTTACAGATAAAGGAAAAATTTCACATTTGACTAGAACTGAGCATATTCGTATAGAACATTATTTTTTACTCCACAGAGACAGAAATAAATGGCAATATTTCTTAGCAGCAAATTGTCTTCTTTCATGAACGGAAAAAAAAAAAAATTGTTGTTGGTACTGTAATCGCTGATATGCGAATAGGGTTGCTAAAAAAAGGGTTTTCACAGTTAGTCTGAAAACTTCTTATTTAATTTTATATGTATATTTCCTTACATCAGGAAGGTTAAAGTTAATAGGGTTTAATGTTTTCACAAATTACCAACCAGAAGGTAAGAAGCAGTATGACATAACAGTTCTCTTAACACTCTTTTGGATAAATAATAAGGTCTTTGATGTTTCTATAGCCTTGTTTTCATAATAGGGTGGCAGTAAGGGAGCCTGAAAGCTAAGGGAGCAGGAGTTTTTGCAGTTCCCATGGGAGGGTAGCAGTGGAGATGAATCTGGAAACCAGGCTCCATCCCCGGAGAAGACCTGCACCTCAGCAGAGAGAGTTCTGAACAAACCTTGAAGGTGAACGCCTGTCCCCAGCTCCCACCCTTGGCAGCATTTGGAGACACAAAACTGAGATCCGGTGGTCAGTGAGTTAGCAACTGTGACTCCGAGCTTTATATTGTGTTAGAGACAGAAGAAAAATGCATGACCTACTTGGATCCGATAAGATGGAATCAGTTTTCGGCAGAAATTGATCACAACGGACTCCTTGGTAGCCTTCTTTGCACCTGAGAAAAGGGATAAATGACAAACATACGCATGTGGTTGTGAAAGGTTCGAGATTTCAACGAGCAAAATAGCCACCAATTACATCACCATGAGAACAGTACATTCATGCTTTTGTGATGCTCGGCTCAATCTAACATTGAGAGATGGATTCTAGAGTCTTATGTCTGTGGGGGAGAAAACAACAGCAGCACCACCTTTCTTTTGTAGTTTTAAACAAACAACTGCAATTTAAGATGCCCCTCATGGCTTATGAATAATTGTTATCTTCAGACTATAATTCTGCAGTTTTCTTTATGCAACGTACTGGTCTCTAAAAGACTGCAAATGCTCTTTCAGAAAGCATCATATTACAAGTGTTATTTTTCTAATAAAAAATCATTTTCTAACATAATCGATCCAACATTATCGGTAGATCTGGCCTACTGTTCATTTTCCTCATGTTTTACTAGTTTGTTCATTTGATAGTTTTACTTTTATTTTTTACTTAGCAATTTTTCCAGTCAGTGCCGCCTAACTGCTGGGCCAGAAATAACAGCATTTATTTCAGATCTGGCCAAATCGGAAAACTGTCTATCTCTACATGAAAGGTCTCTGCATTTTCTCTAAACTCACATTTTTCTCTCCTCATTTTTCTCTTTTATATTTAGCAAACAAGTGCACGCTTCCTGCAAGGCATTGTCCAGGAAAACTTTCCTAAGGCAGGTGCAATTTGGAGGTGAGACATTTACCTGAAAGCTGTTGCAGTGAGGCATGTCTAGGCAGCCCTGCCTGTCCACGGTCTTTGCTCAATCAAGGCTGGTTGGCCGTCTCAGGACAGTATTGACTCATCAGCTGACAGTTCAAGGAACAATACAGCTGAGGCCCCACTCGCCTGCCTCTGAACAATTGGTGTAAGCAAGGAGGCGGCATTTAGTGCACATGCTTGAAGCTTAATCTGTCATGCCCAAGTTAAGCAGATAGGCAGCCATTGGTGCTCCTGGGATGAATCTGTCCTACTTACTGAGGAGGAAATTGTGCTGCTGGCATAAAAATCAGATTTACAAAACAATCCTCTGGTTGTTAGAGATCTATGAAATCGACAAAAGAATTCAAAGAGACCATTCTGTCAGAGACAGGAGCCGTGGATTCTTTCTCTAGAATACGCTTTGTTTTCTGAGTGTAATAAACTATTAGATAAGGTCTATGGCAGTTGGAGCTATCACAGTGAAAGGCACCCAGGTAATTTTTCCACCTTTCACTGTGAGCTAAAGTGGAATAAAGGTAATGAGGCAGGCTCTCTTTAGCACCTTTTCAAACCTGGCACACTGGAGTGTGTTTGGTAATTTTCCCTATAGACTGAGAACAAAGACTTCTGATACGTGGACACTTCAAATACCCAACAGGCTATGAAGAGAATTTGTTTAAGCAGACACATATTTTCATAAACTTTAAGAAATTCATTTACTGCACTTGAAATTAAGCAGGCATATTACTGATTTGACAATTGTACAAAGTCAGAATATACTTAAGATGGAAGCACATTTGTGATGAAAAAATAAATTTCTGTTCTCTGAAGCTGCCCTAACATCATCATCTTTATTCAGACTTACTTGATCCACAGTGTTTTAATTCTAATTTTCCTTAATGATGAGTTAGGTGCTAGGTGCTTGCATGCATTCACTTCTGAGGACTTTATTTCCAACATATGTGGGAGATTTTAAGCACACTTCACTCTTTGTATCTTAATTTAATACGACAATGGTATCCTAGGGAGATTGCTGCTTTTAAGGGGAAGTGCTTTTGTTTTGTTTTGCTTTATAAGGAGTATTTGTGTGTGGAAAAGAAAATAAGGAAAGATGTTTGAGACTGTTCTAGTCTTCAACTGGTTTGCCGTGGCTTTGAGCCCACTCTGAAGTGCTCAGGCCTCATGGGTTACCATGAAAATTGGACAGTGCATGGCTTCACCCTGCCTTCCTATCAGCCTGCTGTAGATAATAAGGTGTGATGAGACTGAAGTAGCCTGGCTCAAGTTCGGAAACCCACTAAGGGCTGTGTGACTAGGTAGAGGCAAGCTCTGCTCCTTTGTTAAGGTGGCGATGTATCCCTGCTAATTGGTGCTGGGTTTTAAGAAATAACAAATTAAAGTTTCCACTTAAAAATCACACATGTCACCTTGATAAGTTCAAATCCATCCAAATGTGAAGACAAAATATGCCTAGCTGGTAAAGTCAGTGAGGTGGACTGAATTTATGACACTATTAAACACATAAAGCAAAGGAGAAAATGTCTTAGGATGCACCTCTATTGCACAGATTGAGTTTGGCAGACCTTCTGACAGTGTGATAAACAGCGTATCTTTTTGAGAAATATCACGGCATGTTTGTTGTGGTTTGTATTAGTTGCGGGGAGGGGTGAATTTTGAGACTGCTTTTTAAGATTTTTGCTCTCTTGAGAGATACAGGTATAAGAACAAAAGAAATTCATATAATAGAAGTTCTTTCTGCTTGTTCATCATAGTAAAGCATGATGGAATTAATAAAATTTTAAAAGTACATATGTAATCTTTAATGGTAAATACATTTTTTAAAGCATATATCTTGCCTTAATCAGGCTGAAAAGTGGAAGTGAAGGTTGCTCAGTCATAATCAGGTTAATACTCTATCATTTTTCTACTATGCATTGGTTCAAAGCTCCACTGAATTCATTCACTCTTGTTCTCTGAATTTATTTATCCCTGGAAAGCCTTGCATCATGATAGCAATTTTATTAAAATATATCAACGTTCCCTGGTGTTCTTACACATAAGCCTTTTTTTTTTCTTCCTACAGCTAGATGGCCAAAAAGTAAGCTCAGAATAGGAAATACAGCCACAGTGGATAAACAGGTGTGTAAAGAAAATGGAAGAGTCTTACTGTCAGCAGAACAACCACAGTGTAAACTCAATCTCCCCTGGAGAAAGAAATGGCAATCCACCCCAGTATTCCCGCCTAGAAAATCCCATGAACAGAGGAGCCTGGCAGGCTACAGCCTATGGGGTTACAAAAGAGTTGGACAAGACTTAGCAACTAAACAACAATGAAAACCCTGAATAGGGGAGACGGGCTCCTGGCAATGAAGTGACAGAAAGAAATCGCAGATTCTGAGCCAGGTTTAAAATGTCAGCAAAGTATCTCTCCTGGTGAGTTTTGGGGCCAGGCCCCTCACTTTCTACAGTGATAGGGCCAGTTGTATGGTTTCAAACGCAGACTTCACTTTCCTATTCAATACATCCTTCTAGTTTGGCCCTCATCCCCCTCCCACTTGTTCAGCTGTATCTATAATAACAAGCCACCCGTTCTATTCATTTCCTTCTTATACACAGTCCCTGAAGAAAAGCCCAGCTTTAGAGAAAAGCTTTAAAAGGCAATCCTTGGACAAAGGAGAAGAGAACAATACTGACAAAGATGAGAAATTACAATATGCATGCTTGTCAGCTAGAAGCAAATACTTGATTTGTCTTGGGTGTTTAAACAGATGCAATGAAACTAGCATTCAACCTGGGTGCAGAAAACCCCCGCAAAGAGATTTTTTTTTTAATGTTTAGCTCAATTGCTGATGTTCCCACAAGAATGGGCATTCTTTGGCCAGCAAAAAGTGGTTACCTCGGCCATCAGCCCACATGGCTAACTTCAGACCATGCCCATCTGTTTTGTAACAATACTCATGCCAGTTTATTTCCTTGAACTCTTTTCTGAATAGTAACTATTAGAACTAATAATAATAATGACTTTAAGTGAAAATGAAAGAACTCCCACTTGTGACCAACAACCTCGCGACATTTTCAGATTATTCTTCCATTTCTCTCACTTACTCCTGTCAGGAGAGCAAAGCAAAGTAAAACAAAAACAACACACAACTGTCCCATTGGGGAACGGTACTATCCATCCTCTGATTTCCTGGTCATTTACTTAGTAATGGGAGATGTGATCATTGCTTCACAGCCTTCTTCTCCACTCGTACTCTGTCTTCACGGCCAGTCTCTGCTATCTACATGGATGGCTCAGCCAACATAAAACTTTCCATCACGTCTTCCTCAATTATATCATAATGCTCAGCTGTTGAGTTTATAGCCTTGTTCTCTGTTTAGTATTTGCATGGGTGTACTTTACACAAAAACTGGAAAAGGTCAGTTTTCATTCCAATCCCAAAGAAAGGCAAAGCCAAAGAATGCTCAAACTACCACACAATTGCACTCATCTCACACGCTAGTAAAGTAATGCTCAAAATTCTCCAAGCCAGGCTTCAGCAATACATGAATCATGAACTTCCAGATGTTCGAGTTGGTTTTAGGAAAGGCAGAGGAACCAGAGATCAAGTTGCCAATATTCCCTGGATCATTGAAAAAGCAAGAGAGTTCCAGAAAAACATATATTTCTGCTTTATTGACTATGCCAAAGGCTTTGTGTGGGTCACAATAAACTGTGGGAAATTCTGAAAGAGACAGGAATACCAGACCACATGACCTGCCTCTTGCGAAATCTGTATGCAGGTCAGGAAGCAACAGTTAGAACTGGACATGGAACAACAGACTGGTTCCAAATAGGAAAAGAAGTACGTCAAGGCTGTATGTTGTCACCCTGCTTATTTAACTTCTATGCAGAATACATGATGAGAAACACTGGACTGGAAGAAACACAAGCTGGAATCAAGATTGCTGGGAGAAATATCAATAACCTCAGATAAGCAGATGACACCACCCTTACGGCAGAAAGTGAAGAGGAACTAAAAAGCCTCTTGATGAAAGTGAAAGAGGAGAGTGAAAAAGTTGGCTTAAAGCTCAACATTCAGAAAACAAAGATCATGGCATCTGGTCCCATCACTTCATGGGAAATAGATGGGGAAACAGTGGAAACAGTGTCAGACTTTATTTTTTGGAGGCTCGAAAATCACTGCAGATGGTGATTGCAGCCATGAAATTAAAAGACATTTAATTTATGACCAACCTAGATAGCATATTAAAAAGCAGAGACATTACTTTGCCAACAAAGGTCCGTCTAGTCAAGGCTATGGTTTTTCCAATGGTCATGTATGGATGTGAGAGTTGGACTGTGAAGAAGGCTGAGCACCAAAGAATTGATGCTTTCCTTGGACTGCAAGGAGATCCAACCAGTCCATCCTAAAGGAGATCAGTCCTGGGTGTTCTTTGGAAGGACTAATGCTAAAGCTGAAACTCCAGTACTTTGGCCACCTGATGCAAAGAGTTGACTCATTGGAAAAGACTCTGATGCTGGGAGGGATTGAGGGCAGGAGGACAAGGGGACGACAGAGGATGAGATGGCTGGATGGCATCACCGACTCGATGGACATGAGTTTGGCTGAACTCCAGGAGTTGGTGATGGGCAGGGAGGCTTGGCATGTTGCAGTTCACAGGGTCGCAAAGAGTCGGACACAACTGAGCAACTGAACTGAAGTGAACTGAACTTTACACAAAGCTACTATATTCCTGTTCCCCACTTTAAACCCTAGAAATGATACCAGGAAGGAAAAAAATGAGCAAGCTCATGTGGTTATTATATTACATACATTCATTTCGGCCATTTTTATACCTAGAGACCTTCTACTGCACATATTTGCAAAAATCCATTTTACATAATTTACAGAGAGAAATGCATGAAGCTTAGAAATGTTTGCTTCAATTGTGGTATAGGGTCTGGTCTCTGCATGCATTTTAGAGAAATAAAGCATGCTTCTTTCTTGGAAACTTGATTTAAACATAAAATTTCAATCAGCAGAAATCAATTAACTTCACAAGAGAAATGGTAGTGAACTGTATGGTTTGTTTCCTGACTGTGGCAACTTTTATTCATAGACAAAAATGGCAATTACTCTTTGATATTACAGGAAAGGAGTCACTTTGTCAGTGATACACAAGTCTGCCAATTTGTAGGGGCCTATTAAACGCTGATTTGACAAAAATAAAAAACACTCCCTCCAGGTATTCTTCTTTATCTCCTGCCAATTTTCCTCAGACTCAAAGTCAGCCCTTGGTTAGGCAAAATGGAAAAATCATCAGGCATTTAAACTTTACATTTTAGATGCAGGGTAGTTAGGAGCTCAGCCTGGTTTTTAAATCTGGGATTGGCTATTTACTAGCTGCTTAGCCTTCATCTACCTTCTTCCTTCTATCTGTAACATGGAGATAACAATAGTAGCTCCCTCCTAGAATTATTATTAGGAATAAATAATACTTGTTGTTTTGGTAAGCACTCAATGCGTTACAGTTTTTTTTTAATATTCTGTGAATTTGAAATCATCATCCTAGCTATTCAAGTGAAGAAATGGAGGTTCACAAAGGTTAAGCCTCTTGTTTCAAAATCATACAGCCAGTAAGTCTTTGAACAAACTCAACTAGAGTTGACTTTAAAGTCCTTGTTTGATCTGTGGCACTTTCTGGCATTCTTCATGGAAATTGTATAGATACATAAACCACTGTTCATTCAGCTATCTTTCCCAAGATTAGTATTTAAAAATATGGTCCAAATATCATGAAAAGAAGCCATAATTCATAGTTAGAAATAAAGACCTAGATTTAAACATTACTGGACAATTTCAAAATGTTCTTAAGCAAACCATGTCACAGAGGCTGGTTACTGATTTAAAGGCAAACTTCCTAAGCTTGGATTAATTTAATGGATATTCACCAGCTATGGATGGGAAAGCTCTGTAATAGGAGTACCACTCTTAAAAATGACATTTCTTGATTGTGGACTGTTCTCAGTTTAAAAAAAAAAAAAAAGCAAAAGCACAGAGGATACAGTTTGACCAAGGTGAATAAACTGCACAGCACTGAAGAAATGAGGAGTCCTGAAGTTAGAATCCCAAACTAGGTCTCTATCTGAACGCAGATGTGTGCTGGAAAGACTAGAAACTTCTCAAGGTAAGCATCTGCAGCCCAGAGCTATAGGCTCAACAATTACTTATGATGTTAGAACCCATTCTCTTCCCTGCCACTCACTGCTGAGGCTGAGATCTAGGTTTTGCTATGGAGAATATTGTGACACTGATTAAGGTGTAAGCTTTCTTTAGCTGAATTTAGAACTTAATTAAGTGTTCTTATTTAAAAAACACTAATTAAGACAGCAAGATATTTAAGTTAACCAAAATTGGAATTAAATTTACCTATAGTCTAGCTGTAGGTACTGTCTTTCTAAAATCCTTTGAACTATAAATGGAAGATTAGACTTGAATTCTTTTAAACTGTAGAACAGAAGCTGTCTTTGAACTCATGAAGATCTTCTGAAGTGTTATCAACATATCACAAATTCCATGGCTGAGGCAATTTTTGCCTATAATGTCACTTATCTTACAACTATGATTATTCTTGCTAACGAAATTATACCTGCAATTTTAAAAATATATAAGGATTTTTTTTTAATTTCCCTTAACCAAGTTTGGATTGTAAAGTGATGAAGCCTATTATACAGAATGACATAAGTCAGAAAGAAAAACACCAATACAGTATACTAACATATATATATGGAATTTAGAAAGATGGTAGTGATGACCCTATATGCAAGACAGCAAAAGAGACACAGATATAAAGAACAGACTTTTGGACTCTGTGGGAAAAGGTGAGGGTGGGAAGATTTGAGAGAATAGCATCGAAACACGTATATTACCATACATGAAATAGACCAGCCCAAGTTCGACACATGAAACAGGGCACTCAAAGCCAGTGCACTGGGATGGCCCTGAGGGCTGGGGCGGGGAGGGAGGTGGGAGGGGGCTTCAGGATGGGGAACACATGTGCACCCATGGCTGATTCATGTCAGTGTATGGCAAAAACCACCACAATATTGTAATCAGCCTCCAATTAAAATAAATAAATTAACTGAAAATGATAAAGTAGATGGAGGCAAATTACTTCATCGTGAGACTGATATGATTTCAGAAGTAAATTTGAAAGCATCTGCTCAAATTTAGGAGGTGTGCTGCATTCAGTTAATACTTGAGCCCTAAAGACAAAAAGGAAAAAAATGATTTCAAGTCTGATAAATTTTATATATATATATACAGACACACACATACATACATACATACATACATACATACATACATACATACATACATACATACATATATATATATGTAAACCATGTGTGTTCTCAACTGCAAGTTCCTTTCAATCATGTGTAAATATTAGGTACCTGGTCCAGCAGTCACCCATACACTTCACTGGTCAATTTTAGAACCAGAGAGACAGAACCTGTTTACACTGTCGTCTTAGTCTCATATATGGCACATTCACTTTTGAACACTTTTGCGTTCTCATGTTAGTTTGAATAAATTTTTGGCTTTTATAGAAATTTCTGCCCCTATTTGGTCAAGAGCCTCACTTACCTTTGCTACCACATTAACAAAATTAAAACACACAGGATGGCATGAAGGTACTACACAGATTAAAATACATAGCAGTATTATCCAAAGCAGCCATGTGGGCAAAATAAATCCATTCTATCTAATTTAGCTTTGGCTTTACTGCATCTTAAACAAAAACAAAAACAAAAAAACTCTTTTTAGGGTAAAAAGGTAAATTAAGAAGTAATTTATTGGCCTTCTTGCAGGAAGACTTCCCAAATTCAACATCACATTAGAGGTAGTACAGTAATAGTCGCCTTTATCAAGAACAAAAGGGTCATGGGGTAATAGCGACAAGCAGAAGATGGATGGATTTTTGCTTTATCAATTCAAATTAACAAAATGCTATGCTATTAATTTCCTGTGTACACAAAATCTATCATGACAAATGTGAGATTCTAGTTTTCAAGGGAGGTAGCCTACTATGGTGGAAAAGGAATGTCCTGTGGATGCAGGAAGACTCCTATTGCTGCCACTGAGAGACGTGACAGAGGTTGGTGATAGACCTCTCCACGGCGTCAGGGGCCCACCTCTACGTGGAGTTATGAGTCTTGACTTAGTGTGTGTTCTGTACACATTGCATGGACCTAGATTGCCCCTCATCCCCATAAATATGCTTAATAGTAAGAAAATTTAGGTTCTAATATTAAATTCAGAGGAGAGTCATGCTCTCTTCCCCCACTTCTTAATTCAAAGTTCCCAGGACTGCCTTTGATATTTCTCAGCCAACACCAGACCAGGATTTACCGTTACGTCTACTCCCTGTGGGAGCTTCCCAGGTGGCTTAGATAGTCAAGATTCTGCCTGCAATGTGGAAGACCTGGGTTCGATCCCTGGGTCAGGAAGATCCCGTGGAGAAGGAACTGGCAACCCACTCCCATTCATGCCTGGAGAATCCCATGGACAGAGGAGCCTGGAGGGCTATAATCCATGGGGTCATAAAAGAGTTGAGCATGACTGAACAACTAGCTCACAGACTACTCCCTATGATCCCTCCTTCTTAAAATTTTCATGTAAGATGTCACCAGGGCTTGTCTGGTGGCTCAGACAGTAAAGAATCTGCCTGTAATGAGAACTGGGTTCGATCCCTGGGTCAGGAAGATCCTCTGGAGAAGGAAATGACTACCCACTCCAATATTCTTGGCTGGAGAATTCCATGGACAGAGGAGCCTGACAGGCTGTAGTCCATGGTGTCACAAGAGTCGGACAAGACTGAGCAGCTAATACTTTCATTTTCAAGACATCACCAACGTAGTGAGATTAGCCAATCACAGACTTTCTCTGATGTTCAAGGTTCAGCTAGTAGAAAATTCCTTCACTTGTCTCTCTCTACTCACTTGAAATTAGGAGAGTAATTGACTGACATGTTCAGGCTAGTCAATGGAAGAGAAGTGGCAATCATCCTTATCAGCTCACAGTTCAGCAAGAAATGTAAAACTGAGCCAGAATAAAACATTCTAAACTTACTATATTAGCCTGTTCGGGCTGCCATAACAAAGTATCATAGACTAGGTGGTTTAAACAATGGAAAATCATTTTCTCACAGTTCTGGAGCCTAGAGATCCAAGATCAACGTGCCAGCAAGGCCTGGGTCTGGTGAGGGCTCTTTTCTTGGGTTGCAGATGGCTGCTTCTGCTACCTTGCATGGTGGAGAGAGATTGACCTATCAATAGTTCTCCCTTGTCAATCTCTCTCTTCCTCTTCTTCTAAGGCTACCAATGCTATCAGAAGAGGACCCTACCTATATGGTTGCATTTAATCTTATTACCTCCTAAAGACCCTCTCTCCAGATCCAGTTACACTGAAATTTAATGCTTGAATGTAATGAGTTTTCAGAAGACACAATTCGGTCCACGACACTTACTAAGCTAGGTAATTTATATCTATAGCATAGCAAAGACCAGAATTTGGATTCTCCCATGTTTAGAGTTTCCAGATAAAATATACAACACCCAGTTAAATCTGATATTCAAATAAACATTTTTTTGGCAATAGTGTGGCCCATGTATATACTTACACTAAAAATGCATTATTTTTATTTGACATTTCAATTTAACTGGGTGTCCTAAATTTATTCTCTAGACCTGGCAGTTGTATGTAGATGAACTTCTGATTAGTCAAAGAAGAAAGAAGCATCAACAGGAAGACCTAGATTAAAGTTAATGTATAACATTTTTGCTATCACTATAATTTGTTCTGATAAATTTAGCAATCCCTTGATTTAAGTATAAGGAGCTTGGGGTATTATATTTATTTTTATCGACCAAGCAAGGAAGATAATGTGTTCATAGAGTCTGGAGGAGGCAAATTAAGGTTCTTAATTTGCTAGTTCTTCAATGGCCAAAACATTGAAAGGCTACTTTTAGAATGTGATGAACATCAAATGAAGCAATGTTGTTTGTAGATGTTAGGTACAGATTTGTGACTCAATTGTGTGGATCACTAGCTACCACTTTGCATAAATTCTGAATAAATTGTAAGAGCGTCCTGGCCAGGAGCCCAAGTAAGACCAAAGGAAGAAGTATGGTCCATTCTTTCTCCTTATTTCTGCAACTCACTCTACTTAGGATCACTTTAATACTGAGGCACTCACATGCTGTTGAAATTGAAAGGCAGTGAATAGAGATGTGGAACATAGGGCAATGATACCTCCAATCAAAGACACAACATAAGAAGAGACTCCTCTGGAGGACTGTGAGGTCCTTTCTGGAACTGAATGCTTTCAGGAGACAGTGAGTGAATATTATATCAACAAAAGATCAAACGGGCCAACCTTGTTTCTTGCCTGGATACTGTGGGTGATTCCCTGAAGCAAAGCAGTACACAGCTTGATAAGGAAGAGTGAAAAGGAAATAAATCTGAGAGATAAATCTTATTTAAAAGGCATCTTTATGATTGGCATTATAAAGGAGAGCAGGAACTCATTAGCAAATGAACTGATAAAACCATGCACAGCATGCTTCAAAAAGAAGTGGGAATAATTATTGCCTAAGAAAGGGGGCAAAATATCCACACAATGTCATTCACAAATCTGTTTGTAGACATCACAGAGCAAGCTGCAAAAAGTCCCACCACTTTCAGATTTAATTAAGTGAAGAAAGCTAAAAAGAGACTCGTACAGTTCACACGCCTGGATCATAGAAAATTCTACATGAAACATGATTTAAAAAAAAAAAAAGCCATTTTAGAAACCCCTAGAGTTTGCCAAACCCTCATTCAATAGCATAATTTTTCCTGTTTCTCGCAGGATATTGTACAATCCTCTAACAGGGTGCAGTATTTCTGCTGGCTAAAGGAAGTGGGCAGCTTTGATCAGAATTCACAATAATATATCTCCCTTGAGTGATAAATGATTTACTGCTGAGGATAAATGGATATAATCTTTCATTATGCATGACATTCATCAGCAACAAGGAAGCGTTGGACTGAATGGAAAGTGATTTCACATTAAAAGCCTCATGCAACTCAGATTGAGATGAAAGTGAGGTCTTGCCTTGAACAACAACAAAAAAAGGCACAGACTTGTAAGTTTAAATGGATGCTCAGTCAAATATAATCGTTACTGTAAGTCTGGAAATCTGTTAGGAGGAAACCAGGGAGATATGTGACTAGATCAACCCTCAGTTTTGCACAAAAAAGCCCCAATTTCTTAACCATACATTCTACTTACTGAAATGTATCATTAAGTCTAACTTTGCTAACTGCAAATAATGACAGAACCAGGTAGAGAGGAGTGGGAAGAAATGGCGGGTTATGTAAATGACTTAAATTTCCATCATTATGGAAAGTCAATGCATTATAACTAAAATAGATAAAGAAAGAAATAGGGGCTTAATATATTATTTAGAGATACAAAGTTAACAACTAGGAAAATGCCAAATATTAGTGGAATGAGAGCGGGAATTAGTGCAAAATGATAAGACCAAGGCTGGTGGCTTTTCTTGATAAGCACACTTACATTTTTGTTTGTTTGTTTATTGTGTGTGTGTGTGTGTGTATACACATGCATACTTACATGATGAAGAAATTTAAGTATGGAAGTAGAGCAAATTATTTAATTTTAAAAATGATTCCAGTTCTTAGCTTCACTGGCTCCATAATCCAGTACTTACATCACATCTTCATTTGATTTTCAATAACAAGAATTTCCCTAATACTATAGTATATCTTAGAAACAAAAAGATATAACATGAAAGGCAATGTGTAAAGATGAGAAGGCAAAACTGGGAGAAATGCTCAAAAAAGACACATCTGATACAGAAGGGCTATCCAAAATCTACAAAGGAAGCTTAAAATTCTATATAAGAAAACAAACAACTCAATTAAAAAACAGGCCAAGACCTGAAAAGACATGTCGCCAAAGAAAATATACGGAGGGAAAATAATCATATGAAACAATGATCCACATTCAGAGTATCAGGGAAATGCAAATGGAAACAATGAGCTATGCCTACACACCTTTGAGAGGGCCCCAAATCCGGAACACTGGCAACACCAAATGCTGACAAGGACGTGGAACAACATAAACTCTCATTCCCTGCTGATGGGAATGCAGAATAGTACAGCCACTCTGGAGGACAGCTTGGCAGTTTCTCACAAAACTAAACCTGCTCCTACTACTATACACTTCTGCAATCATGTCCTTGGTATTGACCCAAAGGAGTTGAAACGTATGTCCACCAACAGCCTGCACACAGATGCTTATAGCAGTTTCGTTCATAATTGCTACAACTTGGAGGTAATCAAGATGTCCTTCAGTAGGTGAATGAATAACTTAGCTATGATACATCCAGACAAATATTATTAAGTACTAACAAAGAAGTGAGCTATCAAGCCATGATAACACATGAAGGAAATTTAAGTGCATATTACTAAGTGAAAAAATTCAATCTGAAAAGGCTACATATTTATGATTCTAACTATATGACACTATGAAAAAGGCAAATACTTTGGAGGCTGTAATAAATCAGTGGTTGCCAGGGGTTGGGTGAGGGTTAAGAAATTAGTAGGCAGAGTACAGAGAATTTTGAGGGCAGTGAAAATACTGTGTGTGATACCATAATAATGGACATATGTCATTAGACATTTATCCAAAACCATAGAATACACAACACTGAGTGAACCTTAATGTCAATTATGGGCTCTGTAAAATTATGATGCCTCAGTGTAGGTTCATCAGTTGTAACAAATGGAATACTCTGGTGGGGATATTGTTCAAGGTAAAACCATGCATTATGTGGGGCAGATAGTATATGGGAAATATCTGTATATTCATTTTGCTGTAAACCTGAAACTGCTCTAAAAATAAAGTCTTAGTAAGAAACACACACACACATATATATAATCAAAATTCAGCTAGATGTTAAGTAGAGATTGGAACCAAATCTAAATGTTTTTTGATACTGTATTACTGTGGAGTTAGATGAAATATAAACAGCATTGAAACCAACCACCTCATTTTGCAGAGAACAATATTTAAAACGAAGATGGGAGACTTGCCTAAGCGATCAGAGATCATAACTGATAGAATAAGGATTAGAATACACAAATTCTATTTGTAAATCCAGTGCTCTTTCTGCCATTTCACATTTCCTATTGAAAAACAATGACATTCCTGAATCCATGTGCTATTTCTGATGCCCAACTTTTCAGTCACTCCAGTAAAAGTACAGGTTTTGTTGGAGATCAATCATCACAGTTCAAATGGCTAGAGTTCTAGTAATCAAGCAAGGTCTAAGGAAGGTGGTGACACTTCTGTCCCTAACTTGTACAAGATCAGAGAGTGTATTATTCTAAACTTGAATGTCATATAGAAACTGGGAAAATAACACAATAACATGGGTGAGTCTGGGTGAGCTAGAGAAGGCATATGATGGAAAGCTCTAACAGTGACATGATAAGATTCTTGACCTTTAATTAAAACAAAAGAAAATGCAATCTGGTACAGGTAAGTTAACCAAAATTAAGAAACTATCCATAATCAGCAAATTCAATATAGAATTCAAAGGAATGTAATATCACAAGAGTGATCTTTTCCAGTCCTGTGGCCACTGCTGAGTTTTCCAAATTTGCTGGCATATTGAGTGCAGCACTTTCACAGCATCATCTTTCAGGATTTGAAAGAGCTCAACTGGAATTCCATCACCTCCCCTAGCTTTGTTCATAGTGATGCTTTCTAAGGCCCACTTGACTTCACATTCCAAGATGTCTGGCTCTAGATTAGTGATCACATCATCATGATTATCTGGGTAGTGAAGATCTTTTTTGTACAGTTCTTCCATGTATTCTTGCTACCTCTTCTTAATATCTTCTGCTTCTCTTAGGTCCATACCATTTCTGTCCTTTATCGAGCCCATCCTTGCATGAAATGTTCCCTTGGTATCTCTAATTTTCTTGAAGAGATCTCTAGTCTTTGCCATTTTGATGTTTTCCTCTATTTCTTTGCATTGATCGCTGAAAAAGGCTTTCTTATCTCTTCTTGCTATTCTTTGGAACTCTGCATTCAGATGCTTTTATCTTTCCTTTTCTCCTTTGGTTTTCACCTCTCTTCTTTTCATAGCTATTTGTAAGGCCTCCCCAGACAGCCATTTTGCTTTTTTACATTTCTTTTCCATGGGGATGCTCTGGATCCTTGTCTCCTGTACAATGTCACAAACCTCATTCCATAGTTCATCAGGCACTCTATCTATCAGATCTAGGCCCTTAAATCTATTTCTCACTTCCACTGTATAATCATAAGGGATTTGATTTAGGTCATACCTGAATGGTCTAGCGGTTTTCCCTACTTTCTTCAATTTAAGTCTGAATTTGGCAATAAGGAGTTCATGATCTGAGCCACAGTCAGCTCCTGGTCTTGTTTTTGTTGACTGTATAGAGCTTCTCCATCTTTGGCTGCAAAGAATATAATCAATCTGATTTCGGTGTTGACCATCTGGTGACGTCCATGTGTAGAGTCTTCTCTTGTGTTGTTGGAAGAGGGTGTTTGCTATGACCAGTGCATGTTCTTGGCAAAACTCTATTAGCCTTTGCCCTGCTTCATTCTGCATTCCAAGGCCAAATTTACCTGTTACTCCAGGTGTTTCTTGACTTCCTACTTTTGCATTCCAGTCCCCTATAATGAAAAGGATATCTTTTTTGGGTGTTAGTTCTAAAAGGTCTTGTAGGTCTTCATAAAACCGTTCAACTTCAGCTTCTGCAGTGTTAGTGGTTGGGGCATAGACTTGGATAACTGTGATATTGAATGGTTTGCCTTGGAGACGAACAGAGATCATTCTGTCGTTTTTGAGATTGCATCCAGCGTGTTCCACTGGCGAAGGGAATGGCAAGCCACTTCAGTATTCTTGCCTTGAGAGCCCCATGAACAGTATGAAAAGGCAAAATGATAGGATACCAAAAGAGGAACTCCCCAGGTCATTAGGTGCCCAATATGCTACTGGAGATCAATGGAGAAATAACTCTAGAAAGAATGAAGGGATGGAACCAAAGCAAAGACAATACCCAGTTTTGGATGTGACTGGTGAAAGAAGCAAGATCCAATGCTGTAGAGAGCAATATTACATAGGAACATGGAATGTCAGGTCCATGAATCAAGGCAAATTGGAAGTAGTCAAACAAGAGATGGCAAGGGTGAACGTCGACATTCTAGGAATCAGCGAACTAAAATGGACTGGAATGGGTGAATTTAACTCAGATGACCATTATATCTACTACTATGGGCAGGAATCCCTCAGAAGAAATGGATCAGCCATTATGGTCAACAAAAGAGTCCTAAATGCAGTACTTGGATGCAATCTCAAAAACGACAGAATGATCTCTGTTCATCTCCAAGGCAAACATATGTGTTTTCCCTAGGAGTAAATCAGGGAGAAAGTGCTATCAGAAAACACTTCTACATCTTGCAGTATAATAGATGAGCAATCTAGGCTCCTTGAAGACCTCCTTTACTGAAAGAACAGTGCTAAGAGATTTATAAAGTTTAGACAAAGTAATCTTCATGAAACTGATTAAAAAAAGGAGATGAATTGAACATTTTCTTAGATAAGGAGACCAAAGTTTTAGAGAAATTAACTTCTGTTCCCAGGACACATGGAAAGCATGTGTTAGACCATGAATTTCACAAGTTAAACCAATACTAGGTCACATTGATTTCTCTACCCTGTATCGTGACTGTTCATATTGCATTATGTATATACTTAAAGTGCTTCATTTCATTAACTGAGGAAGAGAGGACCTATCAATTTATACTTACTGTACAGATAAAGATAAAAGTGAAACTAAGAGTTTAGTGATTTGCCCACAGTTTTACCATGGCATAATTTAATTAATTAGAAAAAGCCTAAAAGAAAAATGCGTGATATTTAATGACCTTAGACTCAATAACATACCATCAACAGTCTAATCTCTTAGTTCACATGCTCACTCAAAATTAAATAGATTGAAAAAGAAAAAGTTGGTGCATCTAAAAACAGAAACCTCTTGAAATACTTGAAACCAGGAGATTTAATAGACAACTGATTGAACAAGTGGAGAAAGGGGAAGAAGCTAAAGGAAGAACAACAGAGCCCCATAGGATTGACGACAACATGAAACCACCCTCACCCCAAGACTGAAGGGACAAAGCCTGAGTCCAGGAAATGGACAGATCCAGTAGGTCGATTGGGATTTGGAACCCTAAATGAACCAAGAAACAGAGAAAATAGAAAGCGGGGGTGGGGGGAGGATTAGGAAATGGAGTTCTGCTTTCCAATTTAGTGCTTCCTATCGGCCAACTCCACTCAGAAGCCACTGGTCAAGAGAGCCTAAGAAACGTGGTTCCAAGGTACACACAGAGAACAGAACGAAAGGAGGGAAGAGTAGGGATGTAAAGTGAACAGGTAACTGATGGGATGGATTTTGCTTACAAACAGGGCATGCAGTCTACATAGCAGGGCTTCCCTAGTAGCTCAGTGGTAAAGAATCCACCTGTCAAAGCAGGAGACAGAGGTTCTATCCCTGGATCAGGAAGATTCCCTGGAGAAGGGAATGTAAAAGCACTCCAGTATTCTTGCCTGGGAAATTCCACAGATAGAGGAGCCCGGCAGGCTACAATCCATGGAGTCATGAAAGAGTCGTATACGACAGTGACTAAAAACAATAACTCTATATAGCACAGAATTAGGTATATATCTACACATCCATATCTATATAACATAAACACTCGTGTAATTTAACACCAGCAGCAGGAGATCCTTATCCCTGATTACTCTAGACAGCAGAAATCTAACTAAGCTTGTAAAAACTATCCTATTAAGCCTTTGCATCAGTTTTCATTGGGAACCTTCCCAGCTCCTTCCAACACACACCCACCTCTAACACACAAACTCATGGCACTCTATTGCACATTCATGGGCACCAATGCTCACATTCTCACTCTGTTCACAGCACCTTGGGTAGAATAATCTATCCCTGTGGGCACTCATTTCCTGCTTTGCCAATAGGGCTAATCATCCAGTCCTGGTGCACAAGAGAGAGCTATGCCCACTAATTTCCATAAAACTCATAAACTCTTTTGAAGATGAAAAGCTCTAGTTTTCTCATTCTGTTCCTTGGCTTCAAATTAAAAAAAGCTACATTATATAAAGGTTTCTGGGGGATTTATTATCAGATCTCTATCTAAAAAACAGTTGCATCACAATTACAACTTTAATGACCTACTGTAAAATTTCCCAAGGCTACACCATAATTAGTCCATTTTATAATTAGCACTTAAAAAAATCATTTGTCAGAAGTAAATAAGAAGTGACTGGGACTCCTGGAAGTAATCTACATTATTTGATGTAGAAGAGGGAGAAGTCATATTTATCAAGTACCTACAGTTTTTCAGATTCTGCACTAGACACTTTACATAATTATAAATTCCACCCAACATTGTTATGTCAGCATTGTTTTCTTTGGGGCCTTTAAAGGTGAAAAATAGAGGTTTCGAATGATTAAGTAATTTCATCAAGTCACAATCTAGTAAGGTTTGAAGTTGTGATTTGTGTCCAGGGCATTTTGCCAGTGACTCTTCATTACTGAACACTGGACAGCTTGTAAGTTACTTTTCCTAAGCCTACAACTGTCAACTCATGTATTAGAACCCTTAGTGTCGATAGTAACTTTTGCTATGAACAGAAAGTAGAAACTGTACTGTGAAAGAGAAATAAGCAGAATCAAGAAGACTGCTCTGCTTCTGGCAAAAAAAAAAAAAAAAAAAAGGAAAAAAGCCACATCTACAATAGGTTTACCTGCAGATAGCACCCTTTAATAGAGACATTGAAAAGAAATTATTTAGAAGAACATGTTGCTGAATGGCACAACTAGAGACAGTCTTCTCTGAGCAGAGGAAAGTATGATGTTGTCATCACACAGATGATGACAGCTTAGGACACTTGTTCTGGGAGGTCTTGATGTAGACAATGACGTACCAGTGAGTTGGAGTGGAAGGGACTAAGATGTTGACTCAGAGTAAGGAAAGATTATCAAACAAATCCCTACAAAACTGGAATGTTACTTCAGAGGACTGAGGACTCCTTGGCTGAAGAATTCAGTGTTCCTGCATACTCAAATTACTCAAAATATGCTCTGTTTGGAGACTATCTAAGACTTTTCCCTTATGCATAATTCAGTTTTTTTCCACAAACCAATGAAATTGGATGTGTACAATGAAGAAGCAGCTGATGCCAAAACATTTGCTTTTACGGTATACCAATGTTTAACAATCATAATCATTGTTCTATATGAGAAATTATTTACCAAAGACAAAGCTCATAGTTTAGGATGAAGCATCAAAGAGACCAAACAACTTCTAGATGCAAAACTTACTAAATTTCAATACATTTATACATTTTTAAAGTACCATATTTTCCCCTTTACTTTGATTAGGATTTGTTCTTGAATTTAGCTCACATTAACCAATAACAGAATTAGCAAAAAAGAAAAAAAAATCAGTTTCAATTTTAAAATATGTGATTTCAGATCATAAATTTATTTTAACTGATTAAATGGAAACCATTTTCCTCAATACAAATGTTTTAAAATATATTTACTTTAAAATTTCATAATTTGAGCATTTATATTCTAGTGTACACATCTTTTAAATTTCCTGTTACAGAATAAGTTATTTTAATGACCAGTCCACTAGTTGTTCTCTATGGATCCTTTAAATTAAACAAAAACACCTTTGCAATCAGTAGTAACCAGCTTCCATACTAATTTGCTTCCTATACAGTGCTGGAATATCGTGAACCTATGATTTATTTTTAATAGCTTTCCTCAATAATTGTAAGTGCCTTTCACGAAATTAATTACCTTCCATTTCATTTGGACAAAGAAAAGTTACTTTTATCAGGTGTTACTGAAGCTGACTTCAATTTTAGTTATCATCAGCAAAACACAATTAGACCTCTATGTCTATACCTCTCTTAAAGGACTTCTATGAGGTGACCAATCACCTAGAAACGGGTGTATTCTGAGTCTCAAAACCAATGCTTTTGTGAAGAAGGCTATAAGTGATTCTCTCTCTCTGAGGTTTCCATCTGTCTTATTCCAAGGTATATGGAGGGGGGTGTGTGTGTGTGTGTGCATGCGCATGCATGCACATACTTGGGTTTGGGTGCAAACAACTACTTTCATGTGAAAGCATAAGTCTATATATGCATGTAAGTCTATATAAGCATAAGTCTATGATATATGTGTATTTAGCATTTTTTTCTGCAGTGGTTTGATAGTTGGTGGGATGTTGCTGAGGCTGGAAGCAAGGAACCCAGCTTGAGGTGGTTACAATTGTCCTGGCAGAACACCAGACTGTGTCGCCACGGTTCCCCATCCACAGTGGAAACCAGAGACTAGCTGATTCCCACCAGCTTTGCTGCTCTTTTTAAAAAAAATTTATATATGTCACTTTATCTCAGTGCTATACAATTATGAGATGATAATGCTTCTTCTTAGAACATATACATGCTTAATTCCATTCACATGTTTATTTTTATGCTAATTATCTAAAATATTCTCTATTCACCTTGAGGTTTTCCTGCAGTTCTTCCTATATCACTCTTCTGCCAATTAATCAGGTTCTTGTATTATTTCTCTAAAGAACTGCACATATGCCTTGGGACTTCTCAGGTGGCACAAGTTGTAAAGAACTACCTGCCAATGCAGGAGGCATAAGAGGCACGAATTCAACTCCTGGGTTGGGAAGATCCCCTGAGGAGGGCAGGGCAAACCACTCCAATATTCTTGCCTGGAGAATCCTACGTACAGAGGAGCCTGGTGGGCTACAGTCCACCGGGTCGCCAATAATCAGACACAACAGAAGTGACTTAGCACACACAAACACCAAAACAACCTCAAGTTCACTTTTTTGTTTACATCTTAACCTCAAGTTCACTATTTTGTTTGTTTCCATGTCAACTTCCCAGTGACAATGAATCTCCTTTATATCAAAGATTTGACACAATTCTTTAAATATAGTAAGACTAATACTAACTGGACATTTGGAATGTCAATCACAACAAAATAGGCATCTAACACATATCAGTGTTAAGCCTCTGTCCTGTGGCACTTCCATCCTAACTTCCACTTACCTGTTGAGAATGGAAATGACAGCTAGAAGCAGCGAAGACGCAGGGCAGCTCTCTGGGAGGTAATATACTTTCTGTTACTATAACTCACAAGCAGACACGGGACAACAACTTGTAAGGATGCCACTGGAAGAAGTCAAGATTCACACTCAGGTCTTTAAACTTCTGAATCTGTCCTTTTTTCTCACTCTTATAAAAAATTTAGTTTCATTATTGAGAAGCTAAATAGTGGTAAGGCTGCTGCAGGGCATTACAGAATGAGTTTCTCCATTCTAGCTATTATTCAGAAAATCAAAGGTAAGCACTGAGAGTAAAAGGGCTACATCTTATTATTCATTTTGGCATTTAAGAATACTATGGAAATACTAGAGAATATAATTCATAGTGTTAGTAACAAGAAATGTGGACTTGTCTCAATGTCATGAGAGTGAGCCATTGATTTGAATGGTAGGAAAAGGAATCATTTAAATACACTTACGAGCTAGGGACTTCCCTAACTCTGCACGCCCAATACAGGGAGCTTGGGTCCCATCCCTGATCAGGGAACTAGATCCCGCACGTCACAACTAAGACATGGTGCAGTCAAATAAATAAATACTAAAAATAAACACATAAATGTATTTAAGAGCTTGTTAATAACAACTGTATACATTGATAACTTAAAAAACCCTTCTCAGACATAGTATGATGTTCTTCCTATTAGACTATCTATAAATGACATCACTTCCTGTTTATACTGGGTTATTTTCTGACCTTGTGTGAAACCCTAATCTTTTAATTAGAGCATGATATAGTCCATATCCAGGGATAATCAAAGGCAACCCTAGTTAAACTGAAAAGTATAGGGCATGTTTTACATGAGACAAAGAATTGATGTAAATTAGAAGAAAAAATATTTTTGGCACTTAGGAAGAATACACATAAATGCAAAGAAAAATAATTAATAAAGAAACATAAGGCATGGTAACCTTCACAATATGCTTTTTTTGTCCCTGAAATGGAGTTGATTGTGCAGCTGCTCACAGCAGGCATCTTAGTGTGGGAAAGAAAGTCCACTTTGTCAGAGAAGACTTCCATTTTCATTTTCAGGGAAAAAAAAAAAGTGCAAGTTGAAATGCCTACTGTTTTTCAGAAGTAAGAATCAAGAGAGAGAATACTAAACAAATCTAAACCGTGACAAACCTTAGTGTAGCCATATCCACTTGATGGGTCTGGTGTAAAGGCTCAGCTTTAACACTAGCCAGTCGTAAAATACAATTAATATATATATTTTTTAATTTCACAGGGAACTCCATACTGGTCCCTAGTCCTTCAATGATGCTTCATGAAAAACAAGGGGCACAGTGGTAAAGAATCTGCCTGCCAATGCAGGAGACTCAAAGACGTGGGTTCGATCACTGGGTCTGGAAAATCCCCGAGTAGGAAATGGCAACACACTCCAGTATTCTTGCCTGGAAAATATCATGGACAGAGGAGCCTGGCGGGCTACAGTCCATGGGGTTATAAATAGCCAGACACAACTGAGAAGAGTGCAAGCGTGCACACACACACACAAAAGGAAAAACACCAGGCCCCCAGTATGGACTCGATAAATTCTATGCACTAGAATTCTTTTGGATATTCTTAGCAATTTTCATGCCCAATGCACTGTGAGAACAGTTTGATTTCTTTATGTAAGTTTTCTCATTTCAGAGAAACACTCAGAGTCAGGGGTGTTGTATCCTTGAATGGCTCCAACATCCTTTCTCTTTAATTCTAAATTGTTAGTGGATTATGGGGAATAGTGTCTAAACTGTTGCAACACTTTTGCAGAACAACATAAAATAAAATTAAGTGTTCATGCTTCTTATGACCCAGAGGTTCCATGTTTTTGCTTGATATAAGCCCACAAAGGAATTCTCATACTTATGCAGAAGATAATATGCAAGGATGTTAATAGCAGCATTTATTTTAATTGTGATAATTAGAAGCAGTCAAAATGGCCATCAAATGGATATGTATAAATAAAATAGATTGTTCCAAATTATAATGAAACAGAAGCCTACTGTAAAAGTGAAAGAACTCTTTTTAGGTCAAGATGCATGGAGTTCTTGTTTCAAAAATTCCTCTGCTTAAAATAATTATACACAGTGGTTACAATAAAAAAATAAAAATCTAAAAGCAGCTTCTAATCTGAATATCAGAAAAGGAAGAGACATTCAGAGCATGAATGGTTCTGCAACCATGGACTTGCCAGGTTCAGGATCCAAGTGCAGGTTCTGTAAGTCTAGACTTCACCTCCTTCAGGAAAAAGGGCTGAAAGTGACTTCACAGAACAGAGGGAAAGATTCAGGCTCCTTGCTTGATACTTGGGGACCATAATATATGGATAGTACCGCTCCAAAGAGAAGCAGCTTAAAAAACTGCTGCTGAGGAAGAAAAAAAAAGCCTGAGCTTATAACCCTAGAGTAGCACCATACTGTAGAACTGTCTGTCTGTCTGTGATGATGGGAAGAGCTGCCCATTAAAGCATCCATTAGACACAATGGTCAGTGTTGTTGGGAAACTGGATGTTAAATATCATTTAATTTAGCTGGTTGGAAATTAAATAGTCACAAGTACTTAGCGGCTACCTGTTAGTGGACAATATTGTTCTAAGGAATAAAAAGGTCTAGGGAGAATAAAGAACATGGACATGGAACTCATGAGCTGATTACAGATTTATGCTGGTTTGGGGACTGAATCTGCTGCTGCTGCCGCCAAGTCACTTCAGTTGTGTCCGACTCTGTGCAACGCCATAGACGGCAGCCCACAAGGCTCCGCCGTCCCTGGGATTCTCCAGGCAAGAACACTGGAGTGGGTTGCCATTTCCTTCTCCAATGCATGAAAGTGAAAGTGACGTCACTCAGTCGTGTCCTACTTTTCGCGACCCCATCGACTGCAGCCTACCAGGCTCCTGCATCCATGGGACTTTCCAGGCAAGAATACTGGAGTGGGGTGCCATTGCCTTCTGCAGGGACTGAATCTATTAACCTCAATATCACAACCTTATTAATCCAGTTCTGGACTTTCTGAATCCAGGGTCAATCAGAAGTAATTGGCAACAGCATGATAGAGATGGATAGCATTAAGGAGAGTAAGCAGGGGGAGGAGGGGATGAAGGCAGGAAGCGAGAGAGAAAAAGGAAAAAGCTATATGCAATTCTCTCATCAGAAGGAGAATCAAAGAAAATATTAAAAACATATAAAAATTGAGTCCTATAAAAGACAGTCAATAAAATTAATTCCAGAAAAAATTAATTTTATGGAACCAACAAATGTTTGGCAATATGTTTAAAATGCTCAATGAGATTAAAATATTAACTCAAATTAAAAAAAAAATAAACATAAAACAAAAGCACCCAAAAACCCCCCCAAAACGTATGTCTTATGAAAGAGGATTAATTAGAAATCATTGGGAATATATAACAGTATTTAAATATGTTAGAAAGGGCAAACATAACTGGATATAATTAAAACACAAGTTAGTGAATTGAGAGATGGTCCTGGGAAACTCACCCAGGAAAAAGCCCAGAGGGACAAAGGGATAAATTGTACAAAACATGCAGGACAGATGGAGAGGCTGGAGCATATGTTCAACAGTAAACCCAGAAAAAAGAAAAAAAAAAGTAGAGGAAATTACAGAAAAGAAACATTTGAAAAAATAATAGCTGAGAGATTTTCAAGACTGAAGAAAAGGTAATTGTTCTCTAATCAAACAACATACTAAAAATATCAAAATATATAACTTATAAAATAAACCAATCTGAGCTAGAGTATAGCAAAACTGAAGAACATCAAGGATTAGGAAAAAATCTCAAAGCCAATCAGAGATTGCATTAAGAAAAAAATTCATAGAATATGAAATCCTATATTGATCATGATGGCTACTTTGAGAAAGGATGAAATAAAAGGGTAATTTTCAAAAAGTTCTCAATTGTTTCTGTTTTTCAATTAACAACAACAACAACAACCTCCTCCAGTTAATGTGTGTGTGTATCTGTGTGTGCATGTGCTCACTTGCTCAGTGCTGTCCACCTCTTTGTGCCCCATGGACTGTTGTCCACCGGATTCCTCTGCCGATGAATTTCCCAGGCAAGAACACTGGAGTAGGGTGCCTTTTCCTACTTCACGTTATCTTCCTGAGCGAGGGATCAAACCCATATCTCTTGTGTCTCTGGCGCAGATTCTTTACTGCTAGCGCCACCTAGGAAGTTCTGCACTTAATATACAAATAATTACATGATGGAACGGTGATGGATGCCATTCAGTTTATGATTTCTAAAACAGGTTATATATCTTAGCATTTCAAAGTTATACTTCCTTTAGATTGGGTGTTCAGGATAAAATAGGATTAAATGAACTGTATATATACATATCATATATAAATTGTTAGATTTATAAACCATGCTGTTGTGTGGAAAAATATAAAGAAAGCTAACTCTGTATGGTGCCTATCAGCTGAGCACCAGCCCTGCATTGGGGCAAAAATGTAAATAAAGTCTTGTCCAGGATAAAGATTCACAATGAAGGAAAGTAATTTACACAGTGAAGGAAGAAAATGTTTAAGAGGATTTAGCTTTGTCTATTTTTTTAATACAATGATTTCTAAAGCAAGAATTATTGATATATATAAAGAATTACTCTATTCTAAAGGCATAATCGAGAAGAGAATGGAAACATATAAAATGATTTCAAATCTCCAAATGCTCACTAGACAATCATAAATTTATCAAATTTTACATATCCTATAAGATTTTCATGTTTCATTTTGGGGAGGCAAGCTTTCTGTTGCCTTTACCAGTCACTGGCAGCATTTAACTTTGTACTCTGGTTAGGTATCACAGCTGCAGAGATTGTCTCAAATCCCTAAGATATGTCTACATGCAAGAGGTTGAGATCAACAGGTGTAGACAGAAAAAATATATAAAGGGAGTGGGCCATCGTCCAGGGTCAAAGTGGTGGGCTTGGGGGCCGGGTACAATGTGTCCCATGACTCCACGTTCCCATGTAGAACCCTGAAAGATCTCAGATTCTAAATATGAACCTGACCTTCCAGATCATTAACAAGGTAGGAGGGTAAACATGTTACTTAATAGCTTTTAGCTTGAATGCTGCTGCTGCTGCTAAGTCGCTTCAGTCATGTCCGAATCTGTGCGACCCCATAGACAGCAGCCCACCAGCCTCCCCTGTCCCTGGGATTCTCCAGGCAAGAACACTGGACTGGGTTTCCATTTCCTTCTCCAATGCAAGAAAGTGAAAAGTGAAAGTGAAGTCGCTCAGTCGTGTCTGACTATTTGCTACCCCATGGACTGTAGCCCACCAGGCTCCTCCGTCCATGGGATTTTCCAGGCAATAGTACTGGAGTGGGGTGCCATTGCTTGAATAGTAACATTCAAATTTTTTAACAAATATTTGGCTTCTGGGGTTGTCCTTGGCTTGTCCCTAAAAACATTAAGAGCTAAACTAGCATAAGCTCCATATAAGTGGTGGTTTGAGTGTCAACTGGGAGGCTAACTCTAGGAAAGATGAGTGGGTTTTCACACTGTCATGCATATGCTAAAGTAAGAAATTCTTCAACTTTGGGTGGGTCACTTGAACAGATTTTTCTTTCAGTCTCCTTTCACGTAGGTGGTAGAGATAAAAGTTATCCGGGAGTTTGCTTTGTTGTTGCTCAGTCACTCAGCTGTGTCTCACTCCATGGACTGCAGCACACCAGGCTTCCCTGTCCTTCACAATCTCCCAGCGTTTGCTCAAACTCATGTCCATTGAGTCAGTGATGCCATCCAACCATCTCATCCTCTGTTACCCCCTTCTCTTCTTGCCCTGAATCCTTCCAGCATCAGGGTCTTTTCCAACAAGTCAGCTCTTTGCAACAGGTGGCCAAAGTATTGGAGCTTCAGCTTCAGCATCAGTTCTTCCAATGAATATTCAGGGTTGACTTCCTTAAGGATTGATTGCTTTGATCTCCTTACAGTCTATGAGACTCTTAAGAGTCTTCTCCAGTACCACAGTTCAAAAGCATCAATTATTTTTTATTTAAATTTATTTATTTTAATTGGAGCCTAATTACTTTACAATATTGTATTGGTTTTGCCATACATCAACATGAATCCGCCATGGGTGTACACGTGTTCCCTATCCTGAACCCTTCCCACCTCCCTCCCTGTACCATCCCTCTGGGTCATCCCAGTGCACCAGCCCCAAGGATCCTCTATCCTGCTGCTGCTGCTGCTAAATCACTTCAGTCGTGTCCAACTCTGTGTAACCCCATAGACAGCAGCCCACCAGGCTCTCCCGTCTCTGGGATTTTCCAGGCAAGAACACTGGAGTGAGTTGCCATTTCCTTCTCCAAAGCAAGAAAGTGAAAAGTGAAAGTGAAGTTGCTCAGTTGTGTCTGACTATTTGCTACCCCATGGACTGTAGCCCACAAGGACTGGCGATTTGTTTCTTATATGATATTATACATGTTTCAAAAGCATCAATTCTTAAGCACTCAGCCTTATTTATGGTCCAACTCTCACATTCATACATGACTACTAGGAAAACAGTATATTTGATATAGGGACCTTTGTCTGCAAAGTGATGTCTTTGCTTTTTAATATGCTGTCTAGGTTCATCACAGCTTTCCTTCCAAGAAGCAAAGCATCTTTTGCAGTCACTATCTGCAATGATTTTGGATCCCAGGAAAATAAAGTCTGTCACTGTTTCCATTTTTGAGTTTGCTTTGTTCTACCTCAAATTAACAATGCAAGCCATCCTCAGCAAACTGATAAATTCTTTTTGAGAGTAGAGTTAGTAAGATTTTAATCTCTGGAGAACACACTTACAGAGCTTGCAGCTTGGAATAGAGGAGGAAATGGAAGAAAAGGTAAAGGGTGAGAAACAGCTCAGCTGAACCAGAGGTACCCATTCACTTAATTAATAGTGGGTCTCACATTTGAGCCTCTATCACCATCCTCTGCAGGACTTGCTAAAACAGACTGCTGGGTACTCCAGAGAGCCTCGGATCAAGACCCCCACTACTCAAATCGAAGCCCAAGAACCAGAAGACTCAGCACTGTCTGGAATGATATGCAGACTTCTGGCCATCGCTCCAGACCTTCTAATCAGACTCCGTGCTTGAACAAGTTCTCTAGCCAAGGCAGATGCACACAGACGTGTCAGAAGCACTGTCCCAAAGGGCTTACCATGTATTATTGATCGTGAAATTCAAACACCACAGAACCTGCCTTTCCCTTTACTATGGTTTTCTACTTAATATGAATTATGGTTTCTCCCACTCTTGTTTCTCCACCAAACTAGTTCAATATGCATTTGATTTTCAGGATTTTCAATCCAAGGATGGCCACCCATACTTATTTGTGAGCACTATTATAAATTTATACTTATTTTTGTGTTATTCTATCATTCAGTGATTTGGATGGGATAGGGGCAAGATGTGTCCTTGATAGAATATTATGAGCATATTAGTTTATAAAAAAAAATTTGAGCTACTATTTATTTGAATTATGAGTTGAGTCAAGCTTAAAATATCAATGTTTTAAAAATACTTGGATCAATGATCCTTTACACATGAACAAGTTAAGCTGTAAGCACCACTGAGAATAATTGTTAAGTAACATTTGCAAAACCTTGGAAGATGAGAGAGCTGCCTATAGACTGGAGGGGATCATTGATTCTTATTTTGAAGAGATGAAGACAGACTTGTACTGAATAACGTACAAGGAGAAATGTAGTAATATAAAACTATAATTTTTACAAAGTTCTCTCATGGCTTGGATCAATAGGACTAGCCATATCAATACACCTTTCTCCTTTTCTATCTTTGTTAGACTAGTAAACTAGAAGAATGACATAAAGTGTTTCTTGGATTTTAGCAGAACATGTGATATCCTTGTGGATAAGATAATGGGATGTGATGAAGTCTGGATTTATAGATTTATACTTAGCATAACCATCAACTGTCCCTCAAAAGCATTAATTTATCAAGTCGGACAGAAGCCTTGAGCAGCATGCTGCAGACTCTGCCCTTGCACTTGTCCTTCATCACTTTTATATTAGTAATTGGGTCAATGCCTGAATGGTGTGTTGGGGTGTGTGTCTGTGCAGGGAATATCGAGGATGGCATGAAAGCAATATAAAAGGAAGAGCTAACATGACAATTTTCAAACATATTCTCAGCAACAGAATCTAAAAAGAAGGATCAAAGGATAAAAGTTGACATTTCACAGGATTTTTTTTTCCCCCCACAATACCACATTCAATTGGATAACTCAATTATGCAAAGGTGGGGAAAAGATTCTTTGGATTTTGCATCAGTAAATTTGAGTCAGTTGAACTGAGGCAGATCAACCTAGAACCTGTTACACAGAGTGAAGTAAGTCAAAAAGAAAAAAGCAAATATTGCATATTAACACATATATATGGAATCTAGAAAAAATGGTACTGCTGAACCTAATTGCAGGACAGGAATAGAGATGCAGATGTAAGGCAGACTTGTGGACACAGTGGGGGAAGGAGAAAGTTGGACCAATTGAGAGAATAGCACTGACATATATACACAGCCTTATGTAAAATAGCTAGTGGGAAGAGGCTGAATAACACAGGGAGCTCAGCCTGGTGCTCTGTGATGACCTAGAGGGGTAGGCTGTGGGTGAAGGAGATTAAAAAGAGAGGGGATTTATGTATACTTACGGCTGATTCACATTGTTGTGTGGCAGAAGCCAACACAATGTTGTAAAGCAATTATTCTTCAATTAAAAATAGTTCTGGGGTTCAGTTAGTGGTTTATGACATATAAATCATTGATTTAAAACAATTTTTAAAGGACAACTTGTTTGGTATTAAGACATATATGCTTCCCTTATTGATGGTGGTAAGTGAATAGTCACTGTGCATTGATTAATAGGCTGTTGGAAGCCTAAACAGAAATCTGACATTCAGAGTCAAAAAAAAAAAAAAAAAGGTCTCTCAGTTTTAGTTCCCATATGAGGACTCACTGTGATAACTGTATTTTTCACCATAACAGTTAGGCATTGTTCAGAGAGAACTTCCTTGCTTAGGTAGCTGGGCCAATTGCCTCAGCCAGGGAACTTACGAATTTCATAAGCAACATACCAGAGCAAATCTCTTGATATGAACTGAATGATAAAAACTCCCCAGAAGTGCACACTGAAGAAGTAACACTGACTTTTAGAAGGGTCACCTGGCACTTCATTAATAAGACTTACAGGACCCAAAACACACGTTTACCAATGTTTGTCATTAGTTCTGCCATGCTATTTCTCCAGTGAATAAAGGGTTACAAGAAACTTTGTTTCCCCTAAGAGTAATTTAGAGAATACTAGTTTCTTGATTTCTATTAGTGTTAATAACATGTAAGTTAGGGTCAACTGGTACAAATTTGGGGGTAAAAACTGAGTCAAACAAAATGAAGCAGCCGTCTTTAATTGTAAAATGCCTCAGGGTCTTTACTGTCAATGTATACTGTGAATTTTTAAGAACAAATATGTAATGCCGTATTTTTCCTAGCTTACATAACCATGAAATCCCCCTTTAAACATATTTTGTGCAACTCATTTATTAAAAAATACAGTTTAGGAAACACTTAACTAGAAATTTTCTAGGCTCCCTGACATGTTAAATTTCTGCATATACTGTCTTTCTACTCACTCAAATGCCTGTAAAGAAATAAACAGAGAAAAGAAAGTAAAATTACAAGAAAAATCAACAAGTCTCAGCAGTAGAAATGGAGTGGAACCTGAACACATCATTATTATACATATACCATCATTCTTAATACTATGTCAGTTATTACAATCTAAGAATTTGGCTACATTCAAAATATGTTTACCACATATACCTATATCTGATAAAAGTTTATATCTCTCATTATTTACCCAGAAGGTTCACTCTGGCAAAAGATACCTAGCTTAGTACACCCTGATCACTAAAGGGATCATCAAGAGAGTCACCCATTCTATCAGTGTTTGAGTCAGAGATGAATAAGCAAAACATCTGTGCTGGCTGGATTTTGCTGCTTCAGGATACTTTGAATGCCTCATGCTACGCTGGAACTCTCAGGATCCCTATGGTTCTGGGATCCTATCTGCTTCTTTCCAGTTCTCACGACATCTGCCTCATCACACTCCTCATTATAATTCCTCCTTTTCTCAAATCTTGTTTTTCAATCACATAGTGTGTGCACTGGAGGGTGGTTTGGTATTCCTAAAATGAATGATTTCATGTGTATTTGTATCACTAGTTCAGTGGAAAGTACTATATCCTCAGTTCAGTTCAGTTGCTCAGTCGTGTACGACTCTTTGCGACCCCATGAATCACAGCACATCAGGCCTCCCTGTCCATCACCAACTCCTGGAGTTCACTCAGACTCACGTTCATCCAGTCAGTGATGCCATCCAGCCATCTCATCCTCTGCCGTCCCCTTCTCCTCCTGCCCTCAATCCCTCCCAGCATCAGAGTCTTTTCCAATGAGTCAACTCTTCGCATGAGGTGTCCGAAGTACTGGAGCTTCAGCTTTAGCATCATTCCCTCCAAAGAAATCCCAGGGCTGATCTCCTTCAGAATGGACTGGTTGGATCTCCTTGCAGTCCAAGGGACTCTCAAGAGTCTTCTCCAACACCACAGTTCAAAGCATCAATTCTTCAGCACTCAGCTTTCTTCACAGTCCAGCTGTCACATCCATACATGACCACTGGAAAAACCATAGCCTTGACTAGACGGACCTTAGTCGGCAAAGTAATGTCTCTGCTTTTGAACATACTGTCTAGATTGGTCATAACTTTTCTTCCAAGGACTAAGCATCTTTTAATTTCATGGCTGCAATCACCATCTGCAGTGATTTTGGAGCCCCAAAAAATAAAGTCTGACACTGATTCCACTGTTTCCCCATCTATTTCCCATGAAGTGATAGGACTGGATGCCATGATCTTCGTTTTCTGAATGTTGAGCTTCAAGCCAACTTTTTCAGTCTCCACTTTCACTTTCAGCAAGAGGCTTTTTAGTTCCTCTTCACTTTCTGCCATAAGGGTGGTATCATCTGCATATCTGAGGTGATTGATATTTCTCCCGGCAATCTTGATTCCAGCTTGTGTTTCTTCCAGTCCAGCGTTTCTCATGATGTACTCTGCATATGAGTTAAATAAGCAGGGTGACAATATATAGCCTTGACGTACTTCTTTTCCTATTTGGAACCAGTCTGTTGTTCCATGTCCAGTTCTAACTGTTGCTTCCTGACCTGCATACAGATTTCTCAAGAGGCAGGTCAGGTGATCTGGTATTCCCATCTCTTTCAGAATTTTCCACAGTGTTTTGTGATCCACACAGTCAAAGGTTTTGGCATAGTTAGTAAAGCAGAAATAGATGTTTTTATGGAACTCTCTTGCTTTTTTGATGATCCAGTGGATGTTGGCAATTTGATCTCTGGTTCCTCTGCCTTTTCCAAAACCAGCTTGAACATCTGGATGTTCACAGTTCACATATTGTTAAAGGCTGGCTTGGAGAATTTTGAGCATTACTTTACTAGCATGTGAGATGAGTGCAATTGTGTGGTAGTTTGAGCATTCTTTGGCATTACCTTTCTTTGGGATTGGAATGAAAGCTGACCTTTTCCAGTCCTGTGGCCACTGATGAGTTTTCCAAATTTCCTGGCATATTGAGTGCAGCACTTTCACAGCATCATCTTTCAGGATTTGAAACAGCTCAACTGGAATTCCATCACCTCTACTAGCTTTGTTCATAGTGATGCTTTCTAAGGCCCACTTGACTTCTCATTCCAAGATATCTGGCTCTAGATTAGTGATCACATCATCATGACTATCTGGGTCTTGAAGATCTTTTTTGTACAGTTCTTCCATGTATTCTTGCCACCTCTTCTTAATATCTTCTGCTTCTCTTAGGTCCATACCATTTCTGTCCTTTATCGAGCCCATCCTTGCATGAAATGTTCCCTTGGTATCTCTAATTTTCTTGAAGAGATCTCTAGTCTTTCCCAATCTGTTGTTTTCCTCTATTTCTTTGCATTGATTGCTGAAAAAGGCTTTCTTATCTCTTCTTGCTATTCTTTGGAACTCTGCATTTAGATGCCTATATCTTTCCTTTTCTCCTTTGCTTTTTGCCTCTCTTCTCTTCACAGCTATTTGTAAGGCCTTCCCAGACAGCCATTTTGCTTTTTTACATTTCTTTTCCATGGGGATGGTCTTGATCCCTGTCTCCTGTACAATGTCACAACCTTCATTCCATAGTTCATCAGGCCCTCTATCTATCAGATCTAGGCCCTTAAATCTATTTCTCACTTCCACTGTGTAATCATAAGGGATTTGATTGAGGTCATACCTGAATGGACTAGCGGTTTTCCCTACTTTCGTCAATTTAAGTCTGAATTTGGCAATAAGGAGTTCATGATCTGAGCCACAGTCAGCTCTTGGTCTTGTTTTTGTTGACTGTATAGCGCTTCTCCATCTTTGGCTGCAAAGAATATAATCAATCTGATTTCGGTGTTGACCATCTGGCGACGTCCATGTGTAGAGTCTTCTCTTGTGTTGTTGGAAGAGGGTGTTTGCTATGACCAGTGCATTTTCTTGGCAAAACCCTATTAGTCTTTGTCCTGCTTCATTCCATATTCCAAGGCCAAATTTGCCTGTTACTCCAGGTGTTTCTTGACTTCCTACTTTAGCATTCCAGTCCCCTATAATGAAAAGGATATCTTTTTTGGGTGTTAATTCTAAAAGGTCTTGTAGGTCTTCATAGAACCATTCAACTTCAGCTTCTTCAGCAATACTGGTTGGGGAATAGACTTGGATTACTGTGATATTGAATGGTTTGCCTTGGAAACAGAGATCCTTCTGTCGTTTTTGAGATTGCATCCAAGTACTGCATTTCGGACTCTTTTGTTGACCATGATGGCTATATCCTAGGAAAGTATAACATTCTGTGGATGCTATTTTTGCCCTCAGTTCCAAAATCAGGTCTCTGGACTCTAAAATTATAGATAGAATTTGAAAATAATTTGTTTTCAGAGACTGTTTTCAAATAATTTTTTCGTCCGCATTTTCAGACAATTGATTGTCTCCATCTGACCTGTTTTCACGAAGACAATTCAGTTGTTATGGTCGGCATGTGAACAGAGGAAATATGGAAATCCATGGAACAATATACTTAGTATTTATTCACTTTTACCACATGAAATACATCACAGTACCACATGAAATACATAACATATCACAGTAGGCTGCAATATTGCATGCTAAAAAGAATGAGAAAGTTCTGCACTGAATAGGCACTCAAAATGTTTAAGCCAATATGAATCTTGAGTTGTTTTCTCCCATGGTTTTCAAGCTTAATATCTGCAAGTTAACATAAAATGAGTGAAATTAAACATTGTTGTAAGATAATCTGCTTTAAAGCACTTAGGATTGTATAAAGTGCTGTACAAATATAAATTAATAACATTGACACTGACACTCAGTTCAGTTCAGTTGCTCAGTCGTGTCTGACTCTTTGCAAACTCCATGGACTGCAACACGTCAGGCTTCCCTGTCCATCACCAACTCCGGGAGTTTACTCAAGCTCATGCCCATTGAGTTGGTGATCCCATCCAACCATCTCATCCTCTGTTGTCCCCTTATCCTCCTGCCTTCAATCTTTCTCAGCATCAGGGTCTTTTCCAATGAGTCAGTTCTTCTCATCAGATGGCCAAAGTATTGGAGTTTCAGCTTCAACATCAGTCCTTCCAATGAATGTTCAGGACTGATTTCCTTTAGGATGGACTGGTTGGATCTCCTGGCAGTCTCAGGGACTCTCAAGAATCTTCTCCAACAGCACAGTTCAAAAGCATCAATTCTTTGGTGCTCAGATTTCTTTACAGTCCAACTCTCACATCCATACATGACTACTGGAGAAACCCTAGCTTTGACTAGATGGACCTTTATTGGTAAAGTAATGTCTCTGCTTTTTAATATGCTGTCTAGGTTGGTCATAGCTTTTCTTCCAAGGAGCAAGCATCTTTTAATTTCATGGCTGTAGTCATCATCTGCAGTGTTCTGGAGCCAAAAAAAAAAAAAAAAAATCTCTCACTGTTTCCATTGTTTCCCTGTTTACTATTACAATCAAAAATTTTTCCAATGAGTAAAATGCTATATTTTCCTTATGTGAGTTGCCTGCTTTAGAAAATCTTCATCATCCACAGAGTCAATTGAAATGTTTAAGAGCATTCAATGGTTTCCTTGCTTTCACAGGACACTATCTATACATTTCAAAACTAATATCAATGCTCTTGATCTTCTGTTTGATTTTGACCTATGAATACGTAGCCAGATTCTTGGCATCCCAAAAGACTCAAGTACACCATGTAATTCTGATCAAATTGAACATGGGAGTGTGACAGATTTGTACTATGAATATAGGTTAAAGTCTATGGTAAAGGAAAAAAGAATCCTGAATAGGTATTTTATAGCCATCAACCTTAGTAGCTTGCAAAAGACCAACTACACTTATAGATATGCAGGAAGGACCTGCTAGGGAAGAGGAATTTGGCAAATCACTAACGGTAGAGAATTATCATTAAATGACTAAAACTAACCTGCTTTCTAGTGGCTAATAATTGTTTACCATGATGATTAAAATGTATCTAACTGTTACTACTCTCATTTCTTTTGTATTTCAGATTTTATAAAATTATCCTTATTATGTCATTTATTATAACATGTAGTTCCTCCTGTACTCTCCTTTTGTATTTTCACTAAATCTAATTAGCTCACAACAAAAATCTCCCATTTTTATAAAGGAAAATTGAAGCTCCAAAGCCAGTGTGACCTAAAGCTCACTATTTTGGAAACAGAATTGCTTTTTCAAGAGAGTGGCTGGAGATGATCTGTTCTTCAATGTCCACAAATCACTGTTTTTACAGTATATTTTCAACTGACTGTTTTTTTTTTTTATTTGCTGTATATTTCTTTATTTATTCTGTTCCACTCCCTATTCCCTCCCTAGACAGGTTAATACTATATTTCAGGACATAGGATGTAGAAACAAACAGAAGATAATGTTGGGAAAAAGAACAAACACTCTGCCTGATGTGGTTTATAAAGAAACTTTTATGATGAAACAGATGGTTTATAAAAAAGAAATGATTCTCAAGCCCATCTGACATTATACTAATTAGATGATCAGAAGGCACCTACTAAAAGTGATTTGATCATAATACCAACATTTATAAAACATCATGTTTGCCTCCACTTCCCAACAGCCTCTGTCAAAACCTAGCTGCAATTCTTTCCTTCAAGTTGAAATTCTTTATTCTTAAAATAAAAAGCTATGTCCTCTCTCTACCTCAGATGATCTAAGACAACCCCCACCATAGGGAAAAATGGAAATTCTTGGCTCATCAAAGTGATGCATTAACAATCTTGGCAATAGTTCAGTTTAGTATAGTACTTTCCAATTTTCCACATGAAACTCCTTTTATATATCTAGTCTCCTGGAGTGACAAGCCTTATATGATTTCCAAGTTGGTTTTTCACAGGTAGAAACTGCCAAAGTATTTCTTAGTCTATGATATAACATAGATGAATCAATTTCCAGTGTGCAATCTAACGTGGGACTTTGATCAAAATGATTTTCACTTCCAAGTGCTGAAAGCAGGTTCACATGAGCCATAGCCAGCTGGGCCTCCACAGGTGAAATACCACATCCCTAATTGCACTTATCCAGTTGAATTTCTTTTTGAAGATGGGCAAAGCATGTTGAAGTTATCATGCTTCACCGACCATACTTCTCTGTCTTCGATCCTATTCTTTGTGTCTGAATTGATGCATAGACCAAGGTATGAATTCTTCTGCCCTTGTTAGAAACCATGCCGTGTGCTAAAAATATACACAAACATACACAATATATTCAAATATATACACATATACACAAATATATTCACATAGACATACATACAAGTATGCCTAAATGTTTGAAAACTCAGCAAACACTTTTGTGTATAGTGTTTTCTGCTGGAGAATAATACACAAAAAAATGCCTTCTTACTGGGGCCAGGGACTAGAGAGAAGGGACATATAAAGCATTAAATACGAGCAGATAATGTAAATGGAAAATCTCACTCTACTTAAGGGAGTGGGGCATTTGCTTAGGACTATTAGAAATAGATGCATTTCCCTAGCTAAGTATTAGATACAGAGCAACTTATCAAGTAGGAAAAAAGAAAGGAATTGTCCAATGAGTTAGGACGGAGGGGCAGTGTGTTAATTCTAGCTTAACAATGAAACAAGGATGCACCTACAAATGTGGGTGAAAGAGGGAGGATAAAGGATAAAGATGATATTTGGCTGCAGCTAGATTGAGAAGAACCTTGAAACAATTTGAGCAAGAAGGTTCCCAGGTATTATAATTAGTACTTAATTTCTTGATGAAACTTCCTTGCCTACTTATGGCTCCTTCCTCCCTCCCTCCTTCCCTCTGTTTCTCCCTCCCTTTTCCCCTCTTCCAAATGCATTAAAGGAGCACACAATAGGAACTTTCCTGGACTAGACAATCATTTCAAGTTTGTTACAAGTTTATCTCAATGACATTTCAGGATGCCTGTAGTACTGTCATATTTCAGGAAACTGGATTTGCATTTGTTCTTGACAAACCCACTTTTTTTGTTGTTAAGAAAAGATGTCACAAAGGTTTTATGGTCAAAATCTCATTCAAGTTACCTCTAGACAGAAATGTCTATGAGACCAAAAATTTTTTACATTTAAGTAGTATGCAATGCAAGTACAGATCTTGCTGCCAAATGGGTTGAGGCATACTGTGGAATTTGGAGCAATTTTTGAGTACTACTTATAAGCATGCTTCCCTGGTGGCTCAAACAATAAAGCATCTGCCTGCAATGTGGGAGACCTGGGTTCGATCCGTGGGTCAGGAAGATCCCCTAGAGAAGGAAATGGCAACCCACTCTAGTACCCTTGCCTGGAAAATCCCATGGACAGAGGAGCCTGGTAGGCTACAGTCCATGTGGTTGCAAAGAGTCAGACATGACTGAACTTTCCTTCCCTTTCTTATAAGCATCAAAACTATTACTGATGCTTTCACACTATGGTGTTGGAGAAGACTCTTGAGAGTCCCTTGGACTACAAGGAGATCAATCCAGTCCATCATAAAGGAAATCAACCCTGAATATTCACTGGATGGACTGATGCTGAAGCTGAAGCTCCAATAATTTGGCCACCTGATGCGAAGAGCCAGCTCATTGGAAAAGACTGATGCTGGGAAAGAGGGAAGGCAGGAGGAGAAGGAGATGACAGAGGACAAGATGGTTGGATGGCATCACCAGCTCAATGGATATGAATTTGAGCAAGCTCCAGGAGATGGTGAAGGACAGAGAACCTGGCATGCTGCAGTCCATGGGGTCGCAAAGAGTCAGACGTGACTGAGTGACTGAACAAATTATAAGCAGTACTAATAGCAAACGCACTGTATGCTTACTATGAACCAGGTACTTTATGTTCATTCTCATTTGTTTCCACAACCATTCTATGAGATACTTATATGATTATTTCCCTATTTTACAAATGAAGACACACAGACTTTGAGAGGTTCAGGTTTGCCTGGGAACAGAACAAGAATGAGGTGGAGCGAGGACTTGAACCCAAGTCTGTATAGTGAACAAAACTTTTCTTAATCACTATACTATGTCTCCACAAAACTAATGTGTATAAAAGTACTTATGCCGATAAGGGAAAATGCTATTTCCTCACAAATTTTTACACTTATTTTTTTGGAAATGTATTTTTTAAGGCCTATCTTACAAAGTAAAAATTTTCCCTATTAGATTCTGAGATGTGATATATATATATCTTGTGTCTCCTTAAGCACCATTTCTCACACTAATCAGTCTTACAATCAAATTACTTTTCCCTTGTTTTTCTTGCTCAAACCAGAAATTCATATTTGTGCAGCTGACTTTATCCTGGTATTGTACAAATGGTGCATAATGCAACATTTCTAAACAGGAGGGGAAGGGAAAAAATGGAAAAGTTCAGTTGTGCTATGAATCTAAATACTCTATGGTTCCCCTTATTTACATGCTGGAAGTAGGAAGTGGGAAAAATGTATGAAATTACTTGAAGATATTTTAAAAAATAGCTACTGAAGTACAGTTCTGTAGAGCTGAAAAACTGGTTGTTTATTAATTTGGCTGCTCACAATGTCAGGTGGATTTTCCTTGCCAGTCTTGTCTTTCAAAAGGCAAGGCAGGTGTACTTCACCTACAACCCACTCAGTGCCAGGCTGTCACAGCCTCAACAAAGTTGCAGATTGATCCAAAAGGGCAGATACTGATGGTTCCCTGGAACTCAGCCAATTACAGAGTGATGCATTACTAACGACTTCCTGAAATTAGGTCTGAAGTCCTCTTTCCCTCTCAATCCCTTCCCCATCATCACTAAGGGACCTCTTTTCTCTGCTCCCCATCTCTTCCCACATATAGACACTGCCAAACCAGTTTAATAGTCATTAAAGTCATGTTGAAAATGATGATATTCCACTTGCTGTTGGAGTTCCCATGAATTCTGTGGTTTGGTGATAACCAGACAATTTATTCATCCAATGTTTCAATACTTCGGACAATAAAGTAACATAAAACTGGGTGAAGTATTTGTCTATACCCCTTAAGTCAGGTATAAAAGATGAAAATGCATGATCTTCTTTGAAAAGAAAGAGAGCCTAGGAATGAACTCTCCGGGGTCACAACAAGATGGCTAGCTGCCCAGGTTTTCTACATGAGAATCAGATCAACTTGGGAACATGACAAATCTATATATTTTTTTTTTTTGCCAATTTTTACTGTAGTATAGTTGCTTTACAATGTTGGGTTAGTTTCTGCTGTACACCAGACTGAACCAGCTGCATACAAACATGTGTGTGCTCATTCAGTCACATCTGACTCTGCAACCCCATGGACCATAGCCCACCAGCTCCTCTGCCCATGGGATTCTCCAAGCAAGAATACCAGAGTGGGTTGCCATTTCCTCCTCTAAGGGATATTCCTGACCCAGGGATCGAACCCATGTCTCCTGCATCTCCTGCACTGGCAGGTAGATTCTTTACTGCTAAGATACCTGGGAAGCCCACATGTATACATGTATCCCCTCTTCTTTGGATTTCCTTACCATTTAGGTCACCACAGAGCCCTGAGTAGAGTTCCCTGTGCTTTACAGCAGGTTCTTATTAGTTATCTAGCTTACACATAGTAGGGTATCTATGTCAATCCCAATTTTTAATACATCTTTTCTTCAATCTGATCACCTCTCCCACTCTGGTTCCCTTCAGCAGTCTTTGGTGTCATTTTCTGGCTTGCCCTAACACTTTCTCCTGCTTCATCAGCCAATAATTTTGATCATCTTACACTTGTGCATGTGTTATTTTACATCAGTGGAATTCAACAAAAAATAAAGCTGCCTCTTATAAAATCTGTTTTTTGAATGTTCCTTAAAAAGAAGAGTTATATGAGGTTTAAAATATGAAATAGTGTGTTTACTCATTTAATCCATCTTTACTATTTACTATGTATCAGCACCTGGTAATTGGACCATTGCCTTTGAAGTTATCAGCTTAGAAGAGGGATACATGTAAAGAAACGAATAGAGTAAGATGCGCTGCTGGAAGCACCTAGGGCATGGAACGACACACTGAAAAGAAGGTCATCATAGATTCGTCACAGGTCATGATCATTAAGTAATCCATTTAATTTGTAGTGTGTCAGCAATCACACTGGACAAAACTGTGCCATTCAGTTGAATTAAAGATGGTGAAATTCACTAAGACAGAGCCAAGTCTCTCTGCTTGTGAGTTTTCTTTCGCCCAGGCAAAGCTGGATACATTCCTCTGAACACTTTCTCAAAGCCACAGACCTTTTGCTTGGTTCTCGGCATCGTTCTCCCTCCTTGACTGAGAGTTCCTTAAGGTGACACGTGGCTAGCCCTCTCCTGGCTGCCAACTCTACACATCATGCCTATCATTAAAAGACCCTTAGAAATGTTGATCAAACCTTTAGAAAAAAAGGTATTTCTTTAGCCTGAGCACGGGTAGCTCCAGAGAATATGGGAATTGGTAAAAGAGGAATTTATTTTTTTTCCCCAAATGACATTTCCCCATTGTGCTTCATTGCTTCTGGGTTTATTCCCAACCTTCATTCCATTTCCTAATTCACCTCAAAGAATTTCCTTTCAGCATAATTCACTGTAGATAACAATGAATTATAAGGTCAAATGATATGATCATGTTAGTCATATATTTTAAGTACATGCAGGTATATTCTTATTATGAATTTGTCAATGACTCCTCTTTGTATAATGGAGACATTTTGCCACTGTGATGGTCTCTGGGGAAAATACTTTGCATCAAAAGGTCCAATTATACAAAACAGGGCATAGCTTGATCTTACTTCTTGAGAGTCCTAATCCTGTTCTAAAAATAATAATATTACATGGAAATTCGGGAAGATATCTCTAACGTTGGTGTATCTTTTTTTAGCAAAGAAAAGTGATTCTCTGTTTTGAGACTGCCTATACTTGGGAGAGGCAAGTAATGGCTGTGAGGGATGTGGTGTCAGCGTGCGAGGTAGGAGCTGATGATGTAATGGGAACAGACAACTGTCAAGGTGATTTAGTACAGAGCTGCCCAAGCTGGACCACAGCGGGAGATACTGACTCAAAAAGGCTCAGGAGGAAGCTCACACGTAAAGGTTTTCAGGGAGAGTGTCCCCCTACAAATATTGGAGAATGCATCATTTCAAAATGATGTAAGCTGAGTTGTCATTTATTAAATAAAATAAAGTGGCAGCCCCGTGACTTAGGAAGGATCAGAAAACATCTACTTTGGGGACTTTAAGAAAGAACCTATTAAACGTTTTATCTACTTAGTAGGGTATCTTTATCTTCTTACTATAAAAAATAAGCAATATACTTTAAAATTTGGAAAATGAAGAACCACAGGAACAAAACTGAGAAAAGTTATCCTCCAGAAGTAATTAGTATTAAACTTACGGAAATGTTCTTTAGACTTTATATTTAGTGACAGATTTTCAAGCATGCGTTTTAGAAATCATTTCTGTGTATGTATGTGTGTGTATACAAATGACACATGCAGTTTCCATACTAATAGACTGAATCACGGTGCCTTATTATATTTCAAGTGAAAGTGAAGTCGCTCAGCCGTGTCCGACTCTTTGCGACCCGTGGACTGTAGCCCACCAAGCTGCTCCATCCATGGGATTCTCCAGGTAAGAATACTGGAGTGGGTTGCCATTTCCTTCTCCATTATTATATTTAGGCTTCCCATAAATACTTTTCCTCTGTACTATTTCAGTTTTTTGGTCTTATATATAATGCTGGAATTTATATTTTGCTATATTTTTCTCTATTATTTTCTAAAGCTAAAATATAAGAAATAGAATTCAGTTCAGTCACTCAGTCATGTCCGAGTCTTTGCAGCCCACGGACTGCAGCTTGCCAGGCTTCCTTGTTCATCACCAACTCTTGGAGTTTACTTAACCTCATGTCCATTGAGCTGGTGATGCCATCCAACCACCTCATCCTCTGTTTTCCCCGTCTCCTCCCGCTTTCAATCTTTCCCAGCATCAGGGTCTTTTCAAATGAGTCAGTTCTTCGCATCAGATGGCCAAAGTATTTGAGTTACAGCTTTGACATCAGTCCTTTCAATGAATATTCAGGACTGATTTCCTTTAGGATGGATTGGTTGGATCTCCTTGCAGTCCAAGGGACTGTCACAATTACCCATCAGTTAAAAACTGGATGAGATACAAAATAATTATGGATTATGAGGTCAGTTATAGAAAAATCTTAATTATATAATTAAAATATATATAATTTTTATCATAAAATAATATAAACTTGGTGCAGGAAATTTGGAAAACACTGGAACAAAGTCATTCACATTCCCACCACTTAATTATAATCAATGATAATATTTTGGTGTCTATCCAAGGTACATATTCTGTTCAGTTCAGTCGCTCAGTTGTGTCCGACTCTTTGTGACCCCATGGACTGCAGCACACCAGGCCTCCTTGTCCATCACCAACTCACAGAGTTTACTCAAACTCATGTCCTTTGAGTCCATGATGCCATCCAACCATCTCATCCTCTGTCGTCCCCTTCTCCTCTCGCCTTCAATCTTTTCCAGCATCATGGCCTTTTCAAATCAGTCAGCTCTTCACATGAGGTAGCCAAAGTATTGGAATTTTAGCTTCAGCATCAAGCCTTCCAGTGAATATTCAGGACTGATTTCCTTTAGGATGGACTGGATGGATCTCCTTGCAGTCCAAAGGACTCTCAAGAGTCTTCTCCAACACCACAGTTCAAAAGCATCAACTCTTCGGTGCTCAGCTTTCTTTATAGTCCAACTCTCACATCCATACATGACTACTGGAAAAACCATAGCTTTCACTAGATAGACCTTTGTTGGTGAAGTAATGTCTCTGCTTTTTAAAATGCTGTATAGGTTAGTCATAACTTTTCTTCCAAGGAGTAAGTGTCTTTTAATTTCATGGCTGCAGTCACCATCTGCAGTGATTTTAGAGCCCCCCAAAATAAAGCCTATCACTGTTTCCACTGTTTCCCCATCTATTTTCCATGGAGTGATGGGACCGGGTGCCATGATCTTAGCTTTCTGAATGTTTAGCTTTAAGCCAGTTTTTTTCACTCTCCTCTTTCACTTTCATCAAAAGGCTCTTTAGTTTTTCTTCGCTTTCTGCCATAAGGGTGGTGTTATCTGCAAATCTGAGGTTATTGATATTTCTCCCAACAATCTTGATTCCAGCTTGTGCTTCATTCAGCCTAGTGTTTCTCATAATGTACTCTGCATATAAGTTAAATAAGCAGGGTAACAATACACAGACTTGCCATATTTCTCTCCCTTTGGAAACAGTCTATTATTCCATGTCCAATTCTAACTGTTGCTTCCTCACCTGCATACAGATTTCTCAAGAGGCAGGTCAGGTGGTCTGGTATTCCAATCTCTTTCAGAATTTTCCACAGTTTGTTCTGATCCACACAGTCAAAGGCTTTGGCATAGTCAATAAAGCGGAAATAGATGTTTTTCTGGAACTTTCTGGCTTTTTCGATAAACCAACAGATTTTGGCAATTTACTCTCTGGTTCCTCTGCCTTTTCTAAAACCAGCTTGAATGTCTGAAAGTTCTTGGTTCACATACTGTTGAAGCCTGGCTTGGAGAATTTTGATCATTACTTTACTAGCGTGTGAGATGAATGCAATTGTACGATAGTTTGAGCATTCTTTGGCATTGCCTTTCTTCATTCAAATGGATATATCAGAGTTCCAAGGTACATATAGCTCTTGTTCAATGGGAATTAAAAAAATATATATGTATGTATATATGTATAAATTATGTTTCTTAAATATTATAAAATGTTCCTATTTCATAAAATTATTATTTCAGATGATAGTGGTTAATGGCTGCTTTGGGCTTCCCTGGTGGCTCAGATGGTAAAAATCCACCTACAATGCAAGAAACTCAGGTTCAATCCCTGGGTTTGACAGATCCCCTCAAGAAGGGAATGGCAACCCACTCTAGTATTCCTGCCTGGAGAATTCCATGGACAGAAGATCCTCGTAGGCTACAGTCTAAGGGGTCACAGAGTTGGACACGATTGGGCAACCAATAAACACAACAATGGTTGATTTAAAATCTTGTTGATGTACCATATATTTTCTGTATATGTCCCTACTGGGATAATTGTTTTTTTTTTTTTTTTTTAGGTTTTTAATATATTAAATAAGGTTCTATGAACTTTCGTAAATATTTATCTTTGTTCATAGTTTTGTGCATAACCACTTAAGTTTAGAAAAACAAATTTATTCAAAGAATGTGTGCATTTTTTAGAAAACATATATCTTTAAAATAAAACACAGCAACAAGAAAAATTAACTCTTAGTAAGCAGTTACCATCTGCCAGAATTATGAGAAATTCATTACTTATATCCCTATTTCCACCTATTCATAACCATATAAAATTGGGATTATTTCCATTTTACAGTAAGAAAACTGAAGCACAGAATCGTTTGGTAACTTACTCATGATCACACAGCTGATAAAAGATGGAACCAGGATATGGAGTGAGAAAGGTTGGCTCCTGTGTCAGCACCCTCCAAGTTTAAAAAATTATAGCATATTCAAAATAGAAGTATTCCTATCTGGTGTTGTTGGAAAACTGGCAATGCATAATGATGGCTCCTTTTTCAAACCAAATTAAATGATAATCAACATTCATTAAAGAAAAAGACCTTTTCATTTTTTGAGTCTGGAAATTTGGTTAAAAAATAGAATTTCCAGTTGTAAATTTTTTCATACTAGAAGATATTCCTTTGGCTTGATATCATGTACTGCGTTATTTACGTTAGCGGATGTGTAGAAAGTTCTGTAGCAGGATTTTTTGCAAGGAGTAATCAGAAAGAAAATACAATTGTGACAAAGGAGAATATGATCAATTAGAAAGTAGTTAGGAAAATCAAATATGTCAATAATTAATTATGAAAGCATATACCCCCACACTTTTCTCTTAGTTCAAAATCTCATGGTATATTTTTTAAAATGGTAAACTAGATCTGTTCCTACCTCTGCTTTCCGGTCCTATGTCTTCTTTTTACCAAGAGATGATAAACAAGCCATACACATTCTTTACAATCCAGTTTCCTCAACTTTAAAAATAGAAAGAACCATTGGCATTTATCCTTCCTCGTTTGGATAAGTGTATGTGGTTCAGGAGAAGTACTGGATACATCTTATTCCAGGGGAGGCTTTACAGTGCATGGATGTGTTTAGGTGTAATAATGTGGTTACACTGAAATGCCTGCTCTATTACAAGACTGTGTGCCTTTGCAACTTACTTGACTCCTCGGGACTTTGGTTCCTCAGCAATAGAACAGGATCATAATATTTTTTCTATAAGCTTGTGTGAGAATTAAGTAGTAGGTAATAAGGCCTGGAGCAGCACTTAACTCTGATTATGAGAGCATCATAAGTTTCATCCTCTTAAGATGGTTCATATTTTAATACAGGTACTGGAGAGAGAAGAAAATGGAGAGATCACTGTCCTCCACAAAAACAAACAAAACCAAAAAACCCCTGAAATTTATTGAGATTCTGATTTATTTCCAGTCTGCTCTTTATATCTCTATTTTATCTCTGGTCTGCTCTTTATATCTCAAAATATGAGTCTTGGCCCTATCACTGAGACAGAGCCCGCGCTTACAGTAAGATCTAACAAGTTGTAAGCAGCTAGGATTTGAATCTGGAAGTCATCACAAGTATGAATGTAGGGGAGAAAGAGATGCTAGAGAAAACCAATTAAAGGTAATACTTAATTTTAGAGCAATAAAATAATAATTAGGGACTTCCCTAGCAGTTCAGTGGTTAAGAATGCACCTTGCAATGCAGGGGACACAGCTTCAATTCCTGGCAGAAAAAATATGATCCCACATGCCTTGGGGCATCTAAGTCCACACACTACAAGGAAAGATGCCTCCTGCAGGAAGATGCTGCAGCTAAGACCCAACATGGCCAACTAAATATATTAAAAAAAAAAAAAAGAAAATAATATTTGAATGGATATAACATTATAAGACAACAGGCAGGATCAGGGCCAAGAGCTCATCAGTTGAATTACTAACTACTGGCTTTCCTGATGGCTCAAGCGTAAAGAATCCACCTACAATGCAGGAGACCTGGGTTTGATCCCTGGGTTGGGAAGATCCCCTGGAGAAGGGAATGGCTACCCACTCCAGTATTCTTGCCTGGAGAATTCACCATGGGCAGAGAAGCCTGGTGAGCTACAGTTCATGGGGTCACAAAGAATCAGATGTGACTGAGTGACTAACAATTACACTTCAATCCTTCATAGTCCTTATATTATTTTGGGATTTCCTGGGGTGAGTGCAGTAGGAAATCAGGAAAAATTTGTATATCTTCAAAATGTTATAAGTACTTTCACTGAGGGTTATTTAAAAGCGTTTTTTTAAAATTTTTTTGAAGTTGATCATGCTTCCCATTACCAGGCTTCTCATTCCCAGGAATTCAAGTGACTAATAAGCCAGTTCCAGGTAAGGGGAGGGAGAACAGGAAAAGGGAGGGAGTAGAGAAGGGCTGGTGGGGGCGGAGCAGGGGAAGTAAAGCAAAGAGACACACTGAAGGAATGGGTGAATGGGTAGAGACTCTGAGGGAGATGGTGGTATAAGCGATAATAACAGGAATTTAAGAGATGAGTTCTATCTCGACATCATTTTTCAAGTAACTGAAGAAATAGAGAACACACAATAAAAATGACAGATAATAAAATGCTGACGGTCAAGTGAGAAATATGTCTCAGATGATGAAAACTTTTCAGATGGGTCAACAAATACAGAAGAAACAGATCAGCCCCATTACGGTGGTGAGATGGAATGTTCTCAGTTTCGTTTTACACAGATTCCATAAGATTTCTGTTTTTATATACACACAAAAGTTTTGTTCAGTTTATATTATGACAGAAAAAATAGAACGGTAGCTTCTGTCTTATATAATGATATAATACATAATGATGTTTTTCTCTCATATTTTTGATAGTTACACATTTGCTAGGGGAAGAACTTGCAAGATAGAACCAACTCTCTCTCCATCTGCATGTAAAAATATGATGTCAGTTTTTGAGGATTAAGTCTTTGAGGGAGCAGATAGAGAGGCAATTCTCACCCATCCAGGCAGACAGAATGGTTGACAATTGCTTCTGGAGTTAAGATTCCCTAATGTTCCTGTGAAATGAAAAAAAAAAAAAAAGGGCAAATACCAAATGTAAGGATATCACTTTACTGAAATCTAATTTTTCTCTAAATATATTTTCTCTCTCTTCATGTACATGCTTTCTTCTGGGTCATCCTACTGTACAGCTGAAGCTTTCTCTCTGACACAGTAGCCCATTCTCCTTACATGTGCAGAGCTGTGTTATGAAAACGAAGCCAACTAATGGGGCAAAATGCTGCTACATGCACTTATGCTTCTTGTGGTACACAGCATGAGGAAAATGCTTCGGCTTTTGAAATAGTTATAGGAAAGGGCAGACACTGGATTTCAGATTTGCATCCTGATTTGCCCCAGTTGGCAATGTATCATGGGAAAATGCTGGCAAGCAAGAATGAAGAATGTTAAAAAAACAAAAAACAAAAAAAACAAAGTCTACTATAGTCTTAAAATCTCTGGTAGAGATACCTAGTGCTCACACCTGCCTGATTTTTTGTTTTTTTCTCTACTCATTGTATTTCCCTTCCAATTAAGTCAGATGATAGTTTTGGCCAATAAAATGTGACTGGAACTGACATATGTCATTTCCAACTGAAGCAATGAAAACTTGCATAGACACTCTAATATCCTTCTCTTCCAAAATCTGCCCTGGAACGCCACTCAACCCACAATGAAATTTTAAGTCTAACTTAAATGTTAATTGTGTTAGGCTGTTATGACTGTGGGGCCTTTCTTGTTACTGAGGCATAACCTATCCTGACTAGTGCTTGCACGCATGCTAAGTCGTTCAGTCATGCCCGACTCTGTGTGACTCTAGGGACTGTAGCCTGCCAGGCTCCTCTGTCCGTGGGATCCCCCAGGCAAGTGGCCATGGAGTGGGTTGCCATGCCATCTTCGAGGGGATCTTTCCAACCCAGGGACTGAACCAGCGACTCTCGCATCTCCTGCATTGGCAGGTGGATTCTTTACCACTACCACCACCTGGGAAGCACGTGAGCAGTACAGATGCTCAACTGAGGCTTGGCTTATCATTCCTGAGCATCTGGTGGACTCTCACCGCTGTCATTAATAGCAGATCTAATGGCTGAGTTTCCTTATTCCAAATGTGATTCAAATTACACGCATTAACTGATTAATGTAAACCATTCTGTTTATTCTGTCATGATGTGGAGAGTATGGAGAACATACCTTTGTTTTTTCAAATTGCAACTGCTGTTATAAACATACACTACATACTCAGTATGGCAACATCCACATCCCACTTCTTTCTCAGGTATCATTTGCAGTTACCTGGAGATTTTAAGACTGATTTTTTTCCTCCCAAAGAACTGAGCCATAAATACCAGAATGAATCATATAAAAGTGCCAATATTTGACCAGTTTTGATTAATAATTTTTCAAAGTTTCACCTAATGTTTTATTTTCAAAAATAAAGCATTTTATCAGTACTTTATCTAAGCACGTTGGATTTCTTCTCAACAATCAGAAACATTCTCTCTGCTGAACGGAGACGGGAGAGGGTTTTAAAGGATCGGGGATTCAAATATACACATTAGGGTGTTGTGCTTAGGGCTCTTTCTGTGTGTAGAAAATTACACTGTGGCTTTTATATGCTTAAACAACTTCAAAGTCTATCAGCAGCAGAAATCAATCTATAATATCTAACAACAAAAAAGTGTATGGAAATTATAACTAAAATTACTGAGGCTATGTTTTCATTTCTCACTAAAAAAGACTTATGGATTAGTTCTAGGTGAATGCCATCCTAAATCACTTGATTTATAAACCTGCTACTTAATAAAATTCTAATTTATATGCAGAAATTTGTTTACTTCTTGGGAAATAAATATTATTGTGATTCAGGAAACTGAAATTAGCTCATTAATTGGAAGCGTTCAGTAAATCCTTTCTCAGTGAATGACCAACAATCACAGGAGTGATTTTCTATAAATAATTCTGGCCCTAAGGAGCTTCAAAAGTATTAGTTAAACAACAAAACCTTGAATACTGATTAAAGAAAACTCTTCAGTAGAAAACATTAATTAAACAATAACCAGTCTGATTATACCACCAATTCTCAAGATTTTCTATAGTTAAAAAAAAATAAAATTGCAGTGATTCTCCATTCAAAGCACTTGGACTGATGTTGACTGAGTACCTCTACCTTCCAGCACCACAAGAAACTTGAAGGGGAATGTGGATGAACTGGATGAATACACACGTCACTGAGCTCAAGTCTAGGTGGCAGGTTAGACGTTTAAGTGCATAAATAGAATAGTCTGCAGTAGGTGCTATAATACAGATATGTATGGTCAGTGACACTGGATATGGATGTGGGGGCGGGGGTGGTGAATAATTATGCCTGGGGAGCTATACACACTATGAGATATTTTATATGTATCTTAAACCCTCTGTAGGAGTCCATAAGTGCACTCAAGAGGTGGAAGATCAGAGGAGGACAATACAAGGGTGGTGATATGGGGATAAGCATGCATGGTGAGTTCAATGATTCACATGGTGTTAGATGGGGCTAAAATGTGAGATGCATGGTGAGAGAGGGATGACTGATGATTAGTTTAGAAAAATCACTTGTGTGGGGCCCTACCAAGTTGAAAATGGCAGGGAAAATAACATGAAATTTAGCTCATAGCACGGACGATTCACTGAAAACTCCAGAGTAGCAGAAAAACAAAGATCATATGTGGAGAGGAAACTGTCTGCTGGATGGCTGGTGGTTGGAGTTTGAGTTAAAGGTACAGAGATGGTTCTCATCAGTTATCTATTTTACACATAACTGATGAGAACGATCACCATGTGGCAGAGGGAGCCCTACGTAATGCACTGTGGTATAGGAAAGAGGGAAAAGAGGAAAGCAGTTCGAAAGGGAAGGGTTTATATATATATATATATATATAAAACTGATTCATTTTGCTACCTGATAGGAACTAACACAGCACTGTAAAGCTCTAATAAAAATAAAAACGGATTAAAAAATAAAGGTGTGGAGATCAGCATATTCTAATGTATATCAACGAGAAATATCAATAGGTTCATATATGCAGAGGACACCACCCTTGTGGCAGAAAGCAAAGAGGAACTAAAGAGCCTCTTGATGAAGGTGATAAAGGAGAGTGAAAAAGCTGCCTTAAAACTCAACATTCAAAAAAAGACCATAGCCTCCATTTCCAACATTTCATGGCAAATAGTTGGAGAAACAAGGGAAACAGAGACAGATACTTTGTTGGGCTCAAAAATCACTGCAGATGGTGGCTGCAGCCATTAAATTAAAAGACGCTTACTTCTTGGAAGAAAAGCCATGACAAACCTAGTTCAGTTCAGTTCAGTCGCTCAGTCGTGTCTGACTCTTTGCGACCCCAGGAATCGCAGCATGCCAGGCCTCCCTGTCCATCACCAACTCCCGCAGTTCACTCAGACTCATGTCCTTCGAGTCAGTGATGCCATCCAGCCATCTCATCCTCTGTCATCCCCTTCTCCTCCTGCCCCCAATCCCTCCCAGCATCAGAGTCTTTTTCAATGAGTCAACTCTTCGCATCAGGTGGCCAAAGTACTGGAGTTTCAGCTTTAGCATCAGTCCTTCCAAAGAAATCCCAGAGCTGATCTTCAGAATGGACTGGTTGGATCTCCTTGCAGTCCAAGGGACTCTCAAGAGTCTTCTCCAACACCACAGTTCAAAAGCATCAATTCTTCGGCACTCAGCCTTCTTCACAGTCCAACTCACATCCATACATGATCACAGGAAATACCATAGCCTTGACTAGACGGACCTTAGTCGGCAAAGTAATGTCTCTGCTTTTGAATATACTATCTAGATTGGTCATAACTTTTCTTCCAAGGACTAAGCGTCTTTTAATTTCATGGCTGCAATCACCATCTGCAGTGATTTGGGAGCCCAAAAAATAAAGTCTGACACTGTTTCCACTGTTTCCCCATCTATTTCCCATGAAGTGATAGGACTGGATGCCATGATCTTCGTTTTCTGAATGTTGAGCTTTAGGCCAACTTTTTCACTCTCGACTTTCACTTTCATCAAGAGGCTTTTTAGTTCCTCTTCACTTTCTGCCGTAAGGGTGGTGTCATCTGCATATCTGAGATTATTGATATTTCTCCCAGCAATCTTGATTCCAGCTTGTGTTTCTTCCAGTCCAGCATTTCTCATGATGTACTCTGCATATAAGTTAAATAAGCAGGGTGACAATATATAGCCTTGACATACTCCTTTTCCTATTTGAAACCAGTCTGTTGTTCCATGCAGAAACATGACTTTGCCAACAAAAATCCGTATAATCAAAGGTATGATTTTTCCAGTAGTTAGGGACAGATGTGAGAGTTGCACCATAGAGAAGGCTGAGCCCTGAATAATTGATGGTTTTAACTTGTGGTGCTGAAGAGGACTCTTGAGTGTCCGTTGGACTGCAAGGAGATCCAACCAGTCAATCCTAAAGGAAATCAACCCTTAATATTCACTGGAAGGACTGATTCTGAAACTGAAGCTCCAATATTTTGGCCACCTGATGCAAAGCATCAACTCATTGGAAAAGACCCTGATGCTGGGAAAGATTGAGGTTAGGAGGAGAAGGTGGTGGCAGAGGATGAGATGGTTGGATGGCATCACTGACCCAATGGACATGAGTTTGAGCAAACTCTGGGAGACAGCAAAGGCCAGGAAAGTCTGGCATGCTTCAGTCCATGGGGTTGCAGAGTCAGACTCAACTAAGCAGCTGAACAACAACTGTGAATCTTATTCTTTCACCCCTGCCCTTGTTTTACTCTCTGAATCCCTTGATGCTCTACATACACAATCCACATACATGCATACTACACAACTGGATTCCTGCCTTATCTTTGCTCACAAGACTCCCCTGCACTGCAGCAGCTCCATCTTCTATCTTTCCAAATCATGACCACTCTGTAAGATTTAGTCCATTTTCTACTGACCAAAAAAAAAAAAAAAAGAACACAGTAAAAGATCAGAATTATAGAATGAAAAATTAAGTCTGATAATAGTGGAGTATATTGAAGAGTTAGGTCAGAATTATTAAAATGATCTGGTTTATTCCTGATGGTCAAGGAAACAAAGATGACAATAAAGAATAATTATAAGCAAGAATAAAGTAACGTGGAAATGTTAATTGGGCATTTAGGAGCAGCCGCAAGGCTCTCCTTCCCTTGCAGAGAAAAATATAAAAGCTGACAGTCAAATGGTTGCCTGCTGAGTAAAAGCACAGAGCTTGGTAAGACTCGATGAGAACCTGGGCAAAGTACATTTTGAAGCCCATTAAGCCTTAGGAAGACTATAAATAAGAAAGTCTTAAGATGAATCCAAAGTGGTTAATGAGTCCAAATGTCTCAATTGACCTAAGATGGCTGCTCCAGAGGGTATGATGGCTTACTTACTGCGAATGGGAGCTTGTCAGCAGGAATGCTAAATTGATTCTACCTGTGTTTCTTTAACATGAAGCCATCAGGACCTGAGTGCTTGGTTTTCTGGGAATCCAAGAATATGCTTTATGTTCCATCACCCATTCTTCACTGAAATTTACATCTCCCAGCCAGCTTTACTTATCCTCTTAGGAATCAAAATATTTACTTCTTTTATACATCCAAGATACATATGCACTGATGAGACTGTAGGGATTTCCCCAAATCAAGTTGAAAAGGCATCTTATTGTGTGGAAAATCAATAAAAAGAAACTACATCAACATGAAAGGCTCTAAGGATTCAAATACAGGCATTTCAAATCCTGAGCTGACCACATTGAGTCAAACATATATACATATATATGGCTTGTCAGGTGATGCTAGTGGTAAAGAACCTGCCTACCAATGCGGAGACATAAGAGAGACAAGGGCTGGATCCCTGGGTCGGGAAGATGTGCTGGAGGAGGGCATGGCAACCCACCCCAGTATTCTTGCCTGGAGAATCCCATGGACAGAGGTCTATGAATCATGGGGTCACAAAGAGTCAGACATGACTGAAGAGACTTAGCACACAGCATATATATATATATATATAACTGATCTCTCCTGTATGAATAATAATAGAAGGCTCTATAAATATCTCACGTGCTCAGCTAAATGCTTTACACGTTCAATTCTCTCTAATTTTCACATGATCCTATGTGACAGTCACCATCGTTACTCCATGTTATATATAATGGGAGATAATAGTAGTACTTGAACTGTGGTGTTGGAGAAGACTCTTGAGAGTCCCTTGGACTGCAAGGAGATCCAACCAGTCCATTCTGAAGGAGATCAGCCCTGGGATTTCTTTGGAGCGAATGATGCTGAGGCTGAAACTCCAGTACTTTGGCCACCTCATGCGAAGAGTTGACTCATTGGAAAAGACTCTGATGCTGGGAGGGATTGGGGGCAGGAGGAGAAGGGGATGACAGAGGATGAGATGGCTGGATGGCATCACTGACTCGATGGACGCGAGTCTGAGTGAACTCCGGGAGTTGGTGATGGACAGGGAGGCCTGGCGTGCTGCGGTTCATGGGGTCGCAAAGAGTCGGACACGACTGAGCGACTGAACTGAACTGAACTGTCTCAGAAAATGAAGGGTCAGTGAAACATAAGTCTGATTGGACCATGCCCGACACAAAGTTCGTATTAAAATATAAGAGCTATTAATAGAGTTGTGATCATTTCTATTCTGCAGGTTTGGAATAGAACTCTCCTGGTTTGGAAGGGAACACAGACCAGCACAGGTGCATGTACAAGCACATTTGAACACCGATAGAGACAGATTCAATGCAAGGTAGCATTACCAAAGAGGACTGTCAGCCAAGCCAAGCAAAGCAAGGTATTTGTTGAACACTCTGGACAATACCTGCTGGATAGTAATCCCATCATAAATATCAGCTAAGCTGGTATAACTGGTCTGAAGAGGAGAGGATGAAAGAAGGCTTGCTGGGAAGATGCTCACACTGGTGTCTGGTCAAGGGTGACCAGGAGATGAGAAGGGAAGAAGGATGAGCAGAAGAAATTATATGTGCATGGCCCTTTTGAAAGTAGCAAGTCTCTCAGTTTAGCTGGGCTCAGTTCCAGGGCAGGAGAGGTCTGCAGGTACCAGGAAATCCCAGGTGCCATGAAATGGAGACAGAATTCAACTGCAGGACATGGAGAAGGGTCATCAAAGGTTTTTAAGCAGGAGAAGTAGAAGTAATATTCTTGTTGCCAGGGTACTACACTGGAGAGAGAGTATTCATGGACCAGAAGTAGAGAGGTGACCTATATAGGGACTGGTGACTGGCCAATGAGGTCTTTTTTACCTTGTCCTTTCTGGAATCTCTGTACTACAGGTTCCTAATGCCCTCTTCAGCCCACCAGCCCAAGAGTACCTATTTCCTCTGAATTAAAGCAGAATTGAGTTTGAATTCAACAAGAAACATATGTGGCCATTTTCTTTCACTAATTCCTTTCCTCTCTCCCACTGCAGTGTACTTTCTATAATTCATGCATCCTAGGGTGCACTTACATGGCGCATCTGTGGCATCATTTTTTTATTATTTCTTCTTGCTTTAAAATTGCATGAGCCACTGAGAAGCAGAGATGATGAATAGGGAAAACAGCTGGGCTCTTGCTAGATGACACTCTGGTTAAAGGTTGGGAGCCTCTATCTATCCAGTCATCTATAGTTTTGTCCATCCATCTTTCATATTCTTTTGTTCATTTATCTTTTAATATTCAAAATTAAAGACTCTAATTTCTTAGATGAACTTCCTTCCCCTCCTCATATTAATTTTTCCAAATCCACTGCTATCAAGTCATATCCCTGTTGAAAAATACTGTAATTGTTCTGAAGTCTGATTCCTTATTATGATACTCAAGGCCCTTAAGAATTTACCCAATTCTGTTTCCTGGATACTTTCTACAATTTCAGTTTAGTCAAATTGTTTCTGGAACCACTTCTCTATCTTTGCTACACGTGTTTTTTTTTTTGTTTTTTTTTTTTCTCATGTCCCTTCATTCCTCTCTTTAGTGCAGGGCACAAATTTGAGCCCACCTCCTCTATGGAACATCTTCTGTCTTCTCAAGTTCTTCTAGAACTTTTATCAAGATGACAATCTTTTTCTCCATCAGTTCCTTAGAAGATGTACTTGGAATACAGTCGAGAGTTTTCCTAATCTACTCTTTGGCTTAGAGAGAATCATACATGATGGGAGTTAATTATCAAAGCTAGAGGAATGAAAAATAGTAATATTAATCAAAATTTGCTGTTTCCTCTGCTCCGTTAATGATAATTAATTATTGGCTTACTTCTAGAATTCAACTTGAAATTTGGTTTTCAGTGGCAATGAAAGGTAGACTGCTATTTAAACAGCAATCCCCTAAAGCATCTACTAACATATACACTTGCCTCTTGGTTCAATTTTAATATTCTTTCAAGAATTAGGAATGATGTAAAAAGACATATTAAACTGACTTAGTTTGGAATCATGCAGCCATCACATTTGGTAGAAATGAAAATGTGAATTTCATCCACTGTGATGCAATAAAACTTCTAATTTATTTACTTTTTTTTGAGAGAATGATTAGATTACCCATTAGACCTGAGGGAACAGGCTGCTTCCTCAAATGTTCTGCTTTAATCTCTGTGTCTGCACTTATTAAAATATATTCTTGTATCCAAATATAATAGGATTACCCATCTATGGGGAGCTAATGTTACATTACTGCTTGTTGAGATCTCTAGTCCAATACTTAAAGCAATGAGCACAGGGGAGGGACATTTAAATGTATACACAGAAGCAATTTTGCAGGAAGCAACCAGCTTGCAAAGATGTGAACTCAATTCAATAGTACGCAGACAAATTGCACCTCAGGGCTCTTGCCCATAACTAGTGTTTTCCTCAATACCTATTTGCCTGTGCCTAGATTAAGAAAAAAATAAAGAAAAATAAGGCAAGCAAGCAAGGTGGTTTTCTAGCTCAATCCCATAGCAGCTATGCACTAAAATAACTCTATCTCATTCTTTTCTGAGACCATAACAATTTCATCACCAAAACACAATAGCTACTTACAAAACTACATATGAGACTGTATATTTCAAGAGAATGGGCCAGAAAACTTAATTTACAGTGTCTTTTTTTTTTTAATCACTCTATGGATATGTAGAAGTCTACACTGGATCAACTAGTTATAGCTCTTCCATTCATGGAACTTTTGCTCAAAGTCTCTTCATTGATTTTTAGACATAATAAAAATGAAAGTACAATAGAAATTATTTTAAAAGTCTTCTCATTTAAGCCATTTTAGCAATTTCTCTAATATTAGTTTAGAGGTATCAATTTGAGTCTGTAGAAACATAATAATATTAAAAGCAAAATAATTAATTAACAGTGGCAGACTTTTAATTTTGGGGGCTCCAAAATCACTGTAAATGGTGACTGTAGCCACGAAATTAAAAGACGCTTACTCCTTGAAAGAAAAGTTATGACCAACCTAGACAGCATATTGAAAAGCAGAGACATAGGTCTGCCACAAAGGTCTGTCTACTCTAGGATATCGTTTTTCCAGTAGTCATGTACGGATGTGACAGTTGGACTATAAAGAAAGCTGAGCGCCAAAGAATTGATGCTTTTGAACTGTGGTGTTCGAGAAGACTCTTGAGAGTCCCTTGGACTGCAAGGAGATCCAACCAGTCCATCCTAAATGAAATCAGTCCTGAATGTTCATTGGAAGGACTGATGTTGAAGCTGAAACTCCAATACTTTTGGCCACCTGATGCAAAGACCTGACTCATTTGAAAAGACCCTGATGCTGGGAAATATTAAAGGCAGGAGGAGAAGGGGACGACATAGGATGAGATGATTGGATGGCATCACCGACTCAATGGACATGAATTTGAGTATATTCCTGGAGTTGGTGATAGACAGGGAGGCCTGGCGTGCTGCAGTCCATAGGGTCGCAGAGAGTCGTACATGACCGTGTGACTGAACTGAACAAAACAAATATAATAACAATAATAAAAAGGGCATTTTCAATGTATGTTATAGTAGGGAATTTTTATCCATTATTAATTTAATGTGTCTATTTCATGAAGCTAGTATATGCAAAGTTATTTAGTAGGCATTGTAATCAAGGTTAAAAAAAAAGATAAGCAGTGAAGGAAAGGATAGGGAAGGGAGAAAGGGAGAAAGGTAAAATTAAAACATGGTCTATACCTTCACAGAACTAACTGTTTAGGAGGGGCAGTGTGTTTAACATCTGTTATATTCTTCCCATAGCATCTTTGCAAAGATTTTCAGTTTTTGTCCTATATAAAGAAACTGAAACTGGAAATTATAGTTTATGTATAAAGATTATATTATGTGTACCATTTATATAGATATATAGTGAATCCACTGAGTAGGTCAATACTCAAGAAAGGCTTTACATATACCTCAAAAGACTGAGAACTAAATTTATGTCTCAAGAAAACATAAAATATTTGAGAGATAAGTTTTAGAGGTTTTTTTTTTTTTTTCCTGCTTAGTGCACTTTTTAAAAAGTCAAACAAACAATGAATCAACTAACCAGCAGTCCTCATCCATAAAGGGGGGTGTCTCAGCTAAGTTATACAGCATCACTCAACTAGAACATGCAATGCCACTAGTTCACCCTAAATCCGGCGGATTCTAAACTTTAAGGTGTCCTATCACTAGATTAATGTAAAACTGTTCTCTATCTATCCACCTGTCTCTATCTAAGTGAACAGTATATGATGTTCACAAACACACTGCAAGCTCCGAAAAGGCATGTGACAAGGATTGCGAGGACAGACCATGCTTAAGTTTGAAACAAGTGCTATATGATAAACCATGAATGGTGAGAGGAAACGCTTCAAACAAAAGGGTACTTCAACGTCTTTTTGCTTCTCTCCTCCCACTCCAGTCACCTTTCTAAATCTTTTTATTCCTTAAAGTTTCTTCTGAATGCTTGGCTGTCATCACCATTAAAAGCTGTCCCTACCTTTGAAAGCCCTGCTTCTCCTTCCCTGTATCCTATTCAGCAGATGGTCACTGATAATCGAGGTCATGTCATAACCTGTGCTGGGTACGCAGGGAAGAGAAAAAAGGGGATTAGCATCTTATTCTGAGGAGCCTAACAAGCCCTGGTGCATTACAGGAGATGCAAACAATGGGAAGAGAGGATTGTACATCACCAGATATTTACTATGTGCCTACTGTAGACCAAGCAGTGTTCTAAGCACTCCATCGGCCATGGAGGAGAATATCTACCAGAAATCACCCAGATTCATGTTAGTTATTAAGTCAGTTCGCTTATGAACATATCATTAATAGCAAGGAAACCAAAAGAGTAACTTCTTCATTTTAGAGTATATCACTTTTTACTGACAAAGGATAAACATCTCTCTATTTCAGGATACTATTAGGTCCTAGAAAAGGATAATAGAGCTAATATTATACTAGTCCCAACTGAGGTTTTCAACAGCTCTCACCAAAAATACTGGCCTACGATTTCCAACTAGACTGAAGTGGGAAAAGAAGTTTCCGCTTATTCACACATTGTTCTTCCTGTCTATTTTAATTTTATTTAGCTGACAAAATGATTTTGGTTGCTAATACTTGCTGAAACTTCAATCACTCTAGGTATTTCACATTGATAACATCATAGCCATATTACCACAGTCTTTGGATGTAGGCACTCTTATAATCTCTAGTTTACAAAGGAGGAAACGTAGTCTCAGAAAGACTAGTATATTGCCTGGCATCAGTTAGTTACCCAGTAAGTGGTAGTAACAGGATTCAAACAAGGCAATTTGGTTCCAAAACCGAAGCTCTTAATTATTGTACTGAATGCTACCCAAAAGGCGGTTTTCTGCCCACAGTGTCTCTTATCCCAAGTAAAACTTACCAACTAAAAATAGTTCCCCAATTATGTTTCGACATTATAGCCTTCTTTAAAATATATAGTCTGGTAATATCTTATCTAAAACCTAGGTTGCAAGGCTACAGAGAACATAGCATGAACAACTTAAAAACAAATATACTTGTCCCATAGCCAGGACTTTAATCTTGCCTGGAATACCTTAAAGCTTAAACTCCAGCAGCCACCGTGGTCACATGGCTAACACCCCTAGGTAAGGAACTTTCAGCCACGGACTGGATGATAACTAAATTTGAAGCTGCCTGTGATTATCTGCATAATACTACGCTTTCAAGTTTAATTCTACAGACACTACATCATGAAGGCAGAGTATTTACTATGTGTTTCTAGTAAAAGGAATGGCTCTAAATAAGGCTTCATCACAGACACAATCAGACTGAGCTATCTGAGTATTCAGTGCAAACATCAACTTTGTTAGTTCACACTATGATCAATGGTAATTCATAAACAGTGAATACCACTGAATATCTTGGTCTTTACTAAGCAAGTCCAGAGAACAAAGACTCAAATTATTTCAAAGGAAGAAAACGTGGTCTGGGAAGGAGTTCAGAATTGAGAGGAAGTTTTAGCATTCCTTAGAATATTTTTAAAGCATTTTAAAAGGTGTATGTATTCCTGTATTACTTGCATAAATAAAAGTTTAAATTTCAAAATTAAACTTTTCATTATTATTCATTACTTCATCAAATACTGATTTGTTATCTAATGTGTCAGGCAGTCTGTTGGTCATAATTCAGCAATGGATAAGATTAAAAGAATGAAACATCTGATGCCTCTCATAGTCAAGAGAGGAGCAGAGGGTTGTCTTAGGATCCAGCCTCTAGCACCAGTCTACCTGGGTTAAGATTTTGGCCTCAAAAGTTGTTAGACATGTGGCTTTGCTCAAATACTTATATTTCAATTTCTTCATCTAAAATATGATAACCATACTAGCACCAACTTCATAGAACGTTAGGGAAATGTATAAGATATTAACACATATAAGGATGTTGGAATAGCACTGTTTAGTACTTGGTAAGCTCCATATCGTTCTGGTATTTTAAGCTATATGGATAATACTTTCCAGTAGCTCTTTCTCTACTTGGACAGGCCAGGGCATTGATAATCAAGTAGATGAATATAGTATCTTACATGACCATGTCAAAGTACAGATTTTTATAGCTCTGAAATAATGTGGCTAAATGATTTTGAAGCTAAAAGTTAGCACATAAATGAAAAACATTTTTTAAGTAGCCAAAGACATAATCTTTAGACACATATTGCCTGAGTGGAATCCAGCTTCACTACTTCCTGTCACTGTAACCTTCAACGAATTAACTTTTCCCTGTGTATCTCAATTCCATTATCTACAGTGAAATGATAGTTTCTGTCTCAAGAGGCTGATGGGGTGATTGAAGCATGTGACCTATGCAGTTATACATGGTCCTGTGCTTTGAAGGGCCCTGAGCTTTGCTTAATACTTTGACATCATCATATACTACTAATAATTTTTGAACAAGGGCTTTAAACTTTTATTTTGTACTGAGCCCCACATTATGTAGCCAGTTACAGCAAGAATTAAATGGACTACTATGTAAAAGACTGAAATAGTGACTGATGCATAAAAAGTGCTATGTGTTAACTATTATATTATTTTGTTCTCTTTATTTTTAGAGAGTCTTATTTCCAAGTTATTATAAAAGTCCAAGATTCTGCTTCCACTGGAACAAAAAATTATATTTGTACATTCCTTAAGTGATTATTTACCTTGGCATTAAACATGCTATGCCACCTGCTATGGAATGTCACTCTTCATGAATAACATGCTAGTTTTATGATAGATTTGGTCACAAAGTTCTTGCCTATGCCAGCGCATAGGCTTTTCAGATCAAACTGGGGAGTGGAAAAGAGGGTGGGTCCTGGGAACTTACGGAGCATCTCCGATGTGTAAAGCACCACAACTACCATCTCTTCCCATCCCTACAGTGTTTCTATAAAGTATCGTTATCCTACTTCTGTAGATAATGAAACTTAAGTTCAAGGAGTTCCATGCAACCCAGCCAGAATCACAAAAACAAGAATGTCAACATTTAACCCAGGTCATTCTACCGTAACTACCAAATTTCCATTTCTGTCCATCTTAGAGAGTATGTCAGTGAGTGGCATATTCGTAAGTCCCTCATTTTATATATGGCTTCTCTGGCGGCTCAGAAGCCCATTTACTGCCTGCCAATGCAGTAAATTCAAGAGATGTGGGTTCAGTCCCTGGGCTGGGAAGATCTCCTGGAGACGTAAATGGTAACCCACTCCAGGACTCTTGCCTGGAGAATCCCATGGGCAGAGGAGCCTGGAAGGCTATAGCCCATAGCATTACAAACAGCTGGACATGACTTAGCAAACATATGTGCACACACATACACTTTATACACACACACATATACATCAGATTTTATAATGTGAAAGGAAATTTCTTGAAAAAGCTATTACATAAGAACTGAGAATAGCCCAGTGTCCAGAAGAACACATGATAGAACTGTGTTCTGAAATAATGTCTCTATCTCTTGAACATTCTTCTGATGAAACAACTTCTGAGAGTGCCACCAGGTACTAGAGTCCACGGTCCTGCCTGAGTCAGGGCCACGTGCACCACAAACCAGGACTGATCTAGACAAGAAGGCTGAGTGCTTCCACTGTTATTCTATAACTTAAGCAATGTTCAACTCCATGGAAAGACATTTGGGGGGAAATCATAATAGGAAGAAGATGGTCCTTGAGGGAAGAAAAGTCAGAAACAGAAGATGTTCATTTTCAAGGTCTTATTCCATAATTTAAAAAAGTACAGAGTCAGAAATCCACTCTGGAGAAAATGAAACAAAAACACAAAACAAAATGAAACTCTCAGTGACTACATGCAAACTCAAATGAAATGATGATGAAGAAGGAAAAGATTAAAGGGACATTGACTAGAGAATTCTTGAAAATAAACACTACACAATCGAAGAGCTGGGAGATGTAAGAAAACAAAGAAGCCTGATCGAAGCTCCCTGCGCCCTTGGATGACACAGAGGCCAACAAGTGCATTAACTCTCCCTAAAAGCATCTCCAAACTACAAAAGAAACACTGTTCAAAGACAAAATCAAAATTCAGGGACTTACACCAGAGAACAACAAATGGAAATGGCAGAGAAGAGGATTTTCATCCTCTTCTGTGGTCTGATGGGACTGCATGGGGTCCTCTGATGCTTGTCTCCTTAAGAGCAACAAGGAATGCAAACACCCTTAGCAGGAAGAGAAAGCTTTAGCCTTTTATAAGGTGATCTAAACGGATGTTTTAGTTTTCTGTCAGAGTAGTACTTTATACGCTATAATTACTCATTTTCCAAATAAAGAGACAAATCAAATTTTGCTATTACAGTCATTTTTAAAATGTACACAGACTAAAGAACTTTGCTACTGATCTGAACAACATCGAGATATTTTGATGCATACTGTTAAAAGATAAACACATCTTCATTGCCTATATGTTTTTTATTTTCCTTTGAAAGTCTTTCCAATACGACTGAATGAGGGAGTTCCAGAAACTTTCATGGGAATGAGATTTTGGATCCATAAAGTTTTGCCAGCTACTTAGGCTTGCCTAGGCATGCAGACAAAAGATGAACTTCTCTGCCTGTTCACAAGTGAAGTATGGTACAGCACGGAGTGAAGGACTCACCGTGGAGAACAAACTGGACTTCATCTGAGACGTGAGACTTTCCATAAAGAACAGAATCAGCACCTTTCATGAATACATCTCCCTCAGAACTGGTGCTCTAAAGGCAGCAGATGTGAGGAGACTTACTGATGAGCCAGCCTCTTAATATTGATAGATTCAAAGCGTGCTCCAGTGCTCAGCCACTCAGTCATAGACATGACTGAGTCTCTTTGTGACTCCATGGACTGTAGCCTGCCAGGCTCCTCTGTCCATGGGATTTCCTAGGTAAGAATACCAGACTGGGTTACCATTTCCTCCTGCAGGGGATCTTCCCGACCCAGGGATCAAACCCGTGTCTTAGGTACTGCAGGCAGATTCTTTACCACTGTGCCAACTGGGAAGTCCTAGATTCAAATTAGCGGTACACAAAAGGACTATTCATTGCTAAGGTCATGAAGGAGACTGTATTCCACCACTTATTAAAAATCTAGAGATGGGAATGTTTCAGGCCTATTTGGGTATCACTGAAAAGGCAAGTGTAACTATACAGGAGAACTCACATGTGAGTGACAGACTAAGAAGATAGGGCACATGGACCAAGAAGGGTTTTAAATCCCAAGGTAAGAATTCTGAACTTTATCCTAGATAACTGAGAGCCATTGAAATGTTTCTGAGCATAAAAGTGGCATAACGAAGAAAAAATATAGTGTGGAAAGTTTATGTAGCAGCATGTAACAAAAGATTGATAGGCAGAATGTATATTAGATGGCATTTTCTTATTAATTCAATACATTAAGGTCTTTTATCTCCTTGTTTGTCTCCCTGCTTTCCTAGGATGTATAATTCCAACCTGAATAAATCTAACTACCTTCTTTCCCTGATTTGCAGCCCAGAGTCCAAATCTGTATGTGTTGCTTTCGTATTCTATCTTGTTCAGTTCAGTTTAGTCACTCAGTCGTGTCCGACTCTTTGAGACCCCATGAATCGCAGCACGCCAGGCCTCCCTGTCCATCACCAACTCCTGGAGTTCACTCAGACTCGCGTCCATCGAGTCCATGATGCCATCCAGCCATCTCATCCTCTGTCGTCCCCTTCTCCTCCTGCCCCCAATCCCTCCCAGCATCAGAGTCTTTTTCAATGAGTCAACTCTTCTCATGAGGTGGCCAAAGTACTGGAGTTTCAGCTTTAACATCATTCCTTCCAAAGAAATCCCAGGGCTGATCTCCTTCAGAATGGACTGGTTGGATCTCTTTGTAGTCCAAGGGACTCTCAAGAGTCTTCTCCAACACCACAGTTCAAAAGCATCAATTCTTCGATGCTCAGCCCTCTTCACAGTCCAACTCTCACATCCATACACGACCACTGGAAAAACCATAGCCTTGACTAGACGGACCTTAGTTGGCAAAGTAATGTCTCTGCTTTTGAATATGCTATTCTATCTTGTTAGCACTCTTTAATCCTTAAATGTTTCCCAGTTTGGGCAATAAATCACATGGCCATCCTAATGACCGCCAGTCACTATCAAGTGAATTACATGTTCCACTGATGAAATCATTCTCCTAAACTTCCCCTTTATCATTAACGTTCCCTGGTTGGGTCTTAAGTCCTAGACTGTCTCTCTTACGGCTCTGTATTCTTTCACTGTGACCATCTGCATTCATGCCACTGGCTAAAATTGTCACCAACCTGAAAGAGACCATTTGTATTTTCAGGGAAAACCTCTCCTTTGAGTTCCAGACCTAACCTTCTAGTTATCATCTTCACATAGATTCCTCAAACTCACCTCAAGTTCTTCCTGTCTGAAAGCCAAATGAAAATTCATAGCTGATGCTGCCTCTTACCACCTCTATCCCCCCAAACCTTGAACTGTCTACCTTGTGCTTCCCAGGCAGCACCTGGGAAGCAGTAAAGAACCTGCCTGCCAGTGCAGGAGACATAAGAGACCTGGGTTCAATCCCTGGGTCAAGAAGATCCCTTGGAGAAGGGAATGGCCACCCCCCTCCATATTCTTGCCTGGAGAATCCCATGGACAGAGGACTCTGGCAGGCTATAGTCCATAGGGTCGCACAGAGTCAGACACAACTGAAGCCACTTAGTACACATACGCATGTACCCTATCTTGGTGAGTCTTACTGTGTCCCACCCAGGTCCCAAGCCAGAAACCTGCCTTGACCCCTTGCCTTCCTTAATTCTCACATCTGACATCTTGGGAATCTCTCCCACTTTGAAACTCTTCAACTGGCTAAGGCTACTTCTTCCCAAACTTTCCATACTTAGAAGACAGTGTCTTGAATTTCTTAACCATGTTATTGTCTCTATTTTACAAATTTACAGAATCAAGTCCTATTGGCAATACACAAGCTAGGTAGAGTGAGGGAAAGAGGGCAAAAAGGAGGTCGTCATCTGGAGATGGAGGTAATGGCCTAAGCGGGCCTGAACTGGAAAAGCAAATCTGCAAGTGTCAATAATATTACAGATAGGCAAAGTGAGAATACATGGAAAAAAAAAAAAAAAACAGTAATTCAAGTTTGAAATTTGGGGAACATCCCTACTCAGCTGTGAGACAGAAAGATAGAGGGAAGAGGAGATTAGAGGTAAGCAAGAAAGAGATCACATTCATTTAATTAAACTCATCAAAAGTTTACCTATGGTGAATGGATGACACCAGAGAAGGCAATGGCACCCCACTCCAGCACTCTTGCCTGGAAAATCCCATGGACGGAGGAGCCTGGTAGACTGCAGTCCATGGGGTTGCTAAGAGTCAGACATGACTGAGCGACTTCATTTTCACTTTTCACTTTCATGCATTGGAGAAGGAAATGGCAACCCACTCCAGTGTTCTTGCCTGGAGAATCCCAGGGACAGGGGAGGCTGGTGGGCTGCCATCTATGGGGCTGCACAGAGTCGGACACAACTGAAGTGACTCAGCAGCAGCAGCAATGGGTGACACTTGTTCAAGTTATTTCCGGATACTGCCTAATCATGATTCCCACCTCATCTGGTGTAGCAATCACACATGTGGCACTGGAGCATCCTAAGGCAGCTTTACCTTGGAACAGGTATGCACCTTCAGCTGAGTTGGTTTGCCAGTCTGATCAGCTCCTCCACTACCCATGAAGTGTCCCTAACCACACTTTACAAAGGACCAAAATAAGGATGAGAGAAGTGCAGTCATATGCCTGACAGGGGAAGGTCACATGGCCAGTGAAGGGCAGGGGTGGGATAGGAAATCAGATCTGTGTAACCAATCCCAAGTGCAAGCCCTCAACTCTGTACAGCAGAATCCTCAAAAGATAGGCCTTACCAAGTCCCTGCCCTTTGCACTCTTTGTGGTCTCAGAGTCTGAAAAATGACAAGTTCAGGCAAAAGCTCTCAAGGCGATCTGCTGCTGAATTAGTGGTCAAAGATGCTTGCTCTGGGCAGATTCTGAAAATTACCTAATCTCTATTTTGATACAAATTGGCCAGAATTTGCTGATATTTCAGGTCACACAAAGATACCACAGCTAATGGGATTGATGCCACCTAGGTACATACCCAGCCAGATGTTCATCTAAAACAATGGGGCTTACTGAGAGTGAGGTAACTGAGAGGGAGGTGCTGACATCCCAGGTTTTGAAACTTGAAGCTGCCATGCCCTGGAACATGACAGGTTTGCAAGACCCTGAAGAAGACTCAGGACATGGGCACCATGCATTGCCAAGAAGCTGGTCTGACGCATTAACAAGAATCTGTGGCCTCAGACCCATTATCACAGCCACTCTCCAGCTAAGCAGGAAACCAGGAATTTGGGCATACCCCCCATTTCAGGTGGATTTACTGTGCAGGGACTGAACCTGCTTCAGGACCCATCTCTTGCATGATCCCCTGAGGAGCCTGGGAGTTGATGGGGAATGCAGTGTGTTCCAGATGGAGAGGAGAAGCCAGGTTGCATTTAGGAAACTTCCTATGTAAGCTTTTTTAAAATACATTACTTAAAAAGAGTATAAAAATAGGAGACCTGGATCTCTAAATCTCCAGTAATTTGATGTGAATCCTTTCTACATGAGTAAATCTATGTTCTCTTCTTAAAGAGGACCACAGAATTATATAAGCCTCAGGATCCACAGGGGAAGAGCCCTATTTGTGAGTCTTATGACCCTAAGTTTCTCTTCAGTTTCACATTTAATATCATCTTGAAATCAACTGCTAGACTAACAAGCTGAGGGAGGAAAGCAGTGACTGGAGTGTTTAGAGAGAGTGGGGAATCTTTCTACAGGTTTCAAGAAAAGGAGGAATTCTGTCCCCAAATCTTTGCAACCGTGCTTGGACATTTGGGAACACAAAAATGACACAGACCCAAACAGCAAGCATTACTGAGTTCTCTAACAATTACAAGTATCACTCCAGCTCTAACAATTCACTAAGAATCTGGGGAGAGTGAGTGTGTGTGTGCCTGCGCACTTCTGCTGTATATATCTGTGTTGTGCTGTGTGTATTTCTGTGTGTTTGTACACTGTGCAGAAGTGGGGACTAAGAAGAACATTGATTGATTTGTGAAGGAGAGCTGGACACAAAGAGAGATTTAAACAGAGATATGACCAATCAGGGCAAAGAGACAGAGAGAGGGAGAAATGGTGAGTAAGAAGGAGGAGGCGATGGCACCCACTCCAACACTCTTGCCCGGAAAATCCCATGGATGGAGGAGCCTGGTAGGCTGCAGTCCATGGGGTTGCTAAGAGTCAGACATGACTGAGCGACTTTACTTTCACTTTTCACTTTCATGCATTGGAGAAGGAAATGGCAACCCACTCCAGTGTTCTTGCCTGGAGAATCCCAGGGACGGGAGAGCCTGGTGGGCTGCCATTTATGGGGTTGCACAGAGTCGGACACGACTGAAGCGATGCAGCAGCAGCAGCAGCAAGAAGGGAGAGTGGGAAGAAATAATGGATGGAGGGAGGGAGGGAAGAAGGGAAGGAGGAATGGAAGAAGGCAAGGAGAACAAGTAAGATTTTTTTAATCAACAAAAGCAAAGTTATCTCGAACCTTTTAGGAGACAAATGTATTCACTTAAAAAACTCTTACGGCGATTGTGACAAAATGACCCATAGTAAAGTAATCTTTACTTGGAAAAGTCTTCTCTTTTTAGCAGGGCACCAAAAAGAGAAAAATTAAAACAAAACCCCAAAAAACCAAGAGGCCATATGTTACAACCTTTTCATTATTATTTCACAGTTTTGATAAGTATGTCTAATATGGACCTTTTCTGCCAATAGCAAACTTTATGTTTTGGAAGTTGCCTTCTAGCAATTAAACTGAAGAACCAGGAAAATTAAGTATGAAAAGTTCACTCTTTGTTCAACAACAATAAAAAAGATCATTAGAAGGTTATATATTGCTCTAAAACAAAGAACTCTTAGCTCTGGGATGCATCCCCAAGTATCTTAATGTCGCAATAACTTTATATTCATATTTCCACTTCCAAACAAGTATCTAAAATAAGTGGGTACTCAAATTTTTTAAATGCTACCAGTTGCGTCTCTAAAACTTCCTGCTTGTGTGTGTGTGGGTGTGCAGGTGAACCTTTGCACATATAAATGTTAAGTTATCTTGGGTGTTACAACCATAATGTCTCTTGAGAGGGACTCTGGGGGTGACTGTGGACTTGTGATGGAACCATGAAACTCATCAATGATTCTGAGTCCTGTCTTTCCAAGGAAGAGCAGGAAACAGCCACACATCAGCTTTCTGATTCCCTTTCCAGGAGTGAGGCCTGAGCCACTGGCTATATACTTTCTCCTCCTCCTCTCTCAAGTCTCCCGCCACCCCTTACCTTTTTTTTTTTTGGCTGCATCTGGTTTTAGTTGCAGTGTGCAGGCTTAATTGCCCTGCAGCGTGTGAGATACTAGTTCCCTGACCAGGGATCGAACCTGCATCCCCTGCATTGGAAGGTGGATTCTTAATCACTGGACCACCAGCTAGGCCCCTTCCCTCTCTTTTTTAATTTGCCTCTGCTTTTGAGATTCTTTCCAGTCTGTGAGTTAGACAAAGAAAAGCCTTTCTTCCCAGCCAGTGGTGCTTAGTTAAAACATCTGAGCTAAAGAGCTTGACAGAGTCCGTGGAAGCCGTGGGCTGAACCCTCCACTGTGGAGAAATCTAAGCCACAGCTGGGAGGCAACTTTAGCTTCAGATCCATCAGCCGTACCCCTCACGGTGAGGATGTCATTCTTCATGTCCACCGTGGACCTGAGGCATTAAAGGGCCACTTCCGGATAGTATTTATACTCTGAATCCTCACACTGCCCCAGGCTACTGCATGTTTTTGTAGAAAGACAAAAAAATCTGTGTGCCACACAGGGAGGGGATGGCCGTGAGAATCTTCTCACAAGCCTGTTAGCTTCCTTTGAGCCTGAGGCTATGCTCTGACCACCCTGCGTTCAGAGGACTGAAGTTCCTCATCTTTGTGTCAGTGTTGAAACCTGAGTTGAGGAGATTGGACAGAGAGGCAGGGACACTGTGTCATGGACTCAGAAGCCCAGAACTCACTTTTCACTTCAATTTGGTACTGTCAAACCTCCTAGCCATGGAAAGGATGTCTCTCTAGCATCCCTGCTGCATTAAAGTGTTTATATGATTTGCAAGAACCTCATGAAACTACACATTTATTGAGTCAATACACAAATATGTATTCGCATACTTAAGTCAAACTAAGAGTGAACAAATACCTAGAGTATTGAGAATAAAAAGCTATGGCAAGATTTGCCTTTGGAAAATATAGCTGAGTAACCAACCACAAGCCACAGATGGGTTTTAATGGTGGAGAGGGAAGGGTGAGAGTCTGAGGTTCATATCATACTTGTGGTTTGAAATGAACATTAGCAACAGAGAAGAAAAGATGAAAAGGATTAAACATGTGGCATTACTGGACTTGGAGAAGGCAATGGCACCCCACTCCAGTACTCTTGCCTGGAGAATCCCATGGACGGAGGAGCCTGGGAGGCTGCAGTCAAAGGGGTCGCTAAGAGTCAGACACGACTGACTGACTTCACTCTCACTTTTCACTTTCCTGCATTGGAGAAGGAAATGGCAACCCACTCCAGTGTTCTTGCCTGGAGAATCCCAGGGATGGGGGAGCCTGGTGGGCTGCTGTCTATGGGGTCGCACAGGGTCGGATATGATTGAAGCGACTTAGCAGCAGCATTACTGGACTGGACATTATTCAGCATTAGTCCACAAAATTATAAAAGGTGACTGTGACTATTAGGTTAGAAACAGAAATGAAAGGAAATGGATGGATCCAACAGACTGAAAATTAAATTTTTAAGATGACAAATAAGACGGAGAGTGGTGTCCAAGAGGAAGCTTAAACTTTTAGCCTATGGAACTTGATGGGGAATGGGTGTTAGCTTGAGAAGTGAACAGTGGATGATAACCAGGTAAAATAGGATCATTGGGATTTCACACGTCAGCAAGTTGAATTTAATGTGGCGTTGAGACATTCACAGGACTATATTATGAAAGTCTAGAGTTCACAGGAGAGTCTGAGCTCTAGATAAAGATTTGGAAGTCTTGCTCATAGATGGTAAAAACAATGTTGCCAAGGAAGAGAGTATAAAGTGGTATAAGAAAGGACCTGAGAGAGTACGTGGAAGCGCTCTAACATTTAATGGCTGGGAAGAAGCAGCTGAGCTTGCAGATGAGACTAGAAAGGAGTAGCCAGGGGAGAGGAAGAAAGCGGATGGAGTACAGTATACCACGGATGTCCAGAGAAGAAGGAAGTCATGGATAAGATACCGCTGAGATGTCAGATGAAATGAGGACTCAGAATTTTTTTTTTTATACTCTGTGATATGGAGACACATGGCACGATTGTACTGATGCACCCACAATCACAGCAAGATAAAGAAGGAAATGAAGATATTAGGATTGTCTGCCTGGTGTACAAAAGGGGGGGGGGGCATTAAGAGAACAGAGAGGCTCATGAGGTTAATAAAAGCTGATCAACGTATATGTAATTGAATAAGCCAGTTAGGAGGAAGTGAGGATCTCTGTGTTCTGAGCAATGGAATTAATACAGAGGTGATGATTATGTCTGGGGTGTGACCATGGAAATGACTGGACATGATGGAATGACAGGAAAAATATTTGGAAATGAGGCTGTCAAGGCCACAGTGTAGAAATGGAAGAATGTCAACATTGCAATAAAAGATGAAGGATGAAAAAGTCTGTAAATAACCGTAACCAAGATTAGATTCATTGTGCTGTAATGTATCCCAAAGAATAATTTGTTGTTCAAGAACCGAAAGAGTAAACATTATCAGAAGGGCAAGGGGCTATCAGCAGGACACCAAACCCACTTTCAGAGCATAAGAGGCATGGACAGTAACACAAAAATCAGCTTTTTCTGGAGAAGGTATGCCAAACAGTGGACAGTCTCATTTTTTTTTTAATTTTAATTTTTATTTTTACTTTATTTTACTTTACAATTCTGTATTGGTTTTGCCATACATTGACATGAATCCACCACAGGTGTACATGCGTTCCCAAACATGAACCCCCCTCCCACCTCCCTCCCCATAACATCTCTCTGGGTCATCCCCGTGTACCAGCCCCAAGCATGCTGTATCCTGCATCGGACATAGACTGGCGATTCGATTCTTACATGACATTATACATGTTTCAATGCCATTCTCCCAAATCATCACACCCTCTCCCTCTCCCTCTGAGTCCAAAAGTCCACTATACACATCTGTGTCTTTTTTGCTGTCTTGCATTTTAAGAAGGGAGGAGGTTGTGGAGAAAACACTCAGAAAAATGTCTGAGAATGGAAACAGAAGGACAGTTGTTAGATACAAAGGCACAATTCTATCCAATGGATGATTTTGAGACAAAGGGAAGGAAGCATAGGTCAAGGTGAGCAGCTAGAAAATGTGAATCATGAGCATCAGAGGACTGAGGAGATGAAGGAAGCAATAATAAGAGATGAAAAGAGAGAGCGGGTTGCATTAGTCCAGGTGTCTCTGCAACTCTGCCGTGGGTGTGACCCACATAAGGACGGGGCTGCACCGCCGTGTGGTCCCAGCAGGCACTGCGCTCCGAGGTCTCAGGTGACAGTGACGCCTGAGACTGCTGCTTATTACACATGTCAATCATCACGCGCACTGTTGAAAAAGTTACGGAATAGATTGTACCGAAACGTTCGTTATGCGTTCCTGGACCCCCTGAAAGTTACCCATCCACAGCCCTCAATTTAATTTCCGTGGTCGACCTTATTAGGGGCGTCCCTGGTGGCTCATAAAGCAAAGCACCTATCTGTCTGCAATGCAGGAGACCTGGGTTTGATCCCTGGGTTGGGAAGATCCCCTGGAGAAGGAAATGGCGACCCATTCCAATACTCTCACCTGGAAAATTTCATGGACGGAAGAGCCTTGTAGGCTATAGTCCATGGGATCACAAAAAGCAGGGCACGACTGAGCGACTTCACTTTCTTTCTTTCTTTCTTTCTTTCTACCTTATTAGGACCCTGTGCTGCTTAACTTTGTTGCTAATATGCTCACTTTAAATAGCTTCTGCCTGGTGGGCTTGGGACACATTCCCAACAGTCATTAATTGGGATGAAACCAATGCTCCTTTTTATTAATTAAGAACTGTCTTTTCCCCAATAATTACAGGAAAGTCTTCATTAGCAAACTGTTACTAATCCACCACTGATGAAAAAACGACTTAGGGAGTGTGTTTCACTGGTTAGCAGATTTATTGGCAGGGTTTTTTTTTTTTTTTTTTTAATTATCTAGTACTAAGAGAACTAGAATCCCAGGGATGGGGGAATCTGGTGGGCTTCTGTCTATGGGGTTACACAGAGTCGGACACGACTGACGCGACTTAGCAGCAGCAGCAGCAGCAGCAGCAAGAGAACTGATGTACAGGATGAAAGTACATGAAGGAGAAAGTGTAACACAGAAAGTAATGCTAAAAACTTTTATGATGATAATACTCAGAGCACTTGCCAGTCCAAAGATTGAAGCAGCTCCAGTACAACTGTCATCAGTGGTGATTTATAGTGTGGCCCTAAAAATTCACTTAGAAGTCTGTGGGTAAAGGTGTAAGAGAGAACGGGATGTGAGCACAAACAAATATCAGACTGTAAGCCTCGGGCTTTGCCAGCCCCACCACAAGCAAAGCATCCCCAGGGAACGGGCATGCCATGGGTTAGCTTAAGCTGACCAGGTTGGTGATTTAAGCATTCAGTGAAACCTTACATTCAACTGAGGTCAGTGACCTAGCAGGTCAGTTGTCTTGGATAGAGTTCCTAGCCCTCTTATCATTGATTTTTCAAAGTCCAGTTAGGATTTGGGTGTGGAAGGTCGGCTACATCATTGGTAGCTGACCTGAAGCATGGGATGATGTGACTGCAGCTTCAAGCATCTTCATACAGACCTCACATTTCTAAGTTTTGTGGTGACAGTCTCACTGAGCTCAAGGCACACGGGGTTTTCAAAAGGTCGCTTAGGTACCCTCTTTCCCATTCCATGCTGATGTAGGCCAACCAGCTTAGCACTCATAGAACTCCTCTTCACCTTTGTCAAATCCCTGTATGACGTAAGGTGTGGTTGTGGGCTTATGGGGCTATTTGGGGGGAAAGATTCCAGACAGGTGACAGTCCTTGGTCACATTCTCTTTGCACATCCACTCGGTCCACATTGTCCGCACACAGTGGCTGTCTAGTTTGTCTCCATCCAAATATTTTAATTCTAATTGGCTTATGTAACTCAGCCTCTGTTAAATGCAATGGCAGGGGAGCTCAAACAAGCATCAGGCCCGCTTAGATCCAAGCTCTGACCCTGGCGATTCACACACTGATTTTCCTCATGGAAAAGTTTGTCACCATTTTCTGGCTCAGTGATGACCTTGGTCTAGTTTTTTTAATCTCACCACAACTCAGTTTTTAATGGGGATGCTTATTCCTGTCTGACCAGAGACTGCTACATGTCTATTCATTATCTTCCCCCCGCACCCCCTGTTGTTTGGTCAGAGAACATAATCTTTTAATTTGTAATGATAATAATTGCAACTAAGAGACTACAGGTAGAAGTCACAAAATGGGGCTTCAAGAAGCTCTTTTTGCCCAACTTATCCTTTCATTATTCCTACCTGGGATGCAGTTATAATAGCTGGAGCTCTAGTAGCTATTGTGTGACTTGGAGGATAGAAGCCATGTGCTAGGCAAAGCAAAATATAAAGTTAAAAAACACTTTTAACTCCACTGACTTGACGGAGCCTTCATGCTTGCCTTGAATTCTTACCAAGAACCCTATATGAGAAAGAAATACACCTCTATCCTAAGGATCTTTGATCAAATCATGAGGCTCTAAATGATATGCTCCTTCCCAGTGATGGGATGAGGGTGAAATGTGATTGTGTATGAAAATACACTAAGGCAGTAGCTGGGACTCTGGGACCCTGCACATGTCCTTGGCCCACAGTTTCAGCCTGGCTCTTCTGAAACATCATGTGGCCATTTGAGCTGTGATTGGCTCTGTCCCTGACCTGAGAACTGAAGCTGTTTCTATGAGTGGTTTTAAGGCAAATACCTTGGCAATTCCAAGGTCTAGCTTCATGGATACACATCTTTTAGAGGAAAGACACCCTACGTGTTAGTCTCTCAGTCATGTCTGACTCTTTGAGACCCCATGGACTGTAGCCTGCCAGGCTCCTCTGTCCATGGAATTTTCTAGGCAAGAATACTGGAGTGGGTAGCCATTCTATTCTCCAGGGGATCTTCCCAAGCCAGGGATCAAAAATGGATCTCCTTCATAGCAGGCAGACTCTATCATCTGAGCCACCAGGGAAACCCTTTTCTAAGGATACCATAGGCCTCCCATTAATTACAAACACACTCTGTGAAAAGGCTCACGTGTATTGATGATTTTTTTTTTAAAAAGTCTTTTAGAACCTTGCTGGTGGCTTTGCAAGTTTTCTAAGGCAGAGTGTGATTCTGCCTGATGGACAAACAACCCATTGCGTACAGGACACTCAATACCACAACCCCCTCCACTCCTCTTCATATGCTCCTTTGCATTCCCACATCAAAGTCACTTCAAAGACATAATAAAAGAAATGAAAGAGAGGGAAAGAGACAGCCATGGCAACACGCACTGCAGGTCTGTTATTTCAGAAACAGAGCTATGTAGGTACAGCAAACATGACATCCATATCGCCAGCAAAACCAGTCACATCTGGGTCTGTGCTCTCCTTCCTAGCTTTTAAAATCTGCTTAAATAAGAGTATGGAGAGAAGGAGGTGCTTGTTCTCCAAGCCCTCCACAAAACACCCCTTGCAGCAGACAGAAAACCTGGCCCTCCCTGCTGATGAGGCTTCTGTATGTCTGTGTTTATTAGTTGAAAGGCCTGAAGCATTAATGGCCCTGGAGTCTTTGTTTAATGCTCTTATTTGGATCATCTCTTTTCGCTTATCACAGACAAACGTCTGATTAAAGTACGTGTGTGTTTTGTTTTGGAAAGCACTGTATTAATTTCCATACCACATCAGCAGACCACTGTGACTCCCACAGACCTGCCTATGTAAGTATACCACATACATAGTTCTAGCTCTGGTTAGAGACTTAAAATCATTCAACTCCTACCCACCACACATACACACACATGATCAGTCATGTAAGCTCTGGAGATCCTCCTTCCTACAAATCCTATTGATCTGAGCACAACTGAAAGTAAACAGAATTGACAATTGAGTGAAATGCAACAATTTTTAATTGCACTGCTGTTACTGCTTGCCCGATGAATATGGCTACGCCCTGAGGTTCACCATATAAATCAGATTGTATATATGTCTGATACATATATACATATACATACTTACCAGAGTACCTAATAATAGAAATGCATGTGATAAGTTAAAAATCTACCCCTACTGAGTAGCACAGTTAACAGGCATAAAAGTGAAAGTAATTCAAAACATGTATCTCTCTCTCTCCATATACTCACATATATACATATATCCTAACACATATAATATTTGCCACAGGAAAAACTTTTGAATAAAAAAATATAATTTAATAGTTTTATCTAGGTTTAACTGACATACAATAAAATCCACATATTTAAAATAAATATTTGATTAGTTTTGAAATACGTATACACCTATGAAATCATGGAAACAGTATCATACCGTGGAAACAGTATCAGACTTTATTTTGGGGGGCTCCAAAATCACTGCAGATGGTGACTGCAGCCATGAAATTAAAAGACGCTTATTCCTTGGAAGAAAAGTTATGATCAACCTAGATAGCATATTGAAAAACAGAGACATTATTTTGCCAACAAAGGTCCGTTTAGTTAAGGCTATGGTTTTTCGATTGGTCATGTATGGATGCAAGAGTTGGACTGTGAAGAAAGCTGAGCACCAAAGAATTGATGCTTTTGAACTGTGGTGTTGGAGAAGACTCTTGAGAGTCCCTTGAACAGCAAGGAGATCCAACCAGTCCATTCTCAAGGAGATCAGTCCTGGGATTTCTTTGGAAGGAATGATGCTAAAGCTGAAACTCCAGTACTTTGGCCACCTCATGCGAAGAGTTGACTCATTGGAAAAGACCCTGAATCTGGGAAGGATTGGGAGCAGGAGGAGAAGGGGATGACAGAGGATAAGATGGCTGGATGGCATCACGGACTCACTAGACGTGAGTTTGAGAGAACTACGGGAGCTGGTGATGAACAGGGAGGCCTGGCGTGCTGTGATTCATGGGGTCACAAAAAGTCAGACACGACTGAGCGACTGATCTGATCTGATCTGATGAAATCATGGACCACAACCAAAACAATAAGCATAGGCCATAAACAAAACGACAGTCTATGGAAAACAATATTTGCAAATTATCTGACCACAAGGTTTAAATTTCCAAAATATCCAGCTCATACAACTCAGCAACAGAAAAACAAACAGGCCAATTGAAAATGGCCAGAAGACCTAAATAGACATTTCTTCAAAGAAGACATACAGATGACAAGCAAGCATGAAATTATGTTCCAACACTGGTAATTTTTCAGTTCAGTTCAGTTCAGTCACTCAGTCGTGTCCGACTCTTTGTGACCCCATGAATCACAGCACATCAGGCCTCCCTGTCCATCACCAACTCCTGGAGTTCACTCAGACTCACGTCCATCGAGTCAGTGATGCCATCCAGCCATCTCATCCTTGGTCGTCCCCTTCTACTCCTGCCCCCAATCCCTCACCCTCTCAGCATCAGTGTCTTTTCCAATGAGTCAACTCTTTGCATGAGGTGGCCAAAGTATTGGAGTTTCAGCTTTAGCATCATTCCTTCCAAAGAAATCCTAGGGCTGATTTCCTTCAGAATGGACTGGTTGGATCTCCTTCCAGTTGAAGGGACTCTAAAGAGTCTTCTCCAACACCACAGTTCAAAAGCATCAATTCTTCAGCGCTCAGCCTTCTTCACAGTCGAACTCTCACATCCATACATGACCACAGGAAAAACCATAGCCTTGACTAGATGGACCTTAGTTGGCAAAGTAATGTCTCTGCTTTTGAATATACTATCTAGGTTGGTCATAACTTTTCTTCCAAGGAGTAAGCGTCTTTTAATTTCATGGCTGCAGTCACCATCTGCAGTGATTTTGGAACCCCCAAAAAATAGAGAACTACAAATTACAATGAGATGCCACCTCACACTGGTCAAAATGGCATCTTTTAAAAAGCTACAATTAAAAAAATTTTTCTTTTTGGTTGCAACAAGTGGCTTGCAGGATCTTAGTTCCGTGACCTCAGATGGAACCTGGGCCCCTGCAGTGAAAGTTTGGAATCCTAACCACTGGACCACCAGGAAATTCCCTAAAAATTCTACAAATAGAAATGCTAAGAGAGTGTATGGGGAGAAGAAAACCCTCTTACCTTGTTGGTGGGAATGTAAGTTGGTGCATACTATGAAACACAGTATGGAGGTTCCTCAAAAAACTAAAAATAAAATTACCATCAGTTCAGTTCAGTCTCTCAGTCATGTCCTACTCTTTGCAACCCCATGGACTGCAGCACACCAGGCTTCTCTGTCTATCACCATATCCCAGAGCTTGCTCAAACTCATGTCCATCGAGTTGCTGATGCCATCTAACCATCTCATCCTCTGCTGTCCCCTTCTCTTCCCACCTTTAATCTTTCCCAGCATCAGGGTCTTTTACAATGGGTCAGTTTGTCACATCAGGTGGCCAAAGTGTCGGAGCTTCAGCTTCATATGAAATTACCATATGATTTAACAATCCCACTTCTGGGCATATACACAGACAAAACAATAATTCAAAAAGTAGCATGCACCACAATATCCATAGAAACACTGTTCACAGGAGCCAAGACATGGGAACCAGCTAAACACTGACAGATAAGTGGATATAAAAGATGCAGTACATATATACAATGGACTATTACTCAGCCATAACAATAAGGAAATAATGTCATCTGCAGCAACAACAATAGACCTAGCGATTACCACACTAAATGAAGTAAGTCAGAAAGAGAAAACATCTTTTGATATCACTTATATGTGGAGTCTAAAATATGACACAAATTAACTGAATCTACGGAACAGAAAGTGATTCATAGGCATAGAGATTAGACTTGTGGTTGCCAAAGGGGAAGGAGGTGAGGGTGGGATGGAGTAGCAGTTTGGGATTAACAGATACAGTCTCGGAGAAGGCAATGGCACCCCACTCCAGTACTCTTGCCTGGAAAATCCCATGGATGAAGGAGCCTGGTAGGCTACAGTCCATGGGGTCGCAAAGGGTCGGACACAACTGAGTGACTTCCCTTTCACTTTTCATTTTAATGCATTGGAGAAGGAAATGGCAACCCACTCCAGTGTTCTTGCCTGGAGAATCCCAGGGACGGCATAGGATAGTGGGCTGCCGTCTATGGGGTCGAACAGAGTGGGATACGACTGAAGCGACTTAGCAGCAGATACAATCTAACATACATAGAGTTGATAAAAAACAAGGTTCATAACATTGTACAGGAGGCAGTGATCAAAATCATCCCCAATAAGAAGAAATGCAAAAAGGCAAAATGGTTGCCTTTGGAGGCCTTACAAATAGCTGACAGAGGAAGAGAAGCAAAAGGCAAGGACAAAAGGAAATATATATCCATCTGAATGCAGAATTCCAAAGAATAGCAAGGAGAGATAAGAAAGCCTTCCTCAGCGATCAATGCAAAGAAATAGAGGAAAACAACTGAATGGGAAAGACTAGAGATCTCTGCAAGAAAATTAAAGATACTAAGGGAAAATATCATGCAAAGATGGGCACAATAAAGAACAGAAACAGCATGGACCTAACAGAAGCAAAAGATATTAAGAAGAGGTGGCAAGAATACACAGAACATGAATGTGAACGTGAGGTCGCTCAGTCGTGTCTGACTCTTAGCAACCCCATGGACTGTAGCCTACCAGGCTCCTCTGTCCATGGGATTTTCCAGGCAATAGTACTGGAATGGATTACCATTTCCTTCTCCAAGGAATCTTCCCAACCCAGGGATCAAACCCGAGTCTCCCACATCGTAGACAGACGCTTTACCGTCTGTGATCTCAGCCAAAAGGCCGAGAAGCACAGAAGAAATATACAAAAAAGATCTGTCACTGTTTTCAGTCCCAAAGAAAGGCAATGGGATTTCATTCCAATCTCAAAGAAAGGCAGTGCCAAAGAATGTTCAAACTACTGCACAACTGCATTCATTTCACACTCTAGCAAAGTAATGCCCAGAATCCTTCAAGATAGACTTTAACAGTACTTGAACCGAGAACTTCCAGATGTTCAAACTGGATTTAGAAAAGGCAGAGGAACCAAAGATCAAATTGCCAACATCTGCTGGAGCATAGAAAAAGCAAAGAGTGCTCCAGAAAAACATCTAATTCTGCTTCATTGACTACATTAAAGCCTTTGACTGTGTGGATCACAACAAACTGTGGAAAATTCTTAAAGAGATGGGAATACTAGACCACCTTACCTGCTTCCTGAGAAATCTATATGCAGATAAAGAAGCAACAGTTAGAACTGGAGATGAACAAGAGACTGGTTCCTAATTGGGAAAGGAGTATATCAAGGCTGCATATTGTCATCTTGCTTATTTAACATATATGCAGAGTACATCATGCAAAATGCCAGGTTGGATGAAGCACAGGCTGGAATCAAGATTGCCAGAAGAAATATGAATAACCTCAGATATGCAGATGACACCACGCTTATGGCAGAAAGCGAAGAGGAACTAAAGAGCCTCTTGATGAAAGTAAAAAAGGAGAGTGACAAAGCTGGCTTAAAATTCAACATTCAGAAAACTAAGATCATGGCATCTGGTTCCATCACTTCATGGCTAATACATGGGGAAACAATGGAAAACAGTGACAGACTTTATTTTGGGGGCTCCAAAATCACTGCAGATGGTGACAGAAGCCATGAAATTAAAAGATGCTTGCTTCTTGGAAGAAAAGCTATGACCAACCTAGACAGTCTATTAAAAAGCAGAGATTTGACTTGCCAACAAAGGTCCATCTAGTCAAAGTTATGGTTTTTCCAGTAGTCATGTATGGATGTGAGAGTTAGACTATAAAAATAGCTGAGCACTGAAGAATTGATGGTTTTGAACTGTGGTGTTGGAGAAGACTCTTGAGAGTCCCATGGACTGTAAGGAGATCCAACCAGTCCATCCTAAAGGAAATCAGTCCTGAATATTCATTGGAAGGACTGATCCTGAAGCTGAAACTCCAATACTTTGGCCACCTGATGTGAAGAGCTGACTCACTGGAAAAGACCCTGGTGATGGGAAAGATTGAAGGCAGGAGGAGAAGGGAACGAGAGAGGATTAGGTGGTTGGATGGCATCACCAACTCAATGGACATGAGTCTGAGCAAGCTCTGGGAGTTGGTGATGGACTGGGAGACTAGGCGCTTTGCAGTCCACGGCATCACAAAGAGTTGGACATGACTGAGCAACTGAGCTAAACTGAAGGCCCTACTGTATAGCAGGAAACTATATTCAGTATCCTTTGATAAATCACAATGGAAAAATAATATGAAAATGAATGTGTGTGTGCATAAAACTGAGTCAGTCTTCTCTACAGCAGAAATGAATATGACATTGGGTATCAACTATTTTCCAATAAAATGAATCTAGTATTTTTTTTTAAAAGATAATGAGTATATAAATCACCCTCAAAAGTTTCTACTTATCTCTTTGTAATTCCTCCTCCCACCCTTCCCCAGTTCCCCTCTCTCATGCAACCGCCGGTCTACTTCCTGTTATTATCTATTAGATTGCATGTCCCAGTGTCTAATCTAAGTGGAATCATAAGAGTATACCCTTTTTTCCCCCCCTCTGGTTTCTTTCCTTTGGTGTTATTTTCCTTGAGATTCACCTATTTGTATTGTGTAGCAGTAAAGCTATTCGCTTTATTTGCTGACTTTCTTTATTACAAATAAAACTTGTGTGAATGTTCATGACAATCTTTTGTATAAACAAACTTTAATGTCTAAGTAAATACTTATGAGACCATGGCGTAAATTTAGCATTTTAATAAATTACCAAAAATATTTTGCAAAGTTACTATGCCATTTTATGCTGCCATAGGAATAGATGAGACACTACCTACATATCTTCTTTAGTGAAACATCTCTTACAATCTTTTGCCCATCATCTAAGTTGTGTTGCTTGCTTACTTATTTAATTTTGTGGAATCTATCTTTTTAAGACTGCTTTAGCTATTTAAGGTCTTTTACATTTCCCTACACTGCAGAGCACTAAACTTCATTTTATCTGTTTTTTTGCCTTTTCCCTTAAAATTGTCTCCTTCACTAAGAAAATATAAAACTAATTCAATTATTTCATCATGTCCTTTCATATGCTTTTTTAACAATTCAAATCCATTTGAAATTTTTGTGGTATATAAGAAATAAGGCATTTTAAATCTAAATGACTGTATTTTATTCAAGATATTTTACATAATAGTTGCAACAAATAATCTCATACTACTCAAGTAGATAATAATCTGTTTTCAGTATATAATTATTTATACTCTTTAGATCTTTCTGAGATTACCCCAGCAACATGTTTTTGGTGGTAAGTATTAATACGTAAAACATATGTTTTGTTTTTTTTTTTTCATGTATAGGCTTCTGTATTAGGCAAAGATTTAGCCACCCCAAAATTTCTTCTATTGTAGAGGAATTATCCCCCATGGTGTTTGTCTTTAACATACCATTTATTACAGTGCTGTGTAAATTTTTCCTTGCTGATTCCTTAATAGATTTTAAATTTCTCAGGAAAGTAACCACATTTTATTTATCTCAATATCAACAAAAAAAGTCACACAGAACAAGTAATTAATCAATATATAATAAAAGAATTTATAGAAATCTCCAATAGACACATCAAATGATATCTAGCCATGTATTTATCATGTTCTGGTCACTTAGAAAAAGTTTAAAACGATGATATAAAAACAAAATTTATTTATACCTTAAGCATATTTGTCTGGAACGAAAGTTTTTTCAAAAGGTTAAACATTGCATGCGGTAAGAATGAAACAACAGGTATTTCTGAATTCTTCTTAGCCCAAGGTTCAGTCAACACCATATTCTTGCCCATTATATTAGAAAATGACACAGAGCTATATTCCTAAGCCTGTATACTACACAGTCAGTGAGCACATGACTCTCTTTATTTTAAAATGATTTGCATGGAGTCTTAACTACCTGCCAAAAGCCTGGAATGAGAGATAAAATGCTTGAGAATAATAAAATGCATTTTAAATCCTCTCATTCAACATAGCTTCTCTAAGCTTCCTTTAAGAGGGAAGACAGTCATGTCCAGTCCGCCACCATGATGCACTGTGACCTAAAATCACATCCCATAAAACCTGGGGGAAAATACTATTTGTATACTCAGTCATAAAAAAAGAAGGAATTAATCTGCAGCCACATGGATGCAACTAGAGAGTGTCATACTAAGTAAAGTAAGTCAGAAAGAGAAATGCAAATACCATATGATATCATTTACATGTGGAATCTAAAACATGACACAAATGAGCCCATATATAAAACAGGAACAGACTCATGGACATAGACAACAGGCTTGTGCTTGCCAAGGGGGAGGAGGTTAGGGAAGGGATGGAGTGGGAGGCTGATGTTAGCAGATGTAAGCTATGACAAATAGAATGGATAAACAACAAGGTCCTACTGTACAGCACAGAGAACTATATTCAGTATCCCATGAAAAACCAGAATGGCAAAGAATGTAAAAAATAATGTGTGTGTGTGTGTGTATATATATATACACACATATATGTATAACTGGGTCACTTCACTGTACAGCAGAAATTACCAGTGCATTGTAAATTAACTATACTTTGGTAAAAAAAAAAAAAAAAGTATTTGCAGTTTCATTTCACAAGCCCTAAAAACAACACAAATAATGTACTTCCCTGTCTAATTGTTCTATGCAACTTGCTCTCTAGTTGCCAATCTTGGCTGCCCCAGGGTCTCTTTGAAAGATAAAAGTTCACAGTAGTATGTAATTTCTGGCACTACATCCCATTGCCCTACTACATATGTGTGTGCATGTATGTATGTATGTATCTTTGTATGTTATGCATTTTTAAGGGCTGGAGCGACTGTGGTGTGGCTCAAAGAAACCCTATCTATGCAGTCCATGGGACCCTCACTGTCAGGACACATGTCAGTACCATATTGTTCATTCTTTGCAGCTATTACAAATTGTTTCCTTTCCCTTGTTACTTTCATCCTCCATTCCCAGTATCTTCAATGTTGGTAGAATTATGTGTGACCCTTTTAGAATTTTTTTTTTTTTTCCTACACAGCCCATATTAGAATGGAATCTTCTTTCCTTTCACTAATTATCAGTCTTATTAATGTAACTTCTTCCCAGCCCTGAGGTCTTATGAGAAAAAAATGTTACCCTACAGAATCAAGCCCTTCCTTTTCCTGGGACTTTCCTGGTAGTCCAGTGTTTATGACTCTGTATTTTTAGGGCTTCCAAGGTTTGGAGTGCAGGTTTGATTCCTGGTCAGGGAACTAAGGTCTCACACGTGCTCAGCCATGTCCAACTCTTTGTGACCCCATGGACTGTAGCCTACCAGGATCCTCTGTCTGTGGGATTTTTCAGGCAAGAATATTGGAGTGGGTTGCTATTTCCCACTCTAGGGGATCTTCCTGACCCAGAGGTCAAACTTATATCTCCTGCGTTAGCAGGAGGATTCTCTACCACTGAATTACCTAGGAATTTCAACATCTCACATGCTGCCAGGCAAAAAAAAAAAACAAAAGGGGGGGGGAGGGGCCTTCCATCTCCTATTGGCAGTTTGTTACTCATATGCAGAATCTCTGGCCTCTTGTTACACCTTCTGAATTTATATCTGCATTTATGTAAGCTATTAATGGAATTTGTCTGCAATCACATTGTCAGAGCTCTGGCCTGGACCTCTTTGCTCACTGAAGACTTTACTGTTGATTGAACCCTCCACTGAAGTTTACAAAGATATCTGCATCATCTCTAAAGAAATTTTCCTCTGTCCTGCTAGCTTCTCCATCTCATTTCACTGTTTCATCTGTTAATAATGACTTATCTCTACCTACTGATTCTGTAATATCTCTCAGCCTCCTTCAACCCCCTAACTTGTTCCTGGAAATATTGGCAATTACCAACACATCTTCAGGCCCCTAATTTGTTCCTGGAAATCTTGGAAGTTACTTGGAAAGCTATCTTTCTTCCAAGAGCTATTAAACATACAAGTTTCAATTCTATCATACCAATGTTATAATCATCAGTAGTTGAGGTTTTGGTAAGACTCAGAAGCTATAATTAACTCTGTCACCAAATCTACTATTTTGCAGAAATAGTTACCCATGTTCTTCTTGTGCTTTTGTGACCTCCAGCCACCCTTAACATTCCCATCCTGATTCAGCTCCTTAAGATATGAGTTCCCTTGCCCTGAGACATATTTGGGGGGGATGTATTAGATATTTATTGCTGTATAACTATCACCAAAATGAAGCAGTTTAAGACAAGACATATTGATTAGCTTATAGACTTTTGGGGAGTAAGAAACCTAGAAGCAGCTTATCTGGGTGGTCCTGGCTCAGAATCTCTCGTGACATGGCAGTCTACCTGTCAGCAGGGTTACAGTCATCTGAAGGCTTGACTGGCTCTAGGGCAGGGATCTGGGGCTGAATAATCCTTTGTTGCTAGGAGATTTCTTCACCAGGATAGGATATTTAGCAGCATCCATGGCTTCTACTCTCAAGATGTCAACAGTACGTCCCCTCCCAATTGTGGCAACCAACACATGAACAGAAATCCCTGTCTCCCAGGCAGCAAAGTCACCCCTAGATGAAAACAACTGAGTAAGCAACTATACTTCAATACAAATAAATATTTTAAAAATCTGGATATTATTAGAAATAGCTGGTTAATATATAATTTAAGAAGGACTCCTTTGTGACTGCATCACAACTTAAAATATATAGCAATAAATAAGATATCCTTAGATCTTGCATTTTAAAAACTATAAATATTTACTAAGAAAAATAAATCAAGAAGAGCTTTGCAATATTTTTAAATGGGTGGAAGAAATATTATAAATATGCAAAAATCTTTCAACAAATTTGAATAACCACTCTAATGGCAGCAAGCAAGGAAGAACTAAAGAGATAGTGAAGAACAGGAAAGCCTGAGGTGCTGCAGTCAATGGGGTCACAAAGAATTGGGCACAACTGAGCTACTGAACAACAAGAATCAGTTAGAGAGGGCTTCTCAGGTGGTGTTGTGGTAAAGAATCTGCCTGCCAGTGCAGGAGACACAGGTCTAATCCCTGGGTCGGGAAGATGCCCTGGAGTAGGAAATGGCAACCCACTCCAATATTCTTGCCCGGAACACTCCATGGACAGTGGAGTCTGGCAGGTTACAGTGCATGAGGTCGCAAAGAGTTGGGCACGACTGTGTGACTAAGCACACACACATCAGTTAGAGGTGTTTGTATGCAAATTTGAGCAAAAGCTTCTCTTGTCAGAGGTGGAAAAGGGTCTGAAAGAGTTCTTTCCCAGTGTGTGGACTTGAAATGTCTGCATCTGAATCATTGGATGAAATGTAGAAATTATGCACAGTCTGGACAGTCTCACCTATCTGTGGGTGGGGTGTCAGCATCTGCATTTTTTTTTTAATTTAAATTTATTTATTTTCATTGGAGGCTGGTTACTTTACAATATTGTATTGGTTTTGCCATACATCAACACGAATCCGCCACTGGTGTACGTGTGTTCCCCATCCTAAACCCCCCTCCCTTTTATAAAAGCTAAACAATTACTTAATATTTGGTTTTCCTCTCAATAACAATATCAAATAAACGATTATATGATTATGGAGATATTCTTCTGGAATTCTAAGAGAAACAAAATTCTGTATCAGACTCTGCCTCTGAAAATGATGTGACCAGTTAATGACTGCTACATAAATTAAAGTAGATGCAGGGCCCAGCAATTAATGTTCTGAATCTTACAGTGGCCATGATACTCAAAGGCAGAATCACTGGAGACGTGCCCAACTATGAACACACCTTCTCACCAAAATTTGGACCTCACGTATGTGACTTCCTTTTTATTAGCTAGTGAGACAGAGATGACTCTCTCATGCTGACAGAGGGAGGTAACACAAGCAACACCAGGCATTTCGCTGCTGTTGTTGTTACTGCTTTTAATGAAATATTATAAATCAAGAGACAGCATATTAAATACCAGACTGTTTTAAAGGAACTAGTAGCTCTCTGGGAGTAGATATCAGCTCCCAGTGTAGCCCAGGGCCAATATCCTCATATACAAGTAGTCCAGGCAAACTCCTAAGTCAAGGTTGTTAGAACAACACTAAGGGTTGGGTATATACTGTACATCCTGAAATGAAAACACACACACACACAGAGACATCATGAAGTTGCAGAAGTTTGGAATTTGGCAAAGTAGATCATACCAGTTTGTTCGTTTTTTTTAATGTGTTGAGCTCCATGTAATCTCAGGGTACTACCTCATCCAATGCTTATGTGGTTTGATTCACTGAACAGGGTTAATTTTCTGGGAATTTTTGGGCTTAGTTGAGTCTTTGAGAAGCTTACAGGGATGTAATGTGCTTGAAAGATATTCTTGCACTGCAAATGTCCACCATCATCTCAATGAGGTCATCTGTGGGTTAGACTAAAAAAAGCGTTTCTACTAAGAATTGCAAAATACTCTCAGCACATAACCAGGCTATGCAGTCTCCTGTACTATGAACTTTGGCATGGTTTCTAGCAGCTTAAGGCTGTGTCCCTAGGATGAACCCAGCCCCCCTTAAAATGCCTGTCTAAGAAAACTCAATGATGCTAGGAGAACTTATTTATCTGTTCTAGTCAAAACATAAGAATAGGCTGATAGGCCTCTGAACTCCCATTAGAGTAGATAGTTGAGAAAGCTTCTAATTACAGAGCTCTACCTCGCCTTAGATGGACTTACATCTTGGTAAACCTGTCAAAAATTGAAAATACTGTAAGTCAAAAATGCATTTAACACACTTTACTTGAGGAATGTCATAGCTAAGCACAGCCTATCTTAACCGTGCTCAGAATGCTTACATCAGCTCACAGTTGGGCAAAATCATCTAACATCAACCCTATTTTATGATGAAGTGTTGAATATCTGATGCAATTTACTAAATACTATACTAAAGGTAAACGAACAACTAAACAACAATCCAAATGGTTGTATGGGTGCAGAATGGCTGTACGTGTTTGAATTGCTTCTTTTGTGGTTGACAGGTAACTGTGGCTGGTTGCCATTGCCCAGTATCAGGACAGAGTATCTTACTGTATATTTCCAGCTTGGGAAAGACCAAAATTCAAAATTCAAAGTAAAATTTCTTTTGAATACACATCACCTTCACACCATCCTAAAGTCAAGAAATTTTAAGTCAAAACATTGTAAGTCAGGGAACATCTGCAAATCTTTCATCTGCCCTTTGAGATGTAAATCTACTACTTAAACAGTCTTCTCAAAGACTGAGGAGCCTTCTCTCTTTCAGATGCAAACATTCAAGGAAATAGCTCTTCTCATTCCTTTGGGAAGGTAAGAGCCTATCCTTGTGGGCACCTTGCTCTAACTCTTAGCACTTCCTGTTTTTAAAGACAGAAAATTTGTTTTCCTCCAGACAAGTGTCACACCCAGATGGCCCAGTTACATGGACCAAACCACCTCCTGCTTACTGCCCTTCAGTGTCTTTCCTTCAGAATATCCTAGCATTTAAAAAGGCTCCATGTCGTGGCTATTGTAAATAGAGCTGCATTCAACACTGGAATATATGTGTCTTTATGAATTATGGTTTTCTCAGGGTAAAGGCCCAGGAGTGGGATTGCTGAATCATATGGTAGTTCTATTTTCAGTTTTTTTAAGGAACTTCCATACTGTTCTCTGTAGTGGCTATATCAATTTACCTTCCCACATGTAGTGCAAGAGGGTTCCCTTTTCTCCATACCCTTTCCAGAATTGTTTGTAGATTTTTTGATGATGCCAATTCTGACTAGAATGACATAATACCTAACAGAGATCTTAGCTTGGTACTCTGGGATGACCTATAGAGTGGGATGGGGGGTGAGGTGCAAGGGAGGTTCAAGAAGGAGGGGATATACATACACATACAGCTGATTCACTTTGCTGTAAAGCAGAAACAAACACAACATTGTAAAGCAATTATACTCAAAAAAGAAAAAAGAAAGTTTCCTGCCTTTTAGTCTGGTGAAGCTCAGCTCAGTTTCCATAGGACTCTTCCCTGCTGCAATAAACACTGTTATATTTATCATATACAACCAACAAGGACCTACTCGATAGCACAGGGGTTTCTGTTTAACATTCTTTAACAACCTAAATGGGAAAAGGATACATGTATATGTACAACTGAATCACTTTACATACACTTGAAACGAACAGAACGTCATTAATCAACTAGACACCAATATAAAATAAAAATAAAAGAAAAATCTGTCTTGGCGGCCTTTAACCAGTGCCCATCTTTGTTTATCTTTGACAGCACATTTACTCTAACGGGAAGTTAAGTCCTGTTTGTCTTATTACACTTGAAAATCAAGGGATAGGTTATGGTGTCCTTCTAAAAAAACCGTGTATATAAACCACACATGAACAGTAATAATGTTAAACTTCATATGGGCTCTGTATTCCCAGAAGTTGGGACGCAGTGAAGGTTGAGAATTCCCCCCTCTCCATTTTCTTTTTCGTTCCTAAAAAATGAGAAATGGCTAACTGCACATGACCACCCTGTGTTTGCATATTGCAAGATAAGACCCACTCCAAGATGACATCTGTCCTCATTACTTCCATAGACTTCATGATGATTTCCTTGTCGACTGGCCTCTATACGACTACAGCCACATTCTTCTCTGAGTTGTGCTTCAAAGGATAAGTTCAGCTGCAGAGCCTAGAGGTGGCTGGGATGGGAGGAGGAGAGGAACACACATCCCAGCTCCCAATACTACTTACTGCCTGGTTCCCTCCCACTCTTTGTTATCAACAATTGTTTCTTTCCCCTCTGTTATATGTAAAAGTGTCATTATAAGCACTATTTTAATATTCCCCAAGCCTCATTCCAGCCAAACTGTAAACCTTAAGCCCTGATTTTATAGAAATTTTGGAGCAGACAATGAACTATGTTTAAGTTGCATTTTGTTGCAAGATGACAGCTTTTACCGCCAGGTGCTACAGCTGAGGGAAGGGGTGTTGCTCCGTGAGACAGGAAAACTCTCACAGAGGAAATGGATGGGAAAAATCAGAGAGACTTTGAGGCACAGCTCAGCACAAGACTTATTTGCCTGTTTATTTATTTTTTTTAATGTACAACCATGAAGGGTTGCAAACTTCTTTTGCAGCCTTAGTAGAAGACTCAAGGAGAGGACTGTAAAAAGTATCAGTATTTTTTAAAAACTCTATTTTCACATATTCTGTAAGCTTTGCTTTGCCCTGAATTTGTGTACTGGCAATCAGAAAAGGAAGTAGCGCAGACAATAGAAATATATTTTCTCATGTGGTGATGGTGGAGGCAGGAAGAGTTTTATGCACTGAACAGTAACTTTGGAGCAACTATAGATGAATAATTTCTGAAAAGAGCTGGAACAATGATGGCAGGCTGGGCTATAAAAATAGATGAGAAGGATGAGCAGACCATATAGGTATGGCATGTTAAGGCAAGTAATAATTCTGACCGGGCCAGGACAGTGACTTTCACCAGCTACTTCAGGAATAAAAAAAATTCAGTGATGTGTTTCATCTAGTTTTTTGATCTGGTACACAGATAGAATAATCCCACACCTTGCCAAAGATGCTGGAAAAATTATTCTTCTCTAGCTGTGAGAGGTCTTGAGTGAAGTAGAGCCTTCAATTACAAGTGAAAAGCTTTTCAATCATGGTTCAAATGTTGGTAAAACCACGTAGATGAGATATGTCTAAGAGTATTTGAATTTAGATACTTCTAATTTAATAATTTTGTTATGGCACCTCCAATTCATTAAAATAATAGGGAGAAACAGGGAGAATATGAAAACACATGGCAGAGAAATAGAAGTCATATCAGTTTTATTATGATATCAATAGGCTCTACTAAAACTTCAAATCTATTATTTTGGATTGAGAGGAAAATATGCAGGATTCATTTCATCATATTAAGCCTATCTGGAAAAAAAAAACAAAAAACCAACAACAACTTGGTTGAATTCTTTCCTTTATCCTTGTTTATGTCCAATAAGGGAAAAATTGTGTTTCATTGGGAAACACATTGTTTTTTTTAGCACACTTCTGCAATTCCTGATTCTGTGGGGGTTGTTTTACAGCTCTGTAAATTTGCAGATAACTAATGGCAATACAAAATGATTCTGGTTTGTAAGCATGCACATTTTGTCCTGTCTGGTAGAGGTTCCATTGATTTTCCTCACTCATTGTGGAAGAAACTAGCTTTACTTCTACTTGCTATTTATTTCAATACTAATTATAAATATGTTCCTTTGTTCTCCCAACTGGTTGTAAAGTCTCACTAGTTTCCTCATTAACAAGTTAAATAAGAATGTTAACAAGTTGAAAATCATGATTTTACCTTATTTTACAAATTATGGCTAACAGCACAAAACCTAATTAAGCAACAGTTTTAAACAGTAGAAAGGAAAGGCATGAGACCTCAAACTTTAACAAAAATAAGCAGAGATAACAGTTGGTTGGAAGCAGAAACTTTCTAGTTATATCTGATTTAGGAAGTGAACATCTTAGAAATTTAATAACTATGCACATAGAAAAGAAAGCCAAAAAGAAAAAAAAAAAAAAAAAGGATTCCTATATGTAAATGAAAAGCATCAGGAATTGAAGGAATTTAGGTACCCTCTGAAGATGGAGTAGAGTGGAAAACATGGTGGCTTAAAGCTTGTGAAAGGAGAATGGGATAAATCGCCCCTAGTCTCAAGGAAAGCTCTTCTGCTGGCTTCTAGAAAGCTGGCACCCAACCACATAAGGCAGAAGACTGGAAGATTTATTCCTGTGGAAGCTGATCCACCAAAGAGGAAAGACCTGCTGCTGCTGCTGAAACCCAACTGACTCTACATACAGAGCATCCAATCAGTTCTTTTAGTAATTTTATATACAAATGATTAATCAAGGATCAGACATTAGAGAAATTCTCCAATGAGAAAGAGAGATGGAGAGGCGAAAAAACAAATTAAAACAAAACAAAACAGAAATAGAGGAACTAAATGAGGGAGGCAGTTAACTGACAAATAGGTGAAACCTGAGATTATCACTGAAGAAGGAAATGGCAACCCACTCCAGTATGCTTGCCTGGGAAATCCCATGGACAGAGGAGCCTGGTGGGCAACAGTCCACGGGATCACACAGGGTTGAACGCGACTGAAGCAACTTAGCGCAAGAGGAGATCAGGGACATAATGGAGAACACAAATTGCACACAGAATGTTTGAATATAGCAACAGAATTATTTCACTATAATGAAAAAGGTAGATTATTTAATAACTGGAGTTTGGAAAACTGATAGGTTTGGAGAAAAATGCAGTAAATTGGGACACACAAATTCGAAATGGATTCAAGTCGTTTCCAAGGTGATACACTTTATAGGTCTTAGACCTTACGATCCACTTGATGTGCACGTGTGCGCTCACTCACTCAATTGTGTCAGACTCGAGGTGACCCCAGGGACTGTAGCCCATGAGGCTCCTCTGTCCATGGGATTTCCCAGGCAAGAATACTAGAGTGGGTTGCCACTTCCTTCTTCAGGGGTCTTCCCGACCCAGAGACTGATCCCGCATCTCTTGCATCACAGGTGGATTCTTTACTGTCTGAGCCACCAGGGAAGACCTTCAAAGAGCTTTGCTAGGTTACTGTTCATGTCATGGGATACTTTGGCAATCATATCCTCAAAGATTATTCTGTTATAAGAAAGAAGAGTCAAGATCTGAACATATACTGTTTGGTTGCCCCATGATTAAGGAGATAACAGATAGAACAAGATAAAAAACTCCATGAGTTTTTTAGAAACCATGAATTGATTCACAAGCACCCTGCGATGACACACAACACATTTTTTGGATTGTGAATCCATGGATTTTAAACACATTTAATGTGTTTGGATTGATTACAGCTTATTAACTTAATGCTCAAATTGTCTGACATTAGGCCAGTTGGATTCTGACTCTGCTGTAGCTTTAGCTCTAAACTAACTTGTGGATACTCTTAATGGGCTCTTGTAGTTTCTGGTTTCCTTACTACCTGCCACTAGAATATTTCAGACTCATAATTAATAACACTTAATATATTTAAGTGAATATGACATATACGGCAACATAACCTAAGACTTCAATTTTGTAAAAGAAATACACACACAGTTCACGGATATGAGCCTAGGAGACCAAATGAAAAATTCCAAAGCATTAACATAGGTTTGCTCTGATTTATAATGATTAACAATGATTTTATTTTCATATTTATAGGTACCCATATCTTATGATAAGCATGTTACTTCAAGGAAGGAAAGTCAGACTGAAAAATAAAAACAGTTCAGATGTTGTAGTAAGGATTTTGTATCATGGCAAATAAAATTACCATAACTATTCCTGTTAAATCATACAAGCTGTCCTTGAAAGAATAATAAACATGAATTAATTGATATTTGCAAGGAACTTTAAAAATAATAGGTCTGTGTGGTATTATTCCATTTAGTTTATGACATATTAATAATGCATTTTATTTATTTGGCATTTTAAATAGAGCTTAATGAATTAATAAACATAATATCCAATCATGTTTAATGAAGACTTTTCAAATGACTCATCTAAATGATTCTGTTATAATTTTTGTAATAATAATTGCATTTATCACTTTTATTTCATTTGTTCCTTGAAATGTATTTTGCAAATACCAAGTTATTAAATACAGCTATCTTAGGTAAAATGAAATAAAGCTATCCCTGCTCTATTTCTGTTAATAGTCTGGTCTAGACAAAAGGTGAGCTGAACAATCTGCTTTTTTCAGTTTCTAGAGGAAACTTACTACTATGTGATTTTGGATTTGAGTTCTAGATTAAACATTGGTAGGGCTCAGAAAATGATTTTAAGAAATGTCATGGCAATGTAAGTAAAACTTCTCTAATTTTCAATGGTAGCACTAAAAAGTCCAGGACTTCTGGCAGCTTTAAACAATTTCACCAAAAATTGAGACATATATCCCCAAATTCTTTCAGCTAAATATCCCATTGAATTTCTACAAAGGTTGTGACTGGCAGGTATTGTGACTGCCTTCATAATTACCAGTCTGCTCTTTAGATAGGTAAATGACATATCCTACGGTCAACTTAGGGGGTCTTCATACATAAAGATACACTGAGTAGCTTATTCGATATGATATTTGCATAAGAAGACAACATAATTCAAGGGAATGACTCCAAATAAAATATTTCATTATGACCGGCTTACCAAGGTAATAGTTATATGATAATAATAAAAATATAAAAAAGTCTGGTGTCAAGAGTCCCTTAGTGTATGATTTTGGATATTCAGATCGCAAGTATCTGGCAAGAAATCATCCACAGCAATGGATATAATCCAATTTTTGCCAGAATATGGTAATACCAGCTGGGGTATTAGTCACAATTCATTTCAGCTTCCAGGTCAGAGTGGGCAAATGCAAGCCTGCGTTAATAATAATTGCCTTTAATAGTGAGTGTTTTAAAGATTTTCAAAGTATTTCCAAGGACACAGTGCAATATAATATTTTACTTTTCATGAGTATTTGTATTCAAAACAGAACCAAACTCCAAAGTTAAGTCCATCTAATTGTTTTATGCTTGGACTAATTCCAAGTCTCCAACCTAGATGTAATATATCATATACTGCATAATCAATTTCACCTTTGAACGTGGTGTGGAAAATGGGTATGTTGCTACTATTAACCATTATGAAAGAACTGCACAGTCAGCATCTATAGAAAGAGCATGTCATCCCAGAATAGCACCTGTAATGTGATGCCTGCACTTAATTCAGCATTTTATCTTTTCCCACTTCTATTTTTTTCCTAATATTAAAGCAACTCCAAAGCTACAGGAAAGTTGCCATAACAGAAGAAAGAATACTTTTTTCCCTGAAAAATTTGAGAGGAAGTTGCTGACATGCTCTTTGCCACCCTCAAGCACTTTACTGTGTTACTGACAGACAAGGGCATTTTTGTACATACCATAACATAGCTGGAAACATTAGCTGGATAATTTGCTACATTATCTTCTAATCCACAGACATGATTCAAGGTTTACCAGTGTTTGCAACAACTGTCTTTTGTAACAAAAAGGCCTAAGTCAGAATTAAGTATTGCACTTAACTGTCATACTTCTTTCAGTTTTCTTCAGTCAGGGACATTTCTTCCATTTTTCCTTAACTTTCAAGACATTGACACTTCTGAAGATTTCAGGCCAGTTATTTTATACAATATCTCTCAATCTGCGTTTTCCTGATGTTCCCTCATGATTAGATTCAGGTTATACATTATAGATGGATGTAACTTCCTATTTCTCTGATTACATCCTATAGGGTGCTGAATTTGTCCCAATTGCTAATGATGTTCACATTGATTACTTGATTAAAATGGTGCACAACAGGCTTCTCTACTGTAACTTTACTCTTTCCTTTTGTGATTAAAAATATTTTGTGAAAAGTCATTCTAAAACTATATAAATATCCTATTCCTCATCAAATATTTAAACGCCAGTTATTTATATCAGAATAGATTCAATTTTTTTCCTATTTTATTCAATGAGCTACTATCTATTATTATCACCCCACTCCTCATCCCTTTGGCTCTGACATCCAATACAAAGAAGCCCCCCTTCCCACTGTATGAACTCCTTTCCACTTGTGCTCCAAAACCCAACCTTAGCCCACTGTGGTGCCCCCTCCCCCAACCATCTTGGACAGGGCCGCATACTTTGCCCTGCTCCAACTGAAGGTTTCAGAACAGAATCATTTGAGAAAGGAAGGGAAAGATGAGAAAGTTCCAGTTTTGTTTTGTAATGCTCATGTAGTTACTCTACAAGTAATACTATGTAGGTCTAGTCTGTTGTTTGAAGGTAACAGTTTTTACTCCTGGGATTGGCGTCATATGTGTATGGAACAATTCAGAGACTATGAGGGAGTGTAAAGTGCAGCCAAGAAGGGACACGCTCTCCACCAGAAGACAGACCGTGAATCCTGCCCTAGCACAGAAACCTGTTTTATCTGGGCTTCATATATGTGTCCAACAGAAGGACACTTCCTCAGCTCTAGAGTCTCCTCAGAAGACAGAGACAGGATCCCTCTTGGGGGATAAGAAACACCCCAATGTCTCCAACAAGGGCATGAATTTCTACAGAATCTCAAGAAAGCCTTTCAAACAAGAATATGGGTTCTTACCCAAGGAAAATGCAAGATAAGATAGAATCACTGGACAAAGGAGAAGATAAGGGTCAAATGAAAGCCACAGTTAGGGACTCTGAAGAGGTTAAGACTCAATGCACAACCATAGCCTCTCCTAAGATTCATGTCCCTGAACTGTTTGGGGTTTGTTGCACATAAAGTCATAAAATGGAAGTCCTGATCTTATGATCACCTTGATATATATCAAAGATGTACATATTCATTTTAATTTGGTTAAGATGCAAATCCTGTACCAGTTCAGATCTTCCAGGGCACAAATGAGCAGAACGTGACTGACCCCATCCTTTTTCTTCAACTCAACTCACATTTATATTATAGAAAGGTGCCTGTGATTGCTTCTCTTTTCTATCCCCTATGATGCGTAACAATGTAACATTTTAACATATAGCACTCTACACACCCTCCATCTGCTCTGCATACTAAAGACAAATGAGTAATTAAAGATGTGTTGATTAACAAATGTGAAATATGTTCTGTTTTCATTTAGTGGTTTCTTAACACTTTCTCCAAAGTATTTTGCACTGATCAATGTTTGATCTTCTTTTTAGGATAGAATATCAGGCTGATTTCTGCCAGACTTAATGAGTATATTCCTCTCAGTAAGATATTTTCATATTTTGAAAATCATATTTTTTGAAATCATTTTCATATTTTTGAAAATCAAATTTTTTTTGTATTTTGAGATTCTTATATATTGAGGGGAAATTATGACTCTCTTCTGGGTCCATTTCATGGTGGGTGGGGGAACTGAAATCTACTGAAGAAGCCTATTTTATTTCAACTTTCTATATGTATGTCACAGTTTGAATTGAAATTAGATATTCTGTTTTAAACACCTATAAATATGGGAGGGATTTCCTGGTGGCTCCGATGGTAAAGCATCTGCCCTCAATGCGGGAGACCCGGGTTCGATCCCCGGGTCGGGAAGATCCCCTGGAGAAGGAAATGGCAACCCACTCTAGTATTCTTGCCTAGAAAATCCCATGGATGGAGGAGCCTGGTGGGCTATAGTCCATGGGGTCACAAAGAGTCAGACACGACTGAGCAACTTCATGGATAAATATGGGAAGATCACAATTTCCCATTGAAGAAAAGAATAATAAAGGAACACCATAATTTTCTTCTTTCCAAAGAAGACAATAATAATAAAGGGACTCCATAATTTGTTTTATGTGTAATACATACATACTTATGTATGCTTCTGCTGATGTTTAGTCCCTAAATCATGTCCAACTCTTTGCAACCCCTGGACTGTAGCCTGCCGGGCTTCTCTGTCTATGGGATTTCCCAGGCAAGAATACTAGAGTGGGTTGCCATTTCCTTCTCTAGGGCATTTTCCCAGCCCAGGGCTTGCAGGCAGATTCTTTACCACTGAGCCACCTAGGAAGCCCATACTGACATATTGAGAGTGAAAGTATTTGTATATATAGTTTTGCATATGCATTGCCAGGCCTTGCTTTGTATCTTGCTTTACACTGATCACCCAGCTATGACTCTCCAGTGCACTGTTGCCATAAGCAAGACAGCTCCACCATTACCTTGAGTATGACTCATTTGTGGGCAAGCCCTCCTATAATTTCGAGGAATTATCTTGACTCTTAGTCCAATATACTCAGATGATTCAACACCAAACAGCCTTACTACTAATGCATCAGCAACCAATTGTGTGTTATGACCATTCTTCATTTCTGCCCAAGTTCCAATCACTGTGGTTTTGTTACCAGTATTTTTCACTATCATTCTTAAACAACCTAACTAGAAATGCAGCTTTTCTAGGATTGAACTCCTGCTTTTTTCTTGCCAGTTCTTCTTTTACAATTAAGAGCAACATTCACCAAAAGGTATTTAAGCTGGATTATGCTCGTTAGCTTCTCTGTGTACTTGATCTATGCTCAAATCAGTTTGGGAAATATTGACCACTACAAACTCGCCTTGTAAATTCACAGTACATATTGGTACATTAATAAGTCCAAAGAGCTCCTCTCCCACCCTGAGCCATAGCCTCCATTTTCCTAATAACATATATGCAAAGAATGGTCCATGAACACTTTGGATAAGCTGGTTAAAAGTTCTACATTTTTATAAACACCAATCTGCTGAAATGTTTTTGATGCTTGCATATCTGAATGTTTCCATTTCCAGTTCTCTGGGCCATATTTCAAATCTTTATTGGACCTCAGTAATACTAATTATCTCTATAAAATGCATCTATTCCTACTCTTCTCATTCCCTGGGCAATGGTTAATGGTGCTTCATTTGTCTATTTTTACCCACCTTCTCAACTTTATTAGAGTATCTGGGTGTTGTGTTGGGTTCCTGCACTGGTCCATTGACTTGTGAATATGTCATACAACTTGACCTACAGGACACAGTGGCCTATCAGCTCAGACACTGCCACTTACTAACCAAGAGCTAATCCCTTCATTGCTTTGCTAAGAGAAACTTGGTTTTGTTTATAATGATACTGGGCTCAGTCTGGATACAATTAATGACTGGTTTAAACAAGTCATGAAGATTCTAATCTTTGATGCCCCTTTTTGCCACTAAATATATTTATGTCACTCATTTCCAGTAAATGCACTGTAAGAAGCCTTCTCTAAAGTTTCCAGAAAACAGTATTCTCCTAACAAAATGAAACCTCCTCTGCCCTGAATTTTTTTCTTTCTTCCTTAAACACAGTTACATAAAGATGTGACACTTGGAGCTGTAATAGCTATCTTGTGATCATGAGTTGATAAGCCTGTGAATGGCAGAGTGAAAAGACAGAATGAGTCTAAGAATTTAATGACACTGATGAGCCACCACATTCAAGACAAAATAAGCTATATCAAAGTATCTCAGCTACAGGTTTTCTGGTATTGCAGCCAAAAGCATTCCTAACTGGTGTAAGTTTCCCTCAATTAACTGTAACAATATCTTGCACAGAGCAAAAGCTGAATTAGCTGTATTAAATTTAACCAGTCATAATCATCAAGAAAAAGATTAAACAAAATAAATAATAACAAAATAAGTTGATAAGAGCAGATGGCTTGTATTAGTATGGTTGAAAAGCAGTTTTGAGTCCATGAAATGTGACTCCCACTTTAATTGTTAGATTACAATGTAATATTATGTAGGCTTTCTTCTGAGAAGCTCACCACCTGACACAAAGGAATACACAAAGGGAAAACAGTCATATGTTATAAGTCTTTGTAAAAAAAATTTTGACAGTGAAACGTTCATAAAAAGTCATAAAAATATGATATTTGAACAGATCCTTGAAACATAAATGCTTTTAGTAAGAGAAAGTGTGACATCAAGGAGGTAGAGACATTGAAGAACATTCAAGGTAAAGGGAAAAACATACAGATGTAAAATCTCTTGAGTCCCCAGGTAAAACAGATGCCTCAAAGAAAGTCTCTGGATATTTTATCTAACTAAACATGAGCAAAGCATATCTCTAAGTCCTTGAAACAGTAGCTGCAGTGTATATACTATAGGCCTAGAGGCCATTTTTCATCAAGGGACATCCATCTGGTTTTTACGTTGATATTTCACTATGCACATTACTAGCACATGGGAGGAAATACACACTGAAATATTGAGAGATGCAAGGCCACTGATGGATTGAAACAAAAAATTATGTATTATCAATCGATTGATTCACAGATTGCAGATGGTAAAGTGAGGCAACATGTTATCAATAACTGATTCTATGTAAGAATATATGAGTGGTTCTCAAATGCTTTTATTTTTGCACCTTTGAGTAAGTTTGAAATCATTCCCAAAACAAAAGTAAAAAATGACAAGGGCAAATCCAAAAACAAAAACCCTGAACACTATCAGAGCTATAGCAAACTATCCTGTTTTATAAGAATTTTAAATCTAAAAGGAAATGCTAAACCAAAGTGGAAATTAGTGTTACTTGTTAATTGTGCTGTATGTGAAGACTAAAGAACAAGCTGAAGGCAGCTACTGATGCCTCCAGATACATGGGAGAAAAAGCTGAAGGGGAATTAGACATAGGAGCTTCAAACATCATTGTCATGATTATGTAACATTTATCTTTACCTTGAGATTATGGAGAATTCATACACCAAAAGGTTGATGCCTAGAAAACACACAGAACTGGAAGAGGAATCCCAAATTAGAACCAAATGTTCTCATGAGCGAAGACATGAGAAATATGGGGCATGGCAGATGCAGCGGCCCCAAACCCTCCAGTAAACCTCAGGAGGGGCTGTATCATATTTAGAAGATACCATAATCTCTAGCAGAAGCGCACTCCTGCATCTGTGGAATGTGAACTGGTGTCTGTCACACGGATTAATAACATTTCTTAGCCGACAGTAGGGACAGTTCTGGTCTGGCTCTCATTAGGGTGTTGGGAGGATTAATTAGCTGCTTTCTGCAAAGTGCTGCATGTTTGCTCTCTTCCTCAGGAGAAAGACTAATGAGTACCTCCCAGAATTTATCCTGAAGGGAAGGTTACAGTAACTACCGAAATCCTGCCTTGGAGAGGTGCTAAAAAGTCATGCACTGTATTTGCTTACCTGAATGCAATCTGAAAGCTCATTGTAACATTATACACCAAAACTTTGATTATGTTCATACCCAAAAACTCCATTCACAGTAGTACAAATCAAGGAATAAAAAAAGAGCTTCCAAGCTAAAATCTAGGTTTTAGGTGTTTTTTTGTTTGTTTTTGTTTTTTAGTAATAAAAATAATGGACGCAAACTTCATTGTCCGATAGGAAGATAGGAAGATAAATTAGTGTGTCTAGTTAAGGCGGTTGTTGTTCAGTTGCTCGGTCATGCCCGACTCTGAGACCCCATGGACTGTAGCCTGCCAGGCTCCTCTGTCCATGGGGCTTTCCAGGCAAGAGTACTGGCGTGGGTTGCCTTTCCTTCTACAGGGGAATCTTCCCGACCCAGGAAATGAACTCACATCTCCTGCAGGCAGATTCTTTACCACTGAACCACCAGTATTTTTAAAGAGTTTATATTATAAAATTGTATTTTAAAGGGTTTATAATAACCATGAGAACTGCCTTAGAATCAGTTGAAAATAAAATATAAAACTGGCTGCTAAAGCTATTTTTAACTAAAAATTCTTTCTTTGAAAAGAGAGGGAGGAACTACACCAATAGTATAAAGAGGTGCTGTTTGGACGATAGGATTGTAATTGACATATCCTGTTTCTACTTTTCTTTCTGGTCCAAATGTCTTAATAAGTTACTCTGACTATTTTTATTAAGGAAAAAAAAAAAAAAAAGAACAATAAGAACACCGTCCATTTTGTCTCTGACCACAGAGTCTGGCTATGTTCCTAAGTAGAAAGAGTTTCCATATTGCTATTATTTCTTAAGATTACTTCTTTCTTTGCTTTTCTTAGACTTGACTTTATGGCCCTTTGCAATTTCTTCTTGTTCGTATTCCTAATTAATACAAGATTTGGAGTTCAAATCTGCCAACGAAAAACTGTCACCTGCCATCTGCCTCTACAAGGATTAGGTCACTAGTCACTGCAGTAGCTGACCTTCAACATCTTCTGAAAGGAGTTCAGTGTGAGATCAGGAGGGAGGCCCTTTGTGCTGTAGGAAATACTGGCAGAACAGGCCCTGAGATAGATACTTTTAGGAGAAAAACTTTTAAGACCAATTACAGCATCTTCCCATATCTAGAAAAGCTCTACAATCATAAATGGTGATATATGCTCCTTGTAACCAACAGCCATCTTCTGCAAAAATGTGTATTTGAGTGCACATACCTCCTTTCCCAAAATCACATATATACTGACCTTCCTCCATGCCTCTTTGGAGCTATCTAGAATTCTGTCTCCCAGGATACAGTCCTCATTTTGCCCTGAATAAAACCTAACTCACAAATATAATATTGTACATTTTTTTTTTCCACTTGAGAAATCTTTCTGCTGAAATGTACACCGGAATAGGGCCATCCATTTGTGCTGGCTTTTGCTGGGGCTTTGGTTTGATTGTTACCAGTCTCCTCCCTCCATTTTCTGCTAGTAAAATAGGGTGATCTGTGGTTCCTGCTCTGTGGGTTCCTTTTGGCTTCATTTCCCAGAATCATGCAAAAAGCACTTCTTCCATTGGGACAGCTGGTTAAATACCTTTCACCCCATTTCTCGTCACTGACAAAGAGGGAATATTAATTTCAGACTACCTAGGAGGCAAAGACACTCTTGAGAAAATTGTTTTATTCTGTTTCTGTCCCCATTATCAAGCTGATCTTTGAGAATACTCTCAGTTTTTAATGTGATTAGTCACAGATAGATCTCTACTTCCCCCAGTTTTTAAGTCCTGAAATATAATGGAATCATGGTAGAGAGGAACTTTTAAAATCTACTTTTAGTTCAATTCCCCAATGCAAATGGGGATGCTCTTGGCAATATCCTCACCCAGGGATGGCTCGACAGATCTTTAACCAACTCCAGGATGCATCCACAGTAGGTATCTCATTACCCCATGAGGATGCCTTTTTAGGTGGGGGCAACTTGGTTGGGAAGTTCTACTGAGAAATGGAATGTTTCCTGCTATATCAGTAAACAAGGATGTCACAGTCACCAGCAATTGCAGCCACCACAGCTGGGCTGGTGAGCCCTGAGGGAACCCAGCAAGGGAGAAAAAACACCTGCCATCTAACAGCCATCAGATTGCAGCCACTCCCCACGGCAAGCCCTAAGGAAATTCAGGAATATGAAAACACAGGATACGGGCCGGCGATAGCTGAGGTGCATATAAAAATGAATGATTTCAGCGAACGCAGACTCTTGTGCCTTCCCAAACACAGAAAAGTGCTAAAGTCATTCAGCTTGACATAACTATTTTTTTAATTAACACTAATCTGTTAATGTTCCCAACCATGTGCCCTTTGTTGCAAAACTCCTGTATAACCTGGCCCCTCCTCTTGCTGCCTCAGAGCACTTTCTCAGAGCTTTCCAAATGCTGTTTCCCAAATGGCAGTCCTCATTTCAACCCAAGTAAAATTTAACTCACAACTCTTACACTGTGCACATTTTTTCAATACTTCCATAGACTGAAAGACTTTTGGCCCTCCTATATCTTCTGCTTATTGGTAAAAATTTCATTTAATAATTTATATATTTAAAACAATTTCTCTCTCACTGACCAGATTTGGGTCTACATGTTTTGGCCAGGGTTCTTAAGAAATTGGCTCTAGGAGGTAACATTAAAACGCACATATTCCTCAATTTATTGTTATGTTTCCAGCTCCAGCTTCCTAAAATCTAGACTGAGAAAATGTATTTGATTCATTGTAATCATGTGAATCCCTTAATAGGCTATGGGGAAGAGAGTAGATATTTTAGTTTTTCATAAAGTTTTCATAAAGCTCAAATGTTGGAAATTATTCTATAGGTTTATTGTCCTTTTGAGTTCCCATTCGACATTCCAAGAAAAAGGCTGCACAGCCTCTACTATTCTCTTGAGTCCTCCTCCCTAATGTTAGTATGAGTGTTAAATGCCATATCTTTCAGTATTTTTATTCTTCCCAACTATAAAGCAGAGCTTTGCTATCCCCATTCAATACCAATAAAGTAATTTTCAGACAGGCTAAACAGCTAAACCTCATGGGAAACATCATGGGAAGACAGCAGCAGGGCTAGGGTCCCAACTCAGCATCAAGAGTCCTAAATAAAACTCCTGTGCCCTTTCAAGTACACTCCTCGACCATTTTAGGTTCTTAATAACAAGCCAGATCTATTTCTCTTGTTTTTCCTGCACAAAATAAGCCTCATTTTTATGCCACAAAACAGCTGTTCAAATAACTGAACTACAGTAGTCACTAATGTCCCCAAAGATTCCTGTATACTCTCTTTTTTCAATTCTTCGAGATGACAGAAATTTCAGTTTCTTGTCTGTGCTGCTCATCACTTCTGAGTGCTGCCCAAAGGGTGCCTAGAACTCAACAAGATGTTACAGGTGAGTATGGGGCAGTGTGTGTGTGGAACCACTACTTTCCTTGCAATAAAGTCAGTATTCAAGCTCAGCTCAAGGCAGTAGCATCACCAGAGGGATGGGCAGGAGAAACCATCAGGGGTCCCATCCTGTTTGGACTAAGATTATCATTAGATAAGCTAGAAGTGAGTTTTGAGTCATGGCTTGAATGATGGACGAAATGTATAGGGTCTTGGAGGAAGAAATAAGTGTGAACATACATTTGGCACTTGTGTTAAAATAATTTCAAGACCAGGACACTGTCTGTGGGCTTTTCTGGAAAAGAAAGGTAACTTTTTGTGAATGTTCTGGGAAACAGGCTTTAAAAAGATTCTTTCAGTACAAAATCATTTGAATATGTGAAAAAGTTTATTATTTTGATTCCAAGAAACTGCATGCCATTTGACTTCAAACATGTATTTTTTCCCAGTGTACTACTTTTTTATTCTTTTATTTTTTCTACAGCAAAAATAGGCCAATGTAATTTTTCCCTGTTCTTCCTTTCACATTGTTGACCACATGCAGTCAAGATGCTAATTACAACCATTTAATTTAAATGCCAAGTTTGCCCTGAAATATATGCCTGGTAATTTTGCAAAATTACTGCTGGGCATGGAGGATGCACAAGATATGATCAAATAACAGGCATTTTGCTTAAAATGATTTAAAATGGAGAACTCCAGCATTTTCAGCTTCTATGCCTGGTAGAGTACATTGAGTGTGTGCAGGAGGGTAACCATGGCTGGAAATGCACTGATGAAGGCAAAGTTCAGCTCCAATGGTAGAGTCCAAAAACCTACTAAGGCTCCTCATTTTAACTGTGGCATAACAGTCAGAACTTTTGTCAGTAGCAGCCTTATAAAAATATAATCACTACAGAGTTATTAAACTATGATGAATAGCAGTATGACCAAACAGCAGCTAAACCAATCTTTGAATTGTCTTCTGTCTTTCTCAAGGTAGCTGGTAATAAAATAAATGTGCATAATACAAGGGAACTAAGCAGTATGGGGGAGAAGGCAATGGCACCCCACTCTGGTACTCTTGCCTGGAAAATTCCATGGATGGAGGAGCCTGGTGGGCTGCAGTCCATGGGGTCACTAAGAGTCGGACACGACTGAGTGACTTCACTTTCTCTATCACTGTCATGCATTGGAGAAGGAAATGGCAACCCACTCCAGTGTTCTTGTCTGGAGAATCCCAGGGATGGGGGAGCCTGGTGGGCTGCCGTCTATGGGGTCGCACAGAGTCGGACACGACTGAAACGACTTAGCAGCAGCAAGCAGTACGGGACTATGCCAAAGATACAGTAAAACTGACACCAATAGCTCAACGTTGAGTCTGATAGAGAATTTCCTAGTATTGGCAGAACCTAGCAAAAAATGTCTTAAGGAATGAGAATGAGCAGGCCTCAGTTCTTGACTGTCATGAGTCAAGAACTGGTTGATGTCAACTGATGTAAAGTTTAATATTCTGGGAATAAATGGGTTTAGAAGTTAGTCTATTTGGAGATGTGGTGAGGTGGAGTGATAACTCGAAAGAAGGAGTTACCAGTTAACTGGATGGAGGAAGACTCATACTAAATTCTCCCTAATCTCCTTTATAACTCTTTTAATCTATGATTTTTAAAGTCAATGCTCTTCACTCAAGTGAATTCATTTTTATAGACCAAGGAAAGAATTTTGAAAATGATTTATGTGCATGGGGATATTTCTTTATTCCTGTTTTTTTGCATACTTTCCCTGATAATAATGGAGGCTGTGGGTTACTGAAGAAGTTCACAACACTCTTCACTGTCACTATGGAAGCCTTTACTGGGCTCCTCCCCTCTCCAGGGCACACACATATCTCAAACATTCCCAGGATTCACACAGTTTGCAGATTACCCACTGGTATATTTTGGTCCTTTTTCTTTTTCATAACTTTATATTTTGAATAATCTCACAAAGAAAACTGCTGGAGTCCATCAAAAATATATAATCAATTCACAAGTGTTGATTCATTATCTACAACTTGCAAAGATCTCCTTTTCAGATAGCTGATTCACAGTGTAAGTAGAGTCATTCAACCACTGACGGTAAGTCTGAGTGAACTGGTGATGATGAAGGCCCCTAATATAGCACCCATCAGTTTCAGCGATGTGAATGCTCCATCTACAGAAATCATCATAGACTCAGCTGTATCACTAAGACAGTATATTAAAGCCAGTGAAGGACAGAATGAAAAGTCCAATCCAATTAGCTTTGCAATGGTGTTTATCACCTATCAGGATGCCCATAATTTCCAATGCATATTTGACAACCTCTACTTTCTCTTCCTTATCTTGTGAGCCCAAACATGTCACAATAAGGAAATTGAAAATTCACATTTGCATGGTCCCCTTTTGCATCATCATTGCTGCTACAGTGATAACACATTTCACCATTTATACATATTGTGACCCTATTAAGTAACATTCAGAATGTTTTACTCTTTAATTCAGAAATGCTTTTGACATACCATGCATCTGCCACCAGCTCAGATAAGACTGAGGAGAAATGGCTGGGTTAGTGGTGCATGAAATCTAACTGAATGGCTTGGAACTCTTACAGTTACATCTGCTCTGCTTTGCAAAGACCAGATAGATAGAAAACAAGGATGGAGGGTGAAACACTCAGTTTCTAAAGTGCCCAAGCAAAACTGGGCCTTTTGTTTAAAAGGATCACCTTAGACTAAATGCTTGCTTCCAAGGATGCGATTCCATGTTTTACAAAAATTATTTTTAGACATTGGTCTTTCTGTATTTCTATTAAAAAATGGAGTATTTCTTGTTATATCAGTGAACAAGGATGCCACAGTCATCAGTAATTCTAACCCTCCAAAAGTGAGCTCCCGAACCCCAAGGGCATTCAGGAAGGAGAAGAATACCTGTGATCTGGCAGCCATCAGGACTGCAGCCACTCATTGCGGTGAGTCCCAAGGGAGCACAACATGTGAAAAATGCAGGGTGCTGGCTCAGGATAGCTGAGGGGCATAGGTGAGGAATGATTTCAGAGAGCCCAGACTCTTGCATCTTCCCATACTTAGGAAAGTGCTAAACTCTTTAACTGGGGATATCTCATTTTCTTTCACTAACAATAATATTTTGACGTTCAGATTGCTTGCTCCTTGTTGCAAAACTTCAATATAACCTGGCTCCTTCCCTTACCTCCTGAGAGCAGTTCTCTCAGGGTTACTTGAGATGTTGTCTCCCAGGCTTGAAGTCCTAAAAATTTTCACCAAATAAAACATAATTCTGAAGTTTTAGCTTGTGACTGTTTTCTAAGTAAGACACTATTCATAAAGGGCATATTAGTTAGACTGTCACATAAACTAGTTCAGTAATGTAACACTTATTTGTATGTTTAATTGAATTCTGGATAATTAAAGTACTGTTCATTGTTATCGATGGTTGTTATAGATTTGAGACACATTTTTTAAAACTAAAAGGAGTGTGGGAAATAGAAAAGTACACGAGCTAGGTTCATATATCATATAAGTCTCTTTTGACCACTTACTAGCAATGAGAGGGGAAGTAATGTTTGAGATCAGGCTCCTTATCCTTAAGTGAGCATATTAACATTTTAAAAATGGGGCTTCTGCAGGATTCAAGGAGACCAAGACTCTGAAGCAACCAGAACACTATCCAGAGAGTACCATAGGCACTCAACATGGGTCAACATCACTTCTGGTCTATACAGAGTGAAAAAGATCTTTAAGGTCCTTTGAAGCTCAATGATCGAGCAATTCCTTGACATATATTCAGGCTCAAAAATGTTTCATCAAATGTACATATTATACATATTGCCCTTTCTTGAATTTAATGAGGGGTTTGTGGTTCCCAAGTAATAAGTTGTGTCTAATATTCCATGAATTTATGAAGCAGTGTATTACATTTATTCCTTATAAAAACTAAAAGAAAAAAAAATGTGTCAAGCTGGTAGATCATGTTCTTTTAAAATTAACCTTGTATTAAACATTTAATATGAGTTTGTTTTGTATATTTAACAGTAGAAATAATAGCAAATATAGGCTTATAATTTCATAGAATGAATGTTAAAAATATTGAATTTTTAAAAATTTATTCAACATTTTTAACTGATAAATATTTGATTTTATAATTTAAGTTATCACTTGGATAAGGCAGAGTACGACTTTAGTATGCATTTCAGAGGCAGAGATTTTTCACTGTAAATTAATTGCTTATGATTAAATATGGGAATCACCAGATTTTGCCAACAGGGAAAAATGAGAACTGAAAACAGTTAAGAAAGAAAAAGGGGGGAAGAGGAAATTTGGTAATAATTATAGCAAAAGAGTTTCTATTTCAAATGTGAAACACTGTGGTGTCAAACATGAGCTGCATAGCAATTCAAGAAAATAGAAAATTTATGAAAGAGGTTATTTTTCTTGCTGTTGCTTTTAATGAAATGCTAAGAGCTGACTTTTTTCAAAGTCAGACTAAATACAGAAATAATACTCATACATATGAAGTGCTGGAGTGATTTTACATATATGATCTCATTTCAATTTTATAATAATGCTGTAAAGGTATGTCAATTATCCATATACACATTTAATATGACAAAAATAAATCAAGACGTTGTTAACTAAAGTCATGAAGGTAGTAACACAGGCCAGATCTTTCTGTCTCAAACCCCAGAATAGCCCAGTGCCTTCCAAGGGAGTCTTTTAGGAGTCATCAGGAAATACCAAGTAGGAGTATGAACATTTTAATGTGGCTGCAGTAAGCTTTCTGGGGTTTCATCCCTATTGCACCTGTCTCTGAAAAAAATCATATAACTAGGGGGTAAAAAGGCAATAGTCCAGGCAGAGCCATAGTAATTAGTTGTTTTGACTGGAGCTGAGACGTCTATCCTCTGCCTATGCAGATGCATTCCCAAAACACAGCTCAGAGAGTATAGGATTACAAATACTGTTCACAATTATTTAAAATCTATTGCCCATATGAGCTTCCCTCGTGGCTCAGAGGGTAAAAAGTCTGCCTGCAATGCAGGAGGCCTGGATTCAAGCCCTGGGTTGGGAAGATCCCCTGGAGATCAACCCACTCCAGTATTCTTGTCTGGAGAATTCCATGGACAGAGGAATCTGGCAAGCTGCAGTCCATGGAGTCGCAAAGAGTCAGACATGACTGACTGATTCACACACACACACACACACACACACACACACATTGCCCATTTTAGATGGAAAACGTTTCACCTTGCAAATGCTTGTCTCTTCCAGTTTCCTTTCTGCTTTGCAAGAAGTGCTAGGCCTTTCTCTTTCACTATGATAGTACTGTGATTTGACTGAGAACTCCAGGAAGGCTGAGCCCATGTCTGCTTTGTTGAACCCTGTCTCTATCCCAGAAACCTAACACAATGCCTGGGACAAAGAAAATGCCAGAACAGAGGGTGATGTAAGGATGGATAAATGAAAAGCAAGTCAAATTTTGAAAACCCCTGAAACCAGGAGGAGAACAAATCTGATTGAGAGTCTGCATTGGAGGAGAGACAAATGAACTAAGCAGATTTTGGAGGAGTTGCCTCAGCAAACCCCCAAGGGCAATAATACACAGAAGCACAGCCCCTTTATGAAATGGTAGGAGCCTGGGGCCAAGGGATTGGTTTGGGCATTTCAGTGTTAACAACTGAGCTTCAGAATTCTCAAGGCCTACCCCCAAACTTTAGCAGGAGGACTCCCCAAAGTGACAAATTTCCCCTTCCTTCTTTATCTGGTGAAGGAGTGCAAATAATGGAATAGAATGTCGGGATTCCAATCCATGTTATCGCTGTGATTGCTGGAACTCGGTGAGCTGCAGTCTCCTTCAAAAGCAATGAGGAATCCCCAAACTTAAGGAGAAGTCCTGCAGAGATTATGGAGTAGAACTATGACACATGCACCATTTTTCATTTTAGGTTTGAACCATCAGTAGAAAAGGGGGTAGAGATAACAGAATGAACATGGCATCTGTCTCAGATAAATGATTTTTATCAACTACACTGTTACACACTCTTCTGTGTCTTTTCTCCAAAGAAATTAACACCCGTCCCTCAAAGACCATGTTGTTGTGAATTTCAGATGGATAAAATAACTTATTTCAAGAAAGACAATTTACTTCTACGTCAGAAGAGGCAGGACCACCACTGTACAGAAATGGCATTGGCTTTATGACAAATAGCATAGCTAACTTTTTAGGTCCTTTCTAGCCTTCTAAATGTGAAATTATATTTTAGTGAAAGGAAATGCCAGAGATAATATATATGCAGTTCTATCCCCTTACAGGGAAGGCTTTGAAAGGATGCTAAATGTGTTTGGTTCCTTCTCAGAAATAGCCATGTTTTGGCTGTCTGCTGCCCCAGGTGAAAAAAGGAGCTAGAAAAATTCTATATTCCCTCCCACATTTGTACTGACATATGGATTGAGAGAGGAAGACTTAAGCCTAGCAAATGGTTAATGTGTGCGATCTAATTCACCTACTCCAGGCACAGGCTCTGAGAACCTGAGACAGTCATACGGACATGCTGAGAGGTAACAGACTTGCGCCAGGCTTTGGCTGCACTAGCTGTGAAAAATATGAATGTTGGTACCAGGTACCTGAGCTTCTAACTTTACTGTACTATCTAATAGCTGCTTGACCTTGGGAATTAGCTGAAGTTCAATCATCTCTGAAAGGGGGTTGGTAAGGATAGCTTCATCTTAGGTTTTTCATGAAGATTAAATGAGATTTTTACTACTTCAATCTAATGTAAGCTGTTTCAAGTTAATCAGATCAATTTTATTTTATAGTCACTGAGAAAGTGTTAATGGCTTTTAGTGGGATCTCTCCCTTTTGGGAGAACAACGAACCTTATGTAATCTCAGTTAATACTAATAGTTGACACGTACTATTTATTCTGTGTCAGCCACTCTGCTATTATTCATGCATCTAATCATTCATTCATCACACCTTCATAAAGCAGTTACTATCCTCATTTTAAAGAGAAAACCTGAGGCTTCTAAACCAGGAAATAGAATTGGTCAGTTGTCAGAGCTGGATATTTTCCCCCCAATTCTGAAGGCCCCTGTATTAAGTTGTGTTGAGGGTATTAGGATGAGCTAAACCTATGAATCCATTTTTCACCATCAATTATGACGTCATCTTCAGCAGGTTTCACTTTATTGTGATCAATAAGACTTAACCAGAGCAAAAGGGGAGGATTGAAGAGGCAATCCTTTAAGTTCTCAAAAAATATTCAAGATTTCAACTCTCATAATTTACTCATGAAATAGTAAAAACTTAAGCAGAATTGTCATCTCAACACTAGGGCACCCATTCTCAGTGACAATGGGCAATTTAATTAAGCTCAGATGAGCTAAGATGAAATTAAGAATTTCTATGGAAGGCAGGTTTGAGGGAAAGTGGATACATGTATGACAGTCCCTTTTCTGTCCATCTGGAACTATCACAACATTGTTAATCAGCTATATCAACATCACTCATTATCAGAGAAATGCAAATCAAAACCACAGTAAGGTACCATTTCACGCCAGTCAGAATGGCTGCGATCCAAAAGTCTACAAGCAGTAAATGCTGGAGAGAGTGTGGAGAAAAGGGAACCCTCTTACACTGTTGGTGGGAATGCAAACTAGTACAGCCACTATGGAGAACAGTGTGGAGATTCCTTAAAAAACTGGAAATAGAACTGCCTTACGACCCAGCAATCCCGCTGCTGGGCATACACACCGAGGAAACCAGAACTGAAAGAGATGTGTGTACCCCAATGTTCATTGCAGCACTGTTTATAATAGGACATGGAAGCAACCTAGATGTCCATCAGCAGATGAATGGATAAGAAAGCTATGGTACAATGGAGTATTATTCAGCCATTAAAAATAATACATTTGAATCAGTTCTAGTGAGGTGGATGAAACTGGAGCCGATTATACAGAGTGAAACAAGCCAGAAAGGAAAACACCAATACAGTATACTAATGCATATATATGGAATTTAGAAAGATGGTAATGATAACCCTGTATGCGAGACAGCAAAAGGGACACAGATGTGTAGAACAGTCTTTTGGACTCTGTGGGAGGGAGAGGGTGGGATGATATGGGAGAATGCCATTGAAATATGTATAATATCATATAAGCAATGAATTGGCAGTTCAGGTTTGATGCAGGATATAGGATGCTTGAGGCTGGTGCACTGGGATGAGCCAGAGGGATGGTACAGGGAGGGAGGTGGGTGGGGGTTCAGGATGGGGCACACGTGCACACCTGTGGCAGATTCATGTTGATGTATGGCAAAACCAATACAATATTGTAAAGTAATTAGCCTCCAATTAAAATAAATAAACTTCAATTTTAAAAATAAAATAAAATTCAATAAAAATAAATAAAATCCAATAAAAATAAAAAGTTAAAAGAATATCTATCTCCCTAAGAGGTTATGAATATTAAACAATTATACTTATACATATATTTATACATATACATATAAAATGCCCTTGATATTGCCAATTGCAATAAGCACATAAGGAATTGTTGTTAACCTGCAGACAATAACAAATGAAGATATACAAAATATATATTAAATAAATAAATAAACAAATAAATAATTATATATATAACAAAGTCCCTTTCAGGCTCACACAAATACACCCCATGGCATCTGGTCCCCATGGAAATATGGAAAGTTGAGTGGGAACACAGGTGAGGGAGGGCGGACTCCCAAGTCCTTTACTTCTTTATTTTGTTTCAAAAACTTTTGTCCACATCATGCAGCATATGGGATCTTAGTTCCTCAGTTCAATTCAGTTCAGTCGCTCAGTCATGTCCGACTCTGCGACCCCATGAATCACAGCACATCAGGCCTCCCTGTCCATCACCAACTCCTGGAGTTCACTCAGACTCGCGTCCATCGAGTCAGTGATGCCATCCAGCCATCTCATCCTGGGTCGTCCCCTTTTCCTCCTGCCCCCAATCCCTCCCAGCATCAGAGTCTTTTCCAATGAGTCAACTCTTCGCATGAGGTGGCTAAAGTACTGGAGTTTCAGCTTCAGCATCATTCCTTCCAAAGAAATCCCAGGGCTGATCTCCTTCAGAATGGACTGGTTGGATCGCCTTGCAGTCCAAGGGACTCTCAAGAGTCTTCTCCAACACCACTGTTCAAAAGCATCAATTCTTTGGCACTCAGCCTTCTTCACAGTCCAACTCTCACATCCATACATGACTACTGGAAAAACCATAGCCTTGACTAGATGGACCTTAGTCGGCAAAGTAATGTCTCTGCTTTTCAATATGCTATCTAGGTTGGTCATAACCTTTCTTCCAAGGAGTAAGCGTCTTTTAATTTCATGGCTGCAATCACTATCTGCAGTGATTTTGGAGCCCCCAAAAATAAAGTCAGACACTGTTTCCACTGTTTTTTCCATCTATTTCCCATGTGGTGATGGGGCCGGATGCCATGATCTTAGTTTTCTGAATGTTGAGCTTTAAGCCAACTTTTTCACTCTCCACTTTCACTTTCATCAAGAGGCTTTTCAGTTCCTCTTCACTTTCTGCTATAAGGGTGGCGTCATCTGCATATCTGAGGTTATTGATATTTCTCCCTGCAATCTTGATTCCAGCTTGTGCTTCTAGTTCCCCCAAACAAGGATCAAATCTGGTCTCCCCAGTGGTAGAAGCACACAGTCTTAACCACTGGACTGCCAGGTAAGCCCAGAATATACAGTGGAACAAAGACAACCTCTTTGGTAAGTGGTACTGGGAAAAATGGACAGCTACATATGAAAGAATGAAGTTAGAACTCTTCCTAACACCATGCACAAAAATAAACTCAAAGCGGATTACAGACCTGAATGTAAGGCCAGAAACTATGAAACTTAGAGGAAAACATAGGGAGAACACTCTTTGACAGCAATTGCAACAACATCTTTTTCAATCCACATCCTAAAATAATGAAAGCAAAACAAAAATAAATAGAATGTAATGAAACCTAAAAGCTTTTGCCGAGCAAAGGAAATCATAAACAAGACAAAAATAAAGTCCTCAAAATGGGAGAAAATATTTGCAAATGAAGTAACAAACAAAGGATTATTCTTCAAATATACAAACAACTCATGCAGCTCACTATTAAAAAAATGAAAAAAATGGGCAGAATACCTAAATAGACATTCCTCTAAAGAAGACATACAGATATCCAGCAAACATATGAACATTAGTGATGCTCAACATCACTAATTATTAGAGAAATGGAAATAAAAACTTCAAGAAGATATCAACTTACACTGGTCAGAATGGCCATTATCACAAAGGCTACAAACAATTAAATGCTGAAGAGGGTGTGGAGAAAAGGGGACCCTCTTGCAATATTGGTGGGGATGTAAATTGATACAGTCACTATGGAGAACACTATGGAGGTTCCATAAAAATAAAAAAAAAAACTAAAAGGAGCAATCCATATGACCCATCAATTCTACTCCTGGACACCTATCCTAAGAAAACCATAATTCAAAAAGACACACACACCTCAAGGTTCACTGCAGCACTATTTACAATAGCCAGGACAAGGAAACAACCTAAATTTCCATCAACAGCGGAATGGAAAAAGAAGATGTGGTACATACATACAATGGAATATCACTCAGCCATAAAAAGGAAACAAAGTTGGGTCATTTGTTAAAACATGGATGGACCAAAAAGAGTATCATGTGAAGTGAAGTAAGCCAGAAGAGAAAACAAATGCTGTATATTCCCACTGCTGCTGCTGCTGCTAAGTCGCTTCAGTTGTGTCCGACTCTGTGCGACCCCATAGACAGCAGCCCACCAGGCTCCACTGTCCCTGGGATTCTCCAGGCAAGAACACTGGAGTGGGTTGCCATTTCCTTCTCCAATGCATCAAAGTGAAAAGGGAAAGTGAAGTTGCTCAGTCATGTCTGACTCTTGGTGACCCCATGGACTGCAGCCTACCAGGCTCCTCCATCCATGGGATTTTCCAGGCAAGAGTACTTGAGTGGGGTGCCATACATATATGAAATCTGAAAACACTGGTGTAGGCAATTAATCTTACAAAGCATAGACAGAAACATAGACATAGAGAGCAAATATATGGATACCAAAAGGGAGAGGGGAGTGATGAGGGTGGAATGAATCGGGATTGACATATATACATTATTGATACTATGTATAAAATAGATAACTAATGAGAACCTACTCGTTCAGAGAATTCTACTCAATGCTCTGTGGTGACCTTAATGGGAAGCAAATCCACAAAAGAAGGTACATCCGTATACATACACCTGATTCACTTTGCTGTACAGTAGACACTACCACAACATTATAAAGCAACTGTACTCTAATAAATTTTAAAAAAAATAAAAAATGTCTACTATTAGAGGAAAATAAGAGCTTAAGATTTTTTTTTTTTGCTTATTATTAATCTATTATTCCTCCTCTATGCCTCCCCATGTATTATTTGCTTCCATCACAAAGTCATTATCCATTACGGGCTGAATTGCATCCCTCTTCCTGAAATTTAAACATTGAAGTCCTATCCTCTAGCACCTAGGAAGATGACTGTATTCTGAAGAGGTGATTAAGTTAAAATGAGGTCTGAAACCAATCTGACTGGTATCTTTACAAAAAGAGGAAATTTGGACACACAGAGATACCAGTGATTCACAGGCACAGAGGAAAGGCTACGTGAGGACCGAGTGAGAAGGCAGCCCTCCACAAGCCAAGGAGAGAAGGTTTAGAAGAAACTAAGCCTGCCAGCACCTTGATGGTGGACTCCCTCCAGAACTGGGAGAAATACATGTCTGTTTAAGTGAAAAAAAAAAAGAAGAGAAAAAGATGATCAAAGGCCCATACAGAGATGGAGGAAGGCGAGTGTTTCTTAATCTTATATGGCAGTGGTGAGTAGGATGAGTTGGTGATTGTATTCGTATCCTAGAGTTCCGAAAACAAACTACTACAGACTTCATGGCTAAGGCCACAAGTTCAAGATGAAAGTATTGTCAGGGCTGTTTTTCTGAGCCTCTTTTACTTGTAGGTATAGTCTTTTCTCCATGACCTCATGTGGCCTTCCCTCCCCAGTATCTGTCTCAATCTCCTGTGCTTGTAAGGACACCAGTCATATTGGATTGGAGTCCACTTTAAATGACCTCATTTTCACTTAGTTTCCTCTTTAAAGACCATCTCAAAACACAGTCCCATTCTGAGATGCTGGGAGTCAGAATTTCAACATATGAATTTGAGGGGTTCATCCAATGAAGGGGCATTAATTAGGATGCTTTTGAGCATATGGAAGTTTGGTAGACAGAGGAGTTTCACATTGTCTTCAGGTATTTTTCTTTTTAAAGGTTTAGGGGAAATCTCCACTTTATATGTCCAAAGACCAATCCCAGTTATCTGGGTAGTTTTCATGTTCCCTAGGAGCACAGAGACGGGAAGAAATCTTGTTGAAGGACCTATGTTTTGGAGTCTTAGTTCTTTTCAAGGCTCCAGCTCGCCTGGGTTAATAGACTCCACTCATCCCTTCAAAGGACAGCTGGGAGCTAATGTGCTTCTGCCCCTTACTATTCATGTGGTGACACAGGATTTGCAAATTTTTGGAGGAGACATTTAAAAATATTCTACTCTATATTTTCTTTTTCCTAAATATTGAGCCCCCCACCATCTCCTCTAAACGACACCAGTGGAGTTCCTAAATATTGTAGCCATAGTAAAATCTAAATGGAAAAAATATTGACAATTATTTGGCTCAACCTTGTAGACTGTGCCTTTTAAATGTTAATGCCCACAACTTTACTCTTTCTTTGATTTGTACTAGCATTTCTTTAAATAGTTTATTTTTCTGATTATAAATGATTATACCTTTATTAATGTAGAAATTTAGGATATATAGCACACATTTAGAAACAATAGTAAAATAAACAAGATAATAAGTATCACTCCTAATCTCTCTTTCTAGAAAGAAACACTGTTAAAATTATGCACTACTCTAGAAAAATATCAAACATGTACATGGATATTCTTATAGTATTAAAGGTGTGCAAAAACTGGCATTGCACCACTTAAAATCATGCTTTTTATACTCAATATTGTAACAATATAGTTATTACACTACAGGTCACTGAAAATGTGACTTTAATGAGTAACATTTCATAGTATAAATACAAGTGTATTTGTTCCACCATTTCTCTAAAGTTTGCCACTGGAAGAATTCATATTTGTTTTTTATGTGCATATCTTTTCCAAGGTGGGTGATATAATTTTATTCCTTTTATTTTTGCTATGTTTGGTGATAACACATATAGGAACATATATATTGATATCAAGCCTTGGAATGCATATATTGATATGCTTAAGGAAATATGACCATATTTTTCTTTTAAAATGTTTAACATGTTACCTCAGGTAAACAGTGGGAAACAGGTCCAAGGTGATATAGGCATATTTCTTCCTAAACCAATTAATAGAAATTACCTGGCAATCAGGAAGCAAGGTTAGTACTTGATTCATCTTATCTCTTGACTGTTTCTGAATGATCATTGGATCAACTTGGTGCATAAAGACCTCTTTTTCCTTCCCTCTTCTTGCCCTATCCATCACTGTCCCTTCCAGAGCCCCTACACACGTACACACACCCCACACACTCACACAGATTTTCTATCTGGTTGGACTGATTGCCATTGTGTAATGTCTGGCATTGTAGCTCTAGCTGGCTGACTGGAGATGATGACAAAGAATCAAGCTTTCTGCCAAAGTCAAAGACAAATGTCACTCTTGTAATAAAACTCAATTATAGCCAAATTAATCACAATAATGTTGTGGCCTGTAGTGAAAATAGAGCAATTTGGAGGAAATCTGTCTAAAACATTGGGAGAACCATGTAACTGCAGAATCTCCGGCAGCTCTGACAGGCAGGAAACACAGATCACGGGTGCACTTCTTGGCCAGGACACAGGGCCTCACTGGAGGCCTGAGAAATTTTTTTCTCTCCCATAATGGTGTTTTATTTTTGTTGACTGCTTTATCAGAAGAGGTGAATAATCAGAATTAAGCAACCTCACTGTACATTAGACCTGTTTGTCCAGTGTAGACAGAGGTGCCCTAGCTCCCTGCATCACAAATCCCCCAAGGACAACTGAAGACCTGAGGACACACGTGGATGGTGCAGAGGAAGAAATTGTGATTTCCCTGCCAATCAGCCTGTGACTTACACAACGCCCCCGTACTTCTGAAGTTCTCTCCCTTGGCTTTGCCTTGGCCTCCTGCCAAGCGGTACACGAAGCTCACTTTGACGTTGTTTTTCATAAGAAATCTCATTTCTCTTAGCAATTTATGGTTTTCTCTTTAGACTTCACAGGCAGATTCCACAGAGAGAGGGGTAGGATTTTACTAACTCCCAGTCTCTGCCCCAGCCTTGCAGGCTCCCCAGAGGTCCTGAGCCTCTCCTTGCTCCCTGGTGTCAGACTCCGCTCTCATATATGCTTCATCCTCCTCCATGAACTCTGACTGGGTGTCTCCATACGTGTGTGAGTGTATGTGTGTGTGTGTGTGTGCAGAACATCTTCTCCCAGTCTTGCACAGGCAGAGCCCCCACCCATTGCAGCAGTGGTAGAGGATGCTCTTCTACCAGGATACTCAGGAAAAAACAGGGGTTTCCAATCCCCCATTGGATATTCACAGAATACATTTTACCTTCAATTTATAATCTAAACAATCTACTTAGTCCCTCAGGTCTTCAGTCTTTCCATATACAAAGCAAAAACAATTCATAACTCTAGCAGACATTAAGATAATCTATACATGTGTCTAACAGAGGGCTTGGGCCAGCAATAGTACTCACTGAAAAACAGCATTCTTTCTGCCCTATTGATGGAAAGAGGGAGAGGCATGAGACTACAGGAAATAGAAGGAAATATCCAAGAAAAATACAACCTATTGATGTCAACTGTTACATATTATGATAACATTTTTAATGAGTACTTTATGAAAATGCTTCAAAAGGAATGGAGAATGTATATGTAGAATGGTAGAATTATTTATCAGGGAGGGTTTCACATGGGAAGTGGTGCTTTGAGCTGGGGCATGAGACAGTCTGGGCAGACAGAGCTGAAGATTAAGCATGTTTAGTCTGTGACTTGATGTCAGTTAAGTTCCTTTGTTTGTGGAAGCCTGGGTTTAAGAGGGCGGGGAAAAGTGCTAAGTATTACTCTGGCCACAAGCAGCATTTAGTTAGTCTACATTGTGAGCATATGGGTTTTTAAAGAGTTGGGCAAATGTAGGAAAAAACTGCATGCAAATGAACAATATAAAAAAGTACTTCTTTTGAATGAATGAAATGTTGATATCTATTCCTCAGTGTTTATATCCAAAGTCGTATCTCTTTAATATTAAATAAGAACAGAAAGAATGCATCTAATTAAATCTATGTAATAGGACAATAAAATAACAATACCATAGACAGTAAGAGTAGGTTGTTTTAATTTTGAATATCAATCCCTTTCAAGTTACTGTGGCAACAGTGTTCTCCGGGAGATTATAACAGATTTTTCAAAACATGTTGAAGTGCATTGCCTTGGAGAAGTTTTTCACTTTGTGCGTGCATGTGGACACTCATGTCGATGTGTGCACCTCTGGATGTATAAGTCATGTGAATGAATGTAGCACGTGGGTACCTATTTAAAATGACCGTCATTGAGACTAAGTACACTAGTACTTAAAATAATAAATAATATCTAAAGCACATTCGTGGTATTCTCCTTAGTCTTTTTATCTCTCAAGAATAGTCATAGGGAAAGCTCAGGTAATCAGCATTGAATAGTTGTTTATGTTTGCATATTTGTTTATTTAATGGTACATCTCATCTGTCTCCTTGACCCTTTTACATCTCCCTCTTCAAGGATAAAAAGGCTAGCTTTTATCAGATCCCTTCACACAAAATTTTGTTATCTCTTTTTGCAGTTGTGATGCGTCTTAATGCCTGAAATACATTAAGCACACTTGGAAGTCAAGGATCCTGCCCATCACAGAAGCACCACTTCTAATGTTATCTACTGAGGTCCTGTAACATTGTGTTTCCTACTAAAATAATTTAAAATTTGCCTAGATAGATTGGTAGCAAACTACTTAGTTATGTTTAATGTTGGGGATGTTAACTGAACCTGTAAATAAACACTATAAGAAAGTGTTTTTTTTTTTGTTGTTGTTGAAATAGATACATTTAAAAGTATAAAAAGGACAATATGGAAAACTCTGTATACTCTGAATAGTCTATAGGTGACATAATAAAGAAGAAATATCCAACTGACAACAAGGAACAAGAGATAAAAATATAAAAATAAAATTAATTTGAGTATGCATTCTTAAGTAGAGTTCTTAACATCTGTAGTAGAAGACTCTAGATATATTCATAGCCAGACATTTCCCCTTATTTATCTTCCTATGCGCTTAGTTGCTCAGTCATGGCCAACTCTTTGCGACCTCATGGACTGTAGCCCTCCAGGCTCCTCTCTCCATGGAGTTTTTCAGGCAAGCATACTGGAGTGGGTCGCCACTTCCTTCTTCGTATAATCAGGTAATAGATCAGTGAATTCTCTAGGATACATTTCTAAATTCACAAACTATGTCTAGACTGACTAAACAGCTCTGCACAGCTACAGTAATGAATAATAAATTAATTAATTAGGACTTTTATGTGATAGGTAATTAACAAGAGCTTAAGAAGGTACTAGAATATTTAACATCATCTTCAAATCAATGACATCTGGACTCACAGATTTCCAGATTTCGCTTAACTAAAGCAGGTGTATAGAATAATAATAGATTCCAAACAAAGGCTACCACCTGCTTATCAATAAACACTAGAGACTATACAGCAGCGATTTTCAAAACATGGTCCCTGGATAGGTAGCATTAAGATCACCTGTGCTTGTTAAAAATATAAATATCAGGATTGGTCCGCACTTCCTGAATCACAGACTCTGGGATTGCACTCTTAACAATCTGTGTTTCAAGTAAAGATCTTCGAGGAGATCTGGATGCAGAAGGAAGTTTGAAAGTCACTGCTGATAGGTTACGTTATAAAAGGGGAGGGGAGAAAACGGGCGTTTTTAGGGCAGGTAGAATAATGGTTAAGACTGTGAGCTCTGAACAAATACTGGATTCAAATCTTCTGTCACAGACTTCTGAACTTCATGCAAGTCATTTATTTTTCCTCAGTTTTAGTTTCCCTCCCTATTAAAAAAACATAATAGAGCATTAACTGCACACAGTTAATGCTCAGTAAGTACCGATTATTTTATTAATGATTTTTCTAAGCCACAAAATTAGAGTTGGCAAATGCTTATTAAATTCAATTTCACTTTTTAAAAATCAATTTATTCACATTGTCCAATTTGTAAAAATTAATTCTATCAGCATAAAGCTCTAGTATCTATATTGCTCTGCCCACAATTTGTGAAATAAACAGGATTAAAATGAAAAGAGCATAAACATGCCAAACTCATTGGAAAGTGCTGTTCTATTCATCTGCACTAAAAGAAAGGTTTTCAAACTCGGCTCCTATGAACACGAGAGTTCTACAAAGTGGCCCAAGGTAGTCTTCTAAAATAAAACAATGGTGCCCCTTCTATTTTTTTTTTAATGATTGACTAAATATTCAAATTAACTATACCAAGGGCTCAACTTATAGATATAAGAGCCTCAAACTATTAAATGCATTAGAGGAAGAACTGCATGCATATAAAATAGAAATATTTTCTGTAATATGTGTTATATATATAAAATCATCTCATAAAATGTTTTTAAACATTTCACAAACTACATCCTGAATTGCAGCCTCTCAAAGACTGAAACACAATTCTTGAAGTGTATTCATCTCTAATTGGATGCCAAATTTTCTTGGTTTTAATCTGTGAATCAACAGCAATATGAATACCATGGATGTTCAATGTCAATTTTTAAATCACTGAGCTCAAACTATAATTTACATAGATACAGAGAAATTTTGGGGACCTAGAATCACATGGACACTTGAAAACAAAGTCATTTCATATTCTAAGAGATATTAGTAACGCTTCATGCTTCTTGCCCATAGAACATTTCTCACAGCACCCAGCATTGCTATGCAGTACCTTTGCAGTCAGAAACATATTTTAGAACATTAATACATATTTTCAATGTCAAACTCTTCAGCCGAGAAATGTAGTTTTATCAGTGCTGTGTACTTGTTTGAAGTATACATTGCAAGAATATGACCACACAAATCTTTTAGCCTGAGAACAGAATTCTGAATGCTCTTGGTAAATGCCAATAATTCATAAATAAAAGAATGTATCTCACTAAACATCAGATAGTTTTCTCCCAAAAGATATTTATTTTAAACTTCTGTGCACCGGGAAATTTTTAGTAATATCAATTTTGACAGCTTCCAGAATCTGTGGCATTGCTTATCCTGGTAAATTAATGCCACAAATCTCTCTTCACTGATTCAAAAATATCTGTATGTTACTGGAATAGATCTCACTGACATAACTTGCTTCTATTTTGGGATCCAGAATGAGAAGCAAATTGACTCTCATTTAATATCAGTGTTATACGTGTGTGTATGTGTATGTGTGTGTGTGTGTGTGTGTGTGTGTGTATCTTACACTATTTTCTAAAGGAAAAAGATAAAAAGGCGAGAAGAGGACAAACAGGGGGAAGAGAGGAGACAGAAAGAGAGAAAAAGAAAGAGGAAAGGGAAAAGAGAAAATGTTAAACATTTTCAAAGAAGACAAGTCTATTCCAGATGAAAACTTATTGAAAACAGATAAAACTCTTTGACAAATGGCTGCTTAACTAGATATAAAATATCTTTAAAAAACCATTAGGCAGAATTATAATGAAAGTATATTCATCATTTTTTTTTTTTTCTGGGGCTGACAAAGTGAAATAGACATTGTTGTAGAAGATTGATGAGAATGTATGGTAGAACATTCTTTCTGGGCAGCAATTTGCCAATAAATATTACTAATCAATAAAATAGTTAAATTCTAGTCTTAGGAGTTCTCCTACTCAAAGATGTGTGTGCAAAACATTACTAAGTTGTACACAAATAAATAGAATTTCACAAACATAGATTTTTGTTAAAATGTCTGTCCTTCAGCACAATGGAATACAACACAGTCATTAAAAACCACACCTCTTTCAGACTAGAGCAAAATTTTTCAGTCTTTTTCTTGTCAAGGTGTATACCCTGAATAACATTCAGATAAAAGTCAAGGATGGCTCCCAGCATGAGAGCTGTGCCCTTTCCTCCCTCTCAAGAAAGTAAACAAAAAAGAAATATAATTTAGTCAACGTTGACTCTGTATCACCAACCTTGAATCCCATAGAACTTTTAAGATGGTGAATCATTCCAAATAGCTCATGTGTTTTCTGCACCTATGGGTATGAAATTATGTGGCACTCTTCACTCCTAACCAAAACATACTTATGTGCTTGGGACAAAGGCCAAGAATGAGGACTGAACAGATTATTTCAAAACATTAAAATGTGGTGTTAGAGGACTTCCCTGATAGTCCAGTGGTTAAGAATATGCCTTGCAATACAGGGGATGTGGGTTTAATCCTTGGTCTCGAGGGGCAGACTAAGGCCCTGTACCACAACTAGCAAGTCTACATGACACGTGAAGATTCCTGATGCCACAACCAAGGCTCTAAGCAGTCATACAGAAAAAGAAGTGGCATTAGGCAGAGTGCCCCCCAAACAGTCCTGCCCTATTCCCTGCAATTTGTGAATGTTACTTTTACACAACAAAGAAATATGGAGGTAGAATTCATAGATTTTAAAGTAAAGAGATTGTCCAAGTTGGTCCAATCTGGTCACATAAAAGCCTAATCACTTAAAAGCAAAGAACTTTCTCAAACTAGAGGCAGAAGAGATGAAGCAGTAGAAGTTAGAGTGACTGAAGAAAAAGGATTTGAAATCACCATCTCTGGTTTAAAGATGGAGGGGGCAACACAGCAAGAAAGGCAGGAGCATTAAGAGGTTGAGAGAAGCTCATGCTGACAGACAGCAAGGATGCAGGGAACCCAGCCCTACAGTAACAGAGGACCTGAATCTTCAACCACCTGCAAAAGACCTGGAAGCAGAGTTTCCTCCAGACCCTTGAAGCAAGAGCCCAGTCCAGCAGACACCTCGATTCAAGCCTTGTGAGATTCTAAGCAGATGGGCCAGGCAAGGCCACCCAGAATTTTGACCTAAAGAACTACTAGATAATGAATTTGTTTTAAGCTGCTAAATTTGTGGTAATTTGTCACAGTATTAATAGAAAACTAATATTGTAGGTATATTAGGGTCATGAGAGGAAGTCAGTTTTATTTTCGTCTTTATCCTCTTGACTTTTTGTAAAGGTAAAATGAGGGGAAAATGAATTTTAACTTAGTTAAACTACATGGGCTATTCATTGAGATAAGGTTTAGTACATTTATGGAAATTCCATTACCAAATCAACTACGATTCTTAGCAGGTGAGCTTTTCAAATAAAGTTTTTGCAATCTGTTCTCTTTCTGGAACTATGATCCATTGACATAATATAACCCTTCAATGTTTAAATCAAAGTTGTCTTGTAATTTTCCCAACTGCTTTATCACCATTATTCTGGCACAGAAAATAACACTTCCACAGTTATAAAGCAGAAAAAGATAAACATTTCTTTCTAAATACAGCATTGTCCTGAGTAACAGACAGTGTCAAGAATGCCCCTCAGACTTGCCTACAAGGGTAAGTCATAACACTCAGTACTGTGATGTCACACCAAATCAGTGCAAATGAAAGTCTGGGCCAGGACCTGACACACTTTGAAAGGTACGGGCTACTTTCATTGATAGAATCTCGTTCTCTTCCCATGTAATTACAAAGGAAAAGCCAAGGAATTTGTGAAGCTCATGATAAAGGCTTTTGAATGGGTCATGTTGATTCTTCAAATCTTATTTCCTGGCACACATTCAGAGTTGGCTTCTTTCCCTAATGTTGTACATCTGAAAATGGCATATAGTAACATCTTAGGACAAAAAAGATAACGAGCCCCGATCATTAAAAACGGAAGGAAACATTGTAATAGAATATATTTTTTTCTTAATTAAAAGCAATAGGACTGCGAGGGTAGGAAACATTCAACTATAACAGATGAACTGTTTGCGGCTCAGTGTGGACAAATCTAAGAGTTAAAGATGTGAGGGAGGTCCAGTCATGGGGTTTCTATACTTTTGTGTTTTACCTACAAGATTTATATACGTTCTTATAGCAAAGACTAGAAAAAAATTGCTTGATACTTGCAGCAGGAAAGAGAAGAAACTTAGCCATTTTGAAATATATGCAGAGCATTCTGTTCTTACTAATATCTGCCCTCAAGGGAAACTATTTTTCCAGAGCCTAACTTATCTGGTGGAAGGAAGATACCTAACACCAATATAACCTTCCTTGAGGAGTAAAGGAACTGAGAATTATTTGTGAAATTAATAACTCAGAGGTACAAGTTCACTAAAGACTGAGATCCAATAATAGGACTACAAAAGTCTTCCCCTCTCCAACGCTCACCACCACATCGATGGGGGTAAATCTTACACAAAAAGAGAAAAAGTCAAGGACACCAGAGGACATTGTAGCCTAGACACCTACAGCTACAGCAAGCAGTGTAATGACATTTGAAAGAGAACTTGGATAAGTTGTAGATCTATACTGCAAATCATGTCCTTTCCTCACAAATAGACCATTTGTATGAGACCCAGTTTCAGGTGTATTTAGAAACTTAGCAACTCTTTCATCTTTATGTTACATCTCATTTACTTTATCTAATTATGTGAATTAATTCTAAATAGACAAACAATTATTTCTAATAAAGCTTAGGTGAATAATTTAAAAAAAATGTAACCTCATCCTACAGTCTTTTTCAGAAACAAATTATATTATAGCATCTGCTGTTACTTTCTCTTAAGTCCAGACTTGAACAACAAACACTGACTTTAAAAGATGAAATTGTGACTGAAAGTCTCTCAGTCGTGTCTGACTCTTTGTGACCCCATGGACTATACAGTCCATGGAATTCTCTAGGCCAGAATACTGGAGTGGGTAGCCTTTTTCTTCTCCAGGGGACCTTCCCATCCCAGGGATTAAATTCAGGGCTCCCACATTGCAGGCAGATTCTTCACCAGCTGAGCCACAAGGGAAGCCCACGAATACTGGAGTGGGTAGCCTATCCCTTCTCCAGCAGATCTTCCCCACCCAGGAATCAAACTGGGGTCTCTTGCATTGCAGGCAGATTCTTTACCAACTGAGCTATGCAACTGTGGATGATTACAATTAAGAGGAGAATATTAACACAGGGATGACGCTGTGGGAAACATGGAGACTGGGATTTCTTGCTATGTTGTTCAGTCACCAAGTTGTGTCTGACTGTTTGCAACCTCATGGATTGAAGTGTGCCAGGTTTCCCTGTCCTTCACTATCTCCCAGAGTTTGCTCAAACTCATGTCCATTGACTTGGTGATGCTATCCACCCACCTCAGCCTCCATTGTCCTCTTCTTGCCTTCAATTTTTCTCAGGATTTCTTTCTGGACTGCAATTAAAGTTCACATATTGCCTGACACTTATTTGCCATTCAATAAAGAAAGTTTAAGTGATATTGAAAGATGCCCAGTTGTGAGACCCTTTACTTTGTGAATCATACAAATGAGGAAAATCTTTCCAAACATAAAAGGAAACAACCACACTTCACACTCATGGTACAAAATGATGAGCATAAAAAAGAATGATAAAACTATTTTTATTTCAGTCAGCTAGATAAATATTACTTATTCTGCCTCACTCACCTTCTTCATGACACATCATGCTAGCTCACAAAGGCTGATTCATATTAAACTTCCAAGAAATATTGCACCAATTCTTTGCCTTTGTTCCACTAACCACAGCTAAGAAAACACTGAAATATAGAACATTTACTACATCAAAGAAGAACACATAAAGCAATGAACATAAAAATAATACCATAATAGACATATCTTACAAGAGCCACTTTCTGACTTTAGACCCCCAAAGCTACCAATATTTATCAATGTGCTTGACTCTTGCCCTCTTATCTCCTACCTGTCACCCCAAGTGATCAGTTTTTTAAACTTTTGCATCAGATGGGAACAAGAAATGGTTCACTGACATTCCTGTTTTCTCCTTAAAGAAAGATTGCAGATACATATGAAACTCAATTGTCCTCCTTGAGTTCTGTAGACCAGTTTGGCTTCTGAAAGGATGAATGGCCATCCTCCATAGTCAAAGGGTCATGATGCATTGGCTGGCAAGGGGGATGTTATTCAGGTGTATCTCAGTTCACTCACCTGCTCACTCACTCTACTCCCTAGGGAGATGGGCATTGTTCATTACATATCAAGAGAATGAAAAGTTAAAGTGTTAGTTGCTCAGTACTGTCCAATTCTTTGAGACACCATGGAATGTAGCCCACCAGGCTCCTCCATCCATGGAATTCTCCAGGCAAGAATACTGAAGTGGGTAGCCATTTTCTTCACAAGGGATCTTCCTGACTCAGGGATCAAACCTGTATCTCTTGCATTGCAGGCAGATTCTTGACTGTCTGAGGCACCAGGGAACTAACATGTATCAAGTACTTACTGTGTCCCACAAACTGTAATTGCAAATGTTTATAAAATCTTATTTAATTCTCAAAACAATCATATTAGGTGGACATATTTTTTCCACAGTCAACTGTTGGGAGCCTTGAAAAACGTAAAAGCATCTATCTTAAGTTTCTGGTAGAGGGACCAGAGATCAAACTGCCAGCATCTGTTGGATCATAGAAAAAGTAAGAGAGTTCCAGAATAAAAATCTACTCCTGCTTTATTGACTATGCCAAAGCCTTTGTGTGGATCACAACAAACTCTGGAAAATTCTTAAAGACATGGGAATACCAGACCACCCAACCTGTCTCCTAAGAAATCTGTATGCAGGTCAAGAAGCAACAGTTAGAACTGGACATGGAACAACAGACTGGTTCCAAATTGGGAAAGGAGAATATCAAAGCTGCATACAGTCACCCTGCTTATTTAACTTATATGCAGGGTACATTGTGTGAAATGCCAAGCTGGATGAAGCACAAGCTGAAATCAAGATTGGTGGGGAAAATATCAATAATCTCAGATATGCAGATAATACCACCCTACCGGCAGAAAGTGAAGAAGTAAAAAGGCTCTTGATGAAAGTGAAAGAGGAGAGTGAAAAATCTGGCTTAAAGCTCAACGTTCAGAAAACTAAGATCATGGTATCTGGTCCCATCACTTCATGCCAAATAGAGAAACAATAGAAACAATGAGAGATTTTATTTGGGGGGCTCCAAAATTACTGCAGATGGCAACTGCAGCCATGAAATTAAAAGACCCTTGCTCCTTGGAAGAAAAGATATGACCAACCTAGACAGCATATTAAAAACAGAGACATTACTTTGCCAACAAAGGTCTGTCTAGTCAAAGCTATGGTTTTTCCAGCTGTCATGTATAGATGTGAGAGTTGGACTATAAAGAAAGCTGAGAACTGAAGAATTGATGCTTTTGAACTGTAGTGTTGGAGAAGTCTCTTGAGAGTCCTTTGGACTGCAAGGAGATCCAACCAGTCCATCCTAAAGGAAATCCTGAATATTCATTGAAAGGACTGATGCTGAAGCCAAAACTCCAATACTTTGACCACCTGATGTGAAGAACTGACTCATTTGAAAAGACCCTGATGCTGAGAAAGATCAAAGGCAGGAGGAGAAGGGGACGACAAAGGATGAAATGGTTGGATGGCATCACCAACCCAATGGACATGAATTTGAGCAAGCTCTGGGAGTTGGTGATGGACAGGGAAGCTTGAAGTGCTTCAGTCCATGGGGCCTCAAAGAGTCAGACATGACTAGGTAGTGGTGGAGCATATATCTGAAATGTGTTTTGTCTTCAAAGTTCAAGCTATGCTAAAAAAAAAAAAATCTAAATTCAATAAATACAACCTACACATGATAAGTGCCTCTACACATAATTTAAGAAGCGGGTCATTCTCTAACAGTAAACATGTTACATTCTCTTACCACATCATTCTCCTGTGATGTGACTGGAAATGTACCATATTCCTTGATCCCTAGTAAGTCTTGAGCAAGCATGGAGATAGAACATAATAGCAAGAATGCAGGTACAAAATCATTACAACAAATCTTACTGCAAACCCAGCAGGCCAGAAAAGACAGTATTTTAGAAGGCAGACTTCAAAGAGTGGACAGCAGACAGTGAACTAGACATTTAATCTTTAGTTAAGGACAAAACGTCTAGAAAAGGAATTGTACATACCAAGATCAGATATCACCTCTTACTTTTAAAATGCATTCCTTACAAAGGGAAGGAAAGCAAAAGAGACTGATACAAGAAAGAAATGATTACCCTATAGACTTAACATACATGACGAAATGTCCAATGCTCATAAGAATGTAGTGAAATTAGTATTCCAATGGATTGCTAGTAGAGGTAAATTGGTACAACTTTCAGAAAACAATCTGACTAAAGGCATTCAGTGCAGGAAAACAGTCATGCCATTTGATTTTGCACTCCCATTTCTAAAGTAAAACACTAACCAAATAATAATGTCAAGATGAAAAAGTTTAATGCCTGAAAGTGTTAGTTTTACCTTTTTGTGACAGCCACAAATTGTAAACCTAAATGTTTTCAAAATGAAGTATATCAGAGTTGTAAGTATTATATCTGGGTTTCCCAGGTGGCTCAGTGCTAAAATACCTGCCTGTAATACAGGAAACACAGGTTTGACCCCAGGTCAGGAGGATGCCATGGAGAAAGAAAGGAGAACCCGCTCCAGTATTCTTGTCTGGGAAACCCCATGGACAGAGGAGCCTGCAAGGTTGCAGTCTATAGGGTCGTGAAAGAGTCAGACATAATTTAGTGACTAAACAACAACAGAAACTATTATATCTATGAACAAACCCAGAAAAGTATTTACAATATAGTGCTAACTGAAAAAACATGACGAACCCCATGGACTATACAATCCATGGAATTCTCCAGGCCAGAATACTGCAGTGGGTAGCCTTTTCCTTCTCGAGGGGATCTTCCCAACCCAGGGATCAAACCCAGGTCTCCCGCATTGCTGGCAGATTCTTTACCAACTGAGCCACAAGGGAAGCCCAAGAATACTGGAGTGGGTCATCCCCATGCACCAGCCCCAAGCATGCTGTATCCTGCGTCAGACATAGACTGGCGATTCAATTCTTACATGATAGTATACATGACAGAATGCCATTCTCCCAAATCATCCCACCCTCTCCCTCTCCCTCTGAGTCCAAAAGTCCGTTATACACCGCTGTGTCTTTTTTCCTGTCTTGCATACAGGGTCGTCATTGCTATCTTTCTAAATTCCATATATATGTGTTAGTATACTGTATTGGTGTTTTTCTTTCTGGCTTACTTCACTCTGTATAATTGGCTCCAGTTTCATCCATCTCATCAGAACTGATTCAAGTGAATTCTTTTTAACGGCTGAGTAATACTCCATTGTGTACATGTACCAAAGCTTTCTTATCCATTCATCTGCTGATGGACATCTAGGTTGTTTCCATGTCCTGGCTATTATAAACAGTGCTGCGATGAACATTGGGGTACATGTGTCTCTTTCAATTCTGGTTTCCTCGGTGTGTATGCCCAGCAGTGGGATTGCTGGGTCATAAGGTAGTTCTATGTGCAGTTTTTTAAGGAATCTCCACACTGTTCTCCATAGTGGCTGTACTAGTTTGCATTCCCACCAACAGTGTAGGAGGGTTCCCTTTTCTCCACACCCTCTCCAGCATTTATTGCTTGCAGATTTTTGGATCACAGCCATTCTGACTGGTGTGAAGTAGTACCTCATTGTGGTCTTGATTTGCATTTCTCTGATAATGAGTGATGTTGAGCATCTTTTCATGTGTTTGTTAGCCATCCGTATGTCTTCTTTGGAGAAATGTCTATTTAGTTCTTTGGCCCATTATGGGGAGGGAGGTGGGAGGGGGGTTCATGTTTGGGAACACATGTAAGAATTAAAGATTTTAAAATTAAAAAAATATATATATATATATATAAAAGTGATTCATAAATAAAACAGGAAAATTAAGACCTGGGCACATGTAATTGGAGTCCTGAAAAGTTGCAAACAATAACAATGGAATAGAATCATTTTAAAAACTATTTTTCAAGAGAATTTCTAGAGACAAAACACCTGAATTGATTTGTTAGAAGGGCCCACTATCTCTGGAAAAATTGGGCCAGGAACAGTGACTCCAAAACATATCATTAAATGATTGTTAGAAAATAATATTGAAGGAAACAAAGCAAAATCAAACCTCAGGACTCTAGACAAAAAGACCAAGTCATATACTCAGGGGACAAATTAATATTGGCTCTGCATTAGCAATGATATAGAAAACAGAACAACAGCAGAGTACCATTTTTCAGAAAGTCTAGGAAAGAAATTGTGAGCAAAGGATTTTATATCCAGCAAAACTATAATGAAATGATAAACAAGACTTAACCTGCAAGAAGCAGGGGATACTGTTCTCAAAAGCCCTTCCTAAGAAATGTACCAGTTAACAAGTTCTATTGAGATCAAATGATCTGGGAAAGCAGGCAAAAACACTGATCTTGACCATTATAATACTGTAATATGACTCGTTTTTGGTTTCAGTTTTATCCTATCATTGTATTCATGTTTACCATGCAAAATTTTATTTAGGGTGTTCCCTCCTCTTTTTTTTTTTCTTTAGAAGCAAAGAGGTGACAAGAGAGGAAATTATACAAATAGCAAATGTTCTGTCAATGCAGATGTAATGTAACTAAAAAAGTAAAAGAGGAAAATGAGAGAAAAGGAAAGCAGAAAAAGCCTATTGATTATTCCATAGTAATAGGGGTTAAAAAAAAAAAAAAAAAGAATACTGGAGTGGGTAGCCTATCCCTTCTTCAGCAGATCTTCCAGACCCAGAAATTGAACTGAGGCCTCCTGCATTGCAGGCAGATTCTTTACCAACTGAGCTAACAGGGATGCCCCAGAAACAGGATAGTAACTTATTTATAACTTCAAAAATTTAACATATAATAAAATACATTCAAATAAGATTTTAAGAATACAAATAAACAATTCAATTATTTGAAATATGGTAAGGGAATTGTAATTAAATGCCAGAGGCATTTAACAATAGGATAAATGTGTGTCTGTGCTGGGAATGAGGGAGACATGATCCACATGCCAACAACATAAAGCAATTTATACTAGATGGCTTGCAATCAATTCAATGATGCAAACATGAAGATGGTGTTCATCAGAAGATACCTACAAATTGCATTTTCTTTTTCACAAAGAACTAAACTAAGGGAGTTTGGGGAAGAATGGATACATATCTATGTATAGCTGAATCCCTTTGCTATTCACCTGAAACTATCACAACATTGTTAACTGGCTATATTCCAAAGGTCCGTCTAGTCAAGGCTATGGTTTTTCCAGTGGTCATGTATGGATGTGAGAGTTGGACTGTGAAGAAGGCTGAGCACTGAAGAATTGATGCTTTTGAACTGTGGTGTTGGAGAAGACTCTTGAGAGTCCCTTGGACTGCAAGGAGACCCAACCAGTCCATTCTAAAGCAGATCAGTCCTGGATGTTCATTGGAAAGACTGATGCTAAAGCTGAAACTCTGATACTTTGGCTACCTCATGCGAAGAGCTGACTCATTGGAAAAGACCCTGATGCTGGGAGGGATTGGGGGCAGGAGGAGAAGGGGATGACCGAGGATGAGATGGCTGGATGGCATCACCGACTTGATGCACCTGAGTCTGAGTGAACTCCAGGAGTCGGTGATGGAGAGGGAGGCCTGGCATGCTGTGATTCATGGGGTCGCAAAGAGTCGGACACGACTGAGCAACTGAACTGAACTGAACATAGAATAAAAAGTTGTTTTGTTGTTCTTCTATTTAAGAATGTATTGACAGAGTTTGCATCTCCTGACTTGTATAGAACACTGGGTTATTGAAGGATCTGACGGAGATTCTCTCTCTGAACCAGCAGATTAGGTTTTTGAAGCAGTTGCTGAAGGAGGTCTATGAGGATAGGCACCTATACCAAGTGGAAACTGTGAGACAAAGGGCTTCCTCCCTGCCATAGCAGGGCTTAATCCAACACTGGGGCAACATACCTGGAAGTGAGAAGACACCACCATGGTGGGTATAGATAGTGGATGCTTTAAGGAACCAGAAACTAGGATTGATTCTACCCCCAACATTCCCAAAGTTTTTGTTTTAATGCAGGGGAGAGTAGAGGAAGAAGTAAAATTCCCATATGACATCTACAGCACCAGTTTCTATCAAGTGACTTGACAACTGAACCATTAATAAGGGAATCCATAGAGCTACTATCTATATACAGCTTCCTGCATAGCTCAGTCGGCAAACCATCTGGTTGCAGTGCAGGAGACCTGGGTTCAATTCCTGGGTAGGGAAGTTCCCCTGGAGAAGGAAATGGAAACCTACTTCAGTATTCTTGCCTGGAGAATTCCATGGACATAGGAACCTGGCAGGCTACAATTCATGGGATCTCAAGAGTCAGACATGACTTAGTGGTATCTTTCTTTCTTTCTATTTACTATTTGACATGGGACTTCTCACAGGATTCACGTGGACAGGGAGACAAAAGAACATAACCTTTGGATGAGATATCAGCTTGGATTCACCTTCCCAATTCCACCATGAGTCAACAGAAATATAAGAATGTGGGGAATATTAAAACATGGTACAACATATAATTATGTAGTAAATTCTAACACTTCAAAAGGTTTGAGTATTTTTCCCCCTAAAATTTGAAAACTCCAATACTTTGGCCATCTGATACAAAGAACTGACTCATTGGAAAAGACCCTGATGCTGGGAAAGATTGAGGGCAGGAGGAGAAGGGGACAACCAAGGATGAGATGGTTGGATGGCATCACCGACTCGATGGACATGAATTTGAGCAAGCTCCGGGAGCTGATGATGGACAGGAAAGTCTGGTGTGCTGCAGTTCATGGGGTCACAAAATGCCGGACATGACTGAGTGAACTGAACTGAATCTGTCCTATTATATTTATTAAATGTATAACTAAATTACAAACCCCAAACCCCAATTTATTGAGTCAATGTATTTACACAGATCCATAAACTTTCCATCCTAAAAGACAAGGGAATTGCTACATTTCCAATTTTCCGCATCTTTTCCTCTTTCCTACCTGTCCTCATCTGATTTTTGGCCCAGATTTTCCTTGTGAAAAATCTAAATATAGAACTAATAACTTCACATTGAATACCTATACATCACCTGGACTCTACAATTCATACATACACATATCCCTTATTTTATCATTTTATTTAATTTTTAATGAATTTCAAAGTAAATTGCAAACAGCATACTTTGCTTTTACTCAATGTTCATATAATTACCTATAATTTAATGCTGTGGGTATGTTTTCCATGTAAAACTTAACATTCTGTAAAATACACTTATTTTAAGTGTAACACCAAATCCTATTTTGGTTTATTTTGTCTTGTTATAAATTTTCTAGGATTTAACTTTATACTTATAGGGGATAACATTTTCCTCTCTCACTTAATATGCAATCCTTCAATATTAAAGGTAAAAAAAAAAAAGTCAGTGTGCTTATACTTTATCCTTTTTCCCCCTGTCATCATAATATCCTGACTTTTGTTAGTTTTATTATTAATTCAATGTTGTCATGATCTTTTAAGTTGGTGGTTCTTTTTTTTTTTTTTTTTTTTGGCTGTAACATGTGGCATGTGAAATTCTAGTCCACCAACCAGGAATTAAATGCCCCCTGTGGAGGAGTAGGAAATGGAAACTAACTCCAGTAATCTTGCCTGGATAATTCCATCAGAGGAACACGGCCAGCTACAGTCCTTGGGGTCACAGAATCAGACACAACTGAGCGACTAAAATTTTCACTTGCCCTGTAGTGAAAGTATAGATTCTTAATTTCCGGACCAGCAGGAAAGTCCCAACATCATCATGGTTTATTTTTGCTTCTATGACTATGATTCTTAAAAACATTTAGTTTTATTTCTATATTTAAAAAGAAATCAACAGTGTCATTCTTTATATCATTGCTTTTCCTTTCACATCTTGTTTGGCTTTCTTAGTTCTTTCTACTCACGTTTCTGCAAATATATGTCTACGGTCTTTGTGGTTACTGTTATAATTGTGGTTATAATTGGCCTGTACTATAATACTCTCAGAGATGACAACTGCATCACTCGCACACTCTCTTTAAAACTCCAGCTGTTTCAGATCTCCGTCCTGCTGATGACCTTGTTGAAACTATCACCAAGAGTCAGGCAAGAACCACCTCATCTTTCCACCACCAGTTCTACCAGCTTACATGCTTCTCCTCCTACTGACTTTACTTTTCATCATGCTAAAATGAAAGAATATGTGCGCTCCTTCTGAAGGCCAAACATTACCTTTGTTCTTTCACACGTTCATGCATGTAAATGTAGCCTTATCTCCTTCTCCAGCCGGTACCTTATCTGGTAATTATCTTCAGAAAAATTACTCAACTCATACCCTCCTGTGCTTACTGCCTTTTGGCTTTTTTCTTACCATTTCCAATCGGACTTCCATACTCACAACTTCAGTATAATAGTTCTTATTAAAACTACCAAAGACAATATTTTGCCAAAACACATGGTCACCGACCCATTCTCATTTTTGAATTTTTTTCTTTGCAGCACTTGATACAGATGACCACTTCAACCAGCCATCAGTCTAAAGTCCATTCATCTACTGAATGAGGTAAAGCCATCTTCTCTCGGCTTCTGTGACCCTGCACTTGTCTGGTTCTCTTCATACTTCATTGTCTACGACTTCTCAGGGCAGGCACTCTCTTCCCTACCAACTTCCTGAATGTCCTGTGCTCAAGAGATGAGAGTTATTTAGAGAATCTAAAGATTTAGAGGAAGCTTCACTTCCATGGGCATAGCCTTTTGTCCTTTCCCATTCATAGATGATATGTTTTCCTTTGCTATGAACCATCCTCTGGGAAGAAGAGAGTCAGGCATAACTCCATGTGACTGCCTTCTATTAAACCTAGTTTGATTGCTCACCTGTAGATATTTACATGCATATTATCCCAAGAGAACTTACAGATTTATATACCTGAATGAGAAGTAACTGAGATGTCTGCTAGTTATCTTGGTCCAAGAACAGTTTTCAAAACAAGATCTTTAGTTGTAAGTAAAATTTCAAAGAATATATACTGTCAAGTTGCTCAGGCTTGTCCATAACAATGAAGAATTTAAATAATTTTCAATCTTAATGATTCAGACCACTGTGTTAACACAGCATGGCTCTTGGGAGATTCATGTGCAAGCCTAGAAATACTACAAATCACACCTTATCATCAAGGTACATGTATTATAAAGTGCATTGTAAGGTCACTGTCATAGATTAAAGCAAGTAGTTTTGAAGAGCACATAATGAGATAAAAAGCAAAAGAAGAACATTTTAGTAGCAAAGTACATGAAACAGTTGATTAAAGATATATTTTACGAAGAAACCTGCCACCTATAATTTGCCTAGGAGCCCAAAACTTTATTTCTCATATATATATATATATAAAACTTGTGATAATGTAAATAAATAGGTATTCTATTCTATTCTTCTGCCCACACCTTAAACAGAGGCTTTCCACAACGTTCAGGCAGTCTTTTCTTTGTTTACTGTTGATTGTCTCTCCAGATGATTTAATTCACTGGAATAGTTTTCAATTATCATTGACTCATGTATTTTTTTTTTTTGGCCATGCTGAGTGGCATGCAGGATCTTAGTGCCCCGACCAGGAATCAAATCTGTGCCTCCTGTGGTATTTAAGAGGGGAGTCTTAACTACTGGACTGCCAGGGAAGTACCTATCATTGATTCTTAAAATGGCATCAGTAGGGCAGATTTTCTATCCTGTTGGATTCTCCCTCCAATGGTCAAACTTCAGTCAGTCAGTCAGTTCATTCAGTCATGTCTGACTCTTTGCGATCCCATGGACTATAGCATGTCAGGCTTCCCTGTCCACCACAAACTTGGGGAGCAGATCAAACTTACCATGATTCAAATGGAATGCATTATCATCCCCACCAAAACTATTCTCTTAGTGACTTGGACAGAAACAACATCTACCCAGTGGACCCAAACAGACATCTGTGTGTTGCCCCTACCCTTTTCCTCTTATATCACTCACATCTAATCAATAATGAAGCTATACTGAATCCATGAAATACCTTGCTCATAAATTCAACCTATCCTTTACTCTCTGTCATCATTTACTCTTGCTGAGCATCTCCCTCTCATGGCAACTGCTTTTATCATTCTGACACTACCAGAGTTTGAAAGGCAAGAAGAGTGGCTGGGTAAGTTGCGGATAGTAGAGAATCATGTGCTTGGCAGTTACTGCCAATAAGTTTCAAATCTGTCTCATTTCTTCTGTAGGAACTTTCCTAAGTCTTTGGAGGTATTCTGGCTGACTCCTCTCTGACCATTCTTCCATGACATGGACATTGCCTCATCTTCAGCTGCTTCTCCTGGTTGCCCCAAAATCTCTTCCTCTGGTATTCATTTCTTAGCATTTTACTGCTGGAATTTCATTAGCCTAACACAATCTCTTTCATAAATATAATTTCTTAAAAATAATGCCAGGCTGATAAAACCTATGCCAAGATTTACTTCTGGCATGAGATTTTAACCTTCAACCTATCATCAGAATTGATTGCATACAGTGACTTTCCCATTTGCAATCAGCCCTGTATACTGGGGTCAGGGTATGTTCAGCCTTCTCAAGGGTAAGTCAGACAAATTTCCTCATGGCCCCTAAACACAGAGGACAAATATCAAGCAAGGACATTCACAGAGTGGTTCCGTTGCAGCCCCTCTCCACGGTCTTGAGTAGAAAAGACACTCAATCACTTATTCCACAGCAAAACTTTTCACATGTATACAAACTTCTTCATAATCCTACCCTCCCCCACCGAGAAAGTTTAAAAGCTAATCTCTCTCTCTCAAAGTCGCTCAGTAATGTATGACTCTTTGCAACCCCAAAGACTGTAGCTCATGTGGGTCCTCTGTCCATGGAGTTCTCCTGGCAAGAATACTGGAGTAGGTTGCCATTCCCTTCTCCAGGGGATCTTCCCAACCCAGGGATCGAACACTGATCTCCCACAATGCAGGCAGATTCTTTGCTTTCTGAGCCACAGAGAAGCCCAAAAAGCTAATCTACCTTCTCATTTAGTGAAAGAAATACATAAAACATTTTAAGAGCCACAGGAAATTTCTCCATTATTTCCTCTGTAAGTCTGCATTTATTCAAATACATGACTTGGAAATTGTTAGAAATCTATTATGAGCTCAATTTATCTTCTCACACTAGTCTCATGCATATTGCCAAATCCCTCCTACTCAACCTGTTTCTACATTTCCCTTACCATTCATCACACACACAAACATATACATAGAAGAGAACACACTTTCGTAGGTCTCATTGTTTCTTTAGGGTTGCTTAAGATTCGGGGGCAATCCCTTTCATCACTCTAAATTAAGACTCTAAACTGAATGCTGGAAATTATTTTGTTAAGACCTATAGGGTAAGGAGGGGGAAAGGAAGAAAATCACGCTCAGAAACAAAGCCAAAAGTGCTGAAAGATGATACTGTTCTGATGTCAGAAAGAGCCATGGGAGGGAAGAATGCCAGGAAGTGTATACAATAAATTCAATAGCTAGTTAAGGCACCACAAAGCCTTCCTCGGGAGTCAGAAACATAACTAAAGGGAGGGAAACAAAGGAATTTGAAATCATTGGCTATATTTGTATTGTGACTTTCGCAGTCTCTTCCTCTGGACTACTGCCACTGCTTTCTTGAAGACACAGTCAGATTTGCACTGCAATAAACTGACCTCTCTTCTCTGATTATCTATCTTATATCCCCCGAGGAGGGTATGTATTTATGAGGAGAGGCAGGAAGAAGATATGTTGGCTGGACACCTTTAATAGATTAAAATCAAACTCCTAAATTCTTTCCTTTTGTTCTGTGTGGACTGTAGTTAAATAAGTTGTCCAACTCACATCCTTTCCAGGGACTACTTGAGTGCGTTACTCCAGGGCTTGAATTTTTCATCCAACTGACTTCTCCTGACTAAAATGAGCCCAGCCATCATGAAGAAGGCAAACCTTCCCCTCCCACCTCAAAGAACAGACATCAGACAGACATCTTTTCCCTGCTTCACCAAGATCTTCATCTTTTTTGCTCAGTAATACCTACCATGATGCAACTGCCAATCATGAATCTCCCCCAAAGCACGTGGCCCTTTAGTCTTCCATTTCAATTCTACTCTGGTCTAACTTCCTCAACTTGAAGCACGAAATGGAAAACAGTAGTATTTTAGTTATGGGGCTCCTGACCCTGTGATAAAAGGGTCTTAGCCTCTTACCAATTGTACAGGATTCCCTAGGAGGTAGCAGAAGATTCATTTTGCAGGCAAGCATGCTTATTTTAATCAAGTGTAGGAACCCAAGGAAATCACAGGTATTTAAACATAAGGATAATCTTAATACCGTTCATTTACTCATTCATTCATTTGTTAATTTGCTAAGTATTTAATAAGTTCCTTCCACAAAGTAAGTATTATTAAAGTATTTATGGTAAGATAGTATTAAAATGCAATTAATAACCCACAAATGAAAGCATTTTTTTCTTTCTTTCCCTAGAGCAGCTACTCAATAAACTCTGGAGTCATGAAAAGTAAACTGAGTGTCTCTTACATATAATTATTCTTCTGTTATGGAAGACATCTGACCATTATAGGGTCCAAAGGCAAAAGCAGATGAAACCAGAAACTAAGAACACAGATGGACCCAAGAAGTTCTCAGGGCCACAGGTAGATAAAATGTATTTTTCATAGATCCAGGAACTGAGGAAAACTGTGTAACTAGGATCCAGCAATCTAGCTAGACATAGGAAAGGCTTGTAGAAGGAAAGAATATCTGAAATAAGTGGAAAAAGTTATTTTAAGTGTTTCTCAAATTGGATCTGTCTGTACTTTGTATGCATGGATCTCAATGAGTTTAGATTACAGGGTTGGGGACACTGGGAGGGAAAGAGATGTTGGAAATCTTTAGTTCTTCTACAGGAAGAGTTGGAGTGACCAGCAGACACAAGGCAAAAACTATTGGCTTCAACAGTTCTTGGACAAGCAATTGGGAACACTTCTTTGGGAACCACTAATGAACTGGGATAAAATAATGCAGTCAATGTTCTGCTCAAATGAAGGTATTTTCAAAAGTGAACAAGTATTCTGCTCACCATAAAGTACAGCAAATCATGTATTTTGAAGAGCGTTCTCTCTTCTAAGCCATAGAACAAAAGGTTTTCTAACTACTGTAGAACATGTCTACGTGTAAGTTAGGGGCTTCCCTGGGGACTCAGACAGTGAAGAACCTGCCTGCAAGGCAAGAGACTTGGGTTCAGTATAGGAAGATTCTCTGGAGAAGGGAATGGGTATCCAATCCAGTATTCTTGTCTGGAGAACCCATGGACAGAGGAGCCTCGTAGGCTACATTCCACAAATTACCTTTAATAAGATGTCTAACATGTACATGATACGAACACAAAATGTGATGATAACCACTGTTGGGCATACAATAAATGACTCTCCTATGCCTGATCTTTACAGTGCTTTGAAAATCTGGTGAAAGTCCTCTAGAAACTCCACCTCCCAGTCTTGACCCTTTTTAATATTATTGTCCAAAATTTCAACCATTTTCTCCTTTACTATCTAGATCCTACCTGAATGAAGGGGGCTTGCCTCTTTAATACCCTTTAGTTGAACTTAACTGAGTTGACCTGGTGAGAGAACATAATCTTGATAAAAGGATGTGTGGTTATTTAACAAGGATTATCCTGTTAGAGGATAACTGATAACAAGGATTATCAGTTCAGTTCAGTCACTCAGTCTTGTCCAACTCTTTGCGACCCCATGGACTGCAGCACACCAGACCTCCCTGTCCATCACCAACTCCAAGAGCTGACTCAAACTCATGTCCATTGAGTCAGTGATGCCATCCAACCATCTCATCCTCTGTTGTCCCCTTCTTCGCCTGCCTTCAATCTTTCCCAGCATCAGGGTCTTTTCCAATGAGTCAGTTCTTCACATCAGGTGGCCAAGGTATTGGAGTTTCAGCTTCAGAACCAATCCTTCCAATGAATATTCAGGACTGACTTCCTTTAGAATGGACTGTTTGGATCTCCTTGCAGTCCAAGGGACTCTCAAGTCTTCTGCAACACCACAGTTCAAAAGCATCGATTCTTTGGCGCTCAGCTTTCTTTGTAGTCCAGCTCTCACATCCATAAATGCCTAGTGGAGAAACCAAAGTTTGACTACGCAGACTTTGACTACACAGTTTGACTACTTTGCTGGCAAAGTAACGTCTCTGTTTTTAATATGCTGTTTAGGTTGGTCATAACCTTTCTTCTAAGGAGCAAGTGTCTTTTAATTTCATGGCTGCAGTCACAATCTGGAATGACATTGGAGCCCCCCCAAAATAAAGTCACACTGTTTATATTGTTTCCCTATCTATCAGCCATGAAGTAATGGGACCAGATGCCATGATCTTCGTTTTCTGAATGTTGAATTTTAAGCCCCTTTTCACTCTCCTCTTTCACTTTCAAGAGGGTCATTAGTTCTTCTTTCCTTTCTGCCATAAATGTGTCATCTGCATATCTGTTATTTCTGATATTTCTCCCAGCAATCTTGTTATGACCAACCTAGATAGCATATTGAAAAGTAGAGACATTACTTTGCCAACAAAGATCCATCTAGTCAAGGCTATGGTTTTCCAGTGGTCATGTATGGATAAGAGAGTTGGACTGTGAAGAAAGCTGAGCACCGAAGAATTGATGCTTTTGAACTGTGGTGTTGGAGAAGACTCCTGAGAGTCCCTTAGACTGCAAGGAGATCCAACCAGTCCATTCTAAAGAAGATCAGCCCTGGGTGTTCTTTGGAGGGAATGATGCTAAAGCTGAAACCAGTACTTTGGCCACCTCATGCTAAGGGTTGACTCATTGGAAAAGACTCTGATGCTGAGAGGGATTGGGGGCAGGAGGAGAAGGGGACGACCAAGGATGAGATGGTTGGATGGCATCACCGACTCGATGGATGTGAGGTTGAGTGAACTCTGGGAGTTGGCGATGGACAGGGAGGCCTGGCATGCTGCGATTCATGGGGTCCAAAGAGTCGGACACAACTGAGGAACTGAACTGAACTGAAATGAACTGAATCTTCTTTCCAGCTTGTGCTTCATCCAGCCCAGCATTTCTCATGATGTATTTTGCATCTAAGTTAAATAAGCAGGGGGACAACATACAGCCTTGGCATACTCCTTTCCTGATTTGGAACCAGTGTGTAGTTTCGTGTCCAGTTCTAACGAAGGAGGAAACAGAGCTGGACTCCATCTTAAGCCAGGCTGTGAACATTAGGGACACACATGGTCACCCTCCCAGTGGACTCTGAACTTTGTGCCTGGTGTCTATAGAAATGGCATACCAATGGGAAACCAGACCCCTCTGGATAAAAGAGGCTCAGGACTTGGACTCTCCATTGCCTAAAAGAATATGCTAATTATCTCTGTAACAGAACAAAGTCACAAATTCCATTACGTTTATCGGGATATGACCACAGTCCTACTGATAAATGTCCACTGTTTATCTAGTCTTGTGACACATGAATCATGAGTTAACTTTGATTGTATCTCTCTTTTACCTTTTCCAGACTAGTTTCAAGGAATTTGGGGAGGTGGGTTTGAGCAAGTACACTTAGGGTATATATATAAGGTTTTCACAAAAACTTGTCAGGGTCCTTGGCTAAGAGGAGACTCTGCCTTGGGCCCGCTGGTGTAATAAACTGCACTCCACTATCTGCATTGTCCTTCTGAGTGAGTTTGTTTCCCGGAACAGATGGCTACAACACTAACTATTGCTTCTTGACCTGCACACAGATTTCTCAGAAGGCAGGTCAGGTGGTCTGGTATTCCCATCTCTCTCAGAATTTTCCATAGTTTATTGTGATCCACACAGTCAAAGGCTTTGGCATAGTCAATAAAGCAGAAATAGATGTTTTTCTGGAATTCTCTTGCTTTTTCGATGATCCAGTGGATGTTGGCAATTTGATCTCTGGTTCCTCTGCCTTTTCTAAAACTAGCTTGACCATCTGGAAGTTCACAGTTCACGTATTGCTAAAGCCTGGCTTGGAGAATTTTGAGCATTACTTTACTAGCATGTGAGATGGGTGCAATTGTGTGGTAGTTTGAGTATTCTTTGGCATTGCCTTTCTTTGGGATTGGAAAGAAGACTGACCTTTTCCAGTCCTGTGGCCACTGTTGAGTTTTCCAAATTTGCTGACACACTGAGTGTAGCACTTTCACAGCATCATCTTTTAGGGTTTGAAATGAATCAACTGGAATTCCATCACTTCCACTAATTTTGTTTGTAGTGATGCTTCCTAAAGCCTACTTGACTTTGCATTTCAGGATGTCTGGCTCTAGGTGAGTGATCACAGCATTGTGATTATCTGGGTCCTGATGATATTTTTTGTACAGTTTTCTGTGTATTCTTGCACTTCTTCTTAACATCTTCTGCTTCTGTTAGGTCCACACCATTTCTGTCCTTTATTTTGCCCAAATTTGCATGAAATGTTCCCTTGGTATCTCTAATTTTATTGAAGAGATCTCTAGTCTTTCCCATTCTATTGTTTTCCTCTATTTCTTTGCATTGATCACTGAGAAAGGCTTTCTTATCTCATTGCTATTCTTTGAAACTGCATTCAAATGGATATATCTTTCCTTTTCTCCTTTGCCTTTAACGCTTTTCTCCTTTTCTCAGCTATTACTAAGGCCTCCTCAGAGAACCATTTTGCCTATTTGAATTTCTTTTTCCTGATCTATTCTGACTTTATTATGCATATCTGTTATAGACTAGCTTGTCTTCTGGTCTGGTTGATTTCAGGTTCATTCTTTTCAGCCTTCCATTATAATGACTTTGTTGCTGAATTTGCTCTCTATTCACCTGCATTCCAAGGCTCCTTGATTAACACTTTGCCTTACAGCACTTCTCTATATAGAGAAGACCCTATTTGACATGGGAAATCTTGCTAACCCAGAGGAACTGGGCCCCACCCTCAGCCTAAGAAGATTAGATGTTGTGCATTATCAAAATTTTAGGATTAAGTTCAAGCTTCCTTAAAGACTTGCTCATATACACTACACTCCAATTTAGTAAGTGCTTTATTATCACCTCAAGGGTAAAGGCTCTGGCATTTATGGACAAGAATCATTTTCTCTATCACTAAACACAAGAATGAGGCAGACAACCACATAGAATCAAATTGCTATTATTTATATTATATCTATACCTAGAAAATATTTTGAACATTTATGGAACACATGGTGTTGCTGATGATGAAGATGACTTCAATTATACCCATTTTTCTGAAGATTCCTCCTTCTGCCATGCTCTAAGAAGACTGAGCTAGTCTTTAATGCACCAGAGCCTCTTCTAACTGTTACTTCTCACATTTATGTACCTCATTTATATAATTTTAACTTGAAACTGTTTTATCACTCTTATTGAAAGAGAAATCATACAAAATGTACATAATCATAGCTGCCAGTAGAGGTGGGACAACATCAAGATCCAGAGCTCAGTTTCCGAAGGTAGATATCCTGGATTTGCTGTCTAGCTTCACCAAATCACATACAATATAATTCACAATATAACCTTTGTTCCATCTATAAAAAGGGACTAAATAGGATATATAAATATATGTATGTATGTATGTATGTATGTATGTATCCTGTGTATATATACATATGTGTACATGTGTACACAGCTCAGAAAGATGTGGAAGTTACCCTAATTAATTTGAAGAGGTTAACATAATAGTTGGTATGCTCTTTTTTGGAGTTGTAAGTCATGACCCATACATGGGAAAGATAAAAAATAACCATTGACATTAGAAATATTTGAATACTAGAACTAGATACGTCTAATATGGATATGGGTGTGTGCTCAGTTGTGTTTGACTCTTGGCCAGCCTAGGGACTGTAGCCTGTGATGCTCCTCTGTCCATGGAATTTTCAGACAAGAACACTGGAGTGGGTTGTCATTTCCTCCTAGAGGGAATCTTGTTGACCCAGGGGTTGAACCCACATCTCTTGTATCGGCAGGTGGACTCTTTACCACCAAGCCACCTGGGAAGTCCAGATACAGCTAACAAAACGTCATAAAATTTTAAAACTAAATTTGAGACATTTTTGTACTTCAATAATTATAAGATGCATTATGGGAACAACACTTTACTGAGGAACATAAAGGCCTTACTACTATGGTATTTCTTAGATATTTTATTATTATTCAGTCAGTGAGTCATGTCCAACTCTTTGTGACTCAATGGAATGCATCATGCCAGGCTTCCCTGTCCTTCACTATCTCCTGGAGTTTGCTCAAACTCACGTCCAAAGAGTAAGTGATACTATCCAATCACCTTATACTTGGTCATCCGCTTCTCCTCCAGACTTCAATCTTTCCCAGCATCAGGATCTTTTCCAGTGAGTTGGCTCCTTGCATCAGGTGGCCAAAGTATTGGAGTTTCAGCTTCAGCATCAGTCCTTCCAATGAATATTCAGGGTTGATTTCCTTTTGGAGTGACTGGTTTGATCTCTTTGTAGTCCAAGAGACTCTGAAGAACCGAAAACTTTAACTATACAGATCTTTGTCAGCAAAGTGATGTCTCTGCTTTTTAATATGCTCTCTAGGTTTGTCATAGTTTTCCTTCCAAGGAGTAAATGTCTTAATTTCATGCCTGCAGTCACCATCTGCAGTGATTTTGCAACCGAAGAAAATAAAAGCTGTCACTGTTTCCACTTTTCCCTTTTTTATTTGCCATGAAGTGATGGGACAATTTGTCATGATCTTAGTTTTTTTTTAATGTTGACTTTCAAACCAGCTTTTTCATTCTCCTCTTTTACCTACATCAAGAGGCTCTTTAGTTCTTCTTCACTTTCTGCCATTAGTTTGCATATTTGAGGTTGTTGATATTTCTCCCAGCAATGTTGATTCCAGCTTGTTATTCATCCATCCTGGCATTTCACATGATGTGCTCTGCAAAAAAATTAAGCAGGGTAATAATATACAGCCTTGACGTACTCCTTTCCCAATTTTGAACCAGGCCATTGTTCCACGTCCAGTTCTAATTGTTGCTTCTTTATCTGCATACGATTTCTTCATGACAGGTAAGGCGGTTTTATACACTTATTTCTTTCAGAATTTTCCACAGCATTTTGTGATCCACACAGTCAAAAGCATTAGCATAGTCAATAAAGCAAAAGTAGATGTTTTTTTGGAACTCCCTTGCTTTCTCTATGATCCAATGAATGTTGAAACTTTGATCTCTGATTTCCTCTGCCTCTTTTAAACTAAGCTTGTACATCTGGAATTTTTCAGTTCATGGCCTACTGAAGCCTAGTTTGAAGTATTTTTAATGTAACTTCACTAGCATGTTAAATAAGGACAACTGTATGGTAGTCTGACTGAACATTCTTTGCTGCTGTTCTTCTTTAGGATTGGAATGAAAACTGATCTTTTCCAGTCTTGTGACCACTAATGACCTTTCCAAATTTGTTGACATATTGAGTGTAGCACTTTAACAACATCATCTTTTAGGATTTTAAATAGCTCAGCTGGAATTCTGTCACCTCCACTAGCTTTGTTTGTACTAATACTTTCTAAGGCTCACTTGATCTCACCCTCCAGGCTGTCTGGCTCTAGGTAAGTGGCTGAGCACAACATCATGGTTATCCGGGTTATTAAGACCTTTCTTGTATAGTTCTTCTGTGCATTCTTGCCACCTCTTCTTAATTTCTTCTGCTTCTGTTCAGTTCAGTCGCTCAGTCGTGTCCGACTCTTTGCGACCCCGTGAATCACAGCATACCAGGCCTCCTTGTTCATCACCAACTCCCAGAGTTCACTCAGACTCACGTCCATCAAGTCACTGATGCCATCCAGCCATCTCATCCTCGGTCATCCCCTTCTCCTCATGCCCCCAATCCCTCCCAGCATCACATTCTTTTCCAATGAGTCAACTCTTCACATGAGGTGTCCAAAGTACTGGAGTTTCAGCTTTAGCATCAGTCCTTCCAAAGAAATCCCAGGGCTGATCTCCTTCAGAATGGACTGGTTGGGTCTCCTTGCAGCCCAAGGGACTCTCAAGAGTCTTCTCCAACACCACAGTTCAAAAGCATCACTTCTTCAGCACTCAGCCTTCTTCACAGTCCAACTCTCACATCCATACATGACCACAGGAAAAACCATAGCCTTGACTAGACGAACCTTAGTCGGCAAAGTAATGTCTCTGCTTTTGAATATGCTATCTAGGTTGGTCATAACTTTCCTTCCAAGGAGTAAGCATCTTTTAATTTCATGGCTGCAGTCACCATCTGCAGTGATTTTGGAGCCCCCCAAAATAAAGTCTGACACTGTTTCCACTGTTTCCCCATCTATTTCCCATGAAGTGATGGGACCAGATGCCATGATCTTCGTTTTCTGAATGTTGAGCTTTAAGCCAACTTTTTCACTCTCCTCTTTCACTTTCATCAAGAGGCTTTTGAGTTCCTCTTCACTTTCTGCCATAAGGGTGCTTCTGTTAGGTCCTTACAATTTTGTCCCTCATCATGCCCACCCTTGCATGAAATATTCTCTTCATATTGCCAATTATCTTGAAGAGATCTTTATTCTTTCCTGTTCTAATGTTTTCCTTTTTTTTTTTTTTTTTTTTGAGTTGTTCACTTAAGAAGGTCGTCTTATCTCTCCTTGCTATTCTCTGGAACTCTGCATTCAGTTGGGTGTATCTTTCCCTTTCTCCCTTGCCTTCTGCTTCTTCTCTTTCCTCAGTTATTTGTAAAGCCTCCTTAGAAAACCACTTTGTCTTCTTGCATTTCTTTTACTTTGAGATGGTTTTGGTTACTGCTTCCTGAAACAATGTTACAAACATCTGTCCATAGTTCTTCAGGCACTGTCTACCAGATCTAATCTCTTGAATATATTAATCACCTCCACCGTATAATCATAAGAGATTTGATTTAGGTCATACCTGAATGGCCTCATGGTTTACCTTACCTTCGTCAATTTAAATCTGAGTTTTGCAATAAGAAGTGCATGATCTGAGCCACTGTCAGCTCCAAATCTTGTTTTTCTTTACTGTACAGGGCTTCTCCATCTTCAGCCGCAAAAAACATAATTGATATCTGGTGATGAACATGTGTAGTTTTCTCTTGCACTGCTGGAAAAGGGCCTTTGGTATGACCAGTGTGTTTCTTGACAAAACTCTGTTACCCTTTGCCCTACTTCATTTTATATTCCAAGGCCAAACTAGCTTGTTATTCCATGTATCTCTTGACTTCCTCCTAGGATGAAAAGAATATATATATATATTGGTGTTAGTTCTAGGAGGTCTTGTAGACTTTCATACAGTCAACTTCAGCTTCTTTGGCATCAGTGGTTGGGGCATAGACTTGGATTACTGTGAAGTTGAGTGGCTTACCTTGGAAACTCCTTTGGCTATACTTGGCTACCATGAATTTATGTAGAGATGGTGTTATAGTTTAACTTTACTTGTAGGCAGAAAGTTAATAAAACACAGGCTTGCTTCTTACAAACTCAAATTCATCTTGAAGAATCATGTATTTCCTTCATATTCTCAGCATATAATATGGCTATTATTCTAGCAATCCATCACTTTTGGTTTCTTAGTTGGAAAGTCAGTTTGCCAAAAGTCATTTTCCCACCCAGCTGTGATTCTTTAAAGCCTCAGAAAACAACCTGAGCATAAATCAAAGGTCTACTGCATCTGACATAAAACAAAAACTAGTTCTGGAATGAAAATCGTCCATTCTAAGAAAGTGGATGTTCTAAAATCTTAAAAAATATGATTTAAATATCCAAATGACTTAGAAATGAAAAAGTTTCATAACTTTCAGGGTAGACCCATCAGCAGTAGAAACTTAAGAGAGTTGTATAGTCCTATTACAGTCCTGTTCATAAAATGATTACATGAATTAGAATATACTCAATATGTAATTATATATATTATTTAGTGGCATCTAATGATATATGGGAAAGAAGACAAAAACAGAAGTTCTCTTGGAAGCATCTATCCATCAATTTTTTCAAATCACTGAGAGTCAATAATAATAGTGACCATAATGGACTAGTGCTTTACATATATTAAATCATGAAGACTGAGCCTAGAAATGTTAATTAATCCATTCAAGGTCACTCAGGAAGTGTGATTCATATTAACTTGAGCCCAGTTGTGACCCTATAAATATTTTTACCACAGAATATTTCTCTTTATAAATAAAGGGAGTTGTTAGTAAATGCAAATACTGACTGTGACATTTCTACTCTCCTATGTGACATATCTAATATTATAAGCTCAGATTATAAACAATATGAGTTTGTCAGAATCAACTGAATCCTCGTTGGCATATATTTGGCCAACAGGGATCCCATCCAGTAAGATCAATAGCAAGGTTTCTGGGCCATGTCTCACTGGGAAACAAACTTTTACCAGCCTTTCAGCAGGGTGCTTTCGTCATGGTGTTCTTTAGTTACTACTCTTCCACTCTATGTAACTAGCTTGATCTTTACCCTAACAGTAGGATCCAAGCATAGACTATGCCACTAAGAGACAGAAGAGATGGACTTGGCAGAATTCAAGAAAACTAGACAGGAGGGAATAAAAAAAATAATAGAAAATTGAAATTTAGCTTTGCAATTTTTTTGTGTATGCATCAGTCTGTCCCACTGGCCCCAAGCTCTTCAAATGGCTAGAAGATATTAAGCAAGTGTTTAAGTCTGAGCCAAACCCACTAAATCTCAGCACTAGATGGAAAGGATGAGCTAGAATACAGCACAGAGTACATTTCTATCCTTAAACCTCTTTCTTTAGGCCAAACCTCACCCCCCAACATATATACAGTCAGATATGTACATAGGTCAGAGGTGTTCAGTAAAAGAGCAGTGTGAGTTCAAAGACCTGTTTTCTTTAATCGCCAAAAGTTCAGCTGCATATGGTGAAGGTTTATTGTCACTGTATGATGAGCTGTGTGAAGATCATCTTGTCATTGACACTGGGTATCACAGTCTTGCCCAGGTCACTGTTGGCAGTGGATGCTCTCTTGTGGGAATGAGCAGTATCAGTGACTGCCTTTGACAGGTTTTGGTACCATTGCTTCCAATTGGATACTGACAGCATCAGAGAGAACACCAGTTCATCAAAAATGCTGTAACCTGGCACAGCCACTATGGAGAACAGTATAGAGGTTCCTCAAAAGACTAAAAATAGAGTTACCATATGATCCAGCAATCCCACTCCTTGGCATTTATCCAGATAAAACCATAATCCAAAAAGACACATGTACCTCAATGTTCATTGCAGCACTGTTTACAATAGCCAGGGCGTGGGAGCAACCTAAATATCCATTAATAGAGGAATGGGTAAAGACTGGTATACATATGAATATACACAATGGGATATTATTCAAACATAAAAAGAACAAAATAATGTGATTTGCAGCAACATGAATGGATCTAGAGATTTTCATACTGAGTAAAGTAAGACAAAGAAAGACAAATATCACATGATATTGGTTATGTGTGAAATATAAAGCAATGGTAAAAGTGATCTTATTTACAAAGCAGATATAGAGCTACAGACATAGCAAACAATCTTATAGTTACCAGGAGGGAAGGGGGGAGGATAAATTGGGATATAAGGACTGACATAGCATACTGCTATATATAAATAGATAATTAATAAGGACCTATCAGAGAAAGCAATGGCACCCCACTCCAGTACTCTTGCCTGGAGAATCCCATGGATGGAGGAGCCTGGTAGGTTGCAGTCCATGGGGTCACACAGAGTTGAACACGACTGAGCGACTTCACTTTCACTTTTCACTTTGATGCATTGGAGAAGGAAATGGCAACCCACTCCAGTGTTCTTGCCTGGAGAATCCCAGGGACGGGGGAGCCTGGTGGGCTGCCGTCTATGGGGTCGCACAGAGTTGGACACGACTGAAGTGACTTAGCAGCAGCATACAGCAAAGGGAACTTGATACTCTGTAATGAATAAGGAATAGAATCTAAAAAAGAGTGGACATATGTATGTGTGTGTGCCTATGTGTGTGTGTATAACTGATTCACTTTGCTGTACAGCAGAATGTAACACATTATAAATCAATTATACTCCAATAAGAATAAATAAAAACTAAAGTCAGATACAAAATATCTAATTCCTCCTTTGCTGGAAACAAGACATACTATATTCCTGTGCCTGCCTAGCAATTTGGTTTGCCATGTGACTGAGTTCTAGCCAATACAAAGTGAGGAGACATCATCCATATCATTCCCCGACTGGCTGCTGGAAAGCACCCTAAACGTGCTCAGCCACTATTTTCTTCTTTTCACTGGTTGGGCTGATGATCTTTCAAGAGACCTTAACAATCAGATGCTAAAGATGGCAGAGCTGCCATCATTCAGAGAACCCCTGAACAGTTGTGTGACAAGGGTCCCTATTTTCCCTGCCCTCTGCTTTATCTGGAAACTCTTTGAATTTTTATGGAGAAATAATCTCATATATTTGGAGGAGGCAATGACACCCCACTCCAGTACTTTTGCCTGGAAAATCCCATGGACAGAGGAGCCTGGAAGGCAGCAGTCCATGGAGTCGCTGAGGGTTGGACACGACTGAGCGATTTCATTTTCACTTTTCACTTTCATGCATTGGAGAAGAAAATGACAACCCCACTCCAGTGTTTTGCCTGGAGAATCCCAGGGACAGGGGAGCCTGGTGGGCTGCCGTCTACGGGGTTGCACAGAGTCGGACACGACTGAAGCGACTTAGCAGCAGCAGCAATCTCATATATTATTAAGCCATTAAATACATGGGTGTATTTACTCCCACAGTTTTGTCTATCCTTATTAAGTCACATAGTAGCCACAGAAAAGCAGAGCATAAAAGGAAAGGAAAGTCACATAGTCCATAGCAGTGAACAGAATTTAATCATAGGGTGCAGTGGATAAGTCCTCTCGTATGCCCCTGGAATACCTGTTTAGCATTGCAGAAAGGCAGATGGGATCAAAGCTGGAGAAGCAGTTTATTTGACCATTTCTATCACTCTATTTTTATCTACAGGTTCCTAGGACCCGTAGGATATAAGTGATTAAATGGAAGAGTGACTAGTAAAAGGAATGTTCCTGATTTAAACATATATTACTTCACACATGTCTTCATAATAGCATTTGGAATTCTCAAGAAATGGTAGTATTCTGCAAAACCTTTAGAAAAATTTTTGAAAAAGCTGAGTTTTACTGAAGATGTTATGGCCTTGGGAAAGTCCCTTAATCTCCATAAGTCTCAGTTGAAATGTGAGGCTAAGAATATTTACCTCATAGTGTGGGCGAAAGGGTTTAAGGAAATGATATAATCAATGAAAGTCAATAGTACTAAGACTGTGGCTTATTTAAAAGAATAAAACACACAGAGCATTAGAACACTCTTAAGAACACTGAGTATTACAATTGCTCAGGATGTGACTTTGGATAGAATTGAATTTACTGATTTCAGGCTTTGCTAACTTTTTGGCTGTTACCATAGTTAAGATCTTATTGAAATTATAAATGTTTATCATGGGATTCTGCCAACTTGGACCTCATTTTAAAATATTTTGCACCATTTTGTCCATTTAATTTATGAAAACGGCAGGGTGGGAAGCCTATTCTCTACAAAATGCTATAACTGGGGTCGATTATTTTTATTTCTATTTCTACTTTGGAGCTATTGTTTCTTAGGTTGCATGCACCACGTTCCACCACCCAAGGCTGAACAGTCTGAAGCACTGGCAGCAGCCAGCTGAGCTTTCGTGACTCATGAAAACCCATCACCCAGGCTATAATTCCAGCAGAGCCTGAGAATGCCTTTCCCCAGTGAGAAAAGTCTATAATGTGGTCTCCATGGTTGAAAATGCAGGTACCTCAGGTGAATCCCAGGCATCCTCTAGCCCTAACTCAGACTATGTAGCTTTAGTCTTGAAGCCACTTTTATTTTGATGCCTTGATCACTTTTGAATCACACATTTTGGGATGTGCCACTGCCCTGATTCTCATTCTGGTAGACTACAGCTTGACTGGGTTCCTAGCCTTTGTGTGGCCCCTTCAGGCGTGGGAACTCTTTCTCTGACAATGACTCTCCCAACCCCTTGACAACTCATTAAAACTTTTCAGTCCAAAGTCCAAGTGAAACACCAACCTGGCCCCTATCTGGTACTAAACATCAACAATACCAAAATCCCAGGTGCCCCATGCTAACCAGCTGGTGCTCCACTCCAGTTCAGTTTGAGCAAAGACATACCATAATCCCTTGTGAACAGAGTTTTGCACTGTGCAAACCACCTAGGCAAACTGTTAAATTAATCAATAGGACTGGGGTAGAGAGTGAGCTTCTACTTTTTAGCAAGTTCTGAGTAGATGTCAATGCCGCAGGTCCACGGCCCACATTCTGAGTAGCCAGTAAATCTGTGACTTCCCTCTTTGGTATCCTTCCGGTGGCAGAATTCATACCTCAGCTCCATATGGAGCTCTCTTAGCTTCTTCTGGTGACTCACTGACTCACAGCTTAAGTTCTGGCATGTCTCATAAGAAGTTACACGCATGTGTTGATGTGCTCAGATACAGAAACATGAACTCTTTCTATGCACATGCCCACTGAAGGGTCATAATTCATACTTACAAGATTCCTGATGATCCCTCTTAAGTGCTGCTAGAGCCTACAATTAAATACCTCACCTCATTACTATTCCTTCCACTGGAGACAGATTTCCTTCACAGATCAGCATAGACATCACTAGTTGGCATTCACTTTGGTGGGAGACACAATAATACTCTTGGTAAAGCTTCAGTTCTCATGAAAATATTGAAAAACAACCTAAAATGTCACTAGCAATTAACACAGGTGGAAGGCTGGAATTATATGCAAGAAAACAAGCATTTTTCAGTGACTGTTCTGCAACTACATCTGGATGCAAACTATTATACTCTCTAAACATTTCTGGAAATAAGCCATTTCAACGGCTGCAGAACAGAAATTTGATACTGATTTTATATTATGTTATAGTTAAGGAGCAAAACAGATTTTTTAAGGTTCGCTCAGTGGAATTGCCAATTACCCCAGTCAATGGGAAACTGCAAACCTACAATATATGAAAAAGTGAATCCCGAGGTAGTGTCAGTGCTGAAAATAATGGTCTCTCAGCTACCTGGCTGAAAGTGTTTCCAAGCTTATGGAGTTGGTATATAGCTTCCATTTAAATGAACGGAAAATTAAAACCTTTGCCCATCAAGTTAATACAGTTTTTTTTTTTCTCAGACACAGAGGGGTGTCTTTAGCCAAAGGTTCTAATAGCATATTATATAAATATGTAAATCAAGGAGAATTGTCCCTCATTACCAGTCCTTCAGCAACAATGTGATCTCACACCTGGAAAGCTCCCCACCTGATGTTTCAATAGGTTCATTATGAGAATCAAAACTAGAGAAATGCCTCCCCAGTAGCAGCTCTATGTGCCTAAATGAACATCTGGTGGAGAATGCAGCTGGCAATGCCTCAATCCCTAATTGGGTGATGCACCTTCAATTTGTGCCATTTCCTCAGGGTTTGAGTTTGTACTTTGTTTTTCCCAGGTGTGTGCTCAGCATCCTAATGAAGAGGTGTACTAACCTCATAATTAATGCATGCCATGTTGGATTGGACTTTGTTCACCATTTCTTACCTAAATTTTGGAAACTCACACATGGTTTCTAGATGAAGATTGTTGTCCAAGCTGTGTGTGGGAGAGATCAGGGTCCTAAGGAAGCCCCGGGATAAGGGGTAGTGGAGGTGGCCCCCTTTTACAACATGAAGGCTGGAGATACTGAGTTGTGAAGAGCGGAAACAAGTATGCATCCAATTCTTGGCTGATAGTACTGACAACAATAACTAAATATGAAGAAGCTTTAATGGAGGAATGTCTTTGGGAGATCAGACTGCTTCTGTGGGAATGAGAGCCCGTAGTAAACCTAGTAAATCTTGATATTGCATGGTCTTTTATAACTATGTGATGAGTCCCCTGATCCTTATATCTTAAAGGTACAAGACTCCAGTTATAAGTTACAAGGATGTCATATACAGCATAGTGACTATAGTTAACACATTACTAACCAGAGGTACATTATGGCCATAGATGTCAGTTTTGGCAAAGAGTCCCCACTTAATAATATTGTATTGTATATTTTAAAGTGGCTAAGAATAGATCTTAGAAGTCTTCATCACAAGAAAAAAATAAAGCTTGTGATTATGCATGGTGACAGATGTAAACTAGATTTACTGTGGTAATTGATTCACAATATACACAAATACCAAACCATTACGCTGCACACTTGAAACAAATGTGTTAATTACACCTCAATTAAAAAAAAAAAAAAAAAACTCACCCAAGGAAAAGGAAAAAAGAGCACTGTGTGTTCATCCTCCATACAGAGGATAGCTTCTAAGAAGGGCAATGATAGCAGAGAAAGATGATTCGTTAAAAAATATTGTTACAAGTGAATAGCTGGCATTTTATAGAAATGGTGTGCAAAGACACTCCTCTGAACCGAGTGTCTTTCTCCAGCAAAACAACCTATGTTTTAATTATGGGTGTAAGAGTTGGCTTAAGTAAATAAACTTTAAAAAAAAATCATGACTATTGAGGCTGGCATGAATATTGATAATTGGCAAAAATTTTGGAAATAAAACATATGCAATTTCATACAAATGAAAACTAGAGTTTGCTAAGTATAATATTGGGTCTTTCAAAGTGAGGCTTTCTTTAATCATCAACTCAGAATTTGAAGCCTAATTTAGACACATATGATGTCTATTGCCTAGAAGCAATTTAGCCTTGGTTTTTCTGGCTAAAAGTTCAGAGGAAGCTATCAGATTTAAAGTGGTCAAGAGGAAGCAGGAGCAAAAAAGGGATAAAGTTTTAGGTTTAATGTATGCTTATCAAGAGTCAGCCATTGTGTTAGGCTGGGGTCACATGATTTACAGATGAATTCAAGCTGTGCTTCAATCTTGGAGTGTTTCCTGTTGAGCCTAAACAGGGTAGCTCAGCCTAAATAGCATCCCTCACACATTCTTCTAGACAAGCGCCTAAAGTTGGCTGCTGAGATTAAAGCTGTATTTATCTTATCCTTGTTAGGCTCTTTACATGTTTTACTATCCAATCATCATTACAGTTCTATGAGGTAAATAGTTTTCATCCTCATTTTATTATTAAATGGAACAAGCTCTCTAAGGCCAACTAGCTTGTCCACGTTCATGTGGGTGTAAGATCCAGGGAAGAAATTGAAATCTTAGTCTATTTGTCACTGAACTTTTTATTCCAACCTACAAGACCAGTTACATGATTTGTGAGGCCCACTGCAAAATGAAAACATGGGGTTCTTGTTCAAAAATTGTTAAGAATGGCAAAACATTGATAGCAGAACACCAAACCTATCGAGGCTATCTGAGCATGAGGCCTTGTGCAATGAATGAGTAGCATGCCCATGAACCTGAAGTAAACCCACTCAAGAGTCCCATGCTATAGGAAGAATAATACAATATTTTTCATTTTTTACAGAACATAAAGCGTTTACAGAAATAATAAGCAGAGTGTCTGAACCCAAACTGTAAGACATTCAGCTTACAAGCAGTTATGAGACTCATGGGACGAAATACTTGAGACTCAAACAAATCCAGTCAAACACAAACACAGAATTAACAAGACCAAAGTATAAAATATCAGCTTCTTTCCTCTCTTGCCAGCATCCCACACATCACTGTTAATTTTCCATGGTGAAAAGTGATGTGCCCTGATGGAGTGAATTATTGATGGCAAAGGTAGGAAAAATTCATTTGGGATGTAGATTGTCACTGAATGAGTACAATCTTTTTTAATGGAGTAAGTTCTAAAGCAAAATGATTTCATATCACCTACTACTGATTATTTTGTCAAACTGAAAAGAACAGATATTTTAGGTCCTGCCTTGATGATCAATGTTGTACTAGGTCTTCTCAACCCATTTTGGCTACTGCTCCTCCTCTCTCTTCCAGGTATTTGTAGAACAATTGCTTTAAAAACACAAATTCCCCATCAAACCCATTCAAATGTTTCTTTTCCCACAACAGCTAAGTTCAGAATTTGGTATACTATTCATATTTCAGTTCCTTATCTGCCATTCAATTTGCTGAATTCTCAGTCTGCTGGGCTAGATTTAATGGCTTCTTATCTGTCCTAGAGGAGAAAATGACTTGCCAGTTAAAAAATATGTTCAAATATTTGCATTCCTATTCCAAAAGTAAACTTCTGTTTTGATGTTAATTTAAAAGAGGGAGCTTTTTGCCCCATTGGATTAAATAAATTATTAAACATAAAAGCACTTTGAGTTTAATACTACATAAATGCCAGCTATTTTACCATAAATATTACTAAGATAGGAAAGAACAAATATATGCATATATAAATGCAAAACACTTTTATACAACAAAGGTCCATCCAGTCAAAGCTATGGTTTTTCCAGTTGTCATATATGGATGTGAGAGTTGGACTATAAAGACAGCTGAGAGCCAAAGAATTGATGCTTTTGAAATGTGGTATTGGAGATGACTCTTGAGAGTCCCTTGGACTGCGAGGAGATCCAACCTAAAGGAAATCAGTCCTGAATATTCATTAGAAGGACTGATGCTAAAGCTGAAATGGCAATACTTTGGCCACCTGATGTGAAGAACTGACTCATGTGAAAAGACCCTGATGCTGGGAAAGACTGAAGGTGGGAGGAGAAGGGGATGACAGAGGATGAGATGGTTGGATGGCATCACCAACTAGATGGATATGAGTTTGAGTAAACTCTGGGAGTTGGTGATGGACAGGGAAGCCTGGCATGCTGCAGTCCATCGGGTTGCAAAAAGAGTCGGACACAACTGAGTGACTGAACTGAACTGATAAGTGTACAAATATGTGCATAACACATATACATAGGTATATATATATATATTTCTCTTTGGCACCCCTTTATAGTACAGATGCAGGTATATGTTGTAACTATTTTTAAAAACTGCACTATCTTTGATGAAATCATTAGAAATATAGCCAAGTATTCCTTCCCAAACATCTGATTTTTAAATTGAGCAGATTCCTCAGGACTATCTAACTGGGAAAAATAATAATGCACGTATGGAGTTGTACCATTTGAAGGAAATAGTCAGCAGCCATAAAGAAGAGGCTGTAGCCATATCCACTTGCTTACACAGCTCCAACAACCTTGTGAAAACAGCATGTTACACATGATAAGCTCATCATCTCCTGCAGCTGCTATAATGTAGCTGTATGCCCTTGACTTCCTTTTGAGTTACCATTTTCCTCTGATATGGAACCCAGATTATGAAGTTCTTTCTTTCATGAATTCAAGTACTTTCACACACTCAAATCCATCCCATTCACAGCACCCCCAGGGAGTAGGATTGGGAAAGAAAAATTTCTGCTGACAAGTGTTAATATTCAGGCAAATGCCTGGATACTGAATTCCTCCAAACTATTGCCTGGATACTAAATTCCTAGGAGTAAGGATATGGTGAAAAGACCTTTAGACATAGGCATCTTGTGTGCTTTTCAATTTGGAAATGTTGATTTGAAACTATGAATATCAACAAATAAAGTAGCAAATAAAAAGTGAACTTAAATGTGCTGTAATAACTGGAGATCCACACTAAAAAAAAAAAAAAAATTTCAGATGATCTTGCATCTTTCACAAAAATTAGGTCAAAATATATAACAGATCTTATATAAAACACAAAACTATAAAACTTCTAGAAGATAACACAGGAAAAAATCTTAGTGACCTTGTGTTTGGCAATGAGTTTTTATATAAAGTATCGAAAACATGATCCTTGAAAGAAAAATTGATTAGTGGGATCTATCATTTAAATGTAATTATGTACATCTTCAATTCTGTGAAAGATACTGCTAAGAAAAAGAAAAGGCAATCCAGAAAGGGCGGGGGGGGGGGGGGGGGAGGGGGGAACAACTTGAATTCAGGCTACACAAAGAGTCCTTAACATTCAACAATAAGAAAACAAATAACCTAATTAATAAGTGGAAAAAAGATATAAACAGACACTTCAAGGGAGATAGGCAAATAACAAATAGCATATGAGAAAATGCTAAACATCATATTTACTGTGCTTAGCTGCTCAGTCGTATCCAACTCTTTGTGACCACATGGACTGTAGCTCACCAGACTCCTCTGTCTATGGGGATTCTCCAGGCAAGAACACTGGAGTGGGTTGCCATGCCCTCCTCCAGGGGATCTTCCCAACCCATGGATCGAACCCAGGTCTCCCACATTGCAGGTGAAATCTTTACCATGTGAACCACCAGGGAAGCCTAAACATCATATGTCATCAGGGAATTAAATGAAAACAATGAGATATAATTATATACCTATTTAAATAGATGAAATCCAAAACAATGTCAATATCAAATGCTGGCCAGCCTGCGGAGCAACAGGAAATTCCATTCATTGATGGTAGAAATGCAAAATGGCACAGCCATTTTGAGAGACAGTTTGGTGTCAGCTGGTAAAGAGCTCAGGTGGTAAAGAGCCTCTGCAATGCAGCAGACCCAGGTTTGATCCGTGGGTTGGGAATATCCCCTAGAGAAGGAAATGGTAACCCACTTCAGTATTCTTGTCTGGAAAATCCCATAGATGGAGGAGCCTGGCAGGCTACAGGTCATGGGGTTGCAAGGAGTTGGACACGACTGAGTGACTAACACTCGGTAATTTCTTACAAAACTACATATATCTCCTTATCATATGACCCAACACTCACCTGTTTAGCTATCAACCCAAATGAGTTGAAAATGCATGCCCACACAAAAACTTGCACATAAACTGTTTGCTTCAGCTTTAGTCACAGCTGTCAAAACTTGGAAGTAACCAAGATGTTCAACAGGTGAAGTGAAATAATAAACAGTTAACTATAGAGAAGCAAAATTAGTTACTCCCAAATATTTCTCTTTAGCATGAAAATCTAGTCTGATTAGATTTTAAGAAACAGAAGATTCAGGAAGTTTCTCTTGTCACCTCTGGCTTGATTGCCGAAAAGAATTTAGATAAAGGTCTTATTCTCAGAATAGAGGAATCACTAGAGATGTCCATGAAGAAACCACACTGGGTGTGCTGCTGGAGACTGGCAGGGAATAGAGACTCCATTCCATCCTCTGTCCCATTGTATCTGAGCATCCAACTAACATTTGTTTACGAAACATTTGCTTTTTCCATTTTCACATGAATCATCTTCCTCCCCTTTGAAATCCCAAAGAACTATCTCCAACATCTTCATTTGTCCTTAGCCAAAACTTAAATTTAAGTTAAGGGTTTCAGTTGATTTTGGCAATTTACTATTTTCCTGGGTCTCCCCCATGTATATGTTATTAACCTTTTGTTTGATTTTTCTCATGTTAATCTGTCTTATGTCAATTTCATTCTTGGTCCAGCCAGAAGAACTTAAGGATAAAGGAAAATATCTTCCTCCCTCAAAGAACAAAATGTACTACATCATTACAACTGAATATTATTTAGTGATAGAAAGCAATGAGCTACCACACTATAAAAAGACATGGAGGGAATCAGTGTGCTTCCCCTAACAGTCTTGTTGACTTAAAAAAGATGCACAGAGGCGGTCCTAAGATGGTGGAGGAATAGGACAGGGAGACCAATTTCTCCCCCACTAATTCATCAAAAGAACATTTAAACGCTGAGTAAATTCCACAAAACAACTTCTGAATGCTGGCAGAAGACATCAGGCACCTAGAAAGGCAGCCTACTGTCTTCAAAATCAGGTAGGAAAAAATATAAAAGATAAGAGAGATGAAAGAGGTAGGGACAGAGATCTGTCCTGGAAAGGGAGTCTTTAAAAAGAGAGGTTTCCAAACACCAGGAAACACTCTCACTGGCGAGTCTGTGGCAACCCTTGGAACCACAGAGGGCAACATAACCAGGAGGAAAAGTAAATAAATAATTAAAACCCAGAGATTACATGCCCAACGGTAACTCCCCGCAGAGAAGCAGTGCAGACGCCTGCATCTGCCACTAGCAAGCGGGGGCTGGGCAGGGAGGCGTGGGCTGCATTGCTTAGAGTAAGGACCAGTTCTGAATGCCCCAAGGGCAATCTGAGGGAACCAACTTGAGATAGCAAATCAGACTGTGGGATAGCTACATTGTGAAAAGCCCTAACCTAAGACACCGCCAGGCCCACTCACAGAATAAAGGACTGACTAGAACTACCTGAAAAGCCCTAACCTAAGATACCACCAGGCCCACTCACAGAACAAAGGACTAAGCAGAGCTAGCTGGCTGCGGACCAGTACATGCCCTTCCGGAGACAGGCAGGCGAGGGCAGCCAAAGCTGGAAGGGGGCAATCGCAGCCCCAAAGAGGCAGTATCTAACAAACTGCAAGTGGATTTTGTTGCTAACCAAGACTTCATGGGATTCTGGATGGTTGACATCCGCCTGAAAAAGTGTGCCAGTTGTACACCCAGAAAACTAAGCAGCAGGGACAGGGGAGGCGATAGTTGCAGCGAATGCGCTCGCCAAAGACCTGGTCACCTGAGCTGCTCGGACCTGGGAAGGGCACAAAACGCAGACCCAACCAAGTCTGCGCCTCTGAGGAGTACCCGAGTACCTGAACCTGAGCAGCTTAGACCTAGGAAGTGCACACAACCCAGGGCAGGCCTCAGACAGTTCCCGGCAGACCAACCTAGAGCTTAAGCAGCGTAGACAGGGAAACCACACACGCCGTGAATGGGGGCAAACCCAGTGTGGCCGAGACACTGCGAGCACTCCCCACAGATGCCAGTGATATTTGTTTGCAGTGTTCCTCCCTCCCCACAGCATGAGTGAACAAATGAGCCTTAAAAAATGACCATCACTGACTCCTTGTGTCAGGGTGGAAATTAGACACTGAAGAGACCAGCAAACAGAAGAAGCTAAAACAGAGGAAACTGCCTTGCAAATGACAGGTGCAATAGATTAAAACCCTATAGCTAGCACTGACTACATAGGAAGGGGCCTATAGATCTTGGGAAGTATAAGCCGGATTAAGGAACTATCTGAAAGTGAACTGACCCCACACTGTCCGCAACATCTCCAGAGAAAGCCCTAGATATATTTCTACTATTATTCTTTAATGAAAAAAAAATTATGTATTTAAATCCTCTATTACTCCTTTAATTTTCATTTTTATAACCTACTATTACTTTGCAAAAAAAAAAAAAGACCCTATTTTTTAAAGCAAACTTCATATATATATATTTTATAATTTTTGTGATTTGTTTGTTTGTTTTCTTTCATATTGTATTTTTGAAAATCCAACCTCTACTCTAGATTTTTACTTTGCTTTTTGGTATTTGTACCTTTAAGAACCCAATCTTCAATACCCATTTTTACTTGGAAGCAAGATTACTGGCTTGACTGCTCTCTTCCCCTTTGGACTCTCCTTTTTCTCCACCAGGTCGCCTCTATCTCCTCCCTCCCCGTTCTCTTCTCTACACACCTCTGAATCTCTTTGTGTGTTCTGGACTGATTACTGGCTGGACCTGTCTCTCTCCTTTTGATTCTCCCCTTTATCCTCCTGGCCACCTCTGTCTCCTTCCTCCCCCTTCTCTTCTCTGTATAACTCCATGAACATCTCTGAGTGGTCCAGACTGTGGAGCACACATAAGGAACTGATTACTGGCTAGCTTGCTCTCTCCTCTTCTGTTTCCCCCTCGTCTCATCCTGGTCACCTCTGTCTCCCTCCTCCCTCTTCTCCATGTAACTCTGTGAACCTCTCTGGGTGTCCCTCACTGTGGAGAAACTTTTCATGCTTAACTTAGATGTTCTATAAATGATGCTGTATAGATGGAGAAGTCTTGAGGCTACTGTAAGAATGAGATTGAAAACCAGAGGTAAGTCCAAATCCTGAGAACACCAGAGAACTGACTCCAGGGAACACTAATCGATAGGAGCTCATCAAACGCCTCCATACCTACACTGAAACCAAGAACCACCCAAGGGCCAACAAGTTCCAGAGCAAGACATACCATGCAAATTCTTCAGCAACACAGAAACATAGTCCTGAGCTTCAATATACAGGCTTCCCAAAGTCACACCAAACACATTGACATCTCATAACTCATTACTGGACACTTCATTGCACTCCAGAGAGAAGAAATCCAGCCCCACCCACCAGAACACTGACACAAGCTTCCCTAATCAGGAAACCTTGACAAGCCACCTGTCCATCCCCACCCACAGCAAGGAAACTCCACAATTAAGAGAACTCCACAAACTGCCAGAATAAGGAAAGGCCACACCAAACACAGCAATATAAACAAGATGAAGAGGCAGAGGAATACCCAGCAGGTAAAGGAACAGGATAAATGCCCACCAAACCAAACAAAGGAGGAAGAGATAGGGAATCTACCTGATAAAGAATTCCAAATAATGATAGTGAAATGATCCAAAATCTTGAAAACAAAATGGAGTTACAGAAAAATAGCCTGGAGACAAGGATTGAGAAGATGCAAGAAAGGTTAACAAGGATGGTGACCTTCTCCAGTACTGTCGTCTGGAAAATCCCATGGATGGAGGAGCATGGTAGGCTGCAGTCCATGGGGTCGCTAAGAGTCGGGCACAACTGAGCGACTTCACTTTCACTTTTCACTTTCATGCACTGGAGAGGGAAAGGGCAACCCACTCCAGTATTCTTGCCTGGAGAATCCCAGGGACAGAGGAGACTAGTGGGCTGCCGTCTATGGGGTTGCACAGAGTCGGACACGACTGAAGTGACTTAGCAGCAGCAGCAGAAATTTAAAAAAAGTCAATATATAATGAATAATGCAATAAATGAGTTCAAAAATACTCTAGAGGGAACCAACTGTAGAATAACAGAGGCGGAAGATAGGATAAGTGAGGTAGAAGATAGAATGGCAGAAATAAATGAAACAGAGAGGAAAAAAGAAAAACTAATGAAAAGAAATGAAGCCAATCTCAGAGACCTCTGGGACAATGTCAAACACCCCAACATTTGAATCATAGGAATCCCAGAAGAAGACAAAAAGAAAGACCATGAGAAAATACTTGAGGAGATAATAGTTGAAAACTTCCCTAAAATGGGGAAAGAAATAGTCACCCAAGTCCAAGAAACCCAGAGAGTCCCAAACAGGATAAAACCAAGGTGAAACACCCTAAGACACATATTAATCAAATTAATAAAGATCAAACACAAAGAACAAATATTAAAAGCAGCAAGGGAAAAACAACAAATAACACACAAGGGGATTCCCATAAGGATAACAGCTGATCTTTGAATAGAAACTCTTCAGGGCAGGAGGGAATGGCAGGACATTCTTAAAGTGATGAAAGAAAATAACCTACAGCCCAGATTACTGTACCCAGCAAGGATCTCATTCAAATAAGAAGGAGAAATCAAAAGCTTTACAGACAAGCAAAAGCTGAGAGAATTCAGCATCACCAAACCAGCTCTCCAACAAATACTAAAGGATCTTCTCTAGACAGGAAACACATAAAGGGTGTATACTCGAACCCAAACAGTAAAGTAAATGTCAAAGGGATCATACTTATCAATAATGACCTTAAATGTAAATGGGTTGAATGCCCCAACCAAAAGACAAAGACTGGCTGAATGCATACAAAAACAAGACCCCTATATATGTTGTCCACAAGAGACCCACCTCAAAACAAGGGAGACATACAGACTGGAAGTGAAGGGCAGGAAAAAGACATTCCATGCAAATAGAGACCAAAAGAAAGCAGGAGTAGCAATACTCATATCAGATAAAATAGACTTTAAAACAAAGGCTGTGAAAAGAGACAAAGAAGGCCACTACATAATGATCAAAGGACTAATCCAAGAAGAAGATATAACAATTATAAATATATATGCACCCAACATAGGAGCACCACAATATGTAAGACAAATGCTAACAAGTATGAAAGGGGAAATTAACAATAAGATAATAATAGTGGGAGACTTGAGTACCCCACTCACACCTGTGGATAGATCAACTAAACAGAAAATTAATAAGAAAATACAAACTTTAAATGATACAATAGATCAGTTAGAATTAATTGATATCTATAGGACATTTCACCCCAAAACAATGAATTTCACCTTTTTCTCAAGCATACATGGAACCTTCTCCAGGATGGATCACATCCTGGGCCATAAATCTAGCTTTGGTAAATTCAAAAAAACTGAAATCATTCCAAGCATCTTTTCTGACCACAACGAAGTAAGATTAGGTTTCAATTACAGGAGAAAAACTATTAAAAATTCCAACATATGGAGGCTGAACAATACACTGCTGAATAACCAAAAAATCGCAGAGGAAATCAAAAAAGAAATCAAAATATGCATAGAAACGAATGAAAATGAAAACACAACAACCCAAAACCTGTGGAACATTGTAAAAGAAGTGCTAAGGAAAGGTTCATAGCAATATAAGCATACCTCAAGAAACAAGAAAAAAAATCAAATAAATAACCTAACTCTACACCTAAAGTAACTAGAAAAGGAAGATATGAAGAACCCCAGGGTTAGTAGAAGGAAAGAAATCTTAAAAAACAGGGCAGAAATAAATGCAAAAGAAACAAAAGAGACCATTGCAAAAATCAACAAAGCCAAAAGCTGGTTCTTTGAGAGAATAAATAAAACTGACAGACCATTAGCCAGACTCATCAAAAAACAAAGGTAGAAAAATCAAATCAATAAAATTAGAAATGAAAATGGAGAGATCACAATAGACAACACAGAAACACAAAGGATCATAAGAGAGTGCTATCAGCAATTATATGCTAATAAAATGGACAACTTGGAAGAAATGGACATTCTTAGAAAAGTATAACTTTCCAAAATTGAACCAGGAAGACGTACAAAATCTTAACAAACCAATCACATACACGGAAATTGAAACTGTAATCAGAAAACTTCCAACAAACAAAGACCCAGGTCCAGACGGCTTCACAGCTGAATTCTACCAAAAATTTAAAGAGTTAACACCTATCCTACTCAAATTCTTCCAGAAAATTGCAGAGGAAGGCAAACTTGCAAACTCATTCTATGAGGCCACCATCACCTTAATACCAAAACCTGACAAAGATGCCACAAAAAAAAGAAAACAATAGGCCAATATCACTGAGAACATAGATGCAAAAATCCTTAACAAAATTCTAGCAATCAGAATCCAACAACACATTAAGAAGATCATACACCATGACCAAGTGGGTTTTATCCCAGGAATGCAAGGATTCTTCAATGTCCACAAATCAATCAATGTAATTCACCACATTAACAAACTGAAAAATAAAAGCCATATGATTATCTCAACAGATGCAGAGAAATCCTTTGACAAAACATTCATGATAAAAACCCTCCAGAAAGCAGGAATAGAAGGAATATACTTCAACATAATAAAAGCTATATATGACAAACCCACAGCAAACATTATCCTCAATGGAGAAAAGTTGAAAGCATTTCCCCTAAAGTCAGGAACAAGACAAGGGTGCCCACTCTCACCACTACTATTCAACATAGTTCTGGAAGTTTTGGCCACAACAATCAGAGCAGAAAAAGAAATAAAAGGAATCCAAATTGGAAAAAGAAGAAATAAAACTCTCACTGTTTGCAGATGACATGATCCTCTACATTGAAAACCCTAAAGACTCCACCAAAAAATTACTAGAGCTAATCAGTGAATACAGTAAATTTGCAGGGTATAAAATTAACACACAGAAATCCCTTGCATTCCTATACACTAACAATGAGAAAACAGAAAGAGAAATTAAGGAAACAATTCCATTCACCATTGCAATGAAAAGAATAAAATACTTAGAAGTATATCTACCTAAAGAAACAAAAGACCTATATATAGAAAACTATAAAACAGTGGTGAAAGAAATCAAAGAGGACACTAATAGATGGAGAAATATACCGTGTTCATGGACCCAAAGAATTAGTATAGTGAAAATGAGTATACTAACCAACGCAATCTACAGATTCAATGCAATACCTATCAAGCTTCCAATGGTATTTTTCACAGAGCTAGAACAAATAATTTCACAATTTGTATGGAAATACAAAAAACCTCGAATAGCCAAAGCAATCTTGAGAAAGAACAATGGAACTGGAGGAATCAACCTGCCTGACTTCAGGGTGTACTACAAAGCCACAGTCATCAAGACACTATGGTACTGTCACAGAGACAGAAATACAGATCAGTGGAACAAAATAGAAAGCCCAGAGATAAATCCACGCACCTATGGACACGTTATCTTTGACAAAGGAGGCAAGAATATACAATGGATTAAAGACAATCTCTTTAACAAGTGGTGCTGGTAAAACTGGTCAATCACTTGTAAAAGAATGAAACTAGAACACTTTCTAGCACCATACACAAAAATAAACTCAAAATGGATTAAAGATCTAAATGGAAGACCAGAAACTATAAAACTCCTAGAGGAGAACATAGGCAAAACACTCTCCGACATAAATCACAGCAGGATCCTCTATGACTCACCTCCCAGAATATTGGAAATAAAAGCAAAAATAAACAAATGGGACCTAATTAAACTGAAAAGCTTTTGCAAAACAAAGGAAACTCTAAGCAAGGTGAAAAGACAGCCTTCAGAATGGGAGAAAACAATAGCAAATGAACCAAATGACAAAGAATTAATCTCAAAAATATACAAGTGACTCTTGCAGCTCAATTCCAGAAAAATAAATGACCCAATCAAAAAATGGGCCAAAGAACTAAACAGACATTTCTCCAAAGAAGACATACAGATGGCTAACAAACACATGAAAAATGTTCAACATAACTCATGATCAGAGAAATGCAAATCAAAACCACAATGAGGTACCATTTCACACCAGTCAGAATGGCTGCAATCCCAAAGTCTACAAGAAATAAATGCTGGAGAGGGTGTGGAGAAACGGGAACCCTCTTACACTTTTGGTGGGAATCCAAACTAGTACAGCCACTATGGAGAACAGTGTGGAGATTCCTTAAAAAACTGGAAATAGAACTGCCATACGACCCAGCAACCCCACTGCTGGACATACACACCAAGGAAACCAGAATTGAAAGAGACACATGTACCCCAGTGTTCATCACAGCACTGTTTACAATAGCCAGGACATGGAAGCAACCTAGATGTTCATCAGCAGATGAATGGACAAGAAAGCTGTGGTACATATACACAATGGAGTATTACTCAGTCATTACAAAGAATGCATTCGAATCAATTCTAATGAGGTGGATGAAACTGGAGCCTATTATACAGAGTGAAGTCAGAAAGAAAAACACCAATACAGTATCAGTTCAGTTCAGTTCAGTCGCTCAGTCGTGTCCGACTCTTTGCAACCCCATGAATCGCAGCACGCCAGGCCTCCCTGTCCATTACCAAATCCCGGAGTTCACTCAGACTCATGTCCATCGAGTCAGTGATGCCATCCAGCCATCTCATCCTGGGTCGTCCCCTTTTCCTCCTGCCCCCAATCCCTCCCAGCATCAGAGTCTTTTCCAATGAGTCAACTCTTTGCATGAGGTGGCCAAAGTACTGGAGTTTCAGCTTTAGCATCATCCCTTCCAAAGATATCCTAGGGCTGATCTCCTTCAGAATGGACTGGTTGGATCTCCTTGCAGTCCAAGGGACTCTCAAGAGTCTTCTCCAACACCACAGTTCGAAAGCATCAATTCTTCAGTGCTCAGCTTTCTTCACAGTCCAACTCTCACATCCATACATGACCACAGGAAAAACCATAGCCTCGACTAGACGAAACTTAGTCGGCAAAGTAATGTCTCTGTTTTTGAATATGCTATCTAGGTTGGTCAAAGATTTTCTTCCAAGGAGTAAGCATCTTTTAATTCCATGGCTGCAAATCACCATCTGCAGTGATTTTGGAGCCCAAAAAAATAAAGTCTGACACTGTTTCTACTGTTTCCCCATCTATTTCCCATGAAGTGATGGGACTGGATGCCATGATCTTCATTTTCTGAATGTTGAGCTTTAAGCCAACTTTTTCATTCTCACTTTCACTTTCATCAAGAGGCTTTTTAGTTCCTCTTCACTTTCTGCCATAAGAGTGGTGTTATCTGCATATCTGAGGTTACTGATATTTCTCCCAGCAATCTTGATTCCAGCTTGTGTTTCTTCCAGTCCAATACAGTATATTAATGCATATATATATATATAATTTAGAAAGATGGTAACAATAACCCTGTATACAAGACAGCAAAAGAGACACAGATGTATAGAACAGTCTTTTGGACTCTGTGGGAGAAGGCACAGGTGGGATGATTTGGCAGAATGGCATTGAAACATGTATAATATCATATGTGAAACAGATTGCCAGTCCAGGTTTGATGCATGATACAGGGTGCTTGGGACTGGTGCACTGGGATGACCCAGAAGGACGGTATGGGGAGGGAGGTGGGAGAGGGATTCAGGATGGGGAACACGAGTACACCCGTAGTGGATTCATGTCGATGTATGGCAAAACCAAGAGAATACTGTATAGTAATTAGCCTCCAATTAAAATAAATAAATTTATTTTAAAAATTAAAATAAAATAAAATTTAATTTTGGAAAAAAAAGACATGGAGGAATTTTAGATGCATATCACTGATTGAAAGAAGCAACACTGAAAAGTCTACATAGTGCATAATTTGAATTATATGATAGTCTAGAAAAGGAAAAACTAGAGAGAGAGCAAAAGGATCAGTGATGATTGAGGGTTGAGGGTAAGGAAGTTGTAGGAATAAGTAGGCACATTATGCATTTTACAAATCCCATAGAACTGTACAGCACCAAGCTTGAATCCTAATATAAACAATGGACTCAAGTTAATAATAATTCAAATAATTATTCAAATATTAATAATAGGGAAACCTGTGCGTTTGTATTGGAGGTAGATTGTATAGAACTATGTAATTGCTGCCAATTTTTTCTGTAAACCTAAAATTGTTCTAAAGATAAAGTATATTAAATTTTAAAAGTGAAAATATGTTTTAGCATGCCTAGAAATAAATATGATGTTCATATTCTATCACTGAGCTTAGCTTCTTTTTCACTGACTGCTTAACCCAGTATTTTTCCTGATATAAAGTAAAGGCAAAGGATTTCTTTCCCAAATTATTATTTTTCTAACCATATCCGCTAATATAGAATGAACAGAGACAGAAATTCAGAACGATGCTCATGTCATTAAAACTAATTTTGAAGGTAGAGGACTTTCCTGGTAGCTCAGACGACAGTAAAGAATCTGCCTGCAATGCAAGAGACCCAGGTTCAGTCCCTGTGTTGGGAAGATCTCCTGGAGAAGGTAATGGCAATCCACTCCAGTATTCTTGCCTGGAGAAGTCCATGAAGAGAGGAGTTAGAAGAGGTTGTCTCGCCTGAGATGACCTGGAGAGTGGTTAAAAACAACAACACCAACAAATCTACAAGTGGGTTCACAAGGCTTAGAACTAAGTATCAGGGAAGAAAATGCTCCTGACAGATGCTTCCTCTCCATGAGGTAAATTCCCAGTCTTTCCTAGACCTATGAAATCACATTACGAGGGAAATAATTGTTATTAAAATATAAGGAAGAAGCAAGAGTTGAACACTTAAGTATCAGGCATCATGCTAAGAATCCCATCCATATTTCATGGAGCACACACTCTCACACTCACAGGTGTGCATGCACACACATGCATACAAACACACACTCACACATACACGTGCTCCTGCATACAGGCATACTAATGTGAAGGCCTCAGGTTTACTGAGCCCTTATTTGAGATAATAAAATTCATGTCACAAAATTTAAAATGAGGAATCAAAGAGGTGAGCGGCAGGAGGAAAGAGTCAAGATTATCAGTTATAAAATCTCCCGGATTTAACTGAATTATATTTGATCAGGTTAAATTCAACCATATTGCCATGTGCATTTTACTTTCATTCAAGGTAAATACTTTTCTTCATGGTATGCTGATCTAAATTGGGTATTTTTCAATCCAATAGGAAAAAAAAATAACAAGTCTTGCACTATACAATTTCCTTAATTTACAGATTAGTAATTACTCTTCTATTGGCATTGGTTGCTGTTTTTAGGATGATTTTAATTAGAAATTCTAATTAACTGCACACCACAATCATGCTTTTTGCCTCTTCATGAAATTACTCCTCATAAAGTAGAGTGAATGGAAACGAAGTTACAATCAAAGTAAGACTGCAGATTAACAAATAAGCATTGCAAATCTGGAAGCATCCACCAGAATTCAGAAGTTCTTTAAGCAATCATGGTCCTTTATGTATTTGTGATGTCAATGGGGTCACATTTAAAGAATGATTTTATTATTTCAGTCATTGAATTAAATAGAATAAGTTAATTTGAGAAAGAATTACTTTTTTGGTTCGCCTCAAAGATTTTCTTAGATTTCCCAGGTGTGGGTTTCTCATTTGCAACAGTGAATGCTAATTGTACCTATGTCACAGCAATCTTATAAGGTAAATGAAGTAATAGACACAAACAGTTTAGCATACTGCTGTTGCATTAAACTCCTATTATGCTAGTTATTATCATCAGGTAATGGTTAATAGTGGTTAGCAGTCAGGCTCTAGAAAGAGGGAGACTGACCTTGGGCTATTTAAATTCTCCAAATCTCCATTTGCTCATCTTTAGAATGAATATTGGGCTTCTCTGGCGGCTCAGAGGGTAAAGAATCCACCTGCAAGGCAGGAGACCTGGGTTGGGAAGATTCCTTGGAGAAGGGCATGGCAACCCACTTAAGTTTTCTTGCCAGGAGAATTCCATGGAGAGAGGAGCCTGGCAGGCTACAGTCCATGGGGTCGCAGAGTCAGACACGACTGAGCAACCACAGTATGATTATTACCTTTACTTTACATTAGAGTAAAAATTAAATTGAATGATATGTAAAAATTTCCAACTACCTAAAAATATGTTGGAAGCTACAGACTAGGGGTAATCCCCGCTCATTGCTTGTTTTTAAAATAAAGTTTTATTGTAACATAGCAACATTCATTTGTTTTACTGATGATGACTAGTCACAACAAAGACCGTATGCCCTGCAAATCCTGAGATATTTTCTATTTGGTCTTGTACAGAAACATTCACTGACACCCAGACTAAAATACCAATTTTATTCAGAGAAAACATTCTCATAAGAGTGTATACTAAGTAACATGCAATATTTATTTCTAAATCAACAATTATATCACTATACAGTTTATGCTTTTCTTATATTTTTACAGTGGATATAAAAATGTTTGTGTTAATAAATTAAATATTCAGTGCAAGACTACTGCAGCCTTGATCACTTTTGCTGTAATAACTGTTTGCTTGTGCATTAATTCCTTATTGGTCTTTGTTTGTGTTTATATGGTAGCGATGGTTCTACCTTTTTATGAGAATGTGTAGATCTTATTAGGGTTGCCATGGAAATAGAGACTGGCACTATAGGTTGCTGTCATCAATTTACTGTGGCTGTTTTTTAAAAGCTCGGCAAAGAAATTTTGTAATAAACTATCTAATTTAATAAAACCATGAGAGAAAAGGTCCAAACAAGAAATAGTGGAGGAAAATAAGCTACAGACACAACAAAAGCTTAGGTCAAAACCAGTGCTGCGTATTTATCTTTTCCTAATGAGAACAAGGAGGCTTAAGATGTAGTTTATGCAGCAAAGGGAAAGGACCCAAGATCACTGCTCTTCTATTACACTAACACTTAAATGAACAACATCATCCCAAATATCGATGAAACCCCTTGAGAGAGGCTTTTGAGAGGAAACACTTCCCATTTACCAGTGTTCTCCAAGTTCAAAATCATGGAAAGATTTTGTTTTTAACTTATCCTAAAAAGTCAACTTAATTACTGTCACCTAAATTTGAGGACACTTCAGATATGAAAAAGCTTTCCTTCCCAAACAAATAATATCCAAGTATTAATATTATATTTCACTTCACTTTTTCTTCCAAAGAATTTTCTAAATTCTTCTAGTGGATATGTTTGACTGTATAACTCTTAGATTAACTTGTATTTTAAAATGATTTCTATGACATCAATTTCTTTTTTATAAGTTTTAAAAATTTTATATTGGAGTGGAGTCTAATTGATTAAAAAGGATATGTTAGTTACAGGTATACAGCAAAGTGATTCTGCTATACCAAAACAAGTATCCATTCTTTTTCAAATTCTTTTTCCGTTTAGGTTATTACAGAATATTGAGCCAAGTTCCCTATACTATACAGTAAATCCTATATTTGTTTTTAAAAGAGTATTGTGAATGTAACATTGGTCCTTATTCCTTTTCCTGTATAAGTTTTTGAATAAAAATTCAGTTTAATACAATTTAATTTAATTCAACTCAGAAAACAGCTGAATTGTCATTCTTAAGCTCTGGAGAAGTATTACAACTAGAAATTCTAATGTGATAGTTATTTATAGGATCCACAAAGTAAAAAAAAAGGCCTGGGACTGACTCCCTACATTTAAAGTGTAGGGAAAAAATGATACAGCAAAGTAGAAGAACAATGAAGAAAAGTCCATTAACATCAAGAAAATAAAGCACTGGAGAAGAAATTTCCTGAAAGCTGATTCATGGCTTCTCCTCTCTTACTACAGTTTTCTCAGACTCACAATATTGGTTCAAATAACCGTAATATTTTCCCTGAAGAGGACAGTGTATTCTTACACTTAACGAAGATTCATGTGGCTTTCTTCATACCGCCCAAATGACCCTCAGAACAGATTTCAATCTTCTTCATCTTAGTAAAAAGAACACAGAGGCTCGGAAATCCATCCATTTATTCCATAAACATTACAGAGAGTCACCTATACATGAGGAATTGTTTGAGGCTCTTGGCATACATGAACTTACATCTAATGGGAAAGGAGCCCCTTGCCCAATATCACATACCTCAAAAATGAGAGAACATGAAAGAAGACCCAGTTCTCCTGACTTCAAACTGTCTGGTTTTCTGCATTTCCTTTTAGGTCTGGCACCTTAGGGAATGCTCACATGAAGTTTTTAAGGTGTCAACCCATAAAGCAACTGCTGAAGGAATGAAATCATCAGAACAATTTTTCTCCATCAGAAATCTGATCAAATCTGATCCTATCACTTCAGCTTAAAAGTCTTCAAATGGCTCTCAGAATAATATCTAAATACACAGCACTTCATAGGGCTTTCCTGGTGGTTCAGACGGTAAAAAGAGCCTGCCTGCTGTGTGGGAGACCTGGATTCGATCTCTGGGTTAGGAAGATCTCCTGAAGAAGGAAGTGGCAATCCACTCCAGTGTTCTTGCCTGGAAAATCCCATGGACGGAGGAGCTTAGTGGACTACAGTCTATGGGGTCGCAAAGAGTCGGACACAACTGAGCAACTTCACACAGCACTTCACAATCTGGTACCTGACCTTGTGTACACTCTGTACTTTCTGTTTGCCATCTTCACTTATGCATCTTTTTTGCCCCCAAAGCCATTTAAGGCTTGCGATTCTCTCGAGACCTCAAAGCTTGCCAGAGCTCTGAATCTTTATCTGTGCTTTGCTCTCTGTTTGGAATGCCTGACCTTTCCTCTTTTGTTACCTTTACAAATGCAAGCGAACCCATCAAGTTTCATCACAAGTGATGTCTTCTCTGTCACGTGCTCCATTTTCCCTGAAGCCTGTGTATTCCCATTCTCAACAGTGCTGCCATTGTGTCTGGCATGACCTGCTCATGTGTGACAACTACACTATACTGTTTACTGTATATAGAGTATACAGTATAGAGTATACTCAACTGTACTATAGAGGCATATTGTCTATCTTTCCTCTAGACTTTGAGCTGTATAAAATAAGGATATTTATCTGTGGATCTTTGTAAACTCAACATCCCCTGCACTTTACACAGTATACAACAGATGGTAAGTGACTAAAAGTGTGTGTTGCATATGCAATTGAATCTGGAAATGGATATATGAAATACAAAAAACCTATCTATTATGGGGAGAGAGATATATATAAAAGAGGTTCTAAATTAAATCTTCTCAAAATATTTTAAATGATATTTTGTACATAAATTGTTGTGGGGAGAAAAGCACAGGTGCTTAAAGACACCTCCTCTGGGAATCTGAGATGAGGAAAATGTTTTTGGAAAATCATTTAGCTTGATTAACAAGACTATCTTAAACAGACTTTCAAAAATTAAAACCAGCAACTTCTCAAAATTGCCACAAGACTCCATTTAGAATGACAGAATATTAGGTCCTCTGAGAGGCTGGCTTAAAGAGTGAAGTGTCATCTTTACTCCAGGGATTGATCAATCTTGGGTCTCTAGCAAAGGAGATACAACAGATTTAGGTAGCAAACACACAAGTTTACCTTACACTCAATATTCAGCAATATACATCAAAATCAAAGAAAAACACAATTTCATGTTACATATTCTCAAGTCCATCCATTGCCAATGTCTATGTATTTTCTAGTTTTCTGGTGACAAAAACATTCTTAATGCATTCTTGAATGACAGCTGCCTATCTGATGGGATCCTTATTTCCCACCTCCCACTCTGCTTGGACAAGCTGCACCTTGGCATCAAATTGAATGCCAGATAAGCAGAATTCTAACATGTGCAATTAAAAGCCACTGGAGTGGAGATAACAGCATCCCATGGTTAGCTGAATAATTCATGGCAAAATGTTCTCTCTTTATTCATAGATCCTCACACCCTTGACTTGTTAAGCAGCTAGCACTTACACCAAAGTGGTGGTTTCAGCTGAGACATTTCTTAAGCAACTCCTCTGATCAGGTATTCTACATTTTTACATGACTTTTTATCAGAATCTCTGGAAACATAAAAAGAAAAGAGAAACTGGGACAAATACAAACAAAACATATAAAAAAGGTCTAATGCAATGTGGAAAGAAACAGATTCTGATTTAAGTGAATGCTTTAATTTCAAAGGACAGGAAACATTTTCCAGGATTTAAGTAGTTTATTTCTGGCTGTGTATCACTTGGTCACTTGTTCTTAAAGCAGTGATTACCATTTTAAAGCATGGTACTTTGTTTAAATGTCAAGGGTGGTGGAAAAAATAATGCTGAATTTAGAAGGGGTATAGATGTGCACTATTACTGCAGAGATCATACAAAAATCACAAAGAAAGACAAGAGAGGACAATTATTCCTTTTCAGGTTCTATAAGTTGGTCGACTACCTCCAAAACCAATCATCAGCCTTAGAGAATATTATAATATTATAATCATGAAAATCCTTTCGTGAAAAAGGCTGTCTTCTATTTTAAGTCAGTCAGTCAGTCAGTTCAATCGCTCAGTCGTGTCCAACTCTTTGCGACCCCATGAATCGCAGCACGCCAGGCCTCCCTGTCCATCACCAACTCCCGGAGTTCACTCAGACTCACGTCCATCGAGTCCTTAATGCCATCCAGCCATCTCATCCTCTGTCATCCCCTTCTCCTCCTGCCCCCAATCCCTCCCAACATCAGAGTCTTCCAATGAGTCAACTGTTCTCATCAGGTGGCCAAAGTACTATACACAATTCTAAAATACCAAAGACTTCCTCACAGCAGAATTAGCATCTTAATAAAGATGTATTCAGTTTGTGAGATGCAGGAAGGAATAAAATAAAAATGCTGAGAGTAACATTTCAATAAAAGTGGAGAATGTTTACAATACTAAATATGTGTAAGTTTAGGATCCACTTTTATAAAATAGGGGAGAATTTTAACTCTTTAGCTTCAGAATTTTTTTCATGAAAAAGTAAGAATTAAAATAGCTAATATCAGGATTTAAAAAATTATTTTACAAAAACAAAACAGTAACACCTATACTTAGTAAAAAAAAAAAAAACAGTATAAAGATATTTACAAAGTGAAAAAATAAGCTATTCCTCCCTTATTTTCCACCTCAACTTCTTCTCCCCAAAAGGTAGTCATTTTCAATATATTTTAATAATGTATCCTTCAAGAATCATTATTTCATGTGTATTTTTACATAAATATGTGTATATTTTATTTATACAAAGTGATCACATATTACTTACCATGGGCTTTTCCTATATTCCTGTTTCTTAGTTAGCTCTACATGAACTCACGCATTCTTATTTCAATTATCTGACCATCTGTGTATTGTTTACTGACCAAATCCATATGACTTAATCCAACTATATCTTTACTAATGCTTATTTAGCATTTTTCCAACTTTTTTATTGGTAGTTCAAAGAGCAGTAAAACAGAAATCCACACAGAAGTATCTCGATGTGCTTTTGAATATACATTTGCTAGATAAATTCATAACCAGGCAATGGCTTATACAAAGAAATATACACAGATTTTGACAGATATTTTTAATGTATTCTTCAAAATTCGATTCTATTCTGGGCTTCCCTTGTGGCTCAGCTGCTAAAGAATCTGCCTGCAATGTGGGAGACCTGAGTTCCATCACTGGGTTGGGATGATCCCCTGAAGAAGGGAAAGGCTACCCACTCCAATATTCTGGCCTGGAGAATTCCATGGACTGTATAGTCTATGGGGTTGCAAAGAGCAGGACATGACTGAGCAACTTTCACTTTCACCATTCTATATTAATCTGCAGTCTGAAGAATAATGTATAATAAATATTTCTCAAAAATCTACATAAAACATTGGTTTATAACCTGAGCAGATGAGAAATCTTTTGTTCTTTTGATTTATACCTCTTTAATCATGAGTACAATGAAACATTTCTTTTCTAGAATTATTTATTATTTGAATTACTTTTTCTGTTTAATCCTTTGTCTAATTTCTTGGTCTGTGTATATATTTTCTACTATATAGTATAAATCCAAGTAAGATAAGGAAATTATCCCTTACATTAAATGTTGCCAATTAATACACTTTAGGGAAGGCTTTCCTTTACAGATATTTAAACCTGGAAGCCATAAAGAAAATATTAATAGATATGAGATATATATATATATATATATATATATATATACCAACAATTATAATAACCTGAGCCAAAGACCAAAATGCACTTTAAAAAGTTCAAAAAAGCATAAGAAGATAAATCCAGATGCACCTATCCATCCAAACACACACATATACCCATCCACATGCACACATACCTATATAAAGAGTATTCTTTAATCACTAAAGAAATTAAAACAATTTTAAAGAATTTTCTATGTACAAGGCAAAATGCTATACAATTTCCAAAAATTAATCATCATAATTAATCTTTATAATTAATCATAACTATATTTTATTGTCTTTATCTGACAGTCTAAATCATCAGCTGTTAGTATTTTTAAGTTTTATCTTTTGAAATACAAACTTTTCCACAAATGAGAATCTTGTCTAAAAATAATTAATATTTAAAATTAATTAATGGATTATTGCTCTGAAAGAAGTAAGGATAGATGGTTCCTCTTAAATATTGATCTTGGCAATGGCCCAGGCATTATCTCAAACCCACAGAGTCCTTTGAATCACAGCTTGAAAGCCATCAAACAGAAAGGTAGTGAACCAACTAGATCTTTCTATAAAGCTCAGAATAGCCAAAGTGAGTCATAAGGTGGGAAAATAGTAATTCTAATTGCATCCTTGATGCATATATGAACTAAGTATGAGTAAAAATGAAATGACAATCTGCATGGCCATACTAAATATCAGGCAAGAGGAATATAATTTTTACAATTGATGCAGGAACAATAAATGTTCATTATTTACTACTGAACATTTATTCATTGGTAAATATGACCTATTTACTAGTAAAATAACCTTGAGAAAGTCACTTAATTAAGTTTAGCCTTAGTGTTCTTACCTTATAGTAACTTTATAAAAATTGAATGACATTTGAAAATAAGGAACACAATGCTCGGTACATACAAAACCACAAATGAAGAAAAAAATTACACTAATCATTCTGAACACAGAAAAGGGAAATTTATATTGTTGGAAATTTGTCTAAAATTCTTAAGACATACGTGAAAAATGAAATATACATGATGAAACGTGTAGTCACTGAAAGAGACCCTGTCACAGAGACAGACAAATAACTATGAGGAACAGATATAACAAGATCATGCAAATTCTTGAAAACCATCTTAAATGACTTCAACTTTATCTGGAAACAATAGGGACCTTTTAAAGTAAGACTAAAGAGCCTCATGCTCCAACCAGTCCATTCTAAAGGAGATCAGTCCTGGGTGTTCTTTGGAAGGAATGATGCTGAAGCTGAAACTCCAGTACTTTGGCCACCTCATGCAAATAGTTGACTCACTGGAAAAGACTGTGATGCTGGGAGGGATTGGGGGCAGGAGGAGAAGGGGACGACAGAGGATGAGATGGCTGGATGGCATCTCTGACTTGATGGACATGAGTTTGAGTGAACCCTGGGAGTAGGTGATGGACAGGGAGGCCTGGTATGCTGCAATTCATGGGGTCACAAAGAGTCGGATACGACTGAGCAACTGAACTACACTGAAAGAGCCTCATGCTGAATGTAAGTGGAGAGTGGAAAAGGTGGCTTAAAACTCAACATTCAAAAACTAAGATCATGGTATCCAGTCCCATTACTTCATGACAAATAGATGGGGAAACACTGGAAACTGTGACAAACTTTATTTTCCTGGGCTCCAAAATTACTGCAGATGGTGACTGCAGCCATGAAATTAAAAGACACTTGCTCCTTGGAAGGAAAGCTATAACAAACCTAAACAGCATATTAAAAAGCAGAGACATCACTTTGCCAACATAGGTCTGTCTAGTCAAATCTATGGATTTTCCAGTAGTCATGTATGGATGTGAGAGGTGGACCATAAGGAAGGCTCTCAGAGCCAAAGAATTGAAGCTTTTGAACTGTGTTGTTGGAGAAGACTCTTGAGAGTCCCCTGGATTGCAAACAGATCAAACCAGTCAATCCTAAAGGAAATCAATCCTGATTATTCATTAGAAGAACTGATGCTGAAGCGCCAATACTTTGGCCACCTGATGCGAAGAACTAACTCATGGGATAAGACCCTGATGCTGGGAAAGTTTGAAGGCAGAAGGAGAAGGGGATGACAGAGTATGAGATGGTTGGATGGCATCACCGACTCAATGGACATGAGTTTGAGCAAGCTCTGGGAGATGGTGAAGGACAGTGAACCTAGCAACAACAAATAAGATACAGTTTGAAAAATGTAGTCGAGGTAATACATTTACAAGGGATAGAAATACCACTTAATGAAGTATTTCTATGGAACCTGTGAGACATGGCAGGGCTTTCTGTCAAAATACTGTTAATAGAGATAGCTATAGAAGGGTGTGTAGCATTCCAGTACTTGCTGATATTGCAGATGAAGAAGGTAACCCAGATTTTGACACTGAAAACTAAGTAGATGGTGATACCTCTTGCTGAAAAATAAGTTCCAGAAAATAGCATTTTCTGTTGCTATTTCCTATTGCTCTCAACATTTATGAGAGCAAATGTGAATCAACAGTATGGTTTTGGCAATGCTGTGCTTCAGATATGTTCACAAATCCAAGTGGAGAGATCAAAGAGGCAGCTGAATTTAAAGGTCTATAGCTCATATGAGAAATCTGAACATGCAGTAGACATTTGTGAGTTATAAGTAGATACATGGAAATTGGTGTCATCAGTAAGAAACAACTCATCTAACAAGAGTATAGAATAATATGTGAGAAAATGAGAAACACAGAGAGAGAAAGGTAGTGATGGCGAAAGCCAATTTTGAGACACTCCAAAATACAATGACCATATAAAGGAGAGGTAAGCAAAAAACCCAGAGCACAAAATCCCTGAGATCCAAAGGCTAACTCGATGTTTTGTGAAGAAAGGGGTGGTAATCACAATTAAATACTGCTGAAGAACTGATCAATTGAAGATTTAAAATCAGAGTTCTACTTCCACATATAATAATGAGGACAATCTATACAAAGTGCTGTCATACTATGACCTAATGTTTTAAGAAACTAAAAGAGAAGGAGTTATAATTACCTTCATTTTGTAGATGCGGAAGCTGTGGTTCCAACTGGTGAGGCAACTTGCTCATTGTAATATTGTTAGTAACTGGGCAGCAAGTAAATGACAGAATTTCGTATATAGTGACTGTCTCCTCCATTAATTCAACACTATTTATTGAACTGCTGTGAGTAAGACACTCAGAAGAGGAGCTACAGAGATGAATCAGGCATGGACCCCACCTTCAAAGAGTTTTCTGAATAGAATAAGACAAAATTCTGTTAATATAATGTTGGACTTCATAGTGTTATAAAAGTTAATAGAACACTGCTATTATGGAAACTCAAAGTGGGAATGGAAATTTAGAAATTTTTTAATATAAATTTATTTAATTGGAGGTTAATTACAATATTGTACTGGTTTTGCCATACATCAACATGAATCCGCCACAGGTATACATGAGTTCCCCATCCTGGACCCCTCTCCCTCCTCCCTCCCTGTACCATCCCTCTGGGTCATCTCAGTGCACTAGCCCCAAGCATCCAGTATCATGCATTGAACCTGGACTGGTGATTCGTTTCACATATGATATTATACATGTTTCAATGCCATTCTCCCAAATCATCCCACCCGCTCCCTCTCCCACAGAGTCCAAAAGAGTGTTCTATACATCTCTGTCTCTTTTGCTGTCTTGCACACAGGGTTATTGTTACCATTTTTCTAAATTTCATATATATGAATTAGTATACTGTATTGGTGTTTTTCTTTCTGGCTTACTTCACTCTGTATAATAGGCTCCAGTTTCATCCACCTCATTAGAACTGATTCAAATGTATTCTTTTCAATGGCTGAGTAATACTCCATTGTGTATATGTACCACAGCTTTCTTATCCATTCATCTGCTGATGGACATCTAGGTTGCTTCCATGTCCTGGCTATTATAAACAGTGCTGCGATGAACATTGGGGTACACGTGTTTCCTTCAATTCTGGTTTCCTTGGTGTGTACACCCAGCTGGCGTGGGATTGCTGGGTCATAAGGCAGTTCTATTTCTAGTTTTTAAAGGAATCTCTACACTGTTCTCCATAGTGGCTGTACTAGTTTGCATTCCCACCAAGAGTGTAAGAGGGTTCCCTTTTCTCCACACCCTCTCCAGCATTTATTGCTTGTAGACTTTTGGATCGCAGCCATTCTGACTGGCATGAAATGGTACCTTACTGTGGTTTTGATTTGCATTTCTCTGATAATGAGTGAATTTGAGCATCTTTTCATGTGTTTGTTAGCCATCTGTATGTCTTCTTTGGAGAAATTTATATTTCGTTCTTTGGCCCATTTTTTGATTGGGTCATTCATTTTTCTGGAATTGAGAACTTTTGAACTTGATGATTATAATTATGAGAAGGCATATGACCTGTGGAGACTGTGTAAAGGCATTTAAGTTGAAGCAATAATACAAAGATATAGAAACAAGCAGTAGTTGAAAGGAAAAGTAAATAATTCAGCTTGTATTGACCAAAAGTAAAGTTAAGAGAAATAGATGATATTAAGAAAAACACAGGATTTATATCATAAATGGCATTAATGACAATAAGGAGTTTGGGTGTTTATATGAATGGAAGAGTAGAGACAATAAAATAACTTGAACAGAAAAGGAATGATAAGAATACCCCTTAATAATTATTAGAGCAATTAGCAATGTGTAAGAGTGTGTATAAAGACATTACCATGCCAACCAATATGCCCAACTCATCTCTCCTGAGCACACAAAAAGACTGCACTTCTCCAATCCCTTGAAGACAGGTATGGCCATGCAACTTTCTTTGGGGATCTAGCCATCTGCAGAAGCAAGAGGTGCTGCTTTCAGGGAAAAGTGTTTTAGAACTGATGGACAAACTTTCAGGCTCCCTTCCCCAGGCAGGTCCATGCATTGAGAATAGAGAGCTGGCTGAAATTATTCACAGATTTTATGTGGGTGAAAATTTTGTTAACACCTAGTGATTCGGGATCATTTGCTACCACAGCATTACCTCACCTAGGCTGATTGTACACTGTGTTCAGTGTTTTCAGTGAGTTAACTAAAGCAGATGTTCAGCTGGTAGGTAGCTTATATTAATATTAAAATATTAAACGCCTCCTTAACTGTTGACAAATAACTATTGTCCAAATTTAATGTAATCTCTTCCATGCCTTTGCCTCCTTAATCCATTCTCAGACATGATGACAGAATCCCCCATGACCAAGGCCTTAAATTCTCTTAGTTGATACTTCAAGTGTCCAGCTATGGCCTGTATCTCTTCTAATTCATTTGTGCCATGATACACCAATTTCATTTCCAGCATCATCCTCTTTTAAGCCTATGGGGTCTTATTGTGCTGTAACTTAGTCTCTCAGTGATGTCTGACTCTTTGTGACCACATGGACTGTAGCCTTCCAGACACCTCTGTCCGTGGGGATTCTCCAGGCAAGAACACTAGAGTGGGTTGCCTTACTCCAGGGGATCTTTCCAATCCAGGGATCGAACCCAGGTCTTCTGCATTGCAGGTGAATCCTTCACTGTCTGGGCCACCAGAGAAGCCCAAGAATATTGGAGTGGGTAGATGATCCCTTCTTCAGGGGATCTTCCTGAATCAGGAATTGAACCAGGGTTTCCTGCATTGCAGGCAGATTCTTTACCAGCTAAGCTAGCAGGGAAGCCCACGGGGTCTTATTATCTCTCACTTAATGAATGATAAAACTAGGAATAAAGCTTAAGAACATTTCCCAAGGTGATTGATAGGTTGTCTAACTCCAGAACTTGTATGCTTATAGTCTACTGTCCCTGGCTTTATATGGATGATTCTGGTAGCTGTATAAGAAGAGGTGGGAGAGGAAGGCAAACTACACATGGGCTTATGTAGTTGAAAGAAGAAATATGAGGTCCTTGATTAAGGAAAAAGAAAGTATTTGGGACTGCAAAGAACAGCTACGTGTAATGAAATATTTGGAGGCAGTAATAACAGGATTTAGGATGATTCAACTAAGAGGGAAGGAGGATTAAGGTCCCAGCGATAGCAACAGGAGATGTGGAAATATTGATAGAAGTAGAGATATCATGCACAGAAGAATGATTTTCATATATTTGTCTCAATATATTATCTCCCTTCTGAATTATTAGAGATGACTTTGAGCAAGCAAGATAAATGTCAAGTGTAACTACCTGTCTATATAGAGTACAATTACAAGAGAAGCATCCTGCTGCTCATACATTTCTGGGAAGGCATGTTTACATAATACAACACACACAGACACATATAAGTTTAACTGTATTTAGTGTAGACTTTTCCAGTTTAAGCACTCCTACTGCAGGCACTGGTTAGGTAAACATTTGTTAGGTCAATTTCAAAAACCACAATTATTAATCATTGGAACTGCAGACACCAGATTCAGGTCTGTACTTTAGTCCAAGCATTACATTGATCCTTGTGTGGTCAAGAGAATGCTCTGTGTTCCCTTTACCATGCTGCTGCTGCTGCTAAGTCGCTTCAGTCGTGTCTGACTCTGTGCGACCCCAAAGACAGCAGCCCACCAGGCTCCACCGTCCCTGGGATTCTCCAGGCAAGAACACTGGACTGGGTTGCCATTTCCTTCTCCAATGCATGAAAGTGAAAAGTGAAAGTGAAGTCTTTGAGTTGTGTCCAACTCTCAGTGACCCCATGGACTGCAGCCCACCAGGCTCCTCTGCCCATGGGATTTTCCAGGCAAGAGTACTGGAGTGGGGTGCCATTGCCTTCTCCACCCTTTACCATAGGAAGACTATATTTCTAAGACTTCCTTATAGGTAGGATAAGACCATAACAATAAATCCTGGGAAATAGGAATGTGACAGCAAGCAATGTCTCATTTCCAGTATGAGGTATGAAGAGCTAGTGGGCCTTCTCCATCTCCCTCTGCTTGGCAAAGGTAACTCAAGAAGTCAAGAGATAAGCATAGCATGAATCCTTCAGGAACTGCTTGTAGGATATTTGGTGTGAAGAGTCACCAGACCTACAGCAACTCTATGTGAAAAAGAAATAAACTGCCTTACTGTTAAGCCATGAAAATGCTAGAATTTGTTACCACAGCAGGGCAAAATACCATCTCGAGTGATTATCTTACATTGACCTAAAAACCTCCTGCTAATAAAGCCTATTATGTTTTCAGGCAGCTGTTTTATTTTTTCTCTCTTTAGAAAGTTCTTCATTTCATTGATTTAATATCCAGCACCAGGTAAGTTAATGCATCCATCTTAGCTCTCTGGCAAAATCAGAATACATCATAATAAGGAAAAAAACTACAACATTCATGCAACTATTCCTACAGTGTCTTTGCTCTTAAAATCTAAGTTGATCAGAGTACTTGGGGTAGAAACACCAGTCTTTTCAAGTATTTTTTTCCCTTTTTTTTCTTACCCACTAAGTGGGTAATTTATAACTTTATAAATGAAATTACATGTTTAAGACTTTCTTAAAACATTAGTTTCAGACTCTATTGCCAGACCTTTCTTTTTTTCTTTTTCACAGAACTTTTAAAAATGTACAGGATAAGTTTCCTTTAACTGTTCCAACACCTAACATTATTCATATGCTATTCCATGTTCCATTTTTACATGTATACTTTTTTTTCCTTCCTGATAATTTACCATATTGAGTATATTATGTACATGTATCTCCCAAAACAAGATGTTTAAAATTTTAAATAAAATATGATTGTTATTTATTGAATGGTTAACAAATAATAAAAAAGATTAAAGAAACAGAAAAAAAAAAAAAAGCCAAGAGAAACATTCTTGCCATCTTTTCCTAAGATCAGAAACCAAGTCGTGAAAATAAAAATAAAAATAATAAAGATTAGGTGATTATCAAGTACTAGGCATTACAATAAGTAGTTTTACATGTGTTATTTATTTATAACAGAAACATTAAACTCCCTTTATGGATGAGAAACTAAGTCACCAGTTAAATGACTTGCTAAATACACTCCATTGCTGATAAGTAGCAGAACAAAAGGAATTCCAACCTAGATCTTACTCTCAAGTCCATGCTTTGAAAATTTGCATTGTATTACCTATCAGTTGAAGTCATGGTTTTCAGTTTGTTTTTATTTTTCTGTTTGCTTGCTTTCTTTGAGACAAATCCAAACTCCTAGGCTCCAGGGTCTGGAATGCCTTAATATTACAGCAGTTCCAACTTGATATTACAAGAGTTCCATACTTCCCCAGTTCTGGGAGCCCCGTCCTGGATCAGGTATTAATGGCATTGTTGCCTTGGCTGGAATCAAGTCACCTTAGGGAGCCAGGCTAAGGACTTCCCTAGTGTCCTGGGATTGAGGACAAACACGTCCCCAAGGTCTCCAATCTACTGAGCTTGAGCACCACTACCCAGCAAAAGTAAAAAATCAGACAGAAAAAAGTGAAGCTGATAGGTATCTGCTACATGGTTTGCAGTGGTCCACTCTTGAGTGCCCTACGTACCAGCATTCCTCTTTCTGGATGGGGAAGTAACATGGTGACTACATAGCTCAGTCAAATCTATGGCCCATGCTTTCAGAAAGCACAGCCTGGGGATGGGTGCAGGGACAGCTTTAGCTCCGTAAAGATCAGGTGTGTTTTGTTTGGAGTCATTTGCTGGCTGTCAACAACCAAGTGAGAACCAGTATTAGCCCACCATGTACTCAGGGTAGCAAGCCTAGAAGACCAAAGATGTAAAGAAAGGGGAACAAGAATCCTCTGTATTTAAGGTCTGGCTACATGTTCTGCCTAACCGGTATTTTATCCAATACTCTACACTCAGGATTTCCACACAATTTGTGGTTCCCATATGCTCATGTGACTCGATATTGTTTTTACCCTTGATGATGCCTTCTCTGTCTGAAATGACCATCCACTTCTAACCTATCAGCTTTCTATGAACCATTTCCTAGTGAGGCACTGACTTTCTGTGGAATCTTCTGGAACCTTGCTCCCAGCAGTGTTTCCTATGTCTTCTCATCACATTGCATCACAGTCATCTTAGCCCACAGGATGGGAGTTGCTCTTTATATATAATAAAGGGCCTTACTAGAAGCTGGCACCAAGAAGACTCAATACCTGAGTCAGGAATGAAAGAAAGAAGGCACAAATTAGGAAAGTGCCTTTTATCTTGCATTCTTTCTGGATGACAGAGAGTATTCCTGCTGTGTTATGAAGACTGTGAGCACTCAGAGGATGACATCTCACAACAAAGAAGTCATCCCCATATTTTTCTCCTTTAGCAGTGATAATTCTGAAGTATCAGGATATGGTTTGACTCACTTAGCACAATGGATCCTACTGTGGAAAATTGGCACTCCTGTCTGGAGCCATTCATAATCTTAGGAGCAACAAGCAGGAGGAGTTAGGAGCTAAGAAATTTCACTTCTGAATGTTCAAAATGAAAATGCAGACAAGTCTACAGCTAAGAGAATTTTAGTAGCTTACTTTTCACTTGGATGCAATTTCCAGTGATATTCTGGGAAATCCTGAGCTTCAGAAGTTAATTCTATTTTATTAATTCTCAAAGAGGTTCTCAGCTTTAGGGCATTTACCTGTTACAAGACTCTAACCCTCTCCCAATACATACCAAGGAGTATAAACTCTACTATTAGAGCTAATAGATGGTACAGGGATCAACACGAATGGGAAACCTACATCTCCCACCCTGTCTTCTTCCTTTTTCCTATGAATGCCCTTGGGAAATGATACACCAGGATGTCCAATCAAAGCAGAATTTCTGATGCAAAATTTGAATTCAAATAGACTATAAAATGGAAGTTTTAATCAATTCAAGAGAAGCTTCATCCAAAGAAATATGGAAAATGAATCAACAGACAATATAATTATGCAAAATAATATCACTGACAGTCTCAGCTCAAGCATTCACAAAGGCTTTCTCCTTCCTCTAAATGAATTTCTGATTGAAAGATGAGATATCATCAATCAGTTGCTTATCCAAAGCTACATATATATGAAAAAGTGATTAGTAAACTTTCATTCACCACTTAAACTTTTAAACTGTTACCTCATACCTGAGGAATTAAAATAATAAATGATTTCTCTAAAAATAACTTTTTATTATTTAAGAGTTCAGAAAAGCAGAGGTACATTTTAATTTATTTGATATTACTGAATGTATGTTATAAAAGTTAGAAACATTACCATATTGTATGATCTCTATTCAAAATGTTACCTTAAGGTAATCAATTCAATAACACTTCAGTTATTAAATATTTTTTTAAATTGAAATGATCAAAATATCAACAGGATAATGTAGAAAACAGACTGAGAAAAGCCAGCTGATATCATAGAGGTTGAAATGGTGATATCACATAGATGATTAAATATAATAAAAACTCACATAGATAAAGATCATTGTTGTGAAGCATTAGGTTTCTAATTAATTAAATCATATTTTAATTAACATGCATACATGCTATTTTAGTTAAGAATTCCCAGTGGAATCCTGAGGTGAAAATAGGTCAATAGCATTCCATTACTAAGCACATATATATTTATCCCAGTTTCTTTTTTTTTCCCCCTCCTACACATGAGCAAAAAATGTAATGGTATATATAATCGTCTTGACTTAGTCTGTTTTCAATGAGGACATACAATTCTTTCTTTAAATTTTGTTAAAGTTAAAAAAAAATGATTATCTGTGGACTTGAATGTTATGACTAAAATCCTTACTTGTTCCTTGCTTTTTATATAAATGGGTATGAACTTGCCTCTGTACCTCCTGAACACACAGGAAGCCTGAGTGGGGTTATTAGAAAGCTGATATTCACAGATCTGTGACTCAGATCTGACCACTGAAATGTTACTGGAATTGAAGTGTGTCATTTTACGACTGAGTGGGTGAAGAGCCAGGGTGGCCCCCACACATTCCATCCCTCTTCCTTGCAGCTGGAGGTGAGAGATCTAAGACAGCGGAGCAACAGAATCGAAGAGATAACCCCCCACATCACACCAAAAGGGAGCGGCCCAGAAGACTGATGGGGACTTCCCTGGTGCCCCAGTGTCTAACATTCATCACCAGCAGTGCAGGAGGACTGGGCTCAGTCTCTAGTCAGAGAACTAGACCCCATATGCTGCAACTAAAAGAGAGTGTGTGCCAGCAGCTAAAAGATCCTGCATTCCAAATCAAAAATGCAGGTGCTACAACTAATACCTAGCCAAATGAATACATAAGTAAATCTTTTAAAAAACTGATATGAGTAGGAGGGGGAGGTTTTATTATGTTGAAGGTCCCTTGGAGAAGGAAATGGCAATCCACTCCAGTACTCTTGCCTGGAAAATCCCATGGACAGAGGAGCCTGGTAGGCTACAGTTCATGGGGTCACGAAGAGTCGGACACGACTGAGTGACTTCACGTTCACGTTCACCCATAGAATTGGTGGTTTATTTGTTACAGCTGCTAATGAGAGCTACCCTGATGAACAGAACTGCCATCTTTTAGAAGTAGATGTTATCTGCATATTCTAGGAGGTCTGATTGTGTTTCAGAAAATGCAACGCCAAATCTTTCTTATTTTCTTTATCTCTATTGATTCCATTAACCTTTTTATCTGAAAAACTGAAGTGATAGTGACTTGAATGCAGCATTTACAACAGGCAAGACAGAGACCTTTTAACAAATATAATTAAAAGGGAAACAAAGCAAAACCAAAAACTGAACAGTCTCCATCAGTTGGTAGAACAGACCTTGAGCTCTGCTCGCCAGCTAGCTATGCCCTTCATTCTCTCCCCTGTGAAGTCTTCAGGAAAATTCCCTATGTCTCATTAACAAGACTGTATTCATGTATGTCTCTAACATTAGGAAAATAGAAATGATGACAAGGATGAAGATAATTGATCACAATGATGACTGACTATACCAGTTTACTGAGTGTTCACTTACTGCGTATTAAGCATTCCACACACACTTTATCATTTTATTTTAGATGTCCTATATGAAACATAGTATCCTCATTAGAAAGATGTGTAAACTGAAGCTTAAAGAAATAAAGCTAATAAATGTAGGAAGGTCAGTCAACTCTAAACTTGTGCTCTTAGCTATCACCTTAAGAGAAAGCAATTAGATAATCTAAATAAGTCAGTTTCATCAAGCAAACTCATGCTTAATATAATTCTGTACTCTACTCTAATTGCCCTCATACTAAAATCCAAACAGCATATTTCATGATTTAAAGATCTTTCATGAGCTGACTCAGCCTATACTCCTATAGTCTTTCCTCTCAGTTTCTCTAAACATAAGAGTTAAGACTATTTTACATGTGTGACTGTCTGAGAGACATAGAATAGAATGGGGTTTGGGACCGACTCATCTGTAAAAAGTGAGAAATTTGGTAAGAATCTAGTGTAGTGCTTGAAATTCAAGTGCTGGTATGCATACTAACGCTGGCCTTCTACCAAGGACAACTGCTGTGGGGAAATAAAGAAAGCATAATTTCCCTCTGGGTAATTTTGTCTACCTGGTTTTGTCTGCCTTTTGTTTTATCCTGAGCCCTACTTTGTATAGTCCTGAATCATGTATCAGATCATGGCCATCCATGAATTCCAAGTTATAGATGTCCGATTAGTCATTGATTTAGTCTCTTGATTAAAAAGAAAAATGTGATTAGCATTATTTACCACAGCTAGGACATGGAAGTTACCTAAATGTCCATCAGCAGAGGAATGGATAAAGATGTGGTTACTCAGCCATAAAAAGTAACAAAAGCGGGTCATTTGTAGACACATGGATAGACCTAGAGATTGTTATACAGAGTGAAGTCAGAAAAAGAAAACAAATATTGCATATTAATGCATATATGGGGTAATATAATAGAAAAATGGTATAGATGATCTTGTTTGCAAAACAGAAACAGGGACACAAATGCAGAGAAGCATACGGATATCAAGGGGAAGGTGACTGGGAGGAACTGGGAGATTGGGATTGACACATGTACATTATTAATAGATAACTAATGAGAATATACTATACGGCACAAGGAACTCTATTTAACGCACTGTGGTAACCTGAATGGGAAGGAAATCCCAAAGGGAAGAGAGATGTAGCTGACGTAGCTGACTCATTTTGCTGTACAATAGAAACTAATGTGACATTGTAAAGCAACTGAACTCTAATAAAAATTATGTTTTTATAAATGTGGGGCTTTGCTCATGGGTCCAGTGGTTAAGAATCTACCTTGCAATGCAAGGGACATTGGTTCAATCCCTGGTCTGAGAAGATCGTACATTCCATGAGGCAACCAAGGCCCCGTGCCACAACTACTGAGCCTGCACCCTAGAGGCTTGTTGCTCTGCAGCAAGAGAAGTTACTGTGATGAGAAGGCCACACACCTCAGTGAAGAGCAGCTCCCACTCTCCACAACTAGAGAAAGCCAGTAGGCAACAAAGACCCAGCACAGTAATAAATACATAAAGGTGCAAATAAATACATTTTAAAATGAGAGACAGTATGAATATAGCAACACATTTGAAAGTATCAAAGACAAGGATGACATACTAGCATTTTAAAGCATGAGAATTACCAAAGGAAAGCAGATTAGTTACTATAGATGATACTGGCAAAGTGATTAAAGATTCCACTCCTTTCTCTCCCAAAAGGCACTACTGCAAGATACATTTTTTGTTCTAGGTCTAGAATTCTTCTAAGTAGCTTACAATTACAAAGATAATTAAAATTTTATAGACTAGGAAAGATGAATACCTCATCAATTCATTCTATAAAGTAGGAATGAAATGAACAACTAATCCAAATAAAGATAGTATAAAGAAAAAAATTATAGAGCAGGAATATTGATATATTTAGAAATAGATATATGCTTACACAGACGTACTAATCTTCAATAAGATACTACCAGAGAGAACCCAATAATGATTTAGAAGCTAACATATTAAAGGCATACAAAACTCAGAGCACTGAAAAATTCAAGGAGAAGAGTCATACAAATATTTCAATAAATGAAAAAATGTTTTCTAAAATTAAGTAGCCATTTCTTACTTAAAAAAATTAAAATAGCAAGAGAGGACAAATCCTTTGAACTCAGGGATATCTCTCACACACATGCACACAAATATACAGCGCACACACACCTTTTCTAAAGCAAACACTAAAGCCATTTCCATTAAAATCTGGATAGGAAGGAGATGCTCACTGGTATTGTTATTACGTGAATAAAAATAAAGATTGGAACAAAAGTAAAACTTTATTTTTATAGAATATATAATAATAAATATTGAGAAAACATGATAGCAAATTAAAAACAATAATTAGTAGAGAAACTATTTAAAGTAGATGGATATAAGGTGCAATTCCAAAATAACTTCTGTCTATGCTAGCAAAAATCAGATATAAGTAGCAATGGGGAACATTCTGTTCTCAAAAGGCAAAATTATAACTATGTAGAAATTAATTTAATAAGAAAGTTGGCACCATTAAGGAAGCAATTATTAAATCTTATTGAAAGACGGAAAACAAGGTCTGTATGTAAGTAATGTCATTCTTAGATGCAATGGCAAAATAATACAAATGCCAACCCACCTAAAAAGTAACTAATTTCTTAATATGTAATCTCATAGAATATTAACTTCTGTGAACTGAATAAATAAGCTAATAGTTCATCTATAAGAATAAAATTTAAGATATGATATATTGACACATTTCTACTTATTCCTCAAAATAAAAATGAAAGTGAAGATATTTTTAAAATTTGAATACATGAAGATAAATAGGAGGCTGATGATAATGCACAAAAGGTCTCCTTTGTAGAAATTAAAATGTAAGAAAATATATCAAATAGGGAGGAATAAAAAAGAAAGGTAGAAAGCTCAGAATCAGGCTTCTCAGACATCATAGACCTGATTAAAAGAAGTCAAATAGTACTGTTAAAATTAATGAAAATATTGAAATAAGTATGGCTATATCTCAAAATCATTCTATACAGATATACTGATGAGTCCTATGTACCATGATTTGCCATGAACCTTGTCTCTGCTTTATGAGTTCATAGCACATTAACTGGACTGCAGAAAGAGTAACCAGCTCATCCTGGTTTGCCTGGGACTTTCATTTTTGCACTAAAAATAGCACAGCCCTAGAAACACCCCAGTCCCAGATGACTTGATCACTGCTTACTCTATCTTCAAATGATATTTAGTAGGACCTGAGGCTTTGAGTCATGGGGCACAGAACCAGGGTTACGCCATCTGGGTTCTTCTACAGCATACATGAGTCTTGCTTTGGAACGGGCATAAAATACTTTTGATTTCTTTGGAGTTTTACATAACCACAAAATTTATGAGCCAAGAAGAACCTGAGAGATTTTTGTCATAGAAGGACATTTTGTAATCAAGATTAGCAAGGATGTTGAGTTGGACAAAGCTGGCACTGTAGCTGAGTCTATGTCTTTGCATCACACTGACCCATCTCCTCACGGTAGCATGAACACAGGTAAATTTCTAGCCATCCTGAACTTCATCTTGTGCCTCATGATTACCGTGCTTCCCTGCCTCTGCAATGTGTATTTTCTCCTTTGCTGAAAGTGTTCCTACTCCACTGACAGAAATGTATTATTATCCTTCTAGAGATCTAATTTCAAAAACAAAGATCATGGCATCCAGTCCCATCACTTCAGGGCAAATAGATAGGGAAACAATGGAAACAGTGACAGACTTTATTTTCTTGGGTTCCAAAATCAATGCAGATGGTGACTATAGCCACAAAATTAAAAGACACTTGCTCCTTGGAAGAAAAACTATGACAAATCTAGGCTGTGTATTAAAAATCAGAGATCTTACTTTGTTGATTAATGTCAGTTTAGTCAAAGCTATGGTTTTTTTCAGTAGTCATACATGAATGTGAGAGTTGGACAATAAAGAAGGTTGAACGCTGAAGAACTGATGCTTCTGAACTGTAGTGCTGGAGAAGATTCTTCAGAGCCCCTTGGACTGAAAGGAGATCAAATCAGTCAATCCTAAAGGAAATCAATCCTGAATATTCATTAGAAGGACTGATGCTGAAGCTCCAAAACTTTGGCCACCTGATGCTAAGAATCGACTCATTAGAAAAGACCCTGATGCTGGGAGAGATTGAAGGTAGTAAGAGAAGGGGATGGAGGAGTATGAGATGGTTGGATGCTATCATTGACTCAATGAACATGAGTTTGAGCAAGCTCCGGGAGATGGTTAAGGATAGGAAAAGCTGGCGTGCTGTCGTCCACAGGGTTGCAAAGAGTTGGACAAGATGAGTGACTGAAGAACAACCGCCACCTACTGCAAAGGGGTGGCGCCACCTCTGGGAATCCTTCCCAGGCAGAGTAAGGACCTCCCGCCCTTGGGCTCACACATGTTCTAAACCTCTCTTCCAGTGCCTCTCACATCGTAATGTGGCACTTGCCCTGTCTCTTCTCACCAGCCAGGAACCTTGAGACTGGAGTCAGATCTTCTTGGTCCAAAGCCAACTCTGTCAGGTTCCAGTCTTAAGACTTTCAGAAGCTAATGAAAGTCTTACTGAATTTTAGTCCCCTTATATGTAAAACGTTGTTGTTTAGTAGCTCAGTCATGTTCAACACTTTGTGACCCCATGGACTGTAGCCTGTCAGGCTCCTCTGTCCATGGGATTTTTCCAGGCAAGAATATTGGAGTGTGTTGCCATTTCCTTCTCCAGGGAGTCTTCCCAACTTAGGGATCAAACCCAAGTCTCCTGCATTGACAGGCAGATTCTTCACCACTGAGACACAGGGAGAAGCCCCATGTAAAATGTGGTGTTCATCCAAGACAGGGCTTAGCAATAAGCCTTGCTGCTGGTGCTGCTACTAAGTCAATTCAGTTATGTCCGACACTGTGTGATCCCATAGACAGCAGCCCGCCAGGCTCCCCCTTCCCTGGGATTCTCCAGGCAAGAACACTGGAGTGGGTTGCCATTTCCTTCTCCAATGCATGAAAACGAAAAGTGAAAGTGAAGTTGCTCAGTCATGTCTGACCCTCAGCGACCCCATGGACTGCAGCCTACTAGGCTCCTCCGTCCATGGGATTTTCCAGACAGGAGTACTGGAGTCGGGTGCCATTGGCTTCTCCTAGGAATAAGCCTTACACAGAGTAAATTCTATACCAGGGTGGCTGTTATTATTATTTCTATCCTCAAAGCCCAACTCAATGCCTTGCTGGTGATCAATGGCAATATGCTGAATGAAACTCACAATAGCAAAGGCACATTTTTACCAGAGGAAAGAGGAAGGGCCAAGCCCAGGCCACACACAGCTGAAGCCATCAACCACATATTTCAAAACAGGACTGGCACCTGTGCAGCCAACATATTCCCCGTCACAATGATAACTGTGCATTACCTTGGTGTCTATAAAAAATGAAATAGCTCTTAACTGGCTTTCCAAATAGCACTATGAATGTTTGACTCCCACCTTGACTTTATTGTTGGAGGCAACCAGCATACCAGAATGATGTTAGTAGTAGCATTGGACCATACAACCAAAAGTATCTTTATTATGTCTAAAACTCTATTTACAGCCCTGAGATATAACACAATAAGAGATATAACACTATAAGAGAGGCTGATATACAAGGAAATGAAGGAGGCTGTAGAATTTTTTAAAAATTAAGACTGGGAAGATGTAAAGTAGCCTTCAACATATACTGTGAAGCAATAGCCTGAGAGATAGGGAAAGTCCACAAAAGATCTACAAAAGTCAGATGTAACTCAAGACTAGACAGTTTTTAAATAGGAGAAAGCCATCAAATGTGTCAAATGAAGCTGCAAGGTTAGAAGATGAAGACAAATACAGGGCAATTGAATTTAGTGACCTTGACAAGAGCAGCTTTATGCAGCGGTTTGGATGAAATCCCAACTGCAAAGGTTGAAGAATGAGGAGAGGAGATTAGCGACAGAATATATAAATGATTTTTTCAAGTACTGGTATAGGAACAGCAGCAGCCAGAAGAAATAGGGTGGAAGCTGGAGATATATGAGAAGCAAATGAGTTTCCTGATTTTCTTTTTTTAAGAATGAGAAATTCTAAATTATGTTTATAAAATGTTATCAATGACTGTTTGAGGAAGTGCTATTTATGTTTCAGCTAAAAAAGAGTGGTCAATTGAGTGACTAAATCCCTGAGAAAGCATGCAGGAAACATTTAGAGTCGGAAGGGTTTGGCCATTGGTAAGAGGCAGGACAATGAATGAATTTTAACAGAAGAGTAAAAAAAGAGAAAACACGTTGAAGAAGTGTATTTTTAGGTTTGTTGTTGGGAGAATAGGGGAGTTTTTCATTTGAAGTCTTCTATTTTCTCAATGAATTATAAAGCAAGCTTGAGAGTTAAAGTTTGAAAGCCTAGAATAAACTTATTAGCCAACTGTGGTAAGACTATTAGACAAGGTTGGATCATTTTGTATAAATTAAGCTAATCTGGCTTAAAAGTTGTTTGTTTTTTTTTTTTTTCCCCTCAGCAATACTCTGCCCCCTTGGGTATGGAAAAGTTATACTGGACAGTTGGATTCAACCATAATGGAACTTTTACATTATAGAACTAAAAAGGAAGAAGCAATTGGTCTTTGAAAATATATGATTATAATGATAGATCTTAGGATATAACTAAGATAAACAAAGATTAAAAATGGGAAGAGGAATCTTTGTTCTATTGAGCAATAGCAGTAGCAACAGGCTGGCGATCTCATCAAACCTGCGGATGGACTGGCCTGATCTCAGTCAGCTTATCAAATAACAAATACCTGGAGTTAAAACATTTGAATCTTTTAAGCAAGAGGACCAATGCAGTGAGGAGAGGAGCAAGGAGGAACACTCTGGAGGACAGACCGCTGCTGGGTGGCAGATGTGATGCGACAGCATGCAGCATAAGGACAGTCTATGCGAGAAAGAATTGAACTGCTCCAGATGCCATCTTTATACTTGTCTTTTCACATAAAAAGACACATTCAAGTCCTAGCATGTCAATGAATACAGGTATCTAGCATTGCTTTTAATGGCTTCATAATACCCAAGCTGTATTAAGCCTCTCCTGGTGGATTGTATCCTGACTCCACAATGGTAAATTACAGCTAGAACTGTAAGGCCCTTCCTTACACATTCACACTGGAAGACAGTCTCATGCAGTATTTCTGGGCACGTCCGAGCTCCCTCAGGGATCCTCAGAACACCGTTTGTATGGCCATGAGAGCCTCTGAAGGAAGGGAACATAAATAACACATCACAGGTTTCGGGAGAGACCATCTGCTCCAAGGACGACCTGGGGACAGACCCCTCGCACTTTTGTAGTTTAACATTCCATCCCAGTTTTATACCATGAGGTCATTATGGATGCTTTAGAGTAACTAGTTTGACTTCTAGAGGCTAATTTTCATTCCTTAAATAATTCCACTTAAAACCTACTGTGGAATCAAGATGCTCATCTACTTCTCAATTATAATTCACCTTCATTTGGAAACTTCCACACTTTACGCAGTACAACATTTTGATGCATTGGTTGGGTGTAAACCCACATTTCCAATGCCCTGTGAAAAAAAATGAGCTAACATTAAACAGCTGATCCCAGATCCTCAGGATTTTGAAATGCAGCCCATGTTGCTTTTGGAAGCAATTAGGTCTGTAGATTTGCATTAAATTGAAATATCATAACTGTCTTATGAGCCATGGCTTTTTTTAGAGGCCTAATTAAATCTTGTAGATAAACAGAAAATATGTAGGCAGGTGTACATATACTTAAATATCATGAGGTGAGGGGGATGGAGATGTGCCTTACCTCAATGTTAGTACTAGGTGACTGTGAAGATTTTATTACTTCAGATAACTAATAAGAAACCTTATTTTTAGCAAGGACCCGACCATCCCACTCAGACTTCTATGAGTCATTTTCCAAGGTACATATGAATAGCTCACAGGATTATAGCTCAGAGAATATTGGAGGTTTTCCTAGCTCCAGTTCCCAGGGTATATAATAAGATTCCATGGATTGTTTCACCTTTGGCTATCTAGGCAGTTCTGTTTAGAACATTCAAGACTGTATATTTTTCCTTCTGACCTCACCAAAAATACTTCCAAAAATGCTGCCAACATTACATCTTAAATAACAGGTATAACTTGCAGAATTCAATACTTAAAATTTCTCTCCAGCAAATAGCTCTGTTTATTAAAGAAGACTGTTACTTAGGGGTACACAATGAGTACATATGTACTGTGAGTTAAAGGAGAGATGGAGATGCCTCTGTATAATAAGAGAGGATGCGTAGATATATATCTGTTTTATATGTGTGTGCATGCAGACATATACATACATATACACCCATTTCATCATGAACAAAAGTGTTGGTAATAGCAGAGATCTCACAAATTATACTTTTTTTTTTGTAGGCAAGGAAACAGCAGGTGGATGCTAACCTGTCCATAATTCCATTTGTTTCTATTTTACAGAGTCCTGACTTGGCCTTGAGAATTATAATATTCCTAAAGTAGTGTTGTTGTTGTAAAACTGACCTCTCTACTCTTCCTAAAATGAATTATCAAACAGATTCACCACCTGAAATTGCGGTCTGTTACTCTCAGACATAAGGATGGAGGTACACAGCTTCCATTTCAGTGCAATGACCACACCTTGGGAAGGTCAGAACTGCTTCAAAAGCATCAGGCCCACGGCGAAAGTTTGTGCTTTGTCCCTAACGAAGCACATAGAAAATTTTGAGTTTGCCACTTAACTTTTCTTAGTATCAGTTTTAATAAAATGAGAATAAAGTTAGATTTGCTAATTCACATAAATGATTTGCTAAATGAGACAATGTCTAAGATGCTAATTTGTAAACTTCTACCATAATGGATGTAGCAAAATGCTTAAAGAACAAGGTAACCTTGATTTTTATGGTAGCTTTATTGTTTCTAGTGGAGGAAACTTGGACAAATTACTTAAACTTTTTATGCCTCAGCTTTCTCATCTTTTGAGAGCATTATGTTGGATAACACATATAAAGTGTTATACTGAAAACAGGCAGTTTATCTTTCACAACGTTTAAAATTACAATGGATTAAAACCCATCAAGTACATTTAAATTCATGAGTTCACAGTGTTCTTTTTTAATGGCCATCTTTAAAGGAGTATAGGAAAATTTTTATCTTGAAAACTGGTAAGTAAAAAGAAATTATTAAGTTTTATCCTGTCTTTCCTCTATAAACTCTATCACTGGGTAACCAAATAGAAGAATTCAAAGTGCCTCTTTATGAAGTTATATCAACTATTATATAAATATAGAACTTGGATGTTACTATTTGCAGCCTCAAATTATTTAATGGACATGGGCATTAAGCATCAATATTGGCTAACATCAAAGAAAGCACAAAACCAGTCCTTTTGTGCTTCTTGACAAAGCACAATCCAACTACAGTCTCACTAGAGTGACAGAGGGTGAGCCTAGTTCTGAAACTACCATCATGCATTCCACACTATGAGAAACTGTATAGGCACAACAGTCTTGGCCTCTCAGCAAATCAATGTTACTAAAATTTTTAAAGGAAGAGGGTAAAACAGCCTGGATATTGAATTTTTTTTCAATGTATAACCAATTAGAAGAAAAAATAGCAGGCTTAACTAGAGTGTCTAGGGATACACACTTGAATGATAAAAGGGTATCAAGGCAGTGATTATCATAAGGTCAGCATAGTCTGTTGTGGGAGAGTGATGAGTATGTTTGGGATGAGGTCTACGGGGACAGGGTTTCTGGGGTGGCAGGCATGGTCACTTCTTAGAAGCATATTTGCCTTGACCCAATGAACTGACCAAAATTTTTGTTAGATGGCTTCCTGTATCACCTTTAAAAAATAAATTACAATATTTTTAAATGAAAACAAACACACAAACCCTGATACTTTTATCATTATCCAATGTGTAACCAAATCATGGGGAAAAAAATCACAATCAAAAATTTGTTTACAACAACTATTACCAGTAGGGTAACAAACTCACTTCATATTACCACAGTCAGTGTTATCTCCTTGAAATGTTACAAATTTATTTTTTCTGCTCTAACAGAGAATTACAGAAAGATTTTGCAACATACTACTTGTTCATGAATGACACATTTTTTAAAAATGCAGAATGCATGCAGCAGATTTGAGAAAGCAGATTTATTCCCCCAGAATCTTGTTTCCATTACTTAAAATGGTATTTTAAATCCTTTATCTCTAGTAAGCATTCACAAGTATCTACATTTCTCTATATATACTACTTCTGCAAATACTGTATTTTAATCTCATGAGACTCATTGCCTCTGATTTAAGTAATATGCAATGGTATATTCTGCCTTGTGTTATCCAAGACAGATAATATATCATGGGATATTTAATGAATCTTTAAAGACAACAGCCTTTGGGGTTTTTCAATAGTAACAAAAACAATGTTTCAGAAATGCAAGATACTTGTATTTTTGAGGTACATTCCAGACTTGGGTGGAAACAAAGATACAATGTTAATAAATCCTTGGTATGGAGGCACAATTTCCTCTGTGTTTCTGCACCATTTGAGTGAAGTGCTTGTAGTGAGGTCCTGGATTTTCTGAAATAGAACGTCAGAATTTTAGAATGTTACTGGGATTTCTTTGGAAGGAATGATGCTAAAGCTGAAACTCCAGTACTTTGGCCACCTCATGCGAAGAGTTGACTCATTGGAAAAGACTTTGATGCTGGGAGGGATTGGGGGCAGGAGGAGAAGGGGACGACCGAGGAGGAGATGGCTGGATGGCATCACTGACTTGATGGACGTGAGTCTGAGTGAACTCCGGGAGATGGTGATGGGCGGGGAGGCCTGGCGTGCTGTGATTCATGGGGTCACAAAGAGTCAGACATGACTGAGCGACTGAACTGAATTGAACTGAATCCTGCCAAGCATCTCCAAGATGTGCTGTTCGTTTTTATCTGATGGAAGTGATACTACCATAGGTATTACATGCACCTAACTCCTAACTGATGTTTCCAACTTTGGGTCTGTCATAATTCCACGTTTATTACTTTTTTGTTTCGGTTAGTTTATGTGACAACCCAAGGAAGTATCATTAGAGGTGAGGACCTAAAACACAAAATGAAATCTGTGTTGTATTCTGGGGAGACATTATTAAGTTCAAGAGGGATTTAAAACCAGGGCAAACTCTTCCTTATAAGCCCATGTTTTTTCCATCCCCTTTTGTGACTGTCTTGTTTTCTGAGTAAAGCCCCCGGGTACATAGGAAAAAAGTAGACCTAAGAAGGAAATGGGAATACCAAACAAGCAATCCCAGCCCTAAGGTCCACTGGAACATTTCAGCTCAGATCATTCGCATTCTGGTTCGTCTTTGGGGAAAATGCTTTAGCTGAAGGAAGCCATGTTTTGGAACTTCCAGCAACACAATCCTGTTTTTCCTTCTGTCTGCTTCATATCTCCCTTCTTTCCTGGATTCTGTCTTTTCTAACCTATATTAGGAGAAGGCATTGGCACCCCACTCCAGTACTCTTGCCTGGAAAATCCCATGGGTGGAGGGGCCTGGTAGGCTGCAGTCCATGGGGTCGCTAGGAGTCGGACACGACTGAGTGACTTCACTTTCACTTTTCACTTTCATGCATTGGAGAAAGAAATGGCAACCCAGTCCAGTGTTCTTGCCTGGAGAATCCCAGGGATGGGGGAGCCTGGTGGGCTGCCACCTATGGGGTCGCACAGAGTCGGACACGACTGAAGTGACTTAGCAGCAGCAGCAACCTATATTATCTCAGCTTGTTTCCCACTGAACTATCCCCCCCCGCCCCAAAAAAATAAGTGACCAAAAAATGCTGAATCATACTGCGTATTTCTATCAACACTGAGTATGACATTGCTCTGGAAAATGCCAAGTTTCCCCATTACCAGCACCCTGGCTTCCACTCCACCCACCACCCCTACCTCCCCTGATGTCATAAATGTACCTGAGCCAGAAAACTAACTGACACTGATGAGAAAGTGGGGGAGCATGTGGAATCCCCGTCTGGACTCTGAATAATTTTACAGAAATAGGGAATTTGTTTGTATAATTTCTCCAGGGACACGCTCAATTATTCTACATCAGCTTTGTAACAAATGGTGATAATGGCTATTTTAGAGTTTAATGTAACAGAAGCCCAAGCAGAGGAACAGGTGCAAAGGGAATTAAAGAAAAAATCTTCCTCTTTAGAAAATCAATCTTGCCTATATTTCCTGTACAAGACTAAGTGTTGTGTCTGGCTGTGTCTACTCCCCGCCTGCCTGTGTGAACCCAGGAGTACTTGAAACTGCTCGGTATCTCACCGGCTGTACACCAGAACCAGCTCTCACTACATCTCTGCACATATGGGCAAGAGCAATTTCAAGCACGCTGAGGATCCACACCAAGACTCACTAATAAGTATCTTGCTGCTGATCTGCTATCAAACTTTCTATTCCCCTGGGTCTAATACAGAATAAAGCCATAAACACCTGTTACATGTTTACATACTATGCATCTTACATATATCACATCATCTAATCTTCATATAAGTAGAGGGCTGTTATCAGACCATTTTACAAAGGACGCAGTTAAGAGGCTTACTCAGTCACACAACGAGCAAATGTTAGATAACTGAGCCCAGCACTGTCCAACCAAAACCAAGACCAACAGACAACACGGAAAAAGCAAACGAATCAAAACAAAACACATTGTTCAGGCTCTTCTGGCACCAGAATACTGCTCACATGAGCCAAGGATGGCTCCCCTGGTGTGGCCAGAAACCTGTAATAACCCTGCAATAATCTTTTTCATTTAGGCCTCTTAAGATGTCCCAAAATGGATAAAATTACTTACTTATTTGCTCCCACAATAGAAAGTGAGAACTTGGTAGATGTTACTAGACAGAAAAATTTAACCTTAAAAATACTCTATCTGCCTAGTTTCTAAATTACAAACTTTGCATAGCATGGTCTCATTATCATGCTCAAGAATCCCATAAGTGATTAAAAAAAAATAATAATAATAATAGGTGGGCTACTGTCTCTGATCTCCAGGTTCCAGATTTCCAGATTATTATCTGGTCTTCCTTGTCCCCACACTGTTCATACCACAGGCCAATTACTCTTTCCATTTCTATTTCCAGTTGTTCTTTGTATTTAATAAATCAATCTTTGAGTCTGAATTGCTAACAATTCACTCAGTGCTACTCCATCAATTCCTTCAGCTTTAGCTCCTCTTGTTTCCATGTTTATATACCTAAGCAAAGCTGGGGACCACCAGGGAAGTCCCCAAGTAGTGACATTTTTGTGTAATTTTTCTTTACAAATTTTAGAACTGCATTGTATGTCGTCTTTACCTCATATTTGTCTTTTCCAGCCAGATCTTAAATTACCAATAACTTAAACAAAGACACAAAAAACAATTAGTAGTACCACGATATGTCGAAAGGTTTGCTTCATCTCTTCGTATTCAACTTTTATTGCTGTCCAGTCCGGTCATTATCGTTTTGCTGTCTCCCATCCTTCTCTTGCCCTCACTCTTTCTTTCTTTATTTTCAGTACCTGACTGTCAATAGTTTGGTGTGTGATCTGATTATTTATCCAATATTACTATCAAGGATCCATGAAATATTGCAAGATATGCAGTTTCATTTTATGATTGATTTCCCTTGCATTTATATTGTACTGTATGACGTTACAGCTGGAAGTCAACTAGAGATGACTTACACAGACATAATGTTTAAGTTGGGAAGGTTAAGTAGAGACAGATATTCAGTGAAGGCTGATTATGTAAGTATTAATACATTAGTGAATACTTTCATGTTATAAAGACTCACTTCCATATATATATTCCTAATGTTAGTAACACAAACAGTTCGGCAGCCCATGTATATTAATAACATCACACACTTAAAGTATAAATACTATTCTGTCTCACTTTTTCACTCAACACATGCCAGGCATGCTTCAATATAATACATGTAAAGCAGGCAAGGATCAGAGAGGCAAAGTAATGGACAAATTCATACAGCTTGTTGATGATAGAGCCAGGCAGAGGCATCCAGGTTCTTTGTCCAATGTTTGTTTGTTTAAATTCGCTGATACTTATTACAGGGTTCAATTTTTAAAAATAAATGACCTTGGTATTCTTAAATAAATTTCTTATCCCCATCATTGCAATTCTTAATCAAGAACTGGTAGACAAAGAAATTTGACGCAGTTCAAACTGTAAAAGCAATTCTGTAGTTAGAAAGCAATTGTGAGGAATGGAGGCTGGTCAGAACACACGCTTTCAAAAGGAGCACTGCAACATTTGTGATTCTACCTGCAAGGCGGCTGTTCAAAATCCATTACTGAGGAATGGGATTTAAAAGTTAATGTTACATTTTATACTCAAGGAAAAGCTCATTCATTTTGTTGCTAGAAAGATAGTACCACAAAAAAGAGTGCACAGAAATTTTAGAAGTGTTTTTGGCAAAATTACTTCTAAAATTTGAAAGGGAGATTTACAACATCATTACTTATTGTGATTACAACAATAATTTAAGAAATACTAAAGTGTGTATGTTGTCAGAGGCAAGTAAAACATTCAAAATCTATACTGAAAGGAGATTTACAATTAAAAATCAAATCCCTTGCCTAACCTACCCCAAAGGAACCCAGTTGCCATGATCCCACAGGAAAAGCTCTTACATGACTCAACTGTTTTCACTTACAAGTCAAATTGTAGGTCATAGACATGCTTAGTCTTATATTTTTATATTGAGCCCTAGAGATGTGTGCAGTGGGATAGATTTCAAGTGGAAGTTCAGTATTGAAGCTGCTATATTTCCTAGCCCATTATTTCTGCAATAACATCTCAAACTGCTCTAGGTACAGGGGAATCTAAAGGAAATGCTCCCACTGGAAGGGAGTAGACATAAAAGTAATTGTAAAGTCTCTTGTTTTATCATATAGTTATCCAAATGTTGCCTTTCACTTCATATGCAAGCTTTAATATAAAAAGGAAGTATTACTTAGGGATTTTAAATATTGACTGTTACTGAGCTTAGCTCCCCATAACTGAGACTTGGTTTCAGTTGCTTTGGGGCACACTTACATTGCTGGGGGCAGCTCTCTCACCTCATCTAGGATGGCAATGACTGGGATGTCAAGTTTGAGCAAACTGATATCATTCCACATCTCTCATCCTCCTCCTGGGACTGGCTGCTCACCTGGGCATTCTCTTCTTACAGCAAAAAGAAAAGATTTGTCAGAGTAAGCAGTACCAGTACACTATGGATGGCTCCATCCGTGAGGAAAGAGGTCTTCCTTAGACTCCCATTGTAAAAACAAGTCATGCCTGAATAAAAGCATGACTATGAAATGTTAATACAGATGTAAAACAATTATTAATTCATCATCTAATCTATTCTTTAAACCACTTAATGCAACTCTGGACCAGGTGGTTATAACCACTCTAGGGATAGGAAATTGGGTCTCCGAGTGGCTTAAATAATCACAAGGTGAAAATATCTGATAAAATAAAGACAGGAACTGTCATTTTTGAATGACCAATATAAGCCTCTTTCCATAGAAATGTACTGCCTCCTTGGGCAATATCTCAGCATTCTTTTGTTATCTCATCTTTCTCACTAAAAAGAGGTTCCAGAGAATCTTACTCTTTGACTTAAAATCGAACCCACTGCTAGTTGAAGTTACCATGATTTATCAGTAAGAAAGCTAGATTGCAGGAGACACTGAATTCTGACCTCTGGCATGCAGAAGTTGAACAATTCAATAAACAAGTCATCCAAAGCCTCAGAGCCTCATCTTGCTAATCTGTAACATGTAGATGTAAAAATTGCCTCTTGGAAACATTATGAACTTAAATAATGTAATATGGATGAAAATAGTCATCACAGATCCTACAACTTCATGGCCCTGAGTTTTATCTTCTCTAAATCCCAAGTAACGCTCTCCATATGCCCATAAATCCTATCATAATCATGAATCTGAGTCCAAGAAAAACATTTTTTTAAGGAAGATTGATTTTAATGGATGAGTAGAAAGAGCTCTTGATAATCTGTTGTTGCTGTTGTTTTTTCTTTTCAAATGCTTCAAAATTCACATGTTGAAATGTTAACCTCAAAAATGATGGTATTAGGTCATAAGGGTGGAGGCCCTATGAATAAGATTAGTGTTGTTTTAAAAGAGACCTCAAGGAGTTCCCTCCATCTTTTCACCATGTGGGGACACAGGAAGAAGGCAACCATCTATGAACCAGGAAGCAGGTCTCACCAGATACCTGACCTGATAGCATATTGATCCCCACTTTCCATCTCCAGAATTGTAAGAAATAAATTTCTGTGGTTCATAAACCACCCACTCTGGAATTTTCATTACAGCAGCCAGAACACACTAATAGAGATGAAGACACATGCATGCATTTTACAAATGAGTAACCAGAGGCTCCAAGAAGATTTTACACTGTCAATCAGTGTAGGGTTCTAAGCTGTTTCCTAGTTCTTCTGATTTCAAGTTCAGAGTGCTTGCTTCCCCATGTTTTTGGGAGTCAGCCATTTTTTGGGGAGTCAGGGTATTTTGTTGTTGGTGGTGGTGGTGGTTATTTATTTTAAATATAGATGTGTGTACATGACCTTCCCAAAGTCCTTAACTATCCTTTCCACTGGCAACCATGAGTTTGTTTTCTAAGTCTGTGAGTCTCCTTCTGTTTTGTAAGTTCATTTGTATCATTTCTTTTTAGATTCCACATATCAGAGATGTCATATAATATCTTTAATAATCTTTAGCAACAAAAAATTTTATAATTCTTAATTCTTTATAAATTGTCTAATCAGTACATTGATAGTTTAACCAAATAAATTTATAGTTAATTATCTAATAATTCTCATTCTAACTAAGGACTCTTGGATCCCAAACAGTGCCTTTGCAACCTTGATGCTTTCCTCTGCTGCTGCTGCTACTGCTACTAAGTCGCTTCAGTCGTGTCCGACTCTGTGCGACCCCACAGATGGCAGCCCACCAGGCTCCACCGTCCCTGGGATTCTCCAGGCAAGAACACTGGACTGGGTTGCCATTTCCTTCTCCAATGCATGAAAGTGAAAAGTGAAAGTGAAGTTGCTCAGTTGTGTCCAACTCTTAGTGACCCCATGAACTGCAGCCTACCAGGCTCCTCTGTCCATGGGATTTTCCAGGCAAGAGTACTGGAGTGGGGTGCCATTGCCTTCTCCATTCTCTCCTCTGACTAATCAGCAAATCAGGTTAGACCCTGATAAAAACTCTATGAATTTAATAACTCTGAGTTTCCAGATCACACAGTTTATGCTCCACCGACATGATAAACTATTCTATCACAATTTCATACTAGGTAATTAAGTCACTAATCTGTTATCTCTGGATCTAGGCAAGAGTAAAACTCAGTCCACACTACACTGGCAAAATTTTAACCTCTTGAAAATAGCAAAATGCAGACAAAATTCTTCATAACTTCCTAGTTACACGTCAAAGTCATTCTCTGCTCTCATCTCCCAAAATGTATTTTCTTTAAAAAGTATAAAAACAAAGAAATATGTGCTGATTAAAGAAATCTTGACCCCTAACTCTATGTGAGTGAAAATTTATTTCTTATGAGAAAGAGCTCTAGTCTAAGTCAGCCTTGTCTAATGAAAAACAATGTCATTCTTTTTTTTTTTTTTTAATCCCCCTATCCCTTAGCTAGTTTCAGTGAGCTGCCTTCCAGCTTCAATTTCTCAAACTTCTGGTACTTTTATCAAAGGCTATTTTCTACCCTGAAGTAGCCCACAAGTCATTTTGTTTGTCTTGTAGAATCCATCAAATCCTCAGTAGATCCAGACTTCATGAAAATGGTGTTACAAAATCTTCCCTAGTGATATGTCTACTTGGTAAGAAGCACAGAAAGACTGATCAATTATTAGACTGTGATTGATTGCTTAGCAAAATACACTCAGAACTTGGGACAGACCACACTGAGTGCTGAAAGTAGGTTGAGCCTGGGATCAACATTTACAAAGAAAGCACAGCGCCGCTCATTGAACAGTTCAGATCAGGGGATTTCAAAGATTATTTAAGTCCAAACTGTACTGGCTAATACAGAACTGCTACAGCTGTGAATGTCAGTTTACAACAAATAGATTTTCAAACAGATCTGCACATACAATTCTTGTAAACTATATTTAGGTTAAGCACAGAATGTAGAGTTTATCATTTAAAGGAAACATGCAGGTGCCTTCCAAAGCAATATAGTAATTTCAAAATACACATAATTTCACCCAAATTACGTTTAGGCATTTCAGTAGTGTTTATGGGGTCCAGCTCTACATAAAGATAGAGCCCACTACAAATTTTCTTTCTCCAATCTGCCATTTCCCAGATACAGTTTCTCATAAGGGTTCTCTCCATTCCCACTGATGTGACTAAATATAAAATAATTCTAGACCTTCTCCATTTCTCTCTTAACATCATCATTTTTCCCTAATTGTAGTCATGGTATCTAGTTTTAACTGGGGATCTCAGAAATTCCACAACCCTCCAATAAAACTCCTTATCACTTAAAATGCAAACTCTGATTTACATTCACTTATCAAAAATCCTTTAAATATTTCCTTCCATTCAGAGTTGGATTCCCTGAAAAGTCTTTGGTAGCATTCTAGTTCCATGAGATGCTACCTAAAGAAAGTATTCTGTGCTAAAACAAATAATACTGCAGACAGGAATATGGGAGGCTCTGAGAAGCGTTGCTAGGAAAACAAACGCAAGAACAAGGGCTGCACCTATCTTTAAACCTTTATTACCAAGCATTGCCTTACACTTGTTTGACCACAGAACCATACTTTTCTGTTTTCTTTATATAATAAGGATTATTTATACCGTGTAGAACTCATGTTGCTGGAAAACACACTTTGAGAAGAACAAGCTTTCTGAACACGTGGTAAACAAAAGACCTACAGCCATTACACTGTAATACAGCACTGTTCATGATGTGAATCTGTATTATCTCTTCAGTCTTTCTAACACCAAGTACTTTAAGCCAAATGCAACCATGTTATTGCACAACTCCCTTCCTTTTATTTTTGATAATTCCATGTCTGGGAATTGCTTAGGAAAGAAGCTTAAACATCATCTCATCCAGCATGTGTTCCCCAAATAGACCCTCATGTTCTTGGAATAATTAATTACTCTATCATCTGTATACAGCTACTCCGAGCACAGATTTCTAATACAGCACTTTGCACACCATGATAAAATTATTTTTTGTTCAGATAAATTTGTTATATAGTATCTATAATTTTCTCTAAAAGATAGCTCCTTGATAAATAAAGGTTGCATCTCATATTCCTATCTTTTGTGAAAGGCCTGGGAGCACCTGAACACATCATAAAAATCCAAATATTTTATAATTTATTGATTTAATGAGGGGAAAAGCACTTGTAAGCTATTTTTTAAAATTGTATTATTTGTTGAGAGCGCATGTGCATGTGTGAATGTGTAGACAGATAGCCTTGCCATAACAATCAGAGATAGTGACTCTATGATTTAATGTGCAAATTGAGATATTTTTGAGAGTGAAATGGTGGGCCAAAAATAAATGATATAGTTTGTAATAATTACATATAAAATAATTAATTAGATTAAATTGGTATACATAAAATATTTCTATTCAAACAATGTTCAAGAGTTAAATTCTTCATAAAATATGACAAAATATCTCCCCTTGTTATATGATAAAAGACTTTAAGATGTTTGAAAAATAATGACATCAAAATAATCATTCTTAGCATATATTCATACGAATTAATCAATTTTGTTTATATCTGTTTCTAGTATCACATCACTGGTATACTGAAGGATGTATCTTTGAAAATATATCATATTCAATTACTTATTAGCATGTATATATTGCTAGAGACAAGAATTCCAGAAAAACATCTAATTCTGCTTCATTGACTATACTAAAGCCTTTGACTATGTGGATTACAACAAACTGTGGAAAATTCTTAAAGAGATGGGAATACCAGACCACCTAACTTGCCTCCTGAAAAAACTGTATGCAGGTCAAGAAGCAATAGTTAGAACCTGACATGGAACAATGGACTGGTTCCAAATGGGGAAGGGAGTACGTCAAGGCTGTATATTGTCACCCTGCTTATTCAACTTATATGCAGAGTACATCATGCAAAATGATGGGCTGGGTGAAGCACAAGCTGGAATTAAGATTGCCTGGAGAAGTATCAATAACCTCAGATATGCAGACTACACCACACCTATGGTAGAAAGTGAAGAGGAACTAGAGAGCCTCTTGATGAAGGTAAAAGAGGAGAGTGAAAAATCTGGCTTAAAACTCAACATTCAAAAAACAAAGATCATGGCATCTGAACCCATGGCAAATACCTGGGGAAACAATGGACACAGTGAGAGACTATTTCTTTGGGCTCCAAAATCACTGCAGATGGCTACTGCAGCCACAAAATTAAAAGACACTTGCTCCTTGGAAGAAAATCTATGACAAACCTCGACAGCATATTACAAAGCAGAGACATTGCTCTGCCAACAAAGGTCCATCTAGTCCAAGGCTATGGTTTTTCCAGTGGTCATGTATGGATGTGAGAGTTGGACTGTGAAGAAAGCTGAAGGCCGATGAATTGATGCTTTTAAACTGTGGTGTTGGAGAAGACTCTTGAGAGTCCCTTGGACTGAAAGGAGATAAAACCAGTCAATCTGAAAGAGATCAACCCTGAATATTCACTGGAAGGACTGATACTGAAGCTTTGATACTTTGGTCACCTGATGGGAAGAGCCAACTAACTAGAAAAGACCCTGATGCTGGGTAAGATTAAAGGCAGGAAGAGAAGGGGACAACAGAGGAGGAGATGGTTGGATAGCATCACCATGAATGATGGACATGAATTTGAGCAAGCTCCAGGAGATGGTGATGGACAGGGAGGCCTGGCGTGCTGCAGTCCATTGAGTCGTAAAAAGTCGGACACGACGGAGTGACTGAAAAACCACCACCACAACGTATAGGTTGCATTTTATGGATAATTGATTCCAAATTGCTTATAATTTCAATTGATATCTCTATTGTCCACCATAATAATAATTTTAATTAAGAAAGTACTTTCATTGAAGGAGCTCAAGTAAGTTCAGAGCCAATCCTCTTATGTGCATAATAAATTACTCTGCAAATGTTTCAGCTCAACTATTTTCATTAGTGTATTTTTTGCTCGAGTTTACATGGCTCTCTTTACTAAATATTATTAGAAGACACAAATCAACAAAAAGTTCTCTCTTTATCATCCCTTTAACTATTTCACTAAGCCAAGATATATAATTTTAAGCCCATAGTATATCCTATAGTTATCTAATTAAAAATAAAATTCCATCAACAAAGTTTTACCCTGTGTCATGATAGTCTTAAAAACAAAGAATAATTATAAAAATCAATATAATATAATCTTTGGATTCTTGCTTAATTATTTCAGTTTTTCCCTTGTTTTTGCAGGGATGTATTTCAATGTCATTCTTTTCTGTTAACTGCAAATGAATTTTTCTTTTGTAATAAAACAGGAGACATGTTTACCAAAAAAACCTCTATGTGACTGAAGGATACTTAGGTTGATTTACAAAATATTTCTTTAAAGGCTCAAGATCTCTAACAATGACTATTGATGAATATCACAGAGAGAAAGCAGGATGAACAGGCTACAATGTATATTTTATAATGCATTAGCTTTGTCACCAAAGTGATTTTATTTAACATATTTGTAAATTTTGACAAGTATAGCATTCCTTTCTATTGGTCAATGATCGAAAATTAGTTGGACCCAATTATGAATTGTGTACATCAGTCTATTTCTGCTTCCTAGATTCCCTAGTTTAATAAGAACACTGCTTTCCTAGGATACAAGACTTCTTCAAAATTTGTATGTGGATTACCACTGTAAAAAGAAACTATTTTTTTTCTACATTTTTCTATGTTGAACTTCAGTAAACTAAATTTCTTGCTGATTTCAAATTACTGTGAGATAATTTATCATATTTGGAAGGAATTTCAGGACTTTTAGCTTAATTCCATGAATTGGATGAAATTCCACTTACTGGTGGTAACTAACTTGCTCTTTAAAACATCTGATAGCACAGATAAAAAACTGGCATCTTTTTACCTGCTTGCAAATCATCTCTGTTAATAAAGCCAAGACATTTGCAATTACTATAGCTTAACTTTTTTTAAATGTATAATAATACTTGCAATAGAAAAATGAGTAAAATTAATTTAGCAGAACAACCATTTGACATAGAGTCATGCTTCAGAGCTAATTATGTTTGGCATCTTCAGGCATGGTCTCAAAATAACTAATAATTTTTCAAGTAGATGTTGGTGTTTCTTTTGTAGATTTGAATCTCTTGGCTTTTGTGCTGACAGTTCTATTACTACACCTCCAAAGGGTGATGGTAAATCTCGATCAACATTCTGTACAAGTTACATGTATACCACCAACTTTCTTAGCAACTGGAATTTCCTTAAGCATGAACTGAATAACTGCTGCTGCAGAGCTTTGTTTAAAAAAGAAGTGATGTCAAACAACAAACTAAATTTAAAAAATCATAGACTTATGCCATACAATAAATAGCAAAACCACTGTACTGACAGCATTTGTGCTACATTCCACATATTCAACAACTGGAGTGTTGTTACGCTCACCTACTTCACAAACTACAAAGCAATCATTTCTCATGCTTCACTCCAACCCCTCTCACACTTGTGACCTTGCGTTCTTCTGTACCATGCAGGCTTAGCATACCTCACAGAACTGACTAATGCTCCATGTGTCCAGGGAGGGGTAATTTCACCCCCAACTTCTCTCATAGACACCCAAAGCCAGAGGAATTAGCTACAACTAGTTCTTTGTGTCCAGAAAGGCTGTGTTATATCAGCAAGTCCCTGCATTGTGCATCTTTATAAAGAGGGAGCTAATCCTGTTCCATCTTGTAAGACAATCACATATAATATGTTCTATGATTAGTAACATTTCTTGAAAAGTTAAAACACTCAGAACAAATACTAAACCAAATGGGATGCCAGAAAGAAGGCAAACCAGGTCATTCTTGGGTCACATGGGACGTGTGGTCCCCCAAAGCAAAGAGGGGGTATTTAGTCAAATACATAGTGACAAAGGTGAGTGACAGTTTCTCTGCATTTTCTGGAATTGACAACAACTTCTTTTTAACATCTCCTAGAAAAGTCAATCTTCTTTTTAAACTAAGTAGTAATTGTATGGCTCAGAAATGCTGGAAAAATGAAAATGTATTTTTACTTAGCACTGGTTTGAAGGGTACAATCAAAAAACCATTGAGAAATCCTTAACAGCATACTCATCTCCAAGAGAGCAGAGAAAGATGCTGGCTTTTAACTAGCAATTGCCCCTGAAAGTCTGTGAGCAGGCCATGTGAAGGTCATTCTCCTGACAGCAGAAGAGGCCTTAAGAAGCCAAACCTCAGAAACAGTCTATGAATTAGGGACACACTCTTCAGTAATCCTGAGGATTTAAAGCAGCTTCTGCTCCGACAGTAACCATGATGCAAGACCCCTACTTTATTCTATTCATATATCATTCCAATCATCAGGACTTCAAAATTTTTTTCTTGTTGTAATTTATCCGATTAAAACCCCCACCTCACTACTGCCCTCATTTCATATCTGGACCCAGAAGAATATGGACTCCCCCTCAGTGTGGCTGGCCTCCATGTATTTAGTCATGCTCCTCCAAGCCATTTCTTCTCAAACGTAACCTTGCATCTATACATACTGCCTTAATAGGTATCCATTTACTAAATAAGTGGATGTTAAGGACTTGTTTAGTCCATAGCTCTCAGTCAGCTGTTCCTAAAGGTGGTGATTTTTGCTGCCATCTCCTAAACAGGTGACATTCAGCAATTCCTGGAGACATTTTTGTTGTCACAGCTGGGAAGGCGGAGTGTACTACAGGCATCTAGTAGCTGGAGACCAGAGATGCTGCTAAATATTCTCTGATGTGCAGAACAGCTCTCTTCCCCGTACCAACACAAATAACAACTGGAGTCAGCAGGCCTGGGAGGAAGACAGAATGCCTCTCAGGGTGAGCACTGCTCCTCTGTTTGGAAAAACAGCTTCTAGGGCCTTTTGAGTTATATAAAGCTGACGCCCTTTGGTACACAATTGAGAAATACAATTTAGCAAATAAAAGTACAGGATGCCACACATAGAAAAGTTTTTGCAAATAATACTTCTGATACACACACACACACATACATATACAACTATACATAAAATCAACTTAATATATGTAAAACTCAATAATAAAAAGATAAATAACCCAAATTTTTACAAAAGCAAAAGCTCCAAATGGATATTTCATCAAAAAATACAGAAATGGCCAATGAACATATATAAAGATCACCATCATTATTTATTGTGCATATGTGTGATAAGTTGCTAGGTCATGTCCCACTCTTTACAACTCCATAAACTATAGCCCACCAGGCTCCAATGTCCATGGGATTTCTCAGGCAAGAATACTGAAGTGGGTTGCCATTTCCTTCTCCAGGGGATCTTTCCAACCCAGAGATAGAACCCGTGTCCCCTGCTGCTGCTGCTGCCGCTGCTAAGTCGCTTCAGCCGTGTCCGACTCTGTGCGAGCCCATAGATAGCGTGTCCCCTGCACTGGGAGGCAAGTTCTTTACTACTGAGCCACCTGGGAAGCCCCATCATTGGTTATTAGGAAAACACAAATCAAAATCATAAAGGGGGGGGGTCAATAAATGTTATTAAAAAGGGTATGAAGAAATCAGAATCTTCATGCACTGCTGACAAGAATGTATATGGTGCAGGCATTTTGGAAAACAGCCTGGCTGTTCCTCAAATTGTTAAATATAAAGTCACTACTTATATATTCTTAGGTATACATCCAAGAGAAACTAAAGCACATGTCCAAACTTGTACACAAAACTTCATGGCAGCATTATGGTAAAGAAAAAAATAATGAAAATAAATCAAATGTCAAGTGATACAAACTGATAAAAGAAATGCAGTACACCCATAAGGCAATATTATTACAATAAAACAAAAGTACTGACCCATGCTATAATATAAATGAACCTTGAAAATGTTACACTAAGTGAAAAAAATCAGTCATAAAGTTGTACATATGATTCCAATATTTGGATATAAAATATTCAAAATAGGAAAATCTATATAAAAAATTAGAATAGTGATTTCTAGGTCAGGGGATGATGGTGAGTTTTGTGAGGATACAGTTCAGGGGTACAAGGTTTCTTTTTGAAGTAACAATATGTCTTAAAATTGATGATGGTGATAGATGTACAAATCTGTAAAGACATTTAAATCCACTGAATTGTACATTTTAAATTTAAATAATGAATTACATGGTATGCTAATTATATATCAATGAAATTGTTAAAAATGGAAGACATCCTATTACATTTTCAATTCAGATTTAGCAACTTTTAATCTACTTATATATCTCATGCTAAAGTTGTATACTAAAAGTTATCTGCTGTTCATCAGAAATTTAAATTTATTAGAGTCCTGTATTTTAACTAGAAATCCTATTCACAAGTCACAATAGATAAAAAAAAAAAAAAAAGCTTAGAGAAAGAAAAATTTTTAAGTCTTTATAATAGAGTCAGAAAATTTTGGAATTTGTATCTTAAAGCCAAAAGAAGACTAGAATCTGGAAAGAAGATGAAGGAAAATTATTAACTAAAGTTTCTCATATGTAATGGTAATCCAAACAATTTATAATTTTTCAAAACTTGGGAATGAACAATGTCTTGGGACTACCATGGTCCAACATTCAGTTGCTATTTTACTTTGTTATAATCGATTTTCTTTTTCCAGTAAAATTACATGACTATGTGTTACACACAAAAGCCTTGGCTTATGGTGCTTGAGGCAATGAAGGACTCACTGGTGGAGCAGAATTTGGTTTTTGAGGGCATTCAATCCAATAAGCCCAGGTCAGAGTGCAGAACCAAATTCACAGGCAAATTGTAGGGAGAGACAGGCTGAGACCTGAGAAGCTGGGTGGGATGAGAGAAAAGGGTTTCAGAAAAAAAATCAACCTTTCACTTGCCTTTCGACCTGTCACTGCTCCTCAACCACATCTTTTATTTTTTCCTGGTGAGAGAGGAAGAACGCTAGAGAAATGTCTATATTTTGAGACAGTGATGTCTATCATTGAACTTGGTAAAAACGGAGTCCTAAGAAACTAGAGGATATGGACTACTTGGACTGGAACATTGGAAAGGCTTTAAACAACCATTTCCATATATTAACTTTGGCCTGTATGTCTCACCATGGATGTGAACACAACCATTTCATATATTCAGTATTTACAGAAATCTTACTAGATGCAAAGTCCAAAATTAGCTTTAAGACAATTTGTAAGTTAATTAGACAATCAATCTTCTCAAAGATCTTATAGATCTGTTCAGGAGATAGAACCTAAGAAATACTCCTAAAACACAGTGAAAATACCATGATTTTTGTTTAAACTACCACTGTTCTAATTCCTAATCATTGCCTTTCCGCTGCCTCCCTATAGTTTTCAATACTAATCTTTCAAAAATACAGTGTTGGCAATGGTTTCACTTCCTTTAAAATTCTGTGTGCTCAGTCACTTAGTCGTGTCCGACTCTCTGCCTGCCAGGCCCCTCTGTCCATGGGATTTTCTAGGCAAGAATACTGAAGAGGGTTGCCATTCCCTTCTTCAGGAGATCTTACCAACACTGCATGCTATCAGCTGGGTATAAAGTTCTAGTGCTTCCCCATAGCCAGCCAATCCTTTCCCAGTTTGATTCCATCCTCCCTCTCAAGATCCAGTTCTTGGCTTTCTCCCCCATGTATCTTACGCTCTAGCATGCACAAGAGCTTTTGCAATGGCAACATAAATTTAGAGGAAGCCGAAGTCTGAAACCAGAAATGGCCTTGATACAATAAGTCCTTCTCAGAACTCTAAGAACTCGTGGGAGTGCTTTGGACAATTAAGGAATATGGGTTGGGAAGCATGCATCCCTTTTACTAGATCTCAAAGCACAGAGGGAGCTGAGACATAAACTATGCCCATTATACCCATAAACAATTTTACAAGTCAGTGCAGAATTGTTCAACAAGATTCCTATGAAAGTCACTGAGATCACATTGCAGCTGCACATGCCAGGAGTGAACATCTGGGGAAAAGCAATAGGATTACATGGATTCGCAGGGGAGCACACATAATATCATTTCCCCTTGACCTCTATTGAGCTGGCTTCATTATCAAATCCCCCGGTGTTATGGCAGGCATTAATTTCTGAACTGTTCAGGCTGGTATGTGGATTTTTAGTATCAGGTGTCATCTATTATATCTCACAATGGGATTTTTTGAACGTGAGCTTGCTGATAAAATCAAGGATCAATTCAACAAATAGGAAATTGTCCATTCAGACCAACCTTCCATCTGCCTCTCCCTGCAGACCTTGATGGCTCTGTCACCAGTTGCCCTTGAAGATAAAACCCTTACTGGGGTTAATTTGAGCTGTTAGTTTTTTCACATATCATAATAAAAAATACAAGCCTGATCATAAAAAAAAAAATTTCTTGTATGTTCAAGTCTGCATAAAATTTAAAGAGAAACAGAAATTAATTTTTATTATTTCATTCATAAATGAATAGTAAGTATGTGGGAGGGAAATATTTCTTTCTAATGAAAATATTATTTTGCCAGGTTGTGATTTGCTTATTAATCACTAGATTGAAAGCTCCACAATGGCAGAGATTTTACCTGATCTGTTCACTGACATAGCCCCAGCACCAGCCCCTGATGGACACACAGCAGAAAAATAGCTTTAACCAAATGAACGACTAAGGAAAGCGTGCAAACACCTAGTTTACTCTGTTGGTCATTTTCTTTCTCACATGGAAACAATTTAGACATCAAAGAACATGACCATAAAAATCGAACGATATCACTACAAATAATATTAGCTAATGTTTATTGTCTCCTAGGAACATTTTTAGCCCTCTTATCTCCTTGCCTTTACTTCATTCATTTTCATTTATAGGCTAATAAAATTTAAGAAACATATCCTATGTCACAAGTCAACTGAAGAATTTAAACATGAATCTGTGTCTTTATTATCAAGAGCCACTGTCTTATCCTCAGACCCCAAGTGCCTCTCCGTCCACATATACAGCCCTATTCTACGGGATAGAATTCCTGGGAAATGAGAGACATATTGTCAAGATATGTCTTGACATAAGTCTGTCTCATGTTCTTATTCTTTTCATTGCTCAGTATGAACCTTATATAAAGTTTTGCATAAAAGAGATAACTTGTTATAAGATCACTTTATACATTTGGTCAGTGAGGAATTAACAATGTGAGCCTTAGAACAACTGCCTCAAATTTGTCTCTCTAGCCACTATATTGCAGTGTAAAACCACATTTATTCTCATCCCACTCCACGCTCCTCCACTCAACACAAGAAATGACGATTAGTGATGCTTAAAAACACAAAATCAGACTTTACTTAAGACAATTTATTGTTAACCTTATGGACACACACTTGTTCTAGGAGAAGGTTATATATATTCCCAGACTAACTCTAGCAGTGGCTATGGCAGTAGTTTTGGCTTAGGAATTACTGGATACTTAAGTAAGGCAACATCCTTTGGACAATGTTCAAACTGAACACTTACATTCAGTAAATCAAATGAATCATCATGATTACTTTTCTTAAATGACAGAATGAAAGTACCAAGCTTATTTAATACACACACTTCCTCTCCTTACTTATACATTTCACTTCCAACAATGACTCTAATGAAAAAATTCAAATGCAAGGAAAGAGTGTGTGTAGAAGCTGTTAGAATCTCATTAGGCCAGATGGTATCTATAAAAAGAAGAAATTTCCATGGAGATCTAAGAAAAATTATTGGACAAAATCACTCCAATGTTCAATTGGAAGAATCTGTCATATAGAAAGAGTGTGATGATTCTGGGGTAGAACCAAAGGTTTTTTATCTCAAATTAACTAGTATGCATTTGCATAGGGAGTACTTGCATAGGGAGTATTTTAGATATCATGATATTTTCAAAGAATTTGCAAATTCATAAAAAATAAAATGAAAAAAGAGTGTTGCTTCAAATATGCTTCACTGACAATTTTTATTATCATTTGCATTTTTGCCTGTTTATAAGACCAGACTCTGATGAAGACTTTCTGATTTTTAGCATTACATGGGTGGTATTTGTGACACACACACACACACACACACACACACACACATATATTTTGAGATAACATTGGTCACTTGCAAGGAGTATTTGAAAATAAGTTTACTCACTGGATACTTGAAAAATCCTAAAAACACAAAAGAAATTTGAAAACAGCCTTGTGATTTCCGAGCCAAACAGGTAAAAAATAAAGAATCACCTTGATATAAAGGTAAATAAATGATTGATAAGGAAAAAGTACATTGCTGGTTGAAGTGTACTTTGAATACCATGAATGATATCAGAGGCATTTTTATGTTGGTTATTTTGTTATGCTTTTTCTTGGAAACCTGTTTTGAGGTTCTACACTTTCATTCGTTCTAATATAAATGGACAATCAATAAGGTTGTTATGTGTTCTTTGCATATGTGGATAATATACTTTTAAATTTATCTAATTTAGTTTATATTACTTAGCATATTGGAAGGTTGAGTTTCTCCACCATCTACCAACCACTAACACTGGTCATGAAGCTCACACTGGGAAGGAGTAAGGATGGAGAAGTCTATTCTGGCCTAAATAAATGGTGGTACATCCTGGATAGATGGAAAGCCTAGTAAAAGAATATTACAGTTTGATAATCTCTAGGTCTATCCATGTGGAGAAGGCAATGGCAACCCACTCCAGTACTCTTGCCTGGAAAATCCCATGAGAGGAGCCTGGTAGGCTACAGTCCATGTTGTCACTTAGAGTCAGACATGACTGAGCGGCTTCACTTTCACTTCACTTCCTGCATTGGAGAAGGAAATGGTAACTCACTCCAGTGTTCTTGTCTGCAGAATCCCAGGGACAGGGGAGCCTGGTGGGCTGCCATCTATGGGGTCGCACAGAACCGGACACGACTGAAGTGACTTAGCAGCAGCAGCAGCAGGTCTATCCATGCTGCTGCAAATGGCAGTATTTAATCCATTTTCATGACTAATGTTCCACTGGACAGTATGTACAATACGTACTGTACAATACATTGTACAAATTTATAATACAATTGGAAAGCTGTTATATTCCAATTAAAAAACACATAGGGCGGGGGGAAAGACTACAGAAGAGTTATTAGGAATGTCATCATCACCATAAAAAAGATTATTATACTTATTCTTCTCTGAATTTTGTGAAGAAAAAGATTAACTGGGGAAAGTGAGAGGGTCAGAGACAGAGCGCATTGTCTCCTATCATTTTATTCTACCTCCATAAATACACAATCACACACACTCAATATTCAAACCATTTAACCACCGCCAGGTGGCACCAATGGTAAAGAACCTGCCTGCCAGAGCAGGAGACGTAAGAGACACGGGTGTGATCCCTGGGTTGGGAAGATCCCCTGGAGGAGGGCATGGCAATCCACTCCAGTACTCTTCCCAGGAGAATCCCATAGACAGAAGAACCTGGCAAGCTATGGTCCATGGGGTTGCAGAGAGTCAGAGAGGGCTGAAGTGACTTAGCACACAGCATACTGGCCATTTAAAATGGACACAAGCTTACAATGAATATTCACTTTTTATGTATGTTGTTTGGTTGGTCTGTATTTTCCCTTTACACACACACACACACACACACACATATATATTGCTGAAGTATAGCTGACTTACAATGATTCAGGGGCATAGGAAGATGATTCAGATATACATATACACATATATTATTTTTCAGTTAATTTTTCATTGTAGGTAATTATAAGATATTGACCATACTTCCCTGTGCTATACAGTAAACCTTTATTGCTTGTTACAACTCTAGTTTTTTAATTAGAAATCCAGCATTCTATCCTAAGTCAAAAGAGTAGAATCAAAATACCATATTTTTTTAGGCAAAAACTCATAAGTTTTCTAACATATATATATATTATACATACTATTTATATATATATATATATATAAGCTTTTCTACTACAATTGATAGAAGCTTGAGAAAGAATATTAAAAAAAAAAGAAAAGAACATGGAGAAACTGGAAAATGTAAACCAAATGAAATGAGAGCACTGAATCTGAGACACAAAAAGTGAGATGGACTAGATGAAAGCAGAAGATCAACATGTAGCCCAGTTGGTTTTAAACAGCCATTGTTGGTCTATTTTGTATTTTGCTTAGTTAAATGTTTTACTTTGTCCTCTGAAATTAGATGTAACTGGAAGCTTTTCTTATGCCATTTTCAGGAAACTACAAAGTAACCCACATAAAGATACCACTAAAACCCTAAAGTGGCAAAAAAAAAAAAAAAAACCCTTTTTAAAAGCTTGACAATACTATTTGCTGCCACATGTTAGCACATGTTAAACCACGAGGTCACCCATATAGTGTTCGCTAAAGTTATGACCACACTAGACAGCATATTAAAAAGCAGAGACATTACTTTGTCAAGAAAGGTCCGTCTAGTCAAGGCTATGGTTTTTCCAGTAGTTGTACATGAATGTGAGAGTTGGACTATAAAGAACGCTGAGTGCCGAAGAATTGAAGTTTTTGAACTGTGGTGTTGGAGAAGACTCTTGAGAGTCCCTTGGACTGTAAGGAGATCCAACCAGTCCATTCTAAAGGAGATCAGTCCTGGGTGTTCATTGGGAGGACTGATGTTGAAGCTGAAACTCCAGTACTTTGGCCACCTGATGCAAAGAGCTGACTCATTGGAAAAGACCCTGATGCTGGGAAAGATTGAGGGCAGGAGAAGGGGACGACAGAGGATGAGATGGTTGGATGGCATCATTGACTCAATGTACATGAGTTTGGGTGAACTCTGGGAGTTGGTGATGGACAGGGAGGCCTGGTGCACTGTGGCTCATGGGGTCGCAAAGAGTCAGACACGACTGAGTGACTGAACTGAACTGTAAATCTGTGCAGTCACATCAGAAAATAGTTTGGAATTATCTAAAAAAAATACAGATAACCATTCCCTGCTAAGTCGCTTCAGTCGTGTCAATTCTGTGCGTCCCCATAGATGGCAGCCCACAAGGCTCCCCCATCCCTGGGATTCTCCAGGCAAGAACACTGGAGTGGGTTGCCATTTCCTTCTCCAATGCATGAAAGTGAAAAGTGAAAGTGAAGTCGCTCAGTCGTGTCCGACTCTTAGAGACCCCATGGACTGCAGCCTACCAGGCTCCTCTGTCCATGGGACTTTCCAGGCAAGAGCACTGGAGTGGTGTGCCAGTGCCTTCTCCGAACCATTCCCTAGGATCCAGCAATTTCTATTCTAGTTTTCTCATTTGTCATAGCAAATAACAACAATAATAATAAAACTAGAAATAACACAAATATACACTAGTATATATCAATAATTGCAGCTTATTCACACAGTGCAACACTATAAAATAGTAATCATGAAGAAACAAACTACTGTAATTGATAGAAATGCATTTCAAAATAAATAATATTGAACAAAAAAGATAAAGTCATGAACGAATACAAATTCCATTTGTGGAAAGAAAAAGATGCCATTCATTCTTTCTTATACATACATACATGATAAAGCTAAAGGGAGAAAGCTAGGGGAAAATATCTGGTAATATCAAAAATTCAGGCTAGAGGTGGTAAATGGGGAAGGTAATGAAGGAGGACCATGTGAGAGCTGTAACTGACTGGAGTGTCCTTTCAAAGGGGACTTTGGAAATTTGGCAATTTTGTTATCGTCCTATAAAATATACATCTATGGTTTATATTCATTTGACTATTTCATCAATTTCACAATGAGCTCAAATATAAGGAACAATAGTTAACTTCAGCCTTGCATATACATACTAGTACCTACCTTATTATTTTAATTTTTATTTGTTAGAAATGTTACCAGCAAATTATCTCAAATATTCACTGGAGAATGGAGCACAGTAGTTTAAGGGATCTTTCTATGATCTTAAAATTGAAACAAATGCGGAAATGCTGTTAAAGTATTCAGGCTTTCAGTTAGAGGATAATTAAGCTGTGGAGATCTCATCCACAGTCTAGTGATTACCGTCCACAAAAAAATGTATTAATATTATATACTGTATAGTTGCTGAGAGACTAGATCTTAAATGTTCTCACCAGATAAAAAGAAATGATAATTATCTGATGTGATAGAGGTGTTAGCTAGAGCTACACTGGTAACCACATTGCAGTATATAAATGTATCAAACCAACTCATGTACACCTTAAACTTACACAAAGCTATGTGTCACTTATCTCATTAAAAAAAAACCATCAACAATACATCACAACAAGAATGCAATTCTCAAAGTCACTTCCATCTGAAATTTGAACACGGCCATTGTAACTTCTAACAGTAGCTCAACTAAGAAAGGCTAATAGAAAACTTTTTTTTCTTTTTTTTCCCAAACTGGGGTCTGAGTTAGACATGAGAAGATTTTAGGTGTCCGGTAGAGTCCTAACGGCTCTATTCATCCCATTCCTTTCCCTATTCTGTCTGCAGGTCAGAACAAGGACAGCTAAGCCCATGGGAAGGATTTGTTCTGTCCTTTCTTTCCACTACACTGGTGTTTATTAACAAATCCCTTGGCTTTTTCATGCTTCTTATTGACTGCATATTTCCTGCATCTGTAAAGAGAAATAAAATGGCCAGCATCTGTATTATTCTAGTTCTACCCTTCCTCACATCTTTGCTGGACTTGTTCACCAGCCCAATGGCTTCTTCAGCTGGACCTTCATTTCCCAAAAAAATGCCCTGTGCGGATGAGAAGTGACTAGAGGAGGAGACTCACTAAGTTTGCTTTTGATATTGTCAATGTAGGGAGTTACACCTCTTACTGTGTGTCATACAGAGGACAGGCAGGCAAGAATAAAAAAACCTCATCAACATTAGGTGAAAACAGGATAAATGAGCCACCACAGAAAACTGTGCACAAGTTAGGGATAAAAGAAGTAATTTATACTCTCTGGGATTTACTGTTGTTGTCCTTATTGATTTTGCATTTATTATTATTTTGTTTCACTTTTTCCAAGAAAATGTAGAATAGCTTTGACTGTTATATGCTTCCAAATGATCTAGATATCAAAAATTGATTTACACTGTGTTCCAAAATTTAGGTCAATCTTCTTCTGATCACAAGAGAGCTAAATATCCAGTGTCACATTTTTGGCAGAAGATTTTTGGTTTTGCAATAGACTAACTGGCAAAGAATGTTGGAATAGAAAAGTCTGTGGAATAGTGAATGGTAGGAGATTTACATTTACTTATACACATTCAATCATGTTATACATGATTATTTTCCATGCGTCCCAGGCCTGTTTGAGATGTTAGGCATTCAGTGGGTAACAAGCCAGTCAAGATCCTTCCCTCATGGATCCTCACATCTGGTGTTAGCAACTGAATCTACTCTCTAAGTAGAGACAGTCCTAGAATGACCTAGAGATAAACCAGTCTTTTATAGTAGAAAGGCACAGGCCATTCAGAATAGAAGCCTTATCAAAACATCCTGAGCACACTGGAGACTCTGTCTCTGTGCCAGTTTTTCACCATCTTCTCTTTACCTGTATTTATTCTCTGTTCTTTTCTGCCCTGTTCTGTGCCCAGGAGGCTGACCTTAAAGGGTACATTACCCTAGGTTTCCTGGCACTCTGTCTTCAGTTGCATCTGGTAAATGGGAGACAACAGAGAGATGGGAGGATGAGAGGAGAGGAAAACAAAAGGAGAAGAGGAGGGCCCGGGTCTGCTTCACTCTATGGCCTCTCTCTTCTGTGACTCCCACGTCAACTGGACTCCAGGTATCACCGTTTCTCCTCCTTGCCTCTTTCAGCTACAGCAGCCATGTCTCCTGTTGCTGCTTGGGGGTCTGACACAAAGATGGCACATAATCAGATTATTCCCAGGGAAAGCTTCTCCAAAAGTCCCATTTTCAAGAAGCATCTACTGCCTGATCAGAGTTGGCTGAAACCACTATCAAGGGAAGGGGCGGAATGCAGTCCTCTACCTAAATATCTAAGCAGAGACAGGGCCATGATTCACCAGCAGGGCCTGCCTCAGTGAAGGCCCACGGGCACTGGGCTCTCAGCAACATACTGCTGAGAATTTGAAATGCATTAAACAAATACTGTCTGACATCTACCAGATGCCCATGGATAAAATGATATGACTCATCTGATGCTCTCTGGGAGCTCACTGTCTGATGATGGAGGGAGACACAGATATAATTGGAGGAGCATATGATGAGGGCTGTAAGACGTATGTACAGGGAATAATGGAAGTAAGTGATTAATCCTGCTGAAAGGGGGAAGGCATTTAGGGTAAAGGAATACTCAATTGAAAATTGTATATATGAGCTAAAATTTGAAGGATGAGTTAGAATTCACTATACTAGAAAGGGGCTGCTAGATCAGGAGTGAGTGACTGGTGAACAGGGCAGGGAGGGCATTGCAAGAGTAATAAACCATGTGTATAAGGAAACAGGAGCAAGGAGGCCTGGAGAATGGGGCTGGTAGGAGGAAAGGCTAGTGCACAGTAGAGAACAGCCAGGGCAGTGGAGGTGGAAGATGTGAGAACATGAGATGAGGAGGGAGCAGAGCCTGACCATACATATCGTAATTCTTCAACAGGGAATTAACGAATACAATGTGCATTTCAGAAATGTAAATCAGTGGAGGGCACTGAAGGACCAGTTAGTATCACAGTGTCCTTCCTCTTCCCTAGTACCTCTTCTGAGCAGTTGTTTTTTAGTCATTAAGTCATGTACGATTCTTTTGTGGCCCTGTGGACTGCAGCCCACCACACTCCTCTGTCCATGGGATTTTCCAGGCGAGACTACTGGGGTGGGTAACCATTTCCTCCTCTAGGGGATCTTCCTGAACCAGGGATCAAACCTGAGTCTCCTGTATTGCAGGCGGATTCTCTACCACTGAGCCACCAGGGAAGGCCCCTTCTAAGCTGTAAGTAACTCTTATCAACTTCAAGGATAATGTTCAGCTGTTATGATCCCTAAGGGCACACTGATTGTTTGTGGCTACCCCCTACTGTAATTTGTTGTGGCATGTGTTCTGATTGGTTTGTGCCTATACCTTGCTCTGTGAAAATCACTGTGGTATGGCTCCCCTTTGAGGATTCAATCATGACAAGCTGGGATCACTGAATGGGGCCTCTTATAACTCACAACTGAAAACACAGAACTACTTTTAGCATCATAATTATTTCAAAATATTTTGAGTCTCACTCTTCACAAATGAAATGTCTAATTTTCTTGTCATTTTTGCTTAGTGAAGTGGAAGGGTGATAAGGAGAGGTGGAACTAGTTAAACAGGAAACAAAGGCATGGAAGGAGTTTTGCGGATAAAGACAAAGAGTCTGAGTTCAGGAGTGTTGAGATGGAGCTACTGATGGAAAACCCTGGGAGAGTACCTAGAAAACCCATGGGGCCAGAGCTGAACAGAGAGAAGGCTGAGATGAATCTTTAGATGCCATTAGAAACCAGAAAGTTAACTTGTGAGTATGCATATAAAGTCACCAGGAAAAGTTTGTCAGTAGAGAAAACAAAGAAAGAATACTTCATCATTCCGGTTTTCATTCCACACAGAAAACTCTTCATTTGAAAGGTGGCCCAAGGATAACCAATAGATTGTTATTAAGGCAACCACTGTCAGGATTTGCCTGGGATAGCTCCAGTTTATGCTTATCATTCTAACATCTTATCTGGATTCCAACATCCTATCCTCATCATTTGACCTAGACAGGAGTGTCCTGTTCAAATAAGAAAATCTGTGGTTTGAATTTAAGTGAGTAGGATATTTACTGAGTGGTTAAGAGCAGTAGGGCTTCCTGGTGGCTCAGCTGGTAAATAGTTGCCTGCAATGCGGGAGACCTGGGTTTGATCCCTACGTTGGGAAGATCCCCTGGAGAAGTGAATGGCTACCCACTCCAGGATTCTGGCCTGGAGAATTCCATGGACTATATAGTCCAGGGGGTCGCAAAGAGTCAAACACGACTGAGTAACTTTCACTTCACTTAACAGCACTAAATACAGGTCTATGCAAACCTTCTAGCCCACTGGCCTTGAGGAGCCTACACTTATTCTAAGTGTAGATCATACCTCAGATGCAGTCTTTGCCATGAATCTCAAACATATTACTTGGTATTCATTTTCAATGATTTGTTATTAACATCTTAGATACTGATTGCCTCTTTGGAGTATTTCAACTTGACTATTTGGATTTTTGGTGTTTCAATGCTGTTTTTCAGCTTTTTAAATTTTACTACTGGTTTTGGGGTGATGATGTTTTAACTTCTATCATACATCCCTTTTTCTTTCATTTTCAAATTGAAGTCCCTAATAATGTTGGTGTCAGCAGAATAAAATTGATTTCACCAGAGGATGGTTATACATCTGTCATTTCTGACATACTTTGACTCCCCATAAGTAATGGCCAATGTGAAATTCTGATCTTCATGCCATGGCTGGAAACAATGCATCCTATGCTTAGTTTACAGTTTATAACATGTTAACATTTTAATTGACTCTATGTGAATGAATAGTACATTCCCCCGTGTTTCAGGGAAATATTGATTTCTTGTGGGAAAATACTCAAACTATTAAATGCCCATGAAACCCCATAGGAACCCAATTTAAACCTTAGAACATTTAATTACAAAGCCTTTTATTTAATTGGTTTCCCAAATAATGTTGTTGAGAAAATATATCATTAGAAAAAGCTATTGGATAGGCAAAGTACTATAATTTGACAATGTTTTCTCTAGTAAAGTCCTTTATCACAATCTAAGTTGGCTTTATCAGAGCTTCTATTTTTTTTTCTCTCTCTTAGCATGTGGTCAGAGAAACATACTACAAGAAACTAACCACTTCTATATGTGCCTTTCTTCCTTTCAAAATAGAGTTATTTCTGCACAGAGGACAGACAAGCATAAATCTGGAGCACATAAGGAATACACTGTAAGCCTAGCCCCAGATATTTCGCTTGTGGTCTCCAGGATGACCTAGTGGTCATGTGGAAGCTCCCAAGACAGCCACCTAGCCAGACAAGCAAGGGGCAGCACTTGCAGAACCACCCCAGTTTCAGGGTTTGCCACCTGTGTCTTCACTGCAGTCTGTTCTTGCTGACTAGACGCGGGCATCCCACACCAGCTCTCTCCAAAACTGCGGGCTGAGCGTGCAATATTCTTTGACTTGAGACCTGATCCTCCTTTCCTTCTTCACAGATGGAAGTGCTGAGTTCCAAAGCCTCCTGCTTGGGGCTGTTTGCCCATAGTCTGCTCTGTCCACAGCCCTTTTCTCCCTTGTTTGTACTTCTTTGAACCAAGCCATGCCCAGATCTTCCCAACTTCCTCAGACTTGGCATCGCAGGAGAACCAGAATCTCTCCTGAGAACAGCTGTACAAGTCAGCAAAGGCATAGTCCCAGTTTAATCCCTCTCCACCAACTGTCAGGGCCCAGCATGGCTTGAGACCATTACACAAGGTATCATGACAACATGTTTTCCCCCTGTTATTCTCTTTTTCTTTCTTTTTAATAGACTTGGGACAGCATTGTTCTGAACATAATTTCCACCTCACGATTACATTTTGACATGAACAGTGGTCTTTACAGCCTATCTTACCTGCACTACTGTGTGTAATTGTATTGATAACCTCACAAAGGCACCAAAATTAGTCAAGAGACAGCACCACCTGGGTTGCTGGGTGAAAGCCCTGGGACCTGATCATGGCTCGAATCAAGAAAAGTACTTCACTGGGAGTAGACATTGAGCACGGTAAACCCTTACACAGAAGTTGAGCTTTACCTAAGAATGTATGTATGTGACCTGTTTATTCTGGTTTCACGTCCTGGTTTGCAGATTAACATATACAACATTGTATAAATCATTTCCTCAAATCTGTCCCCCAAGCATGCAAATTCTATGAAACTGGTGGGTTATTCCAGAGTTGACTTGCTGAGAAGACACAGGATTAACTGATAACATGGTTGAAAGTAGAAACAAAGGATACATTGAGCAAGGAAGGGAGAGGAAGAAAGAAAGAGAATAAATTCCAATCAGACAGAGAATAGACCTGTGCAGCGATATTTGTATTTCTCTGAAAACCATCGGGTCATGTCTCTGTAAATACAGTAATCAATTGTTGTGTCAGTTAAGGTTCTGTGATTTCATGGAATGAAACCTGCTCCAGTAGATCCAAGCAAAAAGGAACTTGTTGGAAGAAAGTGTTTGGAAAGCATGAAAGAAGAAAACTGGAGTCACTTGTCTTGAAAAAGAGAAATCAAGGCAAAGCTGGGGAGTCAGGCTGTAAGTTTTCTTGCACAGTCTCTTAGTAACAGATTATTTAAAAGAAATAAACTCCAACCATTAAATATACTTATGGTATTCATAAGAATTTAAATTGTAATGTGTCAGCATGGCTTTTTCCTACCTTGGGTTTCCTAACCACACCCTGGCCATAGAATGTAGAGCATCTAGATGCTCAGTGCCTCCAAAGATGCTCCAAAGTGAGAGTGGGAAAGGAATCCTCCACACGGAAAAGTCACTGTGAAGGAGGTGTCCTTTACAGGCACTGCACTGCACCAAGCTTCACACTTTGCACTGTAGCGTCCCATGCCGTCATCTCATCTTTTCCTCCCATCAGCTTTATCAAGCAGGTAGCCACATTCTAAAGGAGATCAGCCCTGGGTGATCTTTGGAAGGAATGATGCTAAAGCTGAAACTCCAGTACTTTGGCCACCTCATGCAAAGAGTTGACTCATTGGAAAAGATTCTGATGCTGGGAGGGATTGGGGGAAGGAGCAAAAGGGGATGACAGAGGATGAGATGGCTGGATGGCATCACCGACTCAATGGATGTGAGTCTGAGTGAACTCCGGGAGTTGGTGATGGACAGGCAGGCCTGGCGTGCTGCGATTCACGGGGTCGCAAACAGTAGGACACGACTGAGCGACTGAACTAAACTGAGCATCCTTGGGGCCTCCCTGGTGGCTCAGGTGGTAAAGAATCTGCCTGCAATGTAGGAGACCTGGGTTCAGTTCCTGGTTTGGGAAGATGCCCTGGAGAAGGGAATGGCAATCCACTCTAGCATTCTTGCCTGGAGAATTCTCTGGACAGTGGAGTCTAGCGGGTTGCAGCCCATGGGGTCACAAAGAGTTGGCACAACTGAGTGACTCCCACTTTCACTTTTCTTTCCACTAGTAGTATTCTCAAGCCAATACTAAGAAAAAGGAAAACCAGGGAGAGGAGCTGACTTGCAGGAGTCAAGCAGAGCCCAGACTGAATCTTGGCATGGCTTCTGTCTTAATCTAATATGATTTGATCACTTGCCTGAAACTTTCTGTTTCCCAACTTGAGAGGAAAGCAGAACTCAACAGTTTTCCTAGTCAGGGTTGGTGTCTCCAGTTTTCTTGCCTGGAGAATCCCAGGGATGGAGGATCCTGGTGGGCTGCCATCTATCGGGTTGCACAGAGTCGGACACGACTGACATGACTCAGCAGCAGCGTGCATATCACAGTGATACCAGTTGTTAAAGTAATGACATACTGGGCTGTCCAGAAAGTTTGTTCAGATTTTTCTGTAACATCTCATGGAAAAATCATAATGAACTTTTTGGCCAACCCAGTACTTCCCAGTCAGTTGGTAAACAGCCATAGGCTCTCAAGATGCCCATGACTGCCACTCTGGCCCTTTCTCTAGGTCCTCGGATTTCCACATTATTCAACGAACGACTTAACACATGGTGTATCCGGGGACTGCAAGGATTCTGCCATCCTTCCTCATTAGTTGCTATCAGTTTCACACCAAAATATTTTGAATTTTACCTCTGTTTCTATTTAAGTCCAGGGAAGAAGACAGTAGGCCCTTAAGTAGTGGGGCTTACTTTATATTCCAAAATTATCTGTGCAATATTTATAACAAAGATAGCTAGGTCATTACTTTCACTAAAAACAACAATAATAATAAAAGCAGTTTACCTCTGGGCCCACAGGGTCTGTGCTTCACTGAATTTTCCATTTTGGTGCCCTTTCTTCCTTAGCATTCTTCCTAATTACTAGAAACATTAATCCAGTCAGAGTGAATGTGTGTCTATGCCTTAGAAGAAAAAAAGAAGAAATGTGATGTATGGTGGGGTAGAATTATCTGTCCTCATTAGCTGGAACCCAGGAGGGTCTGTAAGAGCCACTCACCAAGAAGACCATAGATCTTAGGCAAGCGTGTCCCAGCAGACTCCAAGGTACTGTGCTTCATTATTTTCCCAAACATGAGGGTGCTTGCTTTGTATTCGAGCTCCACTTTTCCATGTTATAATACATTCATTTAAATGCAGATTTTGTTATTCTGCTTAACATCATCAGTCTATCAGACAGACACCTGTGGGGAAATATAAATTAACCTATCTCTGTACATTAGTGGGAAGCACTAAGCTTGCCACAATTATCAATTTGCCCTTGGGGTCACCTTGTTTTATCTTTCACACGTTAAGAATGCTGCTCAGAAATTCATTGTCGTGCCTTGCCATCTGAAGTGTTCTGCCTCTCATGAACAGGATAGCTTCGACTACATCACAGGCTGAAGAACTCATCCATAAACTCAGGAAAACATGTTATCCTGGGGGAAAGTACCACCAACAGATGTGCTGGTATCAGTGTCGTCCATCCTGGTGTGAGCCACTGCTCTATCTCAAAGTTTCTTGGCTAGCTCTTCTCAGCACACAAACATTCGGCTGAAAGCCTGAAGCAGAACTCAGTGAGAGCCTTATTAGAAGTCATTTGATGGGTCATTCATAGAGGGCAGAGAGGCCTGGAAATTAGCCTTCTCTGAAAAGTGAACCAACACATGTGCAGAGAACAAACATATGGATACTGAGGAGAAAGGAGAGTGGTGAGATGAATTGGGAGGTTGGGATGGATGGATATACAATATTGAGATGATGTATAAAATATATAACTATGAGAACCTACTGTATAATATAAGGAACTCTACTCAATGCTCTGTGATGACCTAAATACGAAGGAAATCCAGAAAACAGGGGGTTGTTATTTAGTCGTTGTGTCCAACTCATTGCGACTCCATGGATTGTAGCCTGCCAGGATCCTCTGTCCATGGGATTTTCCAGGCAAGAAAACTGGAGTGGGTTGCTGTTTCTTTCTCCAGGGTATCCCACCCCAGGGAATCAAACTTGTGTCTCCTGCTTGGCAGGTGGATATTTTTTTTACCACTGAGACACCTGGGAAGATATATGTATGCATGTATGTATGTATATATATATATATGTAGCTATTTATGTAGATAGGAGATATATGTACATGTATAGCTGATTCACTGTGTTATACATTAGAAACTAACAGAACATTGTAAAGCTACTATACTTTGATAAAAAGTACATAAATAAAAATGAACCAAGTAAATTCATAGATAAGAGCTTACTAGAGTGTTACATTAAAGGACTCAGGGAATCAGAACTAACATTAGTAAGTGCTACCCCTGGTTTTATATTCTATAAATAGTATTTTGGTCCATACTTGAATTGGGAAGTAGGGATGCCATGTTTTCATTTAACAGATAAGATCAGAGATTGCACTATATGTGGCCACTGGCTATGCTGCCTGGTTCCTCTAAACTATGTCCCGTTGCATTAATTCAAAAGCAAGAAGAGTCTGACAGCATACCAAAGCTTGATCATATGCCAATGAATGCATCTCTACCATCAGCAGTATTGCTGTATCTGAAGAGAGCACTCGCCTGAGGTTTAGTAAACCATGGAAGTAGACAGCTCAAATTTTAAATCCTGCGTTTGGCACAGTGTCTTTCCTGAAATCCTCAAACAAAGGATAGGTACCCTTGTTGGCCAGTCCTAGTGTATCCTAGAGTCTTCCATCACATACTCAACACAAATAAAATTATTTGTCTGAGAATCACCTTTCTGAATAGACTGAGAGTTCTGTGGAAATTTCCTCCATAATGTTTTGTTTACCCAAATCCCCACACTTAGCCCAGTGCACGTCAATTCTCGAAATATTAACTGAGTAGTCAATTTCCAACTCAGTCCTTAGGAGAAGGAAACAGACAACTTGACGAAAATACTTTGACCTAGTAAATGGATCTGGAGAAGGCAATGGCACCCCACTTCAGTACTCTTGCCTGGAAAATCCCATGGGCGGAGGAGCCTGGTGGGCTGCAGTCCATAGGGTCGCTAGGAGTCAGACACGACTGAGCGACTTTGCTTTCACTTTTCACTTTCATGCATTGGAGAAGGAAATGGCAACCCACTCCAGTGTTCTTGCCTGGAGAATCCCAGGGATGGGGGGAGCCTGGTGGGCTGCCATCTATGGGGTCGCACAGAGTCAGACACGACTGAAGTGACTTAGCAGCAGCAGCAGCAGTAAACGGATCTCCAACGACACAGGTGGCTGCATCAGACGCCACAGCTCCACAGCACTGGTTTCCCCACCTTACTCTCTTAGCCCTAAATTCAGGCTGCCCAGGGCGCCACCTAATTATTATGTGCGTGTCCCACTTATTTTCCTTCAGAGGCAAAGTGTGTAGACCTGCTACTGCACATACTTTCTCTTCTTGGAGGTTTGATTTCTCAACTAAAGATAGCACCTGCGTATTAGTCGCTCTCTTGCCCCTTGCGCATGTGAAGATTTTGCAGTTCATTCCATGGAATTTGAGGGCAGTCACATGAGGACATTACCGGACCGCTAAGGCAAAGGCCCTGACCCAGAAATGCAGTGGCCTGCTATGGTTCCACACTTTGAGTAACCAATTGCCACATGATGTGTAAGGGGAATGTAGTTCACTCTAAGAAGAAAAGGACTATTTCTAGAAAGTCAGAAGCAAAACACTTAGAAATCTTGAGAACTTTCTTGAAGAGATATGTAATTGATGGTTTGTGAGACAATGCAGACAACAATAATAGAGAACTTGGTCTCAGTTGCAGGCTTCTTTATTAGAGTATTCAGAGGTTTTCGTTGATCAGTTGAATGTATCAACCCTCACCCCAATAGTATACTCCCTTATAATACCAAATTTCCTTCTTTCAGAAGAATTTATTAACTAGACTTTCCAAAGAGCCCCATGCCAAGGACTAAGCCGCATTGGTCTGGAGGTTTTGATCTTTCCTATCTGTTTGGTCCTGTCTCTGAAGTACACCTCTCTTTCATCCTCTATTGAAGTTCACAACCCTCTTTCTTAAGAGAAAATAAAATATTTACACAACAATTTACACAGTTTTCACATTTAAGCCATTCCTTCTCTTCTGTTTCACTCAGAGATAACTAAGAACATCATCTTCAAAATCAATCAGGAGGTACAGGACATATACCTATACACACACACACACACACACACACACACACACACACATATATATCTTGATTCATTCCTAGACCTTCTTCTTGGAGAAATGGATACATTATACAATGAAACTATTATCTCCTCTGAGACAAGCAGCACCTCTGAATAACACCAGATACACCTTTAGTCACTCCAGAAAATCATTTAATCACATATTCATCTCAGTGTCGCAAGCAAATCATATTGGAAAACAAAGAAAATTTTGGAACAAAATTACAGTTTAGGTAGATTGGATTTTTTCTAAATTAATTAATTTATTTTAATTGCAGGCTAATTACTTTACAATACATTGGATATTTTTATGATGTACCTTTCACAGACTAAGCCCAGAATTGTCTGATTTAGAGGATTTGAAGAATTCTAGAGGAAACAGTTTCTTTGTACACAGTTTTATAAAATATATACAATTCATGAGATTTTACAAGTCACGAAGTCATTTCAGAATTATGTTATTAAATTCCACACTAGCTGTGTCAAGTAAGGCAAGACTGATATTATGACCGCATTGAATAAGTGAGAAAACTGAGGCACAAAGAAATATGTGCCTCTTCCAAAGTCATCAAAAAATAAGCAGAAGACCTTAATACACATTTCTCCAAAGAAGACATACAGATGGCCAACAGGCACATGAAAGGATGCTCAGTATCACTCAGTATTAGTATTGAGCATCTTAGTGATACCAGAAATGTATATTAAAACTACAATGAGATATCAGCTCAGACTGGTCAGAAAAGCTATTATCAAAATGTTTACAAATAATAAATGCTAGAAAGGATGTGGAGAAAAGGGAACCCTCCCACATGATTGGTGGAAATGTAAATTGATGCATTTGCTGTGGAAAACATTATGGAAGTTGCTTAAAAAACTAAAGAGAGAGCTACTATATAATCTAGCAATCCCATTCCTGGGCATATAACCAAAAAAGATGAACACTCTAATCTGAAAAGATACATGCACTCAAATGTTCATAACAGAATGATTCTTAATAGCCAAGACATGGAAGCAACCTAAACATCAATCGACAGATGAATGGATAAAGAACGTGTGAGGTTATATATTTATATATATACACACGTGCACCAACACATGCACACACACACACACACACTCATGCCCAAGAATGATGGAATATTACTCAGTCATAAAAAAGAAAGAAACATCGCCATTTGCAGTAGTATGGATGAATTTAAATATTATCACACTGAGTAAAGTATGTCAGACAGAAAAACAAATATGATGGTCTTTGAATGTGAAATCTAAAAGGAATACATAAATGAACTTATTTACAAAACAGAAACAGATTCACAGATGTAAAAAACAAATTTATGGTTATCAAAGGAGAGGGGGTAAATTAGGAGTATGGGATTAAAATATACACACCACTATAAACAACAAGGTTTTACTGTATAGCACAGGGCACCCAGGGACGCCAACAAAATGGCCTTCCCTGATAGCTCAGTTGGTAAAGAATCCACCTGCAATGCAAGAGACCCCAGTTCAATTCCTGGGTCAGGAAGATCTGCTGGAGAAGAGATAGGCTACCCACTCCAGTATTCTCGGGCTTCCCTTGTAGCTCAACTGGTAAAGAACATATCTACAGTGCAGGAGACCTGGGTTTGATCCCTAGGTAGGGAATATCCACTGGAGAAGGGTAAGGGTACCCACTCCAGTATTCTGGCCTGGAGAATCCAATGAACTGTATAGTCCATGGGGTCACAGGGTCAGACACCATTGAGCGACTTTCACTTCAGGACTTCCCTGTAGCTCAAATGGTAGAGAATCTGCTGGTGATGCAGGAGACCGGGCTTCGATTCCTGGATCTGGAAGAGCCTCTGGAGAAGGGAACGGCAATCCACTCCAGTATGCTTGCTTGGAGAATTCCATGGACAAAGAAGCCTGGTGGGCTATAATCCGTGGGGTCACAAAGAGTCAGACACAACTGAGCGACTAACACACACATACACGGAACTATATTCAGTATCTTGTAGTAACCTACAATGGAAAATAACTGAATGCAATACATATATAAAACTGAATCACTTTGCTATACATCTGAAACTAGTAAAATATTGTAAGTCAATCATACTCAATTTAAAATAAAATGTAGATCACTGGAGATGGAAAGCCAGGTTTTCTGACTTTAATTCTAGTGTTCCTGATAAAACAGAAACATAATTATTTTTTACTATAACATTTTCATTGAAATATCATAAAGAACAAATATTTATTATAAGAATGAATGAAGTTTTAGCCAATCCATCTTTATTTATGTGCCTAGAACCAGATTGTATGAAAAGAAGGAAAATACTTAGTTCCTACAATAAAACCTTTTACAATTTAGCTAAGGGTTAATACAAACACCAAGAGAAGCTGGAAAGTTGTGCTGCTAAGTTGATTTTTTTCAAGAGTCTGTATTATCAGAGCAAGTAAAGGACACTGCTGACCTGAACAGGTTCATGTAATCCTGCCAGCCAAACAAATACCAGTACATGAGAAACAAGGTTCCAGACACAGTAAGCTCACAACTGAGCCTTTTAGATTGCTGACTAGACAGGGGAAATAGAATTGAAGAAAGCTACCTACACTATGTCTACTTCCAGCAAGGTATTTTTTGACATGTACTTTTTGAAATTGTCTTTCCAATGGAGAAAACCTCTCCTTCAGCTATCACCAAGATATTGGCTGTCTCCAGATTTCACTCATTCATTTCTTCAGTCCTTGAGCAATCATTTACTGGTTGTTTGAAATGTTATGAATATAGTAGTGAAGGAAGGAAGCATAATCCCTGTCTCCATCAAGTTTATAATTTGATGGAGAGAGATATCCAATACACACATCAATGATTATACATGCATAATAAAAGGTCATAATATTTATGGAGTAACATAAGCAGGAAATAAGGCTAGGGAGTCCCATGCTGGTTGGGGAACTGACAGTTTTCAAAATGTCAAAACTAAAATGTGTTGGAAAAAATCAACAGTTGAGCAAAGATCTGAAGGAAGGAATAGAGTAAGAAAGAGATGCAGTTTTCAAGGAAAACAATATTCTAAGTAGAAGAGCGAGCCTCTGCAAAGGCTGTCCATGGCTCACTGGAAGGAGAGAAGGAAGATGGCTCACTGGAAGGAGAGAAGGAAGATGACTCTCCGGAAGAAAAGGTATCCAAAGAGGAGATGAAAGCACATGAGGGAGGGGCTAGCAGATCACAAAGACCTGGGTACTTGGAAAGGACACTGGCTTTTTTAACTCAAGTAAGATCAGGAGCCCTTGGGAGGTTTTGAGCAGGGGATGAAGGTAATCTAATTTGTTTTCATCTGTGGCTGGGTTGAGACTATACTAAACCAGGACAACGGTAGAAGCAGCAAGGCTGTAGCAGTAGGTAAATACACAGTCCAGACAAGAGATAATGGTATAGTGATGAATATATCACTGGTCTACTTCTTGCTCTCCACTGCTGTGCTTGAACGATCCCATTCATTTCACCTGGTTCCTTCACACGCCTTCCATGTCCTGATCACTTTCAAATCTATCTCTGGTTAAAACACCTTTCAATAACACTATATATTTTACAACAGCCTAGATAGCTATGCCCAAGCATAACATGTTGATGTTAAACATATTCTCACCTTAATACTTTCAGAATCCTTTGTATTTTCATGACATCTTATAACCAATTATGTGCCTCTAAATCTAAACTTTATTCCACTGTTTCAGTTTCAGTTCAGTCACTCAGTCGTGTCTGACTCTTAGCGACCCCATGAACCGCAGCACTCCAGGCCTCCCTGTCCATCACATACTCCCGGAGTTTACTCAGACTCATGTCCATTGAATTGGTGATGCCATCTAACCATCTCATCATCTGTTGTCCCCTTCTCCTCTCGCCTTCAATCTTTCCCAACATCAGGTTCTTTTCAAATGAGTCAGCTCTTCGCATGAGGTGGCCAAAATATTGCAGTTTCAGCTTCAACATCAGTCCTTCCAATGAACACCCAGGACTGATTTCCTTTAGGATGGACTGGTTGGATCTCCTTGCAGTCCAAGGGACTCTCAAGAGTCTTCTCCAACACCACAGTTCAAAAGCATCAATTCTTTGGCACTCAGTTTTCTTTATAGTCCAACTCTCACATACATACATGACCACTGGAAAAACCATAGCCTTGAGTAGACAGACTTTTGTTGACAAAGTAATGTCTCTGCTTTTCAATATGCTGTCTAGGTTTGTCATAACTTTCCTTCCAAGGAGTAAGCGTCTTTTAATTTCATGGCTGCAGTCACCATCTGCAGTGATTTTGGAGCCCCCAAAAATAAAGTCTGACACTGTTTCCACTGTTTCCCCATCTATTTCCCATGAAGTGAAGAGACCAGATGCCATGATCTTACTTTTTCTGATTGTTGAGCTTTAAGACAACTTCTTCGCTCTCCTCTTTCACTCTTTCATCAAGAGGCTCTTTAGTTCTTCTTTGCTTTCTGTCCTTAAGGGTGGTGTCATCTGCATATCTGAGGTTATTGATATTTCTCCTGGCAATCTTGATTCTAGCTCGTGCTTCATCCCTCTCAGCATTTCTCATGATATACTCTGCTGCCAGAGTCCAGCTCCAGCAGCCAGGGAATCAGCCTGAAGGGATGAGCGGTGTTGGTGGGGAATGATGTAGCCTCTGACTCGAGGTATGGGACTACATGTTTATTTTAAGCATCAGGTCTTCTTTTACACTTTTTCAAAAGCATTAGGTCAGAGGTTTTACATTTTCAGTTCCCCCTCACCCAGATTTATTGTCTCATTGTTGCCCTTCAAACAGAGTTCCTGCTTCAGTGATTCTCTCAGAATTGCATTTATTTGTGATGACATTGTGACTCATGCTTATGTCTGGGCTGCCTACCACATTCCTCAATTTCTTATCTTTCTAAATTCTGCTTGCCCCTAGTATCCTAAGCTCACTATCTCCTAAAATGGCTTCTAACTACTCTTAATTATTCCTAAACCCCAAACTCAGCAAACTTCCTTTGCCATAAACATTTCCCTCACAAACAGGTCTCAGATAACAATCCTTCCCATGGCCTCAAGCTGTGGCCTACGTGCTCATCCCAGGACATTCTTTGTAAAAATCCTTGAACAAATGTCAATGGCTACTTTATAGATTATTTTCTGGGCACAACAGCAGAAGGCTTTGTGCTTTCTCATGTTTCTCTCAAGAATAATAAGCACCTTAACATTCTTTCCAGCCAACTCAACCGAAGAAAGGGAAGAACAAGTCAGAATCACAAAACTTAACTCCTTCATCCTGGGACCATGCCTGTGGGATGAGGAGAGGGGGTGGGGGCCGTGCCTCCATTCTGTCAGTAATGCCTAACGCGGTTCCCGACATCCCCTCCTTTCTTATTTTTTAGAGCATAAGTATGAAACTCAGTAGATAAAGCAGAAACACTTCAGTTGAGTATTCTGAAAAGGCACAGGGCTATTACATAAATCAGAACCAACAGGCATAAGCACATGGACGCATTAATCATTACTGTAAAAAAAGGATCCATGGGAAAGATATCCCTCCAGATTTTCAAAAAGGGAATTGGAAAGCCATTGAGAGGAAAAGTCAGACTCCACCTGCTTCATATTCTGAATATCCTGATGTAACTTAGAAATATCAATACTAAAATCTGAATGGTTCCAAATGCCTAAAATATGATTCCTAATGCATTCCCAAGAATGTACAGAACCATTTACTTGTAGAGGGGTAACACACATCCATTTAAATTCAGCATGGCATGGGAGCCGTATTAGGCATTACTGACACTCTGCATATAAGTTAAATAAGCAGGGTGACAATATACAGCCTTGACATACTCCTTTCCCTATTTGGAACCAGTCTGTTGATCCATGTCCAGTTCTAAATGTTGCTTCCTGACCTGGATACAGGTTTCTCAAGAGGCATGTCAGGTGGTCTGGTATTCCCATCTCTTGAAGAATTTCCCACAGTTTATTGTGATCCACACAGTCAAAGGCTTTGGCATAGTCAATAAAGCAGAAATGGATGTTTTTCTGGAACTCTCTTGCTTTTTCGATGATCCAGTGGATGTTGGCAATTTGATCTCTGGTTCCTCTGCCTTTTCGAAAACCAGCTTGAACATCAGGGAGTTCATGGTTCACGTATTGCTGAAGCCCAGCTTGGAGAATTTTGAGCATTACTTTACTAGCATGTGAGATAAATGCAATTGTGTGGTAGTTTGAACATTCTTTGGCATTGCCTTTCTTTGGGATTGGAATGAAAACTGACCTTTTCCAGTCCTGTGGCTACTGCTGAGTTTTCCAAATTTGCTGACATATTGACTGCAGCATTTTCACAGCATCGTCTTTGAAATAGCTCAACTGGAATTTCATCACCTCCTCTAGATTTGTTCGTAGTGATGCTTCCTAAGGCCCACCTGACTTCACATTCCAGGATGTCTGACTCTAAGTGACTGATCACACCATTGTGATTATCTGGGTCATGAAGATCTTTTCTGTACAGTTCTTCTGTGTATTCTTGCCACCTCTTCCTAATATCTTCTGCTTCTGTTAGGTCCATACCACTTCTGTCCTTTATTGAGCCCATCTTTGCATGAAATGTCCCCTTGGTATCTCTAATTTTCTTGTAGAGATCTCTAGTCTTTCCTATTCTATTGTTTTCCTCTATTTCTTTGCATTGATCACTGAGGAAGGCTTTCTTATCTCTCCTTGCTGTTCTTTGCAACTCTACTCCTCAACAAATAACCATCTACCATTTCTATACCTTATTACTGCTGCCTCAGTTTAGAACATTCTATTTTTCCAGAGGTAGAAACATAAGGTCATTCCCAACTGTTCATATGCAGATTGGATCCACATAAATAAACAGATCCCAAAGTTCAGCCTAGGCCCACAAAAAACCAAATTATTCCTACCCAAGTTAGCACAGTAATCATTTGCAACAGACACATTCTTTCCTCTAGTATTTCCTCTTATTGCCAGGGAACACACATTCTAAAGCCAGTGAAAGGATTTTAGCACATTAGATGCAAATGAGAAAGTGCTATCTTCTGTTTATATGAACAATGCACTATAGTAGATGAAGGACAACTGAAACTATTGAAATAACCCAAGCTGAAAAAAGCTAGCATTAACCACAGGCAGGAAAAGTTAAAATGGAGAGAAATGGATTGATTCAATGAGTTTTAAAGAGGTAGGTTCAGGCTGGTTTGGGACTTTCAGCTATATTGATGTATACTTTTTGAGGTCATTTGTTTCAGCTTTATACTTACATGAAGACTCTTTAAAATCTGAGAGCTAATTAAACAGACAATTTCTGATCTTCATTTCTTAAAAACAAGAAACAAAAAACAAATAAACAAAAAACCCTTGTTAGATTATCACCAATTCCCAGCTGGGAAAGCTGAGGCTTAGCCTGTATGTCAGAGGAAGCCTTTACTTGCAGGTTTGTCAGATGCCAAAAACTTATGCTGGGCCCTGTACATAATCTTAAAGGTAAGAGAAGTTGGATTAAACTGTCATGGGTGAATTTATTACTCATAAGTATCTAATAAATATTTCAAATATGTCCTCAATTCACAAATTCATCACCTTATATGATTTCCTGGAGAGTAAGGAAACAAGCTGAAACTCCAATACTTTGGCCACCTGATGCAAAGAACTGACTCATTTTAAAAGACCCTGATGCTGGGAAACATTGAAGGAGGGAGGAGAAGGGGACAACAGAGGATGATATGGTTAGATGGCATCACCGACTCAATAGACATGAGTGTGAGTAAATTCCAGGACTGGTGATGATAGGGAGGCCTGGTGTGCTGCAGTCCAAGGGGTCACAAAGAGTTGGACATGACTGAGTGACTGAAATGAACTGAACTGAAGGAAAATGAGTAATAGGGATCTTTTCTATTCTCCTACTTCTTATTTAGAGAACACTGTAGAAAACATTTATATTTATGAAAGCAATGATTCTAGTGAAGAAATCAAATCATTCAAATTGTGTTCTTTCTAAAAATCATGTAAAATGAGAAGTGAAATTGCTCAGTCATGTGCAACTCTTTGCGACCCCACAGACTATAGCCTACCAGGCTCCTCCATCCATGTAATTTTCCAGGCAAGATTACTGGAGTGGGTTGCCATTTCCTTCTCCAAGGGATCTTCTCGACACAGGGTTTGAACCTATTTTCTCTGGCATTGCAGGCAGATGCCTTACCCTCCGAGCCACCAGGGAAGCCCATATGTAAAATGATAAGCCCTAAATAGCAAGACAAGGTCAAGAACATGTGAAGAAATGAAGGAGCAGATTGCTAATTATCATTTTTATTATCATCTTGGAAAGAAGGAAGGTTTGTTTGTAATTGCTTTGGTAGGCAGTCATAGTAAATGAACCTGAAAAATGCAATATTCCTTCTCCAGAACTGTTTGCTGTCTCAATTTCCCCTTTGAAAGTATCAGCCAAACCTCTTTTAACTGTTTGTAAAAACAAAATCATACTGAGTTACAGCTCAGCTTTGTAGGGAGTTAATAAGGTTGGCTCTTTGCCTCAACTGGTAAGGGATTTTACCAAGAAGAGAATCATTTTTCCAGTTGAATTCAATGCTCTTGCTATATGACCACTGTGCAAAGAACATAGTCACAGTATTGCATTTAAACATCACTAGGTTGGGCCCTTCTCCCTTTCAGAAAGTCACTGTCTTTCTTTTGAGAACCGTTACCATCTACTGGTATTTCCATTTGCAGAGAAGCAAAATTTGCCAAACTGAAACCAAGAAGGACTCTGTGGGGCTCCTGGGCAGGAAAGCCTTTTTGTCCCCCCAGTCTCTGCTTTTACTAGGCAAGACTCCAGCCTCCATGATGTGCTCTGAATTCCAAAGGGCAGATTCAAACTGTTGCTAATTAGGGAAGGAGTAGCCAAGAAACTACCTGAGCTGACGTTAAAGGGGCCACAGAAGCTCATCAAGACTAGGAGACAGACCTCTTGAGACAAAACACACATCCTTATCTTCTTGTGACCAGCCCCACCTCTGAAATATTGCTATAAAGTGAGTGAAAGCCACTCAGTCTTGTCCAACTCTTTGTGATCCCATGGAATGTACAGTCCGTGGAATTCTCTAGGCCAGAGTGGGTAGCCTTTCCCTTCTCCAGGGGATTGCGATAAAACTCCTCATCAAATCCTCCTGGAGCTTTCCAGAGCAGGAGCCCACTGTGTCCCACCTTGCCTAGCAATGAAATAAAGCTATTCTTTTTAACTCCACCCCAAACTCTGAGATTTAGTTTGGTCTACAGAGGGTGATGTTGGCATCAGTGGTAATGCCTCTTTTGGCATGAGGAAGAAGCAGAAGACTCAGGAATTTTTATCTTTTCACTTCCTCCTTAATTGCCTTAAAGAACTCTGACAGAGGAGCCATCCCAGGAAAGAAAAGTATCACCTGAGTTATTATAGCATAATATGAAATAGACGTGGGAGACAGGGAGAAACATAATAACCTGTGTTAAAATTTCTGTGTCCCATTGTTCCGACATGGCCCAGCAAACATTCGTTAACCAAATGTTGGGTCTTTTTTCACCTTCCAGCGAACTGCCTTCCTTCTCTATGAAGTCACATTCCTTGTGGCTCAGCTGGTAAAGAATCTGCCTGCAATGTAGGAGACCTGAGTTTGATCCCTGGGTTAAGAATATCCCCTGGAGAAGGAAAAGGCTACCAACTCCAGCATTCTGGAGAATTCCATGGACTACAGTCCATGGGTTTGCAAAGAGTCTGACACAACTGAGTGACTTTCACTTCACTTTCACTTTCTATGAAGCTGCAGACCTTTCCTCCCCCTTCAAATCCAGTATAACATATATGCCTCATTTTGCCTGTTTTTGGAACTCCCCCATGCTTATGTGTATGCCCTATATGTAATTATTTTTTTCTCTTATCAGTCTGTTTTATGTTATTTTAATTATTCAACCAGCCAAAAGAACTAGGAGGAGAAGCGGGTAATTCTCACTTTCCAAACATGTTTCAAGTGGGTTTTAATTTTCCCACTAGTCACTGTGTTCCCATCAATTCTGAGGACTGGGCTGCTTTTGTTACTTTTGCTGATACCCTGGACCCTTGTATAGAGTACTCGAGTTTTCCCCAAACTGAGTTGTGGTTCAGAAACGAACGGTCCCCACCTTATGGCGTCACATTCTGTGAATGTCTTGAACCTTGATGTCTTACAAGTTTTTATTGAAAGTTGTTCTCTAATTATTTTGTACACATCTTTTCCTCAAGAACTCAAACAGAATTATATGGGTACCTGAGCTGAGACAGTTTTAAGTGACAAGCAACAGTCAACTTTGTAAACTATTCTTCTCTATTGGGAATAAAAAACTGATCCTGAGTCAAACCTCTGTGAATGACTCTTCTCTCTTGGGAACACCCTTTTTGTCTCAGCCATTTGTCAATTCAAGTAAGTCTGTCTCCTACCCATGAGAAAATCATAAAGGTGAAGGGCACTTTTATTTTTTTTTTTAATTTTAATTTTTACTTTATTTTACTTTACAATGCTGTATTGGTTTTGCCATACATCGACACAAATCCACCACGGGTGTACATGAGTTCCCAAACATGAACCCCCCTCCCAGCTCCCACCCCACACCATCCCTCTGGCACTTTTAAAGTTATGGATTTCATCCACCCACTAAAAGTAAATCCCCACTGAGGCAAGAAATAGATGGGTCCCAGGATGAGCAGCTCGGAGAAGGCAATGGCACCCCACTCCAGTACTCTTGCTTGGAAAATCCCATGAACGGAAGAGCCTGGTGGGCTGCAGTCCATGGGATCGCGAAGTCAGACACGACTGAGCAACTTCACTTTCACTTTTCACTCTCATGCATTGGAGAAGGAAATGGCAACCCACTCCAGTGTTCTTGCCTGGAGAATCCCAGGGACTAAAGAGCCTGGTAAGCTGCCATCTCTGGGGTCGCACAGAGTTGGACATGACTGAAGCAACTTAGTGGCAGCAGCAGGATGAGCAACTGGAGTTGTTCCCTGTGGACAGATACTCCAAAATAGCAGGAGCAAGAGAAGAGCTGAGCTCTATACAGAAAACAGATAAAAAATCACATATTCCTCATTCTCAAAGTCAAGGAGAACTTCCCAGACCACACATGAGCAAAAAGATTCCTTAGAGGTCAAAAAGGGGCAGGGTGACAGCCATAGTAAGTGATGTCAACCTACCCATAGCTCTCTGCACTAGAATCCACCTGGCTGAGAAATGCACACATACACGCGTGCACACACACACACACACACACACACACACACACACACACACAGAATGACCCTGAGATAAATCAAGTACAGACTCAGAACCAAGGCAAGATGCCTTCTCTAACTTTCACATACTATTCCTGCCCATGAGCTTATACCAAAGATATGGTAAAAGAAGATATATTCTCCCCTTTTCTTTTTCTCAAGTCTTATTAGTACTGTACAACTAAAAAGATAAGAAAGCTGTGGTACATATACACAATGGAGTATTACTCAGCCATTAAAAAGAATACATTTGAATCATTTCTAATGAGGTGGATGAAACTGGAGCCAATTATACAGAGTGAAGTAAGCCAGAAAGAAAAACACCAATACAGTATACTGACACATATATATGGAATTTAGAAAGATGGTAATGACAACCCTGTATGCGAGACAGCAAAAGAGACACAGATGTAAAAATGGACTTTTGGACTCTGAGGGAGAGGGAGAGGGTGGGATGATTTGGGAGAATGGCATTAAAACATGTATACTACCATGTAAGAAACGAAGTGCCAATTTATGTTCGATACAGGATACAGGATGCTTGGGGCTGGTGCATGGGGATGATCCAGAGAGATGATATGGGGTGGGAGGTGGGAGGGGGATTCAGGATTGGGAGCTTGTATACACCCATGGTGGATTCATGTCAATGTATGGCAATACCAATACAGTATTGTAAAATAAAATAATGTAAAAATAAAATTTAAAAAATAAATAAATAAATAAGAAAAATCAACACAAAGTGAGAAAAAAAAAATCACTGATTTATTTCACCTTAAAAATGGAATTTTAAACCTCATTCTGCTCATGTGTATGCACCACACCAAAATGTAAGCTTAGTGAAATACTAAGCTGTTAAAAATAAGATTGTTATTTTGACTTTTGTTTGTGTGTCCATTTTGCCTTTCAAGGATTAGGAAGAAAAACATGATTACACTAAAATGATATGCAAGGGCTAATGGGAAGAATGGGAAAGTCCACCTTGCATTTGATGTTAATTATTTGTCCCATATAATAATACATTGGGTGAGATATTCATTCAAATGAATTAGGAGGAAGTGAGTACTTTTACCTAGTGACTTGCGTTCAGTCCCAATCTGTTAGCTGGTCCTATATCTGAGAGAGAAAGCAACCTTTATCTAGAGCCTGAGGGGGGAAAAAAATACCAAAGCTAATGTGACAGAATGCTTCATAAATTTCGATTTCTTACATGAAAATAAATGCATTCCATTTGATGTTATTTGGCACCCTGTACTAGAAATCCTTAAAAATAAAAAGCAACAAAAACAAACAAACAAACAAAAAAACTCAGAATGTTGGAGTCTCTAATTCTGCTTTGGGGAAGTTATCTATCCTAAGAAAATAATCCGAAACAGAGAAACAGTTTATGCACAAAATATTCATTGCACTGTGTGTTTAAAGGGAAAATTTGAAATTAATCTAAACAGTCAACCACTGGAGGGAAGGTTAAGCAAACTTCGTTATTTGGTGTTTTGTATTTAATGTAAATATTTGCAAAATATCTTATTTACAAGGAGATTATGTTCACACGGGAATATGTGAAGAGAATAAAACAGGATAAAAATACACAGAGAGTATGCACTCAGATACGTTAAATATATCAAAAAGATAATAAAGACTGGAAGAAAATAAACATTTGTGCCAACTGCTGGAAATAAGGGAAATAGTTTTGTAATTCTTTTTTTCCAAGATGAATACAAATCAATTTTAAATGGGAAGGGAAGGATACCTTACATAAAGAAAAGCTGAGTCTTTCAGAAATAGAATATCACCTCACATGCAAAGCAGCTATGTAGATTACAGTGGTGCTATTATCAGGCTTATGAAATATGAATGTTGACCTTGTCTCCCTGCCATGTACTGACACTGAATGGTGTTTAGTGGAGGCCAATTACTTTTTCTTTCACCTTTAATTCTCCAAATTTTGCCACTATGTACCACTCGGTAAGCTCAAAATTGTTTCAATGAATCAAGCTCCCTCTTAAAGCATTTTCTTCTTTTGTCTCAGAATAATTCTGAATATAACACAAAAATTATATGCCTTATGCTAATGGCACCATTTTGTCTACAAGGGCATCTTGACAGGGAGACCACATCTGAGTCTGTATTCTAAGCAGCTCTTAATTCCTTTATGGAATTCAAGAAATACAAATTCTAACAAAGAAGGAATAAAATATTATCCATTGCCCTCTGGAGCCTTCACAATAGTCCTGCATTCTTTAGGCAAATGTCATTGAGAATGTTTTTATTCTTGTATCCCTCCAAAGGGAAATGGCAGAACCCGAGCACTTTGAATTTTCTCCTCTGAGCTGAAACACTGGGACATATCAAGGTAAACCAGCTGGCCAGAGGTGGGCAGGGCTTAAGGACCCCCCACTTGCCTGGGGCTCCTTGGAAGCTCTGTATGTTTTGAATTTGTAATCTCACAAAGACCCCTCAAGTTGGGTAAGATGGATGTCCCACACAATTTTGATCAACCTGGGGACCTGGCCAACTTCCCCAGATAACGCTCAGTGGCACCTGGAGGGCACAGATTCTGTTTCTTCTGACACTACCTATTGAAACGTGAGACCTAGTGGGTCAAATGGAAGGAGAACATCATGCAACAGGAGAGCAGAAGAGAAACAGAGGGTAAAGGGATGTGAGACAGAAGAGGATCCCAAGGCTATCAAAATGCTCCTTGTTGATCCTTAAGAACTGAGATGAAAATCAAGGCTTGGTGGCATCCCACCAGGAAAAGCCCAGCCCTGTGATATAACATGACTCTGAGGACATCAATTCAAGGACCATAGGAGGAATGCCCTTGGTTCTAAAATTATTCAAAACTCAGATTAGAAAAAACAGGAATTAGCCTATCTCTGTGTCTGATACGCTTATGGCCAATTCTTAGATGCCAAGATCTCTGATGAGTATGTTATTTTGAAGCACTTGAAAAATGATTCATAAAAATATTTCATTTCAGAAAATAGTGGGAGGGACTTGCAGTTTAATAGAAATCATCAGAGACAATGATTATTAACAAGGTGGCTTAACAAGCTACTTCAGTTTCTTCTTTTATAGAGGGAAACAGAGCTTAGAAAGAGATGGCATGCCTGGGGTGATGGGTTTAGTGGCAAAGCGGATTTATCAAGGCTTTTTCCATATAACCCATCTTTGCCTATCAGATGATACTATTTTTAAAAAGAAAAGTCAGTTTTCTGATATGCTAAGGAAAAAAAAATAAAAATTATCTAATGTTATTATTTGATTCCCTTGCACAAATGCACACATACATACACATATAAGCTCAGTGGAAGAAAATTATATTTTATTACACGTCCTATTATTTCAAAGTCCCTTAATATCAATACAGGTTTTAGAAAGAGAGACTGTGTTTGAATTTTCTTCCTTATGTGTGTCTTTGCTCTCATTTTACTACTTGTAAATTGTGCAGAGAAGCGGTAGAAGTCTGAAAAAGATACAAAACTAATTTTCTTCTCTATTTAGAAATAACTTAAGATGCTCTCTAACCTTCCCCTGTGGCTCACTTGGTAAAGAATCTGCCTGCAATGCGGAAGACCTGGGTTTGATCCCTAAGTTAAGAAGATCCCCTGGAAAAGGGAAAGACTACCCACTCGAGTATTCTGGCCTGGAGAATTCCGTGGACTGTATAGTCCATGGGGTTGCAAAGAGCTGGACACGACTGAGGGACTTTCACTTTCACAAAATCCCACAGAGGTACCTGGAAATACATTTAGCATGTTATTCCAAGGGCTGCACTTGAGCTTAGAGAATGCTGAAGTCACAGCAATCCAATGCCCTGGGATAACACAAAGTAATCCATGAATGCTTTTCAGCAAGGGAAAGAGGCTTTCCAGGTGGCTCAGTGGTAGAGAATTCACCTGCTAATGCAAGAGATACAAGAGACACGGTTTCGATCCCTGGGTCGCAAAGATCCCCTGAGTAGGAAATGCCAACTCACTCCAGTATTCTCGCCTGGAAAATTCCATTGTCAGAAGGGTCTGGGGGGCTACAGTCCATGGGGCTGCACACAGTTGGACACAACTGAGTGACTGAACACACGTAAAGAGTTATTATAGTCTGAAACTAAGTACAAAGTTCAATATACTTTTACATGGATCCTGGGATTAAATGCACAAAAAGAATCAATTGTGCCTGTGGAGCAGCGAGGGGGACCCTGGTGCTTAACCTGGGAGATCACTAACCTTTCTGATAAATTGCAGTGGGCACTGTCCTCAAACAAATGTTCTGTAAATGCTCACCAATCTATGCATATAATTTCAGGGCTACTGGACTAAATTAAAAGACCAAGCTTTGTAGTTCATCTGACCAATTTGACAGAATGTGAATTTACACATTCATCTTCCATTTCTCAGCCTCAATCTCTTTATTTACAAACTTTGTCATGACTAGGATTGATAATATCTAAGACTATTTCTAGCTCCAAGATGTTTTCAGCCTATGTTAGGTTTCTATCCAATCTGTCCTGAAGAAATAAATTTTTATAACCACTCTGAGACTAGTGGGAAATTCAAGCTTAAGATTTCTCAGAGTTTCGCAGTGACATTGGTAATTATGTTGATGATTTTTAAAAAAATCACCCCTAAGTGCTACCTAATTTTCATTTAAATGGAAGAAAGAATTATCCAGACAAGACAGGGACTATTTCCGAGATAGTCACTCAGTTCACTTTGGTTCTGCATGAGACTGAAACCATTTAGCAGAAAATTAAATTAAAGTTTGCCAAGAAATTAAGATAAAATGTGAGAATCACCGTGTAAAGCTATTTGTCATTCTGGAAAGAATGGATGATCCATGTCAACCTCCAAACTCAGCTCTGTGAGAGCAACTGGAAATTAGTGAGGGTTTTAAAGTGATGGACAAATGGAGTTTGATATGGGTAAATGCCAGCTGATGCAAAGAGAGAAAGGACAACTGAGTGTGACAGATAGATTCACTGTCCATGAAGATCAAATTACTGAAATCCAGTGTTCAAAGACTCCTAGAAGGGCCAGGCCCTGCTGTCATAATATGAGATTAATCTCAGGGCAATTAGAGTAAACTTGAGGAAAAGGCTTAAGAATGAGTTTGATTCTTTCTGAGATCTCAATGATTTTCAATTTCTTTCATTTTCTTAAACAAAGCAAAGAGAGCACAGATAGGCATATGATGACATTTAAGGGACAGAAGAAGGCTCCTGAGTTTGCAGAAGCAAAGTCAAAGGCCATTCGGCCATTTATTTGCAAGTAAAAGCTGATTCAGGACCTTGCCTGGAGTTGATAACAGATCAGCCCCATTAAATGGCAGCAGAGATCAATACCATTGAACTACCTGGTAATTTATATGTAGCCAGAAATAAATTTGCATAAACCTGTGACCAGTAGGTAGGAAGTGAGAGTCTAGTGACAGAGCTGAACTCGTATCTAAAAACAACAATTGCACCCTTAAATACTTCAGAGAATGGCCTGAAATTTCTGCAAATTCAAAACAGGCACAAAAAGTCATACTTCTTTTCATTCACCCACTAGACAAGTATTTCCAGAAACTGCTATCTCTCAGGCACTATTCTAGGGGCTGGGAATACACCAGTGAGAAAAGGACCACATCTCTGACATTACATCCTGGTGGAAAAAGTCATACAATAAACACTAATCATGCTAAATCAATAAATAATCTAGTGTGTAAGAAGGTAATAGAGCCTCAGACTTTTTAATTGAGAATAGGGCCACGGAATCAGGAACCCTAAGTGAGGTGGCAGGCAGTTGCAGTGTTAAATAAACTGAATCACTGAGAATGTAAAATATGAGCAAAGACTTGAAAGGGATGAGGTAGTTAGTGCTGCTGACATCTGAGGAAAGAGCAAAATGCCCAGGGGGAACTTCTGGAGCCCACAGTTGGAGTGAAATGGTATGCCTGAGGCAGAGAAAGCAAGAAGAGAGAAGGAGAGAGGAGATAAGATGTAATGAACATCTGTTCTTTGGATGAAATGCTTCACTGAAATTTTATTTATAAGAATAATATGATCTGACCTGTTTTGGTCATTCTGGCTGCCATATTAAAAATAGATTAGAAGCAGGAAAACCTATTAAATATTTGTTTTATTATTTATTATAAAAAGACTCCAGGCAAGAAATGCTAGTGGCTTAGGTAAGTGTAATACTAGTAGAAATAATAAGAAATGGGTAGATTTTGAGATGGGAAAAGTAGCTTGTGAAGTAGGCTTTGAGGAGAACAGGAATTAAGTGATAAAAGTGTTGAGGTTGAAGTATCTATTAGAAATCAAAACAGAGATATAAAGCACATGCTTGGAAGCACAAGTCTTGAATTTGGAAAGGAGGTATGGGCTGAAATCATCATTTTGGAAGTTATCAGAATTTAAGTGGTACTTAAAGGCATGACGCTGGGATAAATCCACCAGTCATAAGGAGAGAGGGAGACAGACAGACTGACAAGAGCATCAAGGACTGACATGATCCCATGTTCAGAGGCTGGAGAGAAGTGAGAATGAGTGACCAGCAAGGCAGGAGAAAGCCCAGAGCATGTAAGAGAGTGGGGTCCAAGTTCAGAAAACTTACACCCCTCAAAGAATGTTGACCTTGTTGATAGATGGTTAAGAACTGGGAACTGTCCATGGTGTTAAGCAGCATGGGGTCAGTGTTACCTTTGTGTGAGGGGAAAGTCAAACTGGAGAAATTCATCACAATTGGCTGCCTGAGTGTAGACACATCTTTGAAGAGTTTTGTAGCAAATAGGAGCAAAGAATAGGGTGGTAGGTGGTAGGGAAGTTTGGTAAAGTGACGATTTTCTTTTTGTGACAATTACTAACATATTAATATAGAGATGGGAAGGATCCATAGAGTTTTGAAATCAGAAGAACTGGGTGTAAAGTGGGGTTCTGTCACTTAATTGTTTTATGCCCCCTGACATATGACTCAACTTCTCTGAACTTCCATTTTTTTACCTTACCAGACATAAGGCTGCATTACCTTTAGTTAGCAATCTCGAGGGAGACAGAACTGGATTATATAAAGACTCACAGAGATAAAGATTTATATTTGATGTCTCTTAGAAGCTGCAGGTTAAAAACCTTCTTTATGGATCCCTAACATCTTCATCTTGGAATGGGAAAATAATGCTTGTGGCCCTGGGATTTGTTAAGAATTGAGTAAAATGGTGCAAATGAATTACCCGGAATAGCATCTGGCACGTATCAAGTACAAGGTAAATGAGATTTGCCTTCCCTGTGTGCTCTATGGTGTCTCAGAGGAAGACCCAGCTTCTCTGAATGGACATTTGCACCACCAGCTCCAACCTTGCTCTTTCATGGATCTGGTCTCCCGTCTGTTTATAACAGCAGCATAGCCTGAGGCTCTCCTGAGACCATATATTCGCTAAGATTACTGCTTTACTGCTATCAGTACTGTGCTGCCTCAGTCTCTGTCCATCCTCCCATGACCCAGGTTCTGATGCCGTGGGCTCCAGCCACACGGGCTGCGCCCTATGGAGTGTGCTGCCAAAGCAATGTGAGGCACAGGGAAGGCTATTTACGAAAAATACCAATGGAAATACCAAGTGGACCTACATTAAAGTTACACTACACCTTCCCTGGTACAAATGTTCAAACCACTTTCTTGGAGATATTTTCCTATCTCTAAGAACATGTAAATGTATCACAGGGGAATATGTGAGGGTGTATGGTAATTAGAGTTGTGAAAGCACTGGTTTCTGATCTTCAGTCACATCCAATCTGAATCACACTAGTTAGGTGAACTAGACAAGTTAATGAGCCTCTCTAAATCTCCGTTATCTCAGTCTGTCAGTGGGGCTTGCAACATCTCATGTGATCTATGTGAATGAAAACTGAGACAATTTTAGCAAATCTCCCTTCAGAGCACCCGATATGAGTGAATAATCATGTTTATTACCGAGTAGGTTATCTGTGTATTAGGTACTTGGGCAAAGAAGACTTCTATACTAAAAATTCACAATTCAAGACGAGAATAATGGCATAGAGGTCTCCATACAAACACTTTTCTAAATATTTGAAACCCTGTATTATGAAGTTCTCCAATGAAAAAAATAATTCTAAATATGGTGCAACATCATTAATTCCTGACCTAGTACATAATTCTCCACCCAAGACAAAGCTGATCATGGTGCTGGCCCCACAGTCCTGAAGTTGTAGTGAACCATAGAAGGAAGTGTCCCTTCTGAAGACCAGTTTTACTTTCCACCATGACACTAACGCCACTTCCACGAGACCCTAATTTTGGAAAGAAATCCCTCAGTAGATATTGTAAATTCAAACTAAAGATAAAGCTATGGTCTTATACATACCATAATTTAATGCCAAAAAAAAGTTGAATTTTCTGAAAAAAAGAATAAGGGCTTTTCCAAAATTTCCCTGGTTTAATCAAAAGTAATTTATTTTGTACTTAAATTTCATTTGGAGTTTGGGAGATCTCATGCTAAGATTAGTCTTACTATCTGTACAGCCTTAGAGCAAGTTACAAATGGATGTGAGAGTTGGACCATAAAGAAGGCTGAGTGCCAAAGAATTGATGCTTTCAATTTTTCAGAGTCTCTTGGACAGCGAGGAGATCAAACCAGTCAAAGGAAATCAACCCTGAATATTCATTGGAAGGGCTGATGCTGAAGCTGAAACTCCAATACTTTGGCCACCTGATGTGAAGAACTGACTTACTGGAAAAGACCCTGATGCTGGGAGAGATTGAGGGCGGGAGGAGAAGGGGATGACAGAGGATGAGATGGTTGGATGGCATCACTGACTCAATGGAAATGAGTTTGAAGAAACTCCAAGAAATGGTGAAGGACAGGGAAGCCTGGTGTGCTGTAGTCCATGGGGTCGCAAAGAGCTGGACACGACTTAGCAACTAAACAACAAATAGCAACCTACATGTCCTCTGCAGGTCTCCATTTCCACATCTGGAAATAACGTTTTGGTGGTAAAAATTCAAATATGATTGTATGCATCCAGCATACAGAAAGTGTGTAAGAACTGAAAGTTCTTCTCCAGTATACTTTATGCTTTTTCACACTCTGATAACTTTTAAATAACCCTTATCTACCTTGGGCTCAAGTTATCAATTGGCAAACCTCACAGTGTATAAAAAAATAAGAAAAATAGGCTCATAATTATGTCCCTGATTCTCTTTACATAAATTTAAATGAATTCACACCATGTTAATTAAATTTTATTATTTTCACTAGACTTGAAATAGATTTAATTCACATACATTACAATAGTTAGGGCTTCATTATCATATATGAAAATCTTGAAAATTATCTGCTAAACAAATACTGAAACCACATGATAGTCCTTAATTATTGTGAGTCTAAGGAGGCTACAATCCATATATTGATCACAACCTACAATATACTAAAATGTAATTCTGGACTCCACAAATTGGATTTTGAAATTCAGTGTGAAAGATTTTCATAAGACACCCTGGGGAATGTGATAGGAAATGATATTACTTTGGTTCTATATTCTGCCTGTTCCTCTTCTCTTACAGCAAACACAAGTAGAAGAATCACTGAGATAAAAGTGAATACTTCTTTTTGGAATAAATGGTTTATAAAAGTTGTCGTCGTACCCATTTTCAAATAATCACACCTGAGTGTGAAGCCTAAATGAGGAATTACATGAACTGTGAAATCAGTAATGGTCTGTTGACATGCTTAATGTGGATTCCAAGGTCTGACATGTAAACACCATATAACTATTTTTGGCATGAATAAATCTCTCTCATAAGCTGATAGTACACAAAACGTGGGCTTGTGATGTCAGAGGTTTGACTTTACACACAAGCTCTACTCATTAGCTGCAGTGTGACTTCGGGAAAGTTACTGACCCTCCATTTATTCATCCATAAGAAAGGAATAATGATAGCACCCCCGATGTTAATTTTAAAAACTAAAATGAATAAATGATGGAAGGGATGTATTAGACACACATACTCTATCCAATTGGTTATAAATTAGTCATTGAAAACTCTAAATCCACAAATCAACTTTCTGACATGTTCACTTTAAATTCATTTACACACTTACAGTGTAAAAACTCTTAGGTCTTATACCAACTTATAAAATTATTTTTAAGAAAAGACTCAAACTATAAGAACAAATAGGAAGAAAATTAAAAAACAAAATCAATAAAGCACACTGGTACTGATTCTTCCCAGAATTACTCCCACTAAAGGACTTCATGCTTGTTTACATTTTACTTGGGGTATCTTGTTCTTCCTCAGCTGCAGAATATTCCTTATGAGACTTTAGGATAATTGTTACATTTTTAAGAACTGCTAGATGCCCCTGTTGCTGATTAGATTACCCTTCAAGAATCCTACCACACTGTGTTTATGTGCTTGCCATACTAAATGGCCTAATATCTCAAATTAGTGAAATTAATATTCAAAAGCACAAGCTCTCTTGGTACCTAATGCTAAAAGCTATTGACATCCTGTTTCTTGAATTATTCAAACATACATCGTTATCAATTTGTATAAGGGTGTTTTATAAATTACAAACAGGCAATTCATTTAACATGTATTCTTTTTCATGTTTATCTAAATATTAAGCTATCTTTGGATTTAACTAAGGTGATGGAGGCTTTGGGGCCATTTGGACAGTATAGGGTTATATATGGGGATGCTGTGGAGTCAAGTTCTTCTTGGTGCAACATTGGCGTCTTAAAAGACAAGTACCACAATAGCATCCAAGAGATGACCTGCCTGTACTTGTTAGATACAGGACAAAAGATGAATTGTGAAAGATGCTATAACCACATTATCTTATTTGTACTGCAGCATATCCTTTCAAGGGTACCGTTCTCATTTTCTACATAAGTAAACTGCCATGATTTTCCTTTTTTTTTTTTTTTTTTTTTAGATGAGTACAACTAAATGCAGTTGAGGTCTCTAGCAGAAGGTATTCTAGGAAAAACTGGAAGAGTCACATGAATCACACCTGGATACAAACCCCCAGACAAGATATTGCCACACTCCTTAGAGAGTTTAGAGTCTGAGGACCCCAAATCTGGACGTACCTGAAAAGTCCTCTAATCAAACTCTTTATCAGACCAAAGTATGGTTCTACCAGGAACACAGCTCTCATGGCAAGATCTTCATATTAAAATCTGGCTTGACATAAGGAAACATCACAAGGAAATCACTGACAAATGAGATCCTGGAGGTTCTAGAGCAAGAACTGCTTTTATTGTGAAAAATAAAATGTTTCCTGGCATATCAGTAAATAGAAGATGTAACACTCATCAGCAATTGCTGCCACCACCGAAGGTGACGTGTGAGCCCTGAGGGAGCTCAGGAAGGAAAGAGTACCTGTCATCTAAGAAGCTTACAGCTCAACATTCAGAAAACGAAAATCATGGCATCCGGTCCCATCACTTCATGGGAAATAGATGGGGAAACAGAGGAAACAGTGTCAAACTTTATTTTGGGGGGCTCCAAAATCACTGCAGATGGTGACTGCAGCCATGAAATTAAAAGACACTTACTCCTTGGAAGAAAAGTTATGACCAACCTAGATAGCATATTCAAAAGCAGAGACATTACTTTGCCGACTAAGGTCTGTCTAGTCAAGGCTATGGTTTTTCCAGAGGTCAGGTATGGATGTGAGAGTTGGGCTGTGAAGAAGGCTGAGTGCCAAAGAATCGATGCTTTTGAACTGTGGTGTTGGAGAAGACTCTTGAGAGTCCCTTGGACTGCAAGGAGATCCAACCAGTCCATTCTGAAGGAGATCAGCCCTGGGATTTCTTTGGAAGGAATGATGCTAAAGCTGAAACTCCAGTACTTTGGCCACCTCATGTGAAGAGCTGACTCATTGGAAAAGACTCTGATGCTGGGAGGGATGGGGGCAGGAGGAGAAGGGGACAACCGAGGATGAGATGGCTGGATGGCATCACGGACTCGATGGACGTGAGTCTGAGTGAACTCTGGGAGTTGGTGATGGACAGGGAGGCCTGGCGTGCTGGGATGCATGGGGTCGCAAAGAGTCGGACACGGACTGAGCGAATGAACTGAATTGAAGAAGCCACCAGCCTGCAGCCACTTCCAACAGTGAGTCCCAAGCTCAGGAGGCAAAAACCACAGGTTACTGCCTTAGCTAGCTGAGGAGCATGTCAAAGGAATGATTTCAGTGAGCCAGACTCTTGCATCATTCCATACATAGACTTCCCAGGTGGCACTGATGGTAAAGAATCTGTCTGCCAGTGCAGGAGACCTGAGAGGTGTGTGTTCAATCCCTGGGTTGGGAAGATCCCCTGGAGAAGGAAATGGCAACCCACTCCAGTATTCTTGCCTGGAGAATCCCTTGGATAGAGAAGCTTGGTGGGCTATGATCCAAAGAGTTGCAAAAAGTCAGACACAACTGAAGAGACTTAGCACATACACAGAAAAGCCCCTATTTCCTTATCTTGGGATATCTTGTTTTTTTTTTTTTTAATTAACAATCTTTTGGTGTTCAGGCTACCTGACCTTTGTTGCAAAAATTCTGTATAACCTGGTTTCTCCCCTCACCTTCTCAGAGCAGTCCTTTCAGGATCACTTGAAATGCTGTCTCCTGGGCTTAAAGTCCCCAAAATTCCCACAGAATAAAACATAACTCTCAACTTTTAGGTTGTGAATATATTGTAAGTCAACAATCGGAAGCAAGGAAAATCAGATCAAGGGAAAACCGGGAGTCAGCATGCAGCAGTCACACCGAAGGTGACAAATTTAAGGGCTATTAATGCAAGAACTTGAACATAATAATGGTGACTATAATAGTAATTATAAATAGCAATCATTTTAAAAATAGTGGTAGGAGTAATTATAACAAAAGTTCATAGTTATTAAGTGTTGACATGTGCTACACATTGGGCTAAATTCTTTACATACATCACCTTATTTAATCTTTAAAACAACCCTGAGATAGAGCTATTATAACTTTCATTTTACACCTAGCAAAACTAAGGCTCAAGGAAATTTAACAACTTGCCCGAGCGCACAAAGCCAAAGAAAAAGCCAAGGCAGTGCCTGGAGTCGGAAACATATCAGATTGATTCTGAAATTTTCTTTTAAAAGTGGAAAAAACCAGCAGGTGAACCATGTACTAAACGTCCAAACCATATTCAAGATCCACCCTGTTAATCCAGGTGCAAACCAGCAAGCATGTGACTCTTTCAATACATTGCATTTTGTTGACCAGAAAGCCATTATAAATGACTAACATGTATGCTAATAGATTGAAATACAAGAAAAAAAAAATTACTAAATGCTAGAGGTTAGAAATTTACAGTATAATTACATTTACAGGTGGTCTTAAGGTATGAAAAGCAAATTAAAATCTAGTGCAGATAGTATTTTTAAAATTTTTCTTAGAAATACTCATAAGAGAAAAAAGGTAGGATTTGGTCCTGTCTCTAAATTCCAGAGCACTGCTTCTGCCTAAACACTAACAGACAATTGAGAGCTGTGGACACTATACTCAAAACTACCATGTTGTTCAGGTACTGGGGGTGTTAGAGATCATTTGTCATAAACTGACCTTGAGGGGTAAGCATTGTCCACACATTGCAACTCAAGATTCTAGGAAATGTCTATTAGTTACATGGAAGGAAACCTCTTAAAAAGGGAATGGAACCTGATTTTTTTGTACAAAGCTATAGCTGCCTTGTAGCTTTCTGGGAAGACAACTGCATTAAAAACAGAACAATCTGGGACTTTCCTGGTGGTCTTGTGGTTAAAACTCCCTGTTCCACCACTGGGAACACAGGTTTGATCCCTGGTTGGGGAACTAAGATACCTCAGGCCATCCAGCACAACCAAAAAAGAGAGAGTGAATCATCTATTCCTGGTATCCCTTTTTTCACATCATCACCATCAATTTTAAGAACGAAGATTCTCACGTGAGGTCAGATGTTGTTGGCTCCCCTTTACAAAGGTCCAAGGAGTTTGAGACAGCTAATCAGTAAGCTGCCTTGAGAGCCTTGAGTCAGAAGTCCCTACATCCTTTATGGGGCAGAGCAAATAGATGTCTTTTATCTAGGAGACCCACTCACCATTGTCCTGCCTGCTATGACCTGACTCGATAAGCTCATAATATCTGTTTCAATGGAAGCACATCTTCCTGTTAATCTCTTTCAACTGTGAAGTCCAAGTTTTGAGTATAGCCCATGCTGGTCTCTGTCCTAAGTTCTAAACCCCCAGATAGGTTGTGAATATATTCCTAGAAATCCCTCATATCAACTTACTTTCTTTTTGTGTGTCAGAGCCCTTCTGCCCTGCCCTTCCAAGACAGAAATTTTGATATCTGAAATGTATCTGAAGTTACTCATTGATTCATTTAAGAAAATCATTGCACATCTGCAGCTGTTAAGACCTGTGCTGGATAGCTGGATAATGAAGTTGATGCTTTTTTTTTTTTTTTTACAGCAAGGTCTTCTCCTTCCAGGGCTTATTTCAGGGAACCTGGACTCTTGATTTATGAGTGTCCCACACTTGCCCTCCAGCCCTAATACCATGGGTGCCTCATTATGTACTATGGTTCCCTACTCATTACCTACTTTCTCCCATGCTTGCATCCTCAGGAAGGTTAACAAAATCTCACTGTCTAGGCACTAAGCGTGTGCTTCTCTGAATCTCTAAAAGGCTTCATTAAAACATACATGGATCGACTTTACCCCCAGAGACTCTGACTCAGCAGGTCTCAGAAGGGCCTTGGAGCATGTGCTTCTACCAGACTCCCTGGTGTCATGAGGGCTGCCTGAGGACCACAATTTGTAAAACTCTGAACAAGAGCATTTCCCTGTACCACATTTCTTCCAAGTTGTTCCTCAGCTTGAAGGTTAGTACCAGGACTAGAAACCTGGGCCTCCAAAATCTTGATGCTAAAGCTGCAAAATCCTCATAATTACAGCCAAATGTTAATAGATGGGAAAACAGGGACAGCTATTACTGGGACATAGTTAGAACTAAGAACATACACAGAAAATTTAGAACTACTATAGGATCAATCCTGGCATCAGTCTACTGAGGAATAGAAATGCTGGCCCAGGATGGCAAGGCTGGGCTCAGTGTGACTACCCTCCTATGAAGCAAGATTAATGCTCACAAAGGCTCAGTGACAATCAAAAATCATAATTTAAGAACCACAGGTACTATATACTTATATTTGCCTAATCCTTTTGCAGAATTTTGCATATGGATTCTTGTCAACAGAATATTCCTGATTCTTTCCATACAGTCTCTAAATATTTCCTATTTCTATTTTTTTACTTTAGAAATGGAGAGGAAACCATGGCATTGAAGGGATGCCTAAACTTTATTTATCCATTTTTTTGTGGTTTTGAGTGCTTCCCCTCAGAGTAATCACATCAAAGGCTTTAGGGATGAAAGTATAGAAACTGAGCAGCAAATGTAAGGCCAAGAGTAGAAACTGTGATGCCCATTTCAGCAAACAAGAGAGCACAGCAACCAGTTAGGGATGACGCAATATGAATTAGATCCTGATCGAGGAATAATCAATACTGAATGACTAATCTTTTCAGAGCATTTCCATTCATCTGTGGTAATTAGTTTTTTTCCATTTCCATAGGAAAAAAAGAACTTTAGCAGTAATAGGCCAAGAGGAAAATAAAGATGAGTACACAGTATTTCTGGAAGTGAATGTTTTCTATCATTTAAATTTACAATATCTTGTAAAATAAGGTTGTCATTCATTTAACCAAATAACACTTAAGAGTTTATAAAGAACATTTTAAATCTGTGATGCATTTTACTCATCACAGTATTCCAGGGAGGCCATGTTTTATATATATACATATATATATGTATATATATGTCGATTAAGAGCACAGATAAATTACCATTAAGAGCACAGACAAAAAAACCACAAAAAACAGCAACAATTAATGAGAAGAAACATTAAGGGGTACAATATTTGGGAATAAAACTGGTAGAATTGAAGTGAGAGATGAAAAAGAGAGAAAAAAGTCTACTCTAGAACCAAGTCAGGAGACTGCCTAAGGCAAAAATATAACTGATGCTAGTAAACACAGGAAGATAGCTTCTTGGGGAAAAAACATACAAAGACTTGCACAGAGTCCTAATGATAATAAATATAATAAAAGTTAATATTTATTGACAACTCACTATGTTTTTAACACTGTGATCATGCTTTATTTTCCTGAAAGAATTGAGTCTTCACCACAACCTGATGAAGTAGAGTATTGTTTACCAATAAGGGAGATAAGGCTATCATGATTAAACAGAGGGTCAATTCTAGTCTTTCTGACAAAAGAGTCCAAGTTCATAATCGCAAACAGAGTCGAGGTTCATAATCGCAAGACTCCAGCACTTCCCAATATAAGTCATAGTACAAGGAAGCATGGCCTTCCCTGGTGGCTCAGATGGTAAAGTGTCTGCCTACAATGTGGGAGACCTGGGTTCGATCCCTGGGTCGGGAAGATCCCCTGGAGCAGGAAATGGCAACCCACTCCAATATTCTTGCATGGAAAATCCCATGGATGGAGGAGCCTGGCAGGCAACATACAGCCCATGGGGTCGCGAAGGGTGAGACATGACTAAGCAGCTAACGCACACAAGGAAGCACACAGTCTGTTAGAAGTGGAGGCGTGTGGCATCAGTGAAGCTGTGTCTTGCAGAAAGACAGGAGTAAAGAGGACACTTTGCTTCCACTCACTGAGATCCTGGGTTCAAGAGCCAAGAACTGACATCAGATAGAGACTATAAATAAGAAGCATAGGCCAGATGCTAAAGCACAGCTAAACCATATTAACAACAACCAAAGAATTTCTTCTAAGTAGCACAGCCATCTCACGAAACAAGCAGGTTACTTGTGCTGAAGCTGGCAGCGGACACTGTGTGGAGAGAAGGGCAGACTGGCCAAGCTTTGTTCATCTGCAAAGGGACCGTCACTGTGGACTGCTCAGAATACAGTGTCACAGTCTACTCTTCTGACAGCTTGGACAGAGCCTTAACCAAGCCTTTAATCATTGGTTTGGCCAAATATATATATACATACATATGTATAGAGAAGCTCTGAAAATCAGAAAAAAACAAGACAAGGAAATGACTGTGGCTCAGATCATCAACTCCTTATTGCAAAATTCAGATTTAAATTGAAGAAAGTAGGGAAAACCACAAGACCATTCAGGTGTGACCTAAATCAAATCCCTTACAATTATACAGTGAAAGTGACAAATAGATTCAAGGGATTAGATGTGATAGACAGAGTGCCTGAAGAATTATGGACAGAGGTTGTGAAATTGTACAGGAGGCAGTGATCAAGAACAGCCCCAAGAAAAACAAATGCAAAAAGACAACATGGTTGTCTGAGGAGGCCTTACAATAGCCGAGAAAAGAAGAGAAGCTAAAGGCAAAGGAGAAAAGGAAAGATATACACATGTGAATGCAGAGTTCCAAATAGCAAGGAGAGATAAGAAAGCTTTCCTCAGAAATCAGTGCAAAGAAATAGAGGAAAACAATAGAATGGGAAAAACAAGAGATCTCTTCAAGAAAATTAGAGATACAAAGGGAACATTTCAGGCAAAGATGGGCATAATAAAGGACAGAAAAGGTATGGAACTGAGAGAAGAAGACATTAAGAAAAGGTGGCAGGACTACACAGAACTGTACAAAAAAGATCTTCATGACCCAAATAACCATGATGGTGTGATCACTCACCTAAAGCCAGACATCCTGAAGTCTGAACTCAAGTGGGCCTTAGGAAGCATCACTACAAACAAAGCTAGTGCATGTGAAGGAATTCTAGCTGAGCTATATCAAGTCTTAAAAGATGATGCTGTCAAAGTGTTGCACTTAATTTGCCAGAAATTTGGAAAATTCAGCAGTGGCTATAGGACTGGTAAAGGTCAGTTTTCATTCCAATCCCAAATAAAGGCAATGCCAAAGAATGTTCAAACTACTGCACAATCACACTTATCTCACACACTAGCAAAGTAATGCTCAAAATCCTTCAAGCTTGGCTTCAACAGCACATGAACCATGAACTTCCAGATGTTCAAGCTGGTTTTAGAAAAGGCAGAGGAACTAGAAATCAAATTGCCAACATCTGTTATATCATAAAAGAAGCAAGAGAGTCTCCCCAAAACATCTACTTCTGCTTTATTGAATACTCTAAAACCTTGGACTGTGTGGATCATAAAAAACTGTGGAAAATTCTGAAAGAGACGGTAGTACCAGACCACCACACCTGCCTCCTGAGAAATCTGTATGCAGGTCAGGAAGCAACAGTTAGAACTGGACATGGAACAATGGACTGGTTCCAAATTGGGAAAGGAGTATGTCAAGGCTGTATACTGTCCCCTGTTTATTTAACTTATATGCAGAGTATATTGTGCAAAATGCCAGGCTGGATGAAGCACAAGCTGAAATCAAGATTGCCAGGAGAAATATCAATAACCTCAGATATGCGGTTGACACCACCCTAATGGCAGAATGTGAAGAGGAACTGAAGAGCATCTTGTTGAAAGTGAAAGAAGAGAGTGAAAAATATGGCTTAAAACTCAACATTTAAAAAACTAAAATCATGGTATTCATCCCCATCACTTCATAGCAAATAAATGGAGAAAAAGTGGAAACAGTGAAAGACTTTTTGGGGCGGGGCTTCAACATCACTGCAGATGGTGATTTCAGCCATGAAATCAAAGATGCTTGCTCCTTGGAAGAAACACTATAACCAATCTAGACAGCATATTACAAAGCAGAGACACTACTTTGCCAAAAAGGTCTGTCTAGTCAAAGCTATGGTTTTTCCAGTGGTCATGCATGGATGTGAGAGTTAAGACTATAAAGAAAGCTGAGCACCAAAGAATTGATGCTTTTGACCTGTGGTATTGGAGAAGAGTCTTGAGAGTTCCTTGGATTGCAAGGAGATCAAAGCAATCAATCCTAAAGGAAATCAGTCCTGAATATTCATTAGTAGGATTTATGCTGAAGCTGAAACTCCAATACTTTGGCCACCTGATGGGAAGAATTGACCAATGGAAAAGACCCTGGTGCTGGGAAAGATTGAAGGCAGGAGGAGAAGGTGACAACAGAGGATGAGATGGTTGGATGGTATCACTGTTTTGATGGACGTGAGTTTGAGCAAGCTCTGGAAGTTGTTGATGGCCAGGGAAGCCTGGTGTGCTGCAGTCCATGGGGTCGCAAAGCGTCAAACACGATTGATCAACTGAACTGAACTGAAGCCTTGAATTTTTGGTTTGGCCTCCTGAATGGAAAAAGCCTGATGGCTTGCATTGCAGCTGAGGGTCTCCTATCAGAGGGGGCAACAGGTGTGTTTTACGAGCCCCATCTCAGCTCTGGAACCCCTGAGACTGAATGCTCCTTCCCTTAATCAACCTTCTCAGTTTGTCACCCCAACCCTGTCTCATTTAAAAGATTTTCTGCTTTGGTCCTATAGCTGATTATTTTGCAACTTTCCTTTTATGATGGATTTTTCTTACATGCGAAGTCTAGTTGCTAGTGACACAACTACAAGGCCAGACATACACCCTGCACAACACACACGCACACGCAGCACCAAGTTACACAGCCCTGGGAAGACATAGAGCTCTACCAATTACACTGAAATAGATTCATGTATATTACTTCAGTTCTCAAATTGTCTATTTCCTTATTTTAAAATGGAAGATATTCTAGTTACGCTATGGCTTTGTTAAAGAAATAAATCATAAAGTTTTATAAAGTGGCTGGTTGTGAAATACAAGATGCTGATCATTACTACCCCAATTTCTTCCCTTCTTTCCCTGGTTAATTAATAAATATTACAAAATATATCCACAAATACTGATTCTTTATCAGCTTGATACTGTACTCCTGAATACTTAAGCTAAGCTGTACATCTAACTAAGATTATTTGAATTCTATGATTTGCACACCAGAGTTGTACTTTAAATTTGCAAACAACTTGTGGCCACACAAGATAATACTTATAGTAGAATCATTAAGCCTAAGATTATTTTTAATTTCTTCAGGAAAAAAACTTTCTATGTCCATTCTATTTAAACATGATTTATATTATTATGCAAATGAACATGATTAACTAAACATAGTAATCACTTTTGACTCTTATTTTTTTAATCAAAGAAAGCTGAATAAACATGTAGATATGTGAGTCACACGCTCAGAAGTAAAAACTGAAAACTTAGATCAACAGGAAAGGAGTGTAGGGAAAGAATGTGAAATTTGTTAGGCAAGGAGGGGTCAGATATTCTGCACTTTAGAAGTCAGATATTCTGCATTTTAAATGTCACCAAGATCAAAATAAATAATGGCTGAAAAAATAAAATGTATTGGGAATCAAGGCCACTGAAATTTTTAAAAAGAAAAATTTCAATGGACTGAGAGAGTTCAAGCCAGACTGTTAAGAGTTAAATTTGATAGAGAACCATTAGTGACACTAACTGGCTGTAATTTTAAAGCCTGGCAAAGAGGGGAAGGAGTGGAAGGCATAAGACATCTCAGTAGACACTTCAAAGAGATTTTCATGGCAAAGGAAAATTATTTATAAATTTACCCTTGATAAAAACCAAGGGAAATATCTCAATGAGGAAAAAGGAAACAAGATAAACACGTGGATTGGGGGACAAGCAGAGGGATGAAAGGCAATTATGGAGGGTTATGCTCTAGTATTATGGCCTGGAGAATCCATGTATAGTCCATGGGGTTGCAAAGAGTCGAATGCGACTGAGTGACTTTCACTTTCACAAGCTCTCGTGAGGATGCTAGACAGGTCTTCTTCCAACAACAGTAGACTGTCTTATCGATCGACTACGGATATTCACAGTCACCTTATTCCATGGAAGGAATGCATGTTTACTAGGTTTGACCACGTGACTTGCTTTGCCCAATGACATGTGAACAGCTATATACTCTGAGAGAAGCATTAAAAGCTAATAGAGAGGAGGAGAGGGTGAGATGTATGGAAAGAGTAACATGGAAACTTGCATTACCATATGCAAAACAGACAGCCAACAGGAATTTGCTGTATGACTCAGGAAACTCAAACAGGGGCTCTGTATCAACCTAGAGGGGTGGGATTTGGGGAGGAAGATGGGAGGGAGCTTCAAAAGGGACGGAATATATGTAAACTTATGGCTGATTCATGGTGAGGTTTGACAGAAAACAACAAAATTCTGTAAAGCTATTATCCTTCAATAAAAAAAAATTATTATTTATTTTTAAATGAGATAATCCATGTTATATACTTAACATATCTGGCACAAAATTTTAAAAAAAAAAAAAAAGAAGCTAACAGGTTTGAATCTGTCTTCTCTTTCCCTATGGCAGGAGGATCAGCGTGCCCCATTATAGCAGCTGCTTTAGGAATGAGAAGACAAGTAGACAGAGCTAAGCAGAGCTGTGTAGAGCAGACACAGCAGAGAGGAGAAGAAACAAACAGATGTGAATAGATGCCACTGTGAACGTAAATAAGAAAAAAATGATGAGCCACTGTGATTTGGGGAGTAATTAACAGACAAAATTGATCATTAAGCCAACTCAAAGACAGATACTCGGAAAGACTTACAAGAGATCCTGCCTCCTTTCCCACCTCCCCCTAGCACAAATAAAATTTCCCATTTTTCCATAGGCACAGATTATTTTACTTAGGATATTCATGTCAGCATACAAAATGCCTTTACTGAGATATTATTAATGTGTCATAATATTCACCTTTTGAAAGTGTATGAGATATTATTAACATATATAAAATTCATCTTTTGAAAGTATACAATTCAATTTCCTTCTTTCAGTGTATTTAGAGTGGTACAACAATTCCCACTGCTTAACTGTAGAATATTTTTATCCCCCAAAGCCACCTTGTATTCTTCCTAGTCCCAGACAATCACTAATCTAATTTTGTCTCTGTATATTTGCCTATTCTTGACCTTTCATATAAATGGAAATAGACAATATGTCAGTATGTGGTCTTCTGCGCCTGGTTTCTTTCATTTATCCTAATAGATGAACCTCAATAACATTAGGAACCCTCTTTTAGGACAAGACAGAAACAGCTTTTTTGATGGTAGTTTTTTTTTTTACTATCTGTCAAGCTTGTATATAGATAGGTAGATATAGATATAGTCATATATATGGTTACATATATATTTATCTGAGCCAGAAGTATTGCTATTCCCATATTTCAGACCAAGAAACTAAGGCTCAATGATTTAATTCAATTCCTAATGTTTCATAGCTATTAAGTACCAGCATCGGTATAAAAACCCAAGTCAGTTTGACTCCAGCTTCCATGCTTTTTTCCTTTCACATTACCTTATATGATTTCAAAGGATTATTTCTCTAAAAATGTCAGTTATCTAAGGATATTAAATTGGATGGTGGATATCCTTCAACTTTATGCCATGTGCCTTTCTCCACTGTCTTGCACCAAAAAAGAAACACAAGAGAATGGCCCTGTGCTTTCTAAATAGGCAAGGAAATTTAAAAAGCAGATAAAAAGTCAAAAGTAGTTAACAAAAGAAGCCTGTCTGGATTCTGAAATGTAATCCACTTCCCCCAATCAATTATTCCTTACATAAAAGAATACTAAAAGAGATTAGAAGTTCTTGTCTATTGTTTTTAATTATTTTGAAGTTTACACTGGTATGACATACAAAAAGACATAATAGGATAAGTCTAAAGAATCTCAAACTAATTTTCAGGAGCACAAGTCTGATCTCACACGGCTGGAGCATCCCTGTGATCTCTGAACAGCATTATTCTCACTCAGTCAATAGAGGTTATTGTGCTCTATTAAAAGAGCTTAGTGTTCATGGTAGTACACAGCTTCCTAAGTATTTAGAATTCATGCTATCACTTTAGATTAATTATGCATTTAAAAACATATGGTTCAAATCCCAAAGAAAATTTGATTGGAGAATTCTGCAATTAGGTTTAACCAATAGTTGCTTTCTTTATCCCTTCTTATGTCACTGAATCATTGGCCTTAATACAGTTTCAGATGCCTCAGAATCACTGTAAACTCTACTAGTCTTGGACAGAGATACTTGTTAAAACAAAACAACAACAAAACAGTTACCTTTCCTGGTCTTTACAAACTGACTCCATGCAGAGGAAGAAAGTCACTCATCAGCCTAGTATGAAGGCTTAGGTTCTTCTATGGGCTTTTATAGGTATTTGTACTGTGTGTGCACACTTTTCTAGGTATTTGTACTCTTTACGTGTGTGTGTGTGTGTGTGTGTGTTTTATAATTCCCTTATATACACAAGTATATTTAAATATAATACATTAAGAGTCCCATCCTTGTTTTCTCTTGGGGCTTTCGCTGTCTATTGTATTCTTTAATGAGGAATTTCTTGTCTCAGGAGTCTACATGTCTGTAACTATGTTGTAATTTTCATGAGCCATGCCTGCTGCTTCCTGTGCTTCCACTTGCCTGAGATGCAAGCTGCTTTTTTTTTTTTTTTTTGGCTGTCTCAATTCCAATGTAGGTTAAAGAGACCAATCCCTAAGGCAGTTTACAGAGTATAATGTTGCAAATTCAGTCCTCTCTGGTCTCTCTGGTTCATTGAAAGCAACTGGAGACTAAACCACCATTTCCTCCCAAGTGTGCTTCTGCACTATGCTGAGAATGGGGTAGGAAAGGGCAAATAAAACTGCCACAAAACTCTGTACCATTTCAAACTCGGCCTTTTCGTGATTGGGTGTTCACCTAGTTACTGTAGATCTTTGACTGACTTTCAGAATTCTTATACAGTTTAGTTAGTTTCTATCTGTTTTTTAAATCCTGTGGAGGAATGTTGTTGATCTCATTCTACCTTTTGACTCTTATGTACTGAAAAAAAATTTTTTTCCCACACCTAACACAGTTGATGCATTTCTCCATGTCACTGGCTATCTTTCATCTTATAATTTATTCATCTTCTATTTTTTATTATTACTCTTCTCACCATCTAAATGCTTCAAAAGCACAGAAAAGTTGCTTTCTTCACACAACATATAACTCAGTGCTGGACTCTCACTAGGCACTCAATTTCAGCTTGATGAATTGAGCACAATAGAAAAGCAAGCCTAAGTGTGTACACATTCCATCAACTAGCACCATGAGTACCGTCACCATTTTCCCAACTGTACAATCGCAGCATTGCTTTAGACTGTGTGTCAATAGTTGGGTATGTGCACAGAAAACCCCACAGTGATCCTGTTGAAATTCTGTAGCTGGTATATTGTTATGTTAGCAGACTGTTTTTGGAGATTGCAGCAGGCACTGTGCATCCGCTCAGAAGGAAAATGAGCACCACTTCTCTACAATGCCTGTAACCACATCCCTTCCCTCAGTGAAAAGTGGGTATTTATGCAGAGAGAGAAGGTAGCATTGCTCCTATTGTTGATTTGGCTTATCCAAGAGATTCTAGAAACAGCTCTGGCATTTCAAGAATAAGGGAAAACACAAAAGCACTAAATACAGGAGTCTTTCAATGTAGAGTTTAAAGTAAAAGATTGTTGGATGTAAATTAATTCCTGTTATCTGAGATATTAGGGAGAAAAGAAAGTGAAAGGGATAACATGCTTGGTTTTCATTACCACTCACAGGAGTCCTTCTGAAGAAAGACGTTAAATGTCTCCCCTGAGGTGTCTGTTGTCCTCCTAATTGAATTAGTCAAGTAGAAATGCACGTTATTTGGACACGGATACCCAAGGGGAATTGCTATAAAGTGGATATGTCCGATAACCCATTAGAAAATACTGTATTAAGTAGCCTCTATAATAAGACAATATCTTTAACTAAGAAGACTTACTGAAAGTCAGCATAAATTGTCTAAATCTCTTTCTGTATCTCTCTTCCCTCTAAAACAAAAACAACTGGACTGTTAATTGTCACTTATGCACTCTGGATCTGTTTTTCACAGAAAGTGAATTTCATCATTGAACTAATGTATTTTAAGAATCTCCTGTGTTTCATATCCACCTTGTTATGTATGCATCTATTTGTGTCAGGCACATACCCATCATAAATTATGTTGAATATTTTGTTTTCTAAGTACCAGGTTTTGGTATTCCCAGTATTTTTCCAATACTTAGCAACTCCTTTTTCATAGTTACCAAAGACACATGAAGAATTAGGCCAAGGTTAATTTTAAAATGTAAAATATTACAATTACATGGAAGTGAGAGACGGTATTTGTTCTAGTAAATATATGTATGTGTGTGTGTGTGTGTGTGTGTGTGTGTGTGTGTATAAATTCAAATACGATTTTATTCCCGCCGTCCACTCTTATTAAGTAGGTTGCCCTTTTGGACATGTACATACCCCCTCACACAGCAAGTGCTCAGAATTTATTTGCTGAATGAATCCATCATAATTTGGCTCCAAACTCTAAGAAATATGTAAAACTCAATTATTTATAAAATCCTCTCAGTTTTAATTTCCCCTAATATTATGTTAGCAACTTTTGAGGGGACAAGATTAGACTTACTTGGTGTGTGTGTGTGTGTGTGTGTGTGTGTGTGTGTGTGTGTGTGTGGATGTACACATATTTTGTGGATAAGATGCCATTTGAATGGGGTCAGAGGAATAACATTAGCAAATGCCTTCAGAATGCTCCATGCTCTCTCAGTAGTTCAGGTGGGGTGGTAACCTGTGGGCAACTAGGTTCGAGAGAGGAATTTTAGCAAGGCTGAGCAGAAGGGAGGAAAGGAGAAAGCTGAGTTCTGGTTCCTGAAGGAGCCTGGAGGCCCTGTCAGCTCTGAACAGAGAGGTCTGTGGATCATGGCAGAAGAGAGACAGCTGCAGACCCAGGGCACTGGAAGGCAAGGAACTGTGCGGGCAGCAGTTTTGGGAATGGGCCAGGCCCAGCTATCCAAGCAGAGGCCCCTGATAAGCTGAACAGGGCAGGGGGAACCAAGTAGAGAGCCTGGAGTCTCTCTTATCAGCTAATAAGTATAATTTCCTGGAACTAAAGGCAATTTCAGGAAGCATAACTATGGTGAAAAGGAGGGTTGTGGAAGCTGACACTGAGCAGAGGCGGCCAATGAGCCTCAGGCTAAGGGTGGAATAATGACTGTACTAAATGTCACCGAGCCCTCTGACTCTGACAAAGAGCTTAGCTCCACCCAGCTGGATTCTATGTACCATCTGCCTCTGCCACAAGATTATGAGCTTTCTCTGTAAAGCACTATCTGGTGCCCACAGGCTCCCGATAAACCCTACCCTGGGGATGCAAAATCCTTCTAGTTTTAAAGTACTGCCGAACTCTTCAATTTGAAGAGTTCGGCAGTACTTTAAAACTCCAGAGGTTCTTCCCAACCCGGGGATCGAACCCAGGTCTCCTGCATTGTAGGCAGATGCTTTACCATCTGAGCCACCAGGGAAGCCCTGTCTTTGTCATGACCACTAGTAAATAATGGCCATTCCTTTTTATTGAATACATGCTATATGCTTTATACATACCATCTCATATTATCCTTTTAATACTTTCTGGTGAGACAAGAAGATTGAAGGCTTAAGCGATTCAGCCACTTAAGTTCCCCAGGCCTTGAAAAGTGAACCCCAAAAGCTAGAAGTTTCATCCAGCTTGATCTGGCTCCAAGGCTTGAAGATTTCTACCAATCTACTTGGATCTTATTGGAAGATATCTTTTTACTGAAAATATTAATAAGTTAACTCTAAAAACATTGAAAGACAAATTTTTAGAAGGTATCTCAGAAACCCATGGGCCTTGTTTTATGCTGTGCCTTGTTACGCCACAGAATTTAAGGCCAACATCTTAGAAGCAGGCTGTAAAGAAGTCAGAGGGAGGCTGGCTCAGAGCAGAATGCACACACGTCTCTAGGGACTTCTGCTTCAACATCCTGAAAAGGCAGAACCAGGGCCCAGTTTTATACAACTGACTAAATGGAATGGGATGAAAGCAATTACCTTGCCATTCATTGCATTTTTTAGTATGCACAGTCAAAGATACCAGGAGAGAACTCCTGTTTTGTTGAACCATAACCAAGAAAGTAAGTATGAGAGAATAGTAATAGTGATGATACACATTCTTTTCACTTTCTAATCTGAACTACCATATCCAGTAAGTAAACACTTTGAACTAATATGTTTGCAACATACAAGAGCATACGCCCCCATGCCAGAGCTAGCCATGCTTCTTGTCCATTCAGGAAGCCAAGGCCAGGTGCCCAGAGAAGGCAGCGAGATTCCTGAGCGTTCAAGGACCACGATCTCCGCACTCGTAACCAGCTCACTACTTGCTGTGCACATTCACTCCTATTCTAACTATGGCCTAGAAATGACCATACCATGAAGCTTCTTTCTTAATCAGTTTAGTCATCCAGGTTCTTCATAGCATATCCTACATTCCCCCCAAGAGAGACAGTATCTGCCTCTTGAAATGCTACCCATCTTGGAAGGCCTATTTTAAATGCTTTTGAATCTGACATTTTGGATCCTTCTTTGACCTACTCTGTGGGCCTGGGTTTCTTAAAAGCATAGAACACAGGCTTTTTGTGTCTGATAAGTGTTGTATTTCTGGTATCTCAGTACCTGGTACACACAGATGCTCAATTAACGTGCACAACACAAAAAGAAGGGGAAAACAAAAGGGAAAAAAAGAAAAAAAAACACCTAGAAATGAAGACAGGAACAAAGGAGGGCAGGAGGGCAGGAATAAAGCAAGGGGACATGTCTCCTTCTACTTCAGAACTGATTTTGAAAAGCAAAATGAAAAAGAACTCAACAGAACAAATGAATGACCAGCTGCCTTACAAACTTACCAAAGAATCGATGTAATGAGTCATAGATGATAATATAAGGGTATTATCTCTTAGCTACCTACCTACCTGCCTATCTATTTCTCCATCCACCATCTATCTATTCATCTCTCCCTCTCCCTTCCCCATGCCCTTGCAGTTCTACCAGAAAAATAGTGATCAGAATAGCTACTTCTTCCAGGCTTGCTAAAGATTCAATTAGATGCAATAAATCTAAAGCTCCATCCGATATTCTGCAAAGCATTTCCCAGTAGCTGCGGTGCCTGAAGTCATTCTATTCTTGGCTATAATTCAGCACCCTTCTCACATAATTCTCTGCCTGGGAGATATCTGTCAGGGCTTTTTGTATCACTTGTCTCCTGTTGGACAATGCCAACATATCCATAGAAATTCCCTTCCCAATGTGGAGATTAAAAAAGGAGGGAGAGGATGATAACTGTTTTTCAAAGTGAAGCAAGTCTAGGTCGCACTGAAGGTTTCTAAAAGGTAACCTCAATAATTCAGTCCCTCGGCCATCCTCTCTCTGAAAGTCGGACATGTACATTCACGAGAACTATTTTATATCACAGCTTAGTTATTAAACCTGCTGTCACAGCCATCAGCCCTTCCTTCATAAGAGCTAGGCACTGTCACACCTCTCCAGTGCAGGCTGCTGGAGGGAGGCAGGCTTTAGAATCACATAGCTTAGGCTTGAGTCTCGGTTCTGATACTAGCCACAAATTCTGGTGCAAGGCCACAGGACCATTATTTAGTTCAGTTTTCTTATCTATACAAAGGGGACTCTAATACTTCATAGGTCATTCTGAGGATTAAATGTGATTGCCTTAGTTATACATTAAAACCAGGAGCAGCATACACTAGCTACTGGGAAAACGTTCACCATTTTCCTTAGGAGTTACGTGGGCACAGTGTTGCTAGTCACTCAGTCTTATCCAACTCTTTGTGGCCCCACAGACTGTAGCTGGCCAGACGCCAGCTGTCCATGGAATTCTCCAGGCAAGAATACTGGAGTGGGTTTCCATGCCCTCCTCCAGAGGATCTACCCCACCCAGAGATTGAATCTGAGTCTCCTGCATTGGCAGCTGGATTCTTTATCCTCTGAGCCACTAGGGAAGCTCCATGTGGTCACAGAACAATTATTAAAGGGACCTACTGTATAACACATAGAACTCTGCTCAGTGTTATGTGGCAGCCTGGATGGGAGGGAAGTTTTCTGGGGGGGAGAACAGATACATATATAAGTATGGTTGAATCCCTTTGCTTTTAACCTGAAACTATCACAACATTGTTAAGTGGCTATACCCCCATACGAAATTAAAATGTTCATTTTTTTTTATTTTAAAAAATGTATGACATTCAAGACACACATATATTCACAGAAAGATCATATTATTGATGCCTGTTTGCTTGAAATCTAGTTAAATTTAACTTCAATTATCCTTCTCTGCCAAGGAGGGAAAAAAAAAGAAATCAAACATACTCACAATTAAGGAGAAATTCTTCCCTCAACATACACTGAGCCCATCATGGTGGAAGGGCCAGGGCTCTCTAGTGGCAAAACACACCAACTTATGAGTCACGTGGGTCACTAAAGTGTGCTCTGCCGCCCTGACCTCCTGTTTCCTTTAGATCAGAGAGTCCGGGACCTGGGGGCCTCTGCTGTAGGTGCACGGGCTTCCCCCTCTGAAGGCAAGCCACCTTCCTGGGACGATTCCTGGGTACACCTCTTCCTTAGGCCCCACAATCTTTCCTCTACTTCCCAGGATTGCAAATTGCCTTTGGATCAAGGGAAAGCGTCTCCTATTTCTACTTGGTTCCCTCAGAGGAACTCTGCCTCACAAATCTTCATCACAAATTTGGCAGCTTGGAGAAGATAAAATTAGGAACAAAAGCATCCTCTAGGTCAGGAAGCCCAGAGCCTGTGACCTTCTCAAGTGAGGAAAAGAGGACATGCATAAACATGAATCATCTCAGAGTTTCTCCTGCTATAATAGTAATTGCAAATATTTGAATAGCTAACAGTTAGCGAGCATCATGATAAGCTCAGAAAAATATCAGCAGTTCTACAATTAGTGACTAAACTTAAAAGCAAAATCAAGCACCTTTATGCTTAAAGGGCTCCTTCACACACCATCTCACTTGGTCCTGTCCTCTGGGAAGCAAGCACACATGGGACAATGGTCCCTGTCCGTGATAAGTTTTGAAGGCTCTGCGTAGTCAATCTGTGGGCTTGCCAGCTTGCATGTCCCTGGAGTTCTTGAAAGACACATCTCTATCTGGGCTTCCTCTGTGGTCAAATGGTCCAAGTCACGGTGTAAGAATCCACACCCCAGCATCACACTCCTTTCCCCTCCCTGTCCCACCCCCTCATTGCATGGGTTGCTCTGTTAAATGGCTCTAAGTTCTGCGCCTAAACTGATACACCAACATTGTGCTAAAGTCTCAACTCCTTCCAGGAGGCCACACCGTGGTCCTCCCTGGGTCTCTTGAGGAGCTTTTCTTCAAGACCCTGACAACTCTTTCCACAAGGAAACTCCTGTCTGCCACCTTGAGACTCTGCCTGTTCCTTAATGCCATCTCTTGGTTTCCAGGTCTGGGATCCACTGACCCCAGGTGCCTGCTGGATTACCATTCATCATCCAACTTCTTCCAGCTTCCTAGCCTCCACTGCCTACCTGTTTCCTTTCAGTTTATTTCTAGGGCCTGGCTTGCCTTGTCCGGTAATTCTCTATCTCATGTAGCCCTTTGTCTAGCTGGTCACAATCAAAGGAGTCCACTTCCATTAGAAGGTAGATGTTGGCACTGACTTCTTCCCAACAGAAGGGTCAAAGGGTCAAAGAAAGGAACCTGGGCATAGCTTCATGGACCCTCTTCCCCCACACCCAAGTGCTTCTCATTATGTATACCTTCTTCGGGGAAGACGAGCTGGGGGGCTCTCTCTCTTAGTCCATGATCTAAGGAGTGGTATTTGAGCTGAAAAGAATGTTATTCCAAAGGTAGTCAGAGTTGTTGTACCAAACGAGAGACAGAGGTTGGAGAAGAGGAGGATGAGGCAGAGGATAAAGGGCTTGGATCATGCATCAAACAGAGATGCCAGAGGCAGGTGCCTAGCAGTGAAGGCAGGAACAAGGCAGGTCAAGGGAATGGAATAGTGGGCAGGGCGAATGAAGTCAGGCGGGTGGGGACCTCAGTCTAAGTGGGGATATATGGGCCTGGACGACCATGCTGAGTGGATGAGGTCTGTCTTGGTGGACAGGATCAGCCCTTACAGAAGCCCCTCAGGCTCTATGGATTCAGAAGCAGGTCATGTTCCTGAATTCTTACTGCACGCATGGCTCTACGTCACACGCTCTATATCAACTAATCTATACAACTTCTCTTAGAGGAGGAGATGAGTGTGCACATGTAAAGGTATCGATAAGGGCTCGGCAAAATTAATATGAAGGCCCTGTCCTCATGACTAATGAATGGAACACAGAGGTTACATTTAACACAGGGTTCAAGTGATTTCAGTGCTGCCTGCCTCCATTCCAGACTGGGCTTCCCTTGTGGCTCAGCTGGTAAACAATCCACCGGCAATATGGGAGACCTGGGTTTGATCTCTGGATTGGGAAGGAAAAGGCTTTCCACTCCAGTATTCTGGCCTGGAGAATTGCACGGACTGTATGGTCCACGTGGTTGCAAAGAGTCAGATGTGACTGAGCGACTTTTACTCACTCCGGAATGGTCCTCTAGCCTCTCTCCCAGGTTCTGGGCTTGAGTCTCGGGCTGGTCCTTGATCCTATTTTCTTCCATAGCACTGTTTAACATCTGCTGCCGAAACAGCTGAGCTGGGACTGCTGACTGCTTTTCAGCTCCGGGCACCCAAGCACGACTGCCCTTCAGCTCTTGTCAGTGGGACAGAAACACTGGACTGACAGTTGCTAAGTTTTTGAAGTTAAACTATTAGCCAGGGAAAATAAAGGAATCCTGTACTATTCTACTACAGGGAGCTAGTCCTTGGGGAAGCATGTCCTCTCTTCTCCCAAGAAATTGGCCCAGTTGGGACTCCCAGTTTGGTCAATGTTTTGAGTCACAATGGGACTGACTTGAGATATCCCAGAGGGAAATTGTTAACTTGACACCTAATTAGTCAACCAGCAATCTCCCATGAATGTGATCCTTCTCTGCTTCTGCTGGAGCCTAATTAAGACCCTAGTGTGGCTGTGACTTTGTGCCAGGGCTGTTATTCAGTTAATGGCCCATTATTGTTAGCCTTGAGGCCACTCCTGTGTGCCACTGCAGAGACACTCATCAGTAAGAAGGAACAGTTTAAAAGGGTTCCCAGGAGAATAAACCACAGACCACAGTGCAGGACACTCCCCACCACTGTCCCCAGCGCCACCCCCCCCCCCACCCGACCTAGGCAGTCCTATGGGGCTGACAGCAGTAGTCAGAAACCTACATGCATGCCCCTCCTCCAGCACCAGGATTGGTGGCATGTAAGGCCAGCACTTAACCCTCTGTAAGTTGAGGATAATAATTTTGCCTCTTAAGTGGCTGCTGATGTGAGGGCCATAAACTCTGTAGTGTCCAGAGCACTGTACAAAAGTGAGTCTTATTAGTATCATTACTCTATTCTGAGCCCTATTTTCTGACAATTAATTGATGGATTTAGTTCACGTTTCACGTTTGCCTGATTTCCTCTCTCATTGTGCACTGAATCTAATCTCATTTACCAAGATTTTCCATTTTACCCTAGAGAGGGGAAGCCTTTGAAACTCGCATTAGTGCCTGAGAGGCTGCTGAGAGGGTGGGCTTCCTGATCCTTGCTGTGATCTTAGCCTGGCCCTAGGGCTCACACTGACCACTCTGTGGCCCTTTGACTTATAGGCTCTCCCACAGTGGCAGGGAAGGCTGGCCCTTTTAGTTCCCCGTGACATAAATATCCTGGAGATCATGTGTGTGTGGATTCTTTCTCCTTTAATTGGTAGTTTGGGTTCTGTTGCACAATCAGCCTTCCCTCCATCTAGTCAATCAGCTCCTGCAAATGCACTGGGTACTTCTCAGGCTCCATAATTATGACTTAGTGTCAAAAATGGAAAAGTGAAAAGCAGCAACTCTAACCGTATAACTTGGAGGTGAATGTCAGCTCTAAGAAAAATGTTCCTGAAACTGATCCCTCATATATATTTGCTGCTGTTTAGATCTTATTTTTGAAGGACATCGAAATCTATGTGTCTAAAATCTGATGATTTAAAAGCTACCAGACTCTTGATGGTAATAACACCCTTTAAGTCTCAATTTTCTAATCTATAAAATGGTTCTGATACCCCTTTCCTCAGCTCATTCACAAAACTCAGGGGAGTGAGAATAAAGATGGACAGTAAAGTCATATAATTATTTTAAATATTAAAGTCTATATCACATTACAGATACCAGATAGTATTATTTATTGATAAAATATTTTTTTATCAAGACAGGGAATTAATTTGTAATAAGTTACCCAGCAATGGCTCCTCATAATGTCACCCTTCAGGGCAACCCTTTACAAGATTCACCCAGTGATATGATGATATCTTATTTATTTATTTTTACTATCTAAATTGGTTTGCCAAATAAATCTGCCCTGCGGGGCTGCTGCTGAACTAACTGTGCAGAGGCACAGGCTCTGATTCAGGCAGATGAGGAGTTTTGTCTCCTGGCTTTGCCATGAGGTAATTTTATGATGCGGAGAAGGCAATGGCACCCCACTCCAGTACTCTTGCCTGGCAGATCCCATGGACGGAGGAGCCTGGTAGGCTGCAGTCCATGGAGTCGCTAAGAGTTGGACATTACTGAGCGACTTCTCTTTCACTTTTCACTTTCATGCATTGGAGAAGGAAATGGCAACCCACTCCAGTGTTCCTGCCTGGAGAATTCCAGGGACGGGGAGCCTGGTGGGCTGCCATCTATGGGGTCGCAACGAGTTTGAGGCGACTGAAGCGACTTAGCAGCAACTGTATGATGTCCAGCTATTCAGCCTCGGAATGGTTTATAAAACACACAGTAGGCCCTCCTTTTATGTAGTTCTTTGTCTTTCTAAATCCTCACAGTGCTGCTTAATTAACAATACTACCGGACATGACCAAGGAAAGGCCCCCACACAGGCCTTTGTCTCTAAATCCTGGGTTTCCACTACTACTCAGTAGCTATTTCAAAAGAGAATCGGGAATGTGAGTTTCCCCTTCTAGCAGTGTCCTTTAGCATTTATGTAAAGAGGGAGAACAGTCTGGATGCTGTTCTTGACAAATACTTCAGCTACAATTAAATGTTGCTCCTGTACTTAGGACAAAGGACAGCGATCAAAGAAGACTAATTATAATGAATTATGGTCCCATCCTTCTCCAAGTCTGTGCTTGGTATTTCAGCTGCCATGTGAATAGATGACAAGGCTGAGGAAATAACTGCCTGCCATCTGTCTGAAATTTCAAAGCAGGAGCAAAAACTGCTCAGAGGGCAAGCCAGTTAAAGATTAATTAAAATCCTAAAAGTAGTGCCCAGTAGTCATTTTCTGAGAGCATTCAATGTAGGAGGCCAAGTATGGCTGGGAAGCTGAAAATCCAGTAGTGACTTCGTAGGTGGACAGACAATGGAGAGATGAAAGCATGCAGTGGTCCTACCTTCAAGATGCAGCCCAACCTCGTCCTGATTTTTTTTTCCCCCATTTTGGCCATTTAGGCAACTTCCCTGAGTGATAATTTCCATATCAAACAATAAGGAAATCAAAAACAAAGACAGTGACCAGCCTACCTATCTTGCAAGATCAACTTCAAACTTGTATAATAATATTTCCCACTCAATATCTTAAAATAAAATTCATCATCTTTCTCCCCAAAGCTGCCCTTCCTAAAGCATCTGTATCAGTTGGTCTCCCAATTATCCCCAACTTGGGGATCAGTACAGCCCAACTCTTTTACTCACCACCGCCCCTCCACCCATGAGATGAAATATCCATTCGGTATTTCCAGTCCATCTCCTCTTCTCAGCTCCCACCTCCATGACTCAGCATCTCTGGCATCATCTCCTCTTTGGTCTCCCAGCTTCCAGCCTCACTCCATCACTCATGCTTGCTGCTAGGGTACTCCCCATAAACTATAAGTCCCAACAGGACATTCCCCTGTCTGAGATCCTTTAGTGGAACTGCAACATCTATTAAGGCAAATTTATAATTTCTTGTAAGCAGCAGAAACATTTTTTGTTTTAATTTTGGAGCCTCAGTATAGAAAACTAACACAGGTAGAACTGCAAAGGTAAAAGAAGGAAAATGTACTCTCTAAAGTGTTATCTGCTCATCCCTCAGGACTGTCGCTGAATTACCACTATGAACTCAAGAACATATTTCAGCTTAGATGATGTAAAGTCTCATGTTGGTTTCCCCTTCATCTCCAACTCAGCCGCTAAGGATATTTTAATGCTAACATATGATACAATTGAAATCAGAAATCTCTTACATTTGAATAGAGCTTCACAGTTTATTAAGCACTTTCATATAACACTAGTCAAGTATCAGCAATGCACCAAGCACTATGCCTGGCATTGCCAAAACAGAGTAAAAAGTTCTCCCTGCTCCGTCTCATGCAACTACTGGTTTATAGAGTATACAGATAAGTACTAGTCTGAATCATGTGAAATTATGAAATGGTCAGATTATCAGCAATTTCATATAGTTCAGTCTGTGGGATCTACATTCCACAGGGTTCAATCCACAATCAGTGTTAGTGGGTATGACAAGTAACATGATGAAAATATGGGACCTAAGGGAGCACAGAGGAGGGAGGAAATTCTAGCCAGAGACTGGGAAAATGTTTCAGTAGAGGTGGTGGAGAATGGTGTAAGCCATCAATTCAAGTGCACACACAAAAGCATAACTTAGCAACATGCAATGTGAGAAAGAGCAGAGATGCACAGTAGGCAATCTGTATGACAAATGAAGAGAGGAACATCTCTTATCCAGCACAGATGAGGATTGCTTAAGGGATGCGTATATGGGAAGACAGTGGACCCTTCCTGGGAAGGAGCACCGGTGCTCCACACCTGCGCTTCCCACGGCACAACTCTACCAGGGTGACAGAGACTGCAGAGGCCACCATGACCACCGCAGAGCAGGCTTGTTGCTCCTATGAAACTTCCTGCCCAGCCAGAGACCCTGCCTGCTCCCCAACAGATCCCCCACCGTGCCGTGATCCTGCAACATACAGATCCAGGAAACACACCCTGTTTCTTAAGTTTGCATCATCTTAGGTTCAGTCTTCCCCTGCACAGCAGAGAAAACAGAATCAATAGGCAGGACCATTGAGGCAAAGGGGAGAAAAGAAGTAATAGCCCCTGAGTAATCAGCAGATAATCCTGTACATGGTCACTACAGGCTATGTGTGAGACTGCATAGAATGCATGTATTTCACAAACACGACGTGTAAGTCATTCTTACAATGTTTAAGGTGGGTATTATTTTCCTTACTTTACAGAAACAAACCACAGAGAAACTGCTTTGCCTAATGTCACTCAGAGCAAAGATGGAGTCAGTCCTAATCTTGAAAGCTGGCACCCTTGACCACTTTGTGTATAGGCTTCCATAATCCAATGCACCAAGTTCAGTCTATAATTCACACTTTATAGTTAATATTTCCATTGTTCCTATTTTACAGATGAGAACACTAACAAGAGAGACAAAAAAAGACAGTTATGGGAGAGGGCTTACACAAGTTAGAATGTGGGGACATCAAAAAGGGTGAAAGATGTCCTCTACCCCTGTTGGGGAGAAACAAGGGTGAGATTCCATTAAGAAAAAGGAAATAATGACCTTGCCATTTGTCAACTCCTCTCACTCTTTCTAAAATTATCCCTTGTCTTTTCCGTCAGTATCACACTCCAGAAAACCATAGGAGCAAGCCAATGAAAACAAAGCTGTTCCCCCTTGGATCCTGTTGGGACCAAGAGGAACTTTTATGGATGTATGCTGCGGTCCAGGCCCCAAGCAAAATGACATTCCCAGAAGATCAGGACTGGCAGGAGCTGGAGTAGATGCCTTTGCTATTTTGAGGGAGGTGTTACTCCCTTTGCCTAGGATCAAGGAGGTGCTGTTGCAGGGTGCTTATGGGGAGGTAGGTCCTAAATGTCAATGGTGCTGCAGAGATCTTGAGAAAGAATTCAACACAAACAGAGGGGAAGTTGCATTGAAGGTGAGAGAGAAGGGAGATTTCTAGACCATAAACTTCTGGATGAGGACAGGGCCTGGGTCAGCTTTACTCACTATTGTAATCCCATTGAAATGATGCTTGATGCACTCCAGGTGTTTAACAGATGTCTGCAGTAAATGCATGCCTGCCCTTGTACTTGTTACAACTGAATCCTGTTCGTCTGGTGATTCTGACAACAACCACTATAATAATTATAGCAGTAGCAGCAACACCAAGTAGAGACCAGTGCAACCCTGCAGGGAGCCTTCAGTCTGATGTGGCAGGATCCACAGCCCACAGAGATGCAGGTAAAGGCTCACATTCATGCCAGAGCAACTGAACAGAGAAATAAATGGCAGATGTGGCTCAGGATGGTACACAGGTGACATGATCATGGCAGGAGAAAAGCAAGAGATGGTGATTCTTCAGTGGCCTCAGCAACCTCAGAGTTTAGTATAGGAGAATGGACCAGGGGCCATTTCAGTAGCAGTCCTAGACATGGATATAGGCAATGGTGCTTTGGCTACCATGAGACAGACTGTTTCAATCTATGAGATACTTAGGGTAAACGGAGAGATTCAACTCAGGAGGCTAAGGGCATTCCATTTTCTCATGTTGGAGATATGGTGCTGAAAATGCTGAGTGTTCATATTTTTAGGGAGAAGACAATGGCAACCCACTCCAGTGTTCTTGCCTAGAGAATCCCAGGGATGGGGAAGTCTGGTGGGCTGCCGCCTATGGGGTCACACAGAGTCGGACATGACTGAAGTGACTTAGCAGCAGCAGCAGCATATTGGTAAGTTCTCATTTTTACCTCAATTAAGAAAATACCTCCAAAAAATGGATATTGTGTTTTGGGTTATTCTTTCCCACAATAAGCAGCCATTTAATTTCAAACAATATCATCTGGGAATTTTTGCTTGAATCTTTTCTAACTAGAATAAAAGAAAGTTCAATTTTTAGTATGAAAAAACAAAATTATAAAAAATTTAAAAATTAGTACATGAAAATAAAAACACACCATTAGAAATGCTTTGGTAAGCCTGATTGCCTGGGGCTCCTCCTGGCTGGGTACTTGGTCTTTCTCGGGTCTGGCCACCCCTAAGTGCTGATGATGTCTTCCTCTGGAGCAGAGGTTCCCACCAGCGTCTACGTCTTTGTAGACACCCTACTCTTCCCCTTCCCTCTAGCCAGCTGCTTCAGAAGTCTGTGCTGTGGAATGTATCATTTCTTCTCCCTAGAATACCTTGGACCATCATGGTACCTAGAATTTATTTATTTTTCAAAAATTGAGAAAGTATTAGGATCTCTTTGAAATCACTCCCAAGTGAAGTAATCACTCCTTATACAAAGCTTCTGTGCATTTATTAAAACAAATCACAACAGATCATAATTACCTCTTCACCTGTCTGATTCCTCATTCCACTCCTTTAATAAGTCTCTGATTCCTCTATTAGGCATATTTCTTACTGCTATGTCTCCAGGCTATTTTCTTAGTTGGCAGCAAAGTGTGGTGTGAAGAGCTGTCATAATTCAGTTTTCAAGGGTACAAATGGAATCTTGAGTAAGTTACTAAATTACTTAAAGTGTCTAGGTCTTGATTCTCTTGTGTATAAATGAAGATAATATTATCTACCCCACAGGAATATTGTGAAAATTAGATGAAGAGTATGTTGCAAATGTTTTCCCCAGTTTTGTGTTTGCCTTTCAAGTTTTAGTATGCCTCTTGACATACAGATTTCTTTTAATGTTGAAATACCCAAATATACAATCTGTCTTTATAGTTTCTTTTATTGCTTTTTTTTTTAGAACACCATTTTCCTTCCCTGAGGTCAAAAAAATACTTACCTGTGTCTTCTTCTTCCTCCATAGTTTCATGTTATTCATTTAAATGCTTACTCCATCCGAAATTGTTTAGCCAAGTTTGCTAAATGGTGTGAGATGAAAAAAAAGAGCTAATTTTTTTTTTTCCATCTGAATGGCCATGCGACATATACCAAATGATTGATCCTGTCTTCATTGATTGGAAAAACCATCTTAATAAGACATTCTATTGTACACTCGAGGCTTTATATTCTATCTCCTTGATCTGTTTTTAAAATTATCCTAGTATGATTTTATCTTTCTGAATATTTGTATAGCAGGTACTATCCTCCATTCTTTGTCTCCAAAATGGTCTTGTCTGTTCTGTTTTCTTGCTTCTCACAAGCAATTTTACAAAAGGAGATAGCTCATTATTCAAATTTCATAATCAGAAAAACAAAACTATTACAAGCACATGAAAACAGATATTACAGATGAAAGATGTAGCACATAACTTTTTTCTTTTTATTAAACTTCTTATATTGTATTGAAGTGTGGACAACCGTATTGAAGTGTGCACTACAATGTTGTGATGGTTTCATGTGGACAGCAAAGGGACTCAGCCATATATACATGTATCCATTCTTCCCAATGGAGAAGGCGATGGCACCCCACTCCAGTACTCTTGCCTGGAGAATCCCATGGATGGAGGAGCCTGATAGGTTACAGTCCATGGGGTCGCAAAGAGTCGGACACGACTGAGCAAATTCACTTTCACTTTTCACTTTCATGCACTGGAGAAGGAGATGGCAACTCACTCCAATGTTCTTGCCTGGAGAATCCCAGGGATGGGGGAGCCTGGTGGGCTGCCGTCTATGGGGTCGCACAGAGTCAGACACGACTGAAGAGACTTAGCAGCAGCAGCAGCAGCATTCTCCCCAGTGCTCTCTTCCCACCCAGGGTGCTATAAAATATTGAGCAGAGCTCCATGTGCTATATAGTAGATCCACTGTTGCTTATCCACTTCAAATATAGAAGTATGTACCTGTCCATCTGTATATCTATAAAATGAGATTTCCTTGATCTGTCTCCATTAAGAGCTGGCATCAGTGAAGAGAGGGTCCCAGAAGAGGCATCATCTCAGAGAATGTGGAGCTGTCAAGACTCCATTAACACTGTGGATATACCCCTGCCTAATAACACCTGGATCACAGGAACAGAAACCTACTATCACCTAGCAGCTGACTCAGGCATAAACATGAAGATAACAGTAATCACTATGATCTACTGAGCAGCTACTATGGGCCAGGCATAGCATCAAGCCCCCAAAAGTGATAAAATGTAGTGATTATGGGAATGAGCTTTGGATTCAGATAGTCCTGGGTTCCAGTCCCAATTTTATTCCTAATCAGCTGTCTGACTTTAGGGGTCTATAGCCTTTCTGTGCCCCACTCCAGTACTCTTGCCTGGAAAATCCCATGGGCAGAGGAGCCTGGTGGGCTGCAGTCCATGGGGTCACAAAGAGTTCGACACAACTGAGCGACTTCACTTTCACTTTTCACTTTAATGTATTGGAGAAGGAAATGGCAACCCACTCCAGTGTTCTTGCTTGGAGAATCCAAGGGACGGGGGAGCCTGGTGGGCTGCCATCTATGGGGTCACACAGAGTCGGACACGACTGAAGCAGCTTAGCAGCAGTAGCAGCAGCAGCATTTATGTGATGAGTATGCCTATGACAATAGCTAGAACACAGAGAAATCCCCACAGTGACCCTCCCCTGCAGCTCATATCTTAGAATTATCAAATTCAATTCCCACCAAAAGCAGTTGAGCTTTAAACCTTCTCTTTGTTAAATAAATAAGAAAACAGAGGACCAGACAGTGAGATTCCTGCAAGTGGTTAATGCAGAGCCAAGTCCAAATTAGGTTCTCTGACCTCAAAGGCTCCTGCTGTTTGACCTACATGCATTCTCACAGTACAGAAGCCAGGTACCATTTATATGTAACATATTGGCTTCACTTCACATGGAGCTATAGTTATTTGAAGGCAATATTGTATGATGCTTAATTTAGGATTTTTTTTTTGTTCATAATTTTTACCATTGAATGAATGCAATGATTATAGAAGACTATTCTAGAAAGGAATGAAAACTGATTTGGAGATCTGGTGACCAACTCTATGGATTTGCCGACACTCTTGTTTCTTGCTGTAATAGTTGACTCTGTGAGCTATGTTAGCATATTCTGCACACACATGAAAGAAGATCTCAAGAAAAAAGAAAACTCTGAAAATAAAGACAGCGTGCTTATCATAGTGTGCTTCAACAGTAAGTGAACCGTGAACTTCCAGATGTTCAAACTGGATTTAGAAAGGCAGAGGAGCCAGAGATCAAATTGCCAACATTTGTTGGATCATCAAAAAAGCAAGAGAGCTCTAGAGAAACATCTACTTCTGCTTTACTGACTATGCCAAAGCCTTTGACTGTGTGGATCACAACAAACGTGGAAAATTCTGAAAGAGATGGGAATACCAAACCACTGTACCTGCCTGAGAAATATGTATGTAGGTCAAGAAGCAACAGTTAGAACTGGACACGGAACGACAGACTGGTTCCAAGTTGGGAAAGGAATATGTCAAGGCTGTATATCGTCACCCTGCTTATTTAACTTATGCAGAGTACATCATGAGAAATGCTGGACTGGATGAAGCACAAGCTGGAATCAAGATTGGCAGGAGAAATATCAATAACCTCAGATATGCGGATGACACCACACTTATGACAGAAAGTGAAGAATTAAAGAGCCTCTTGATGAAAGTGAAAGAAGAGAGTGAAAAAGTTGACGTAAAAATCAACATTCAGAAAACTAAGATCACAGCATCTGGTCCCACCATTTCATGGCAAATAGATGGGGAAACAGTGGAAACTGTAGCTGACTTTATTTTCTTGGGCTCCAAAACCACTGCAGATGGTGACTGCAGCCATGAAATTAAAAGATGCTTGCTCCTTGGAAGAAAATCAATGACCAACCTAGACAGCATATTAAAAAGCAGAGACATTACTTTGCCAACAAAGATCCATCTAGTTAAAGCTATGGTTTTTCCAGTAGTCATGTATGGATGTGAGAGTTGGACTATAAAGAAAACTGAGTGCCAAAGAATTGATGCTTTTGAACTGTTGTGTCGGAGAAGACTCTTGAGAGTCCCTTGGACTGCAAGGAGATCCAACCAGTCAATCCTAAAGGAAATCAGTCCTGAATATTCACTGGAGGACTGATGCTGAAGCTGAAACTCCAATACTCTGGCCAACTGATGTAAAGAACTGACTCACTTGAAAATACTCTGATGCTGGGAAAGATTGAGGGTGGGAGGAGTAGGGGACAACAGATGATGAGATATTTGCATGGCATTACTGACTCAATGGACGTGAGTTTGAGTAATCTCCGGGAGTTCGTGATGTACAGGGAGGTCTGCTGTGCTGCAGTCCATAGGGTCAAAAAGAGTCGGACCTGACTGAGCGACTGAACTGAACTGAGCTGTACTGATCATATAGCCTAGCTCTTCAGCACTTTTAAATCTATTTTACACTAATAGCATTAAAAATAATAATTATGATAACATAAAATACTATAAACCTGAGTACCACTTTATACTTCACATGTTATATTTATTTATATAATCCCATCCAATGATAATAATCTGTGAGGTAATTACATATTCTTCAGTTTAAAAATTGAGGCTCTGAAAAGCTCTCAAATATCACACAGTAGAGGTGGTGTCTGAAAAGATTCATACTCCTCTTTTACAGAATAGAATTATGCTTGAATAAACCTAAGCCAGGAACTACATTAGTGTGAAACTCTCTGGCCAAAGACTGTGGACAGAAGGGACGGACATCTCTCCAAACCTGGCCTACAGGATCCTCCATGTTTTCTCTGCCTCATTTGCCAAGTGATGTTGAAAATAGGGAGATTTGAACGAATTATGATGGACATGGCAAAGCCAAAGATAAAAGAAATCTGATTCTTTAATAAAGACACTACCACATGTGCTTGTTATGAGGGGTTTAGAACTTCAACAGTGAGGGAAAAAAATCCACACACACAACTGGTGGCCATGAAAATGGTCTGATCCTGTTTTATGAAAAATGTGCTCTTGGTCCCCAATGGATAGATCAAAGAGTTGTTTGCATTTCCTGATCCAAAGTGTAAAAAAAGAGTGTTCTCACACATATATTATACCATGGTGAAAACAAATTGGAATCTAAACCTATAAAGCAAAATACAAGTTACAGATAACAGGAACCATAAGGGATAAATTAAACTGAGGAAAATTAAATAAACTGTGTTCTAAACACCACAAGTCAAAGCCTATATATATGTTCACTCAGAAGCACACTGAGCTCTGCAAATGAATACGTGGTATTCATGGCACAAACCCAGCTGATTCAGCAGATGCAGCAAATTTATAATCTGTCATGTTCTGGATGGACAGCCTCACTTTATAGCAGTAAACAGAATTATGCCTAACAGCCCAAGGCTAATGCCACAAACAATGAAACACACTATTACAAGTTTATAGAACAAGGCTTTGAATTCTAATAATTACTTCCATCATGGCTGGCTGGGCCATAAATAGGATTACAAAATATCAGCAAGGCTAACAACTCTGATCTTGCAAAACATCTTAGGTCTGGGGATACTCACAGGTGTGGTGGAGAAAACACCAGAAAAGGCTGTGCTGGATACTGAATAGAGAAGGTGGGCCCTACTTGCCCACTGTAATATTTCATGGGGCTAAAGAGTTTTGTTCTCAATTGTCAAACACAAAGAGCTCTCTTTAAATTAGTTATTTTTTTTTTTCAATCCTGGATGGAATTCTTCAAAGACAATCATACACACAGGTCTGAGCTGTCATCACCTTGCAAGGCAATGTATAATTTAGGTGATCTTTGCCTCTTGGGGCAAACTTTCAACATGTTTGATGCGTATATTATGAAAGCACAGAACTACAGCCCAGAACCCAAGTGAGAAATCATGCATGCAGTATCTTGAAATAAAATAGACAACTGAGGCACACAGAGGAAAGCTGATATCCATCACCTGTTAAGATTACTCAGTCACTGTTATTGATTTTTTTACATTCACTGCCATTCCTCTGAGGAGTTAAACTACTTTTTGAGACAAACACAAGGTTGGCTGCCCTATTTTGTGAGGTGGAAACAAACACCCCAGCTTCCCTTACCATCACTCATGGGTTTTGCTCAACTATTTGCATTTATCAGGTAAATGTTCTAATGTTAATATTTGCCTACATAAATTCACCCTACTTTTCACATCCACAGATGATCCTTCATTTCTTTAAATATTTGACAGGCAAATAAATTGTAGTGGGGCCCTTCTGGGATCAAGTCTATATTAATTCAATCAAGACAGTAATACTATATAATTGTTAGGCAAGTGCACTTGAGAGCAAGACTGCTTAGGTTCAAACCCAAACTCCAGTTCTTGCTGCTTGAGCCATCTGGGCAAGGTATTTAAACTCTGCATCTCAGTTTCTCTTCTATGAAATGAGGTAATAATTTTATCTTTCTACAGATTTGTCCTAAGAATTGCATGAGCTAAATTGTTTATAGCATTCAAACACTGTCTGGCACATAGTAAATAGTATTGAAACTATTGGCTATTATACTGTTATTCTTTTTGTGCAAAGAACAAAGGTCATCAGCAGTTGCTGACTGTGGTTGAATGGTATCAGTTATATTTCATCTTAAGCCTTATTAGTCGCATTAACTGCACAGTTACTGATGAGCTGGAGAAAGTGTGGAGAAAAGGGAACACTCTTACACTCTTGGTGGGAATGCAAACTGATACAACCATTATGGAGAGCAGTATGGAGATTCCTTTAAAAACTAGAAATAAAACTACAACACAATCCAGCAATCCCACTACTGGGCGTATATCCTGACACATGTACCCTAATGTTCATTGCAGCACTATTTACAATAGCTAGGACAAGGAAGCAGCCTAGATGTCCACTGGCAGATGAGTGGATAAGGAAGCTGTGGATAACATATACAATGGAACATTCAGTCAATTCACTTCAGTTCAGTTGCTCAGTCACGTCCGACTCTTTGCGACCCCATGAATTGCAGCACGCCAGGCCTCCCTGTCCATCACCAACTCCAGGAGTTCACTTAAACTCACGTCCAAATATTATTCAGCTATAAAAAGGAACATGTTTGAGTCAGTTCTAACGAGGTGGGTGAACCTAGAGCCTATTATATAGAATGAAGTAACTCACAATGAGAAACAAAGTATAGCACATTAACACATATATATGGAATCTAGAAAGATGGTACCGACAATCCTACATGCAGGGCAGCAAAGGAAACACAGACGTACCAGTGGAAGAAGGAGAGGAAAGGATGATTTGAGAGAATAGCACTGAAACGTATATTTTACCATATGTAAAACAGATAACCAGTGGAAGTTTGATATAGAATGCAGGGCACCCAAAGCCAATGCTCTGTGAAGACCTGGAGGATAGGGCGAGGAGGGAAATGGGGAGGGGGCTTCAGGATGGAAAGGACACATGGATGCCTATGGCTACTTCATAATGATGTCTGGGAAAAACATCACCATACTGTAAAGTAATTATCCTCCAATTAAAATAACTATTTTTAAAAATCTTAAAAAAATAACTGATACCAACTGAAAGATAGTGTTGAGTTGAACACTGGAGAAAACACACAGGTCAACAGTCATATTCTCTAACAGTGTGACTATGGAAAGCGATGCCTGTGGTTGTGGCAGGTCACCTGGAGAGTACTTTCTTAGGCTGCCATCACATAACAATCTCTGTTGGACTGTATAAGATTTACCAAAAAATCAATGATAATAAAACTTGATAAATGATTTCACATTGACCAAATTAAATCCACACTAATTATTCAATCAATAAATGCACTTCAAGTGCATTTTAAAAAAAAGTCTACCTAAGCAGAGGATGAGGAAAAATTTGACTCTGCAGCATTAATGGGTCTTAATGAGTCGAGGTTCTGAGAAGACATGGCGAGAAGAGCCTTGATGAATGCTTTCATATCTCCTCTGGAAGAGAGTGTGGGCAGATTTCTTCAGAAGGCAGCATCCAGGAGAGAGGTCAGGGGTTATAAACTTAAGTGTAACATATAAGGAACGGAGGTCCCCATCAAGGAAAAGGTGGGTAGCCAACTGCCAAGACCACTGTTGAATGTTTAACTTGTTGGCTAAAAGATTGCCCAAAACGACCACTGAGGTTGGTTCCCACCATGCCAATGATTCCCCCTCAACAACTAAGGAAATCCCTCCTGGTTGATGCAGACCAGTATTCCCCAAAGAAAGATCTGGGAAGGTGATTAAGTAAATAGGTTTATTTACTGCACGACTGGTGAGAACTTGTAGTATGCTAATATTTGTATTTTTAACTTACTGGCAAGGGATATTATATTCAGTGTTTCTCAAACTTATTTGCCTACAGGCCCCTCCAAAATGCTTTTTGTATAGCGTCTTGCAGAGTTATTGCTCTTAGACCAAGAAACAAACAAACAACAATAAAAAACGCAGAGAAACCAGTTTCACAGAGCTTCTTTCCAAACTTATCTCTAGCACATGGTCCTGGAAATCAGAAACTTAAGTTCTGCTCTAACTGGGGCAAAGAGTCACTATTCTATGATAAATAGAATTCTCTCCTGTGTGTCCCTCTCTCTCTCTCACTAGGTCATGGAGTTCTTATAATCCTACCTTATTTACTATTTTACTTTTCACCATTTACACTTTTGGTTTGTTGGGGCCACTCAAGTCTCTCTTACCTGAGATGAATGAAAAGGCACAAATATGCCTTCACAGATTGATCCACTGTAGACTGCCATCTATTCACTCTTCGCTATTGATTGCATTTATCTATTTCTTCCTGTTTTCTTCCTCAGTATCCCCAGTGATCTGGGGAGCTAGATCAGCTCCAAGCTAGGGAAAATGCAAAAATGATCTCATCTTGGAAAATGTAGGCTTTCCTTCAATCATTTACACGGCCAGTAGCGAGGAAAGACTCACTATGCGCTGGGCCCTGTGCCAGTTCAGGGAAGCAAAGAGAATGAAAACCTGGCCTTACCCCTCAAGATCTCATCAGCTCTTCTTGATATCATCTGTCACCTCACCTCCTGTCCTTGCAGCATGTCCACTTGACAACCGTTCCTTTCTTGAACCCCAGTTCACTTCACATCTCCTCTGAGAAAGGTTTCTCTACTCCCAGAGCAGCTGGCTGCTCCCTAGGCTCAGCTCATAACATCATCTGGGAGTGCTGCTCCAAACAGTAGCCTGTGGTCTAGATGGCTCCACCTCCTTCTCAGCTTCCCCAGCCTCACAGAGGGTGCTTTGGGAAGGTGTTTTCCCTGTCCTTGGGAACAGGATAGAGAGTCTGCTGGCTGCAGCATTCCAGTGTTCCTCATTTTCTTGCTATTTTCCCTATTGATTCAGGATGAAAGGTAATTAATTACACAATGAATGATATAGCATGGCTCACAGTGGGTTGGCCAAAACATCCACTATGGTTTTTCTATAAGATGTTACTGAAAAGCCCAAATGAACATTTTGGCCAACCTAATGTTACTCTTGAGAAACTGCAGAGCTAAGACTAGACAGTTCACTTTCAGGACAGAGCCTAGAGTTTAATAAAGTATTGGTTCCTTTGATGGTACAATTTGGGGGGAAAAAAGTGTGTGTGTGTGTATAAAATATATGTGAGGTGTATATATGTGTGTGTGTGTATATATATATATATATATATATATATATACACATACATACACACATTGAATAGCAGTACAATGTAATACAAGTTGAACAAAACTTTTAAATCACCATTAAAATATTGTACGATATCACTTACATATGAATCTAGAATAGGTGAACTCATAAAAGCAAAGAGTAAATGGTTCCCAGGGGCTAGTAGATGGAGGAATAGGAGAGATGCTATTTAAGGGCACAAACTTGAAACTAGTAGATAAATAAGTCCCAGAGATGTCATACACAATGTACTGATTATAGACAATACTGTATTATAAACATTAAATATGCTAAGAGACTAGATCTTAATTAACACCACCACAAAACAGATTGTGTGACCTGAAGGCTACAATGGCAATCATGTTGCAAAATATAAGTATATCAAATCAATATGATGTACACCTTATATTAACACAATGTTTCATGTCAATTAGATCTCAATTTTTTTAAAAAAGCTTCTCATTAATAGGACCTATCAAGTAATCACTTTTGTGATGAAGGTGAAATCATTTTAATCTATGGTAACCGGGAAAAGAAGCAGCCATATATAGGAGAGAAGGATTAGGGTGCTTTGAACACAAACTTTAAATCTCTTCATATATATCTTTAAAAATTAAATTTATTACAACCATCAAAGTACATTAATATTTAAAGATGTGAGACCCTCAAAAGGCAAAGACTTTCTCTAACTGCTCACTGCAGCATACTCAGTTCCTGGTTCACAAAAAACAATCTGTAGATGAATATGAAGAATTGAAAATGCAAAATTTATGAAAAATAATTTTTAAATACACATATCTTATACTCCAGTTCAAACAGGGTTTCATTTCTGGTTTTCTTACTTACTACTTAAACTGCAGCTTTTCTAGAGGCTGTACAAATAAAGGGGCCTATCTGTTGGAAAATACTGAATACTACACCTCCCCCCCCCCCAGGGAAAATCACAGCATACAATACATAGTTCACTCATTAGGCTTCAAAAACATATCAGTAGCAGATTATGAAGATATTGGCTATAGATACCCCCAAATACAGACTGGAATTCCGCTGCGGATCCACCTCCTATTGATAAAATTTCATGGGAAATTTCTCAGGGAAACTAGACAGTCTTTGAATGCCTCCTTTATTTAGAGCTAGAAGAAATCCTTTTATAAATACCATCTATACTCAAGGAAACCTTATCATTAATCTCCACTTAAAAGACATGACAGAATTACATTTACTAACAGACTTAGTCACAGTCAGTGCAATGGTCTTTCTAGTAGTCATGTACTTCTAGATATGAAAACTGGACCCTAAAGAAGGCAAAGCACTGAAGAATTGATATTTTCCAACTGCGGTGCTAGAGAAGACTTGTAGAGAGTCCCTTGGACAGCAAGGAGATCAAGCCATCCAATTCTAAAGAAAATCAACCCTGAATACTCATTGGAAGGACAGATGCTAAACTGAAGCTCCCATACTTTGTCCACCTGATGGAAACAGCTGACTCATTGGAAAAGACCCCGATGCTGGGAATGATTGAGGGAGAAGGAGAAGAGGACAGCAGAGGATTTGATGGTTGGATGGCATCACCGATTCAATGGACAGGAATTTGGGCAAACTGGGAGATGGTGAGGGACAGGGAGGCCTGGTGTGCTACAATCCATGAAGTCACAAAGAATTGGACAGAATTTGGCAACTGAACAACAACAGACGCAGTCCTGCACCAAGTCGGGGTGCAGAGGACTGAGTGACAAGGAGACAAATCCTTCATATTCTGCGTAACGAAGGCCTTGGAGTGCTCTGAAATTCAGAACAATTCTGTCTAGCAGAGGACTATACTTAGAAGGACCTTAATCTCTCCCAAAACACAGAGGCCCTAGACATCTTCAAAACTCAGTGACAATTTTGTAATTTTCAACTCAACAGCTATTTAGAGAATAACTCTGCTTATTGGCACATAGACTACAAAATTTCTTGAGATCAAAGGGCACATCGTCCTCTGTGTGTGTCTCTGTGTGTGTGTGTCTGGGGGTGAGGGGAGAGGGTTGGTATTGTTGCTTAGTTGCTGAGTCGTATCTGACTCTTTTGCAACTCTGTGGACTGTAGCCGACCAGTCTCTTCTGTGCATAGGATTTTTCAGGCAAGAGCACAGGAGTGAGTTGCCATTTCCTTCTCCAGGGATCAAACCTCCATTTCCTGTATTGCCAGGCAGACTCTTATCCACTGACCCACCTGGGAAGCAGAGACTAGTGGGTAGGAAGAACAGATATATGTAATCCTGAGGCACAACTGATTTAGAAAAGTGGCATTAAACAATGCTAGTGAAACCTTTGGAACCCATCTGTGTATCAATTCATTCACTCATTATGAAAAATCCACTCCATGGTTACAGACCTCAGGGAAGGAAGTTCAGGGTCCTGCGATAAGAAAGATACCTAAGCAGATAATTGGAGTTCAGCTGGGTAAGTGTTAAGGTAGAATTATTAATAAAGAGCATTTGAGGTACAGGCAAGAAAGAGATTTTATCAGCCTGAGATATGGGGGACATTTTCTCAGAGGTGCTGACATTAAGATGGATCATGAATGAATGTGTTGGAGGTGGCCGGGGCGGGGGAGATGATGACAGTTCCAAGCAAAAGGACAGCCACCAAAAAGCTTGGTGTCAAAACAGAGAGCAGTCTCAGGGACATTGATCATTTCATAAGGATTTAAATTCCAATTTACGTGTTTGAATATTAAAGGTTGAAAATTCATATTTGAGTTCTGGAGGTTGAAGCCAGATAGAGAGATAAGTTTATTATAAAGTTAAGAATTTTTCTACACTTCATAGAAAAAGTTTACCCATTGTAGTGATGTGGTATATCTTATTAAGTTCAAATTAGTGACCACATGGAGAATGAATGGGGATCCTCAGATCAGTGAAAGGGATATTCCAGACCTGATTTCACTGGATTCAGAGAGGATGAAGAAAAGAACTTAGCTCTCAGGGGCATGCTTACGGAATAGAATCCATAAGCCTTAGTGAGTTGTATGGCAGATGGAGACACTGTGGAATCCCAAATATGTCCCACATTTTCAGCTGGAGAAACTACTTGAATGGTCACACCACTCACTAAGCCATAGAAAATGGCAGGAGGAAGGTATTTAATGTGATAAATACTTTTACTTCAGATGCAGTAAGATCTCTAAAAAGGCTTGCTCATTGCACCTCTCTTTTGATGGGTCTTAGAGTGACAGACTAGCATCCTGCTGTCAAGTAAAGCTCAAACTATGTCTTATTTGATCAGCACAGGGAAACAAAAAAAGTTAAGTAAACTAGACAACCGGGAACACCTTTAAGTGAGGTATACACATATAATACTGTGATTTCCTACTGCTTCCTTCAAATATTTAGGTACTTTAAGTCTCTTACACTGGCCACTCCTGGTTGACATCCTCACGTATATCTGCCGCCGCTGCTGCTAAGCCGCTTCAGTCGTGTCCAACTCTGTGCGACCCCATAGATGGCAGCCCACCAGGCTCCCCTGTCCCTGGGATTCTCCTGGCAAGAAGAACACTGGAATGGGTTGCCATTTCCTTAAATGAAAGTGAAGTTGCTTGGTCGTGTTCAACTCTTAGCGAGCCCATGGACTGCAGCCTTCCAGGCTCCTCCATCCATGGGATTTTCCAGGCAAGAGTACTGGAGTGGGGTGCCACTGCCTTCTCTGCATGTATGTCTAGAAGACATAATACAGCTTGGAAGTCATCTGCCAAGGCAGTTCAAATAGTGGGAATTAACCATGTAACTCTGGGAGAATGTGTAGGGTGGCAAAGGAAATCAGTCTCAGGACAGCTTGTATGAAGACCTTGCTTAAGAAAAGAGGGAAATCAAACCTGTGAAGTATGCTGATTTTTTGGAATGAGACAGATACAATAATTGGGCTTCCCTGGTGGCTCAGATAGTAAAGAATCTGCCTGCAAAGTGGGAGACCTGGGTTTGATCCCTGGGTTGGGAAAATCCTCTGGAGAAAAGCATGGTAACCCACACCAGTACTCAGTACTCTTGCCTGGAGAATCCCCAGGGACAGAGGAGCTTGACTAGCTACAGTTCATGGGATCGCAGAATCAGACACGACTGAGGACTAAGCATAGCACACAGCAGATATACTAATTAGGGGCTTCTTTGGTGGCTGGGATGGAAAAGAAACTGCTGCAATGCAGGAGACTCAGGTTCGATCTCAGGGTCAGGTTTGACCCCTGGGTTGGGAAGATTCCCTGGAGAAAAGAATGGCAACCCACTCCAGTATTCTTGCCTGGAGAATTCCATGGACAGAGGAGCCTGGTAGGCTACAGTCCATGGGGTTGCAAAGAGTCAGGTATAACCTCAAGACTTACTTTCGCTCTCTCAGCTGCCCCTGTAGCATTTTGAAACTAAATCAGATCCTTTATTCTTCTTAAATATTTAACCATCCTACATAGCATTTGTTATTTCACATGTTACATGCATCCAGGTCACTGCTTATGCAAATTCATCTTTGTTAGTTTTGCATTAAGCAATTTTAAAAAGGTTCCAGTAATAACATCAGTGAAGAATTTGACCTGTAGCCCTCTTCATTTTAAACCTCTGAAAGAAAAGGGACTAAGATACACGAAAAATGGGAACAGGAAAATGGACTAAGATACACAAAAACAGAGGCAATCTTCCAATTCTCTTAGATTTGCTTTTTACAATATTTTTCCAATAAAAACTTTTCTACTTCCATGTTCTGAACATGCCCTGGGGTTTATACACTTTGTCTTTCCTTCTGCCTTGGAAACTTTTTCAATAGCTCTTTACATGGAAAGTGACTTTTCATTGGTTCATTTTGATCAGAAAGGCCTTTCCAGCACAACCTATGCAAGAAGACTCTCCCTTTCCCTCCACCACCACCCACACCATATTATTTCCTATCAGAGTGTCTTCTTTGCACTACTAATCACAAATTAAAATTATATGTTTGTTGTTTGTCAATTATCTCATCCCCCAGGCTGTAGCTCATTAATTTCCCTGTATTTCTTACTTACTCAATCATATCAGAATAGCTTTTTGAGAGGAAGTGCATGTTAATTTGTTGGGCAGTGGCAAAACGGTGTTTATTATTTCTTCTTTCATTTATGAGGTAGAATACTTTCATACAAAAAAAGTTACACTGATGCTTGAATTTTTCCTTTTATTTATCAGTTTTTAAGATACTAAGGGTATCCCTTATTAGTTTCCAAAGATGACTGATTCACTTACATTTATTGATAATGAAACCACCACAGATGGAGCCTGTATGTTTAACATCATTGTGGCCATCCAGAGTTGAAGACAATCAGCTCAGATGAAAAAGAGTGAGCCAGAGTTCAGACATCACTTCTTCCTAAAGCCTATTTAGTTCTTCTAGTCAGACTCACATAATGCTTCCCAGATGTTCCCTCACATTTCTGCAGGTGTTTGTATTTATTGATTATTTCTCTTAAACAATTTGCAGTGGTGTTAAGAGCATGAGTTGTCAGAGAAGAGAAAACTAGGTTTAATCATAGGCTTGCGATTTACAAACTGTGAATTCTAGACCAAGTTACGAAAGATCATGAAGTCTTAATAATCCTATCTAAAATAGCAAACACCCTCTTCCAACAACACAAGAGAAGACTCTATACATGGACATCATAAGATGGTCAACACCAAAATCAGATTGATTATATTCTTTGCACCCAAAGATGGAGAAGCTCTATACAGTCAGCAAAAACAAGACCAGGAGCTGACTGTGGCTCAGATCATGAGCTCCTTATTGCCAAATTCAGACTTAAATTGAAGAAAGTAGGGGAAACCACTAGACCATTCAGGTATGACCTAATTCAAATCCCTTATGATTATACAGTGGAAGTGAGAAATAGATTTAAGGGACTAGATATGATAGATAGAATGCATGATGAACTCTGGTCTGAGGTTCGTGACACTGTACAGGGGACAGGGATCAAGACCATCCCCAAGGAAAAGAAATGCAAAAAAGCAAAATGGCTGTCTGGGGAGGCCTTACAAATAGCTGTGAAAAGAAGAGAAGTGAAAAGCAAAGGAGAAAAGGAAAGATATAAGCATCTGAAAGCAGAGTTCCATAGAATAGCAAGAAGAGATAAGAAAGCCTTTCTCAGCGATCAATGAAAAGAAATAGAGGAAAACAACAGAATGGGAAGGAATAGAGATCTCTTCAAGAAAATTAGAGATAACAAGGGAACATTTCATGCCAGGATGGGCTTGATAAAGGACAGAAATGATATGGATCTAACAGAAGCAGAAGATATTAAGAAGAGGTGGCATGAATACACAGAAGAACCATACAAAAAAGATCTTCATGACCCAGATAATCATGATGGGATGGTCACTCACCTAAAGCCAGATATCCTGGAATGTGAAGTCAAGTGGGCCTTAGAAAGCATCACTACGAACAAAGCTAGTGGAGATGGAATTCCAGTTGAGCTATTTCAAATCCTGAAAGATTCTGCTGTGAAAGTGCTGCACTCAATAATGCCAGCAAATTTGGAAAATTCAGCAGTGGCCACAGGACTCGAAAAGGTCAGTTTTCATTCCAATCCCAAAGAAAGGCAATGCCAAAGAATGCTCAAACTACCACACAATTGCACTCATCTCACATGCTAGTAAAGTAATGCTCAAAATTCTTCAAGCCAGGTTTCAGCAATACGTGAACCATGAACTTCCTGATGTTCAAGCTGGTTTTAGAAAAGGCAGAGGAACCAGAGATCAAATTGCCAACATCCACTGGATCATGGAAAAAGCAAGAGTTCCAGAAAACATTTATTTCTGCTTTATTGACTATGCCAAAGCCTTTGACTGTGTGGATCACAATAAACTGTGGAGAATTCTGAAAGAGATGGGAATACCAGACCACCTGACCTGCCTCTTGAGAAATCTGTATTCAGGTCAGGAAGCAGCAGTTAGAACTGGACATGGAACAACAGACTAGTTGCAAGTTGGGAAAGGAGTATGTCAAGGCTGTATATTGTCACCCTGCTTATTTAACTTATATGCAGTGTACATCACGAGAAAGGCTGGATTGAATGAAGCACAAGCTGGAATCAAGATTGCTGGGAGAAATATCAATAACCTCAGATATGCAGATGACACCACCCTTATGGCAGGAAGTGAAGACGAACTCAAAAGCCTCTTGATGAAAGTGAAAGAGGAGAGTGAAAAAGTTGGCTTAAAGATCAACATTCAGAAAACGAAGATCAAGGCATCTGGTCCAATCACTTCATGGCAAATAGATGGGGAAACAGTGGAAACAGTGTCAGGCTTTACCTTTTTGGGCTCCAAAATCACTGCAGATGGTGACTGCAGCCATGAAATTAAAAGACGTACTCCTTGGGAGGAAAGTTATGACCAACCTAGATAGCATACTGAAATGCAGAGACATTACTTTGCCAACAAAGTTCTGTCTAGTCAAGGCTATGGTTTTTCCAGTAATCATGTATGGATGTGAGAGTGGGACTGTGAAGAAAGCTGAGCACCGAAGAATTGATGCTTTTGAACTGTGGTGTTGGAGAAGACTCTTGAGAGTCCCTTGGACTGCAAGGAGATACAACCCATCCATCCTAAAGGAAATCACTCCTGAATATTCATTGGAATGACTGATGGTGAAGCTGAAACTCCAAAACTTTGGCCACCTCATGTGAAGAGTGGACTCACTGGAAAAGACTCTGATGCTGGGAGGGATTGGGGGCAGGAGAAGGGGACGACAGAGGATGAGATGGCTGGATGCCATCACTGACTCAATGGACGTGAGTCTGAGTGAACTCCAGGAGTTGGTGATGGACAGGGAGGCCTGGCGTGCTGCGATTCATGGGGTCGCAAAGAGTCAGACATGACTGAGTGACTGAACAACTGAAAATACAGTTGATAAAAGGATTGATGAGGCCATGGGCATAAGTCACTAACCAAAGCACATGGCACTGTGTATTCTCAAAAACTGGTAATCAACACAATTTTATCGTGCATGTGTCTGTCTAGTATTCCAATGGATTATGAACTACTCAAAAATAGGAGATAGAATTTTTTTTTATCACCTAGAACAATATAACTCTCCAATAAATATTTATTACATGAATGAAAACTCAATTTACCAAGGTTGATAGCTTCACTCTGAGTTATTCATCACTTCATCATTTGTAATAGTGATATGTCAAGTGGGCTATCATAGAGAAGGGAAAACCCAAGAGCACCCACTGAATCCTAATATCACCTATCCAGGGTGATTTCTTCTCTCTCTCTCTCCCCACTCCCCAGCCCCTCCTCCCTCTCTTCTCTCAGATTTATAAATAATGTTTGAGGCTCACCCTACAATATAGACCCTTATTTTCCTAAGAATCATATTCAAATGTAAATGCCAAGGAGATATGCAAAAGTCAAAGATATTTATTTTAACATTATCTATTGAAAACTCCACAGAAGTTTTACTATTCTAGTGACTTGTCTCCCCATGAAGAAAGACCTGTGCTAGGCTGTGCTTAGCCCCTCAGTCGTGTCTGACCCTTGGCAACCCCATGGACTGTAGCCCGCCAGGCTCCTTTGTCCACTGGGATTCTCCAGGCAAGGACACTGGAGTGGATTGCCATGCCTTCCTCCAGGGGATCTTCCCATCCCAGGGATCGATGCCAAGTCTCTTGCACTGCAGGCGACTCTTTACCATCTGAGCCACCAGGGAAGCTCTACACTAAGCCTAATTTACATCAACTTCTGGTTCAGGCTAGAACACCAAAATCCAGCTGGCAAAAGCAAGCCCTGTTAAACGATGCTTCAAAGCAACTTCTATGCGCATCCCTCGTAGGCATGTCTGATTTCATAAGAAATTCACAAAGAAATGAAATCTTTGATACTTGCTGATGCTTTTACTCTGTTTCTGATATGATCACTTCTGCCTACTGAACCTCATAATCTGAAGATTTTGACAATTTTTTTTTCAACAGACAACAATAATCTTTGAAAATACAGTAAAACCAAAGAGAATAAAGATTGGGCTGCACCATGCTCCCAATTATTCTGTGAACTCCAACCACTCTGGAGTCCCTCAGTAACTCAAAGTTACCATGATACCTCTTCTATTACCCCTACCTGGAAATCTTCTTTCTACTCTGTACCCACCCTTTGCCAAGTTAATACTTACTGACATTTGCAATCTATTAAGTGCAATTTCTCCTTAAAAGTATCCTTAGAGCCTAATATCAGGCCATGACATCTTCTATCAGTTCTTAACAGCTCAGATTACAGTTTGTAATTAAATTTATTCACATGATGGTTGGATTCATGTCTAGCTCACCTGTAAAGTCCATAATTCTGAAACTAAGGCTCTTTGTAGTGCTCAGCACCATCTCTATGTCTCTATCATTGAATCAGTGACAGTATTTGCTGAGTGAATGCTGCAGGGAAACATAACGAGTAAAGAAAGGTAATTCACATGCATCAATTACATATTAAAGCTGGTAGCATGTTAGAGAATGTAAACACATGGTCTCATATCATTCTCACTTTGACTAACAAGAAGGTGTCATTACCCTATTGTTACAAATGTGGAAACAGAGGCACAAAAAGTTGAATCATTTTTTCTACAAGATAACAGCAATCCCAGGATAAGAGGTAAAGTGTGAAAGCGTTCGTCGTTCAGTGATGTCCGACTCTTCGTACCCCCATGGACTGTAGCTCATCAGGCTCCTCTGTCCATGGAATTCTCCAGGCAAGAATATTGCAGTGGGTTGCCATTTGATTCTCCAGGAGATCTTCCCAACCCAGGGATTGAACCTGGGTCTCCTGCATTGCAGGCAGGTTCTTTACTATCTAAGCCACTGGGTAAGCCCAGGATAAGAGGTATTAGAGCTAAATTCTCCAACCAGGAAAGAGAAGAATACTTTAAGGACAGAAACTCTACTCTTATGCCAAGCATCCCTGAATAAAATCTGTGAATATCCTCAAAAGTTAGTAGAACAGTTTCACTGGTGTGTGTGACCAATCCTGACTATAGTCTGTGTGCCATCCTCACAAAATGCTGAAGGTTTCCTTTTTCTGAGAATTACCAATGTAAGTTAATTCCTTTCCTAATTTTCTTCTGTTATAAAAATATCACATTTGTTTTCCCCATCTAGAATTAAATTTAATCATTCTTTTTTAACTACACTATTGATAATTTTTATTATTTTAAAAATATATCAGCTATGTTTATATTTAAATAATTCTTGAATCACAAAATTATGAATTTTATGCTTTTTCCCTCTCTTGTTTTACTTAGATGTAATTGGCAAATAAAAGTTATATTTAAGTTGTACAACTGATGTCTTGGTATACATATGTTTGGTGAAATAATAATAATTAAGCTGACTAGCATATCAATTATCTCACACAGTTATCTCCTTTTTCATGATACAAACACCTAAGATTCTTAGCTTTTATCAGATTTCAAGTATACAACTCAGTATTGTTAACTATAGTCATATCATTGTACATTAAATCTCCAGAACTAATTCATCTTGCATAACCGAAACTTTGTACCTCATGACCCTGTTTTCCCCACACCCTCAGTCACTGGCAACCACTACTCTACTGCTTTACAAGTCTAAGATCCCACATGTAAGTGACAGCATGCAGTTACTATGTCTGGTGTATTTTGCTTAGCATAACGCCCTCCATATTTATCTATGATATCACAAATATGAGAATTTTCTTCTTTGATAAGGCTGAATAATATTCAATTATATGTATATGTGCATCCTCTATTCATTTTCTAACAAACAGCATTTAGGATGCTTGCATACTTTAGCCATTGTGAATAATACTGTTATGAAAAAGAGGGTGAAGATATCACTTCAAGGTCCTGTTTACAATTTTTTTTGGATATATATACAGAGGAGCGGCACTGCCAGATCATATGATAGTTCTATTATTAATTTTTGAGGATATTCCATCCTGTTTTGCATAAAGGCTATACAAATTTATATTCTCCCCAACAGTATACAAGGATTCCCTTTTCTCCACATACTCAGCAACACTTGTCTTTCATACTTTTGAGAACAGGCATTCTGATGTGGGAGGTGATATCTCATTATGGTTTTGATTTGCATTTCCCTGAAGACTAGTGATGTTTGTTTGATGCAAACATACTCGTCTATATATATATATATATATATATATTTGCTTTTGTGTCATATGCAAAAAACCATAGCCAAGACCAAATCAAGAAGCTTTTTCCCTGTATTTTTTTATACTACGCTACCTTGAAATCAGAAAGTATGATGGCTCTAGTAGATTCTTCTTGCTCAAATTAGCTTTGGCTATTCATGGCCCTTTGTGAATTTTCTATGTGAATTTTAGATTTTTTTTCCATTTCTATCAAGAATGACATTGAACTTTTGATGGGAAGTGCATTAAAAATGTAGAACACTTTGGGTAATGTTTTCATTTCAACAAAATTATCTCTTCTTGATAAGGACTTGCCAGGTTCCTTCTCCAAATTCCATAGTAATAGGACACTCTGTTTCACTGCAGATCATGAGTCAATGAACTGTGTCCTGACACCTATAAAATATTTTATACCTATGGAAATGGATGTTCAATTGTTAAGTGACTATCGGGTTCACAGAAATACTAAATAGTAGGGCCTAGATTTGACAGCAAAACCAGTATTGTTTTTACTGCAGTCCAGCTGACCAATGAATCATTCTCCTTCAACCATAGGTACCTTGACAGGAATCTGCTTCCAACACCATTTTCTCTGAAAATGTTTCCATGTATATCAGTGGCTTATTGCTTTCATCGGAATACTAGCTGTGTACATAGAATTCATGCCTCAATAAAATAAAACTTATATAATTTATTCTTTTGTTTTTAATTAATTAATTTATTTTAATCAAAGGATAATTACTTTACAATATGATGATGGTTTTTGCCATACATCGACATGAATTAGCCTATTCTTTTGTTTTTTAAAGTTCTCATCTACTCCTGTCCTTAAAGCCACATCAAGCCTTCTTTTTGTGGTCTGTAATTCTTGTACTCCAGCAAAACAACAAGTGTCCAAGCAAAAGTCACTCTGAGAGTCTACAAAACTGCTCCAGGTTTAAACCTTGCTAAGGAAGAAAACTGAAGTTACTCAGTCGTGCCTGACTCTTGCGACCCCAAGAGTCCTCCGTCCATGGGATTTACAAGGCAAGAGTACTGGAGTGGGTTGCCATTTCCTTCTCCAGGAAGAAAGAAAAGTTAACTGCTAATCTGCTGTGCTTAAGGAAATTCACAAATTTCTAAATCTACAGGGATTTGTTCTGCATTTATATGATCTGAAGTCACATTCCTTTCCAGGAAGAAATCCAGAATATGTGTGCATTTTCTATATTTAAGCTGAATCAGCAGGCAATTTACTATAGTCAGCAATGACCGCAGTAAACAATAAAAATGCCATTTTAATCATGCTTGAAATTTAAAATACATTTGCAACAGAGGCTTAAATAATTAGAGTGAGACAATATGGAAAACCCAATTGCTTACTGCAAGCTAATATATGATCTCTTGTGCTAAGTGTTGAGGACATTAATTCTATAACCGCAGATGGAATAATTGGAACCATTCGCCAAGGGAACTTTATTCTTACAGCCACTTAAGTCAAGTGGATTCCACTGGTTTCAAGCTGACTCAAGCATTCAGGAAAAAGACAGCACCTTCACAAGAGTTCCATAAAGTTAGTTTTGAGCAAGATTACAGATCTAGGTATTGGTCACACTATATTGCCTCTAAACCCCAATTCTTTTAATGAACATTCTTCATTCTAAAACCTCTGAGACACAGAAGGCATTAAAACAAAATGCAATAAAACAGAAAGGATAATTAAGGAAGTGAAAAACAACACAAAATACAACTGACAGGGTAATATAACAAAACAGGTAAACTCCTAGAGAGAATTTTCTTTTTAATGAAGGAAGCAAAAATGTATATTATGTGTGTGTTAAAATAAATATGAAAAAGATGTATAGAGAAGATACTTATAAAAATTACAGACAAATATATGGGCAAATTTGGTAGAATAAGTTTGGAAAATGTAGAGGAAGAAGATGATTCTCAACAGATTATAATGTCCACAATGGACTGACAGAAGGTAGAGGACTTTAGAGACCAGTGATCATAGAGAAAAGGAGGATATATTTAAAATAGTCTGCCACCATAAAGTGGTTCAAGACTTAAAAGCATTTCCAGATGCTTCTTAGATTAGGTGAGTTAGATTCTAAAGCAATACATGAACCATGAACTTCCTGATGTTCAAGCTGGTTTTAGAAAAGGCAGAGGAACCAGAGATCAAATTGCCAACATCCACTGAATCATGGAAAAAGTAAGAGAGTTCCAGAAAAACATCTATTTCTGCTTTATTGACTATGCCAAAGCCTTTGACTGTGTGGATCACAATAAACTGTGGAAAATTCTGAAAGAGATGGGAATACCAGACCACCTGACTGGCCTCTTGAGAAACCTGTATGCAGGTCAGGAAGCAACAGTTAGAACTGGACGTGGAACAACAGACTGGTTCCAAATAGGAAAAGGAGTACATCAAGGCTGTATATTGTCACCCTGCTTATTTAACTTATATGCAGAGTACATCATGAGAAATGCTGGGCTGGAAGAAGCACAAGCTGGAATCAAGATTGCTGGGAGAAATATTAATAACCTCAGATATGCAGATGACACCACCCTTCTGGCAGAAAGTGAAGACGAACTAAAAAGCCTCTTGAAAGTGAAAGAGGAGAGTGAAAAAGTTGGCTTATAGCTCAACATTCAGAAAATGAAGATCATGGCATCCGCTCCCATCATTTCATGGGAAATAGATGGGGAAACAGTGTCAGGCTTTACCTTTTTGGGCTCCAAAATCACTGCAGATGGTGACTGCAGCCATGAAATTAAAAGGCTTACTCCTTGGAAGAAAAGTTATGACCAACCTAGACGGCATATTGAAAAGCAGAGACATTACTTTGCCAACAAAGGTCCGTCTAGTCAAGGCTATGGTTTTTCCAGTGGCCGTGTATGGATGTGAGAGTTGGACTGTGAAGAAAGCTGAGCGCCAAAGAATTGATGCTTTTGAACTGTGGTGCTGGAGAAGACTCTTTTTAAAAAAAAAAAAATTATTTAATTGGAGGTTAATTACATTACAATATTGTACTGGTTTTGCCATACATCAACATGTATCTGCCACAGGTATACACATATTCCCCATCCTGAACCCCCCTCCCTCCTCCATCCAGTACCATCCCTCTGGGTCATCCCAGTGCACCAGCCCCAAGCATCCAGTATCATGCATTGAACTTGGGCTGGCAACTCGTTTCATATATGATATTATACATGTTTCAATGCCATTCTCCCAAATCATCCCACCTTCTCCCTCTCCCATAGAGTCCAAAAGAGTGTTCTATACATCTGTGTCTCTTTTGCTGTCTCGCATACAGGGTTATCGCTACCATCTTTCTAAATTCCATATATATGCATTAGTATATTATATTGGTATTTTTCTTTCTGGCTTACTTTACTCTCTCTAATGGGTTCCAGTTTTATCCACCTCATTAGTACTGATTGAAATGTATTCTTTTTAATGGCTGAGTAGTACTCCACTGTGTATATGTACCACAGCTTTCTTATCCATTCATCTGCTAATGGACATCTAGATTGCTTCCATGTCCTGGCTATTATAAACAGTGCTGCGATGAACATTGGGGTACACGTGTCTCCTTCAATCCTGGTTTCCTCAGTGTGTATGCCCAGCAGTGGGATTGCTGGGTCATAAGGCAGTTCTATTTCCAGTTTTTTAAGGAATCTCCACACTGTTCTCCATAGTGGCTGTACTAGTTTACATTCCCACCAACAATGTAAGAGGGTTCCCTTGGACTGCAGGGAGATCCAACCAGTCCATTCTAAAGGAGATCAGCCCTGGATGTTCTTTGGAAGGAATGATGCTAAAGCTGAAAGTCCAGTACTTTGGCCACCTCATGCGAAGAGTTGACTCATTGGAAAAGACCCTGAGGCTGGGAGGGATTGTGGGCAGGAGGATAAGGGGACGACAGAGGATGAGATGGCTGGATGGCATCACCGACTTGATGGACGTGAGTTTGAGTGAACTCCGGGAGTTGGTGATGGACAGGGAGGCCTGGCATGCTGCGGTTCATGGGGTCGCATAGTCGGACATGACTGAGTGAATGAACCGAACTGAACTGAACCTTAATATAAGAGATTGTTGCTGTTGTTTAGTTGCTAAGTCCTGTCTGACTCTTGAGTCCCATGACTGTAGCCTGCCAGGCTTCTCTGTCCACGGCATTTCCCAGGTAACAATACTGGAGCTGGTTGCCATTTCCTTCTCCAGGGGGTCTTCCTGACTCAGAGACTGAATCCGTGTCTCCTGCATTGGTGGGTGGACTGTCTACCACTGAGACACCAGAGAAGCTCATAAGAGATTAAATCTATTTATATAATTAAAATATTAAACAACTGAATAATATGCAAAGCTGTGAAACCTACTTTATGGAACAAAAATGAATTTCTCACATCCAAAACTAATAAACATAATACAAAAACTTATATATCAATTACATGTATACATAAACACCAAATTCAAAATAAAATACTTAAAGTCAATCCAATACTGTATTAAAATAATAAAACACCATGATAAAACAGATCTTACTCCAAGCACACAAGGTTGATTCAACCTTATAAAATCTAAAGCCAAAATTAAGCAAACAGATTAAATGAAAGCCACCAGTATGCAATGAATAAAATTAATAATTATTCTTGAATAACATAAAGCATGGGACCTAAATAAAAGATTTTACAGAGCAAAGGAAACAGTAGACATGATTAAAAGACAACTCTCAGAATGAGAGAAAATAATTTCAAATGAAGTTGACAAAGGATTAATCTCCAAAATACATAAGCTGCTCATATATCTCAGTATCAGAAAAATAAACAGCCAATTCAAAAACTGGGCAGAACACCTAAACAGACATTTCTCCAAAGAAGATATACGAATGGCCAATAAACACTTGAAAATTTGCTCAACATTACTAATTATTAGAGAAATGCAAATCAAAACTACAATGAGGTATCACCTCATAGCAGTAAGAAAGACCATCATCAAAAAAGGTACAAACAATAAATGCTGGAGAGGATGTGGAGAATAGGGAAACCTCTTGTACTACTGGTGGGGGTGGGGGGTGTAAATTTAAACAGCCACTATGGAGAACAGTTTGAAGACTCCTTAAAAAAATTAGTAATAAATCTACCATATAACCCAGCAATCCCACTAGTGGACATATACCCTGATAAAATCCCAATTAGACATATTTATCCCAATGTTCATTGCAGCACCATTTATAACAGACACGACACAGAAGGAACCTGGATATTTATCAACAGATGAATTGATAAAAAAAGACGTGGTGCATTCATACAATGGAATATTACTATCATAAAGAGAATAAATCTGAGTCAATTCTAGTGCTGCGAATGAACGTAAAGTCTGTTAAACAGAGTGTAAGTCAGAATGAGGAAACGGACATTGCATACTAATGCATATATATGGAATCTAGAAAAATGGTACTGATGAAGCGATTTACAGGGAAGGAATGGAGATGCAGATGTAGAAAACAGACTTGTGGACACAGTGGGGGAAGGAGAGGGTGGTACGAATGGAGAAAGTAGCATCAACATATATACACTATCGTGTGTAAAATATATAGCTCGTGAGAAGTTGCTATTTACACAGGGAGCCCAGCCTGATTGCTCTGCAATGACCTAGAGGGGTGGGATTGAGGGAGAGGAGAGAGGCCTAAGAGGGAAGAGATATATGTATAATTATGGCTCATTGCATTGTTGTATGGCAGAAACCAACACAATACTGTAATTTTCCTTCAATTTAAAAAAACAGCATAGAATAGAAATTTTAAAAAACTCCGAACATGACAACCAGAGCAGTGATGCCCACTCTCACCTAATATTTATATGGTTTTAAGAACTTTGACTTATATAACAAGTAAACAACATAATAGATGTAACTATTTCGTACAAAGAGTAAATTTTATTCATAGATATTTTAATTCACCTAGAAAAACCTGGAGATTACTAAAAAGCTTTAAAATTCCTAAGAGAATTTGTTGAGTTGTGTAAATTATATATATCCAGGGTGGCAGGAGCGGATTTTATTTAAAATAGTGATCTTCCCCTCAAAGAAATAAGGAAGAATGAATTTAATAAAAAAAGTGGAAGAACATATTTTAAATGGTAAAATATATTGAAAACTGTAAAAATGAGCAAATAGAGAATATTCCATATTTCCAAAAATGATATCATATCATAAATCATTTCCCTATGTTAGTATATAAATATAATGCAATTTCAAACAAATTCTCAATTTAAAAAGAAACCCAACAAATGACTTTAGAATGTATATGTAAGAAACAAATACCTGAGAACAGGCAAGAAAATTTTAAGAATAAATATGAGAAACAACCATTCTTTCTGGATTTTAATAAATACAGCAAATATAATCAAAATAGCATACTGACATAGAAACAGACTACTAGTCCTGAAGAAATAAGGAGAAATTTCATAAATAAACACAACTAGAAATAAGGAAGTTATGAATAGGAAAGATCAGCAAAAACACACACACAGTAAAGGTGGGAAATCATCCCCTCACAAATATGATATCAAACCCAGCAATTGTGAGAGGAAGAGAGTATAAATGCAAGTTATTGGAAAGGCATTCGAAAATAAGAGACTGGAAACTTAAAACAATCTTATATATGTCCATAGACTGTTATATCAAGACCTCATGATAACTGCAAACCAAACATCTACAACAAATACACAAAAAATGAAAAAGTGATCCCCCCCAAAAACCCCACCAAAGTTAGTCATCAAATCACAAGAGAACAAAAGAGAAAGGGAAGAAAAAAGAGCAGAAATAAGCACAAATGCATATTAGAACTTAATATCTTAAAAAGTAGGATTTCAATAGATTGGAAAATATTTTAATAAACAGCATTGGGATAATTGTCTAGGTATGGAAAAGAAAGCAAAGCTAGAACTCCACTACAAACCACATGTGAAAATAAGTTCTAAGATTCTTTACCATCTGAGCCACCAGGGACACCCTCTAAATATATAATTTTATTTAAAGTAAAATATCAAATATATAAGAGGCAAATACATGAGTTTTTTTTTTTTTATAAACCTGGAATAGATGAGTCTAAATCAGAATTGAACTATGAGAAGCCATAGGAAAAGTAAGCAGTGAAATTGACTATACAATATTTTTTTTAACATTTCTATAAGTTGATTAAAAAAAAGGAAGCTAATCAATCATAAGTGAGTGTAAGATATGAACAGGTAAGGAAGGAGGCTGAAACAAATGTAAATGGTCAATAAAGAGATAAATAACAAAATGCTCATTCTTATTTTCAGGCAGAAACAATGTTATTTTTAAAACATATAAATTTTTTCAGGATCAGGTTTATTGAAAGGCACATAATTGTAGATTCAAGATTTTTTCAGAATATGAGCTGGGAAACATATTTGATTCATGCTAATGAATCTTCCCTGTAGAAATAATAGTATGTAAATTGACTTGCTGTTTGTTTTCAGTGGTTCAGTTTAGTTCAGTCGCTCAGTCATGTCCGACTCTTTGCAACCCCATGAATCGCAGCATGCCAGGCCTCCCTGTCCATCACCAACTCCTGATGTTTACCCAAACTCATGTCCATCGAGTCGGTGATGCCATCTAGCCATCTCATCCTCTGACACCCTCTTCTTCTTCCCTCAGTCTTTTCCAGCATCAGGGACTTTTTTCCAATGAGTCAGCTGTTCACATCAGATGGCCAAAATACTGGAATTTCAGCTTCAGCATCAGTCCTTCTGTGAGTATTCAGGATTGACGTCAGTTAGAATTGACTGGTTTGATCTCCTTGCTGTCCAAGGGACTTTCAGAAGTCTTCTCCAACACCACAGTTCAAAGGCATCAATTCTTTGGAGCTCTGCCTTCTTTACAGTCCAGCTCTCACAATGGTACCTGACCACTCGGAGGAAGATAGCCTTGACTATACGAACCTTTGTCAGCAGAGCAATGTCTCTGCTTTTCAACACACTGTCCGGGTTTTTCATAGCTTTCCTGCCAAGAAGCAATCATCTAATTTCATGGCTGCAGTCACCATCCACAGTGACTTTAGGGCCCAAGAAGAGGAAATCAGAGACTACTTCCATCTTCCCCCTTCTATTTGTCATGAAGTAATGGGGCCAGAGCCATGATCTTAGTTGTTGGGTTTTTGCCCCCCACCTTTTTTTTCTGGTTTTAAGCTGGCTCTTTCACTCTCCGAGTTCATCCTCACCAAGAGGCTCTTTAGTTCCATTTTGCTTCCTGCCATTAGTGGTATCATCCACATATCTGAGGTTGCTGATGTTTCTCCTGCCTATCTTGATTCCAGCTTGTAACTCATCCAGCCCAGCATCTCTCATGATGTGCTCAGCATATAGATTAAACAAACAGGGTGACAGCAGACAGCCCTGTCATACTCCTTTCTCAATCCTGAACCAATCACTATTCCATACAGACTTCTAATTGTTGGTTCTTGACCCGCATACAGGTCAATATGGGGATACATATATGTAAATGTGTGTTTATCCATGGAGGAATGTCCATGATTTCTTATGGAAAATATCCAAGTTGTAGAATAATATGCACTATTATTTCTTTTAAAAATACCCATTACGTTTTGATCAGAAATATAAATACCAGTATACTAAAATGATTATATCAGACTAACAGAGGTATTAGTAGCATTTAAAAATTTTTTTGATTTAACTAAAATGTTTAAATGTAGGTCAAAAATTATTCTATTAATATAAATATAACTTGATTGCTAGGATCAAGGTAATAAAGTCTTAGAAGCACCTCCAGAATGGTGGAGTAAGTATATCTGAAAATCCACTCCTTCTTAAAAGGTACAAAAACACGGGAAAATCAAGTTTTCATAACTCTAGAAATTAACTAATGGCTTGCAGAATTGCTAGAAATATTTATTCAAGAAAATTAAATATTTGTAAGAACAGTGAACTTTACAGTGTTTTAATTTACTCTACTGTCATTCCCCTGTCTTTAGCTACATGGTTGCTTTGAAAATAAGTAGGAGCAAAAACTGAAAACATCAACGCAGGAGACACTGGAAGGGACTAAAGGGGCTTGGCGTTTCCCTCAAAAGCTCCAAACTCATAACACTGTCATTATTCGACCTCCAGCTGTTCTTCATGGACAAGTTCCATTTATAAGGTTTTGATCTTTACATTCCCTAACTCAGAGTTCATATGCTATAACAATCAAAACCAATTATTTAAATGACAATTTTATGAGATAGTGATATCTCATGAAAGTAGAGCAAACAAAAGGCTAGCCAAAAAACTTAAATATGGGGAAACTCAAAACGAGGACTTTGAAAACCTCCAACATGTTCTTGGGGATTTAGACATGCAAATATAGGGCTGCCTAAAGAAATTACTGTGGTTGGTGACTGCACCCATGAAATTAAAAGATGCTTCCTCCTTGGAAGAAAAGCTATGACAAACCTGCACAGCATATTAAAAAGCAGAGACATCACTTTGCCAACAAAAGTCCATATATTCAAGCTATGGTTTTTCCAGTAGTCATGCACAGATCTGGGAGTTGGAACATAAAGAAGGCTGAGAGCCAAAGAACTGATGCCTTCGAATTGTGATGCTGGAGAAGACTCTTGAGAGTCCTTGGACAGCAAGAACATCAAATCAGTCCATTCTAAAGGAAATCAACCCTGAATACTCATTGGAAGGACTGATGCTGAAGTTCCAATACCTTGGTCACCTGATTGGAAGAGCCAACTCACTGGAAAAGACCTTGATGCTGGGAAAGACTAAGGGCAAAAAGAGAAGGGGGCACGAGAGGATGAGATGGTTGGGTGGCACCATTCAAAGGACATGAGTTTGAATGAAGGACAGGGAAACCTGGTATACTGCAGTCCACGGAGTCACAGAGTCAGATACGACTTAGCAACTGAGCAGCAACAACGTGACCACAAAGATCTGAGAAAGCCCTAACCTCTCACCCCAGGTGACGTTTTTGATTCTTTTGCACATATAAGAAGTGAAGGCTAAAACAGATTTATAAATGGTCATATCTTCCAGGCACATCCCAACACAAACACAGAAATTTGTGACTTAGGGTGGGAGATGTATTGATTCAAGGTGGATAAGGAAATCAATAATTCAATATCTAACCAATAAATAAACCCAGAATTCAGGGGCCACATGAGATAAAAAATTCAGACTATAAAGAATTAGTCTACAAAAGCCACTAAAAAGCAAACATCAATGATAAGAAAAAGTAGCAACAACAAAGGCTAAAGGAAATAGGATTAGATTTACAGGATTGATAAAATATTTAAAATGTGGAATTTTCTTTTTCTTTTTTTTAAGATACAACTAAAACCAGAACGTATGGCCAAAACATAAGTAAGGGGTTTTTCAATAGAAACTGTGCCTGGGGAGGATCAGCTACTGGACTCACTGAGTGAGGTATCACAGCTATGTGTCAAGAACTAAAGAAAACCATGTCTAAAAAAATAAAGCTAAGTATGAGAATGAGTTTTTCAAGCTGAGATTATTAATAAGAAATTATAATAGAGATTATAAAAAGGAACCATATATAAATTTTAGAGTTAAAAATAACTGAAACGACAAATTCACTACAGGAGGAAAATAGCATATCTGAACTTTAAGAAAAATGAGCCAAAAGAAGAAGAAAGAACTGATAAACTTGAAGATAAATCCATTGATTATTTTCCAGTCTGAGGAACAGAGAGAAAAAACAATAAAGATGAACAGAACATCAGAGACTCATGGAACACTATGAAGCACACTAATATATGGATAATGAAAGTCAGTCCTAGAAACAGAGAAGTCAGCAAATATAGCAAAAAGAATATTTGAAGATATACCTGAAACTTTTAAAATTTGATGAAAAACATCAAATTACATTTTCAGAAGCTCAAATTCCTCTAAGAAGGATACACAAAGGAATTCACACCTTAGTGTATCATCACTGTATGTATCTGTTGACAAATAGGTTAATCAATGAATTAACCTATGGTTAATTCAAGTATTGAAACCATACAAGGTATGCTACCTCATTACAATGGAAAGAAACAAAAAACCATTAGCTGACAAACATTTAGGAAATTCATAAATATGTGGAAATAAACTAAATAACCAAAGGATTAAAGGAAAAATCACAAGGGAAAATAGAAAATATTTTGAGATAAATTAAAAACAAAACAACATACCAACTACTCTGAGATGTGACTAAAGTAGTGCTTACTGAGAAATTTATCAGTGCTAAATGCCTATATTAAAAAAGAAGACAGATCTGAAATCAATAGTCTAAACTTCCACCTTAAGAAACTAGAGAAATAACAGCAGTTTAAATAAGCAGAAACAAGTAAATAATAAAGAGCAGAGTCAAAATGAGATTAGATTGTAAACTTAAATCCAAAAGTTGGTTCTTTAAAAAGGTCAATTAAATTGACAAATTTTTAACTAGACTAATCAGAGGGAAAACAAAAAGGCAAGAGAAGATATAATCACCAGTTCAGGAATAAAAAGAGAAATCACTACAGACCTTTGAGAAATAAAACAGATAAGAAATTCTATGAACAACTTTGCCAACAAATAGGTAACCTCAATGATATAAACTCCTACAAACACACAAACTATAGAAAATGACTCAAGAAGAAACAGAGTATCTGACTAGATAGATAACAAATTAATAAAACACTCATTTTAGCCATTTTAAAGCTGTCCACAAAGTAAATCAAATGTCTGTAAAAAAGTCAATACCAGTCCTTCAAAAAATCTTCAAAAAAAGAAAAAAAAGAGGAAGAGAATCACGTGGAAGAAGTGAAAGAGGTGAGGGAACACGTTCCAATTCACATTGTGATGCCAGTATTATCCAAATACCAAGACAAAAACAAAGCCCATAAAACAAAATCTGTGGACCAATATTCTTTGTGAACATCAACATAAAAAAACCCTCAACAAAATACCTGGACACCAAATCTAGCCATATGTAACTAAGATTACATTGTGTGAACAAGCCATAATCATCCCAGAAATGTAAGTATGGTCTAACATCCAAAATCAATCAATTAAATGTGTTTGGTGATACAGTGCTGAACATAACTCTCTTCCAAAATCAATTAATGTAAAACATATGACTAAAGGTCAGAAACACCTGATTATCTCAATGGTGTTCAGAAAATCATTTGGGATAAATCCTTTCCTGACAGAAGCTCTTAAACTAGGAAGATGGGAAAACGTCTACAGCCTGATCAAGAGGATCTATGAAAAACCCACATCATCATATTTAATGGTAAAAGATAGAAAATTATTCTCCTAAAATAAGAAATATGAAGACAAGATGCCTGCCCTTGCCTTTTCATTGTAGGGTAGATTCTATCTTGGGCAATTAGGGGGAAAAAAAAAAAGGTATACAGTTTGGAAACAAAGAAGTAAAACTCTCTCTCTGAAGATTGCATGATTACATATATATAATCTTTGAGAATCCACAAAATCCATATAGAATTAGGAAATCAGTTCAGCAAGTCTCCAGGAGACAGAGAATTAGCTTTCTTTCTATATAGTAGCAATGAAGGATCTGAAAATGAAATAAAGCACTACCATTAAGGACTCCCATTTTTCAGTCCAATATGTAAAGAGCTTAGAAAAGAGCTTTTCAGTACTTACAACTGCATAGCAACAACTCTTCTTAGGTCCATCAGAGAACAGAAGTCACAGAGCAAACCGCCACCATGAAAACTGGACAGACACTCAATACAGAGAACCACAGCACCCTAGGAGGAGAAGTCACTGCTGGAGGGAGTGACTTATGAACAAATAAAGGAGAGCTGACTCACTGCTAGAGACGGGACTAAAGTAAGACTGAGAGATAAAAACCCTTAATGGCCCAGACTTAGGTGCTTCCCTCACATTTTCATGAATTTTACCTTCATGAACTCACCATATTCTTAAGGTGAAGATGGGAGAAATATCCACTTATGCAGTATTTTGAAATATACTCAGGTATACTTAACAAAAGTGTGTCCTCCAGGAAAATTATTTCACTAGAGCTTAGGTAACTTGATTTTTACTAAAGCCTAACCAAACTCTTGGAGAAGGCAATGGCACCCCACTCCAGTACTCTTGCCTGGAAAATCCCATGGATGGAGGAGCCTGGTAGGCTGCAGTCCATGGGGTCACTGAGAGTTGGACATGACTCAGTGACTTCACTTTCACTTTTCACTTTCATGCATTGGAGAAGGAAATGGCAACCCACTCCAGTGTCCTTGCCTGGAGAATCCCAGGGATGGCGGAGCCTGGTGGGCTGCCGTCTAGGGGGTCACACAGAGTCGGACACGACTGAAGCAACTTAGCAGCAACAGCAGCAGCAACCAAACTCTGGGAATTGAAATACGAACTCCATTCCACTCTGGACTTGCTGTCTCATCTGAGAGAAGAGTTATGTTAATAAATATTTGTGAAGGTCACAGCCCAGGTACATAGGTTCTTTACAAGTATGAGACCTAGTAACAGGATGTTAGAATGCTTCCCATTCCTCATACCTTATCACAACATCAATAAGACTCCTGAATATAATAGGGAATTAGAGCTGAAAGCACTCAAGACTCAGACTCTTTTTAAAGAAAGATACTCTAAGGAGGGAGCTTCCCTGGTGGCACAGTGGAAAAGAATCTGCTTGCCAATGCAGGAGACATGGGTTTGATCCCTGGTTTGGGAAGATCCCCTAGAGAAGGAAATGACAACCCACTCCAGTATTCTTGCCTACGAAATCCCATGGCCAGAGAAGCCCGGCAGGCTATAGTCCATGGGATCACAAAAAGAGTCAGACACAACTTAGCGACTAAAAAACAACTCTAGGTTGATAGAGTCCCTGTTTGAGTTTCATGAGACATACAGCAAATTCCCATAGGCTACCTACTTTACATACGGTAATGTGAATATCCATGTTGCTCTCTCCATACATCTCACCTCACCTCCCCTCTTCCCATGTCCTTAAGTCTGTTCATGTCTGTTTCTCCATTCAGTTCAGTTCAGTTCAGTCGCTCAGTCATGTCCGACTCTTTGCAACCCCATGAGTCACAGCATGCCAGGCCTCCCTGTCTGAGTTCACTCAGATTCACATCCATCGAGTCCGTGATGGCATCCAGCCATCTCATCCTCTGTCGTCCCCTTCTCCTCCTGCCCCCAATCCCTCCCAGCATCAGAGTCTTTTCCAATGAGTCCACTCTTCGCATGAGGTGGCCAAAGTACTGGAGTTTCAGCTTCAGCATCATTCCTTCCAAAGAAATCCCAGGGCTGATCTCCTTCAGAATGGACTGGTTGGATCTCCTTGCAGTTCAAGGGACTCTCAAGAGTCTTCTCCAACACCATAGTTCAAAAGCATCAATTCTTCGGTGCTCAGCCTTCTTCACAGTCCAACTCTCACATCCATACATGACCACTGGAAAAACCATAGCCTTGACTAGACGGACCTTAGTCGGCAAAGTAATGTCTCTGCTTTTGAATATGCTATCTAAGTTGGTCATAACTTTTCTTCCAAGGAGTAAGCATCTTTTAATTTCATGGCTGCAGTCACCATCTGCAGTGATTTTGGAGCCCCCCAAAATAAAGTCAGCCACTGTTTCCACTGTTTCCCCATCTATTTCCCATGAAGTGATGGGACCAGATGCCATGATCTTCATTTTCTGAATGTTGAGCTTTAAGCCAACTTTTTCACTCTCTTTCACTTTCATCAAGAGGCTTTTTAGTTCTTCACTTGGTACCATCTTTCTAGATTCCATATATATGTGTTAGTATACAATATTTATCTTTCTGACTTACTTCACTCTGTATAATAGGCTCTAGGTTGGATAGGGATGGGAAAGATGGGAGAGAGGTTCAAGAGAGAAGGGATATATATATATATATATATATATATATATACCTCTGGCTGATTCATGTTGAGGTTTGACAGAAAACAACAGAATTATGTAAAGCAATTATCCTTCAATTAAAATAATTAATTAATTAAAGCAACAACAACTCTAGGGAAACCCAAAACCATAGGGAAGACCAAGTAAGGAAACAAGAGGAAACTTTTGTCTCCAACATCACAGAGCAAAGAGCAAACAAAGCATAACTCCCAGCCAGATGAGCATAAAATCTTATAGTAAAACCCAGTTTCCTCAGTTCTTACTTAGTACCTCATGCCTGACTTTCAAACAAAAATGTTAATACACGCTAAAAAGCAAAAACATTTTGGAGACAAATTAAGCATCAGAACCAGACACAGAGATGATAGAGACTTTGAAATAATCAGATTAGGAATTTAAAACAGCTATATTAATTTGATAAGAGATCTAAAAAAGAGGAACAAAGGGACAACATCTAAAAACACATATATAATAAAAACAGAAAGCAAATTTAAGACAATAATACCACTTAAAATAGCATTAAAATAAAATATTTAGAAATAAAGGTAATAAAAAAGCACAAGTCCACTTCTCAACAAGTCACTGTTGAAAAAAATGTAATAAGACCTAAATAAATGGAGTGATTTCCACATTTATGAATCAGTGGTCTTAATACTGTCATGATAACAACAGTCCCCAAACTGATGTATGGGTTCCATGCATTCTCTACCAAAATGTCAGCTGGACTTTTTACATAAATCGATAAGTTGGTCTTAAAACATACAGAAATGAAAGACATCCAAAACAGACAAAACAATCTTGAGGGAAAAAAAAGAAAAAAGTTGGAGGACTCATAATCCCTGATTTCAAAACTTTTTACAAAGCAGCAAAAATCAAGACTCAGGGTACTGGCATAGGTATATAAAGTCTGGAAATAAACCCTCTCATTTATGATCACGTGATTTTTCAAAAAGGCTATTTCAATGGAGAATAGAACAGTTCAAGAGAGGAAAGAACAGTTCTTTCAACAAATGATGTTGGAAAAGGGGAAATAGATATCCATGGAAAAGAAATAAATCTGGAACCCAACCTCACACTACATAAACAGTTAATTAAAAAAAAAAATCACAGACCTAAATACAAGTGCTAGAATAATAAAGTTCTTAAAATAAAACATAGGAGCAATTCTCTGTGACTTTGGATTAGGCAATGGTTTACTAGAAATAACAAAGCACAGCAACAACAACAGTACAAACTGAACTTTACTAAAATTGAAATATTTGTGCTTAAAAGATGTAATATTAAAAATTAAAATGGTAACTCACTAAATAGAAGAAATATTTGAAAAACATATTTGATAAGGGTCTTATATCCAGAATATATTTTTAAAATCTCATAAATTAACAATAAATAGAAAAATAATCCAAGTAAAATTATAAAGAATTTGAAGATAAATTTCTCGAAAAATACACAGATTATCAATAAGCACATGAAAAGATGCTAAACATCATCCACCATCAAGGAAATGAACATCAAAACCACAATACGGTACTACTTCACATCCAATAGAATGATTAATATCTAAAAGACTGACCATAAAACAAACGTTGCTGAGGACTTACCGAAATTGGTCGCCTCACACTTTGCTGGTTGGCTTCTAAAATTATACATCCACTTTGAAAAACAATTGGCAGTTCTTCAAAATAGTAAAAAGAATTACCATATGTCCCAGAAATTCCATTTTTAGGTATATGCCCCATATACTGAAAATATATGTCCTACAAAGACTGGAACTCAAATGTTCATAGAAGCATAATTTATAACAACCCCAAAGTAGGCATAATGCAAATGTCAATTGATAAATAAATTTTAGTATGTCTAACATAATGGAATGTTGCTCAATTATCAAATGTCAGGTAGTATTAACCCATGCCACAATAGGGATGAAAATTAAAAACATTACATTAACTCAAAGAAACCAGACACAAAAGTCTAAAATTTTGAAATTAGATAGTGTTTGATGGCTGTACAACTCTGTATGGGGTGAAGTGAAAGTGAAGTCGCTCAGTCGTGTCCGACTCTTTTCAACCCCATGGACTGTACCCTATCAGGCTCCTCTGTCCATGGGATTTTCCAGGCAACAGTACTGGAGTGGATTGCCATTTCCTTCTCCAGGGGATCTTCCCAAACCAGGGATTGAACCCTGGTCTCTAGCATTGTAGACACTTTACCGTCTGAGCCACCAGGGAAGTCCTTGCATGGGGTGAGTATAATATAAACCTCTGAAATGTCCACTTTAAAATGATGAATTTAATGGTATGTGAATTGTATCTCTATAACCCTCTTTAAAAAATAGACTAAAAATAAGTGCCACCACAATGTCATGAATCTTCCAGAACATAGTTACTCTTTGTGTGTATGTGTATGTGTATGCATGTTTATGTGTGTGTTTTCCCCCCCACAAGTAAGATTCAGGAAAAATTGACATTTTGTTCAAATTGAAAAAAAATTAAATATTCATTTTATGTTTCACCTCAATTAAATGATCAATTAGGTTTTAACTCCTTCCAGAATGAGCCAAGGATACAACTAGTTGCATGAGTATACAACTAGTTATGTATTCTAAATTCACTTTCGATAAAAATACAGATTATCTGACTTATGGTGGGGTTATATTGTCACAAACTCATTGCTAAACCATAAGTGGAAAATATCCAATGTCAAGGATGCATTTAATGCACCTAACTTAACTGAACATCATAGTTTAGCATATCCCACCTTAAACCTTCTCAGAACATTTACACCTGTCCACAGCTGAGCAAAATCACCTAACACAAATTCTATTTTATAAAGCAGTGTTGAATCCCTCATCTAATTTATTGAATATTGTATTGAATGTGAAATACAGATGGTTGTAAATGTATTGAATGTTTACTCATGATCACATAGCTTGCTGGGAGCTGCAGTCTACTGCCATTGCCCAGAATCACAAGAAAATTACTGTTCCACATGTCACTAGCCCCTAGAAAAGATGAACATTCAGTTGATTGTGATTTATTTTTCCTGAACACAGTGGTAATGATATGCACAGTCTTTATCTGGAATTGAAAACTCACTCGAAGAGCAACCACTATATATCTAACACTAAATACATCCCAAACACATGGGATAATTAACAGGAAGAAAATTGTATTTACAGAAATAAGCCCGTATTTACATATTTACACTGAAGGTTTCTCTTCAGACTACTCAAATATCCATATATAATTTATATGATTCATATATCCAGTTTAGCAAGGGCAGAGAACATATTTATGCAGTGCACACATCATTCTCACCAAATTCTGGCTGCAAATCTGCCATTTTTAATTGACAATTTTTACCCAAGCATAGAAAATAATTTACAACGTAGCAAAGCTGCCTTCATTATCTAGCTCTTCCAAAAATTAAAACAAATTGGTATCTTTACTATTTCCAGAACTCCAACATTCTCTGGAGATTACCACTGGCAATGCTATTCCAATTTGAAAATAAAGGCTGTATGTTACAGCAGCTTAGCAGATAGCACCTCAGTCACTGCTTGCAGTTTCTCTAGATCTAAGGTAATATGCAACATGGGTGATTATAATAATCAATACTAAATTGGTAAGACATGAAAGATGATCTTTTTTTGTGATCATCCAAGCCAGCATTTTATAAAGTGTGTAGAGCAAAACACTAGGACTATAAAGTTGTCTTGGAGAAATTAACAATAGCTTCAAAGGTCAAAGAGGTTTGGAAACTAGCACACATTAGATTTCATCCTTACAAGGTCTTAGCACATGTATGTATGTTGCAAGTTCTCAGCCTCCACTTCACCCTGGGAGGAATCCTGTTTAAGTTTGCTTAATCCAGATCTTAGCAAACACATTTATATCAACATTTCTCTCTTTTTTTTCTTTATCTTTTCCTATCCCTTTTCCAAAACACACACACACAGCAACTTTGAATATACTAAGTTATGTCTGATTTAGGACAGGCAAAAGTAAACATTCACTGATTGAACAAATAACACTTCCACGATGCTTAAACAAGTGCACTGAAACTGCACGTGCATAATTAAAAGATGAGGCCAAACTGGAGATCTTCTGTAGCACTGTTGTTTGGTCAAGGAATCATGCATGACCTGTAAGTAATTATATCCTCAAAAGCAAACATGGCTGAAATTCTTTCTGGTGCTCGGGCTAGCAATGCAGACACTGCTTGATGGAATGATTTAATTAATGTTTTCCTCCGCAAGTTTGAATTTAAACTGACAATAGTTGCCATAACATACCCAGAAGTAACTCAATTTCCAGGAAAGTGCTACATGCTTTCTTCCAGGAAGTTTAAAGGTGCTCCAAAAGAAGGAGGGATTCTGTCTGAAAATTACACTAATCCCACAAAGCATTACTCATGGGTACTTGAAGACTAGGATGGACTGGGCATGTTCTAATTTAAAGGAGCAAGTGAACACAGAACTAGGGCTCACCACGGCCATTAATAACATCCTTATTTCTGGACATTAAAAGAAATAAAAACTATGTGGAATGAAAAAACTCTCTGCAAAGCTGAATACTACAGAAGCATGTGGGAAATTCAATTTTTACAGGTGGACAGTATCCAACGGTGGTTCAAGGTGATCCAAGGTGATTATATCAGATCCAATCTGATCCAAGGTGATCAGATCTCTTATACAATAGTCTTATTTTTGTAACCACATTCAAAGACTTTAATAATTTTCCATTTAGGCCAGTCCTATCAGCCTCTGTACTTCATGAAAGATTATATCATTGTTGCCACATGACCCTGTCTGTTTCCTTCTGTGTAACATCTACCAGGCAGACGTTTGCTTTTCCTGACACAGTATTCTAAACTGATTTTCTCCTTCTTTAAACCACTCCCATGTTTCATATGTCTTACATAAAAATCAAAAGCACCATTTAATTGGAAAACAAAACATGATGTCACGCTAGCTTTCAAGCTTTGGGAAATGTTAACCAATAGGAGTTTTGCAACTGTTACTATATATTTATTTCCATGTGATAAAACTAGTGAAAGTTTGTTCACTGATAACTCAGCTTGTTTTTTTTTTAATTTATAATCACTAGTATTCAATTTTTTGGCATACAGTTGTATGAACTTTTTTAAATGCAGAGATCCTTGTAGGCACCCTCACAAAACAATCTCAAGACTACCAAGAATCCCCTCATGTTGTACTTTAAAAACCACTGTCAACCTCCTCTCTGCACTGCCAACCTCTAACAATCTTTGATCTGTCCCCTGCACTTTTAGCAAGTCATTAACTGGAATCACAAAATATTTAATCTGGCTATTGTGCCTTACAAAAATGTCTCTTTTTATTGCTGAATACCATTTCATTGTATGCATACACTATAGTTTTTATACATCTACCGACTGAAGGACATTTGCTTTTTATTTTTTCCAGTTTTGGGAAACTGTGCTGATATTAATATTACTGTGTGGGTTAGTATAAGAACATAAACTTAATTTATTTAATTTACTGGAAGTGAGCTCATGAGATCATATGGCAATTGTATGTTTCACTTCATAACAAACTGCCAAACTGTTTTCCAGAGTGGTCGAACCACTTTGAGTCATTTGAATTTGAACAAACAGGCAAAGCTATCATATTAGAGAGGATATGATTTTTTTCACAAGTAGTTTACATAAGATGAAATGATATTTAACGGCCAAAAGAAGATAAAGTACACATTAAATAAATTGAGTTCTGTGTATCTTAAATTCAACTTACTTGGTTCATTTGTTCCTTGAAGATAAATACAGTATAAAATAAAAATGGATAAACACAAAAATGTAGTTATGTGTTGTATAACTACAGTTTAGGGTGAAATCATTGCATTCCTAATTATGACTTCTGTTCTAAGAACAGCTGGTATTACTGAGTGTTTTAAATTGTGCAACAGATTCAGCAAGAAAGGATCACTGAGATTTGTTTCTTCCCATTTCCAGGACATAGTGGGAAAGAGAACCCAAGACAGCACAGAAAACAAGTGCAAAAATCAAATCAGAAACCCTGACCGGGCCACAGGTCAACTGCAGCAAGCTATTTCAGTAGGTACGTTCTCTACTGGGTTGCTCAGGGAGAGAGGGGGAAAGGAGAAACAGGTTTACAAGTCATTTGCTTAGAAAGGAAGAAAAATGTGCAAAGAAGCTGAATTCTCCATGACTTATTTTAAGTTACTAGATAAAACTTTGCCAGAAGAACAACCTGGTCCAATAGTTCTGTTAAACACCTTAGTCTGTTTGAGCTGAGTTTCTGTCACTTGCCATATAAACTATTCTCATATAGAGGTTATATTAAAATTATTTAAGCAAACTTAAAATAACACAAAATACAGTGAAAAAAAAATCAGGGCCAACAGGCTAGAAATAAAGTTAAATGTTAATGTGTTTGGGTAGTAGAAACATATGACTGTGTCCTATCTTAAACATTCCTTATTTCCACATTTTATTTTATGAAAGTGTACCTCTTTTCTTGAATAGACACATAGATAAAGCTATATTATTTCAAAATATATGTGTTTTCATGAAAGAACTGTACTGCTTTAAAAACACTTAATTTCACAATGATGGAATGATCAAAGCAAGCCAATCATAACTTATTGAATGCTAATGCCTTTTTGTGAAGAAAAAAAATTAAAACCAAATTATTTAACTGAAAGAATATTGACTTTTATAACTTGTATAGAGACAGAAAATTATTTAGTTTTTTCTCAGCCTACACATCAACATCTGAAAAATGGGAGTGGGCTTTGTGGTTCTCCGTTCCTATTTTAGGCATGTGGTCAACGAAAATGCATTTTCCAAACCCAATGAGGCTCAACATTTGAAAACAAATACTTCTGGAATATTTAGACTCTACTTTAATCATCCAAAGACATTCTCTTTAACTTCCTAGGGCCTGGTTTGCCTTAAAATTAGGAGGAAAAACTCAGAATCTCTGGGTTGTTTCTGAAGTTATAATAGAAAAAAAAATGAATTTCTTTTTTTTTTAAAATAGATTATTTCATTAAATTCTGGGTAGCTTAAAACTGGAAAATAGTCTAGTTTAAGAAATAATTACTGTGCTTCTTTTTAAACATCAGCAATGTCTTTAGTTTATCTCTATAGTATCCAATTCAGTGTTTGGTTCAGTAAATCTCAGGAGAAAGCCCTCCTCTAAGCCATGGTGGCCTTATTTCAGAGATTTATCTTCACTAAATTCCTTCTTTGCACATGTTTTTCCTGTATTTCCATGTACTTTGTCTGAGATACTGTCTATTCTTCCTCTGCCACTACTCAACTCATTCAACTGTCACTTTATTAGGGTATCTCTCTCTGACTGAACTAGCTCCACCCCTGGGTAGTTTTATAAAACTCTTTTACCTGTACCTTCAGAAAACAAGAAACTGTTGGTATTTTAATTTTGGAGACATCTTTAAACAGATAATCGTGATGTAGCTCAGTGTATGTGCATGCTAAGTTGCTTCAGTTGTGTCTGACTCTCTGTGAGCCTATGGACTGTAGCCCACCAGGCCCCTCTGTCCATGGGATTTTCCCGACAAGAATACTGGAGTGGTTTGCCATGCCCTCCTCCAGGGGATCTTCCTGATCCAGGGATCAAACTGGGATTTCTTATATCTCTTGCTTTGGCAGGCAGATTCTTTACCACTAGTGCCACCTGGGAATTTGGTGTATAAAATATTTATAATTGGATTTTTATGGAACTAAGAGGAAAAAATTAATTACTCTGGAGGCTAAAGCAGGGAATGACTGAACTGGTTTTAGAAAAGATGAATTGGAATCTGCCTCAAAAAGCAAACATGAAGATGGAAGTCACTGACAATCAAAACGTTGGGCATGATTATGGAGGTTATGAGGATAATATCTCATTTGAAAGTCATGAGAAACTCCAAATACTATTTTCTCCACTATAGATGTGAGAAATCTGAGGTTGTAGTAGTGTGTATAAGTCTAAAAAACACAGAGTCTGGAAGTGAATTTAGATTTGATTTCCCTACATCATCTATGCACTAAAGGCATCATTCCATATGTAATGACAGGTAGGGTTGAAAGAAGATTCACTGAGAAACCAGTGACATGGCAGGATAGGTAGAAGCAGGCTAGAAGTAATATTGGTAAGAGAAGCAAAGAAGACAGATCAAGACTAAATTATAAAGAACTTTCCATGTTCCCAGAGAGAGCAAAGAATCTCATCAAAGCAAGTCAAGCAAAGGACAGGTGTGCTACGAATTGGGCCCAACATGAACTGAACTCACTTTCTCTGGGAAACCAGATGGCCCTCCCCTCTCCCCTCTCTCTCCACTCTCTAGACAACCTGTTCATACCTACATGTGAACAAACATGTCTGCCAGCCCTCCCAGGTCGGAATGCTACACAAATGGACTGCAATTCTTTGCTCTTACAGTTAGTTGGGACTTTTGTTAGAGGAAATACTTCCTTGGTCCTCTCTGCTATGCCAGATGGTGCAGAATCACATGGTACAAAGAGGATTCAACTTGGGGGCTCTGAGCTAGAATAGACCTTCCAAAAATAGGTCAACTAGATATGCATTACTGCAGAGCTTGAACTTTATCATGAAAGCTATGTTTAACAGTTCCTAAAATACTGCTGAACATTGTTTTGCGATTGATTTATGCAAATTAACCACATTTACCTGTCAGTGTAGTATTCTTTGACTCCTTGGAAGATGTGCCCTGATTAAATATTGACTGCATCTAGCTTAAAATTTGCAAGAAACCATCTAACACAGAAACTGGGAGGTAACATGCTTGTGATCTTTTAATAGAATACATTTGTCAGTATATTTACAATTATCAGAATTAACAATTGCATACACCAAAAGAGAGAGCTAATGGTATTTCTATATTTAAGAAAGACATAAGCCCAGAAATTATCTGAGTACACCTACAGCATATAGACTTCAGTTTGCAGGAAAATATCTTTTTTTTTTTTTTAAGTTATAATCAAGAAGGAAAAAGGACATAATTAATTGTTCTTTTTTGTTTTAACAATTTTACAGTTCACAGCAAGTCTTGCAAAATAAACTTTGTCACAGAGCCAAAACAAGTTTTCTCTTGACTGGAAACATTCAACTTCATAAAGATATCACTTTCTTTAAAACAAATTCAAATGTGCTTGAATAATCAAGGGAAAAAAATAGTAGTGTGGTCTCCCTACAATCATTCCTACATTAAACTCTGTAGGTCAATTAGAATTATTTTTATGCATGATGGGCAGTTTCCCACTAACAATTTTCTAAATTGCCTAATAATTTTATGTACCATAATTACAAGACTCCTGCTTGTGTATTTTTCCTTCTCTTCTCTTTCATCTGAATGTAAATTAAGGGTAATCACTAGCAAACCTTTATGGTAGATGCTTACAATGTAATACCGCAACAGAACTATGTAAAATGAACTGAATGGGAAAATCCTTGAAATACCTCTTCCCTTAACAACAGGACATACAACCGTATGAAAGAAGATTTCCTGACTAAGTAATTTTCTGAAAATAAGTGGGTGAATATGTGAAGGCCAACTGATTACTTATAAATTGTTTTCATGTCTTAACACTCTGCTCAATATCCCCACCTTATGATCTACCAATAAATGCAATCCAACACTTGTAAATCCAAACTCCCCATGATCTACAATTGGTTTTCACTGTTATGGTTAAATACAATGTCAAGTTGGCTGGCCTACAGCACCCAGTTGGTCGGTCAAACGCTAGTCTGGATGTTGCCATGAAGATCTTTCATAGACGTGATCAACATTTATGATCAGTTGACTTAAATAAAGGAGTTTATTCTTAAAGATGTGGGTGGGTCTCCATCCAATTGGTGGAAGGTCCTAATAGCATAACGTGAAGTTTCCCAAAGGAAGGAATCCTAGCTCGAGATTGTAACACAGAAATCCTGTCTAAGTTTCCAGGCTGCTGGCTTGATTTCAGATTTTGGACTTGCCACTCCCTATATCACAGGTGTTAATTATTAAAATATTAATATATATTTTTATACATGCACAAAAAGACACACACATAAGCCATTGGATATATTCCTCTGGAGGACCCTTGCTGATATATCCATATTTAATACATTCTTCTTTTTATGATTTTGGCTCTCTATATTAATATAATATCTTTCCTTGAGTTTAAAGTAACTCATTTTTATTTGCCTACTTCTAAGAATTGAACCATAACGTCACAAATTTTATGTGCTAGTTTTTTTTTTTTTTCCTATGACACATAAATACACAACTATTGACATTTTAAAATGGTCATTAACATGAAATCTGATACCAGGCTGGTGTTTCCTATACCACTTTAGGAAAGGATAAGTTGCACTCACTTCTCTTCTTCCCTTCATTTGATTCATAGAATAAAATGTTTCCTATTATGTGGGACCAAACTACCATCTATTTCATTTCTCTATTTTTGCCACATGGGTTAATTCTGTCTTCTCTTTCCACTCAAATTAAGCTTTGTGAACAGTTAGTGAGTACAGTCATGTGTCTATCATTTTATCCATTCTGTTCAGTCCAGTTGCTCAGTCGTGTACGACTCTTTGAGACCTCATGGTCTGCAGCATGCCAGACCTCATATCCATCATCAGTTCCCAGAGTTTACTCAAACTCATGTCCATTGAGTCGGGGATGCCATCCAACCATCTCACCCTCTGTCATCCCCTTCTCTTCTTGCCTTCAATCTTTCCCAGCATCAGGGTGTTTTCAAATGAGTCAGCTCTTTGTATCAGGTGGCCAAAGTATTGGAGTTTCAGCTTCAGCATCAATCCTTCCAATGAATATTCAGGACTGATTTCCTTTAGGATGGACTTGTTGGATCTCCTTGCAGTCCAAAGGACTCTCAAGAGTCTTCTCCAACACCACAGTTCAAAATCATCAATTCTTTGGCACTCAGCTTTCTTCATAGTCCAGCCCTCATATCCATACATGACCACTGGCAAAACCATAGCCTTGACTAGATGGACCTTTGTTGGCAAAGTAATGTCTCTGCTTTTTAATATGCTGTCTAGGTCGGTCATAACTTTTCTTCCAAGGAGAAAGCGTCTTTTAATTTCATGGCTGTAGTCACCATCTGCAGTGATTTGGAAGCCCCCCAAAATAAAGTCTGCCACCGTTTCCACTGTTTCTCCATTTGCCATGAAGTGCTGGGACCAGATGCCATGATCTTACTTTTCTGAATGTTGAGCTTTAAGCCAACTTTTTTACTTTCTTTCACTTTCATCAAGAGGCTCTTTAGTTCTTCAATTTCTGCCATAAGGGTGGTGTCATCTGCATATCTGAGGTTATTGATATTTCTCCTGTCAATCTTGATTTCAGCCTGTGCTTCATCCAGCCCAGCGTTTCTCATGATGTACACTGCATATAAGCTAAATAAGCAGGGTGACAATATACAGCCTTGATGTACTCCTTTCCCGATTTGGAACCAGTCTGTTGTTCCATGTCCAGTTCTAACTGTTGCTTCCTGACCTGCATACAGATTTCTAAAGAGGCAAGTCAGGTGGTTGTCTCTTTCAGAATTTTCCACAGTTTGTTGTGATCCACACAGTCAAAGGCTTTGGCATAGTCAGTAAAGCAGAAATAGATGATTTTATGGAACTCTCTTGCTTTTTCGATGATTCAATGAATGTTGGCAATTTGATCTCTGGTTCCTCTGTCTTTTCTAAAACCAGCTTGAACATCTGGAAGTTCATGGTTCACATATCGTTGAAGCCTGGCTTGGAGAAATTTGAGCATTACTTTACTAGCATGTGAGATGAGTGCAATTGTGCGGTAGTTTGAGCATTCTTTGGCATTGCCTTTCTTAGGGACTGGAATGAAAACTGACCTTTTCCAGTCCTGCGGCCACTGCTGAGGTTTCCAAATTTGCTGGCATATTGAGCACAGCACTTTCACAGCATCATCTTTTAGGATTTGAAATAGCTGAACTGGAATTCCATCACCTCCGCTAGCTTTGTTCATAGTGATGCTTCCTAAGGCCCTCTTGACTTCACATTCCAGGATGTCTGGCTCTTATCCATTATTGCAATCTAAATTTACATAGAGAAGACTGTTTCCTAACAGAAGAATTGATGATGAAGACCAGGAGGATAAATAGATACATTCTAGAGCATGAGTGAACCTTGAACCATCCTAGTAAGTAAAAGAAGCCAGACAGAAAAGGCTACATATTATACAAATCAATTTAAATGGAATGTCCAGAAAAGGCAAATGCACAGAAATAAAAAGTAGATTATTGGTTGATAGGGGCTGGAAGGAGAAGGAAATGGGGAGTGACTGCAAATGGGTGTGTTTTGGGGGGGCTGAGTGTGACAAAGTAGTTTAGAATTAAGTAGTTTTGATGGTAGCTCAATCATGTGAATATACTAAAACTATTTAATTGTACACTCTAAGGGTCAGTTTCATGAGAGCTAAATTATATCTCAATATAAAGAGTTCATATATACAGTTCTGAAACCTAGAAATTTTTTTTATCAATTCTAATAACATTTTTGCATATGTTAGCACCATGGAATTAGTTTCCGAAAGTTGTATGATTGTTTTCCCTCTTGGTGGTTAACAAAGCACTAGTGTGTCATAAAATTGACTGCATCTTATAGTCAATAAAGTATGGTATACTTCTTATTTTAAATATTACTACTGTGGTTATGTATGGATGTGAGAATTGGACTGTGAAGAAAGCTGAGTGCCGAAGAATTGATGCTTTTGAACTGTGGTGTTGGAGAAGACTCTTGAGGGTCCCTTAGACTGCAAGGAGATCCACCCAGTCCATTCTGAAGGAGATCAGCCCTGGGATTTCTTTGGAAGGAATGATGCTAAAGCTGAAGCTCCAGTACTTTGGCCACCTCATGCGAAGAGTTGACTCATTGGAAAAGACTCTGATGCTGGGAGGGATTGGGGGCAGGAGGAGAAGGAGATGACCATGGGGTCGCAAAGAGTCGGACACGACAGAGCGACTGAACTGAAATGTGAAGAAACTGGTGAAAATCTACATTTCAAAGAAATTTCACTGGCAAAAAAACCAATTGCAGCTTTTCACTGCAAAATATTTAAACTAAGTCTACTCTATGTAATAAGTTTTTGTTTGGTAAGGATGAGAACTGTGGTAGATTTTTAAATGGCCACAAATTCATTAACACTATTCTTAATAGGAACCAGGCTTTATATTCCCTCTTCTCCTGTGTATGGGTGGGATGGAAGTGCTGCTATCAACAGAGAGTGAAGGTAATCATACTGGGTGAATTCCAAGGTCAGAGAAAGTCATGAAGCTTGCCCTGGTTCTTTTAAGATGCTTGCTCTGGGGAAGCATAAGAAGTTGCCACATAAGAAGTTGGGTTATTTTAAGATTACTTAACTAACACCACATGCAGGTGTTTGGTTGATGGCACCAGCTGCCAATCACCCGAGCAAGCCTCTCAGAATTGCAGGCCCAAAACCATGAGCAAAACTCCACAGAGGTTGTTTCACATGCTGAGTCTTAGAGCAATCCGTTGTGTAGCAATAGTAACTAGGGCAAGACCCAGTGAAGAAGGTCATCTTTTCTTTGATAATGACCCATCCAGGCAACTCAGCAGTTGACACAAATCAAGGGCACATTTTCATCGCACATGCTTCACAACAGAATGTTGACTACTATATACTAATAAGCTCAGACTTGGTTTTTAAATTCAGCTCAGCTCTTCATTTATCCAGGCTCTGGTTTCTTTCCTTTATCCTCCATCAAAACATGCTTTTATGTATTCTTAATGGAGTCCTAATTTATTATTTATAAATACATTTGAAAACATAAATACAAGCATTGTCTAAACCACCATTGGTTTCTTTCAACTGCTGCATGCTTATATGCCACTATTAAATAAATTGTAAACCTGTCATGTGTTTGATATACAGTTAATGAAGTGTGATTCACTGCAAATAAAAAGGGACTTATCTAACTTGGAAATGCTTTACTTCAGACCTAAATATTGTAGTAATTGGTAGACTTAATAATGCTGAATATTTTTTTTTTTTGACAATAGCCTTCCACAGTTTTTAGACTGAATTCTTATTACCCATAAAAAATGCCTAAATTTCTCTTCTCAATATACAAGGTCCCCTATCTTATGGTGCCACCTTAGTCTTCCCACTTCCTAGTATTTCCCTCCCAATACCCTATACATCAATTTCAGTAAAAACTGGGCAGATGATATCATATGCAGTCACTTATTTCCGTTTCCAAACATTGAAGTTCCATGTGTGGAAAAGTGTCTTTACCATATCTGCATGACTAAGTTATCATCAGCTTATAGATTTCCAATCTTTAAAGTTTCCTATGAATTCTTAGTTATTATAAATAGCATCTTCCTCCTTGGAAATAGAGTACAATCCTAACATGCATGAAATTTTCTCTTGCATTATTTCTATCATTCTACATAAATATTTGTCCCAAAAGGTTTCCTGGAAGAGATGCTTAGCAAATACCACTGAACAAAACCAAAAGAATAAATGCAAAGGGATATGTTACTAAAATGTTGAATTTAGTTTTCTCTATTAACTTCCATAAGTGTAGTCAACATATTTCTAAAATTTTCATCAAGAAATGAATGAACTTTTGTAATATATAACTTTGTTGTACTAAAAATGTAAATGTATTGTTCTTTGGGTGAAAAGAGAGCTCTTACACTAAATTAACCCATTTCATGAACTAGTTAAAGGATCATGACTGCCAAAGGCACATCCATTATCCTTTGAAGAGGACTGGCTTATAATCATGAACTCCTCAAGAAACATCAGTCTTGTGCAAACACAAGTGAGCTTTAGAAAAACAAGGAAAATACTTATTTAGCTTTTAAATTAGGCTTTTAGAAAAAGACGATCTTGACTCAGAGCAATGATTCTCATTCATCTTACTTATTTTTCATCAATTATTAGATCAATCAAGGTCCCACCACCACTGGAAAAATATCTCTGAGAAGGGTAAAGACTTTACAGACTTTCCTTTGATTTCTGTATTCTTGTTAAGTTTAAAGGATTAAATAGCCTCTATCAAACACATCAAACTGTAAACATTATATATGCATAGTTCATCATTTATCAAGTGTATCTCAATAAAACTTAAATCCCCTCCAATGTAAATTGTTGCCATAACACATGAACGTCACTTTTTAGTGGATGGAGGAACTAACTGGTGCCATAAGTAGCCACAAATCCAGAACCTGTGTTAGGACATAGCACAGCAAAATTGCAGTTAATATGGAGATTGAGGGAGAGTGAGTTCTTAGCCATGTCTCAAAGTCCTTGCATGGGCTATGCTAGAAGAGCCCTGCCAAAAATCTTCACTGATTTGACGGGTGCTCTTTTGTGGGTTGATCGCAAATATTCTCTCCATGATCACTCTTTCTAGTTGCCTGTGCTTTCTATTCTCTATGCATGCATGCTAAATTGCTTCAGCCGTGTCCCTATGCTCTGCAATCTTCCAGCCGTGTCCCTACAGACTGTGCAACCCTATGGACTGTGCAATGCTATAGACTATAGCTCCTATATCCAAGGGATTCTCCAGGCAATAGTACTGGAGCGGCTTGTCATGACCTTCTCCAGGGGATCTTCCCAACCCAGGGATCAAATCCACATCTCTTACACCTCCTGCATCGTCAGGCAGGTTCTTTACCACTAGTGCTACCTGGGAAGCCCTCTATTCTCTATAACAGCACTCTATTTGTTTCCTTCCCAGCCTTTCAAAATTCATTATTATTTTTCCCTGTTTTAATTTGTCTTCCCCACTATTGCATGAGTTTCCTGAGGAGATTTTCTTGTTCTCCACTGAATCCACAGCTTCATTCAGATCACTGAGCAGAGAGTGAGCACTCAATACACATAAAACAGTTTTAACAATAGGAGAACAGTTGTAAGTATCTACAGATGGCCCCCAACTTACAATGGTTTGACTCAAGATTTTCTGAGTTTAAGACTGTACGAAAGCCATATGCATTCTGCAGAAACTGTACTTGAATGTTTTGATCTTTTTACAGGCTGCTGCTGCTCCTGCTGCTAAGTCACTTCAGTCATGTCTGACTCTGTGCGACCCCATAGACGGAAGCCCACCAGGTTCCCCCATCACTGGGATTCTCCAGACAAGAACACTGGAGTGGGTTGCCATTTCCTTCTCCAATGCATGAAAGTGAAAAGTGAAAGGGAAGTCGCTCAGTCGTATCCGACTCTTCACGACCCCATGGACTGCAGCCTACCAGGCTCCTCCATCCATGGGATTTTCCAGGCAAGAGTACTGGACTAGCAATATGCAATACATTTTTTTTGTGATGTTGGGCACAGCAGTAGTCACAACTCCCAGCAGCCACTCAGTCACCAGGATAAACAACCCTTTTGGATCCATAAAGTCATTCTGTTTGTTACTTTCAGAACTGTATTCAATAAATTACATGATCTATCCAACACTTCATTATAAAATAGGCTTTCTGCTAGATGATTCTGCCCAACCATCGGCTAATGTATATGTTCTGAGGAGTTTAAGATAGAGGGCTGCCGTCTATGGGGTCGCACAGAGTTGGGCACGACTGAAGTGACTTAGCAGCAGCAGGCTAAGCTATGATGTTTGGTAGATTATGCACATCAAATGCACTTTTGATTTACAGTATTTTCAACTTAGATGGGTTTATCAACTGCATCATAAGTCAAGGAAGATCTACAGGGTTGACGTAAGTCAATCACGGAGCTAAGCTAAGCATGTTAATGGGTTATCTCAGCCCTGCGTCACAAGGCACAAAACCATTTTCCGCATTTTACAAATGAGTTAACTGCTCACATAGATTATTTAACTTTCACACAACCACAAGTTAATAAGTGACAAAGTGTGACTCTGGACTCAGGGTCATCTGCTTCAAAAACAATTTCATCATTATTGATCCTTCTATTATGGGACATTACTCCTGCATTTTCCCCAAGGTGCATGTACTCCAAGAAGATAACTCTTGCTCAAGACAATCTAGGGATAAAAAGGCTAAGACTTTTAGAAGTATATAGAAATAGTTCATATTTGTGAGGTTCCAATTTTATCTACTCTCTTCTATTTCCCTTTCACATCTAAATGAGGGATTCCAGCTAATATCTAAGCTGCTTTCCCCAAACTATTTCTTGTGGTGATTCTCAAAACAAAAAACAGTGGGAATTTTTGAAGAAGGCTGTTGGGGAAAGTAAACAAGTAAAAAGAAGAGGATATATTGATATACTGAACGTACAAATTAACAACAATAATAATGAAAAGAAGATCCTCGTCTGTGTTCTGGAAATGAACTGTCCATGAAAAATAGTTGTGTCTTAGAGAGAAGTCATAGGAGACAATAGCTCCATTTTAGTACTTAGATTAAAAAAAGCACCTATTTCAATGTAAAATAGGTCAAACTGCCAAGTCAACAAATTTCTAAGCTCATACAGTTGATGGCAATTTTTATATACTCAAATACTAATAAGAAAAAAACAATCTTCAAGTTAGGTTTTTTTTAGAACACAGTATCCCATCCTCCCTCTAATTGGGTGCAGAACATAGAACAAGTTGCTTTATCTCTCTGAGCCTTGTTTTCTTCGGCAATAAATTGGGCAGTCCTGTTTGCTGTTTGTCTCCCAGGGTTACTACAGGACTCCAAGTACAGAATGCATCAAGGCATCCAGTGAGGTGTGAAACCTTTAAGAGTCTGTTGCTCTCCCTTAGATGAGGATTCTCTCTGAGCACTAGAGGCAGAATGCACACGTTACTGAATGAAGTGAAGACAAAATTAACAGAGGACCTACTTTGCCATGCACTTTGGCGTGTCTTTAACTTTTCTGGGTCAATCTCTTTTCATCTTGTTTGTAAAGTGACATCAAAAGTACTCCAAAAGCAGCAATGGACTATAGAGATATGAGGTATTATCATTGTTGCTGCTATTTGACTATTTTCTCTTTGTTGTACTCTAATTTTCCAGAAGACAGAGATATTCCCAATGAGGAATATCTCCATCTTCACCCACAATACCATCATGATCTCCTTTGGAAAACGTCAACATTTGGTTCTAAGTTTCCTAAGGATGGAGTTGTCTCTCTCACTTACCATTATTGATCCAGCCTCTAACTCAGTGCATCAGACACTTTAGCAGCATTTGTTGGATGGATGAGAGAAAACTTTAATTCACCATCCACAGTAAAATTTTATGAAGCACCCTCTCTGTGCCAGAACCTGTGCTCTGTGCTGACAGGGACGGAAAAAATGAGGAGCCTATTAGAACATCAAGGAGCTCACACAGATGGTAATGATACTGAATGCAAACATTGGCCCCCTCTCCCCTCTTGCCATGCTTGTTATAATACATCAGCTCAGACCCTATAAAATTAATTCTGTTAGACTTCACTACAGCAAATGGCATCCTAGCCAATCACTAATTTCCTACTAAAATGTACAGAAAGAGTCATAAAGCCCTTCTGTAACAACGTTCACTCTGGCTTAATAATTCATCTGGCCAGCTCTCCATCCAGCCCTCTCTTCCTCTATTCATCCATCCATCCAACAAATAGGGCACGAAACAGGGATTAAGACAGTAGGCTCTGGAGTAAGACAGTGTAGACAGACTGTAGCTTCCATATTTACCTAGCTTCCCGGATAGCTCATTTGGTAAAGAATCCACGTGCAATGCAGGAGACCCCAGTTCGATTTCTGGGTCCAGATCTGCTGGAGAAGGGACAGGATACCTACGCCAGCATTCTTGGGCTTCCCCTGTGGCTCAGCTGGTAAAGAATCTGCAGGCAATGTGGGAGAAGACTGGGTTTGATCCCTGGGTTGGGAAGATCCCCTGGAGAAGGGAAAGGCTACCCACTCCAGTATTCTGGCCTGGAGAATTCCATGGACTGTATAGTCCATGGGGTCGCAAAGAGTCAGACACAACTGAGCTACTTGCACTTCACGTTCCCTGTTTACTTACACTGTGTGACTTTAGCAAGGCTGTGCCTCAGATGCCCTGGTTGTAAAACCAGACAATAAAAGTGTGTTATTAGGTAAGAGTTACATTAGGCCCTGATGGTGTCTAGCACCAACCAAGCCCTGAACAACTTTATCCTGGCCAGGCCTCTTACTGAGTTCCTGTGAGGCAGCATAGGACCCCATCAGCCCCTATTGTCCAGGAAGGTCCTACAGGATCCTCTTGAAAGGGTAAGCTTTGCAGTCCTAAGTGGGTTGGTAAATTGGAAGGCCCCAACACCTCTCCTTTTCCTGCACTCAGACAAATAACTTAGACTTTTATACCAAGGTTTAAATGCCTTCTCCCTACCTGTGACATATTCTTAGGAAAAAAAAAAAAAAAACCCTCAAATATCAGAAGGCAATTTTAAGCATTAATGGGTTCATATGATTCTGGCCTGTATCCAAACCCTGAAGTCAACTTAGGGTGGCAAATCTGAGGTCACAAAATTCTATATATAATTCAAGGCATAAAAGGTAATTTTCTCAAGTATTGGTTAATACTTAAATCCTAAAAAAAAAAAAAAAAAAAATTGTTGAGATTGAAGTTGGTATCATCATTCCCATTTCATAGAAGGGAAAGCTAAGACTTTCAGAGTTGGCATACTATGTCCAAAGCCACACTGCTGATAAGAAATAAAAATGAACACTAGAATGAAAGTCTTATGATCAACATTCTCTAGTTCTTTCTGCTATTCTCCCCTCTATTTTCATACAAGCAAAGAACTCTGCACTTTTAAGCGTCCTAAGTTCTAGAAATATCCCCAATGGCAAAAGTCATATGAAAACGTATGATATGTAAACTCCTTTTTAAAAATTATCTTTTATATACATAATATATTAAAAGCTCATGTTTTAAATCATGTGCATTAAAATAGATGTCATTGGGGAAAAATGTTTAAATTTCAAGATTCAAAAGTGATTTTGAAATATGTATGCCCTTTTGCAGCTGAAGGGGAAGAGTGACATATAATCTATAAATTATAGTAGAATCTTGTTAATTCTAATGAGTATCTAGGGCTGTTGCCAAATAATGAATCTTGCAAACAATTAAATGGCATAAAATGTCGGCTAAAGGGCAGTTTTTCTGAGTCGGGGAGGGGTGCGTTCTTTTTGCTGCTGATAACAATCTGAAGACTCTAAACAGACTGTAAGAGGATTTATAGGGCTTGATTGATGGGAGGCGCCAATGAATAGAGTTTTCACTGGGAGAAAAGGGTCAATATTTCATCATTAAGGAAATAGTTTTATGAAGTCCCATGGCAACTGCTCTGAAAATAATTACCCAACGTGAATGCCTCTGCATGTTCTCATATGTTTCTGATGAGAGGGTTCATCAGACCTTTCCCGTGGTTCCATTACCATCTCTTGACCTCAAGCTGGGAAGATTACTTTTGTCAAAGATCACACAGATCCCTTTTGATAACAACAATAGATATGGACAACATATACTTGGAGTCAGTTATCTTTTTTAAAAACAGTGAAAAACTAAATTACTGAGATACAATTCAACTGTCATCTTTGTCAAAATCAAAAGCAAAAAGGGGAGAGAGAATCTCGGAGAAAATAGCCAGGGACCAACATGAGCAAATACAGAGATCAATTTTCTGTGTAATGATTTATTTGGGATGTCATTTCTGGTGCCTGTACACACAGGCACACTCATACATGCAAACACAGATACATCCATATTTGCACTTTACACTGAATGTGGAATAATGATGGAAAGTTTTATTGATTTATTTTACATTGTAGGCAGAGGAGGATATGTAGAAAAAGCTTCAGGTTAATGATGTTGAAAGAAGTTTTACACTGCGCAATTCACTGGCAGTGCCCGGAAATATAAGGAGAGAAATAAGTGAATAAAAACATTTCTTGCTTAGAAAACATCGCTTAAAGTGTCAAGATCATAAGATCTAGCCTGTTTATGAGCACTAAGTTGGGACAGCTTTGCCTGGGGGGCCTGCCTGAGCAATAACAGAAAATAAACAAAGCAGAGAACAGAACAAAAGCCATCTGTTCAGTTATAAAAGGAGAAGCACTGGTTCTCCCCACCATATTTACCTTCTTGCTGCTGCTAAGTCGCTTTAGTCGTGTCCGACTCTGTGTGACCCCATAGACGGCAGCCCACCAGGCTCTCCCGTCCCTGGGATTCTCCAGGCAAGAACACTGGAGTGGGTTGCCATTTCCTTCTCCAATGCATGAAAGTGAAAAGTGAAAGGGAAGTCGCTCAGTCGTGTCCGACTACCAGGCTCCTCTGTCCATGGGATTTTCCAGGCAAGAGTACTGGAGAGGGGTGCCATCACCTTCTCTGATTTACCTTCTTACAACAGCCCAATAAACACAACTACATACACGGTTTTATTTTCCTCTTGGTCTTGAATTCTATGGCTAAATACAATGTTAATCGAAGTAATTTGGGGGAATAATAACTACCAGTATCATTTATTTCTATGACTATTTCTTCTTAATGTACATCCTCACAAGTGTCTCTTTTTAAAATAGATGTGCAGCATACTGATTAATAACTAATAATAACTTAAAAGGCAGATTTATATGCAAAATAGAAGACTATAAGCAAAATCAGAAGATGTCAAATACTTTCTTGAAAAGTATCAACAAGGCTGTATATCATCATGAATCAGTAATGACTTTTTCATCATAGAAATCTTTAAGTCGATTTCTGAAACTTCTCAGTATCCACTATATAAGAATTTTTAATCTGTTCCATATGAACAGCATTTTAAATAACTGAGTAAGGACTCCTCTGGTGGTCCAGTGGCTAAAACCCTGTGCTCCCAATACAGGGGGCTCAGATCCAATCGCTTTTAAGGGAACTGGATCCCACATGTCACAACTAAGACCGATGCAGCCAAATAAATAATATTTCTTAAAAAACACAACTGAATAAAGTCTATAAGTAAACAGAACTTTCAGACTCTCTCCTTCATATTTTTCTTTCCATAATTTTAAATGACCGTTAGTATCTGCTTTTCCAAACTGGCTACAAAACCTCGAGAAAAGCAGGCTGAATTATCTAGAGGCAAAGATAAGTGAAAATGAAGTCGCTCAGTTGTGTCCGACTCTTTGCGATCCCATGGACTGTAGCCTACCAGGCTTCTTGGTCCATGGAATTTTCCAGGCAAGAGTACTGGAGTGGGTTGCCATTTCCTTCTTCAGAGGCAAATATAAAAGGTAACGTAGTTCAAGTAAAACAGAAAATAGGAATATTGAACAATCCAAATAAATTCCGCTTGTTAATTGATTAGATTTACGGCTCTCATTGTCCTAAGGTCAAAAGTTTTGAGAGCTCTAGTTGCAGAATCCTTACAAATACAAAAAGAAACCCCTTGAAAGCAGATCAATAAGGCACTCCCACGTGTAACCCACATGTAAAGAGAAGGGGAGTGAAAATATTCTGTGATGTGTAGAACTAGAAGTCAATCAAAATAGCAAGTTATCCCAATCCTGCCTTGTACAGTGTGGAATCTGTGCCCCCTCTTCCCTCTGCATATAAGTTAAAAAATTATAAAAAGAAATGGATTATTTCCTGCCATATCAGTAAACAAAGGAGGTCACAGTCATCAGAAATTGCAGCTCCCACAGATGGGGAGCTGATGAGCCCTAAGGGAACTCAGGAAGGAAAGAATACCTGTAATCCAGCAGCCATCACAATGCAGCCACACTCTACAGGGAGTTCTAAGGAAGCTCAAGATGTAGAAAAACAGGATACTGGGCCAAGATAGCTGAAATGCATATCAAAGGAATGATTTCAATGAGCCCATAACACCCCATCTTCCCATACATAGAAAAGCACTAAATTCCTTAACTTGGGAAATCTGGCTTTCCTTAATTTACAATAACCTTTTGATGTTTCGTGGCTTCCCTTGTGGCTCAGCTGGGAAATAATCTGTCTGCAATGAGGGAGACCTGGGTTCTATTTCTGGGTTGGGAAGATCCCCTGGAGAAGGGAAAGGCTACCCACTCCAGTATTCTGGCCTAGAGAATTCCATGGACTGTGTAGTTCATGGGGTTGCAAAGAGTCAGACATGACTGAGCAACTTTCACTTTGATGTTTAGACTGTGGCAGGAGGTAGATGGGCTGCCCCAGGGTAAAGCAATTGGAGATTCATTTCTTGCAGACTTCTCCAAGACAAGGAATAGCAGGACAACTAAGGGAGGAGGCCAAGCCCTGCCCAGACATTTCTCATTTCTGAAGTCAGAAGACCTCCTACACCACACGTACACAGAAAGGCTCCTTGTAGGTCACGGGGGAGTAATGCCAATGGATGTTCTACCCGTATGTGGTACAATCCATCTTGGCTAAGAGATGCGTGCACACACGTGGAAGGGTCCTGAGATATACCAAATATGAACTGTGAACCAGGCAAATCAAAATGACCAGCCAACGGAAAACTGGAAGAATACCCCAAATAAGTGACTTAAACTACCGCGAGGGTTCAACTCAGGACCTCTTCCTCTGAAACTGCCCATGTGTCTATTTGTTGCAGTGAAAAGGAAAAAAAAGAGGAATGTGTCTGTGCATGTTTCTTTGCCTTTTCTGAGAATGAAGAAGATAAAGAAAACAGCGAACAAGCCTCAATAGTCTTAGTTTTCTTTTTTTCTATTTTTTTTAATTTTAATTGCTCCTACCTCTATATGTCTGTAATTAAGTTTGCTTTCTGCCCCCAACACTGCAGGAGCTACTGTGTGTGCTAAGTCACTTCAGTCATGTCCGACTCTTTGTGACCCCATAGATTGTAGCCCGCCAGGCTCCTCTGTCCGTGGGATTCTCTCAGCAAGAATACTGGAGTCGGTTGCCATTTCCTCCTCCAGGGGATTTTCCCGACCCAGGAATCAAACCCATGTCTCTTATGTCTCCTGCATTGGCAGGCGAGTTCTTTACCACTAATGCCAACTGAGTTCACACCTATTTTCCTTTGACTCTATGCTAAATATAGCCTGTATCTGGCATTTACCCTTACAACACCCCTCCTCTTGTAGTTACATATCAGAAAGAAGGCTGCAAAGCCACCCAACTGCCTGACTCAATTCCTGGGTCACTGATACCAGCCTACGACCGTCTTTAAAACAATGAAAGAGGAAGAGACCTTTGTTCCTCATCACCGACTCCTGACTGCGAGTCCTCATCTTATATAAACCCCTCAACTCCTCATGGTGAGGGTTGGGGGCACAATTCTTGAGGCATGAGACTACTGTGTTCCGTCCCTGCCGGCTGAGAATTAAAGCCACTTTTCTATTTCCTGCAAACTCTGCATTTTTTATTTGGCTTTGGTAGGCAGAGAAAGCCAAGATTTTGGCCAGTAATATATTCACGTGTACTGTACCCTTCTCCCTATTAATAAGTGCTTTATTTGCTTCACACTTCTCTGTCTGTGGAAATTCCTCTTGGCAAAGCCGAAGGGACAGGGCCCTTGTCAGTGGCCACAGGTCTAGTGGGGATTTGGTGTTCTCACCACTACAACCCGGCCTCAGTCTCTGGCTCCCAAGCCCTGCTCCAAGCCGTTGTGGGCCAAGGTCGCTCGTGGTCATGACTACCGGCCCTTTTTCTTTTTTTTGCAAAACTTCTATATACCCTGGCTCTTCTCCTTGCCTCTTCAGAGCAGTTCTCTGAGAAGCACTGCAGGGTTGCTCGAGATGCTGTCTACCAGGCTTGAAGTCCTAAAAATTCCCACTGAATAAAACATAAGTCTTAACTTTTAAGTTGTGAGCATTAAGTCCTCAATATAGATAAAAGCTTGATATACATAATCTCATATTGGAAATCATATGTATACATATATATCACTTGTCTCCTAGGTCTAGCTTATATGCCAACTCTTTCTAGGAATCACCCTGGTTAATCCTGTTGAGATAACTCACTGATACCCTTCTTTCTCTAGGAAAGCACTTGGTGGCAAGGACATGAAGGAGCCCTTCTCTGCGCTGAGAGGCCAGAGTAATTAGTACCTGGTCTCACAGTTATCTTCATGCATATCTTTTCCCCCACTGGGTCAGAACTGCTAGACCTTCAGGAGCAAGAGCACAGGTGAGATATGGACTTGGAGTTTTGAGCCAGACTAAACTCAGTTTGAGCTTGGCTCCACTGAGAATCAACCTGATACACAGGAGCAAGTTGTTTAAACCTCGCAGGTCTTGTTGCTCTAAGTGTAGTTTATGGACCAGCAGCATCAGTTCACCTGGGAATTCGTTAGAAATGCAGAACTTCAGATCTCATCCTGACCTACTGAATCAGAAACTGCATTTTATAAAATCCATCTTTGATTCGTATGCAGATTACATTGTGAGGAGAAGTACTGTTCTCAGGAACCTTCCATTTCCTTATCCACAAAATTCACATAACAGTAGCTAACTTCCAGGGGCCCTAGGAGGATCAAGTATATGTAAAATGCTCACCTCAGTACCTGGCATGTTTCAGGATTAATGAATAGTAAGTGTATTTTTTCTTATTAATATTACTGACAATGTTGTATACCATTAGATAGTTTTATCACTTAAATTTTCTAAGACACGTCTCTAAAACTGGGATAATTATATATGTTTTCTATGATTTCCTTTTCTGTGGATTAAATTATTTAATATCTGTAAATTATCAATATGATGTGCAATGTTCATTATCTTTTCCCAACTTTTCCCCTTAGGGGTGGACATCAATAAGAAGCCTCTTTGCACACCCTCAGTGGCTTTCAGGGAGCAGGTATTTGAAGGGTGGTACAGAAACAACTGGGGTATTGTAGATGCCTCCATAATCCTATTTTTGCAGACAGTCCTATAAATTTTCAAATGGTAAATTAAATGCACCAAACAATTAACAAATGTTGATGTGCACCTAGCAAAATATCATGACTTTTCATGAGTGTTTTTATTTTTTTACCTCATATAAATCCCCAGCCTGAGCTCCCTGGTCATTAACACTCATAGCAAGGAAGATTTAAAAAAAAAAAAATATTTTGTTGAGTTGCACAATAACTAAAATTTCCTGAATGTTTTAATAAAATCTTTTGTGTTGTACTTGTATTCATTTACATGTGTCCTGAATTTGAATTGGTATAAAGCTACTCTATTTAGTGTACCACCCAGGTGGCTCAGTGGTAAAGAATCTGCAACAGAAGGAGACCTGGGTTTGATCCCTGGGTCAGGAAGACCCCCTTGGAGAAGGAAATGCCAACCTGCTCCAGTAGTCTTCTATTTACTTATTTTAATTGGAGGCTAAATACAATATCATGGTGGCTTTTGCCATACATCATCATGAATCAGCCATGGGTATACTTGTGTCCCGCCATCCTGAACCCCCCTCCCACCTCCCTCCCCCTCCCACTGCTCCATTATTCTTGTCTGGAGAAAACCATGGACTGAAGAGCCTGACAGGTTACAGTCCATGGGGTCACAAAGAGTCAGGACATGGCTGAGTGACTAACATACACATGTCTACTCTATTTAGTATTTGCAGGAAAAAAAAAAAGGATTACCCTGCTGTTGAACACAACCATAGCTGTTTTGGCCCTTTATTTTTATTGTTTACCTATTAGTTAAGTGCATTTTTCAAATAAATCAACTTGGTAAAGGTTAATTCTAATTAAACTACAAAAGAAGCTCTGAATCCCAGACAGTGAGATGAATAAACTGTGCTGAGAATAAATAGGATGCAGAAACAGGCATCAATGTCAAAATTAACCACCACCTGTCACAATCTCAGAAGCTGGGGTAGGTTGTTTAAGCATATTCCAATGGCAGTCTTGCATTACATTCCTTAGCAATACTGTACTGAACTGGTTCATCCTGTTTTCTTCTGAATCCCAGGGGCAGATGAGAAATTTTCAGTGGGAGGAGCACCACCATCAAATGAGAAATCAGTTCAAGTCCATTCAGATTGCTTCTGCCTCATTTCCAAGGTGTTATGACAGGCGCCAGAGACCAAAGTGAGCACCAGCAGGACCTAACCGCGTCTCTCTCAGACTCCTTTGCTTCTCTGTTTGCTCCGGCTCTGTTCTCCCTTGCTTTGCAGTAAAAAGGCACATCTGGGGGGGCCTTTCAGAAGAGATATTTTCCCCTTCCTGAAAGCTACAGTCCATTTTAAAATATACGTTTCATTACTTACCATGTCTAACATCAATTATCTTTTAAAAAGCGCTTGTCATTCTCTTAAATTCACAATGGTGGCAAAAAAGAATTATTGGTAGATACCAACTGGAGCTAAAGTCATTGATTTGGACTCACCTTTTCAAATTAGCTTAGTCACCTTCTCGACTCCTTTCAGAACTTGGAGGAGGCCATGTTGACCCAATAAAAGGTACTGAAAACAGTCTCTAGCCTTTCAGGGGTGTTCTCTAGATTTAAATAATCTCCCTTAATTCCCAAACCATTCCCCTTCTCCTGATGTCTCCAGTGGGCCTTCTATCGGCTTGTATTTTATCTCCTCTTGCTCAGCTCATTCACAGGAGTGCTGCCTCTGGGTCTGATCTTGTCTCTCCTCCCTCCTTTGGTTCTGTCTGTCTTGAGGCCCCAGAGCCACCCCAGCCAGCGTTACAAGTCTTGCCCACGCCCTAGTTTCTGCAGGGAACTCTGTTTTTTCCCCAGATTATTCACCATTACCCAGAGGGGAATTTCAGGGGGAACTCCTATCAGTGAGTGCTAAGTCAGAACTGGGCTCTTCTCCCCACATTTCCTATATGTACTGGAAGCCAGACTGACCTTTCGAGGGTAAGGATAATAGCAGGTTCTTCAAAAGCTGGCAACAGGAGGTCTTCCTTGGCCTTTCTTTGCCCCTCTATCAGAAGGTGCCTGATTTATTTTCCTTCTACTCTCTGGGATAAGATGGTGCTCATTTACTGTCTGAAAGGTAGTACAGAGGCGACAGCAGCTACTCTTCTTTAGGGAATAGGGATGTTATCTATCTTAAAAAGAAAAGTATTGGTTTAGCCTCCTTACCATATATTTCTTGAAAGAGAATGGTATTTTGCCCTTTTACATAGTGTCCTTGTAAAACTAAGGTAGCAAATTCATTTTTGACAGGCATTTTAAAACCATGGCATTTAGGAGCTGGCCAGTAGCTTTTACTTTGCTTCTGAATAACCAATGTCTAAAAGATACTAAATAGGATAGGCAGAAACTGCCACGACTGGATACTGTCAGAACAGTACATATTCAGGTTGTTTCTTCCTGATTGGCTCACTGTCTTTCATTTTATTTCTTGCTTAGACAAAGACAGAATTTGGAACCACTCATTCACTATGAAATTCAAACAGTGTTTCCCTTCATTACAAGAGGATTTTGTTCTTTAATGAATACTTTTTGTCCGCTAAATGTCAATTTAACTTCAAGAATCAACATACCATAAGCCACATAATTTGAAAGCATCTTTCTCTTCCCAGTGAGTATTCTTACCCCAGTGTGAGATGTGTTCAACCAGATAAACCTACTTAAAACATTCAGGCAATGAAAGTAGTAGGCATGGAGTCTGGAAATTGACAGGAAGGCAACAGACAGCTATTCTACTGGAAGTAAGGAGACAAAAGCCGGTCATCACCTTCTAGGATGAGCAAACCACCATCGACCACCATCAAAAGGAACATTGAGGGAACAACTGAGTTAGAGGGACGATGGACATAGCAAGAGGCATAAACATAAGGCAATCAGTGACGCTCCTCTGCCCGCAGGGGCTCACGGAAAGATAAACATGAGACAAGTTTGAGGGTCAGCAATTTGGCAAGCAAGGGCTTATGGATTGCGAGAGGTTAATGGAAAATTCAAGCAACTACATTTGGCATTTACAAACTATACAACCTAGGCATCATCCCTGTTACATTTATAGGAACAAAGAAGTCTTGGAAATCCATGGTTTAAATGTGCCCGTGCTCATGAGCACACACACACATACACGCACTATCAGTCCTCACTGTGCAGGATTCCAATATGCAAGAATTTCAATTACCATGACTTAACGAAATAACACCAGTACCCCACCAATAGAGCTCAAATATTAGTATGAACTATGAGTATCTGCATAAACTACAAACCTCTCTGCTAGCTCTGCAATCCACAAATCACCCTGTGAGTAACATACAGACATCACGATCACTGATGTCACTGACGTCACTCGTTTCACAGTCTGTCAGTACACCAGTTCAAGAACAGACAGCAAAGTTTGTAGCTCTGCGGCCTCCTTTTCTGCCACTGATAAGCTCAAGTGGCATTTTTTGAAAAACTGAAAATCACAAAAATGAACTGGTTAACCACAATAAAAGTGCAACAGAGAAATACACCTGGAAGTGACATTCAAGTGGAATGTAAACAAAGTGATAGGGGCTACAGCTGACCGTGGGAATATTGACACATCTCCATCTGAGAGACTGTTACACAGCCGAAGGTCCTCAGCGAAGATAAAATCATTGACAGAAGCATGAAAAGTGATTGCGATAAGAAGGATGAAAGATTTTCCAGAGAAAGTCAGTTTAGCAAAAAGGAAAAAAAACATCTTCACATTACCAGAACTCTTGGGGATACTTCATACCATTGAAAACAAAGGATAAAATATTAGAAGTTCATCCAAACTTAGAAAATAGTATGTCAATTTGCCAAGGCATAGAAAAGTCATTCATTTCATATTTTAAGTGAAATAACTAGAAGCAAGCAAGCCCTATCCAACTACCTCTGATAAAATTTTGATAAAAAACCAAAGGTTTAATGTTTTAAATTAAATATTAGCATATTTTTCTTTCTGTTTTATTTATATATTTACACCTAAGATTAAGAGTGTTTTTAATTAATGGGTTTTTTTGACAAAACTTTTTAAAGGACACAGGGAAACAGTAATTTATCCTATTTATTAATAAGCGTGTACAGTTTCAGCTTGCATACTTGTTTTACAGCTCTACACTGCTGTGCAAAGCAAGGACTGCCTGGATGGATGGACAGATGAACAGGATGACTGGATAGATGGATGGATAGAGAGATATAGACATACAGATGTTATACTGCCTATAAATTATTTATAAAAATGACCCACTGGAGTTGTTGGGCATTTGGGGGTTGGCTGATCCTGTCTTTCATGGGACTTATTTTGGGGTCTCATATTGGTAAAGCATTTACAGTAGCTACCTGAAATCTATTCTCCTTATATTGATGGCAGATGCCAAAAAAACAGCCTTGCTCCAATTATCTACAGATATCCCACTGAGCAAGGCAAGGCACACACGTGACCCCCAATCAAAAGTGGGGGAAGTACCCCACCTGCAATGAAACCATGGCAAGGTTGTACCTGACTGAAGAACTGACACCAAGAACTCACTCTACTGAGCTCATGCTAAGACCCATTACCATTGTAACATAGCACCTGGTAGCAGAAGGTTTGGGGAGAGGAGGCCTCAGGCCCTCATCTGCCACTTTGCAAGTTATGGAGGCAGTAAAATCAAAAAGGTCCATCAATTATGAGTAACCACATTGACTCATGTCAGATTGCAACAAATAGTTTGCACCCTTGAATTCTAAAAATATTCTCTATATTTTCCTAATGGCTCTAATAAAATCCTGCTGGTATGATAATTAAATAAAATGAAAAGTTTGGCTGGATTTGCTGCCGAGTGCCAGTTCAGAGGTTCTGTTGCTTTTCCTAGCTCTGTGCACTCAGCCATGTTTGACAAAGCATAACACAGAAGAAAAGAAGGCTGGAGAGAGAAGCCCACACCGCATGCTTCTCACCAGCCCAGACTGTGGAGGTCCCACCCCCTAAATGGGAACCTGGCACACAGGGTGCTTGCATCCTATTTGCTCCTCCTGTGTGGTCTCAGCATCTGCCCAGCTGATGCACGAGGGGGCCTCGCTGGCTTCAGCTGCCTGCCTGTGGAGGAGGAGGGGCTCACCACAAGCCTTGTGGGTGTCTGCTCTTCACAGGCCTGCTTTGTAAATATGCTCCTGCATCTGTTCTTAGAGGATTGAGAGCCTGCCAAGCAGAGTGTGACATGAGACAGGAAGAAGCCCCCTCACTCTCAACCCAAGTACTCTGTCTGGGCTTCCTGTTGGCACTCTGTGTCTGCAGAGGTGACATCAGCCAGCACATTGCAAAAATAGCACGGTGCTGTGAAGGAGGTCCTGGATTCAAAGAAGCAACTGGAGAGCAGGCAATATTTGCATGGCAGTCCACAATTTACATAGTGTACCAGGAACTGTGTGTTTGGGGGGTGGTTATATGTGCAATTTATAAATAGGATAAAGGCAGGTGCAGGTGGCTTAGTGATGAAGAATCTGCCTGCCGATGCAGGGGATCTTCCCGACCCAGGGATCGAACCCGAGTCTCCCGCATTGTAGGCAGACACTTAACCGTCTGAGCCACCAGGGAAGTTATACCAACAGTGTACAGGATTTTTATTCTCTCCCAGAGGGCTCCTTTCTGAATTTCATGCAAATCAGATGGTGTGGCTTCCTCCTAGGTCTTGGGATGGGAGATAACCCTAGTCTTAGCAGAATCTTATCAAGATTCTTGCCTCACAGCACAATATGCCCTTGCTACACATATTTACACCTTTGCTCTTCATTGTTTTTATTTTTAGTCACTAAGTCATGTCTGACTGTTTTGCTACCCAATGGACTGTAGCCTACCATGCTTCTCTGTCTAAGTGATTTCCTAGGCAAGAACACAAGAGTGGGTGGCCATTCCCTTCTCCCAGGGATCTTCCCGATCCAGGGACCAAACCTGTGTCTCTTGCATTGGCAGGCAGATTCTTCACCACTGAGTCACCGGGGAAGCCCTTATGCTCTTAATACCATCACCAAAGCAGTCCAGTGGAGTTCCAGGAAAGAGGTTTGGAGCTATAGATAAACTCTGCTTAAGAAGTGAGAGTGTTTCACCTGCATTCCATTTTAACCCATTCTTTACAGAAACCTGAGCTACTCATGATGTCAAATAATCGCCCTCCAGGCATTCCTCAACTAACAAATTCCTTAATCTTGTAAATGAAAGAGATAGTCATAACTGTCACCAAAATCACACAAAGCCTGAAAAAACAGAAATAAACTTCACCCCAAGTGATACGTGATATGAACAAGCGCTGCAGCCTGCAGATAACACCCCTTCCAGTTTGGAGTCCATTCAGCAGGGCTTTGCTTTTCCATGGTTAGATCAATATCACACTGATACATGTTCTGCCAGCCAAGCTATAATGTTGCATTCTTCCAGGGCTCAGTAATATAAAGTGATTTAAGGCTTTCAGCTTGAAAGATATTGCAATGAACACTGTGATTTATAAAACAAATGGGCTATTGTCCTAAATAAGTTTAAAATTATATAGACCTGGGGAAATAGAGTTAACTAAAGTTTTAATGCTCTTAGCCTATTTTCTGCTTAGCAATTTATACAGACACATAAGCAATTCAACTCAGAAAATGCAACAGAAATTTATAACCAGTATCCTCCATACATAATTTTCTTAACTGAGTGCACCTTTTGGCATTTATTATTACACAAAGTCAACTTCCCACATATCCTTCTTATATCCAGGCAACTGTCTATGTATTTACTGGACTCATAAATCATTGTATTCTAAACACTTGGCCTATCAGGAAAATATGCTAATTGTGGGGGACAGCATCTCCTATATTGAATGCTAGTGGCATTTTGGAATATTATTTCTCGCTTTATCACAGAAGCGTGGTAGGAAATAGAAATGACGTGGGAGCAGTAGAAGCCAGAGGAATCTAGGCAATACATTGAAAAGCTGCCATCTCTTATTCTCTCTTCACATTGGTGAAGACAGCAGAGTGTGATAACAGTAGATGAGATATTTTCATTTAATCTTTTAAATGTATTGGCTTAGAAATGTGAGTGGAATTCACATGGAGCATTTCTAATACATTTCCTAGTTTCATCTTTTGCATATGTCTGAAAAGAACTCAACACTCTTGATGAGAATTGTTATAACAAAGAGAAAGAAGGCAAAATTGGTTGAGAATTTAAAAGAGAAACTTAGTCACAACCTGAAGATCTTATGCTTGTTTTTTTAGATTATAGGCACCTACAAACTGTACAAACTGGGAAAGATCAATTTCAGCTGTTATAATAAAGAGGTCCCCAAATAAAATGATTTTTGAAATGAAACAGCTGTTTGGTTTTTTTTTTTTTTTTTTTTTTTTTACTGTATAGCAATCCTTGGACAAACCATCTGGGTGAATGAATGGACCCAATTTTGTTCCAAATGTTCACCCTCCTGGGTGTTCTCATCTTCATGATTGGAAGGTGGGTTCATGGTCATTTCTGTGCTTCAATGTATAGGAAGAGGGAAGACAAAGAGAGTCAAGGCAAATGCCTTTTCTTTTCTGTGAAGATGCCCCCAAACTATGCATCTCACTCCCACCCATGTGCCATTGGCTTTAACTGGATCACACAGCTTTATCAAGCTACAGCAGAGGACATGTAATATGGTCTACAGCTGGGTGGCCAGATACCCAGCTTTGACTTTGTCTGTTTATTTTTCACTGATATTTGAAGATATTTTCAGACTGATTATTCAGTTTCAAACATCATCCCATGTTCCACTTCACTTCTTTCACCCATTTTGTGTTCATTCTCCAGGTTCTCCTTCATAGTAGGATGATAGAAGTAGGCAGGGTATTCCTTTTAAGAAAGAAAAGACTTCAGGAGAAGCCTCTCAAAAGTAATACATATCCAACTGAGAATTCTCAGACAGTGCTTTGAAACAAGCTGATAAACAGATGTATTGAATCACGGAATGAACTGCAAGTAGCAATGTTGTCAAACGTGCATGGTCAGATTTCAATATGGCAAACTGCTTTCTAGAGGGAAAATATTTGTCAGCAAGATCAAAAGCTAACAAAAATGACCTTGTGTAGTAATTACACAGATACACACAGAACATTCAAAATCATATTTCCCCCTAAATGCATTTTAACCCAGAAGCCAAGGACCCTCTCATCTACCTCATCCTCCTCTGAACTGACTCCCATAACCCTAACCAAGGCAAAGCCATAGGGCACAAGGGTCTCAAGACACACTGGTACTTCCCTCTTCCCCAAGGTTCTTGCACACTTGACTGTACTCTTTTTTGCCCAACTACAACCTAAAGGCAAAATTAGGCCTTTTGTCAACCGTCTCCTGTAGAAAAAAATGGACTAATTTATTCTTTTGTCTCTTAGAGAGTTATTTTTCTTTTCTCTGAACTCCCAGTACTAGCTGAACTCTGGGTCTTAAGAAATCACCTTTTGCAATTAAGTGGCTCCTATATCTTGTCCAGATTACATACTTTTGAAGTAAAAAAGACACTTTTAACAATTATATAGGTGTAAACTAGGATTGTCTTGGACAAATCAGATATATGACCCCCTTTTGTGTAAAGTATTTGCCCTAAAATAACTTGTGAGGAATATAATTCTACTTGAGGATTCATATTTAAATTGATACTCTGAGAATATTCCAAAAGCTTATGCTGAGGAATTTTCATCAATTATAATGAAAAAGTCTGGAAAAACTAACTCCAACTCAAATATAAGTCATTTCACCCAACCAGTGACATAGGGAAATGTCATCAAAGAAAGCAGAGGCAAATTTTTCTAAATAGTCTCCTGAAAGGTTAGTAAGAGCCAGATTCCGTGACTGGTAGGGAAAAAGTGTGAATTAAGATATAAAATATCACTGTAGATAGAGAGTTTCATAAATACCTTAGTGTTTTGTTTTTTTTTTTTTTAAGATGGTTTTTAACGGGAACCAGAGGTATGGTTACAGTTAAATAGTCCGACACAAAAAACCCGTGGGTGATCAGGAGGTGGAAGGTTACAAAATAATGAGGGTAGTAACACTGGGTACAGGAAGAAAGCTGCTCCAAGGCCTCAGGAGCCAGGCTAGTATGGCCTCTCCCTGTGATCCTGTCTGTGCTCACCCCTGGAGTCCATCTTGCCAGGGCCGAAACCATAATATCACAGTGAAGTAGGTAACATATAAAAATCTCTAATTTTAGAAAAGAAAATGAACTTCAGTGTGGTGAAGTGAATTGACCGGCAGAGCAGAGATTCCAGTCCAGATCTATGTGACCGGACACAGTTCACAGGACAATAAATGGCCCAAGTAGCCAGTCAATACTTGCCAGACAGAATTTTCAGCCGGTGTACCTTTGACAGCTGAGAATTATAGTTATGTTTTTTAATTTGAAGAAATTTATTATTTCTTAACAGTGGGGAAAATACTTAAAGAAGCCATGTTCCCATGCCCATCTGAGTCACATATAAGAGGTTTCTCTATCCCCAACATGTGGTGTGTTCATTTAGTTGCTCAGTTGTATCCAACTCTGGCAACTCCATGGAATGTAGCCTACCAAGCTCTTCTGTCCATGGGATTTTCCCAGGCAAGAATACTGGAGTGTGTTGCCATTTCCTTCTCCAGGGAATTTTCCTGACCCAGTTATCAGACCCAGGTCTCCTGTACTGCAAGTGGATTCTTTGCCCACTGAGTAATCAGGGAAGCTCCTACTACCAACAGGCTCCTAGTCAAACATCGCATGTCCATGGGAATGTCAGGATAGTTTAAGAAACAGAGACCAGAAATGATTGCACTCCTTCCTTATGAATGAGAAATTTTCAATACATTTTTGATATTGATTTATAATAGCTTAATAAATATTTGATATCATTCTTTCAACATATGTGTTGCAAATGTAGGCTTACAGAATTTCTATCTTGTGTTGGGGGTATGCAGATATTAAACGCATTCTTATTTGATGTTTAATTTGTGGTTAAGGAAATTATAACTACTTTTTTTTTTATTTGTCCATTCTATTTTATTTTATTTTTTATTATTTATTTTTACTTTACAATACTGTATTGGTTTTGCCATACATTGACATGAATCCACCATGGGTGTACATGAGTTCCCAATCCTGAATCCCCCTCCCACCACCCTCCCCATATTAAAGTCAAAAATTTAGAAATTCACACTCTTAATATCAATACATTTTCATTTCCATAAGACCAGCCATTGACCTAACTGAAACATTTCTAGATCTATTTCATCTCCATAAACCACCCATATATATGTGGCTGAATGTATGTATACTCATAAAACTATTTATTGAACATTATTTGTAATTTTGAGTTTAAATAGCCACTTGCATTTTATTAATTTAGAATACTAGTTTTCATATCTATCAGTTAGTTAATCTACTGCCATATAAAAAGTATATATCAATGTTTTTTTACTCATCCTCTCTATTAAAAATAAGCAGCTGACCACTGAAAAATAGACGTGGAATACTTGTAGATTCTATAAATTAATCTGAGAAGAATGTTTTCTGAAGGATAAATCAGAGCAATGAATAAATACAGAAGCATGTAAATTAAAAAAAGAAAATCTCTCATGTGATAAATTTTTTGATCTCCAGTGACTTCTAGGTGGTGAAAAGCCAGATGAAGAATGACCCTCCACCATGAAGCAAGGATTGAGGTTTGACTCTTCAAAGCCATACTGTTTTTTCCCCCTTCCTGTCAGCTTGGAAAAGGTTATGACTCCAATTCTGATTTGCACTCACTAGCTTTAAAGCCTGTGACAGCTCACTAGGACATGAAGACTCAGTTTTCTCATGTTCTAAAGGGTAGTTTTAATGCCAACTTTGCTATGTGGTTAGGGTAGTGAGCACACATGAAGGTTTAGAAAAATCTATGATATGCCAGGCAGTTCAAAAATAGTTATGTTTTCTCCTCTCCACTTCCCAGCTCTTACAGCAGTGGTGTTAGAACTTTGATGTAAGAAAAACCCTGGATATTCTGCAAAATGCAGATGTACGCACCCTCTTCCCCAGTCCATTGGCTTAGAAAATATGAGATGTAGCTCCAATATATTTATTTTAACATGCTCCAGCAGGTGACTCAGATGCAGGTCATTTGTAGAGCATACTTTGTGGGACACTGTCTAAAATATTCCTCTGAATCAACATTTAGTTGGGAGGCTAGAAAGGTGATACCATCTTGGGGATGTGGAGACAGGGAATATGTTACTTCACATTTAAGTAAAGGTCAACTCTTGCCTCTCTACCAGGCTAGGTTTCTAGATTCTCTAAGACAGAATCATGGATTAATTCTCCTGTTACTGTTAATATGCTCCCTACCATTTTTTAACATACTTAGAGGACGAAATGTTACAAATGTACATCATACAGAGTTCACTATCTCTTACAGAAATACCAGGCCTCTAAAACATTTGCCTTATTACCTATTTTTAGCAATTTCATTAATATTTGAAAGGTTATCCAAGAACATATGCCAGATTTTCCTCATACCTTTACTCTACTCTCTACTTTCCTGTGCCACAAGTCACCAATATTTCTAGCTTCTCATAAATAATTCTAGAGATATAATTCTTACATTTAATTCTGTATATATATAAACAAATGCTCTCTATCTTTACAGAATAATTGTATACCTCTCTTTACCTTGCTGTTCTTTGACTACAAATAGCTAAATGTAAATTACTATATAATCCAGCAAACTCACTCCAGGGCATATATCCAGACAAAAACATAATTCAAGAGATACATGCATCCCTGTGTTCACAGCAGCACTATCCACAATAGTCAAGATATGGAAACGACCTAAACATCCATCAGTAGATAAATGGATAAAGACGACGTGGTGTATAAACAACAGAATACTACCCAGTCATAAAAAGAACACCATCTGCATCAATAAGGATGCAACTAGTGATTATCGCACTAAGTGAAGTATGTCAGAAGCAGAAAGACAAATACGATATCACACGTGGAATCTAAAATACGACACAAATGAGCCTATCTATGAAACAGAAACAGAGTCATGGCTATGGAGAACACACTGGTGATTGCCAAGAGGGAGGAGGTTGGGAGAGGGCTGGAGTGGGAGACTGGGGTTAGCAGATACAAGATTTACATGTAGAATGAATGAACAACAAGGTGCTAAGTAGCACAGAAAACTATGTTCACTATCCTATGATAAACCGTAATAGAAAGAATATTTTTATAAATAAAATATTTTTAATTTCATAAAATTTCATAAAATATTTTATAAATAAAATAAAATTTTCATAAAATTTCATGAAATATTTTTATAAATAAAATAAAATATTTTTAATTTCATGGCTGCAGTCACCATCTGCAGTGTGTATGTGCTTAGTTGCTCAGTCATGTCCAACTCTTTGTGACCCCATGGACTGTAGCCTTCCAGGCTCTTTTGCCATGAGGATTCTCTAAGCAAGAATACTGGAGTGGGTTGCCATGCCCTCCTCCAGGGGATCTTCCCAACCCAGGAATAGAACCCAGGTCTCCCACATTGCAGGTGTTTTCTTTACCATCTAATCCACCAAGGAAGCCCATTAATACTGGAGTTAGTAGCATATCCCTTCTCCAGGGGATCTTCACAGCCCAGCAATTGAACTAGGGTCTCATGCATTGCAGGCAGATTCTTCCCCTGGTAGGGTGTGTGTGTGTGTGTGTGTGTGTGTGTGGGTTTGTGTGTGGGTGTGTGTGTCACCTTCATGATTCACAGCCTTGTTGTGGTGGAGAGGCTTGCATAATTCAATGAAGCTATGAGCCATGCCATGCAGAGCCACCCAGGGTTGATAGGTCACAACAGAGAGTGCTGACAAAATGTGTTTCAGTGGAGGAAGGAATGGCAAGCCACTGCAGTATTCTTGCCTCAAGAACTCCAGGAACAGGATGAAAAATCAAAAATATATGACACCAGAAGATGAGCCCCCCAGGTCAGAAGATGCCCAATATGCTACTGGGGAAGAGCTGAGAAATAGCTCCAGAAAGAATGAAGTGGTTGGGCCAAAAGAGGAGTGATGCTCAGTTGTGGATGTGTCTGCTGGTGAAAGTAAAGTTCAATGTGGTAAAGAATAGATTGCAAAGGAACTTGGAATGTTAGATCCATGAATCAAGTAAACTGGATGTGGTCAAATAGGAGCAGGCAAAAGTGAACACCACCACCTTAGGAATCAGTGAACTAAAATGGATGGGAATGGGTGAATTTAATTCAGATGACCATTATATCTAAGAATCCCTTAGAAGAAATGGAGACACCCTCATAGTCAAAAAGAGAGTCTGAAATGTAGTCCTTGGGTGCAATCTCAAAAATAAATGAATGATCTTGGTTTGTTTCCAAGGTAAACATTCAATATCACAGTAATCCAAGTCTATGCCCCAACCACTAATGTCAAGGAAGCTGAAGTTGAATGGTTCTATGAAGACCTACAAGACCTTCTCTAACACCAGAAAAAAAGATGTCCTTTACATAATAGGAGACTGGAATGTAATAGTAGGAAATCAAGACATACCTGGAGTAACAGGCAAGTTTGGCTTTGGAGTATGAAATGAAACAGAGCAAAGGTTAACAGAGTTTTGCCAAGAGAGTACACTGGCCATAGAAAATACCCTCTTCCAACAACACAAGAAATGACTCTACACATGGATATCACAGAAATAGTCAACACTGAAATCAGACTGATTATGTCCTTTGCAGCCAAAGATGGAGAAGCTCTATATGGTCAGCAAAAATAAAACCTCCTGCTGACTATGGCTCATATCATCAGCTACTTACTGCAAAATTCAGGCTTACACTGAAGAAAGTAGAGAAAACCACTAGACCTAAATCAAATGCATTATGATTGGTGGAGGTGATTAACAGATTCAAGGGATTAGATTTGGTAAACAGAGTGCCCAAAAAACTATGGATGGAGGTTCGTAACACTGTACGGGAGGTGGTGATCAATACCATCCCAAAGAAGAAGAAATGTAGTCTGAGGAGGCTTCAAACATAGCTGAGAAAAGGGAAGTGAAAGGTAAGGGAAAGGGAAAGATATACCCAACTGAATGCAGAATTCCAGAGAAAAGTAAAGGGAGATAAGAAAGGCTTCTTAAGTAAACAATGCAAAGAAATGGAGGAAAACAATAGAATGGGACAAACTAGAGATCTCTTCAAGAAAAGTGGGAAGATAGTCAGGGAACATGTCATGCAGGATGGGCATGATACAGGACAGAAGGATAAGGACTGGACTCACCTTAGAAGCAGAGGAGATTAAGAGATGGCAAGAACACACAGAACTATACAAGAAAGGTCGAGAAGGCAATGGCACCCCACTCCAGTACTCTTGCCTGGAAAATCCCATAGATGGAGGAGCCTGGTGGGCTGCAGTCCGTGGGGTCGCTAAGAGTCGGACACGACTGAGCGACTTCACTTTCATTTTTCACTTTTATGCACTGGAGAAGGAAATGGCAACCCACTCCGGTGTTCTTGCTTGGAGAATCCCAGGGACGGGAGAGCCTGGTGGGTTGCCATCTATGGGGTCGCACAGAGTCAGACACGACTGAAGTGACTTAGCAGCAGCATACTAGAAAGGTCTTAATGACCCAGAGAACCACAATGGTGTGATCATTCACCCAGAGCCAGACATCCTGGAGTATGAAGTCAAGCAGCCCTTAGGAAGTATTACCACAAACAAAGCTAGGAAAGGTGATGGAATTCCAGCTGAGCTTTTTCAAATCCTAAAAGATGATGCTGTTAAAGTGCTGCACTCAAAATGCAAGCAAATTTGGAAAATTCAGCAGTGGCCACAGGACTGGAAAAGGTCAGTTTTCATTCCAATCCCAAAAAAGGGCAATGCCAAGGAATGTTCAAATTACTTCACAATTGCACTCATTTCATGTGCTAGAAAGGTAATGCTCAAAATCACTCAAGCTAGGCTTCAGCAGTACATGAACTGAGAATTTCCAGGTATGCAAGCTGGATTTAGAAAAGGCAGAGGAACCAGAGATCAAATTGCTAACATCTGATCAGTCAGTCAGTTCAGTCTCTGTGTCCGACTCACTGTGACCCCATGGAGTGCAGTATGCCAGACCTCCCTGTCCATCACCAACTCCTGGAATTTACTCAAACTCATATCCATTGAGTCGGTGATGCCATCCAACTATCTCTTCCTCTGTTGTCCCCTTCTCCCCCCATCTTCAATCTTCCCAGCATCAGGGTCTTTTCAAATGAGTCAGTTCTTCGCATCAGGTGGCCAAAGTATTGGAGTTTCAGCTTCAGCACCAGTCCTTTCAATGACACCCAGGGCTGATCTCATTTAGGATGGACTGGTTAGATCTCCTTGCAGTCCAAGGGACTCTCAAGCATCTTCTCCAACAAAACAGTTCAACAGCATCAATTCTTCAATGCTCAGCTTTCTTTATGGTCCAACTCTCACACCCATACATAACTACTGGGAAATACCATAGCTTTCACTAGATGGACGTTTGTTGGCAAAGTAATGCCTCTGCATTTTAATATGCTGTCTTTTATAACTTTTCTTCCAAGGAGCAAGTGTCTTTTAATTTCATGGCTGCAGTCACCATCTGCAGTGATTTTGGAGCCCCCCAAAGTAAAGTCTGCCATTGTTTCCCCATCTACTTGCCATGAAATGATGGGAACAGATGCCATGATCTTAGTTTTCTGAACTGAGATTTAAGCCTACTTTTTCACTCTCCTCTTTCACTTTCATCAAGAGGCTCTTTAGTTCTTCTTCACTTTCTGCCATAAGTGTGGTGTCATCTGCATATCTGAAGTTATTGATATTTCTCCTGGGAATCTTGATTCCAGCTTGCACCTCATCCACCCCAGAGTTTCTCATGATGTACTCTGCATATAAGTAAAAAAAGCAGAGTGACAATATACAGCCTTGATGTACTCCTTCCCCTATGGAACCAGTCTGTTGTTCCATGTTCAGTTCAAACTATTGCTTCCTGATCTGCATACAGATTTCTCAAGAGGCAGGTCAGGTGGTCTGGTCTTCCAATCTCTTGAAGAATTTTCCAGTTTGTGTGATCCACACAGTCAAAGGTTTTGGCATAGTCAATAAAGCAGAAATAGATGTTTTTTATGATCCAAAGGATGTTGGCATTTTGATCTCTGGTTCCTCTGCCTTCTCTAAAACCAGCTCGAACATCTGGAAACCCACGGTTCACATACTGTTGAAGCCTGGCTTGGAGTATTTTAGCATTACTTTACCAGCATGTGAGATGAGTAGTTTGAACAATCTTTGGCATTGCCTTTCTTTATGATTGGAATGAAAACTGATCTTTTCCAGTCCTGTGGCCACTGCTGAGTTTTCCAGAATTGAGTGCACCACTTTCACAACATCATCTTTCAGGATTTGAAATAGCTCAACTGGAATTCCATCACCTTCACTAGCTTTGTTTGTAGTGATGCTTCCAAAGGCCCATTTGACTTTGCATTCCAGGATGTCTGGCTCTAGGTGAGTGATCACACCATCGTGACTATCTGGGTCATTAAGTTCTTTTTTATATAGTTCCTCTGTGTATTCCTGCCACCTCTTCTTAATATCTTCTGCTTCTGTTAGGTTCATACCATTTCTGTCCTTTATTGTGCCCGTCTTTGCATGAATGTTCCCTTTGGTATCTCTAATTTTCTTGAGGAGATCTCTATATCCAATGGATCATAGAAAAAGCAATGGAATTTCAGAAACACATCTACATCTGCTTCATTGACTATGTTAAAACCTTTGACTGTGGATCAGGACAAACTGGGGAAAATTCTTAAAGAGATGGGAATACCAGACCACTTTACTGGCCTCCGGAGAAAATTTTGTGTGGGTCAAGAAGCAACAGTCAGAACCTTACATGGAACAATTGATTGTTTTAAAGTTGGGAAAGTGCAACAAGGCTGTATATTGTCACCCGGCTTATTTAACTTCTATGCAGAGGACTTCATGAGACATGCTGGGCTGGATGAAGCACAAGCCCTTATGGCAGAAAGCAAAGAGGAACTAAAGAGCCTCTTGATGAGTGTGAAAGAGGCGAGTGAAAAGGCTGGCTTAAAACTCAACATTCAAAACACTAAGATCATGACATCCAGTCCCATCACTTCATGGCAAATAAAAGGGGAAAATGTAGGATCAGTGACAGATTTTATTACCTTGGGCTCCAAAATCACTGCAGATGGTGACCACTGACATAAAATTAAAAGATGCTTGTTTCTTGGAAGTAAAGCTATAACAAACCTGGACAGCATATTAAAAAGCAGAGATGTCACTCTGCCAACAAAGGTTCATATAGTCAAAGCTGATATTTATAGTATTCATGTATGGATGTGAGAGGTGGTACATAAAGAAGGCTGCGCACTGAAGAACTGAGGTTTTTGAATTGTGGTGCTAGAGAAGACTCTTAATTGAATCACTGTGCCATACAAGAGAAATTAACACAACATTGTAAATCACTTTTATGTGAATAAAAAGTATATTAAATCCAAAAAGAATCATAGAATATGTTTCATATTTTTTCCTAAAAAACTTCTGTCATCTATTTTTATGACACATTTTTTAGCACTGACGGGAGTCCCATAACATACTCAACAATTCTATTGAAGGACATTTGTTTCTAACCTTTTGTTATTTCAATGAAGTGATGAATATCTTTATTGGAAAATTACTCTTCAGTGTGCTAGGATATTTATAAGGTTCAACCTTAGAAACGGGAGTGCTGCATCAAAGGATAGGTACATTTCTAATTTAGAAATAAATTGCCTGCTAGTGTAGCAATTTATATTTCCACTGTGTACACCTATTCTTATTTTTCTATTTTCTCATTAACATATGAAATTCTGTTCTTTGTCATAATGATGGGTTAAAATTTGATATCTCATTATAAATAATTGAGACTTTTTTTCTGAAATAAACACAGCCTTCCTTCCTACAAACACACACATCATTTCTGGTTTTATATTAATGCCATGACAATTATTTTCTCTTATTTTGATATAACTATGGATTTACTTTTAAATGAGAAATCTTTCTGGAAGATAAATGATGGCAGTATAAGTCACAAAAGTATATAATCAGAGATTTGTGTACATTGCTGATATATGTCCAGAATTAAACTTCCCTTCCTGATTGTTTGCAGCAAAAGGCAATTCACAGGCAAACATGAAGGTTCATCTACTAAAATGATCAAATTTGAATATATTTACAAGCTAAAAGAATTTTCATAATGTTCAGTCTTTCCCTGTTTATTGGGGTACACTCATTTTCTTGCATATGACCTTCTGAAAAGCACGGATGTTGGTGTGAGCAGCTGGAAGACAGAGGATACAGTATGAATCCATGCACCAGCCCATGACAATGTCAGCCAATCAGCCCGGCAGTGCTATTATATGAATAAGAGGAAATAGGAATGTCAGTCAAAGCAGCTGGGCGTAATCTTTCTTGAAACTGCAGCTTTTAAGACAATGAAGAGATTTGAATGATGAGCATACTTATATTTTTGTTTTATGAGAAAATATAAAATTGTTTTAAACAAGTCAGACATATTAAAGTTTAAAAAGTAATGGCTTTTATTTCTTATAAGCAAAGCAAAAAAAAAAAAAAAAAAGGCTAAAACTGGAAAAGTAACTGGGGAAGAAGGTGAAACATGATGTGGCATATTAGAAAAAAGACTTCCAAATCGAACCAACTCCCGTGTTTAGAACAACAGCTTCAAAGAACTGATTTTATAAGATGTATTATTACTGGATAGTTTGTTTTTGTTTGATGTGACATAGAAAAAGCATATCTTTCAGAAATATAAAGGAAAACAGGGAAAATATCTTCCAAATGAGCCAATAACACATTTTATAACCTCAATTTAACCATTTTACAAGAATTCTTCAGAAAAATTGGGAAAATGTTCAATAAGAGGGAAAATATTGAAAATACATCTATGAAGACTTTGCTCTATTCTGTTTTAAACCAAAATTGAGAAATTATTTATCATTTTGTAACAATTCTATATAATAATTTATTATATTGTTATATAACAAAACAAGCTGACTATCTTACTCTCAAGCTCAACATAATTATATTAGACAAATACATGACTAACAATACCCAAACAAACTCATGTCATTTTATTGTTAATGTTTGCATTCCTTATCTCCTTGCATAAAAAGACCATTAATAAGGAGCCATATTAAAAATAATGGTATATCTGTCCAAATACCAAAGAAATATTTCTATGCTTGAGGATTTATGTATCTGAAATTTAGCTGCTTATAAACAATTATTAATTAAAACCTTTTTCATGACCTTAAAAAATGCACCAAAATATTAGATTTATTGTTCTCCAACAGAAAAGGGTAGATTTATGGGAGATACAAGTAAACAAATGTGCTTAAACTATATATAACAACATATCTCATGTATAAGTCTTATGGAAAAATGATTTTATTGACAATTTTTCCTCCAGCTTAATCATAACTCACTAGTATTGCTCAAAACATATCTTAAATTTAAATTAGTTAGTTTTAAAATTAAATACTTCTCATGACAAAAATTAAAGAATGTTCAGTGAAAAACAAATTGAAAACAAATGTGGTTTAACACCTAAAACATAATATTTGCTTTTTTATTCTTTTACTTTCCTTTCTCTCCTCTTTTTTTTTTTTTTTTTTTTTTGTTTCTTTCTTCCAGTTCCTTTCCCCCTTACTCCCATCCTTATCTCTTTACAATTTCCATTAGGGCAATTTATCTTCTAAACATACATCACTAAGTACTTTTAAACAAAATCTGTGTCCTATCCTTTGTATCTAAAATTAGTAACTTAAAATGTATAGCAACAATATCAATATTATGGTTTCAAATATAAATATTATTATTTGCTTGCCTATGAAGCATTGCCCTTCATTCTTTGAATGGATTCTCTCCATTTTAATTATGCTTCTTCTAACTCAGCTCAGTGATGAGAGGAAGCTTCGCACAACATTCTGTAAAAGTGAGATGCTTGGTCCTGTGGTTTCTGAGATGTTGCCTATCAGTGACTGTCATTTCACTCACTCTGTGCATTAGCCACATTTTCTGCTCCAGAATTAGGGTTTTCATCTTTTGTCCAAAAGAATTTTTAAGCATCACTGCTGGTCTTGGCTTCTCCAGTGGCTCAGTGGTAAAGAATCCACCTGCACTGCAGGAGCTGCAAGACACACTGGTTCTGTTACTGGGTTTGGAAGACCCCCTGAAGGAGGAAATGGTAACCAAATCCGGTATACTTGCCTAGAGAACCCCATGGACACAGTAGCCAGTGGGCTACAGTCCTAGGGTTGCAAAGAGTTGGACATAACTGAAGCAACTTAGCAGAAACACGCACACTGCTGGTCCTGATTGATTAAGAAAATAGGTATAACAAACACAGACACCTACACAAAGTCTATTAAAGCAAAACAAAATCCCACTATGAGTCATATATAAAGAGAAACCTAAAAAATAGAAATGCTTTTTTAATGCTAATAAAAAGACCTCTCCAATGTGAATAAAATTAAGTAAGCCTGTCAATATTAATATAATAGATTAAGGTATTAAGTAAATCAATGATGGCAGCTTATAGTGATAAAATTATATTAAAAATTAGCTATGTCAAAAGGTTTTATTTGAAATGAATAGAAGATTAATGTTTTGCTATGCTGTGAAATCATTTTTTAAGTACAGAAGTGATAAATTATTATAAACATATCTGACTCGTAGAACAAAAAGGTATAAAGGATATAAACAGCATCATTAACAAGGGTAATTAAATAGAAAGATTTTGAATGCTGCATCTTTGAGTTAACAGACTGCCTTTTTAATGAAACATTTAGAAAAAAGTCCTACTAATTTGTTCATGATGAAAATCTTTACTTATTCCAAGACAGGCGTATTTAGCCATGTAGATGTACAAATGTGATCTATATGCTTATAGATCACAATCTCAAACAACAGCAATGTAAACTTTTGAAATACAGTTTTGAACATAATTCTCTTTTTATGCTTTTAATCTCTTTGCCAAATAACAATTGACTCAAGATTGAAATCTAGGGCACAGTAACATCCTACTTAAAAAAAAAAAAAATTGCATGCAACTCATATAAAAAAAGGTATAGTATGTAGTACTTTTGTTATTAGAAAGAAAATGAAAATAAAGCTTTTAGCCTAATTTAACCAAAATTACCCAATAATGACATGAATGCTAAAAAAAGTTTTTAAAAAGTAAAAACAAATAATTTTAATAAGTAAAATATAAAGCTAAAATTCAATGAAATTCTAAGAATATACTTAATGGCCTAATAAATGCACTCAATTGGAAGAAAAAAATTCATAAAAGGAGATACATAAATATATTTTAATCGTATGATAAAATAAGTGGACAATATTTTCCTGTGTTACAGAAAAGAGAAAGATAGTGACAAAACTTTTAAAAATCTATCCTACTGAAAGGGATCCTGGTAGGTTCACTTACTGGCAAATTCATTTAACATACAAAGCAACCTTAATATATCCATTGCACACATTTTTCTGAAATTTGGGGAATAATTGGAGACTTTTTAAGGTATTCTGTGAAACAAAATTAAAATATATCTAATGTAATAGAACTTTAATAAAAATTTAAGCTAGATCAATTTCATTAATGGATATTAAATTAAAATCTTAAGTACATTATTAGCAGTTGCAATTAAGCAGTAGGATTAAGTTTATCCTATGAATGTGAAATGATGGTCACTTGGGCATGTCCGACTCTTTGCTACCCATGGACTGTAGCTTGGCAGGCTCCTTTATCCATGAAGTTCTCCAGGCAAGAATACTGGAGTGGATAGTCATTCCCTTCTCCAGGGGAGCTTTCCAACCAAGGGATCAAACTCAGGTCGACAGTAAAGAAACATGTCAGGCAATGTGCTGTATCACTTGATTTTCTGTATTTCATCAAATCTAAGATACTGTCAATTGCAAGTCACATCATCATTCTATCATTAGCTAAGAAAAGGTTACCACTTAAACCATGACACAATGCCTTCCTGTCATATAGAATCTTAATTATATTCATACAAAACAGTTCAGTGATTATTTTACATAGATTTATATTATCATCTTTCTCATGGATAGATAATAAGAAAAATAGTGAAGTAATTTTGTGAAGGTTTTCCTAACACATCCTCCCATTCAAGCCTAGCTCTTTGGAAAGACTCTGGCTGAGCTGTCGGTGCCTATGGCTTGTCACCTAATACTGTTCTCCGTGCATTCAAGAGCACTGGTGATGTTCCACTATGGTTTCCAGCATTTTCTGCCAAACTGGATACCCACTCCACAAATTTTGCTTCTGGCACCCTCTGATCAGAAAATAGGTTAACCAGTCATATTGATCAGAAGACAAACTTTGATCACAAAGTTGCAAAAATGTGAAAAGAAAAATCCCAGAACTGATGAAACAAAATAGCTCATTTGATTGCTACTGTGATCCTGTAAGGCAGGAGACCTGGGTTCAATCCCTGGGTTGGGAAGCTCCCCTGGAGAAGGGACTGGCAGCCCACTCCAGTATTCTTGCAGGGAAAATTCAGTGGGCAGAGGAGCCTATTGGGCTGCAGTCCATGGAGCTGCTAAAGAGTCAGACATGACTGAGAGACTGGGCAGATTAATGTGAGGATATTTCTATACAGGCAAAACTATTATTTTAGTACACTATATGAATATTAATGAGCATAAAGCATTCCATTCGATGTGTTCTGTTAAAAAGATCTATGCACAAATATTTATCCATACCCAATAAAAATACATCGAAATATACTAACTCTTTATAGTCTGGTACTAAATAAAAATATTTTTAATAAACTATCTTATTTAATATCCATTTGGACTGCTAAATCAATACAATAATATGTGGAAAATAAGAAAACTTAATAATGGAAGTCAATAAAGCAACAGATAAATTATTTTCATTCTGCATGATTACAAGCCTGAAAAAGGCAACAACTTAGTTCAAATCTACTGAAATGTTTAGTTCATAGTGATCCAGATATAAGATAAAAATACAAAAATTAGTACCTTCCCTATACCTACATACACACTTATCTACATCTATATATACTTATCAGGTACCATATACTGTGTGTGTGTGTTTGGGCGGTCGGGGAGCATTGTTAGTCATTCAGTCGTGTCTGACTCATTACAACCCTGTGGACTGTAGCCACTAGGCTCCTCTGTCCATGGAATTCTCCAGGCAAGAATACTGGAGTTGGTTGCTATTTTCTTCTCTAGGGGATCTTCCCAACCCAGGTCTCCTGCATTGAAGACAGATTCTTTACTGTCTGAGCCACCAAGGACCAAATGCTACTAGTTAATCAATTAAAAGATACATGTTTAAAATTGTCAACAAGGACTGTGGAAGAGGATAGAAGTCTATAAACTATCAAGAGTGTGCTGCATAACCACTTGAATAAATGCACAGAAATACCACTTATGTGGAGGAAAAAAATGAAATATTTACAAAATGAGTATATCTAGTCAAGAGTCTATACATTAATAAGAATATAATATTAATAGCATTTCTCCCTGGAAGCTGGTATTGCCACTGTCTTTTTTTTTCTTTTTTGGGCTTCCCTGGTGGCTCAGAGGTTAAAGCATCTGCCTAGAATGCAGGAGACCCTGGTTTGATCCCTGGGTCAGGGGAAGATCCCCTGGAGAAGGAAATGGCAACCCACTCCAGTACTCTTGCCTGGAGAATCCCATGGAGGGAGGAGCCTGGTAGGCTATAGTCCTGCCACTGTCTTTTTTTTCTTTTTAATCTGGATTCTATTAATATACTAAAATGGGATTTTATTTCTTTAAAAGTAATGTAAATAAAACAAATATAAATGTTAATAAAGTGGGTTTTTATCATTTGAGGATATCAAAGTATAGTTGAATAAAGTATAACAGTGAAGAAAAACTAAATTGTAGTACCAAAAACTTAAACTCATTCAAAAGTTAAGCTAATTAAAGCAATGTGGAATGGCATACAAGAGGGAATATGATTTAAACACCCCCCCCCAAAAAATGCACACATTTATACACATATACATATGGATACAAATGTAAGGAGCGCATTAACACAGGGAAGGAAAGATTTTACAATAATGACCTGGCTATTTTATAATTTTTTCAATATAGAAAATAAGCATGTGTTCTGGCATGTCCAGGATAATTCAAGTTTAATACTAATAACAATCCGACTGAGCAGATAGTTATTATATTCATTTTACAAATGATAAAACTGACTAGAGGAAAGGTAAACGTTCTTAAAGCTAGTAAGTGGAGTGATGTAACTTTGTTCTAATGTTTAGTTTTGTTTCGCTGGCTCAAGGAATGATACTGCCCAGATGCCCAAACCAGAAATTTGTCCGTCTCTTTGAATCTCCTCTCTCTGTCAGACCTTTCTTCCTCCTCTAGCAAATAAATCTTGTGATTTACCTCCTTCAAATCCATCTATATTTCCTCTTTAAATCCTCACTACTAATATTTCTGTATTGTCTCAATCTTCCTAAATCTAAAGGCTCTAATCCATACTCTTTTACGATACTGCTGGTCCTTAGTCACTGATCAGGGATGTGAACCTCATTTTCCTCCAACAGTGTTAGGACCAAACTGAAGCCAGGACAGCTCTAAGGGGCGGGCTAGGCCTGAGAAAAGCTGAGGCTCTGGGAATTCCCGCAGGCAGTGTAGCTCGACCAATCAGAAAAAAATCCCCGTAGCCCCCCTCCCATGCCAGACCTGAGTCAATCCAGGTAGGGATGCGAGGTTTAAAAGTCCCGCGCGCGTAAGGTTTAACCAATCAGCTATGCTGTTACAGAAACAAAGAACCATCTGTATAAAAGTATATGTGATTCAGAGCTCGGGGCCTTTGTCTGATTCCACTGTGCTGGATGAAACATGGGTCCTGGCTCGAGCTGGTAATAAACCCCTTTATGCTTTTGCATTGCTGTGGACGTCTTATTCTCTCAGTTTTGGAGACTCGGACTCTGGGCATAACAAGTGTTATTCACTTTTCAGGCAATGAAAATGGAGTAGGGACAAAGGCTAGACATTCTCAGAATGGAAGTAAAATGAGCTTGAAGTGAGAATTCTAGGTGCCAGGAACCCACAGTTAACTTCACTCTATCCTATAACAAACCATTCCTCAGATCCGGACTTCATCCTCAGTGCCCCAGGAGGGAAGCATAATCTTTAGCAAGAACCGCCCTTTCAGCGTGACCCATCCCTCTCAGGCGTTTGGAGGCAGAAAGATGAGGAAATGACTGCCTAATCCTAACGCGTTCTCACCCGTGTTCCTTCTGTTCCCCAGTCACGGTCGCTGCTTGGACTTTATTGGTGGCCTCAGTCTTATAGATTGTGCTGCTCTGGCGTGAATACCAGTACACCAGACCACACCACAGATGGGGAAAAGAAAGAGCAAGCAGCTAGCAGCTCCTTCCCCAGGTTACCCCACAACAGTACCAGCTGCCTCCTGCTCTAAGTGTTCAACTGTATATACTTGGGACATTCAAAATTCTCTCTCCTCTCAACTGGTTTTTCATAGCGTTTGGTCACAATGTTTTTCCTATGTTGATGCTGTCTTTCCAGAGTTCCTCTAGGCTAACGTTAGGGAAATTAGAAGCTTTGTTTGCTTGTCACACCATGTGTGATCTTAGTTCCAGGATCAGGGATCCAACCCACACCCTCTGCAATGAAAGTCTTAACTACTGGACCACAAGGGAAGTCCAGAAGTTCGAAGTTTAACTATTCCTTCCATCGGTTCTCTCCCCTGGAATTAAAATGATCCTTCTAAACAAACCAGAAAAACAAAACAATTCTCCATAAACAACTGCAGAAAGTTCTCAAGTCTGCTAACAGTGGCTGAATACTCAAGATTTTCCCTTTCATTCGATTGGTCAAATCTTTTTCCCCCCCTTTCTAATTCACTCAGTGGAAGACGTCCTATCAGTTACAAGCGTTGTTACTCTAGTCTTTGCCACAAGGTGGCACCATTGAGGAACGTGGTAATGCTTGAAAAGAATTCTACATCCATCAAGACTTGGAAGCTTTGTTTGCAGAAATCCTGACCTAGAGGGGTTAGTCTCTATGCTCCGCAGGAGTATAGGATTTTTTAACTCCCACTCAAAATTGCGAAGTAGAGAAGCCATAAGTGAATGTTCCGCTATACAGCAATATAAAATCAGCTCAGTTTCTAGGCTGGAAATTAGAGCCTGTGTCACCACTCCACTCTTCTGCCTTCTCCTACTGTGAGCTCACCTTTGGAGCTTCTGGTGTCCCTTTCTTCTGAGAATCTTAATCAGATTATTCTGTTCTTCCCAGACAAGATCCCTGCACTTTGAATTTGAAGGAGCATGATTTTGGTTCTTGATCCCTCCTCTCGTAAAATACCGTTAGCTCCTTATTACACTGACTGATTATTCTTGAGAATTCTGCATTCCAAGGGGTCTGGGAAGGGACGTGTGCACACACAGACACACACACATGCACACACACAAACACCCAAGCATACAGAGATGCATAAAATTTATTTACTCTCATCCTATCAGACTGTCTGATACTTTCAAAACTAAGAGAACTAGTTTAAATTTTTAAAAAATGCCAAAAAGGAACGTACTGTGCTTTCACACAGAATAAACTGGCAGCTTCTACAGATCTATATAATAGATGTATAAACTGAACATGTTACTAACTTAAAATTCCTTATTCTCTTGTCATTACCTTCAAAAATTCACTTTTTAAGTAAAAATAAAAGTTCACATAATATCTACATAAAGGATGTAAAGCATCTAGTAATCAAAGACACGGGCACTAGATGACAATAAGTGGCAAGCTTATACTTATTAAATTAGCAAACAGAAGCCCAAATGGAGGAAAGATATTCCTGGGTCAAGAGCCTTAAAAATGGTCATCCCCTTGGGCCAAGAAATTTCACTTCGAGTTTCAATTCCAAAGAAGCACCACAGGACAAATATTCTATCTATGCACTAATTTCACTGAAGCTACTAGTACAGGCTTGACAGAGAGTGAGTGTTCAATCGGTGTATACAGAAGGCTAGATGGAAGAGAAAGAATGAAAAGAGAGAGGATGAGAGAAGAGCGTTAGAAAATTTCTAAACATGCCTCTATGGGACACTTTGCTAACCATAAGTACCGTGACTACTAGGACTATAGTAGGTAACTTGAAAGTGAAGATCGTGGAAACTGATGGAGCCACATGGAAATAGGCCCATAAGTGATGGTGAGGCAGGAGCAAGGGAACAGAATATAGAGATGAACTCCTTTATAGAGGCTCCCTCAGAATTCTCAGAGTATATAGGCACAGACTGGAAAGAAGCCTGTCAGAGGAACAGCATACCCTCTTGGCATGGACACTTTGATCTACTGGAATGGAAGAAATGAGGGGGAAGCACCTGTTTTGAATTCTACTAACATGGCAGTGGAAGTTGACAGCAATCAGGGGACGCAAAGAAGAGAGCTTATGCAGGTATAGAGATCAATGGCTCTCAATGCTGGTTGCTCACTTGAGTTACTTGGGAGCTTTAGAAATATAGATTTCTACAGGGAGAGCGGCCCCAGAAGGCTACCATGGTCCTTCCACCTGAAGCAGAACCGCCCCCCAACACACATTCACTTCCACTACCTGGGGCTTCAGATGCATTAGCTCATCCAATCTCCAACTCCTAACATAGATTTGCCTATCCTGTTTATAAGATGAGAAAGCCAGCCTGCAGTAGGGTTAAGTGCTTCGGGTATTCTTTATCTACAACCCTTCCTTTGTTCCCCACCCTTACCATGGATTATGTTCTAAAATGGTGCCCCCCGATTCTACAAAATTTGTCCTAACCCCTAGTACCTCAGAATGTGACTGTATTTGGAGATAGGGTCTTTATAGGGCAAAGAAAGGTAAATGAAGTAATTAGGGTGGGCTGTCATCCAACATGACTGATGTCCTTGTAAGAAGGGGCGATAAGGATGCACACACACACACACAAGATGGACCATGTGAAGACACAGGAGGAAGATGGCCGTCAGCAAGCCAAGGAGAGAGGCCTCAGAAGAAATCCACCTTGATCTCAGACTTCTAGCATCCAGAACTCTGAGACAGTAAATTTCTCTTGTTCAAGTCAAATATATATGGAGAGATATAGACATAAATACACAGGAGATGCAGGAGATGCAGCTTGGATCCCTGGGTTGGGAAGATCCCATGGAGAAGGAAATGGCAACCCACTCCAGTATTCTTGCCTGGGGAACCCCATGGACAGAGGAGCCTGGCAGGTTCCAATCCATACGGTTGCACAGAGTTGGACACAAATAAAATGACTTAGCACATAATACATACACATACATACATATATATTTTTATATCTAAGTCCCACTTATAGAAATCCAGATATGCTTATTCTGCTTGTGAATGTTGAGTTTCCCTGGGTGATTCTACACACAGGTAAGCTTCAAGCCCATGGACATAGAACTTTGCCATCCAAAGCCGTGTCCACAACCAGTAGCACCACGAGATCCAAAGGCTTATTAGAAAAGCAGAATTTCAGCCCCACCCTTGACCTATTGACTTTTTGCTTTAAAAATGAACAGGTAAGCACATGAACATGTCAGTCTGTAAAGCACTGGCACAGGTAAGCAATAGGTTTGCTTTGTGTCACCTTTTCTGTGAGATGCATGTCCTTCTTAATTTAGAATTTCATCTTGTGTACTTCAAAAGACAGAATAGCTAGGTTTTCTTCCGGAAATAATTGCTCTTTCTGAAATCCCTCTGCTTTTCTTTACCAGAACTTCAGGGAAACACATGGTGTTACTGCCAGCAGTGAAAACGCAAGAGATCACTCAGTTTCTTCATCTGATCTCAAAACTGGAAGTGACCTTAGAAATTATCTCTGATCATGCTATTTCACAATGAAGAAATTAAGGTTCACAGAAAGTAAGATATGACCAAATGTCTCACAGCGAGGAACTGACACAGCCTAGATTCAGAACATCATTTCTATAAATCAGAGCTGTCCTTTAATAAAACCTGCTTAGCATTTTGTCATGTTTACACATGATGGATTTCTTAGTTTGAAAAATAGTATTTTTTTAAAAAAGCCTCGGATAAACTATCATGGTTGAACCAATTTCCTGGGTAAATGTGATTATTGTCAACTTTTAACAAAAAGTTACTCTGAATGATACAAAGAACATTTCCCTTCAACTTGAACCTTTCTCCTTGGAGAAAATATAAATTGTCTACCCTAAACCTAGAAATCACAGATGTGGTATATAAAGTCACCCTGATATAACAGAAACCTGATGAGACACTGGCTTATAAAATGGCTGTGGATGGGATGGGTATAGGATGATATCACTTTGCTGGCACCCCTCATTTAGCATATATGTGAATTAATAAGCTAACTAGTAGAGATACATAAGGGTTTCTAAAGTGTCACAAATATATTCTCAAGTATATGCAGAAAATCTTGCTCTGATATAATTACTGAGCTGCATATGGGTGGAGGATATATCATACTGGCAGAATTATGAAAAGCCCCCCTAGGACAGGGGATAGGGGTTCATCCTGTGCCAGGTAGCCCAACAGAAGTAGTGTCTCACTTCTCTAAGTATGACCCATAGGCCAGCAGCATAGGCATCACCTGGACCATTATTAGAAACACAGATTCTGAGTTCTCACCCCAGGCCTACTCCACATGAATCTTCAGTTGAACAGAATTTCTAGAGGATTCACCCACTCATTAAAGTGAGAGAATTATGAGTCTCACTCACTGCTTCCCTAATTTGTCTCCATATCGGAATCATCTGTATGCACCATTGCCTCTTGGGGTCTGTCTCAAGACCTAAGTTAGAAAATTCAGAGAAGGAGCCTGAGAATCTATATTTTTAAACTTTCAACCTTCATGATTTTACAACAGTGTAAGTTTGACAAGGTCGGAAGACAAAGAGCTTGAGAGTCCAACAGAACTGCATTTGGTGCTCAGCCCTGCCACCCACTAGCTGTTTTTGAAGAAGCTACCTTCCCTCTCCAAGGTTCCTTCTTGCCATGAAATGGGTAGAGGACATTGTTTTGCAGATTTAATACGAGGACTAGACAGGGAATTATGAAGTAGTACACAAAGGCTCAAGATTTCTGCCTTGCACTTGGTAACTGTAAAATGGAAGATAACTGTTAGCATTTTTGTCTCCCTACTAACACCTCACATTTGTCCTCGGCAAAATGCAGATGGTAGGTATAGTCTAGGGTTATTTCATTCATAAAATGTATTTTTAATGAGTAGGTGGCAGGTTCCAGAAGCAAAGATGAGCTCACAGCCGAGTGAGAGAGTCAGGCAGGTGCACAGGAATATTATAATAGAAGTTTTGTTCACAAATGAATCATTTCATATATCTAGATAATGTTTTGGTTAGCTTGTGGGGGGAAGAGATCAAAGCTACTATTTAATATCATTAAAATAATCATTATTCCTTTCACATGTGCTAACCCAGGCAGAAAGAAAAGAGCTTTCCAGAGCACTAAAAACAAAACCTTGTCACAGAGAGTAAGGCTCCCACGTGACTTCAATTGTTACTGTAAATTAGCCCAAGAGAACAACCCAAACTGTAGAAAAATTATGACCTTATTTAATGTAGATGCTTTATCAGCTCATCCTTTCTGCCCATTCTTTCCAACTTAGTGTTTTTCACTCTCCATTGTTCTATTATTAGCCTCTGTTTTAAAACTGCTGGAGAATGGTTTTCCTCCAGCTGTGGGGCCTCCCACTGACACACACACCCCTCCTTCCTGAGGCTCAAAGCTGAGAGTTCCTAATTGAATTTCTGCCCTTCAGGAGCACAGGGTCATTGGGATCAATGTGCTGTCAGAGGACTCCAGGGAGGCCAGGCTCAGGGCATGCTGGCCTCGGCATCATTTTAGTCTCTCCACAGTCCCATTTTGGAGCACTCGCCAGCCTCAAAGCCTGGGGTCTGTTTATTTAATGAAGTCTGCTGTTGAAATAACAACTCCTTTCTCCAGTGTGAGCTATAACTGCATTTATGATGTGTTTAAATGATAAGCTAGTCTTTGGTAATCTAGAAAGTCATCCTGTTTTAGGAACTCTTGCAACCTTTCTTTCTCTGGTTTCTGCCATACTGAAGTGTCAGTATTTATGCCAAAATCTACCTGACCCATTGTAAGGGAAATACCACATGGCTATCTTTGATCTCCTAACCTCATACCAGCTCTGCTAGAGAAAAGAAATACATTTTAAATTGGGAAAATATAGGACATTTTACTTGAACATGCCAGTATGTATCTTTAAATGTAACTTCCTTACATTCTCCCCGAATAATTCAACAATGATCCATGGTCAAGGCATCCTTGAATGGATATGTTTAATTTGTTAGGAAAATTTTAGTGCTGGAAAATCATGACATACTTAAAGTATTAATAAATTAATTTTTAAAACTACTAAGTTTTCTGCAACTATTTCATATATGTAGATAGAAATTATAAATTGATTTTGGATAAAGAAAATTAATCTTGATTTCATAATTTAATCAAAGTGACACTTGTTAGGTTTGAAAACCATGCTCTTGTCTATTCTTTCCACTCAACATAAGAACTCAGAGTTTCAGGGAATGGAATTCAAGATATCATCATGCCTTAAAAAAATCAGAAAGAAATTAAGGAAGCAATTCCATTTATCATTCCAAGAAAAATAATAAAATACCTAGGAATAAACCTCCATAAGGAGCCAAAAGACCTGTACTCAGAAAACTATAACATACTGATGAATGAAATCAAAGATGACACAGATGGAAAAAATATACCATGTTCTTGGATTGGAAGAATCAGTGTTGTGAACATGACTATACTACCCAAAGCAATGTATAGTATTCAGTGCAATCCCTATCAAATCTACAGATTCAATGTAATCCCTAACAAATTACCAATGGTATTTTTCAAGAATTAGAAAAATTTTACAATTTATATAGGTCCATATAGTCAAAGCTATGGTTTTTCCAGCAGTCATGTACAGATTTGAGATCTGGACCATAAAGAAGGCTGAGCACCAAAGAATTGATGCTTTTGAACTGTGGTGCTGGAGGAGATTCTTGAGGGTCCCTTGGACATTAAGGAGATCAAACCAGTCAATCCTAAAGGAAATCAACCCTGAATATTTATTGGAAGAACTGATGCTGAAGTTCCAATACTCTGATCACCTGATGCAAAGAGCTGACTCATTGGAAAAGTCTCTGATGCTGGGAAAGATTGAAGGCAAAAGGAGAAGGGGGCAATAGAGAATGAGATGGTTATAGAGCATCACTGACTCAATCAATGGAAATGAATCTGAGCAAACTTCGGGAGTTAGTAATGACCAGAGGACCCTGTTGTGTTGCAGTCCATTACATCACAAAGAGTCAGACATGACTTAACAGCTGAACAACAACCAGAAACACAAAAGGCCTTGAACAGCCAAAGCAATCTTGAGAAAGAAAAATGAAGCTGAAAGAATCAGACTCCCTGACTTCACACTATACTACAAAGCTACAGTAATCAAGACAGTATGGTACTAACACAAAACCAGAAATATAGATCAATGGTGCAGGATAGAAAGCCCAGAGATAAACCTATGCTCCTATAGTCACCTTATCTTTGACAAAGGAGACAACAATATACAATGGGAAAAGCCAGTCTCTTCCATAAGTGGTTCTGGGAAAATTGGACAGCTACATGTAAAAAAAAAAAAAAAAAATGAAATTAGAATATTTAACACCATACACAGAAATAAACTCAAAATGGATCAAAGACCTAAATGTAAGGCCAGACTTATAAAACTTTTAGAGGAAAACACAGGCAGAACACTCTCTGACATAAATCACAGCAAGATCTTTTTTGACCCACATCCTAGAGTAATGAAAATAAAAGACAAAAATAAACAAATGAGACCTGAGTTCAGTTCAGTCGCTCAGTTGTGCCCGACTCTTTGTAACCCCATGAATTGCAGCACGCCAGGCCTCCCTGTCCATCACCAACTCCCAGAGTCTACCCAAACTCATGTCCATTGAGTTGGTGATGCCATCCAGCCATCTCATCCTCTGTCGTTCCTTTCTCCTCCTGCCCCCAATCCCTCCCAGCATCAGTCTTTTCCATTGAAACTTAAAAGCTTTTGCACTAAGGAAATCATAAACAAGATGAAAAGACAACCCTCAGAATGGGAGAAATATTCAAATGAAGCAACTGAAAAGGGATTAATCTCTATAATATATGAACAGTTCATTTGGCTCAATACCAAATCCACAAACAACCCAATCAAAAATGAGCAGAAGGCCTAAACAGACATTTCTCCAAAGATGACATAGAGATGGCCAAGAGGCACATGAAAGATGTTCAGTGTCATTAATTATTAGAGAAATGAAAATCCAAGCTACCATGAGGTCCACCTCACATGCTAAAGAAGGTGTAGAGAAAAGGGAACTCTCTTACACTGTTGGTGGGACTATAAATTGGGAATAGTATGGAGGTTTCTTAAAAAAAAAAAAAAAACTAAAAATAGAACTACCATATGAACCAGCAATCCTACTCCTAGGCATATACCTGGAGAAAACCAATTCCAAAAGACACACGCACCCCAAAATGTTCATTGTAGCACTATTTACAATAGACAGGACATGAAAGCAACCTAAATGTCCATCAACAGATGAATGGACAAAGAAGGTATGATACATGTATATACAATATTACTCAGCTATAAAAAGGAACAAAATTATGCCATTTGCCCAGATATGAATGGACCTAGAAACTCATACAGGGGCAAGTAAGTCAGAAAGAGGAAAAAAGTATCTTATATTAACACCTTCTTGTCCTGTTCAGCCACCCTTGTTGCTTTGAGAACAGAGAGTACATATTAAATTTGGATAAAATCCCCCCTGTAATCTCAGCATGCTCCTTCTCTTTCGACATTCGCATAGAAGGTGGTTCTGCTTGGCTGCAGTTTCCGTGAGAGATTCAGGTCCTTTCCCAGGACCTGCTGAGCTAGAGGGAGAGGTACTAAGCCAATAATGTCATTTCTGAGAAACGTGTGGACGTCTAAGGAAGGGTGCGGGGCAAGGGGGAAGCAAGGACTCTGTTATTCCATCTCAACCAAAGCAAAGCAGGACAGAAGTCAGAGACAGGGTTTTCTATCTGGCTTTCCATTTACCCAACAATGGTAAATAAACAAGTGAGATCAACAGGAGAGGAATCTGGATTCTACCTGCCCGAAATGAATGTGGGATCTTGGATAAGTCTCTCTGAAACAAAACCAAGAGCTTAGGATTTTGAAAATTACAAGATGTGAGTTATTTAACTTTCCCATATTTCAGTTTGACTGGATCTTTAAAGTTCCTCATCTACTCCAGCATTAAGAATACAGCAACTTAGGAGTCATTTTATCTAGCGAATGACTTTACTTGATTATTCTTCAGATTATGTGGCCTCCATTAGAGTCAGTAGCAGACCAGATTGACTATTTAATTGATAAATACCAATTTATCAATAAACATATATAATAACATTTTAACGTGTAAGGTATAAAATATTCAAACACTTTGTAAATAAGAAATATTCCTATATTCCAGTGAGCCTTAAAAAAAAGTCATCATACCTTGATACACTTTTGAGAACTCTCTGGACACAAGAGGAAATAACTCAAGGAAATAATTCAGAAAAAAGTGACCAATTGCATAAAGAATTTATGATATGGAACTGATTATTCTTACTTGCATTTAAATAACTTTGAAATTTCCTCCTTGTGGTTTGAAGCGAACTTTTCCCACCAGCAGCTCAATTCTCCATGCCATGGTTGGCAAGCAAGAGCAGGCTTCAAAGTAAGAAATGAGTAGGTTCTTATCTTTCCAAATGCAATTCATATGTTCCTCTCAGAAGCTCTTCTTGGCTTTAGGACTACTGGGTTTTGGATTCTTCTCTGCAGATATGAGCTATGTACATATAGTTCATATAGATTGGATGCTAACAGATGACAGAATTTGTTACATTGAACTGAACTAGAAATTGAGCTTCTCAACTCCTCTTCTGATTTATTCTGAAAATATTCATCACTATATTCCTATTACCTGGACCTGAAACATTGACTATGTTTAATAAACATTGGGGAATGATGGGAAGAATGCATAAAACTGCCATTTATCTTTTAGTTCAGGACTTTGGGAGATGGTGAGAGACAGAGAAACCTGGTGTACTGCAAGTCCATGGGGTCATGAGAAGTCAGACACGACTTGGTGATTGAATGACAAAGGAGAGGACAAATATACATTCTGTATCACTCACATGTGACATACATATCTACAAGCACATTCTACATCACTCAAATGTGACGTATCTCCAGACAAGATATCCCCATACAATGCTATTGTTTTCATTTTTCCCCATTCCTTATTTTAATGTTCTATCTGATTTTTTTAAAACTTGCAATGGGCATTGTATGTAAATATACTGGATGAAGATATTTCCTCCAAATTTACCAGTCTTGTAGGGATTTCCTTGCTGAACCAAGTGTGAGTTTTGGTTCCTTCCCAGTGATTATCAGTGTTTACCCATTATGGCACCCTATAATGCTAGATTGCGTGGACTGCCTGGTGCTCTAAAAAAACAAATTCTGTAAAGGAAGGGAACACTGTTCATAGTTTGCTATTAAATCTCAGTGTCCTGGATTGACTGCCTAATAAGTATAGAAGATATGTGTGTGTGTGTGCACACTTGGAGGTATATAGGATTGATTTAGCTTCAAGCTGTTTTCCTGTGATCATAGGACTACCAGAATAGCTGTGATCATATAAAAAATTAAACAGAGTTGTAGAGATGCATAGCAAGTTAAACTTCAGGAACACTGTCTATGATTTCTTTCCATAAAACAAGGAGGGCTGGGTTCTCCCATCACATTTTTTCGTTTCCACAAATAATAGCTAAGAATACTGAAGGGAACGCTAATCGGAAGTTGGCATGTACTTAACAGATTACAAATTTGGGTATGGTGGAGAGACCCTGCAGATATTTAGTGACTGAGAACTGTTAGCTAACTTGGGGAAAGTGGGAATAGCAATGCAGAGGTTGTGTAATATCATGAAATTTATACTAAGAAAATACAGCATTTATGTAGCAAATGGTGGTCTGTTTTTCCACCAAATTGAGTTTTGCTGAAATTAAAATTAGGGCAACTATATGTCCCAGTTAGCTCAGGGCATTGTTGGTTTTATGCCTATTTTACATAAGAAATTATTAAAATTGCCAGTTATATCTTAAACATTTTGGGGTTTTGATTACAATAATGCGGTCACTCAAATTATAATATGCTGGAGAATTTAAATATGTATATATTAGTTATATGTCATTATTGATATATAACTAATACTGATATCTTAGAAGATACTAGAGCTTATATGGGCTTCTTAGGTGGTATTTTTAAGCAGTTGGAATTTTAGAATCCCTGGACCAAGAGGATTTTAAAGGAAAGATGTTAGTGGAGAGGATAAGTACGTTGACCCTAGAATCAGCTTACTTAGTCTGAGTCCTTACTCCACTGTCGTATAACCTGAGAAATGCCCTTGGCCTCAGTCATTGCTACATCCCTCCAGGGCTGCTATGGGTGCCCGACACATAGGATGCATCATATAGGCATTTCCTGGGTTTATCTATCAGGTAGATTTGTATATGCTTTTACACTTAGAGAGTATAATTATTGGCATACACAAAGACCGACATCTTGTTATAAGTGTAGACAAAAGCACCACAGACCCTGCTGGGCAGGTTCCTCAGGCAAACATTCGTAAAACGTTCTCAGATCAGTACGGTGATGGCTCAGATATTCTGCCCAGCAGGGTCTGTGGTACCCTGGTTAGGGTGGTTCACATCCATACAAACAGTCCATCACTATTTAAAATGATACTTATGGATATGTGCTCTTATTTATTTAAATAAACTTAGTAAAATAATCTATCCTCCACTTGAACTATGGCATTTGCAAATCACAGCATTCTGGCAGTGCACAAGCTCCCAGACTGCCCCAACCGTAACAGGACTATGACCCGCTACCCGGAGGAAATAAATGCCTGGAGAGGCAGAACCAGGGCTGTTGTAGAGAAGATGCATGAAGGGTCCTCCACCTGAACGGTATGAAGAATAAGAGGGGACTCCTCTCTTCATGAATTGTCAACAGAGAGAGTTCCCCTAACAAAAGGTGGCCTCTTGTTCCTGCTTTTCTCCTAAATTTACTGCTTGAATAGCTACAATGATCCTTGATTCTGAAAAGTGTTCTTGCCCATGATCAGGTATTTTTGTGTCTTTAAATAAGTCTCTGAGTTTTCTTTAACTTACACTGGTAGGTCTAAGCTGAACTCTGTGTGCTGGGAGTCTGAGTACCCACCTCAAAGCCCTGGTACAAGTCAAGTGATCTCCTCCTTTTGAGCCTAAGACTTCTCTTCATGAAATAAGCAGATGAGACCCACCCAATTTCTCTCCTAGGATTCCAACATACATGCTTTTGTTTGGTTTCAACATGAGTAGAAGAGAGGAAGAAGAATGATATGTTCTAAATGTATAATGTCTATTATACGTTTAGTGTTTTTCTATAGGCTGCTGCTTTCAATTCTAGCATCAACATTTTGGGGGGAGGTTTTAATGTGTCTGGTTGGCTGGCACATGTATGTTCTCTCTCTTTTTTAAAGAGAAGACTGAAGTTTCTAATTAAATGACCAGCCAAAAACACACACAGCTAGCATAAAGCCAAGTAGAGCTTTTAACTCAAGTGTCTTCATCTTGAACACCCACATTTGCCTCACGTACCTCTTACCCTAAATCATGTAAGGAAGCAATTTAAAAATACAAATGGTTTTGATACAACAACAACAAAAAAAACCCAATCATAAACAATTACCTAAAGAAATCATTTCATGCCTTAAGGAGAGCTGCTAATCAAGTAATAAAATATTAAAGTTAAAAAAAAAGCCTATGGTTATCAACTAAAAGATGTGCTTCTATTCTTTATCAAATGTGCTTTTCTGGTCTTCTGGTGTTTCAGTAGCCCTTTAAGTAACACCAGCTCTGGTGGAATGTAAACAGTTTAAACTGGAAGAAGTAAACCACTGCCTAGGAATCATAAAGTTGCAAAACTTCATTCACTGTGGTGTTATTCTTGGTTTGTTTGCTTTCTGAGTTAATGAAACTATTTCGATAATCTTCATCCACAGAAAAGAAACAGATACATGGTGATTACTTGGCTCACTTCTTCTTAACAAGGGCAGTCAGTAGACCACCTAGTATGAACATGACTGCTGCAAATTACTCAAATTATGTCTGGGCTGTAGCTAATTCATTCTCCTGAACACAATTATCTGATAAACTTGAAAATGCTTCCAAGGTTCTTCACCCTGCTATTCAATTCCACTCCACTGAGACTCTACCACTAGGCTTGGATGTATAGACATTTCAGCCTCCATCCTCTCCCATCAATGGAACTTAGGGACGTATGCCAAAACCCCATTTCCATTCTGACTTGCTACAACCACATGGAATTATTAATGGTCACTCTTAGAGCACTTACTAGAGAAACTTATGATAATAAGGACCTTCCCTATATGGAAGAGCTAATGGACTTCCAAACTGATGGAGCAAAGCACTGATAGGGATGGCCCTGTAATTTTATATAGTATATCACAGGGATATCATTACATTGTGCCCAATCAATTCACATAAAAATGGAAGCTTTGATTTCAAAACCTGCTGAAGCAGAACTAGATACAGTGAAGAACAGCATCTCCTGGTCAGGCTCTCCTCCCCTTTCAAACGCTCCCCCTTCCACTCACCAACTCCTACGAGCATTTTACCAAGCTAGCTGTACATTCCATCAGCACTTTTATGGAAGTATTGCCTCGGGCAATGGTTGTTATTGGACTGCTTGCCTCTCTTTCCAGCAGTTCCATATTTCAAGTGATTCAAGCATCTTCAAATGAATTGCTTGATAGATTTCCAAAATGATCACTACAGGTCAAATTTAGCTCAAATGTTATTCTTTCCAAAGTTTTGAAAATCCATTTCTGTAGCATGGCTGGTGCAACATTTAATGAGCTTCAATTCAGAAGAGACACATCCTTTTAACTTGAAGTTGGCCTCAAAACACATTTGGTCCACTCAAATGCCCAGCAATCTTTTCAGCTACAATGGCTACTACTTTCAACTCCAATGAAATATGCTACAAATGGCACCATTTCCAAAGTTCTTAAAATTTCTAGAAATGGTATAAAAATAAATATATTAGAGAATACCCTGCTTTTATTCAGGATACTTTGATTCAAGGTGTTTCTATTACTTCCTTTCCTTCTCTACTCAGCTTAATTTCTGCAGAATGTATCATCCTATTATTCAATCTTTTTTTTATGTTTCAGAACACACGAATTCAGCATAAAAAATGATTATTATAAAGAGCATAAATGAAAGTTTAATAAAAGGAGCAGACACATCTTAACAGACATTATAGTGTTTAATCTAGAATGGCTTAATTGAAAGTTCTCTTATCAGCCTAATAATAGTGAATTATAATGACCTTCATTTAACAAAGATAGGGACGCTATCTTCCTTAATGGAACGATGAGAAGCATGGGTCAAGTGTCTTAACCAGATGCTACGTAAATGCAATACATGTGCAATGTAATAATCTTGGAAACCTCAAGGTTCAAAGAAGACAACAGCTATAAATCCTATTCGCTTTTTTATTTAGTTCTTTTTCAGAACTGGATTGCTATTTATGTTCATTTTTACATCAGAAAAACTGATTTTTAAATCAGTTCTACATCCTGATTTTTGTATATAACATGATATAATGAGCATTTTCAGAGTTTTAAAATTATGAAAATTCAAGTTATGTTGAATTCATCCATGGTATAGATATATTCTGAATTATATAGACATCAAAATTCACGTTTTGTTTTGCTATCACAAATCCTATAGTGAATGCTCTTAAAAACAAATATACATATACATTTCTCTAAGCTAACTCTTAGAAAAAAATGTAGATACAGAAACACACTGATGCATCACATACAGAAGAGGTTTAACAAAGTACACTCCATCGAGTTTAGTGCATGAGATGATGGTTTTTACTTTGTCCTTGCCAAACTACTTTTAAACATCATTACAATATATGATAAGCAAACAAACACGTTAATTTGCATTTCTCTGTGAGACTGAGTATTTTTCATGCTTATTGGTTATTTGGATTCCATTTCAAGGGAAGAGGATGTTCCTGTCTTTTGCCCATTTTCCCACCGAGGTTTAATTTTAGTGTTACTCTTAATCTATTGACTTCATCAAAATATCATTTCCTTGCCATGCTTATTGTAGTTTACTGACATTTTCTGTCTTTCAATTTTGTTTCTGACATGACATTCAGATAAAAAACAGAAACAAAATACGTTGCAACAAGGCTGTTCATTTTTCCTTTCATTGCTTTCTTCTTTTACTTTTAATTGCTGATGTAAAGAAATATATATTTACTGTTTTCTCTAATACTTTATTTATTGTATTACCTTTTAAATTCATTAAGGACAACTTTTGGTATATAAGAAGTAAAAATTCAACTTTGATGTTTTACCTGATAAGTCAACCACATTTACACAAAAACCAGACTCATTTTCCCAATTCACGAATCTTTCTTTATTCCACACTAACCTCCACAATACAAAAGGTTCTGCTTCTACTAATCAGCCACTCAATGATCTGTGACTTAAATTGTAAATTTAGCAATACCAGGTTTGCCTATGTATTTATTGTTCTTTAAAACCTATCAAGTTATTTTAGGATCTTGGTATTCTTCTTAAATTTTCATTAGTTTGCTCTATAATTTCTAACTATCTTCACCATAAATAGTTTTTTCAAAGATTTGAAAATACACTAAAGACTGAGAAAATAACAAACAGAAAATCATGAAGCTCCCCTTTTGCCAAGGGTTTGCAGTTTGGGGCATACACTTTCAGGATCTCTATCAGGGAGGATGGGAAATTTTAGGTAATTTTAATTTTTTGTGAGCGACTTCCCTTGGTCTTGGTCACTTCCTTGGCAAGGAAACATAAAATTGCTTCACCATGATCTCAAGGATTTAACAGTTTGGGGCATAGACTTTCAGGATCTCTATCAGGGAGAATAGGAAATTTTAGATAATTTTCATTTTTTGTTACTACTCTTCCTTGGTAAGGAAACATAAAATTGTTTCACCATGATCAAAACATGGGAAAAAAACATACCTTGATTCAGATCAGTGGGATTGCAATTAATTTTTAAAATACTAAAAATACTTACATAATCTTAACTTCTCTCGGGTTTGAATGTTTAATCTTTGCATACATGTAAAAAGCAAACTACTTACTGAGCTAGATGCAGGTATACCCATTAACACTGTCGCTCCAATCTACTAACTTGGGGTTTCTTTAACCTATGACATGATCCACTCAGTAATACATCAGTAGCATAGCGCTGGTAGCATGCCAGTCACACGAAAGTCATTTCTCTTGTTTTCTTTCTTTCCTGGAGATGAAGTATTTCCCTTACTCCAAGTGCATTACAAACTGCAGTGCCATTTAATTCTGAAGTTCATTTCTGTGTTTATTTCTCCAACAGCATCTTGGTGATAAGAGATGCTCAATAAACATTTGTCGAGTGGAGGAGAATAAATGAAACATATTAGAGCACTGTACACAATGGCACATTATGAATAACTACATTGGAATTCTTAGAAGTGGCTGAAGCAGGGACAAATGTAAGCCTTTTATTCTCAGCAAAGCCTGGGAGATGAATCGCTGACACATGCAGTGTGTGATTTATTCATACACACTACTAGGAGATTTATAGGCACCTATTAACCGAGTCGAGTTCCAGTCCTGTCTTAGGCCGGCCTTTTGTCATGATTAGCTATGCTGTGACTCTATGTTAAATAACAGGTTGTCTGTGCTGAAATATGCACAAAATATGAAGACAGAGGCCAAAATTATTACACATTTCCAGCCAAACCACAGATATACTTCTGCGTGTCTATGTTTAAAAAAAAAATCAGACATGTACACACGTGCAAAAGGATTTTTTTTTTTTTTCTGGACCTGAGATCCACTGTCACAGATTGGATTGTGTCTCCCAAACAGCTCATATGCTGAAGTGCTAAACTCTAGGACCTCAAAATGTGACCATATTTGAAAAGTCTACAGATGCATTTAGGTTAAAATAGGGCCATTAGAGAAGACCTTAATCCAACAGGACTGGTGTCCTTTTTGAAAAAGCAGATTTGGATAAAGACTTGTACAGAGGGAAGGACCGTGCAAAGGCACAAAGAAAAGTTCGTCATCTATAAGCTGAGGGAAGAGGCCTGGACGAGAGCCTTCCCTTGTGGCCCTTAAGGAAACAACTCTGCCGATACCCTGATCTTAGACTTCAAGACTCCAGAAACTGTGGTAAAAAATATTTCTGTTGTTTACATCACCCAATCTGCTTCACTAGGTTACAACTGCCCTAGCAAACTAACATACCCACGAACTTAATAGCGAATATAGCAAGGCTGTATGTTAGACAACAGGAATTATTTTTTTGTTTGTTTTTCGACAGTCTCACTATTGGAAAAGATGAATCAGATCTGCCTGCACATAGTGGTGAGGCCAGATCTGAAGCTTCCCTGGGGTGAAACACCATCGAAAAACACTATCACCGCTTTAGGTGAGACTTCTGATCCATCCCTTCAATAAATTATCAATTCAAACTTATTTGATGGCACTACCTATTACCCATGACGCCACTGGATTGGCAAAGGTAACATTAACACATAGTTGGATATTTAAAAGAGTATGGAGGCACTTTGTGATTTGAAATGATAGCTCATTCTTGGCTTTTCTTTTGAGGTCTTCAGGTCAGGCATGTCTTTTCTACCTGTATCGGCACTGATCTAATAAACGTAGCAAGAGAAGAGAAATGTGGAAAGGAACCTCTCCCACTGCCTTTGATCCCTAACTCAGGTTTACAGAGAACATAAATGGGCTGTAAGTTTTGTAAATGAAGTCAGTGTAATGAAAGCCACCATGTGAAGGGTGAAGAAAGGCCATGGGCTACATGGTGGGGTGGCTCGTACAGAGACCCGCCACTATCACTGATCAGTTCTTCCAAACCTGTGTCACTGGCCACTACGGCACCTCATACCCCCACCCCCTTGAACCAAAGCTGGCTTGTGGAGCCAGGCAGGATTTGCCGACACATTTTCTAAGTTCAAAACCATAAGACACATTTCTCTGTGCCATCTTAATAAAACAACATGGAATGAAGTTTTATAATAGCAATAGCAAGAGAAGAAAGTCATAATTCTCCATGCTTCACGATTCAGGATAATTAATTTAATAACTGTGTCATATGAGAAGAGTAAATAAAGAAAAGGAAAGGGGTGTGGATATATATAATCACTGAAGCATATACAATTGCAAGGAAAAACAAATTACCAGGGTAGCGCTGAAAATAAAAGCTCCGTGGGAAGTATTTTTTGGATGCTAATTTGATTCTTCTATGGAGGCTTAAAGCTGCAGTGTCTACAAGACCAACTATTTATCTCCGCCTGTTTTTATTTTTAGCAGTTATATAACCTTATGTCTCTAAAAACCAATTAAACACCTTCTTGATCTCCACCGGGAATTTTCCCTGAGTAGTTCTCTACCTAGACTATAACAGGACTATGATTTCATTTACAACATCTTGCTGGAGAGTATTTCATCATCAGAGGTGTTAAAAAAAAGGGGGGGGAGGGTACTGAAATTAATCAACAGGGGCAGAATCAAAATAAGATGTGGTTTTCTCTGGACACAGTTACAGCCTCTGGGGTTTGGTTCACAATAAATACTGAGGCTCTAGATCTCAGATGAGCAGTTTGCTCTGTCATGCAAAAATTCAGTTTTATCTTTCTCAAATACTAAAGATATCAGCCTTGTTCTTCCTCTATTAAGACTGTTGATTCTGCCATTCCAGCACCAGGCTATGTGTATCACATTGTATGTTTCTCGAGCTCAGCACTGATTTCCATCTCCAGGCCTCTCTGAGGACCTGCCCTTAGTGTCAGTCGCCGCAGGGACTTACCGACAGTGTTTATGGGATCCGGTCAAGGTCTCAATCACAAAGCACTCGCCATCGTTGAGACAGTAGGCAAGGTCCTTGTCTCGGCAGGGTTTGAAGTGCTCAGATCTCTCCGTGGAATATGTCGTATCTGTCATTAGAACACAATGAAATACTGTCAGCAGCTCATCCTGATACCCCAGATCCTGTCACTGGCCTGGATCTGTGCACTGAGACTTTCTCGTGACTGCTGACCTTAGACAGACAGGATGAAGCCCTCAGTGGACTGATAAAAACACAACCAAGTATGACCATTTTATACAGTGAGTGTTTATGTCCCCACAAAATTCACATATTGAAACCCGGTGATGGTATTAGGAGGTGGGGCCTTTGGGAGGTGAGTAGGTCTTGAATGGGATTAATGCTCTTATATAAGAGACCTCAGACAGCTCCTTCACCCATTCCAGTCATATGAAGACACAGCAAGAAAATAGCCCTCTATGAACTAGGAAGTCCTAACCAGACACCGAATCCATGGGCATCTTGATCTTAGACTTTCCAGCATCCATAACTGCGAGAAAGAAATTTCTGTTGTTTTTACGCCACCGTGTCCGTGCTATTCTGTTACGGCAGGTAGGACTAAAACAATTACTGGATTCAATTGTCTTATTTTTCCACAAGATTTTAACAACTGGAATCACTCTAGACAAGTCCCATCAGTGGATACATTAACAGCAAAAGCTGAATGACCCTACAATCAAAAACCTCAAAGTAGCTTTCATTAATTCTTACAATTGTTACGAAACATGTTGTATTAAAGGACTGAATACAATCCTTTTAGTGTATTCCTTTTATTGTTCTGCAATGTCATTAAACATCTGATCAAGGTACATGTACTGTGACTCTTCTACGGATACCAATGCCAGTTTCTGTGTTTTGTTCATTTTTTAGGTACATCTGCAATTTGCCAATAGCTAAGGCGATTATTCTTTCACTTTCTCCTTTTATTATGTAATTAAAATGCAAATGTTCCAAATTCTGAAACAGAATCTCAAATGTAAAGAATGTTTCTGGTAAATATTTAACAGGACTAAATTACTGCCATTTTTTTTTAGCATTATCTTCTATGTGCTTTTTAAAAATCATAATCATTTTCATTTTTAAAGTAAGTTATATCTCTATATCAGGTTTATAAATATGAAACTAATAAGTATGTGCTTTCTACTGGATGAAAAAATCTGTTAGAGCATGTAGACATTCTTGTCTCAGAGTTTTAAGCAACTGAAATATTAGCACCATTTTCATTGCAACATTCAAGAAAAAAATGTATGTGACAAGTCAGAGATGAATACGTGATTCAGCACATAATCTCTTAATTTCCTTTATATGTATGTGCTTAGTCGCTAAGTTGTGTCTGACTCTTTGCTACCCTATGGACTGTAACCTGCCAGGCTCTTCTGTCTATGGGATTTTCCAAGCAAGAATAGTGGAATGGGTTGCCATTTCTCTCTGCAGGGGATCTTCCCAACCCAGGGATTGAATCCGCACCTCCTGCATTGGCAAGCAGATTCTTTACCACTGAGCAACCTGGGAAGTCTTCCTTTACATAGATATAGATTAATAATAATGTTCAACAGCAAGGGCCATTGTACCAGCTTGCTAACCGGAGGTCACAATGAGCCTCTTTCTGCCCATCATCCAAATGAAGGGGAGAGTTATTACGCAGGAAGAAAATTTACTCATATTCTCCCAACACATAGAAAGCCTCAGTGAGCCCCTTTCCCACAGGAATAACTCCAAATTCCTAAGAAAAGCAAAGAAACGCATAGGTCATGTAGAATTTTGCCTGCCTAACCTCATCTTGCATCCTAAAACATACAGCTTCATTTCCAACTCTTACCCTATTTCCCCAATACCAGAACGATAACACTGATCCTTTTTCCTGGGCCATCTTTTTGTTTGCTGGAAAACATCCAGAAATCCCTTAGAGCTTCTGTCATCTTCCCTTTGTGGCCCTCAGTGCCTTTTATTATTTGCATCACTGCATTCAATGCTGAAAGTAGCCACTTGTTTACACATTTATCTGTTGCTTTGTCCTGAGTTCCTCGAGGTCAGAGGTTGAGCCTTAATCAGAATTAGTGCTCAGTAAAACATGTCTTCAATAAATCTGACAACTTTAATATCACTAAAGTTTAAGTGCCACTGGCAAAAGATATGATCATAAAAAATATAATTATCATATAAAAGTAATACATATCTTACAATAAAAAGACATAATTTAACATTAATTTTATCATTCTAGTATACTCATTTTAATACTAATAAATATTGCAAAAAAACTGCCTTCAGACTCACACAGACCCCGACTCATACTATTCATATACGATAAGCTTTGAAAAATCCACTTGTAATCTTTTCTTAGTGTTAAAATGGGAACTTTTTCTACTTCAAAATATCTGCCTGTCAACATACTTTGGCTCACATTAAAGGTTGTGCAAAAGACTTTTTTGGTTTGTTTTCCAGGAGATCTCCTCTACAGGGAAGATTTGTTATTCCAGACAGTTTGTGATAAACAGTTACACAGAATCAATTTCCCTTTCCATGGGAATATTTAGGATTAAAGAGCTCTGAGCCAAAAATTCATTATGAACCACCACACAGTGTTGACTGCTACTCTGTCTGCTGAAGTACATTAATTCATGATCAGTTAGTTAACTTTTCCTTTAATTTCTTATTATCTATTTATTGATTTCACTGATCATTCCTCTAAGAACAGTTTTTCATTAACATAACCTATAGGATAAAAAGTGAGATCCTTATTTTACAATCAGTGGTTTTAACAAGCTACAGACTCCACGAGCAATACAGTGGCAAAGCAATTACAATCAATTAGTTTCCATCTGACAACTACTGTCTCCAGTGGTTACTGCCCAATTCTGCCAACCGCTTTTCCCATTATGTTACCATACATCAGTACAAAGCACAGGATCAGAACCAAGTAAAATACCTCTGCAAAAGTCTGAGGTGGGAGAGGACAGAAATGTCAGGTATAACGTGCCCTCACATTCTCTGTTTTCATAGCTTAGAGAATCTGAAGTTTGAGCAAGCTCCAGGAGATGGTGAAGGGCAGAAAAGCCTGGCATGCTGCAGTCCATGGGGTCACCAAGAATTGGACACAACTGAGCAACCCAACAACACCAACATACACTTATTCCTCACCCTGATTCCACTAGATTCTAAAAACCATTAAGTATTTTAAATAATTTGATACACAACAGAACAACATTAGGCTTGATCCTTGTATAGATAAATGAAATGCAGGCATCAACAAATTTGAAATCATAACAATTTACCTATACATTTCACTATATAGTATCCATATAGCACTAGTCTCCTAAAATCACATAGGTGTTGGGAAAGGTAAATCAAACTCACCATAAGGTGAAATTTTATACTCGTAAGGCATCATGGGGAAACAATGGAAACAGTGTCAGACTTTATTTTTGGGGGCTCCAAAATCACTGCAGATGGTGATCACAGCCATGAAATTAAAAGACGCTTATTCCTTGGAAGAAAAGTTATGACCAACCTAGATAGTATATTCAAAAGCAGAGACATTACTTTGCCGACTAAGGTCCATCTAGTCAAGGCTCTGGTTTTTCCTGTGGTCATGTCTAGATGTGAGAGTTGGACTGTGAAGAAGGCTGAGTGCCAAAGAATTGATGCTTTTGAACTGTGATGTTGGAGAAGATTCTTGAGCGTCCCTTGGACTGCAAGGAGATCCAACCATTCCATTCTGAAGGAGATCAGCCCTGGGATTTCTTTGGAAGAAATGATGCTAAAGCTGAAACTCCAGTACTTTGGCCACCTCATGCGAAGAGTTGACTCATTGGAAAAGACTCTGATGCTGGGAGGGATTGAGGGCAGGAGGAGAAGGGGACCACAGAGGATGAGATGGCTGGATGGCATCACTGACTCGATGGAAGTGAGTCTGAGTGAACTCTGGGAGTTGGTGATGGACAGGGAGGCCTGGCGTGCTGCGATTCATGGGGTTGCAAAGAGTCGGACATGACTGAGCAACTGGACTGAAGACATCATACCAAATATGTGGGTGGAAAGATAGAAATTTTCCTTAATGATATCACTGGCTTCTATGCTTTTTCTTAAGATAACCTATATACTTTGGTGAAGTAAATCATATGTATACTGTGTCTAAATCACTGTTAGGCTTTCTATTACTTACGAACAAACACAGTCCAACAAAGAGACAATTTGGATGATAGCAATTTGGATGATACCCTCTGATATTTATAGCTATGCTTATAAGTATATACATATATGTAAGCTCAGTCACTCAGTTGTGTCTGAATCTTTGCAACCTCATGGACTACAGCCCCTCCAGACTCTGCTGTCCATGGAATTTTCTAGGCGATCATATTGGAGTGGCCTGCTTTTCCTTCTCTAGGGGATCTGCCCAACCCAGGGATCAAACTCCCAAATCCTCTGTCCCCTGTATTGGCAAGTGGATCCTTTACCACCATGCCACCTCCATATATGTAGCACACACATATGGAAGCCCATCCATATATGTTTGCATTTATTTTTGACATATTAAGTACATTACAAACATAAAATATATAGCTGCAGTATATGGCACTATTTTGTCACGTTTTAAAAGTTCAAACATACATCTACTCTTTCTAGGAATGATATGTGGTAAATAAAATTGTGACAGTTCTCTTTGCCTTCAAAAAATTACCAGGGTAAGTGAAGTCACTCCATCATGTCTGACTCTTTGCAACCCCATGGACTGTAGCGTGCCAGGCTTCTCTGTCCATGGGATTTCCCAGGCAAGAATACTGGAGTGGGTTGCCATTTCCTTCTCCAAGGCATCTTCCCAACCCAGGGATCGAATCCGGGTCTCCTGCATTGTAGGCAGATGCTTTCACCGTCTGAGCCACCCACCAGAGTAAACGTCCAAGCAAATAAACTAAAAGGGATCAAATATTTCCATAAATTTGAATTTGTCTTCCAAGATGCTCTCTTACTCCAAAATACCTCCAAGACTCTCCCTGACTCCAAAGTACTTCCTTATCAGGCACCTCTCTCCCACATTAGCTCATGAACTCCACATCTTACTGGACCAGGAGCTGGCACAGCCGTCCTTCACATCTCTGATCCACAGCCATATACGTGGCCTGGGGCTTCCCTTGTGGCTCAGCTGGTAAAGAATCTGCCTGCAATGTGGGAGACCTGGATTCAACCCCTGGGTTGGGAAGATCCCCTGGTGAAAGGAAAGGCTACCCACTCCAGTATCCTGGCCTGGAGAATTCCATGGACTGTATAGTCCCTGGGGTTGCGGAGAGTTGGACACGACTGAGCAACTTTCACTTCACTTAACAGATGGACTGATACAGGTGCACACAATGGTTGTTCAGAGAAGAATGATCTTTTTATGAGTGTTTTTCTAAATGTTCTATATAGTCAAGTGTACACACTTTGTTATCATAGAAGAAAAATTCTAAATGAAAAAATGTTTAGAAGTTAGGAAATGAGAAGAGTTCCAAAAGCAATTTAAGTAAAGTGCTTAGAATTTTATAAGAGCAGAAAATCAACTCCACAGACTAGAGGCAAAGAGAGGAGGAAAAAATAAGTAGGAAAAATATTCTGAAAGAGAGAGCATGAAGGGGAGTCCCATGAACTGCAAGGAGAGCAAACCAGTCAATCCTAAAGGAAATCAACCCTGAATATTCACTGGAAGGACTGATGCTGAAGCTGAAACTCCAATACTTTGGCCACCTGATGCAAAGAACTGACTCACTGGAAATGACCCTGATGCTGGGAAAGATTAAAGGCAGGAGAAGGGGACAACAGAGAACGAGATGGTTGGATGGCATCACCGACTCGATGGGCATGAGTTTGAGCAAGCTCCGGCAGTTGGTGATGGACAGGGAAGCCTGGCGTGCTGCAGCCCATGAGGTTGCAAAGAGTTGGACATGATTGAGTGACTGAACTGAAGGCTTAAAATGAATGGAGATGGTAAGGATGGGTCTTCCCAGCACCTGAGCAAAGTTCAAGGTCTCAGGTCAAGGATGTGTGGTTGCTAGTTTGATAAACAGTGCCCATTCACTTGGGACCACAAAGGCTATGCAACTATCCGGACCATTCACCTGGCATTTTTTTATGTAGTCAATGTGTTTTCCTTTATTTTTATGGGTTTTGGTCTCTTTGGAGATCAGGAAGAGTATTTTGCTTTTAAGTTCTGTATCCTTTCCACATCACACAGCATACATAGTAAGCAATCAGTACGGTAATTAAACGCACAGTGGGAAATGGTGGTGGTTAATTCGTTAAAGGCAAAATGGGAAGAAAATGTAAGGCTGGAAAACAGAAATCCCAGCAGACTTTGCAATGAAAGTTAATTTATTAATGAATTAAAACAATGACTAGTTTTCTCCCCTAAGTACTAACTGGAACCTGAATATTACTTATGAAGGTTTTCTCTTTTGCCAGCACAACGCTGCATACTGTGGGAACACAGATTTTGTTGCAGGAACAAGAGTGCTAAATGGGCTATTACAGATAATAATTGTAGCAGATAATCAGAGAAAGGGAGAGCTTAATTCACGCTGTAGTTATCTCTAAAGGCTTCCCAAAGGGTTGGCATTGGAGCTACGTCTTGAATGAGCATGATTTAATTGGCAGAGGAAAATGAATTCTAGATAGGAAGAGCAGAAAAACCTGAGGAAGAGAGTGCTTAGCTTAGACCCTAAATCCATCTTCCCACGCCTGACTTGCAAATGTCAGATTCATGAAGCACTTTCCTCCTTCCCGTACTAAGTTCATGACATGACAATTCTCTAAGAAAAATTAAGAATCGTGACACAATCTACCAGATTTAGTATTAGCAAAATACCTTTACAGTCTAGAAGCCATTTAAATACGGTTGTCGACTCTGGCAAGGTCTTCCGTGGATGGAAGCTGTGTAAATGAGACATGCTGTCATACATTAAAATCCTCTCTAGAATCTGCTACTTACCAGGCTCCCAGGAAGGCACACTGGATGGAACAGTCATAAAGTATTAACGGTCAAGGAAAATTGCAAGAAGAATGCAGTGGTGTTTGAAAGGGAAACAAACCATTTTTCAGCTGGCGAAAAGCAAAGATAGCTTTCTCCCTGCTGCCAAATATCAAACAATTGTTCACTTTGCTGGCGTGGGAGAATTGGGGAGTTTTGGGCAAGGAATTTAAAAGTTCAGTTGAGTCACGGTGCTGTTGTGAGAACTGACAGTTCCTGAGGAATCCCAGAGCCATCAATTCTGGCAAAAAAAAAAAAAAAAAATTTGTAGAAAGGATCCATACCAAACCTGTGTGACATACCTGGGCCAACTTTCAGCTTGAAATCTTGTTTTTAAAAACTGTATCAAGTTAAATAAACCTACATAGGACACAGTTTATTCAATAATAATGCATTTATTGGGGATTTTATTTATAGGGTAAATAAATGTCATTTAGGTAAATAAATTTATAGGGTAAGTGCATGCATTTATAGGGTAAATGCAGCATTTACCCTAAAGCTGAATATATTCCCTTCTATGTGTACATATACACATACCTATACAAACTACATTCAATTACAATAGTTTAAAAAAGAAATACTAGCGAAAAAGAGACACAGATGTAAAGAACAGACTTTTGGACTATGTGGGAAAAGGCGAGGGTGGGATGATTTGAAAGAATAGCATTGAAACATGTATATTGCCATATGTGATGACCAGTGCAAGTTCGATCTATGAAGCAGGGCACTCAAAGCTGGTGCCCTGGGACAACCCAGAGGGACGGGATGGGGAGGGAAGTGGAAGGGGTTGAGGTGGGGGGACACAAGTGCACCCATGGGTGATTCATGTCAATGTATGGCAAAAACCACCACAATATTATACAGTAATTAGCCTCCAATTAAAATAAATTTTTAAAAAGTTAAACTGACACACACAAAAAATACGAGCTAGTGCCATTGGAGCACCATCCCTCTGCTCCCCACATCAACCTATAAAATGGTTCAGTCTATGTCACTAGCAATCTCTAAATCCAATAGATTATTTAAACTCCGCCCCCCCATCTTGCTTGAACTCTCAGAAGCATCTAATACTCTCAGTCACTCCCATATTCATGGAAAATCTTTCATTGGCTCCTACCATTACATAATGCTGATCTTCCCCTTTCTTCTTGGTTTCTGTCACCTAATTTCTATTTAAAAGTAGATTACTTAGGGAATAGTTTTTAAATAATACTAACATATACTCAGTGGGACACTAAGCATTTTCCTTTAGCTATCTTTTGGCCTTAAGATAACAGTATGAATTTATGCCACTACTTACCATCCTCATTTTACAAATGAGGAAGTTAAATCTTAGAGATTTATGTAATTAACCCAATATCACATGGTTCTGAGCTGGAAGCCTCTGGATTCAACAAACACAGTCTGACTTGTTCCACTAGACTGCTTCCCATAGACCACTTTTCTTTTTTTTTTTTTTTGGCAGGATGGGTGGGGGGAAATCAACTTTTACTTGTTTCTAGGTGAGTGCTCCTCTGAGTGTGGTCCTTAGACCAACAGTATCAGCATTATTTGAGCCTCATTCCAGACTAGCAGTATCAGCATTATCTGAGCCCTATTCCACACCTACTGCATCAGAAACTCTGGAGGCGAGTGGTGAGATGCTGCTTACCAAGCTCTCCAAATAATTTGCATACACTCTAAACTCAGAACAGCTGCCTTGGGTGATCCTGCCTGATATCATCTGCATGACAATAACTCTCAAAGTTACACCTGAGTTCAATCTGCCATCCTGCAGGCTTCTCTGGGCTCAATCTGCCTACCTCTCTTCCTGATGGGTATCCCAAAGACACCTAAAAATTAACTGGTAGAAAACTAAACTCTTATTCTTCCCCCACAACCCTATTCTTCCTTCAGGATTCTTAATCACAACTCATGTCACACTGTTGATTCACTTGAGCAGGCCAGAAGTCCATCCTCTTACCCTCCACATGAATCATCAAATATCAGTGGGTGATTCTACTTCCTAAAGATCTCCAGAAGCTACCACATCTTTCCATCTTATCTCACCTGGAATACTCATTGTAAGTCTACTGTATACCTCCCTGTTACCCTAAAATGAATTACCCACATTACAATCAGTTTGCACAATGTGTATCCAACACATAATGCAAAAAAAAAAAAAAAATCCTGCTGGAAAATAATTTAGTGGCTATCCCTAGCTCTTATGAAGACAATCAAAATCCTTCTAAGCCCTTGTCTGTTTCTGTCCTCACCTCATACATAATACCTGCCCGCCTTTTCAGTACATTGGCAACAGTTGTTTGGCCGATTCCACACCCCCTGAAACCTTTGCACAGGCTCCTCTCTGCAGGGGGTTACCCTGCACCCCACAGATTCTCAAAGTAATCCATAGATTCTATCCAGAGCACATATTATGAGACATCAGAACATACAGCAAAAAAAATAAAATAAACTCCCATTAGCTAGTTCTTCTCCTCAAAATCCCTCAGGTTTTATCACCAAACCCAGGGCTCTTCTCATGGGTGATTCCCTCATTTAGGTCACGGCCCTACTCTCATTTTCCTTTCTTTGTCATTCACTCTGTCAAGCAGACAATATCCTCCCACCAACCCTGAACTGGAGACTTTTACCTTAGAGATGAGATGCTTAAAATCCCCATAGAGACTTAATTCTTTCTAAAAACAGCCTGGCTGTGGAGTTTGAACTGTACAGCAACTACCCCCATGGGCTGAGTTAACCTTCAGAAAAACAGGGGCCATCTTACCATGAACACATCGCTTAAAAACTCAGGACGGAAGAGGATTTATCACTGACAAAGAGCTGCAGTCAGTTCCTCTCATGGGTCAGAAGACAGAGATATTTGGAAGTTTTTTTGTAGAGTGGCCTTGGGTCCCTCTGGTACCAAGTAAAGTCACAGGGTAGCTGGCTGGAATACTACATCTGCTCTTTTGGAAACATCGCAGACTGGCTGCCAGCAGGACCGCTTCCCACTTTTTCAGACTTTACTTATACGGGAGCAGCAGCATGTAGAGAGAAATTCCCAATACTCTCAGCTCAGGAAAGAACATGGCCCTCTGTAGGTCGTTATCCAATCTTGGTTTCCAGAAGGAAGGAGAACACCGAGGTTAAATCCATGAGGCCTATTGGTGAGGCCTTTCGAGCTTCTCGAGCACAGGACCTCAGCTAATGCCAACTGGTTTCTGAGCTGGGCCTCTCTTCCAAATCAGGTACATTGAGGTATTTAAATGCGGGGCCAATTTGGCCCTCAATTACCCAGCTCTCCTTCCATACCATGCCCACTCCCTAAACAGCCCTCTGGGATTTGATTTTCCTTGTAAGGATGACTTTCAAATTGGGAAGTGTTCATTCTCTATGATTTCTTTATCGCCCTGAAGCACTCTTCTGTGGTGTGTAGCGGGTGAGAGCCTCTTGTTCCTGTAGGAAGAGCCTCTGGTTTTCTCTCCCAATGCTCCTGCGAGAGTGCTCTGCTCAGTCCACAGGTGACGCACCCACCTGATAGCAAGCCTTAGCTGCCTAGAATCTCCTGGTGATCTCATTAACAAGTGCTTCTCACTCCTATAATTCCCCATGTAAGCCAAACACAAAAGGCTTCCCGGAACTTCCCTTACCCATGTTCCTCTCACATTCCCTGGGCTGCAAGAACGCTGGGAACAGATCAGGCCTTTTGCGACTTTGTGACTTTATATACACTATTCTTTTGACCTATACACAGACAATAGGTCTTCATCTGGCAAAACATTTCTCACTGTTTAAAATCTACGTAAAATATGAGTTCCTACTGAACCCTTCTCCAGATCTCTCAGGATACAAGTATTTGAAATTCCAATAATACTTCATTTCTCCCTCTAATTCATGAATAATTCCTGAACTACAATTCAACTGTTTACATATCTACTGTACTTTTTTCTCAAACCAGACTCCAAGCTCCTGCGGACCTGGCAAGGTCATCTCTAAATCCTTATAATTTATCCCAGGACCTGACATATAGTAGATGCTTAATGTATGCTTTCAGAGTGAATAAGTATTTTAATGGCTATAAAAGTGATGATTATACCAACATCAGAGACACACACATACCTTCAGCATGATAAGGTAAACACCACCTTGTAACACTGTACCATAATCTTTTTGAAGCTAAATGGTGAAAAATACAATGCCTATGTGAATGTACCTGAGGCTGATTGCTAATAATCAGGGTTTATTTTTTTAATGTTCATTGGTTTCAGGTGAAAAATAGTTTATTGTTTCTCAATAAATAGTTGTATGTTTATTCAAGAACTTTCTCCTAATTTCAAGTATCTTGCCTGTCAAGTATACACAGAGGTGATATTTAAAATATTTAAGAAGCAGTATGGAGATGACAAGTCTAATCAGAATAAATCAATTCATAGACAGAGCAGGGTCCTTGTGGGGCCAGATCATAACTCTTTGGTTTCTGCAATAAGAAGTGAGGAAGTTTAGGTACTCTGTGCAGGTCATACTGGATGTCATGCAGAGGTTTTATTTAGGGGAATATGAGCAGTGGTGATTTACCAAGTAGAATAAAATCACTGTGGAACTTTAACAGTCAATATAACTAACGAAGCACACTGCTATATATCAGACCCTCTCATGGTCTGCTGCTGCTGCTGCTGCTAAATCACTTTAGTTGTGTCTGATTCTGTGCAACCCCATAGACATCAGCCCACCAGGCTCCCCCATCCCTGGGATTCTCCAGGCAGGAACACTGGAGTGTGTTGCCATTTCCTTCTCCAATGCATGAAAGTGAAGCCGCTCAGTCATGTCTGACTCTTAGCGACCACATGGACTGCAGCCCACCAGGCTCCTCCATCCATGGGATTTTCCAGGCAAGAGTACTGGAGTGCGGTGCCATCGCCTTCTCCGTCTCATGGTCTAGACCTGTCTTTAGCTGTTATAGGTATAACACTGGAAACCCAGACAGTCTTAGCGTAATAGAGACCTTAGAAGTTAACATGTGATAATAATGTTTGGAATAAACCTATTAATCAGATATAAATATTTAGAAGAAGAGAAACTGAACCATAGAGGGATCATGCAATATGCTCAGAATTTCACAGCTAGTAAGTGGAAAGGCAAAATTAAAACCCAGAGAAGCCCAACTCCACAGTGGGCATCCTTCAATCCTCTGCAGCTCACCTGCTGAGTCCCAGACTCTTTTAAGATGTGTATAGTCAAGGCTCTTCTTGCCAAATGCTGTTAGTCACTTTATTATGAATCAATGTAAGAACATTAGGAAGTGGTATTTTTCAGGAATCCATTCATCTTTTCCCCATCCACCCTACACCCATTTTTCTGAGCACATACTGAAACTGTAAGAAAAGTATTGGAAAATGGTAGGTGGGTATAAAACCTAAAAAAAAGACAGTGCTTGACAATGGGAGTTTCTATTTCTCTCACATTTCCTTTACATGCTATTGCAGCTTTGAAATCATGTCTAAACATTGACATGATTCTTCAGATTTCTTCATGAAAATGAATGTCATTCATTTTACTTATTTAAAATATTTCCCTCTCTAAAAACCTTAGATCTTATTCAGATCCTTTTGGTTAATATTCAGAAATCCAAGCACTTCCTTCTCTGTATGGATCATGAAGAAGGCATAGGCAGTACAGCTGCATGGGCACTGCAGGTCTAGGTCTGAATCCCTGCTTAAACATTTGCAAATTATGTCGAGTGTCAGGGCAGAAGCAGAAAAACAAATGTTAGAGTCCAAAGAGAGAACACCAGTGTCTTTGAGCTCCACACTCCTTTCTGTTGAAAATGGCTTAGAGAGTGAGTTCAGATGAGAACTAGACGTAACCTTAATGTTGTCTTTGCATAGGAAACATGTTACATCCACTGTGTGCTTAACTAGAATCCATTGAGAGATGGAGATTAGAGCCATCATTCTACTCTCAGTTTAAGTCTGGAATTTTTAGATTCCACATAAAAGTGATATTATATCAGTTCAGTCGCTCAGTCATGTCTGACTCTTTGCGACCTCATGAATTGCAGCACGCCAGGCCTCCCTGTCCATCACCAACTCCCGGAGTTTACACAAGCTCATTTCCATTGAGTTGGTGATGCCATTCAGCCATCTCATTCTCTGTCATCCCCTTCTCCTCCTGCCCCCAGTCCCTCCCAGCATCAAAGTCTTTTCCAATGAGTCAACTCTTTGCATGAGGTGGCCAAAGTACTGGAGTTTCAGCTTCAGCATCAGTCCTTCCAACGAACACCCAGGACTGATCTCCTTTAGGATGGACTGGTTGGATCTCCTTGCAGATATTATATAGTATTTGTCTTTTCCTGACTTATTTCACTTAGCCTGGTACTCTCAATCCTGACCCTACCCCAGCCACCACCTCCATCCTTGGAATCTTCCCTGTAATTCAGGGTGAAAAAAAGTCAATCAAGAGAAATTTCTCAAATGGCAACTGATGAACCTATTTTCAGGGCAGGAATATAAATGCAGATGTAGAGAACAGACGTATGGACACAGCGGGGGAAGGAGTAAAGTGAGTGAAATTCGTTCAGTCTTGTCTGACTCTTTGGGACCCCATAGACTGTAGCCTGCCAGGTTCCTCTGTCCATGGAATTCTCTAGGCCAGAATACTGGAGTGGGTAGCCCTTCCCTCCTCCAGGGGATCTTCCAAACCTAGGGATCTAACCCAGGTCTCCCACATTGCAAGCAGATTCTTTACTGTCTGAAAAAGGGAAGCCCAAGAATACTGGAGTGGGTAGCCTACCCCTTTTCCAGCAGATCTTTCCAACTCAGGAATCAAATAGGGGTCTCCTGCCTTGCAGGAGGCTTCTTTACCAGTTGAGCTTGCAGGGAAGCCGGGAGAAGGAGATGGTGGGATGAACTGAGTGAAAAGCATTGACAATATATACACTACCATATGTAAAACAGAAGCTAGTAGGAAGCTGGAAGCTGGGCTTCCCTGGTGGCTCAGAGGTTAAAGCGTCTGCCTGAAATGTGGGAGACCTGGGTTCGATCCCTAGGTCGGGAAGATCCCCTGGAGAAGGACATGGCAACCCACTCCAGCATTCTTGCCTGGAGAATCCCATGGACAGAGGAGCCTGGTGGCTACAGTCCATGGGATTGCAAAGAGTTGTACATGGTTGAGTGAGTTCACTTTACTTCAGGAAGCTGGGGAAGTTGCTGTATAGCATAGGGCACTCAGCTGGTGCTCTGTGATGACCTAGAGGGGTTGGAAGTGGAGTTGGGAGGGAGGCTGAAGAGGGAAGGGATTATATGTATACTTACAGCCAATTCACATTGTCCAATACAATATCATAAAGCAATTATCCTCCAATTAAAAATAAAATAAGGAAGAGAAGTATCCCAAAGAAACTTTCAAAGAGACTTTAAGGAGTACCCATTCTGGCTGACATAAAAAATTATGAAAATGATATTAAGGGCTGTAAAAGCTGAAGTGCTCCATGTTTAAGTACCAAGGCTGTGTCTTCAAGCTGCCCTGTATCTCCAGCCCCCACCTCAGTTACCATATTGCCAGAAACACAAGAGATGATAAAGAAATGCTAAATCAGATGGAACAGCTACAATTTCCTAGAACACATGGCAGTGAGGAGAAATGCAAATGTGCAACCCAAGTATCAGGACCAAGAAGACATGAAGGGTCAGCAGAAATGCACTAGATGTCAAGTCCTTGGAAACTTAAGGCACTTGAAGTTCAACATATCCAAGCTTAAAAAAAAAAAAAAAAGGGAAACGACAGAAAAATTGCTACCTCAAAATATAAGTGCTCAATAATGTAGAGTTAGCCCCCAAAATGCCACTTTTGTTCAAACCAGACAACCTAGAATTCATTGTCACTAAGTCATTTATCATTTTGACAACCTTTAGGTCTTAGGGATATGTAATCAGGTTATAAAACAACTGCATTTTCCCCATACCTCCTACAGATAACTAATTTCACTTCTTTAAAAAGACATCCTGTCCACCACTGTTCAGCTTCTTAGTAACAGTGTAGGGACCATCCCAAGTGAAAGGGGAAAGATTTGGTTCTTTGTACCACTGGGCTTTGGCCTCAGTATGTGGAGCTATGTGTGCTTAGCCTAAAATGTCTCATAATGTTTGTAACATACCTTTGGAAATCTGAGTTTTCATTCAAACTCTGTAGCTTATCAGCATTCTGAATAAATTAAATACATTAAAATGTATAATTAATGGAGTTCCATGAAACCTGAATGAGAAATAGGAATGATGACTAGTAATGGGTCTTGTAACGGGGTACTAAGAACTTCTTTCCCTCATTTACCTTTTGCTAAGTAAGTCAACACATATTTATTAAGTACCAACATGCCTAATTCTTCAATGCTTCTGCATATTTTGCCAATTAAAATCATTTATTTATTTAACAATCTGTCATTGGGCTCCTCCTATAAAACTCTTGAGTATTGCACTGATTTCTGGGGTGGATGTGAGGAACTCAGTTCAGAGATCATAAAGGATTTGGCTGCCTCCAGGAACTACCAGGTTTGTGTAACTGTCAAGCACCCAGACCGCACTAAGTGCCAGGCAGGGGAGAGGGGTGGCAAATGTACTCACAAACTCAGAATTTCCTGACTTCTTAGCATGTGTTTAGAGACTGGATATGGCTACATAATTTCAAAGGTTAAAATGTTCCTCAAATGGCAGCTCTTAGATTTCCCATTTGCTAGGTGGTGCTAGTGGTAAAGAATCTGCCTGACAATGCATAAGACATAAAAGACACGGGTTCTATCCTTGGGTTAGGAAGATCCCCTGGAGGAGGGCATGGCAACCCACTCTAGTATTCCTGCCTGGAGAATCCCATGGACAGACAAGCCTGGCAGGCTACAGAGCCTTGGCAGGCAAAGAACTGGACATGACTGAAGTGACCTAACACACACTAAAAAGGCTAGATTAATAAAGAGAGGGATGTCTCCATCAATTACTAGACCCAATGATGTCACAAGTGCAGTCTACAAATCTACTATTACACAGCTCTCAGGAAAAGAATAAAGATTTGTTTGCATTACTACTCAAAAGTTTTTATTTATGTTTTTTTTTTTTCTTATGTCAGAGAAGAGAGAGACTCATTCAGTCATGATTTTCTTACTAATCTGTGAAAATGTAAACAAGAGACAGATGCTTGGGATACACATGGCACAAAAGAAGTCTATTGGTCTTGTTTGACTCTTGGGCTCAACCATGTCCACCTGCTTTTCAACCAGTTCTTAATTTTTCTGTTTTATTTTAAAATATTAAAAATTACTCATTACCAATTTTTATAACAGTTGTAAGGACCCAATGCAGCACTGACTTCCAGTAAATATTAATTCCATCCTGTGAATTTTCTCCTTAAAAATATTACTTTCTATTTGATTAGAAATTTCTTCAAAGAATATATACATATATCCAAAAACATATGAAAAGATATTCAACATCATTAGTTATTATGGAAATAGACATGAAAATCAACTGAAATACCACCTCACACCCACTAGAATGACACAAACAAGTGTTAGCAAAGAGAATTTGAAGAAACTGAAAACATATCCTGCTGGTAGGAATGAAAAATGGCACAACTGCTTTGAAAAATGGTTAGGAAATTTCTCAAAATGTTAAGCAAAGTTACCACATGAACCAGCAATTATACTTCTAAGTTTACACCCAAGACAACTGAAAACAAAGGTTCATGAAAAACAAATGTCCATACACGTACATGAATGTTCATAGAAACATATGCATACTCCCAACATGAAAGCATTAAGTGATGAATGGATAAAAAATGTGTTATATCCAGGAATACTATTCACCAATAAAAGTAATAATGCACTGATATATGCTACAGCATAGAAGAACCTTAAAAGTGTAATACTTAATGAAAGAAGCTATACAAGAGGCTATCCTATATGATTTCATTTATATGAAATATCTAGAATAAACAAATCCATGGAGACATAATGTCAATCACCAATTGTCAGAAGGCAGAAGAGGTAAAAACATTGCTGTCTTTTCACCTTGGCTTTCTATACAGGCTTTTAGTTTTCAGTGCATCAATAGGTAAAAGGAGACAAATATTGTTCAATATCTTAGATCCTGCATAAAAGTCAGTCAATTTCATGCCATGATTTTGAAAGGGAGGGAGCACACATTGCAAGCAGTCAGAGAAAGAAGGGAAACCCATCATGCACTTCCCCAATCACTCTGCAGTATTGACAAAACTTTACTCTCAGACCTCTGTTTCAGAACAAATATTGTTTTGAGAAAATTGGTCCATTCTCTGTGCCTGTTGGAAAGCAATTAAAGCTGAAATCAAATAGCTATAATCATCTGTTCATTTCTGACCCTTGTCTCTTCATTTTCAGAAAGAGCTGCTATATATTAAAGTGTTTGTGGATCATTCAATAATGAAACCAATGCCGAGACAATTTAGAATTTTTAACATAAACTCCAAATAAAGTATAGATGAGAGGCTAGCCACCTTCCAATTTTGCTTCTCTAAGGGAAGAAGTCATGAGAGTCCCCTCTCTTTACCTTTATGCTCAGTCACTCAGTTGTGTCCGACTCTATGCGAGCCCATGGACTGTAGCTTGACAGGCTCCTCTGTCCATGAAATTTTCCAGGCAAGAATAATGAAGCAGGTGCAAGGGATCTTCCAAGCCAGAGACTGAACCCACATCTCTTGCGATTCCCACACTTGCAGGTGGATTTTTTTTCACTAGCACCACTTAATCTATTCCCCAACCAGCACTACAAAGAGAAACATAATCACTCTCTTTGACACCTCAAGTTTTAGCAAAAGGGGAATGCCAGGTCCTGTCCTGGTGGATCCAGGGTAATTCAAAGTGGGGATGGCGTGGCAAGGAAAAACTTATTTATTTAGAAATATAAAGAGAGATTAGGAAAAAATAGTGTAATAGGAAAATTTAGTGGAGAAAAGAGGATGAATAACTTGGTTTACATGGAAAACCAATAAAGTTCCAGACAAGGAACTTGCACCGTCTACATTAGGCCACCAGTGCCCACTTGAATAGTGGAGGGTGCCCCACCTCAGGCTCCCTCTCGTGTGGGTCTTAGAGGCCAGGGCAAGTAAGTAGACTCGGAGAGCCTCCACACTCCAGATGGGAATTCAGCCTGAAAATAGAGTAAAGAAGACACGAGGGAAACCTGTCTTTCCAGTGACTCACCCATCCTCTATTGTCCGGAAAGGCCTTATATACTTTTGATTTTACATAGAGATCAATGGATAATACAAAATTATGCAGTGTCAGCAGCCCTGACTCTTATCGAGACCAGGCTTTCTGTCTGCATACCTAGTTGTATACACAAGTCTTAGGTGATTTACATCATCTTCTGGCCAGAAGGCCGATTAACATTTTACAGCCCTTTTGTGATAAGGGTCTGTCAACCAGAGAACTTATTTGTGCTATTCTTCCCAAAGTCTGGTGCCACTCTCAGAAAGCACTAAATAAAGTTACATTCTTACATAGCAAGGGCACAACAATTTATAACAAGGAAAAGGAATACAATGACTTATAACAAAGAGAAAAGTAATTAACTCAAAAGTCTAGTGTTGCTAACATCAAAACTACTATATTACTTTTTCTATATCCCAATTACATTGATTAATATCCTTCAGGTGCCTAAAAGATAAAGAATATGGAGGCCTGGCAGCAGTCATTGACTCAACAGTGAAACCCATCAACAATATAATCTTTAGCTCTTTAGAAAAGGCTCTGTATCTTTAAGATGTTTTAAGCTTCGTGCCTCTTGCAGTTGGGGGCCGTAAACAATCACAAGCTGTAAAAGTCTGGGCAGACCGGTCAGGTAAGTTAGAAAGCCATCAAAGGGGTTTAGACCGAGACATTCTTTTTATATGAAGAGACTGTTAACTGGAGCCCTAAGTTAATTCCTTTTAGAGGCAGAAGAGTGGAAAGCACAGTACAGTAAGGCAGACAGACTCTGGTTTGGGGGGCAGATGTTCAGGAAAACCCAGGGGTAACCCCTGAAGCCGGATCACACCTTTGCGTATGTCTGGCTTCCTTCCTCGTGACCTTTGCCATGGGCGGGATTCCTCATGCTGGCTCCTGGCAGGGGAAAATCTTTTTTCCTTCCCACACTGGGACTCCAGGTCTCCCCTTCTTTCTGGTCTGATTTTCATGCATACACCTAGTAACACGCCCTTTTATCCATCCCCATTGGTGACCCTTAACCAAGAATCAGACTTAGTTCATAAAGAACAGGGGTCAGACACATGTACTCCAATGTTTATTGCAGCTCTATTTGCAACAGTCAGGACATGGGAGCAGCCTAAATGTCCATCAACAGATGAATGGATGAAGAAGATGTAGTGCATATACACAAAGGAATGGTACTCAGCCATAAAAAGGGGTGAGATCAGGTAATTTGTAGCGATGCGAATTAATCTAGCACCTGTCATACAGAGTCAGGCAAGTCACAAAGAGAAGAACAAATATTATATGTCAACATGTGTACATGGAATCCTGAAAATGGTACAGATGAACCAATTTGCAGGGCAGGTATAGAGACAGAGAATGGACTTGTGAACACAGTGGGAGAAGGAGAAAGTGTGAAAGTGAAAGTGTAAGCCGTTCAGTCATGTCTGACTCTTTGTGATTCCTTGGACTATACAGTCCATGGAATTCTCCAGGCCAGAATACTGGAGTGGGTAGCTTTTCCCTTCTCCAAAAGATCTTTCCAACCCAGGGATCGGACCCAGGTCTCCCGCATTGCTGGTGTATTCTTTACCAGCTGAGCCACATGGGAAGCCCAAAAATACTGGAGTGGGTAGCCTATCTTTTCTCCAGGGGATTTTTCCAACCCAGGAATTGAACCAGGGTCTCCTGCATTGCAGGCCAATTCTTTACCAACTGAGCTGTGAGGGGAGAAGGAGAGGGTGGGATGAATTGAGAGAGTAGTATTGCCATATATAAACCACTCTGTGTAAAATAGAGAGCTAATGGGAAGCTGCTGTATAATACAGGGAGCTCAGCTCAGTGCTCTGCGATGACCCAGAGGGGTGGGATGTGGGGAGAGGGAGGTCCAAGAGGGAGGGGATATATTTTACTTGGATATATGTACACTTATAGCTGATTCATGCTGTTGTACAGCAGAAACCAATACAACATTGTAAAGGAATTATGCTCCAAATAAATAAAGTAATAATAATAAAAAGAACCGAGGTCAGAAAACTGTGGTTCAGGGGTCAAATTTGAGCCCATAGCCTGTTTTTGTAAGTGAAATTGTTCTGGAAACAGCTAAGCTCATTTGTTTATACATCATCTATGGCTGCTTCTGAGCTACAATTGGTTAAGTAGAGACAGCAAAGCCTAAAAGGCCAAAAACATTTACTTACCTGGCCCTTTACAGAGAAAGATCTCCAATTGCTAAACAAAAGATGGCAGATGGTAGCTTTTTTACAAATTACATATTTTATATATCTGAGCTGTTCAAAATGTTTGACATGGATTTAAATGCTTTGGTGTTACCTATTTCAGATAAATATATACATGCAGGAGAAGTACAGCCAGAAACGAAAGCAACAGATTTTGAAATAAGATAGACCTCAATGTGATCCTGATTCAGATATTTACCTAGTTGTAAGATCTTGGATAGGTTGCTTAATGTCTTTAACCTTATCTATGAAATGGGGATAATGAGAGTTTGCACCTGTGCCAGTTAAAGTGATTTTGGCTGAGAGTACCAAAATCTCAACTCAAAATGGCTTAAATCAAAAGGAAAATAACATTATCCCACTTAACAAGACGTGGTTCCTGGGCTGTCAAACTCAGTGTCTAAATGGAAGCAGGATGGACCCAGGAATCATCCTGCTCAGCCATCACTGGCTTTCTCCTTAAGCCAGGCTCCCTCATCACAAGTAGCTGCCATGACTTTATACATCCCTTCTAGACAGAATCTTGCATAGAACTGCATCACCTGGCCACCTCTTCAGCAGTCTCCAGCACGGGGACTGGCATTCCTCTGAGTAGCTTAGGGAAAGCACACAGACACATGGAGAATGGACTGACTGCCAGAACAAACTGGAATGCAGTCAGAAGGAGAGGCCACAGAGGAGAAAACATGAGCAGGTAGCCAACAACATCAGACAAGATTTTATGAGGACTCAGTAAACTAACACACAGAAAACACAAATATGCATTCAAGAAATGTTAGCCCTTCCTTTGAGCTCTGATATCTTTTTGTTGGATTCGCTGCTTCCAAACTGTATACCTTAATGTAAGGTGAGCTCAAATTCATTTGCCTTGAGAGTTTTAGAAGAAATGCATGTTAATCCATTAGATGATTGAAAAATTTCCAGGCTCTAGTGAGACTGGATGAACGTCATCAACATCTCTGCAACTTTGTTGCAGCACACACTCATAATATATCAGTGTGATCCATGTCCCTCTCATATTAATTGTGTATCAAATACATATATCTCCAAGGTCATTCAGTGAATTAACTACAAAGTAAACTTCATTAAGGTAAATGTACCATTTTCTTCACAAAAATTACTCACTCAGTGCACATAATTAATAATAATAATAATAAAAGTCCTCCTCCTTAGCCCCCCTCATTCTTGCTTGGCTCAGATATCCTCTTCTCAAGTTATTATTTGCAGCCTCTCTCACCTGCCCTCACAGGCCCAGCATTCCACACTCCCTTTGCCCCAGCCCTTATCTGGCTTCATTGAAAAGGCTAGTTTACATGGTCCTCTCCCCAGACTGTGAGATCTGAAAGAGCAACTCCTGATACCTGTATGTACTCTTTTTATATTTTGGAGAAAAAGTAACAAATGAATATGAGTGCCTATTGAGAATTTCCCCATTGCGAGACTATGCTCTTATTTACATATAAGGAGAACAACAGAATGGGAAAGACTAGAGATCTCTTCAAGTAAATTAGAGATACCAAGGGAGCATTTCATGCAAAGATGGGCTCGATAAAGGACAGAAATGGTCTGGACCTAACAGAAGCAGAAGATATTAAGAAGAGGTGGCAAGAATACACTGAAGAACTGTACAAAAAAGATCTTCACAACCCAGATAATCACGATGGTGTGATCACTCATCTAGAGGCAGACATCCTGGAATGTGAAGTCAAGAGGGCCTTAGAAAGCATCACTACGAACAAAGATAGAAGAGGTGATGGAATTCCAGTGGAGCTGTTCCAAATCCTGAAAGATGATGCTGTGAAAGTGCTGCACTCAATATGCCAGCAAATCTGGAAAACTCAGCAGTGGCCACAGGACTGGAAAAGGTCAGTTTTCATTCCAATTCCAAAGAAAGGCAATGCCAAAGAATGCTCAAATTACCGCACAATTGCACTCATCTCATATGCTAGTAAAGTAATGCTCAAAATTCTCCAAGCCAGGCTTGAGCAATACGTGAATCATAAACTTCCTGATGATCAAGCTGGTTTTAGAAAAAGCAGAGGAACGAGAGATCAAATTGCCAACATCCTCTGGATCATGGAAAAAACAAGAGAGTTCCAGAAAACCATCTATTTCTGCTTTATTGACTATGCCAAAGCCTTTGACTGTGTGGATCACAAGAAACTGTGGAAAATTCTGAAAGAGATGGGAATACCAGACCACCTGACCTGCCTCTTGAGAAATCTGTATGCAGGTCAGGAAGCAACAGTTAGAACTGGACATGGAACAACAGACTGGTTCCAAATAGGAAAAGGAGTATGTCAAGGCTGTATATTGTCACCCTGCTTTTTAACTTATATGCAGAGTACATCATGACAAACACTGGACTGGAAGAAACACAAGCTGGAATCAAGATTGCTGGGAGAAATATCAATAACCTCAGATGTGCAGATGATACCACCACCCTTTTGGGAGAAAGTGAAGAGGAACTCAAAAGCCTCTTGATGAAAGTGAAAGAGGATAGTGAAAAAGTTGGCTTAAAGTTCAACATTCAGAAAATGAAGATCATGGCAACCGGTCCCATCACTTCATGGGTAATAGATGGGGAAACAGTGGAGACAGTGTCAGACTTTATTTTTCTGGGCTCCAAAATCATTGCAGATGGTGACTGCAGCCATGAAATTAAAAGATGCTTACTCCTTGGAAGAAAAGTTATGACCAACCTAGATAGTATATTCAAAAGCAGAGACATTACTTTGCCGACTAAGTTCCGTCTACTCAAGGCTATGGTTTTTCCTGTGGTCATGTCTGGATGTGAGAGTTGGACTGTGAAGAAGGCTGAGTGCCGAAGAATTGATGCTTTTGAACTGTGGTGTTGGAGAAGACTCTTGAGAGTCCCTTGGACTGCAAGGAGATCCAACCAGTCCATTCTGAAGGAGATCAGCCCTGGGATTTCTTTGGAAGGAATGATGCTAAAGCTGAAACTCCAGTACTTTGGCCACCTCATGTGAAGAGTTGACTCATTGGAAAAGACTCTGATGCTGGGAGGGATTGGGGGCAGGAAGAGAAGGGGATGACAGAGGATGAGATGGCTGGATGGCATCACGGACTCGATGGACGTGAGTCTGAGTGAACTCTGGGAGTTGGTGATGGACAGGGAGGCCTGGCGTGCTGTGATTCATGGGGTAGCAAATAGTCGGACACGACTGAGCAACTGAACTGAACTGAAAGAGATATTTACTTAAAACTATCCTACCGGTATAGGTATCAGGCTTCCCCATCTGCCAATTTAGCAGACCCGGGTTCAATCCCTGGTCCGCAAAGATCCCACATGCCTTGGAACAACTAAACCCATGTGCCACGGCTACTGAACCTGTGCTCCAGAGCCCATGCTCCCCAACAAGAGAAGGCACACAATGAGAAGCCCGCACACCACAACTAGAGAAAAGCCCGGGCAACAACGAAGACCCAGTACAGCCAAAAATAAAATGAATAAATAAATGTAAAATTTTAAGAAATGAAACTAAGCTACCAATAATGTGAACACACGAATCCCTCAAACCTTAGCTCTGGATCAAGACTGGCACAGGGGAAAATGTCCTGGGAAAATGTCCTAGGAAAATGTTTACTTCAGGGACTAAAATGCTCCCATATCCCAAACTGGGAGCTGTTCTAGGAAAATGCATCCATGTGGCCATGCTCTCCCATTAAGCTCTGCCTTTTGAATTCCCATTCATTTCCCCAGAGACAACTCAGAGGTCAGTTTAGCTGTGCACTCTTCCCGAGTCCTCCCAGCTGGCATTAGCCTTGGCCTCCTCCCTGCTTCCTCAGGACTCAGCTCATTTCTTTATTATAACACGCATCACTCTCTGTCTTGAGTGCCAGCTATTTTGGTGGGTGTTTGTGATTCCTGCTCCCCACCAGGGAGATCCTGAGCTCCTTGATGGCAGGGGCCATGATTCACTCACTCTGTCTCTCTCATCATCACAGATCATTTAACTTTCTATAGAAGCAAAGGCAGCCATATATCACATCAACAAACAGAGCTAAGAATGTTCATTCCATTATATTTTACTACAAAACTGAAAGCTTCTTTGAAAACAGGCTGTTTCCCCTTTGCAAGCAGGATTTTGAAATTAAAAAAAAATACATTAAAGAAGCTGATTGTTGATCCTTTTTGTATGATTGCCTATATAAGAAAAACAAACAAACACACAAAAAACAGTCTTTTCCCTTTTTTTGGTTAGGGTGCGGATACTGTACCAAATATAAATGCCTACATTTGCCTAATCCTCTTTCTTGTGAAGACATGTATATCTTTCTATTTTAAAGTTGCCTAAAGAGACTGGGTTTTGGCAGATAGCATCAGATCACAAAAGTCAGTTTTTCTCTATACATGGACCTCTCAAGCACCTAAAATCAAAATACCACAAATTGATCACATCAGAGCCATCAAAGATAAGAAAAGTAACTGTCGCTGCAATATTCAACTCATGCCAGTACAGAGCTAAGGCAACATGGAATATGCCTTTTTTGGCTTATCCAGGCAAGGAAAAAAATACACAAAGCCTAGATGTGATTGAAAAATGTACCGGGCTCTTTTGTAAAGTGGTGGATTCCCATGATCACAGGTATATGAAAGCACAGGGCAGTCTGGCCACTAATCATGGGTCTGTAGGGATTTCTTCCATGGGGCAGAAGGTTGGACTAGACAGCCACTAGGGTCCCTTCTACAGTATTCCTGGATCTAAGCCACAAGGAAGAGCCTGATTAGCAGAAGAGAAACTGTCAACTCCCCAATTCTCTTGTTCCCTCTGGCATCTGACAGACAGGTGGTAGTGTCACGAAGCTACACAAATGCAAGGTGTAGACTTTCAAACTGAGACTCAGCGAATACCAAACACACTGTCACAGTGTCCTGGTCAAAAATTAGAGCTGCGAAAGCTGATTAATTTTGCATCCAACTGAAATTCTATTTCACAGCAAACTAGTTTCACAGCTGTGAAAGGAGGAGCTGTATGGCTCCCACAAAATCAATGAGCCCTCTCTAGTACTTAAAACATTCTTGTCATTGCTTTTGGGTGACAGACAACTTTACACGAACATGGTTCAGAGAAATCAAACCTAAAGCATTCCAACGGGTGGACAAACAATTGCCCATGAAATTCATGTACTTCTCAGCTATGGGTAGTCACTGGCTCTCTGCCCACAGAGCACAAAGAGGTCAAAGTCCTAGGCTTCTGTCTGTTTCTGCTTGTGCACCCTATCTGTGTTCAGCTTGCTCCCTTCTCCACTGCAGTCAGTCAGTACTGCATGGATATTATATTATCCAAATGTCTGAAGGGTTCTGATAGGCTCAACAGCAATATGTACACATTCCAGCTCCAACTGTGGAGAACATTTATTTTCAGCCACATTCATAAACAGCCTGAATGATCAAAGCAGATTTTTTTCTGAGAAGGTTTTCAGGAAAACTTACTCTAGGGATAGTTATAACAAATAAGGAAGAAAGAGAACAAAAACAAAAATGAAAAACAAAAGACCACAAACAGGTCTTCAGTGGGGAAAGACTAGGTTAAAGCATTTCCTTTCTCTCTGATGCCTCCAACCCTTCAGATATGGTAATGTGAATGCAAATCTTCAAGAGGGAAATTCTGGAAGCACATTTCACAGCTTATTGGACCATGGGAACCTTTATTCCTGGCATTGAAATTTCATTTCCATAGAGGCACAGTTTAGGAAATGCTGAGGTAAAATCAAACCCAGGGGTCTACAGTATAGGGTAATGCTAATAGAATGGTCCAGAAAGTATCAGAGAACTAAAGCTTTTTACACAACTCAGACTGGTAAAAATAGCATTCAATCTGGAAATGGTTCCTTTTTCGTGAAAAGCTCAGGGAAGCTATAAAATCACCTCTACTTGCATAAATGCCAGGCTAAGAATAAGAGGAGAGAAGGGAACAAGTGAAAGGAGTGGGAGGAGGTGGACACCAACGCATGAACAAAGGGAAACCAGGCCCAGCAGGTGTTCCCGGGCACAGGTAGTGATAACAGGGGTTTTGCCCTATCTGCTTTGGAACAAAGCTGAATCCCTAGGACAGCAATAAAATAAAATGAGCCCAGTTTTAGAGCCATTTAAGAATACTGTCGATTGTGTTATATAAGTCTAATTACAGATACAAAAGCCAAGAGACAACAGAGAGAAGCTTGGGATGATGTTCAGTTAATACCACAGACTGGCCTGGCTCATGGCTGGAGCCAAGATGTTAAATGGAGGGGTGGACAATAGGCTCATTTCCTTAGTCAAATCTGCTGAAGGTCATCACCAATGCTATTTTCAGAGAAAGGTACATTATGCAAAGAATCCTAATGTACATCACTGTATCTCAGATGTTAAGCTGGTATATATTTACACTGATTGCATAAGAAGCCAGATGGATAAACTTGCAACTGTAGTCAAGGATCAGATGCCCATGACAGGACAACAGGTTAGAAGAAGCGTTATTTATCAAAAGGCATCAAAACATTTCTCATTTTTAACCTAGTAATTCTAGATGGAGTCTGCCTAGAGAAAAGCATCTTAAATATGGAGAAATGTTTTGTCCAAAGGTATGTGCTGCCATATTAACTATATGAAGAGAAATGTTAAAATCATACATATTTCCAATGATGGAATCATTAAATAAATTTACTGGAGTCACAAGCTGGGGTTATGAAGTTATAGATATAAGTTATGAAGTTATGATATGTATGAAGTTATGATAAGTGATATTTTTGAAATATCTGTTAATATAATTATAATATAATGGTAGATATATTAAAGATAAAAAATAAGTGCATGATGTACTTGTGATCATGAAAAAATTAAGGCAAATATGGTAAAAATGACTGAACATATAGCAGAACACTAACAACAGTGTTTGATCACTGGGTTGGGACGATGCCCTGGAGAAGGAAACAGACACCCATTCCAGTATTCTGGACTGGAGAATTCCATGGTTGTGCAGTCCATGGGGTTCCAAAGAGTCAGAGATAACTGAGCTACTTTCACTTCCACTTTTCATGGCATCTTCCCTTTCAATCTGTCCCAAACTAATAATGTGCCCCTAAAATGTAATTTCAAATCATTTCTTAAAAAAAAAAAAAAAAAAGTCCAAGCAATCACTTACCTTTGCTGTAGGTAACTGAGACAAAAGAAATTAAAAAAAAAAAATTGCAATAGAAATGTTAATTAAACTCCCAGGAAAGATGAGACTTTCATAAGAGAGCATAATGGATATACAAATAACATAGACTCCTGGAACCTGAGTAAAGTAAGTCAGAAAGAAGAACACCAATACAGTATATTAATGCATATATATGGAATTTAGAAAGATGGTAACAATGGCCCTATATGCAAGACAGCAAGAGACACAGATGTAAAGAACAGATTTTTGGACTCTGTAGGAGAAGGCGAGGGTGGGATGATTTGAGAAAATAGCATTGAAACATATATATTACCATATGTGAAATAGATTACCAGCCCAGGTTCGATGGATGAGATAGGGCACTCAGGGATGGTGCACTGGGATGACTCTGAGGGATGGGATGGGGAAGGAGGTGGGAGGAGGTTCAGAATGGGGAACACATGTATACCCATGGAGGATTCATGTCAATGTAGGGCAAAAACAACTACAACATTGTAAAGTAATTAGCCTATAATTAAAATAAATAAATGAAATTTTTTTAAATAAATAAAACAGAAAAAAAGTAACATAAACTCTGTCTTAATAGAAATAACAGTTTTTTAAGAAAGCTTATATTTTCAGGAGAATTCAGCTTCACAATAATAAAGCAGCACCCTGACATGAGCCAAGGAGAAAAGAAGCCACTCTAAAAATACCTCTATAAAAATGGAAAGAGCTGACATTTCCTCCCATGTTCCTGGAACAGCCATTTCTGGGACTGCATGGCCCTCAGCTGTCCAATCATTTTATCCTTCACTGTGCTTTACATCTACCCTGCTTAGGGCAGGGAAGGTATGCAGAAAATGGCTCCAATTTTCAGTCTGCATGAACTTTCTTTGATTTCTTAAAACAGATCGGTTACCAAAAAGTACTACAAACAAAGGAATCTACTAATTTTAAAAATAGGCAGTGCTAAAGCAATCTGCAGGAATAAATAAATTCTAACTTTAAATTCCTGGCTCATCAACCTCTAGCATGCACCCACACATTCTCCTCCAGCATGGGTACTTGAATAGGTGTCATCTGTTCTTTCATTTATTCAAATGGTTTTATTGAGCAATGATGTACCAGGCACCATGGAAGGTATGTGTGAGAATAAGAGATGATTGGACATAGTGAAGCCTCCTGAAATCATCCCAAGACAGGTGCAGGCCCCTAACCAACCTCACGCGAAGAGCTGACTCACTGGAAAAGACTCTGATGCTGGGAGGGATTGGGGGCAGGAGGAGAAGGGGACGACCGAGGATGAGATGGCTGGATGCCATCACTGACTCGATGGACGTGAGTCTGAGTGAACTCCAGGAGTTGGTGATGGACAGGGAGGCCTGGCGTGCTACGATTCATGGGGTCGCAAAGAGTCGGACATGACTGAGCGACTGAACTGAACTGAACTGAACTGAAACAGAAATTGAGCAACATTTACTTAATCCATTCACAGACTTCACAAGAGACTGTACGGGTGGTGGTCTAAAAACCATCTTCCTCTGCATTCGTGAATGGTGGAGACTCTGGCCAAATGTTTTAAGAAAAAAAAAAGGAAAAGAAAAAACATGGATTTAACCCTTGTGTCTAGAATGCTTCTCTAGCCACTAAGGGGTGTGACTGAAGTCACATATTTTGTTACGGAAGCCCATTGTAATCAATATGCCATATGACTGTTCGTATACATTGTCCTATGCACTGGTCTATGTAAGGAGACATATACAGTAAATGTTAGCCATCATGTGGACACGAAGAAAGATATACAAGGCAACTGAATTTGGTTTGCCAGCATATCTGAGGCATAACTGCTTTGTGATTGGAAAATGATGGTCTCTAAATCTCCATAATGCATGCGTATCTCTACCTCCTCCAAAGCTAACCAATTTGGGGTGCCATTGCTTGGATAATTATTACAATAGTGAAGGAAAATTGTATTAATGAAGATGAAAGACAGAACAAATTATATTTAATCCCTGCATTTTTCAAACTTTCTCAGTTGTAGCCCCCAGTATCTTCAGATTGAAAGCCCAGGCACACCGACTGCTGAGTCAGCCTCTCCCACAGACAAACTAGGAATGAGAAGCAGGTTACCCATGAAGGGCATCCATCTGGTCCCTGTTGCTTCTCCAGTCTTACCACTGATTCTCAGCCCATGTACTGGGTTTTGTAATACCGTATGCTATCCTCACTCCAATTCTGCTTCTGGGATGAGAGTCTAAATGCCCATGAACTGGAGCTCACCAAGAAGAGAAGGACAGAAAAAAATTTTAATAGCCAAATTTTAAAAATTCTGATGAAAACTATAAATCTACAGAGTCATGAAGCTTAATAAATTCCAAGCATAAGAAGATGAAGAATCTTATATAAAGGCACATCATAGTCAACTTTCTACAATAACACAAGGAATAGTGAATCTTAATAATGTCCAGTGAGAAAATGCAAGTTATGTACTGAAGAACAGAGATCCACATGACAGCAGGATTCTCATCAGAAACAGTGAAATTTCTGTCAGTAGAGGAGGTGGCTCAGTTGACGAAGAATCTGCCTGCAATGCAAGAGATTGCTTGCAATGCAGGAGACCTGGGTTCGATCCCTGGGTCAGGGAGATCCCCTGAAGAAGGAAATGGCAATCCACTCTAGTATTTTTGCCTGTGAAATCCCATGAATAGAGGATCCTGGCAGGCTACAATCCTTGGACCACAAGAGCTAAACAGAATTTAGCAATTAAACGATCATCATCAGAACATATCTCTAAAAAACTGAAAGGAAAAAGCAAAGAGAAACCAACAAAAATAATTAAACTAGAATTCTTTACTCAACAAAAATATATTTTGATAACAGAGATACAATAAAGCCATGTTCAGACACATAGAAGCTAAGAATTCATCAGCTGCAGAACTGCACCACAAGAAATAATAAAAGATGACCTTCAGGCAAAAGAAAAATACCTGCCAGAAATCTGGGTCTGCACAAAGGAATATGGAGCACTAGAAATAGCAATTATGTGGGTAAATATAAAGACTTCTTTTTCCTTTAAAAAAATACTTCAAAATATAATCAAATGTTTAAAGCAGAAACAATAACAAAGTATTGTGAAGTCTGACATAAATCTAGAAATAAACTATTTGATAATGACAGCATAAAGGTTGAAAGAGGAGAAACGAAAGTCTATTGTGTACAATTCATATACTATGTATTAAGTGGCATAACATCACTTGTAGCTAGATAATGAAAGTTAAAGAAACACCCTACAAACTACAAAATACTAATAAAGACACCATAAAAATAATGAAACAAGGAACTAAAGGTAATGAGACAACAAAGCAAATGCAAATGAATTACAAGGCAGAGATGATCAAATTAGATTAAAGAACAAGACCCAATTACAGGCTGCCTATAAGAAGCTCACTTTAAACATAAAATTTATAGACAGGCTAAAAGTAGAAATGAGTAAAAACACATCACACAATAACCAGTGAAAACTGGAGTCATTATATTAACTCAGATAGGTAGACTTCAAAAGTGAAAGAAAGTGAAGTCACTCAGTCGTGTCCAACTCTTTGCAGCCCCATGGACTGCAGCCTATCACACTCCTCCATCCATGGGATTTTCCAGGCAAGAGTACTGGAGTGGGTTGCCATTTCCTTCTCCAGAGGATCTTCCCAACCCAAGGACACTTTATCATCTGAGCCACCAGGGAAGACTTGAGACTTCAAAAGCAGAAAAAATTAAGGGGTATTACAGAATGACAGAGCTTCCCATGTAGCTCAGTTGGTAAAAATCTGCCTACAGTGCAGGAAACCCAAGTTCTATTCCTGGGTTAGGAAGATCCACTGGAGAAGGAAATGGCAACCCACCCCAGTATCCTTGCCTGGAGAATCCCATGGACAGAGGAGCCGGCAGACTATAGTCCATGGGGTTGCAAGAGTCAGACACAATTTAGTGACTAAACCACCACCACCACAGAATGATAAATGGGTGGGACAACTCTCTAAGGACCCATAACAATTGTAAATGTGTATGATAGAACTGTATCAACAAATTCACAATAACTATCCATTCCTCAATTCTTACCCTCAATAATTGAGAGATGAAGACAGCAAATCAATAAAGATATGCAAGACTTGAAAAACAGCATCAACCATCTTGACAAAATTGAGTTATGGAACACTTCAACCAACAATAGAAGATAAGCACGTTTTTCCCTACTATACATGAGATATTTATCAGATATATAACTTATTAGTACCTAAAAATGTCTCAATATATTTAAAAGGAGTTGGCTCATAAAATATATATTCTCTGATTACAATGAAATTAGGTTAGAAATTGTTAAAAATGACATTTGGCAAATGCACAAATATTTGGGAATTAAATATACACTTCTAAATAATTCAACAAAGGAAAAAATAAAAATAAATTAGAAAGAATATTAAATTGGCTGAAAAATGAAAAAGAGCATGTAAAAACTTCATGGAATGTAGCTAAAGAAGAATTTTGAGGGAAATTTATAGCATTAGAAACTTGCATTCAGTTCAGCTCAGTTCAGTTGCTCAGTTGTATCCGACTCTTTGCGACCCCATGAATCGCAGCATGCCAGGCCTCCCTGTACATCACCAACTCCTGGAGTTTACCCAAACCCATGTCCATCGAGTTGGTGATGCCACCCAGCCATCTCATCCTCTGTCGTCCCCTTCTCCTCCTGCCCCCAATCCCTCCCAGCATCAGAGTCTTTTCCAATGAGTCAGCTCTTTGCATGAGATGGCCAAAGTATTGGAGTTTCAGCATCAGTCCTTCCAATGAACACCCAGGAATGATTTCTTTTAGGATGGACTGGTTGGATCTCCTTGCAGTCCAAGGGACTCTCAAGAGTCTTCTCCAACACCACAGCTCAAAAGCATTAATTCTTCGGCTCTCAGCTTTCTTCACAGTCCAACTCTCACATCCATACATGACCACTGGAAAAACCATAGCCTTGACTAGATGGACCTTTGCTGACAAAGTAACATCTCTGCTTTTTAATATGCTGCCTAGGTTGGTCATAACTTTCCTTCCAAGGAGTAAATGTCTTTTAATTGCATGGCTGCAATCACCATCTACAGTGATTTTGGAGCCCCAAAAAATAAACTCTGTTGCTGTTTCCACTGTTTCCCCATCTATTTCCCATGAAGTGATGGGACTGGATGCCATGATCTTCGTTTTCTGAATGTTGAGCTTTAAGCCAACTTTTTCACTCTCCTTTTTCAGTTTCATCAAGAGGCTTTTTAGTTCCTCTTCACTTTCTGCCATAAGGGTGCTGCCATCTGCCTATCTGAGATTATTGATATTTCTCCCAACAATCTTGATTCCAGCTTGTGCTTCTTCCAGCCCAGCGTTTCTCATGATGTACTCTGCATAGAAGTTAAATAAGCAGGGTGAAAATATACAGCAGAAGAGAAGACTCTTCACATGGACATCACCAGGTGGTCAACACCGAAATTAGATTGATTATATTCTTTGCAGCCAAAGATGGAGAAGCTCTATAAAGTCAGCAAAAACAAGACCGGGAGCTGACTGCGGCTCAGATCATGAACTCCTTATTGCCAAATTCAGACTTAAATTGAAGGAAGTAGGGAAAACCACTAGAGCAGTCAGGTATGACCTAAATCAAATCCCTTATGATTATACAGTGCAAGTGAGAAATAGATTTAAGGGAATAGATCTGATAGAGTGCCTGATGATCTATGGATGGAGGTACGTGACACTGTACAGGAGATAGGGATCAAGATCATCCCCAGGGAAAATAAATGCAAAAAAAGCAAAATGGCTGTCTGGGGAGGCCTTACAAATAGCTGTGAAAAGGAGAGAAGCTAAAAGCAAAGGAGAAAAAGAAAGATATTCCCATTTGAATACAGAGTTCCAAAGAATAGCAAGGAGAGATAAGAAAGCCTTCCTCAGCGATCAATGCAAAGAAATAGAGGAAAACAACAGAATAGGAAAGACTACAGATCTCTTCAAGAAAATTAGAGATACCAAGGAAACATTTCATGCAAAGATGGGCTCGATAAAGGACAGAAATGGTATGGACCTAACAGAAGCAGAAGATATTAAGAAGAGGTGGCAAGAATACACAGAAGAACTGTACAAAAAGAAAAGAGAGAAACTTGCATTAGAAAAGAATAAAGTCCTCATTCTAATGATCTTAGTTTCCATATTAAGAAACAGGAGAGCAAAATCAAATAAAATTTAAAGTAGAGAGAAGAAACAATTATGAGGTCACAAATCAATAAAATAGAAAAAAGGAAGACAAGAAAGAAAAAGCAATGAAACTAAAACTTGTTTACTTAAGAAGATCAATACATTTCACTAACTTACCTTGAGTTATTAGGAGAAAAATGATAAAAGGAAATGCAAAATGACTAATATCAGAAATGAGAGAGAATATATCAATATAGAGTCTAGAGCTATCAGAAGGAAACATGTAAATGTATTATGAACTTTATGCTAATAAAATCAAATACTTTGATGAAATGAGTGAATTAATTGAAAGGAAAAACTATCAGTTAACTCAAGATATAGCTAACTTTAATTACCCTGAAGATAACTAATTATTAAATTTTCTACATCAATAAATTGAATTGTTGTTGAAACTGGCCTACAGAATTTTTCATCCCATTGACTTCAGTAAGCAATTATACCATACATTTTAGAAAGAAATATACCAATTCTATACAAACTTGCCCAAAAAATTGAAGAGGAGGGAATATTCTAGAACTTACTTTATGAGGCCAATATTCCCCTGAAAACAAAACCAGGCAAAAGCATCACTGAGAAGATATGTACAAGTATTCTTTATATACATAGATGCAAAAATGCATAATAATATTTTAGAAAATTTAATCCAACAATATGTAAAAAAGTATAATAACATGATGGCCAAATGAAATTTATCACAGCTCTACAAGATTTGTTGAACATTCCAAAATCTAGGACTAAGTCCCACCCCAGCTGACACTACTGAAGTCCTAGCCTCCCTTGTATCTGAGTCCTCCATTTCAGGCAGTTTCAATTTTTAAAAAGCATAAGTACATTACAGTTGTTGTTTTTATCATAGCATGATAAAAAGTGATCATGCCAATTGTGTACACATTTGGATATGTGTGTGTGTGTGTTTCAGTCATGTCTGACCCTCATGGCCTGTAGCCCACACACTCCTCTGTCCACGGGATTTTCCCAGCAAGAATACTGAAGGGGGTTGCCATTCCCTCCGCCAGGGGATCTTCATGACTCAGGGATTGAACCCACGTCTCCTGTGTCTCCTGGGCTTCCCTGGTGGCTCAGACAGTAAAGCTTCTGCCTGCAATGTGGGAGACCCAGGTTCGATTCCTAGGTCAAGAAGATCCCCTGGAGAAGGAAACGGCAACCCAATCCAGTACCACTGCCTGGAAAATCCTATGGACAGAGGAGCCTGGTAGGCTATATTCTACAGGGTTGCAAAGAGTCAGACACAACTGAGCGACTTCACTCCTCTGTCTCCTGAATTGCAGGTGGATTCTTTACCACTGAGCCACTGGGGAAGCATCACATGCTTGCCTGCTGCTGCTGCTGCTGCTGCTAAGTCGCCTCAGTCGTGCCTACTCTGTGCGACCCCATAGGCGGCAGCCCACCAGGCTCCCCTGTCCCTGGGATTCTCCAGGCAAGAACACTGGAGTGGGTTGCCATTTCCTTTTCCAATGCATGAAACTAAAAAGTGAAAGTGAAGTCATTCAGTCGTGTCCGACCCTCAGTGACCCCATGGACTGCAGCCTACCAGGCTCCTCTGTCAATGGGATTTCCCAGGCAAGAGTACTGGAGTGGGGACATGCTTGCATAAACAATGCTAAATAGTATTTGGAACCAAAGATCATTAAATGTTGAAAGCAACACTGTCAGAATTTAGAGATTGAGAGTAAAATAAACTCTTTAAAAAGCACCCAGAAAATACTTCCCACAGTGATCCTCATTTTAATTATGAAGACATATTACTCTTTTTTTTCTGCTTCTTCTTATACATTATCACTATAATATTAACCAGAAGACTCTGAATAAAAGTGTTCTAGAAGGAAGTGCTTATTTTAGGAACTGGAAGAAGAGACATTTTAAACTAATTTTTTATTTCTACAATTCTGCACATACTACATTCCAAATGTTATCATATCAAATATCATCAAATGACTGTGTACAACTCTGTGACATAAAAGTAAAGAAATATAATCAGCATTTCTCTTTCCTCTACAGGTTGCAATTCACCAAAATATTTGCCTTCCTCACTGAGTCACACAACACATGCTTTCATAGGTAGAAAATATGGATTTTCAAAAATTAATATCTTGTTTCTTACTTGAATGTCTTGAAATTATAAATTAAGTTATATACACCGATGAATATTGGAAGTACTTAACTTTAAACGTCTGCAAAGCAAATGTAAATGCCAATACAGAACCCAATTTCTTCAATAAAATCCTATGAAAACATTTAGAAAGCCAGAACTAACTAAACAATATAGGCCCTTATATTTAAATCTTCCTGTCTTTTTTCTATAAGATTTTGTTTCATCTCAGATTGTTTGAACTTTATGGAGATCACAATGCCTGCTTACACATTCTTCACCTTCCTAGGCTCAACCACATATCGATCTGGATGTCATACTGAAGTGTGATGATGGGAAGAAAATATTCTAATTTTTAGTCCTAGTATTTTTATCCTTATTGTAAACCAGTACAATGTCTGACATATCACGAGCACTGAATAACTGCATCTTCTTATTTCACAACCTAGGTGATTCTTGGCAAATCATCCCTATTTGGATTATGACTATATGCATTAGATCATAATGATAAAAGTGAATTCAATTTATAACTCACATTTCTAGAAGAATGAAAGTGGTTCTCTAGTATGCTAGGAGAATACATATTACTACAATATTATATGATGATGGAATTCTTTATCTTTTTGAAATTTTTCTTGCCACTATAGCAACATATCACTGCCACAACTGTCACTGGTATTGTCATGCCATTAATCTCCAACTCAGATAGCACTCGGATGCCCTGGGAGATCCAGCAACAGGAACAAATCTTAGTGACTGCCCCAACACGGAAACAACGGTCAGTCTTGGGACAAGAAAAGAAGAGCCGCGTTAACTAGACTGAGAAAAAGTTTTACATCATCAGTCAATGGGCAGATCTCTGTTGCCTCTCTAATCCTGTCTTTTGATGCATGATGCCACTCTGTTTTAATTAGTGTTCATGTGTGAGCTATACAAAAATGCTTTCTTCCCAGCATAACACACTATACTCTATTTCAGTGTCTGCTAGCAACATACAACTATGAAAGAGTCAAGAATGTAGCAGGAGGATCCCTGTCTTCTCAAGACCTAACCTTTAGGATCGCTAGCAGGCAAATGGGAGGTTACAGAGGCAGAACAGAGCAGAATTCAAGATGCAGGTTCTACATTCAAATTCCAAGTCTCCCATTTCTCACCTGAAGGAGCTGAAGCAAGTTAATTTGTTATTTCCTAAACTACAAAAGAAGGAAAATAACAACCACTTCATAGTTCCAAGGAATACAAAAGACAATGCACTTAAGGACCTTGATGTAGCTATGGCATAGTAAGAACTCGAAGAATGATAGCTGATTTGGGGCCTGCAGGGACCTTGGATCTCTCTCTTCCCAGGATATGCTATCCTGTTTGTGGCCAATATACACATCCCCACCAGCTAAGAAAATAATCACAATTACCTGGTTTAGAGGATAAATTAAAGGTTTCCTGAATGTTAGATTTCGAAGAGGTAATACATAGTGCAGTCCAATGTATTTATTCTAAAGACTGCAGCAATGACTTGTTCTAGCTCCCCAGCTTAATAGCCAATAAACCCTAAAGCCTGGTTTAGATCTCCTAATTTAAAAACTGATCTGAAATTGATCTCCAGTTTTATCACTGAGCTAAAATGCCATCTCTATGTCTAGCCTTTCTTTTCCTCTTTTTTTCTTCACTCCTTCTCTCTCTTCTCTTTGGTTCCTAGTTGACATTGCTGCGCTGTTGCTGCTAAGTCGCTTCAGTCGTGTCCGACTCTGTGCGACCCCATAGACGGCAGCTCACCAGGCTCCTCTGTCCCTGGGATTCTCCAGGCAAGAACACTGGAGTGGGTTGCCATTTCCTTCTCCAATTAGGGATGACATTGGAAATGACTAAGGTTCTGTGCTAAGCACCATGAAGTTTTCCAGTTATCTGTGAACTGGCCTGGTCAGCAAATACCAAAATTATCCAAAAATGTTATAGAGAACATATTGACAAACCATGTCTCCAAGGTTTATCTTAGTAAAATAAAAACATGTTACCTGGGAGAAATCATTTCTGAAGAGCTAGACTTTACTAACATGTGAGCTTCTATGCATTGTCGGTGCAATAGACATTGCCCATCAGATGATAAATGAAATATTAGAAGACAATCAGCAGATTGTTTTCCTGAGCCCTCGATCCATTTACACAAAACTTTACTTTCAAGGCTTTGAAAAATGGAATCAGTACCCATGCCAGCACAGCCACCTTCTCCAGCCCAGAGAAGAGCAAAGCAGTCTGTCACTGGAAGATTCAGCCAAGATGCCAAATTCTTCCTCAGGCAACTCAGACAGACAGTTCTCTAGCCGTCTGTCTCTAAACAGATTGAGAGATTGATCTGCGAAGTCAGCCATGGAGGATCAGCACAGCCCACTCTGGACACAGGCAGGCACGGCTGGTCCTCACCCTCTCCAGGAGGTAGGCAGCAGGCAAAGGAGCCTATTCGTGGTGCAGACTGTCCATGAGTGCTGGAACTAGTCTCTGCTCTGGTCAAAGCAGGCACTGCAGGGCTTCTGAAGCCACTTTACATTATGGAGACCCTGGTAATCTGGTTACAGTCTCTGAACCTGGCATTTGAAGAACAAGGGAAAATAATTTAGGAGAGAAACAACACCACACCAGGGACAACAGACATGAGGAGGGCTTGAAATCCCAATGCAAACTGCGTGCCTCTAGGTACCAATTTGCCTTGCAGGAAATTTAGGCTTCCTAAAGTTAAATTATGCATACAACAGCCTCATTATCCACAGTGGTATTTTCATATAAGGATCTGAAGACAAAATGTAATAAGCTTGCCTCTCAGAGTCTTTAGAAAAAGCGACTGACTAATCCACAGACCGAACGGCTCCGGTTCCACCTGCTGCTGCCTATACAGATGGGAAAGATGTGACAGAGGGGACTCCCTGTAGCCGCCAGCACCACAGGCTCAGCACTGCAAGCACCGCAGCCCAGGCCTCTCTTTCAGTTGCTGCAATTTTACAAAACATTTAAAAACACTATTCTAAAGTAGCAATGCACACAGCTTGGCTACAGTAAGAGATGTTTCCTATAACAATATTTGGTGGATTTTTTTGTTGTTTTTGTTCTCACAGTAACATATCCTTTCTGGTATTAAACCAAAATAAACATGTGTGAGAGGTCTGTTTTTCCACCCAAGAAAAAAAAGCTGTGTTTATTATTTATAAAGGCATCCTTTAGGAGTTACTTTCCCCAAGAGGAATGATATTGTTGCTGGATAAATTTTTCACTCATTCAACAAATATTATTGAGTTGCCACTCAGCTGAAAACTGAAGTTGATAGACAAACTAGATATTGCCCCGCTTTCAATGTGTTCACTTTCTGTTTGTGAAGTAAACAGGCCAATTCTGTACAATACACTGTGTTCTTTGCTGTGGGCACTAAGCAGAAACAACAGTGGGGAGAGCAATGACATTTGAGCAGGTCTTGAAAGAACAGTGAACCTGCCAAAAAGACTGAAAAGGCAGAGCTCACTAATTGCAAACGTATGAAGGTTGGGAAGAGGGGGCTCATGTGTGAGAAGCTATCGTAGACAGAATATAAATTCTAAGGCGGTTGGATGCAAGGGAGTTGGGCCACAAAGAATCTTAAATGCCATGTTGAGCCTAGATTTTTTAACAAGGATCAAAAGATATTATTGACTTCCCTGGTGGCTCAGATGGTAAAGAATCTGCAATTCAGGAGACCCAGGTTTGAAACCTGGGTAGGAAATATCCCCTGCAGAAGGGAATGTCTACCCACTCCAGTGTTCTTTCCTGGAGAATTTCATGGACAGAGGAGCCTGAGGGGCTAGAATCCATGGGGTTGCAAAGAGTTGACCGTGACTGAGTGACTAACACTTTTACTTTAAGACATTATTAAGATTTTTACAGGATGGGGGAATGGGACTTCCCTGCTGGTCCAGTGGTTAAGAATCCATCTGCCAATGCACGGGTCATTTCTTTGGCTTGGGAAGATCCAACATTTTGCAGAGCAACTAAGCCTGTGGGCTACAGCTACTGAAGCCTGCATGCCTACAGCCAATGCTCTGCAACAAGGAAGCCACCGCAATGAGAAGCTCACGCAGTGCAAGAAGAGAGAAGCCCCCACTCACCACACCCGAAGAAAGCCCACACCCAGCAACAAAGACACAGTACGGCCAAGGATAAATAAATAATAAAAATTTCAAACAAGAATTTTAAAGGGAAATGAAAAATGACGATCCTAAAACCTCTTTTCTTTCTTCTGTTGATGCCATGTACATACATAAATCACAAGAAATATGGAAAATCAACTATAAGAACAAAAACCACCTGTAATGCCACAAACATGACTACATGTTTTTATTAAATCAAACATTCTAGAATCAGTGTGGAAAGTCTATTGACCAAAAGAAATTGGAAGTAAGAGACTGAGGAGAAAATTAGTGGTAAAGAACTCTCCTGCAATGCAAGAGATGTGGATTCAATCCCTGGGAAGATCCCCTGGAGGAGGGAATGGCACCTCACTCCAGTATTCGTGCCTGGGAAATTCTATGGACAGAGGAGCCTGGCAGGCTACAGTCCATGGGGTTGGGAAGAGTTGGACATACAGGAGATAATAAACAGCAGAACCAGGCGAGCAGACAGAAAGAGTGAGAGGAAGGAAGGATTTGCTGGATAAAAAGAAAGGTAACTAACAACAATTCATGGTCATCAGCTGTCACCCATTCTTCATAATCTAGAGGAATATTAATTTATTTTTCAACTCACCAAACATTTAATGCTAACTGTATATCAAGATACTTTTCTAGGTGTGGAGAACAGAACCACAAAAAAATAATAATAATAAAAGAGGTAGGTTTTTCTTTGTTTTTTTCTCTTCTGGATCTGACTTTTAGGTGAGGGAAATAAAACAGTTTCCAAATCTCTGGTTTGGCAAACTGGATTATTGCTGTATTCCTGAAACAGGAAATTCAAGTCTGTTGCAGAAAAAAAAAATTCTGTTCTGCCTTAGATATACTGAGTTTGAAATCTGTTTCTAAGCTTACTTGGATTACACAACCTACAGGGTATAAAGAGAAGACAGCACACACATTCTGTACCGTTCACCTTTCTGGGATGTACAGGAATGTTATCTCAGAAACAAAACATTTTGATTTCCAGAAGATGATGACAATGAGAGGTCACAGCCAACTAATGAGAAAGGTAAGGTAACTAGCAAAAAATGACCTCATGCTGCACACATGGGTTAGAGTCAAGATAAAATTGATTGAAGAATAACAATTACTTCTAACGATGCTGAGCAAGCATCCAGGAATCTGTTCCATTGTTTTATCTGGATTAAGTTCCCTTGTTCATCATGAAAACAGGTTCCATAGGTAAATTCAGCTCTGCTTTGGCTGAAATTGTAGCAAACTGAGCTGACAACTCTGCTGAAGAAGGATGAAAGTGCCACATTCTCCACAGAGAGACAAGTATGTAAGTCAAATTGGGCAGAGGTTTCAACCTTTTCCCTTTGAGGAGATGAAACTTCTGATGAAATGAAATCTTATCCCATTTATGTCAGATAAAATAAAGCAGATGGGGGAAGTGTGGCTGAGGGAGGGCTGTACTTACAATGCAAGCTACGTCAGGGGCCCAGAGTGAATCATAAAGGAAACTCCTAGTACAACCTCTTCAATACATCCGCAAGAGAAAGAAAAAGGGCCATCAAGGCAATAAATATTTGTTCATCTAAAAACAGCAGTTGAGTTTGGTTTAGAATCCAGGTCAGCTCACTTTTTACTTCCCACTTGGATTTTCAAGAGAACTTGCTTTCATATCACCTCACAAAATACTCTGGGAGACAAACCACAATATTTACTTATAATTTTATGACTGGTAATACAGTTATTCCCGTTACAAAGGCCTCCACACTGCTTCAGTTATAAAAGCAGCAAATTAATCTCTGAGTTTTATGATAATCATAGAAGTATGTTGAACAACCTTCGAAGTTCTTAAAAATATTTTAAATAATTTCCTCTTAAATGTCTTTCATGTAAAAGTGCAGTGTGGTCTTCTCATTGGAGCTGAGATATTTTAACCAGATGGAGACAGAAGGAAAGGCCTCTGAGTACATATCCCCAAAATGGCTCCAGGTTCTTATATTAATAACATCATTACTTGGGGCCAATACTGAACTTCTTGTGAAAGTGTTAGTCACTCAGTTATGTCCGACTCTTTGTGACCCCAGGGACAGTAGCCCGTCAGGCTCTTCTGTCTATGGAATTCTTCTCCAGGGGATCTTCCTGACCCGGGAATTAAACCCAGGTCTCCTGCATTGCAGGCAAGTCTTTACTCTCTGAGCCACCAGGGTAAAGAAATCTCCTGCAATACAGGAGACCCAGGTTTGATCCCTGGGTCAGGAGGATCCTTTGGAGACAGGACTGTCTACCCACTCCATTTTTCTTGCCTGGAGAATTCCATGGGCAGAGCTTAGTGGGCTACAGTCCACAGGGTCACAAAGATTCAGACACAACTGAGCGAATTTCCTGTAGAAGGTTATAATTATTCTATGCCCAAATCTCCCTCACTCCTACCACCACTAGGGACACAGTGGTAAAAGCCATAAATATGACTGCTTTGTTTATGACACAGAGGTATGACTATAAAGTAAAGAACCACACATATTCAACAGAATCCATTCATGTATCCAAAATAACATCAGTGTTCAAAGGTGTCACATCAAGAGGCACTATCCCTCCAGGAGCAGTCCCTGCCTTTTCATCTCCTTCCAACTTCAACATCTGATCCAGATAAGCAAATCTTATTACCGGCTAGGCACAGCTGGCTTTTGACTGAATGTGATTTTGCCCATAGTGACTACCAGGCTCACTTTACTTTAGGCCACTTTAAACACTCAAATCATTCCTCGGAGATGAAGATGACCTCTGCTGTCCACTAACTGGTGCATGACCCACTGTGCCCCGGGCTCCACAGAGGGCTCCGAAAGCAAGTTTCAGAAGTGCTCAGAGCAGTGAGCGCTTTGGCTCACCAGGCATCTACTTTTAACAGACCTCACATAGGGCTAATAACAGAATTCTCATTGCTTTTATTTTTAATGAGCTCTGTTATATTAAAACTTCATAAGTATATACATATCTTTTAAAATAGGGACCATATACATGGTAAGGAAATTCCATTATGCTGATGATGTATGGATAAACAACAATTTGTGGGCACCTATTATTTCAACTTGGATAAATACACACACACACATATACGGGCAGGGAGAGAGAGAGTCAGATCCAAACTCATCATTTTATAGTTGAGGAAATTAAATCCCAGAAAGTTGAGAGTGATACACCCAATGACACAAACTTTGGTAGGAACAAAAGAACCAGGACCTCCCTGGTGGTCCAGTGGCTAAGACTGCATGCTCCCAATGCAGAGGGCCCAGGTTCAATCCCTGGTCAGGGAACTATATCCCACTGCTGCAATTAAGACACAGTGCAGCCAAATAAAAAAATAATTTTTTTTAAATAGTACAAAAAACTGGGCATCTTACCTCCCCAAAATTTTGTATTTTCTTGTCTTCCATCTCTTTTTGATATCAGTATCAGAATGTTGGAAATAAATAGGTAAGTCATTTTTCCTACCTTGGCATTTTATACAAGTTACATCACTGACTCCTCACCTATATATGTTTTACCAACCTAATTTCACAGAGAAGCTATAAATATTTGTTCCAAATAATATAATCAGAATGCCCTGTAATCATGATGATGAGTCTGGAATAGAACCTATAAAACTGACTTCAGACTATCAAGGAGATTATGATCACCATGACAAATACCAGGTCTCCTGTTGACTCCTTGAATGACTGTGGATAAGATGATTAACTTCTCCATGCCTAAGTTTCCTGTCTATAAAATATGGCAGCAATTGGAAATGATAGTACCACCTTCATAGATTTGGTGTGAATATTAAATAAGATAAGAGACGGGTATACCTAACACCTGGCACATGGAAAGTACTTGGTAAATTTCTGGTAACTGTTGAGTAGCAAGCCCACACCTGTTCATCTACTTTCCTGATTCAACTTGGCCTTGCATGTGCATATCCTTCAGTTTGTTTGTTTTAACGGTGATAAAAATAATAATACCCATTTGGGGGCACAGCCAAAGAGTGCTATATCCATCATGAAAATGCTATCATCTCACAGCTATTTACTTGATCTGTCTCCACTCTGTACACATGCAGAAGAGAGAAAGCCAAGGGGTCACTCCATTATGCCGTGAGGGAGCAGTTAAGTGAAAATTATGGCTATTCAGGACCTACTCAATGGTCCAGTGCTTGGGAATCCTCCTGCCAATGCAGGAGGCATGGGTCTGATTGTTGGTCCAGGAGGATCCCACATACCTCAGGGCAACTCAGCTCATGAGCCTAGCGTGCACCACAACAAAGAGTGGACCCTGCCATTCTCTGCAGCTAGAGAAAACCCCCACACAGCAGCAAAGACCCAGCACAGCCAAAAATAAAATAAATAAATAAATAAAAATTTTAAAGGATAGCTATCTGATGAACTTAAAAAGAAATAATTGCCTTAAACAATGAGACCCCACTTCGAATTCATATAATAAAGACAGATGATCTCACTTCCTTGAAGATACCACACTCTTTCCTACAAGACAGCTCATAGAGTAACATCTGAGCAGTAGGCATGGAAGGAATTAGAAAGAAATCTCACCCACATTTGGACCATCTTTAGGGGAAGGAACGCAAAAGTGTCCCCACGTTTGATATCTGTACTAGCTAAATTCTACTGTTGATGCTTGTCTGAGACTTAACATTTCCTGAAATTAATTCTTTCTTATCTAGATCCTAAGTGAGGGAGGAGTAGAAAATGAATGATCATTTTTATTGTTGGTCAAAGAATGAACATCTTTCTCTCCCATTTTTGTATCCTGCCTCTGCCCAAAAGTGTAGACTTCCCTGGATACACTTCATACAGCCCTTTGCAAGTGGAAAAAAAAAGATGATTGAAAGAAATTACTGGCATATTCAACTCAGCTACCCTTATGGCCCTTTCACATACAATAGCCTCAAGTGGTTGATGTGTGTATTTTGGAAAATATAATATTATTCTTTTGCGCTCAGTTGTCTCAGTGTTACTCATTTTCTTTCAATTTTATTTGAATGAAAGTTGAAATCTCCAGACTGCTTTGATAGCTGTATAAAAATAGTTTTATGTTGTAGAGAATTCTTCTATCCCCACAGCATAATAGCACAGTAACATTTGGGGGGTACTCATTATTTGACGGATAATAGGCATAAACCCAGAAATGAACAGCATTCAATCTGGGTCTGCCTGATAGAAAAAAATCCATAATTCGCCTTTTCGACTTACTCAGGAAACATAGACCAAGTAACATCACCGTTTTGGTGCCTGCTCTGGCCTTCTACACACAAAATAGAAAGGATAAAAATGAAGGAGATGAATGATATTCCAGCAATGTCATTCTCAGAATCGGAGGTCTCTCTCATATGAAAAGATTACTCTGACAGCACTGAGGAGGGCTGGATCCATAGGAGAAATTGGAGGCTTCCAAACATTCTAGTGAAGGGACAGTGGCAGTTGTTCGGGAGATACAATGAAGGACTGACCAGGAAGTTAAGGCAAGAAGGGAAATTACCTATAATGGTATTACCAAGATAGATAGATAGATAGATAAATGCAATAATGATGATTATTAACCAAAGCTCAAAACTGAGAACCATTTGTGTTGAAAGGTGCTGAAATTATGTGCTAGCACCTTAGGGCCCCCTTCAACTTACCTGTTCAAACCACTGTCCTTGGCACTTACCTCTCTGACACTTTCAATAGATGTTTCCATGTTTCTACTCCTAAGGAATGCCACCTGTTTGTCCCTTTGTTTTGGTAAATTATTTAGCTCCCCCTTTTCTTACTGACCTTCCTTGGCCCATGACTTTGCCTACAGAATGTTTCCTTGGAAGTCAGACCATTGCCTATCTTCCTTCTCTGCAGCAGGACAGCTTGTCTATAGAAACCTGAATTCTCCCATATGCTCAAACTTGGACACTAAAGGGCAACAGAAACCATTATCCAATCACTGTAGGCTTCTTCAAGGACTTCTCACAATTCACTTTTAATTCAATTTGTGAAATGAACCACTGTCACTTTCAATTCAACTAAGACACCTTGGAATACAGCAAGTGGCAATGTGGGAGATGTTTTCCTTTAAAGTTTTTACCCATGGCAGCTTATAAATATAAAGAGACATCTTAAACGCTTGTACCAATTCATTTTTCCCTAGTTTGTCAATCTCATAGAAACATGTACAAAAACTATTCATAAGCAGCACTGGGGAAAAATGGGATATGGTGGCTTAAATGTATCTGGGAGCTCCTTTCAGTTCAGTTCAGTTCAGTTCAGTTCAGTCACTCAGTCGTGTCGGACTCTTTGTGACCCTATGAATCACAGCACGCAAGGCCTCCCTGTCCATCACCAACTCCCGGAGTTCACTCAGATTCATGTCCATCAGGTCAGTGATGCCATCCAGCCATCTCATCCTCTGTCATCCCCTTCTCTTCCTGCCCCCAATCCCTCCCAGCATCAGAGTCTTTTCCAATGAGTCAACTCTTCGCATGAGGTGGCCAAAGTACTGGAGTTTCAGCTTTAGCATCATTCCTTCCAAAGAAATCCCAGGCCTGAACTCCTTCAGAATGGACTGGTTGGATCTCCTTGCAGTCCAAGGGACTCTCAAGAGTCTTCTCCAAAACCACGGTTCAAAAGCAGCAATTCTTCAGCGCTCAGCTTTCTCCACAGTCCAACTCTCACATCTATACATGACCACTGGAAAAACCATAGCCTTGACTAGACAGACCTTTGTTGGCAAAGTAATGTCTCTGCTTTTCAATATGCTATCTAGGTTGGTCATAACTTTTCTTCCAAGGAGTAAGCATCTTTTAATTTCATGGCCAAAGTCATCATCTGCAGTAATTTTGAAGCCCAGAAAAATAAAGTCTGACACTGTTTCCACTGTTTCCCCATCTATTTCCCATGAAGTGATGGGAATGGATGCTATGATCTTTGTTTTCTGAATGTTGAGCTTTAAGCCAACTTTTTCACTCTCCTCTTTCACTTTCATCAAGAGGCTTTTTAGTTCCTCTTCACTGTCTGCCATAAGTGTGGTGTCATTTGCATATCTGAGGTTATTGATATTTCTCCCGGCAATCTTGATTCCAGCTTGTGCTTCTTCCAGCCCAGCGTTTCTTATGATGTACTCTGCATATAAGTTAAAAAAGCAGGGTGACAATATACAGCCTTGACGTACTCCTTTTCCTATTTGGAACAATCCCAAAGAAAGGCAATGCCAAAAAATGCTCAAACTACTGCATAATTGCACTCATCTCACATGCTAGTAAAGTAAAATTCTCCAAGCCAGGCTTCAGCAATACGTGAACCGTGAACTTCCAGATGTTCAAGCTGGTTTTAGAAAAGGCAGAGGAACCAGAGATCAAATTGCCAACATCCACTGGATCATGGAAAAAGCAAGAGAGTTCCAGAAAAACATCTATTTCTGCTTTATTGATTATGCCCAAGCCTTTGACTGTGTGGATCACAATAAACTGAGGAAAATTCTGAAAGAGATGGGAATACCAGACCACCTGACCTGCCTCTTGAGAAACCTGTATGCAGGTCAGGAGGCAATAGATAGAACTGGACATGGAACAACAGACTGATTCCAAATAGGAAAAGGAGCACGTCAAGGGAGCTCCTTTACCCCCAGCAAAATCCCAGACAACATTGGAAGGTGCTGGTGAAGCCACAGACACTGAACGGATCCTAAAATCCAGAACTAGCGCAGGAGTTTCACTACTCTGAGGCTGATGAGATCTTGAGAGGATCCAGGGGAGGACAGTAGTTGTGGATCCTGACAAGTACATGACCTGCAGAACAGTATGGATTCCAGAAAAAAAGGGGTCATGTAAGTCCATAGGAGTAGGCCTGATTCCTCTAGTTCCTGAACAGCTGAGGGAGAGATGAACCAGTAATGAGTCCTGTCTAGACCAGGGTCTGGAACATCTCAAAGAGAAGAGAAAAAAAAAAAGGCTGTATTTTTTTTCTTTACTATATTTTTAGTAGAGAACTGACACCATGCTTTTGCTACAAGACTACAGAACTTCCTACCATTCATGACAGGGCTCCAAATTAATGTACTACAGACTTCAACCTGAGTCCCAGTGAGTAGATAAAAAGAACTGCTAGCACATATAAGAAATCCTGGAGCCAGAGAAAACGAGCCAAGTGAAATAATCAAGAGAGATCCTAATAAATTATAGCTTCTGAGAGCAACTGATTAATACATGAACTAACAATATAAAGGAAAATATATTGATATGAACACAGCTGTATATGTCACAATTTTGCCTCTATTTCTTCTTATAATTTTAATGAATTAACTATAAAAGATACAACATAAAAACTCCATTTTCAGGGACATTGGGTTATAATATTCAATTCAAAAATATAAACAAGGGCTTGTATAAGTAGCTGAGATCAAGACGAAGACATGAGATACATTGAAGAGCCCAGGAGCAGAAAATTCTCTAAGATCCCAACAAAAATGCCCTTCTTGAAAATAAGAGGCTCTCTCAAAGTTCAAAACTACACTTCTCATTTCGAATAAGAGATGGGAACATGGGGAAGTACCCTCTTAAGCCAAGTTGAGCTCAAGATATTATAAGAAAAACAATCTCAAGCATAACAACAAAATGCATTCACTCATAAGAAAACACTATCGCTCTGAAACAGATGAAATATGATTAAATACTTAGTACAGAATTAAAATGAATATGAAGTAATCACACTTATGAAAGGAAAACCAAAAAGAATAAATATAAAAATTAGTAAAAAAGATAGTATAAATGCAGAAAAAGAAAATAAAAATTTGAGCTGGCAAAAGTTAGGAAATAAATGGAAGATTAAAATTTAGGACAGAAAAAAAGAGTTTTTTCCTCTCTTGAAGGAAAAAAATAAAACACAGGGGGAAAAATACAAACTTAAAATGGTTTAGAGAGAAATGAGAAGTGTAGAATATCAATTAAGATGACTCAATATATATAATTCAAATCTCTGAAGGATAAAACCTAAACAATGATATAACTAGTTTTACTAAGTTAAATATTACATATATATTTTTTAATATTTAAAATAGAGAAATAATTCAAAATTGAAAAAGAAAGTGCTAAGTATCAGAGAAAATTTGTTAATATAGTCACACCGTGAAATATCCAGGAAAAAGCACTGTAATTTCTTACTGATTTAATAGTTCTTTGCCTCTACACAAAATATTTTGTCCTTAATTTTTAAAAGGGAAAATATCAAGCTAGTCTTAGGTGTTTTTCACAACCAACAACTTAGAAGGTAAAAAGTAGGAACAAGGAAATAAATATGACCCAAGATTTCACATCTCTTACTTAATCATAAAAGTACATATGTTTGAACATGAAAGATTCAAATTAATATTGATTTCATTATTGCACATATTATTAATACTCAGTGACAATGGACTTCGTCGCTCAATGATCAAGTAAACAATTAAAATACAGAAAGTCTAAATAACATAATAAATATGACAGATCTTACTGATATACAATACACAACTATATGTATGTATTCACAAGCATATATATGTATGTGTTTATATGTGTAAAATAACATTTTCCTATAAGAGTTTAATTTTATGTGCTCATAGGAGAGCCACAAAATTGACCATATAATAACACACGAAATACATAAATGCACAAAGTATTATTTAATGTAAAATATAATATGGTATGAAATTAATAAACAAATAAAGACAAAGAACTCTCCCAACTAGAGAAACAAAACTTTCTAACTTTGTGTCAGGGAAAAAAAAAGAGCAAATTTAAAGCACAATTTTTTAAAGATAATATTGAAAACCAGAACCTTCATATCAGTAAAGCTAGATAAAATGAATAAGAATCTAAGAAAACATAACTTACCAAAGTCATTAAAGCAAGACTCAAAATCTAAATAGACGAAATAGATGCAACTGGCAAAGAACACTTCCCCCAGTCAAAAAAGTAACAGGGTCAGAAGTTTGTTTTCACGGCAGACTTCTATCAGATCTTTCAAAGACATAATCCTAGCAGTATTTAAATTGTGCTAGAATATAAAAGAATTATTTTCAAATTAGTTTTAAAGAACAGTATATAACAATTATTTCAGGACCCGAACAATACGGCACAGAAAATAAATCCCAAAGAAGTTTGACAATGTCATCTATCTTTAAAGCTATAGAAAGGCAGGTATTGCCATACGTTTACAGAAGGAGGTCTGATTGTGGGTAGAAACCCTGGAAAACAATTTGGCACTATCTAACGAAACAAAATGTCAACCCACTCCAGTGCTCTTGCCTGGAGAAACCCAGGGACGGGGGAGCCTGGTGGGCTGCCGCCTACGGGGTCGCACAGAGTCGGACACGACTGAAGCGACTTAGCAGCAACAAAACAAACACACTACAACTTTACTGATGCCACAGTGCTACTTCTGGAAATGCATCATAGACACTCATGACTACATGAGAAAGGACAATGTTAATTCATTACTTTGCTCCTTGTAATAGCAAACTTTATAACAATCTAAATATTTATAAGTGAAGACAGTACATTTGTATGCCTCTCCTATTGAAGAGTGTTGAAATGCTTTCCTAATTTTGACATTACAAAGAATATTGGAATGACATAGAAAATTGTAAGTCATATGCCCTACCTGATAACAATATTCAAGGTACGATATGAGACTCCAAATAAATTATAATGATTAGTCATCAGATGAACTGGAGAGGATAAGAGAGGACCATGGTAGATTACCTGTCCTTTTGCACATGTGTATGTGTGTGTGTGTGTATACATGGTAAGAAAAATTAGAATTATTCTAAAGTGTATTTTATTAAGTATGGGAGAAAATAGTAGTGCCTTGATAGTGTCGTGATGAAGAAAATACAGTCTAGTATACATCTTACTCATGTCATATGGTAGAGAAATCTATGTTTGATTGTAAATTCTAGAAAAGTGAAATAAAATGTTGAGTCTCCAAATTATTTGATTCAACCTCAGATAAAACTGAACCCAAAGGCCATATGTTTCATTGAAAGTTAATGAATAACCTTAAAAAAACAGAAGGACTGTTGACACAAGTGCTTTGAGAATACATTGCATTAAGTCAGTCATTACAATCCGTTATTGAGATAATGGCAAAAGCTTCAGACTATTTACAACTCAGATATCTTAAGGACATTAAGTCTATATACATTAGGCACATTGGGGCAAAGATCCTTTCTTGTCAGATTTAAACTTATTCGAAATCTTGTCATCATGAAATTGAATCCTGGCTAGTTTGTTTGCAAGAAGCTCCCCTGGGACATCCTGACTTAACTAAAACGATTTATTGTTAAATAACCCTTCACTTAAGACACTGATGTTATTTTAGCTGGTTGGTGGTGTATAGCTGTTCTGCTCTTTTTATGTTTGAGTTAGAAAATTGAATTCATATATCAATTTTAATATTTAACCTAAAAATAACCTCAACAAACTTACTATATATAATTCAAAATGTGTATAAGCGGTATAGAAAATATATACATAATCTATTAACCATTGTGGTCTAGTAGAATTTTCTGTGGTGTTCTCTAAATTTGCAGTCTCCAGTATGGTAGCCACTAATCACACACAGGGCTTCCCTAGCGGCTCAGTAGTAAAGAAGCTCCCTGCCGATGCAGGAGGCGCGGGCTCTGTACCTGGGATGGGAAGATCCCCTGGAGAAGGAAACGGCAATGCACTCCAGTATTCTTGCCTGGGAAATCCCATGGATGGTGGAGCCTATTGGGTTACAGTCCATGGGGTTGCAAAAGAGTCAGACACAACTTAGCAGCTAAACAACAACAAGAAGCCACATGTGACTCTTGATAAATTGAAATGTGACAAGTGGAACTGAGAAATAGAGTTTTTAATTTTAATTAATTTGAATATAAATAGCCACGTGTAGCTGTAAATATGGTATAAATTTTCTTGAAATAACTTTTTTTCCTTGTATAAGCAACACTAGTAAAATAGGAGTGGTTTATAATAAAGTCATCATTTAAAGTACAACATGGACATTTTCTTCTGCAGAAAGTAACCTTTAATGGAGTTACAAAATAGAACTCCTAAATGATCAAATGGGAAAAAGAAGTTAAATAACGACTTGATAATTTTTTAAGAAAAGAAAAAAGGATAAAAATAAACACAATATAAAAAAGTAAAATAAATAGTAAATATAAACATGGAAAGAATAAAATAATACATATTATCACACTCAGGGTAAGTGAAGTCAATTTTCACATTAAAGGATAATGTATCAGATAGGATTATAAAAGAGGCTCAAGCATATGCTATTTACACACACCTCCCTCACAAAAAAAAAAAAATGAATAAATATGTCATCATCAATAGGTGCCAATACTAGAAGGTGGGCAACAAGATGGCAGGCAAAAGCAAATCCCCAAATTAATAACAATAACATTAGTACTTCTAATTAATACTAGTAAAAATAAAATTGTCAATATCAATGTTAGAGAAGGTGAGATTTAAGCTTACAACTACCAATCAGGATAAACTGGTGCATTAATAGAAATAAAAGCAAACTATTACTACCATAACTACTACTAATAAGATGATGCTGTGAAAGCACTGCACTCAATATGCCAGCAAATTTGGAAATCTCAGCAGTGGCCACAGGACTGAAAAAGGACAGTTCTCATTCCAATCCCAAAGAAAGGCAATGCCAAAGAATGCTCAAACTACCGCACAATTGCACTTATCTCACACGCTAGTAAAGTAATGCTTAAAATTCTGCAAGCCAGGCTTCAATAGTATGTGAACCACGAACTTCCAGATGTTCAAGCTGGATTTAGAAAAGGTAGAGGACCCAGGGATCAAATTTCCAACATCCGCTGGATCATCAAAAAAGGAAGAGAGTTCCAGAAAAAAATCTACTTCTGCTTTATTCACTATGCCAAAGCCTTTGACTATGTGGATCAGAACAAACTGTGGAAAATTCTGAAAGAGATGGGAATACCAGACCACCTGACCTGCCTCTTGAGAAATCTGTAGGCAGGCCAAGAAGCAACGCTAAGAACTGGACGTGGAGCAACAGACTGGTGCCAAATCAGGAAAGAAGTACATCAAGGCTGTATACTGTCACCCTGCTTATTTAATTTTTATGCAGAGTACATCATGCAAAATGCCAGGCTGGATGAAGCACAAGCTGGAATCAAGATTATTGAGAGAAATATCAGTAACCTCAGATATGCAGATGACACCACCCTACCCTTATGGCAGAAAGTGAAGAAGTAAACAGACTCTTGATGAAAGTGAAAGAGGAGGGTGAAAAAGTAGGCTTAAAACTCAACATTCAAAAATACTAAGATCATGGCATCCTTTCCCATCACTTCACAGCAAATAGATGGGGAAACAATGGAAACAGTGACAGACTTTATTTTAGGGGGCTCCAAACTCACTGCAGATGGTAACTGCAGCCATGAAATTAAAAGATGCTTGCTCCTTAGAAGAAAAGCTATGACCAACCTAGACAGCATATTAAAATGCAGAGATATTACTCTGCAATGAATGTTTGTCTAGTCAAAGTTATGGTTTTTCCAGTAGTCATGTATGGATGTGAGACTTGGACTACAAAGAAAGCTGAGCACCAAAGAATTGATGCTTTTGAAGCGTTGTGTTGGAGAAGACTCTTGAGAGTCCCTTGGACTACAAGGGGATCCAACCAGTGAATCCTAAAGGAAATCAGTCCTGAATATTCATTGGAAGGACTGATGCTGAAGCTGAAGCTCCAATACTTCGGCCACCTGATGCGAAGAACTGATTCATTGGAAAAGACCCTGACACTGGAAAAGATTTAAGGCAGGAGGAGAAGGGGACAGCAGAGGGTGAGACGGTTGAACGGCATCACCGACTTGATGGACACATGTTTGAGTAAGCTCCAGAAGCTGGTAATGGACAGGGAGGCCTGGCATGCTACAGTCCATGGGGTTGCAAAGAGTCAGACATGACTGAGCAACTGAACTGACTGTGTGTGTTTGTGTGTTAGTCACTCAGTCGTGTCTGACTCTCTGTGACCCTGGACTGTAGCCCTCCAGGCTCTTCTGTCCATGGGATTCTCCAGGCAAGAATACTGGAGTGGGTTGCCATTTCCTTCTCCAGGGGATCTTCCCGACCCAGAGATGGAACCTGGTCTCTCGAATTGCAAATAGCGGGGAGTTGACTACTACTACTACTAATAGAAACTAAGTGTAGTAAAATTCAAAAATAAAGTTTCAAGGGGACCGTGACAAGATATATAATTATAGAGAGCATTTTAACTTCCTTCTTTCAGAATGTGTAGAATTAGTAGAAAAAAATTTGTCAGGGTGTAGATGAATTAAACATAATGGTTTTAGAAGTCTAGAGCGTAAAGTTGGTGAAAGCAGGACTCTTCTATGCTTCTTGCTACTTCTGTCAATGCCTGTAATAATTCCTGGTACAGGGAACTCAGTCGTTATTCAAAACATAAATTAAGCTTATTTCCTTCAAACATAAAAATACAGATTATATATTTTAAAATATGCAAAAATTAAGAAGGCATGAATAGATATAATTTGGGGATCAAACTTGAAATCAAAATGAAAATTATAGTGTCAGGAATGGGTGGAGGAGCACATTAAAGAAAAGTTTTGTGATTCTTTTTCCAGTATTGTCAGTTTGATTGACATACTGAAACCTTGTTTTTAACAGGTGTCAGATATGATTGTTAAAACTCAACACAGTTACTAAGCTGATGAAATTTAATATTCAAATTAATTTATATAAAAGCTTTTTTATGCACATGTACCTCCCTTTTTAATAACAGGAAAATTTCTTCAAAAGCTGTTTGGTAAGTCAGAGTGTATCTTCTTGCCTTTTAGAGGAGCTGATTTCATTATCCACTGGGGAAACTGGAGAATCAGGGAGGGAATTAGGTATTCATTTGTGACCCTTCTGTGTGGTTTGCCACTCTGATACTTTAGTTCATGCAGGCAGTGATGCCAAGCAGAACAAAACAAAGTTGTCAGATAATTTCTAATTGCCCAACAGTTTTCTTCTCCTCTCTTTTCCTATCGATGTTTCCAGTCAGTTTATCATTATTTTACTGATAGGGCAAAGAAAATAAGGGGAAAATATCATGAGAACCATATGATGCATTCAGCCCATAAGAAAATATGGGATCTGCTTTAATAACTTTAGTAATTTTGTAAAGTTTTATTATGAACATTTTCAAACAAACAAAAGTTTAAAAAAATGGTATAAGAAACCCTCTTATATTCATCACTTAGCTTCAACAACTGTCATTAATCTGGATATTTTCCCCCATACTCCATGCATTTTTTTTCTTCTGTAGCATTTAAGGTAAATACAAGCAGCATTCCATTTTACCCATAAATACTTAGCAGGTATCTTGGAAAAAAGACTTTTTACTAAGAGAAAACTGAATAGTAACTTCTAATATCTATTAAACCTCAAACTAACATGTGTAGACTTCTTTATTTGTATGTAAGTATTTGGCATTCTTCAAGAGCCCCTAAATAAATGTCTTAATCTGGTTTATAATTTAGAGTTTAGGCCAGGCCAATAAATAAAGAGTATTTTCAGGCAGCACAGGGTTTTTCTTCAGTAAAATGCTCCCTTCTGCTTTTTCAGCTAAAATAGAATCTAAATAGGCATTAAAGACAGTTTTCTTTTTATCCTCATGTAGTTGGGGGATTTCCTTCAATCCGTATCACTTCTTGGATGCCCTCTGGTTGGAGTTTTGAATACCTTTTGTTCACTGCAGGGGTTGGCAAACTTTTTTCTGCTAATGGCCAGATTGAGGATATTCAAGGTTTTGCATGCCATATGGTCCCTGCCACAGCTCTGGTGTTATCACATCAGAGCAGCCACTGGCCAAAGCAGTCACTGATGGTACATAAACAAATTATCATGACTGCATTCCAATAAAACATTTACAAAAACAACAAACAGGTGGAGAGCCAGATTTGGAGCCCTGATATGTCTGGCTGTTTTAAATTATCCTGGCCTCTTTGCTGTAGCCTCTGGTGACTTGCTCACGAACAGCGGGTATAGCATTATCTATGGGTTAGACCTGGAGAAGGGAATAGCAACCCACTCCAGTATTCTTGCCTGGAAAATCCCATGGACAGATGAGCCTGGTAGCTGGCACTCCGTGGGGTCGCAAAGAGTCAGACACAACTGAGGGACTAAACAATGGTGGACTAGACTGTCTACATCAAATCCTGGCTCTTCATTTATTAGATGCCAAATGCCAAGAAAGTTACATACCCTTTCTGTACTCAGTTTCCTCATCTGTAAACTGAAGATCATATAAGTAATTAACTCATAGGTATTATGTGAAATAAGGATTAAGTTACTAAATGCATGCAAAGTGCTTAGAATAATAATAAATATCAGCAATTACTGTTATTATTATGATGCTAGGGAGTGTCAGCCCTTTGGTCCTCATGGACTCAGGCTTCACTTAAGTCTTAATTGCCAGGTCATTTATCTAGAAACTAGCCATTGGTCTAAACCCAGTCTCCACAGTGGGGTTGCCATCTTTAGGTCATATCACTTGCCACTGGATCTCAACTGGCCTCAAGGCTCAGAAAAACCACGGAAGCCTCCATCTGCATGGTGATGGTCACTCTCATCCACTTGGGCATTTTTGCGGTGATCCTACCCAGGTAATTCCGAGAAGCCTGTTTACAGTATCCTTGACAAGTCCATCTGAGCCCTTCCTTATCTAAAGCCTCTCCCACATCCCCGGTAGACGCCTGGATATCAAAAGAAAGAATCCACATATCTCTCACTCTGTCTCAGTAGTTCCTTCTCACAGCATCCTAAAACTCAAGTAAAGACAATATTTTTTAGTACACCCACTAGACAATATCCTTAGAGTTAGCCTTGTTACCTTAAGTAGATGAGGCATTTTGCCTACACTATAGAAATACTTTGTGGTTTTAGTATCTTACAAGGAAAGAGAAAGCAATTCCAGCAGTGGAGTTGGACAGACACTGATCACAGATCCTGGCTGACAAGGCTTATTATCCTTTGGCATACCCTAACGATGAGTATCAAAAGCTAAATACAAACTTGGGACTTTCTTTTTCTATTCCTTCTTAGTGGATTTTAACCTCATTTTATAAATGTCACCAAGGTTAGGCAAAGGTGAGAATTCAAAAAGGAACCTAGCAAAATTATAAATATTAAACATGCTACATATAAGGATGAACTCATGTTCAATAGACTTTAAAAGCCATATATTAACATGGTTATGATCCACTTGACTTAAAAAAAAAAAAGAAGCATCAAATCACTAATGCTTCACTTTCAGATAGTTAAGAAAGAGATTTAGGAAATAGATTCCAGATTTTTTCTTAGTGTTGGTATGCATATTGGCCCAACACTTGCCAGACTGCGATCTTCTTGAAGGAAAGAAAGACAAAAATACACACAATAAATAAGAGCAATAGCATATATATTAATATATAAAATGCAATAATAGCATATATGAGCTATAATATATGTTATAACCATGTGTATTCATGTAATCCAATCTAATACATATGTACACTTATGCACATATATATTATAAAGTATTTTCATGTGCATTATTTCAGCAAGCTGAAAGGTCAGAAATGTTTGGGGACTTTTTCATGGGTAACTGTAGTCAGAATAAGGGAAAATACTCTTGGTCATCCTGAATTCTCCTTTCCACTAAACAGAAAGAATTGTTAACATGACTGTCATTATGTTAAAAATGTTATCCTCCTCTTTACTGGTTGATGTTCATATTCTAAACAATATTGACGTTCATCTTCTGCCTGGTGCTGATGAACACTTGCTCAACGTTCACTCTTCATGTTCTGTTAAATTTATCCTCTAATAATAGCTCACAGCATCTACTTCCCTCCACCATACTCACCCCATCTATGAATGTCTCTCATCTAGACAATTTCAATAGTATTTGACTTGGTCTACCTGCATCCACTGAGTGAGCCCTCTAATCCAGTCTCCACAAAGAAGGTAGAAAGGTCTTTTCCAAGCAGATTATACCACCTCACCCACTCTCAACTCTGCTTAATAAACTTAAATGGCTTCTTGTTGATTTGAGGATAAACTCTACAATGCACAAAATGCTAGGCAACATACATGTTCATCACTGCTTCTCTAGACTCTTCCTTCCTTTCCCAACTCCAGCCGCAGCGACCCTCCATTATCCCTTCTCCTTCCTAAACACAAGACCGACTTGCAAGTCATTCCCTTCACTTGGAATGCCTCTTGCTACCTTTCATCAAGGTAAGGATGCTCATCCATTAGAAACAAGGTTGATGATAATTTCCTCAAAATAACTTGGTGCACTTCCACGATTAGGTAAAAGCCACCCTTATATGCATCAATTACACACGGTCTCTTCTCCATAGCACTTACTACAGTGATAATTTTATGTTTATCTATGTAATAACTGGAGTTAATTACTTAAGCTCCCTAAAGCCAGGTGGGTATTTTTTTCCCTCTAATTTTGTTCACTTTGGGGTTCTGAATCCCAGCTTAGGATTGCACCTGCCACATAACAAATTCAATAAATATCTGTTGAATAGATGTGGAGAGAAAAATAAATACTAAGATATTCTACTGACTGATAGAAGATGCTAAGAAAATATTGATAGAAGGAATCTGAGAAGAAATTTCTCCAAACTAAGTTAAGAGGCTAAAATAACATAATGAATCTTCTTGAATAAAATAACTGTGTATGGTCACTGGAGAGAGCTGAAAGGTTTCAGAGGAAAGAGAGTCTTTCTTTATTTCTCCTCTGACATATTTTTAGAGTGTCCATTTCAGGAACTAGGTTGGAGACGCCACGGCCTACCTCCCAGGATGTGAAAGACAGCGTAAGAGTGACATTCCTTAAGATTCTGTTAGCAAAATTTGTTTGACTTTTTACCACTTCACCTGAGATCCCAGTTGTCTCATCTATTAAAAATGTATCCCTGATAACAAAAACAGACTTCATCAAGGTCACACAGAGATTTTGGCACTAAATTCAGTCCACTACAATAATACACCTACTGCTCTTAAATGAAGTTTATAGCTGGCGAACAACCAATTATATTACAGCATTATCAATCTCTGTTCTCTTCCACAGAATCTCACGTACGTGTGTAAGTGAAACTAGTTGCATTTGTTTTTGTTTTTCCTCCCTCCCCATCCCATCTCTCTGGGTCATCCCAGTGCACCAGCCCCAAACATCCTGTATCCTGCATCGAACCTAGACTGGTGATTCGTTTCTTATATATTATACACGTTTCAGTGCCATTCTCCCAAATCATCCCACCCTCTCCCTCTCCCTCTGAGTCCAAAAGACTGTTCTATACATCTGTGTCTCTTTTGCTGTCTCGCATACAGGGTCATCATTACTATCTTTCTAAATTCCATATATATGCGTTAGACTGTATTGGTGTTTTTCTTTCTGGCTTACTTCACTCTGTATAATCGGCTCCAGTTTCATCCATCTCATTAGAACTGATTCAAGTGTATTCCTTTTAATGGCTGAGTAATACTCCATTGTGTATATGTACCACAGCTTTCTTATCCATTCGTCTGCTGATGGACATCTAGGTTGTTTCCATGTCCTGGCTATTATCAATAGTGCTGCGATGAACATTGGGGTACACGTGTCTCTTTCAATTCTGGTTTCCTCGGTGTGTATGCCCAGCAGTGGGATTGCTGGGTCATAAGGCAGTTCTATTTCCAGTTTTTTAAGGAATCTCCACACTGTTCTCCATAGTGGCTGAACTAGTTTCCATTCCCACCAACAGTCTAAGAGGGTTCCCTTTTCTCCACACCCTCTCCAGCATTTATTGCTTGTAGACTTTTGGATCGCAGCCATTCTGACTGGTGTGAAATGGTACCTCATTGAGGTTTTGATTTGCATTTCTCTGATAATGAGTGATGTTGAACATCTTTTCATATGTTTGTTAGCCATCTGTATGTCTTTTTTGGAGAAATGTCTATTTGTGTTAGGAATTCGACTGCTGATAGTCAATATTGCATTAATTCAACTCTAATAAGTTTGGAAACGATTAGTCATATTCTTAGTGAAACAAAATAGTCCAAGGTCATGTACATTTAAGTTAAGTTAGTCATTAATGGGTTGGACATGGCAACATTTTATATATATATATTAGTCATGGGATAGCACATGATTCATGCTTCCCTGGTGGCTCAGTGGTAAAGAACCTGCTCACCAATGCAGATATAAGAGACGTGGGTTCGATCCCTGTGTCTGAAAGATCCTCTGGAGAAGGAAATGGCAACCCACTCCAGTATACTTGCCTGGAGAATTCCAGGGACAGATTAGCCAGGTGGGCTATAGTCCATGGGGTCACAAAGAGTCAGACACGACTTAGCAGCTAAACAACAACAACAGCACATGAATCATGTTTACATTTTATTGTTTAGATTTCACTTTGGAGTTTCTTATTTGTGCACGTTACTTAAACTCATCAGGGATTTATAGCTCCACCTTTCACTGTTTTGTAAAAACCCATGGCTAAGGATTACCCTGTTCAAGAATTGTTAAAAAAGAAAACAGAATAAAAAACCAGAAGGGAGCAAATAGCACCACTATTGATTGGTGTATAGCTACCATTCTCAGATATTTCCATTCAAGTGAAAATTCAAACATTTTAAAAGTGGAAAATAAAAAAATATAAGTCAAAAAATATATATATAAGTCAACACGGAAAACCACAGAAGGATCCAAGGAAATGTGTAGGCTTCAGTTTGAGCAAAATTCATGTGGTAAAACAGGAACCCAGGACAGAGCAGGCATACTGATGCAGATTTTAAATTTTAAATAAAACATGTAGAACCTCTGAAAACAGATGCCCTTCTTGGCCCAAAGGGAAGCAAAAGGAGTATGTCCCTGTGTGTGCGTCTGTGTGTCCGCGTGTTTATATTAAAAAGTCTTGGAAAATAGTTAAAGATGAGTCTTTGAGCAGTGCTTGTTCTAGGGTAGCCCCCAATATGACCGCTTATATCCAAGATGCTGCAATCATTGGGAAATTAACCAGAATTAATATTTTTCAGCAATAATTAAGTTTCAGGTGGTCATAATTCATTGTCTCTGAGCAAACTTTTCATTTCAATACAAATTCACAGGGAAAATAGATAATATAGGCCATACTAGAATGCTCTCCATGATTAAATATGGGGGAAAAAAATGAAAATTTTACCATCGGAATGCAATAGAAAAACAATCTGAAAACTTGTGGTGTTGAAGTTTAATGTAAGTTTAACAGAAAAATCATAGTTAGACAAAGTAATTATAATGTGGTTGCTTTAATGTGACTGTTAGCCATTTATCCGAGCAGTTAAAATGGGCTACATCTGAATACCATTCTCCTGAAACACTGAGTGCAGTTCTGAGAGGAAAATAATGCATAGAATAGAAATGCAATAAGGGGAGGAATAGTAGGATTAAACTCAGGGGATTAGGACAAAGAGCAACTCTCCAGTCTTCCAGAGGACGCTGTGACAGCAAAAATGCAGGGGTCCCAGTTGGCACAAGCGAGAAAAGGTGAGTTTGCAGTCAAGGAGAATAAAATCAGAGTGACAATTGAGGCAAATTCATTTTGAGTGATCATTTATTCACCAGATGCTATATACTTATTTTAAAATGTCAAAATAGAGTCAAAATTAGAAAGGCATGAATAGAACCTTCGAAGAAAACAAGGCCACTGGGAACTGGGTGATACTTGTTCCAGTAATGCTTGCCGGACGCCAAGTGGAGCAGCAGTTATTAAAGCCATTATTTCTTTTGCAATTACTAAATGAACTTCCCGTTTTGTAAAGATATATGTATACATTAACTGAGGAATCATTCTTTTGAGAACTGTGATTTTAAACATATATTGAGGCAAAGATGTCTTCATTTAATGCTTTCACATATATGAAAAGGACAGAAATGCATAAAGGCATTTATTATGTGAAGTCTCACAGCAAAAAATTAAAAGCCTGGAGGAAATTAGTATTATTTTCATGTGCAACAAACTCCCACGAATACAGCCAGTGTTATTGCAATTCCAATAAATTAATCTTTTATCCCAACTCAAGAAAGCAAATTTGAATGCAAGGGAGAATCATGTTATTATAAGGATAACCTTGACTCTATTCTACTGTCTTTTTTTTCCTCAATAAATCTTTCACAGAGATCGGAATTTACATTCTTGTTTGTGTATAATGAGTTTTGCACCTGTGGTGTGATTAGCTTGCTCTTTTCCTAAACAGATCATAAGAGAACTAGTTAACCGCTGGCCTTCTCTGGTGTCTCTTCTATATGAAAAAGGAAGAAAGAGGTGTTTGCTGGGGAGAAGAAACGGTGCGGACTAGGGAGACCAATGCTACTTACCCCCTTTTGCACCCCATCCCTCCTGCTCTGTTAGTCCCTAGTGCTGATGGGGTGAAGGATAGAGTCTGAAAATGAGATAGCCAAAGTCCAGGTTGATAGACCCAGAGTTGGAGAAAGAGACACTGCCCCACTTTCCCCTGTACCTCAAGTCACAGAGAAGCTGAGAAATAAAACTACTGGCATGAGATTGGGAGGGTCCACTGCTCCTAGAAAGACTTCCTCAGGGAAGAAGTAACAGCTCTTATTCTAAAGAAACATGTGCCGGCCTTAGGCTGCGTGCACCTCCATGGTCTACACCGCACACGAAAATAAACTCAAAATGGATTAAGATCTAAATGTAAGACCAGAAACTATAAAACTCCTAGAGGAGAACATAGGCAAAACACTCTCCAACATAAATCACAGCAGGATCCTCTATGATCCACCTCCCAGAATTCTGGAAATAAAAGCAAAAATAAACAAATGGGATCTAATTAAAATTAAAAGCTTCTGCACAACAAAGGAAAATATAAGCAAGGTGAAAAGACAGCCTTCTGAATGGGAGAAAATAATAGCAACTGAAACAACTGACAAACAACTAATCTCAAAAATATACAAGCAACTTATGCAACTCAATTCCAGAAAAATAAATGACCCAATCAAAAAATGGGCCAAAGAACTAAATAGACATTTCTCCAAAGAAGACATACGGATGGCTAACAAACACATGAAAAGATGCTCAACATCACCCATTATCAGAGAAATGCTAATCAAGACCACACTGAGGTACCACTTCACACCAGTCAGAATGTCTGCGATCCAAAAATTTGCAAGCAATAAATGCTGGAGAGGGTGTGGAGAAAAGGGAACCCTCCTACACTGTTGGTGGGAATGCAAACTAGTACAACCACTATGGAAAACAGTGTGGAGATTCTTTAAAAAATTGCAAATAGAACTGCCTTATGACCCAGCAATCCCACTGCTGGGCATACACACCGAGGAAACCAGAATTGAAAGAGACATGTGTACCCCAATGTTCATCGCAGCACTGTTGATAATAGCCGGGACATGGAAACAACCTAGATGTCCATCAGCAGACGAATGGATAAGAAAGCTGTGGTACATATACACAATGGAGTATTACTCAGCCATTACAAAGAATACATTTGAATCAGTTCTGATGAGATGGATGAAACTGGAGCCGATTATACAGAATGAAGTAAGCCAGAAAGAAAAACACCAATACAGTATACTAACACATATATATGGAATTTAGAAAGATGGCAATGATGACCCTGTATGTAAGACAGCAAAAAAGACACAGATGTGTATAGCGGACTTTTGGACTCAGAGGGAGAGGAAGAGGGTGGGATGTTTTGGGAGAATGGCATTGAAACATGTATACTATCATGTAAGAATCGAATCACCAGTCTATGTCCGATGCAGGATACAGCATGCTTGGGGCTGGTGCACGGGGATGACCCAGAGGGATGTTGTGGGGAGGGAGGTGGGAGGGGGGTTCATGTTTGGGATCGCATGTACACCCGTGGTGGATTCATGTCAATGTATGGCAAAACCAATACAGTATTGTAAAGTAAAATAAAGTAAAAATAAAAGTTGAAAAAAAAAAAAAAGAAACGTGCATGTGAGTCACAGTCTGGGGTAGGAAGAGGTGTCCAGGGAACAGTCATGACCATTCTAGTCTGTTAATGCTAATGTCACCAAATATAGACTTTCAGGCTAGCAAGGGGGTTTGGGTCACTGGAAAGCAACAAGTTACCTGTGACCTTCCTGAAAACTGTGTTTCACAACATCTTGTGTGAGGACACAAGCATGTCTAGTGTGTCATCCCTCAAAGTGAACCTGAAATACCTCAGTGAGGAAGGGTCTGGGTATGACTGCAAGTCACAGCATCACCGCCCCTGTGGCAGTGACACGCTACTGGCACTGAGCTCCAGAGAGTAAAGAATTCCTTTTGTACCGTTTTAACCACAGTACTTGGAATACTGCCTGGCATGTTGTAGGCACTCAGTCAATGCGCTGACTGAATGAATGCATCCTGCACAGCGTGGCACCTGGGCCTATGTACAGCTGCTTCCTCCTCCCTTCCTAACTCCTTCTGCATGAGCATCAGTGGAAGCACTCCCAGCCTACAGCAGTCCAGCAAAAATAATGTCTGTTACACATATCTGAGCCCTTTCCCCTAACTAAGAGAAGAGTACCAGGTAAGTTACTTAACCCCCAAGACCCTCAGCTTCTTCAGAAATAAAACAGGAATGATTACAGAAACTCAAGAGAGTTGAGCATATTCAATGACTTAATGTAAGCAAAATGGGAAGTGTATAACAGTTTTTCAATATTCAGTAAAGATACATGTAATCTACTTGAGTGGATTTGGGCTTCTCAAATAAGATAGTATGGATATTTCTCAATTTTCTAAGGAATCATGAGTCAATGAATGGGAATCTGCTGGGATGCCCCTTATAGAAAATCCCACATATGTACTTTTGTGTTCACAGAAACAAACCAGAATGAAACCTTGGGTATTGACCTTGAATTGGAAAAATAAGCCAAGTCAACCCTACTGGCCTGGAGTTTAGCCCTGAACACCATGACCAATACTCACACCTTACACAATGACCATTGGGTCAACATTAGGGCTGGGGAAAAGTCTCAGGAAACCAGAAGACACAGGTCCTTCCCCAGGTTGTTCATAATGGACCATCCAACGGCCCATTGTTCCTCCATTTCTGGCCTCTCTTCCACCTGCTTCAGCTTTTATCTGTGCCTATGTGAACCCAGTGGAGAAGGCAATGGCACCCACTCCAGTACTCTTGCCTGGAAAATCCCATGGATGGAGGAGCCTGGTAGGCTGCAGTCTGCGGGGTCACTGAGAGTTGGACACAACTCAGTGATTTCACTTTCACTTTTTACTTTCATGCACTGGAGAAGGAAATGGTAACCCACTCCAGTACTCTTGCCTGGAAAATCCCATGGATAGAGGAGCCTGGTAGGCTGCAGTCTGCGGGGTCACTGAGAGTTGGACACGACTCAGTGACTTCACTTTCACTTTTTACTTTCATGCACTGGAGAAGGAAATGGCAACCTACTCCAGTGTTCTCGCCTAGAGAATCCCAGGGATGGCGGAGCCTAGTGGGCTGCTGTCTATGGGGTCACACAGAGTCGGACACGACTGAAGCAACTTAGCAGCATGTGAACCCAGAATTCAGTCTGAATTTCAGTCTACCAAGATCAATCTTAATACAAAAGAATATCATGAATAATAAAAGAAGGTATTTTAGAAATTTCAGAGAGGCATGCTCCCCTCATCTCTAACATGTTGCCCACAGCACTCTGCCTTTCCCCACTTTCAGAAGTTCTTCTCTTGTTTGATTCTCACTCTCTAAGCTCTGTTAGCCAATGCTTTCCCATCCTTCTCAGACTCTCGAATTCTCCTGCTGTTAACTATCAATACTTCTCCTCTGCTCCTTTGGTGCCAGAACTTTGAGCTCCCGAGGTTCAGGATTCCCCTAAAGTGGGTCTTTCAAAGTATTTCTCAGTAAGACAATTTGTTACTATAAGAAATATTCTTATGAGAGGATGAAAGAATTAAGTTGTTGCCTTGTGACATAGTTAGGAATATCAGATATATACATTAAAATATATTTAGATATAAATATATATATATATTTATATCTAAAATGATTTAGATATAATTTCACTTGAATTGTCCCTCTGTTCTTTGTGAATAATGATGAAACCTGTGGGCAAAACACCCCCACCTTAAACACACACACGCCATCACCACCACTGCCAACATCACCATCTCCATCATCATTATAGATTGTTAAATGCAGCTAGCCATCTATAACTGCTGCCCTTTCATTATCTTCCTTTGAAACTTACCCCAAACTGAGGTCTTTCAGGATCAGTTCCTTCATAAAATCATTTTGAAACCAAGTGTTTATGAGTTTCCAGCACAACTGCTTAGACCCTTTCCCTCCCATCCCCCTCCCTCACACTGGTAATATGAAGGCTATAAAGATATAAAACCTGAATATGGGTGAGCTTAGCTCTTTGTGTATAGAATAAACACTTAACAGACACACTCCCTGGATACCCATCCTATTTTGAGAATCAGGAGAGTCTACCACCGAGGAAACAGTACTTGATCTCTTTCCCACCCTCAGGAACCTCAAGGACAGATAGTTCCTAATAATTCTTCTCACAGGAGTAGCACGGTTCCTTCTGTGAAAATAAACCTAGGAATTTGGGAAATAAAGAAGCCCTATCCTGAAGGTAAGGGGCTTCCCAAGTGGCACAATGGTAAAGCATCTGCCTGCCAATACGGGAGATATAAGAGATACGGGTTTGATCCCTGGGTTGGGAAGATCCCCTGGAGGAGAGTGCAGGGCAGCCCACTCCAGTATTCTTGCCTGGAGAACCCAATGGACAAAGAAGCTTGGCAGGCTACAGTTCATAGGGTCATACAGAGTCGGACATGACTGAAGCAACTTACAACAAGCACAAGCATACCTCCTGAAGGCAGAGCAGTTTAGACCTGTGCATGGAAAGCTATGTGAAAAGAAGATGAGTGATTCGGCAGGAAGTCATTGGGATGCCAGGACTGGGAGGCAGACATACTAGCTTCTTTGGGCAGAAAGCACGGTAATCAGAAAAGAGTGGCAATTTGGCTTCAACTATTGAAGCTTCACTCCCTTTGTTCTGGCCACCATCCTTGGCATGTATCCTGGGGCAGGTACTGTACTTTCTCATGGCAAGAAATTATTGGGAAGACCTCTACTCTGGCCAAACAGTATCTATCATTTCCTTCTTGGGATAATCCTGCATAATGAACTGTAAAATCTACCAGTTTATTAATTAGACCACTATATATGGGGAACTGGTTACAAGAAAAGAAAATAAGGACATTTTAAAAGTCAGATGAGGAGGCGAGTTCCCTTTTCTTATCATGAAGTTGGTGAGTGGGTAGTGCAATCTTTAGAACACAGGCCATATGAAGAAGAAATGAGATTTATCCAGGAATAAAAGTATCCACATTTATGAATTCCTCTTTGTTGGTTAAAGTCAGAAGATCCACTTTGTCTTGTAACAACTAGCTAAATCAAGTTTCCACCCCCAGACCCAGGTGTTCTTTCCCTAACTTTGTGACCCTGTGCCCCTCCAGCAGCAGCATCCACTGACTCAGCGTGGAGCGTTACAGAAAGAGGGTGTCTCTCCTGCTGAGGACTAAGCTTTGCTGTTCAAGGCGAGTGGAAGGGAACAACTTTTAAGTCCTTTTCAGAACAAAGGGATGGTGTCAACCAACCAAACACAAGATAGAAACAATAGTTTAGACATATTCTATTTCTGAAATGTCATCTCCTGGGGGGATTCTTTAGATAGAGCTAAAATATTAAAGCCAAATGGGTTTTAAACATAATGCGCTTTCCTGTGTAACTGCAGGCACCAATTAAGAAAGAAAAATGCATACATTATAGAACTGGGGAACAATGCATTCCTAGGATTTAAATGGAAAGGAGATCTGATATCAAAGTGAGGTTCACAAGAAACACAAGGGTCTCGCTTACACAGCATATGCCTCTTTGAGAAGGTCAATATCTCCTACGATGAAATGGCAAGAGAATAACTTTTTTAAGCAAAGAACTGAAAAGAAAGAAAATGAAAACTGTCCACTCATGAACCCTGAATTTTCAATGTCATGCATTTTAGAGGTGTTAAAATTAAATTGGTATGTAGAAAACACATGGAAAAAAAAAAAAAAACTCAGGAAAGAAAGGACCTATAAATAAATTGAGATATTACAGAAATGTATTAGGGAAACCATAGAAGGAACAGAAACATTTTTCTATAGAAAAGTTGACCTTTTCAAAGAAAGATTAAATGGAAAATAGGCTAATCTGAATGTAAAGTCTGATAAGCACCATTACTTGTTAATAAAATGTCCACTTTGCAAGGGGAATAAACAGTCCAGTCTCAATGTGGGATGACTCCAGTATCTTCCTTGCTCACTCTTGTGTCTGTGTGAAACATCTTCAAGGTTTTCTATACCGAAGAATAACCTGATATGAATTTAAATCTATGACAGCCCATGTTTCTGGTTCATTAAACTAAGTTGTTTATGGGGTCTGTGGTGTGAATTCAACTTGAGAACAATTAAACTATCCATCTCTGGAGCAAGGAGCTCATTGGCATAGGCATCTGACCATTCATCACTTGCCATGCATCTTTCCACTGTCATCTCTGCAGCTCCTTGATACGCAGATATTGGCTCCAGTTCTGAAGAGGGTTCATTTGTCACTATCATCAAGTGGCATACAGTGGGTTCCAGTTCATTCAAGGTTCTGAGCATGTATTTTGTGTTAGAACAATTCATAATGAAAGTCCATGTTAGGAATGCTGTAATGCTTCTCTATTTCTCTCTCTCTCTCTCTCTCCTCCCTCTCTCTTTCCTTCTCTTGTTTTTTCCTCTTAAGCAAACCATATGCAAACTATAAGCTACTGCAAAGCCTACTCATAACCCTAGTATCACTTATGCACTCATCCAGGGACCTTTTCCTCAGCAACACTATGAGACTTGGCATGCTCTGAGTTGTCAAAAAGGCAAAAATGAAATAAAAATAGTCTCAAGCCAAAAGAGTTTTACAACTGAGAGAGGCACACAAATGATGCCCCAGGACATGGTTTCCCACAACTCAGTCTGAGGTCCTGGCATCATGGCACATTCCAGATCCATGGCAATAGGAACAACACATTTCTTGGCATGAGAGATTCATAAGCATCAATATATCTAGCACAATGTTAATAGATATTATTGTATCTTCATTATGGAAAAACTGCTGCTGGGTGTAAGTTTACCTAGAATCCAAACAATGTTGCATATTGACTGAGCTAGAGATTTCTTTCTCCCACATCTTTGTTCCTGACTATTTATCTGCCGAACTATATTTGGCAAAAATGAATCAAGGTTGCATGTAGAAAACTTAGGTTGCTAAGTTAAAACGGCTATTTTCCAATGAAAGCTTGACTTTGTGTACTGCCAGAAAGCATCACATGTGACTATGGCTATAATTTTTTTTTTTTTCAAAAAATAATGCAGCCTAAATTCAGGCTGTTCAATCACATTTGTGCAAAGAAATATGAGAGGCCATGGATACAGTCCTGAATAGCATGTGGAACAAATGTACCAGAGGCCAACACAGTAATCATCTAAGCACATGTAGAACCTGATCTTCATCCCTGGAGTCCTAGATTCTTCCTTTCTGTTTCCTAAGCAGTATTTCCCATACTTGGTGATAAGACGCACTGGACTGAGACCAGGAGAACTCAGTGTGATGGAGTATGTGTTACGCACCATGAGCCATAGTGGAGATGTTGGATCCTCACAGGACAAGGCATACATATGAATAACAAAGAGACTGAGATGAAGAAGGGATAAGACAACAGCTCAAAGTCACACAGCTACTAAACATATGAGTCAGCATCTGAGCCCCGAAACCAAGCTCTCTCTGCTCTACAAGTGGTTCCACACATGTGGAAGCAGCAGGGACATATGCTGCAAACTCAGTCCCCTGGGTCCTACCTTTGGAACCAGAAACTGAAAAGTGTTGACGGAAAAGCTCCCAGGGGCCTGGCACAGATCCTCCATAGGCTGTCACTCAAAGGCCACCATGTGCCGCCTTGCTCTCTGTGCAAGAAATATTTTTGTGCAAAGAAATACAAGGGGCCATGGATACAGTCCTGAATGGCACATGGGGCAGATTTACCAGAGGCCAACACAGAAATCACCTAAGCACACAGAGAACCTCATCTTCTTCCTTGGAGTCCCATATTCTTCTCTTCTGTGTCCCAAGGAGTATTTCCCAAACTTAAGGATAAGACTAAGCAGATTGAGACCAGATCTCCTCCTAATGGCAAAGGCAAGTGTCTCTACCACTGATGTGTATCACAGATTTAAGCATCACAACGTTATGAAACTCTGCTTGTGTTTTCTCTACGGGGATAAATGAGGAAACCAAGGCTAGAATCATTAAGTGACTTGTATAAGGTCACACTGTATGAGCTTCCCTGGTGGCTCAGACAGTAAAGAATCTGCCTGCAATGAGGGAGACCTGAGTTCGATCTCTGGGTTGGGAAGATCCTCTGGAGAAGTCAATGGCAACCCACCTTAATATCAATGCCTGGAGAATTCCATGGACGGAGGAGCCTGGCGGGCTACAGTCCATGAGGTCACAAAGAGTCGGCTTGACTGAGTGACTTCACTTTCACTTTGACGAGGTCGCACAGCTGGTCGGCAGGCCTGCACTGAGCTGTCTGTAACCTCCGTTACAGAGGTTTTAAGTTCTGTTGCCCCAAATCCTACACAGTGTCCCAGCCTCTTCCCCAGCTTCCAGGCCATGGTCCAGTACCTCTTGTCAGATCAGCAGTGGTGTTAGATTAGACATAAAGTGTACAATAAATGTAATGCTCTGGAATCATTCTAAAACCATCCCCTCCCCACCCCCCAGGTCGGTGGAAAAACTCTTGCACAAAATTGGTTCCTGGTGCGAAGAAGGTTGGAAACCACTGCTCTAGGGGACTCATCACTATTGAGCCTATGTCAATGACAAGGAAGTGACTTTTCCAAACATGAATCCTCAACTTTCACCAGCTCCCAATCACTTACACCAGCAGTGGAACTGGTAGATTACAGGCCAGCTACATGATCCAGGGCTTTTATAAAAATTAGTTGTAATTCACAAAATTAAAATTTCTTACCAAAAATCAGTCATCTGCCTAGTATGTATCCATTCCTTGGCTGGCAGGGTGGGGAGGGTGGAGGGCGGGTACGGTTGGAACAACACTGGGAACTTTCATTAGACTAGGCGTGCTTTCTTCAGCGCATCACAGTCCTCGTGTCCTGCCCTCATCTCTTACATTTCTACTTGTTCCCAGTGGGGAGTTGAGTTTGAGAACCACAGCTATAAATGTCTAGGCTTGGCATATAGTACTTGGGATAAGGAAAATAAATGCCCACCCTGCTTGCTACCACACGACTTTACAAAAAAATACAGAATGAAGCCAACCAACTAACATGACTTCTGCAACAGGCATTTCAAACCTATCTCTGAATGTTTCCAACAGATGAAATAATGCTAGATTAAAAACCAACACAAGAGCAAGAGAAACCTAGTATTCAGTGCTCATGAGATCAGAGCTTGGTTCTCACATCTGCCCATATTAAAGAACGCACAGAGTGCCCCATCCATACAGTCTCAGCAAAAGACAGTTTGTTTATATTTAGTGTTTTGGACTGGATCTTAGTTCCCCAACCAGGGATCAAATCCAGGGCCACAGTAGTAAAAGCACCAAGTCCTAAGCACAGGACCACTAGAGAACTCATAGAAGACGGAGTTTAGAATCAGTTTCAGGACTCAGTTCCAGGATTCTCCCGAGTGTCCCAACTTTCCTTCCTACAAACTTTCAGGACTCAGTTCCAGGATTCTCCGGAGTGTCCCAACTTCCCTTCCTACAAACGGCATACAGAGTTAAGTGCCCAGTGGCAACCAGTGTCCCTGTAATCACCCACCCTCACATCCTGCCACCCTCTCCAACCACTGCAGCTCTACTGGGAACCAGAATTCTTTGTTCATTATTTCTGCCTGGCCCTTGCGTCATTCCTAGATCTCCAAATTTTCTCTGAATACTTCCACTCTTAACCTCAACAGGGAATTCTGATGCCCCAACGAGTTCCTCTAAATCCCCTTCCTAGGAATGAAGCCTCCTTTCCTTCCTTCACGCCCTTCAGCAACCATGCTCCATCTAGATCGCTAACTAGACGCCTACTTTCCATCCTCCACCCCAGACAGAGCCTACCTGGGGAGCCTACACTATGAGAATGAAGGTAGTTAAAGAGAAGTAAGCCAGGTGACCTCTCTCCAATGAAAATGCTGATGGAAATCCAATCTAGAACATAAAAGTGAGGTGGGAGTGAGAAAGGACTCTCCCCCATTTCTAGGTCTGTTCCCCCACGGTATCTCAGGGCATGGTGTGTGCACAATACTTGAGGCACTAATGGTCTGGAGGCCAGTGAGCTACAGCATTTGTACACAGATGGCAACCCACTCCAGTATTCTAGCCTGAAATATTTCATGGACAGAGGAGTCTACAGTCCATGGGGTTGCAAGTGTCGGACACGACTGAGTACAGCACCTTCTACCATCCTTATGGGGACCCACGTATTCAGACAGGCTTCTCCTTTCTCTATGCAGAGCTTGGTAAGAATACTAGGACGTCACTACAAGTTTTCCAGTTCATTAAGGCACCAATTTAAACTCATAACTATTTCCATAGTTTACTATTTTAGAAAGTTTCCATAAGAGACGTCTTATATAGAAAGAGAAAATAGAATAAAAATAAGAGATACTTAATCAATCTACAATTTTGAGACAATGCTAGTTATTTTTTGTGCCTCTGCTTCCGGGTCCAAGGTTGTCTCCCTGGCAGGCAGGCCTGAGTCTGCTCTGGGTGGCCATGCTAACACAGGATGGATGGTCATTGGAGGGCTGTAAACACGACAACTTCCTTGCACTTAATTGCCCGTGTTTCCCACAAAAGAGCATTTAGAGTATTCCTTGCTAATACAAAGATAAATAACTGCCTTACAGGGAGCCTTATTGGGAGCAGGGGTTATGCAAGAAGGGTGAGTATAGAAGCTATGTTATTACTGCGTAATCTGCAGGTTCAGTTCAGTCCAGTTCAGTCGCTCAGTTGTGTCCAACTCTGCAACCCCATGAACCGCAGCACGCCAGGCCTCCCTGTCCATCACCAACTCCCGGAGTCCACCCAAACCCATATCCATTGAGTCGGTGATACCATCCAACCATCTCATCCTCTGTCGTCCCCTTCTCCTCCTGCCCTCGATCTTTCCCAGCATCTGGGTCTTTTCAAATGAGTCAGCTCTTTGCATCAGGTGGCCAAAATACTGGAGTTTCAGCTTCAACATCAGTCCTTCCAATCCGCAGGTAGACCATGCTAAAAGAAGGCTCTGCAGAATTTCCTAAGTGAAACCTCCAAAATGCCCACACCCACAGGTAAAAGCACAGGTAAAAGGGCTATGGTCAGTTGACTGTAAAACGTTGGGTAGTGTTTTTGGTCATCTTCCAAAGCATCTCTTCAAACTTTGCACAGACCAAGAAAAAAAGTCATCATTTGGTATTTGACAATGAATGTTATTGGGTGCGATGAAGATAACACTGGGGACAAAGACTTCCATGAGGAGATTTTCCTAGATTGCCTCATATTATCAAGGACAATACCCAGAAGAAACTGTCATGTGGCATGCTGAGCCAAAGGGGCCACAGCTGATCTATATTATATTAATTTTATATTATATTAAAAATTATATTATTTTATATTAATTATTATATTATATTATCTATATTATATTAAATGATCTATATTTCTTGCACTGATTAATACAATTCTATAAAGTTCAGTGTTAATATACACAGCAACACATTCATTCATACACACTCAGAAAATAAATCTGCTTTTCTAAACTTTTCCCTTTGAATGGGTGAAAGGGAAGTTCTGACATGCTACCTCTCTCCCTTCTCCTTCCCCTTCCCTTCTGGTGATTTAGCTGCTAAACTGTGTCCAACTCTTTTGTGACCCCATGGACTGTAGCCCACCAGGCTCCTCTATCCATGGGATTTCCCAGGCAAGAACACTGAAGTGGATTGCCATTTCCTTCTCCAGGGGATCTTCCCGACCCAGGGATTGAACTCATATCTCCTGCATTGCAGGTGGTCTCCAACTTTACAGGCAGATTCTTTACCACTGAGCCACCAGGGAAGCCCTTACTTTAATTAGGCACACACTTCAACTGTTAATCACCATTTGCCCCCAATCCCCACTCCAATCCCCAGCTCCTGAGAGAACCCCTGTTGTATCAGCCTGGAGACTTCTCTCATTCAAATAAAAGTATTTCAATCTCATTGACCTCTCATTTACTTTCAGAAGTAGATTCAATAGCAAAGTATTTGTTCACTATACTTTGAGAAGTCTTCCAGGGAAAGGCCATTACTTATTGCAGTAAGCTGAAAATAGAAGTGATTTTACTGTCTCTCAGGATAACTAATTTCGATTGATCTAGTTAAGCGGCAAACAAGTTGCCAAGGTTAATTATAATTCATCAATCACACAAACAAACAGAGTTTACTGATGGAGACAGCCCCACACATTTGTTTGAGGTATGCAACAATGTTGGGAGAGATCAGTTTTAATAATCTTTCCCTCCATGTTCATTGTCAGGCAAATGTGATTTAAAGAAAATCATTTATGCATTCCCAAATGTATCAATGGAGAACGACCTTACTATTTTTCATTCTTTATAAAGAAAATCAACACAGCCAACAGAAATCAGTTGACAACTATAAAAGGTTTTCAGTCACTTTAATCTCCATGAAATGTTTATTGATGTTGTGTGAAGCCAAAACATTATTTAGATAAATGCTTTTATTGTCTGTGTGAATTTAGCAGAAAGTATGGGATGGGTTTCTTTATGGTTTATTTCTAGATAAACTTTAACAAAGGACTGCAAGCAACTCATCAGTAGCTTCAGTTAGATGGTTCTTTGCAGTAGGTACTGACAGTGATGAAAAATGTGGAGACTTGGAATCAAAATGAGTCGCCTTCTAAGGCCAGGGGATATTTCCCTTAGCACAGTTTGAGTCAGATGACCAGCATGTACACTGCTACTGAAAGGCTTTTTTTTGCTAATAACCTCTCTAAAAAAAAAAAAAAGTTCCTTTATTCTGAAATGACTGTTTATGAGAACTTCTTTAAAAGGCATTGTAAAGTAATTAACCTCCAATTAAAATAAATAAATTTATATTTTTTTAAAAAAAAAGAATTATTCCCTGGGAAATCCCATGGACAGAGGATACTGGCAGGCTGCAGTTAATGGTCACAAATAAAATAAAATAAAATAAAATAAATAAAAGGCATTGAGCTAGGTTCCATTTGACTAGCAATAAACAAGCTAGGTATGGTCTGTCTCCACACAACTGACAGTCTCATGAGGAAGACAATCCTTTAAATAAATGACTATGATAAAGTATGTTGTGAATCATCGTAGAAGCAGTACAGGGCAGTATATGAGGGACTAAAGAAGACACTTAACTAGGAGGCAAGCAAGATGCTCCGATGGAAGTACTTTTACATATAAAGATAATTCATATGTTGTCAAGGCAAAGAGGAGAGAGGATAACTCTAATCAGAGATGGAAGGGCTTCTTACATTATTTGGCCATGAGACACCCTCAGCTAAATTGTCAATCCATGTGTGGAATACAGAGCAATGAAAAGTCAGGGACATGGGGCTTGATCGGGGGGGGGGGGGCGGGAAACAGGCTCAAAATCAAGAATTAATGCTAGTTACTTAAGAACCTGCTTCTTATTTCACACAGGACCAGTGTCAGTTCTTAAATCAATTTGTTAAACAAACCACCATAATACCACTTGCTCATTCCGCTTATATTAATTCAGCTTGCATGAGAAAAAGCTATTTGCTGTTAGTGGAACCAAGGGTTCTGCCAGAGGACATTTTCAATGGAAGAGAGGAAAGAAGGAAGAAGTGTGGAAGAATCATCAAGGTTTGGTCCCCAGGCACCCGTAAAACTCCCAGGGAGCCCGTCTTTGTCTAAAGTCGTAACAATCCGTTCAGCACCACTCATTACAAAAGCAGAAAAGAATGCCTCAGCCAGACGTGTAGGTCTTCAAAATATTCATGAGTGCACCTGCACTTTCTGCAGTCTTAGGATGTGTGATTCTGTATTCCCATTCAGTAAAAATAAAGAAATCAAGAATTAAGTGTATGTATACATTATATGAGAGAGAGTCGCTTGGAACTGTTCAGTGCCTTGGAGATGCAGAGATTTAGAACCTTAGTGCAAATCTTCTTTTCAAAATATGCTCAAGTCCAGGTTTATCCCCAAACCTTCCTAAATCTCCATCCTCTTCATTTCTGCCTTCATATACGTGTGCTGTTCTAACTTCAACCCCTCCTTCTTTGTCTTCAAAGGCATGTGGTGATGCTTGAAGTTTACTGAAGACTTAAAGTAATACGGTAAGAAATCACATTTCAAAACATCGCATTTATCATCTTAGTGACTCCCCCAAACCTCTCCAAAGGCTGACAAAGGTAGAGCAACTTACTTTCCGGTCTGCTTCCCTTGAAAAAAATAAAAATAAAAAACCAGAATGACACTTCCCAGAATTCTGGTGAAGAAAATATTATTATTGTTATCACACACTGTGGCTAGAAACCGGATAAAGCATAAAAACTGTGTATTTGAAAGCTAAACTGTGAAGATCTTTAGACAGAGATACTGAGAGATCCCTGTAAAGAACACCAATTCCATGATATAAGCATACCATCATGGAGTAACAGATTTCCATGATATAAGCATACCATCATGGAGTAACAGAACACAATTCCTTTTGACAGCAGCTCAGCTTGAGAAATACATTGAGGGTGATGGGCAGGACACAGGGACATGCACAGAGACCAGCAAGGATGGTCGTTCTAGTGACTACTGTTTCTTGAATTTCACCTTACTCCCTAGTGAGAAGAAAATGATTAACATTATTATTATTTATCTCTAACAGAGAGATTCTTAATAATCATTGGCAACTAATATATATATTAGCTATCTATACATACATATGCACACGTGTATATCTACACACACACACACATACACACACACACACACACACACATATACATACACAACCAGGAAGATTCCCTGGAGAAGGGATAGGCTACCCACGCCAATATTCTTGGACTTCCCTGGTGGCTCAGATGGTAAAGAATCCACCTGCAATGTGAGAGACTTGGGTTCAACCCCTGGGTTGGGAAGATTCCTTAGAAGAGGGCATGGGAACCCATTCCAATAATCTTGCCTGGAGAATCCCCATGGACAGAGATGCCTGGCAGGCTATAGTCCGTGGGGTCGCAAAGCATAGGACTGAGTGACTAAGCACACACACACAATAACGTGTGAATTATCTGTAAGTAAAATAAGCAAGATTCAAACAGTGATGTAGCTTTTTTCAATTTTTCAAATTACATGGCCTATTCTGCGAAAGAATTATCTGAACTGGGTGGCCTTAACCTCTATTTTCAATTATGTCAAGGGTGGTGTTTCAGTGAGAAATATAAATAGAACTCTTTTCTAAGCTAATGCCTCCCTATTTAAGAATCCATACTTTTCCCACTTATTTTATGGTTCAAAAATGAATTACTAATTACTTCAAGGTTCTTTCTGAATTGAGGGTTTTAAAAGGACATGAAAATAACTCATGTTCCTTTAATAAACATATCTATTAATGCTCAATTTGAATGAAGAAGCAGGACATGAAAGAAAGTTGAAAATAAATATCTGCTATGAAGCAATCTGAAATTTAATTATCTAGACTATATGCTGACTTCATCTTCACTAATGAGGAAGAGAGATTCTTATTAAGAATAAAATGCATTATTGTCTTTGTAATTTTAAAAGTATGTTAGACACTTTAGGAAAATATTTAAAGTTTAAAGTTTAGCTGAGTGTTACCAAAGAAAATGAACCATCTTTTTTAACTTACAAGTTTTAAGGGTTTTAAAATAATGCTTTGTGCTAAACATATATAAAATTCAATTTGAAAATATTTTGAGTGCTTATTAAATGCCAAGCATTACAGATATAAAGAGAAGTATGTCATTTTTTTTCTGCCCTCAAAGATCCATAGAATAATATTATTTACCTGCCCACCAAACCAACTTATAAAATTATTTTGAGCAAATTATCTATTATTACCTATGTGTTCAGAATAAAGATATAGTATTTATCTCTATTTATTGGTTAGACCTTTTGAACTATTTACTGCAAAAACTTAAAATACTGGTTTTCATTAATCAGTATAATCCTGTATTACATTTATATGTGAAAATACAAAGTGAAATCTAGTTAAAATGTTCTCTGATCAGGTTCTTAACACCTTCCTAGAGAAAGGGATTTACAAAAGCATCCACCAAGTATATAATATAATCTATGGAAATAGAAAAATTCATTTCCCTTCAGTATTTAGTAATTTTCATGAACCAGATTTCAAACTAAAAATAAGAAATACATTTCAGAATCACTTTATTCAAATCTAGTAGAGTGCCATTTCATTAAACCAAATGCAAAATACCCTGATGTTTTAAACAAAAGTGGCCATTCTTGAGGTATTTATAGTATATTTCAAGTTTATATTCCTACCTTAAGTTAATAGATTTACATGTGAATTAGGGCAAATTACCTATTTATGTCTATTATGTTCAAATAATATTCAGCCCTGAAACGTGTTTTGAAAACTGAATACTGGATAAAAAAATGAACTTAGTGTTGTCATTAAATAAATTGTTCATCATCTTAGTAAAACTGGGTTTTTTACACAGTATGCATAAAATATTCAGTTCTTGGAGGACTGCTGTATATCATAACTTACTTTTGCAAAATATTTGCATTTTCAAGTCTTAATAACATCGCATACTAACTGATCATTTTCTATTCTGGGACATATGTGATTAATAGCATCACTGGAAGGATGAGTTACATTGGGATGTTATTCCTAAATTCAAAATTAAAGCACAGTCACTTCTAGCACACTTTATACAGTCTATCACTTAAATCACTTTTTCTTTATCTAATGGGTGTAATGTAATTATATCCTTTGAGATTTCTGAAAGATGATCTTTAAGTGAAAATACCTGAAGGGCTTGATAAGTAACACAAGTCACACATTTTTGTTGCTGTTGTTTAAAAAAAACTCCTTACCTAAATCTGAAACAGACAGTCCTGAGACTCTGGAGACCCTAACTGCCACCATCTCTCTTGCCTGAAAGTCACACTAATCCAGCCCTCAGTATCTTTCTCTGGCCTTGTGCCTTCAGGGAAGATGGATTCTCATTAAAGAGCACAATCCAACTTCTCAAGTCCTGTCAATGCCTGACCCTTCTAGAAAATCCATATTTTAATATCTTACAGATAAAGTGAAATTCATATAGATACTGTCATCTGCTGAAATTTCAGTCTATGCAGCCGTGCGTGCGTGCGTACTGTTGCTTCAGTCGTGTTCATGGATTGGAGCCTGCCATGGATCTGTCCATGGTGATTCTCCAGGCAGGAGTACTTTAGAGTGGGTTGCCATGCCCTCCTCCAGGGGATCTTCCGGGCCCAGGGATCAAACCAGCGTACTTACGGCTACCTGCATTGGCAGGTGGGTTCTTTACCACTAGTGCCGCCTGGGAAGCCCATATGGAGCTGTCAGTCAGTCAGGTCAGTTGCTCAGTTGTGTCCAACTCTTAGAGACCCCATGGACTGCAGCACACCAGGCTTCCTTGTCTGTCACCAACTCCCAGAGCCTGCTCAAACTCATGTCCATCAAGTCAGTGATGCCATCCAACCATCTCATCCTCTGTTGTCCCCTTTTCCACCTGCCCTCAATCTTTCCCAGCATCAGGGTCTTTTCCAATAAGTCAGTTCTTCGCATCAGGTGGCCAAAGTATTGGAATTTCAGCTTCACCATCAGTCCTTCTAATGAATATTCAGGACTGATTTCCTTTAAGATTCTCTGGTTGGGTCTCCTTGCAGTCCAAGGGACTCTCAAGAGTCTGCTCCAACACCACAGATCAAAAGCATCAATTCTACAGCACTCAGCATTCTTTAGAGTTCAAATCTCACATCCATACATGACTACTGGAAAAATCATAGCTTTGACTAGATGGACTTTCATTGGCAGAGTAATGTCTCTGCTTTTTAATATACTCTCTAGGTTGGTCATAGTTTTTCTTCCAAGGAGCAAGTGTCTTTTAATTTCATGGCTGCAGTCACCATCAGCAGTGGTTCTGGAGCCCCCAAATATAAAGTCCCTCACTGTTTCCATAGTTTCCCATCTATTTGCCATGAGGTGATGGGATGTAAAGACATGATCTTAGTTTTTTGAATGTTGAGTTTTAAGCCTACTTTTTCACTCTCCTCTTTCACTTTCATTAAGAGGCTCTTTAGTTCTTTGCTTTCTTCCGTAAGTGTGGTGTTATCTGCATATCTGAGGTTATTGATATTTTTCCCAGCAATCTTGATTCCAGCTTGTGCTTCATTCAGCCCAGCATTTCTCATGAGGTACACTGCATATAAATTAAAGAAGCAGGGTTACAATATACAGTCTTGACATACTAATTTCCCAATTTGGAACCAGTCCGTTGTTCCATATCCAGTTCTAACTGTGGCTTCTTGACCTGCATATAGATTTCTCAGGAGGCAGGTCAGGGAGTCTGGTATCCCATCTCTTGAAGAATTTTCCACAGTCTGTTGTGTTCCACACAGTCAAAGTCTTTAGTGTAGTCAATAAAGTAGATATTTTTTCTGGAACTCTCTTGCTTTTTTGATGATCCAGCAGATGTTGGCAATTTGATCTCTGGTTCCTCTGCCTCCTCTAAATCCAGCTTGAACATCTGGAAGTTCATGGTTCATGTACTGTTGAAGCCTGGCTTAGAGAATTTTGAGCATTACTTTGCTAGTGTGTGAGATGAGTGCAATTGTGCAGTAGTTTGAATATTCATTGGCATTACCTCTCTTTGGGATTGGAATGAAAACTAACCTTTTCTAGTCCTATGGCCACTGCTGAGTTTTCCAAATTTGCTGGCATATTGAGTGAAACACTTTAACAGCATCATCCTTTAGGATTTGAAATGGCTCAGCTGGAAATCCGTCACTTCCACTAGCTTTATTCATAGTGATGCTTCCTAAGGCCCACTTGACTTCACATTCCAGGATGTCTGGCCCTAGGTGAGCAATCACACCATTGCGGCTTTCTGGATCATGAAGATCTTTTTTGTATAGTTCTTCTGTGTATTCTATCTTCTGCTTCTGTTAGGTCCATACCATTTCTGTCCTTTATTGTGCCCATCTTTGCATGAAATATTCCCTTGGTTATCTCTAATTTTCTTGAAGAGATCTCTAGTCTTTCCCATTCTATACTTTTCCTCTATTTCTTTGCCTTGATCATTGAGGAAGGCTTTCTTATCTCTCCTTGCTATTCTTTGGAAGTCAACATTCAAATGGATGTATCTTTTCTTTTCTCCTTTGCCTTTAGCTTCTCTTCTTCTCTCAGCTATTTGTAAGGCCTCCTCAGACAACCATTTTGCCTTTTTGCATTTCTTTTTCTTGGGGATGGTCTTGATCACTGCCTTCTGTACAATGTCATGAACCTCTATCCATATTCTTCAGGTACTCTGTCTATCAGATCTAATCCCTTGAATCTTTGTCACTTCTACTGTATAATCATAAGGGATTTGATTTAGGTCATACCTGAATGGTCTAGTGGTTTTCCCTACTTTCTTCAATTTAAGTCTGAATTTTCCAATACGGAGTTCATGATCTGAGCCACAGTCAACTCCAGGTCTTCTCTTTACTGACTCTATAGAGTTTCTCCATCTTTGACTGCAAAGAATATAATCAATCTGATTTGGTATTGACCATCTGGTGATGTCTATGTATAAAGTCATCTCCTGTGTTGTTGGAAGAAGGTGTTTGCTATGACCAGTGCGTTCTCTTGGCAAAACTCTGTTAACCTTTACTCTGCTTCATTCTGTACTCAAAGGCCAAATTTGCCTGTTACTCTAGCTATCTCTTGACTTCCTATTTCTGCATTCCAGTCCCCTATAATGAAAAGGACATCTTTTGGGGGGGATTAGTTTCAGAAGATCTTGTAGGTCTTCATAGAACCACTCAATTTGAGCTTCTTCAGCATTATTGGTTGGGGCACTGACTTGGATTACTGTGATATTGAATAATTTGCCTTGGAAACAAACAGAGATCATTCTGTCATTTGTGAGATTGCACCCAAGTACTGTATTTCAGACTCTTTTGTTGACTATGAGGGCTACTCCATTTCTTCTGAGGGTTTCTTGCCCACGGTAGTAGATATAATGGTCATCTGAGTTACATTCACCCATTACAGTCCATTTTAGTTCACTGATTCCTAAAATTTGATGTTCACTCTTGCCATCTCCTGTTTGACCACTTCCAATTTATCTTGATTCATTGGCCTAACATTCCAGGTTCCTATGCAATCTTGTTCTTTATAGCATCAGACTTTACTTCCATCACCAGTCACATCCACAACTGGATGTTATTTTAGCTTTGGCTCCACCTCCTCATTCTTTCTGGAGTCATTTCTCCACTCTTCTCCAGTAGCGTACTGGGCACCTACCAACCTGGGAAGTTCATCTTTTGGTGTCATATCTTTTTGCTGTTTCATGTTCCTCATGGGGTTCTCAAGGCAAGAATGCTGCAGTGGTTTGCCATTCCCTTCTCCAGTGGACCATGTTTTGTCAGAACTCTCCACCATGACCCTTCCATCTTGGGTGGCCCTACATGACATTGACTCATAGCCTCATTGAGTTAGACAAGGCTATGGTCCATGTGATCAGTTTGACTAGTTTTCTGTTATTGTGGTTTTCAGTCTGTCTGCCCTCTGAGGGATAAGGATAAGAGGCTTATGGAAGTTTCCTGATGGGAGAGACTGACTGAGGGGGAAACTGGGTCCTGTTCTGATGGGTGGGGCCATGCTCAGTAAATCTTTAATCCAATTTTCTGTTGATGGGCTGGGCTGCATTCCCTCTCTGTTGCTTGACCTGAGGCCAAACTATGGTGGAAGTGATGAAGATAATGGCGACCTCCTTCAAAAGGTCCCATGCATGCATTGCTGCACTCAATTCCCCTGACCCTGCAGCAGGCAGCTGCGACCCACACCTCCGCCAGAGTCTCCTGCACATTCGCAGGCAAGTCTGGGTCAGTCTCTTGTGGGGTCACTGCTCCTTTCTCCTGGGTGCTGGTGCACACAAGGTTTTGTCTATGCCCTCCAAGTATCTGTTTTGTGTACTGTGTACATTCTGGCAGCTCTATGGTGGGGTTAATGGGAACCTCCTCCAAGAGGGCTTACGTCACACCAGGTCTGCTGCACCCAGAGCCCCTCCCCATGTGTCAGGCCACAGCTGAGCCTTACCTCCCCAGGAGACACTGAAACACTCAAAGGCAGGTCCGGCTCAGTCTCTGTGGGGTTTTCTGGTGTGCACAATGTTTTGCTTGAGCCTTCTGAGTGTTTCTGGCGAGTATGGGATTTGATTATAAACGCAATTTCACCCCTCTTACCATCTTGCTGAGGCTTCTTCTTTGCCCTTGGACATGGGGTATTTTTTTTGGGTAGGATTCAACATTTTCCTGTTGATGGTTGTTCAGCAGCGAGTTTTAATTTTGGAGTTCTCGCAGGAGAAGATGAGTGCACATTCTTCAACCCCGCTGTAGTCTAAGATAAAATTTTTTAAATTTCCTATTTCTATGAACATGTGAACTCTGGAAAGATTTCAGTAAGAAAGAAACCCATAACTTTCAATAGAAGATTCAGCATTCATGTAAGCTACACTGAATAGTGTTGATAAGTTAAAAAGCAGATGTACAAGTGTGGTTTTTAAACCACAGAAATAAATCTGACAAGAGTTATGTCTGGGATGTTGGATTAAAGTTTCAGAGAAACTTTTCTTTTATTGTTTGACTTATTTGATTTTTTAAGCCATATAAGTAAGCTGCATTTTTATTTAAATAAAATACTATGCTTGAAATAGAGCATATCAGTGTATATTTGCTTTCAAATAATACGAGAGCTGAGAAGGACCCTGAAAAATCATCTGGTCTATCCAGCATCCATTAACTGGCAGGTGGTTTTTCAGATATTTCATGAATCTTAATAATGGAGACAAATGAAAATGTTCAGACCCATTGAAATAAGATATGAGTTAGATAAAGTGGAGGCTTCCACTGGAGCCAGTTAAAAGCTTTAAAAAAGAATGAAACACCAATCTTCCAGAAGCATCATGACACTCTAGATGGAGCCAGAGAAAATATTCCATGGAGGAAACTAGACTGGAGTGGAAGAAAGCTGACTGAAGTTCAGAGACAGGCAGTACAGGCTAGTCTCAGTATAAAGCATGGAGTCTGGAAAAGGACAGACTTTGCCTTGTAAAGAGCTGCATTCCTTTCCAGTTGGGTAGTTTGGACAAGAGGTTTATTTTTCTTTCTTTTCTGATCAAAGAATACAAATAGAAACTGTAGCTGAGGATTGATGAGCAGATCAAATAAGCCTACGAAATGCTAACCATTATGACTTAACAACAACAATGAAGGTCAGTTCAGTCGCTCAGTTGTGTCTGACTCTCTGCGACCCCATGAATTGTAGCACGCCAGGCCTCCCTGTCCATCACCAACTCCCAGAGTTCATTCAGACTCACATCCATCGAGTCAGTGATGCCATCCAGCCATCTCATCCTGGGTCGTCTCCTTCTCCTCCTGCCCCCAATCTCTCCCAGCATCAAAGTCTCTTCCAGTGAGTCAACTCTTCACATGAGGTGGCCAAAGTACTGGAGTTTCAGCTTTAGCATCATTCCTTCCAAAGAAATCCCAGGGTTGATCTCCTTCAGAATGGAATGGTTGGATCTCCTTGCAGTCCAAGGGACTCTCAAGAGTCTTCTCCAATACCACAGTTCAAACGCATCAATTCTTCAGCGCTCTGCCCTCTTCACAGTCCAACTCTCACATCCAGACATGACCACAGGAAAAACCATAGCCTTGACTAGAGGGACCTTAGTCGGCAAAGTAATGTCTCTGCTTTTGAATATACTATCTAGGTTGGTCATAACTTTTCTTCCAGGGAGTAAGCGTCTTTTAATTTCATGGCTGCAATCACCATCTGCATTGATTTTGGATCCCCAAAAAATAAAGTCTGACACTGTTTCCACTGTTTCCCCATCTATTTCCCAAGTAAGCACACCTAAATAATTTAAAATTTTAGTTTTTAACATTTTTGCTAATTACCAGGTTAGATTTTGAGGCTTCCCAGGTGGCTCAGTGGTAAAGAATCCACCTGCCAAGCAGGAGATTTGGTTTGATCCCTGGGTCGGGAAGATCCCCTGGAGAAGGAATGGCAGCCCACTCCAGTATTCTTGCCTGGGAAATCCCATGGACAGAGGAGCCTGGAGGGCTACAGTCTACGGAGAAGCAAAGAGTCAGACACTACTTAGCTACTAAACAACAAGGTTAGATTTAGGTTTAGTTCTCTAAAGAGTGCCAAGTACTTTATATTAGCATATTCTGTTAGAAAGTGCTTCAAATAACAGATATGAATGAAATATCTCTTTATTTTTATATTAGTTTATTTTTGTAATCTGTATTTTCTCACCAATTCATATTCTTGTATGTAGTGAAAGAATCAAAATCAGACATACAAAATTAATTTTCATTTATTTTTATTCCTAAACTACTTAATACAAAAATTTTAAGAAGAAAGGCATCAATAAAAATAGGATTCATTCTAATTCTGACAACTAATTTTTTCCCTTGATATAGAATTAAGATTTAGATAAAAGTTTGTGGATTTTTCTATAGTACATTTAATCTTCCAGCAAGCCTTGAAATTTTGAAACAGGCTTCTATGATTTGGGAAAGAGACTTTTCTCAACACTTCATCTTTTTTTGCTATACTACTAAATGTCTAATAATACATATATTATTAGAGACAATTTGTCAATGCTCTCTTTGACTCTGGAGTCTATTTTATATTCATTGACAATATTTGGGAAATTAAATATTTCTAGAAATTTAAAACTTAATATGGAATTTCTGAAAACTTAATTATTTCTCCTCAAGCTACTCTGAAATAATGGCCATCACACAATCATAAATGGATATTTGGTTTATGAGGAAGCTGTAATAATCTTACCATTTTATTTTTCTGAATAAAAACTTACAAGTTCTTTTTACCTCAATCATAAGCATTTGGGGTGAATAATATCGGTGGAGAGTGAACAAAAAGAGTGCTTCGGGATTTGTTTGCCTCATTTTATCATCAAGTTTTCTTCTTTGCAGGAGTGAGGGAATGAGCAGAAGACACACTGTTCTTTCAAATAACTTTTTTCTTTCTCTGCCATGGACTTTATGAGCTGAGTTCCTTCTCCTTTCAGATTACCACTTATTTAAAGGCTTTTTATAGTCACCATTCTTTCAAAGTTCACCCAGTGAATTTCCACGAGAAATAGTACGTTTGTAAAATAAACCATATATTATAAACATATTAAGGAAAATGTGTTAAATGGGTTTATAAATGCTAAATGTGTGTTAGGGATTTCAAAAGCTCATTCAAGATATTCTTTGAAATATTTTCTTCAATTGGCTGCACTTTCAAAGGACCACTCAGTTTCTGTGGTTTACAATTAATAAAACTGAATTTCATTCATTTTAAATTTTAAAGATATGTTTTTAAAACCTGAGGCACATTAAAAAATAATTTATTACAAATAAATAATTTAACTAGGTTTTGTGAAGGACAGAAGAAGGTGTGAACAAAACATTATTCTTATGCTTATCTGGAACTATTTGTGCAGAAAGTGAAAGTTTAAGTGTCAGTCACTCAGTTGTGTCCCACTCTTTGCAACCCCATGGACCGTAGCCCTCCAGGCTCCTCTGTTCATGGAATTCTTCGGGCAAGAATAGTGGAGTGGATTGCCATTCCCTTCTCCAGGGGATTGTCCTGACTCAGGAATCAAACACCAGTTTCTTGCATTGTAGGTGGATTCTTTACCATCTGAGCCACCAGGGAAGCCTTTATAATTGACATCAATGTCTACTCATCAAAAGAATTTTTCTGGTTTGGGGTAAATGTGCTGGAATATGACTAAGTATCCAGGCAGACAGCAATTAATGTGTGTGGATAGAAATCAAGAGGTCAGCCTAAAGGCATACCACTTAAGAACACTTGAGAGTAACATATAATCACAGAAAAATACACAGATGCAATAAATGTAATGAAAGATGGAACACTGCTCAAGGGTTAGAAACACCTATTTAAAATGAAATTTCAAACAGAATTTCAAATGGAATTTCAGAGTTTGTGGGACAAATTCAAAGACAACTCCAACTTAAAAATGTGGGAGCAAGAGGCAAAGAGGCAGCTGTGAAACTATTAGAATCTTCACCCAGATAGTCTAACACACCGGGTATCAGACCTATAATGCATCAGTTCAGCTTTATTAGGAAATTCTATTGATACTTGGCAAGTTGCTGAAAAAGTGCACAAAGTTATGAGAGTTAAAATTCTGCTGCAAACAACTAACCGTTATTCCGTGTCTTATTAAAATATTTGATTGGTTTTGGTTTCTGCATGTTCAGTTGTCCCTGACTCTATGCCATTGTAGGGGCTGTAGCCTGCCAAGCTCCTCAGTCTGTGAGACAATCCCAGCAAGCATACCAGAGTGGGTTGCCATTGTCTCCACCAGGGGATCTTTCTGACCCAGTGATCAAACCTGCATCTCCAGGGCTCCGGCATTGGCAGGCAGATTCTTTAGCACTGGAGCCGCCTGGGAAGCCCTTACCAGTTCTGTTAAAAGCAGAATGGAAACTAGATGAACCCAAAGGATCCCTTTGTGAATTCTTTATTCTCTATAGTAGATTGCTATTTATATGAAAGTTTTGTTGCTTATGTGTCATGTCATATTTATTAATATAACTATATACTTTATGTGTAAATCCAAATATATGTGTACATATGTTTGTCAACACATATCTAGATTAGCCACTCAGTCGTGTCTGACTGTAGCCCGCCAGGCCCCTCTGTCCATGGGATTTTCCAGGCAAGAATACTGGAGTGGGTAGCCATTCCCTTCTCCAGGGGATCTTCCTGACCCAGGAATCGAACCCAGGTCTCCTGCATTGCAGGCGGATTCTTTACCATCTAAGCCCCCAGGAAAGCCCATAAAGAAATACAATATTAATGTCAGTGGTATATAAATATACTTTACATATCCTGTGAAACACGCTCTCATATGAAATAAGTACACCTGTTTTCACAAAAAGAAAGCTCAGCAGGGTTGGGCCTGGTTAGTACTCCAATGAATCTTCAACTAGACGATAAATATAGAGGATTACATTGCTCTCCTTAAGTTCTCAAATTGACTCAGAACGTTAAACAGGACAACAGTTCTAAGGTCATAGTAGACCTTCTCAAGTAAAACAAAGGTAACCCCAAAACAACAGATGTAACTTACCAAAAATCATATGTTAATTTTATCTCAGGTTCATGAAACATAGAATACAAAAGTGGGCACAGTACAGTTTTGAGGAAGAGAAAGAAAAAAGTGATTTGGCAGATCAGTATCATGTTAAAAATGGTTGTCAGGATAGGGGAAATCTGTGTAAAGTTATCATAAAAGCCAACTCAAAGGATTTTGAATTTAGGAGCAAAACACTAGAAGCAATTAAATCCTGCATCTTGTCTTCTAAACAAACAAACAACAACAACAACAAAATCTGAGTCTAGAAAACAGATAAATCACAAATGATTGCCTACTTTATCATATTTAACCATCAAATTCCTTACATGGTTAGCTCTATAAGCATTCAATGCTCACATACAACTTCAAATAAAGTCTTTGTCTCATACGATTTTTATAAACTCCAGTGGCTTCCCCCTGTCTCAAACAGAATCCAAACTCCTTACCCCAGAAATGGCATTCTCCAAGATTTCCCTGCCAGCATCTCCAGTATGTTTTTTTTTTCCCCCAAGCACTGGGTACCCACTGCTAGAAACTTGTTTCTATCCTCATGTGAGTTCAGTCACTTGCTCTTCTCTCTGCCTGGAGAACATGGAAATGATTTTTTTGCCTGGCCCATTCTTTATCATCATTCACGCACTGGTAGAAATGTGACCACAGCTTTCCAGACAATCCAAAGATGGTCACTCACAACTCAGCTTGATCACCTTTGCTTGGTTACCGTATTTCCCTCACAGAAAACACAAGCATCCAGAATTACAGCATGGTTGTTTGTTTGCTGGCTCACTATCCATTGTCTAACTTCCACTTCCAGAAGAAAATTTCCATCAGAACAGTTGGTTTATCTCTTGTGTACACCGTCATGGCTCTAGTGTCTAACACAGACCTTGGCCCAGAACAAAATGCAAATATTTACTGAATGAATAAATTACTGTGTTTCTGAACTACATGCACTTCAAGGTATTTAATAAGATCATCAGGAAAGGAATAAGATAGATTCAGATACCTAAAGTATAAACTATGTTAATCTAAGAGAATAAATAGCTTTAGAAAAGTACAAAGTTCTAAATAATAGCCATACTCTTTCACTTTTAAATTGGATGCACTAAGCACAATAGAAGCACCAAGTAATGAAGCTGTGATGTGTTCACAGCATCAGCTCCTGCTAGTTGGTGGGGAAGAATAATAAATCAGCAGTATTACCTACAGGACTCCAATCAATTAGACTTAATTAGTTAGTAGTTGTGGTGTTATACATAACATTTGGCCAAGGGGTCATTTCATCATCTCATATGTTTGTAAGTAACAGTGGAGACAGAGATTAGGGATAAGAAGCAAAGGAATCTTAACAGCTTTAAAGGGATTGTCTTCTTTGCTATTCCATACAATATTCATAAGAACAGCTACTATTTATTGAGCCAAATACTATCCTAAATCTTCTATATACACATTCCCCTTTAATTTTTACAGCAGCCCTGAGAGGTAACCTTGTGAACTCTGTCTTTAAGAAAATAAGACAAAGCTCATAGAGGTTAATTAACTGCACCTACAGTTAGTAGGTGGTGGAACTGGGAGGTAAGCATCATTTGTCTGGCTTGCACAAATTAAACCAAGAGTTCTCCATGTTGAAGAGACTCCATGAATATGTATCCTTAAGAACCCTGTGCTCCTGATCTTGTGGGAGAATTCCCTCCTCATCCTTTCATTTGGCACCTGATGCCTCAATTTCTAAGAACTCGCTCCAAGCCTGCACCTACCAGTATAAACTAGACTATTTACCCTGATACAGATACTACATTCTCAAATCTAAGTAGTAAAGACTTGTCTTCATTCCTGTTTTGATTTTCTACCTGTTAACATCATTCTCAGATAAGGTTTGGCTTTAGTCTTGGAATGAAGAAGGGGAAAGTGGGCAATATAATCATAATAATATTAAAATTGATAAATTGAGGTATATCTATTTATTTTGAATTTTCCAAAATGCATCAAACACCTACAGTGCCAAAATATACTACATGGCAACAGAGACAATACTCAATATAGATGCTTCCTTATGCACTCACCCTGGACCCATAGCAGAAACTGCTCGTGAATCATGACACTGTTTTCTTCTGAACCCACAGAGCTCTTGGCTTCAGGATCCTTATAACCTCCCCAAGAAGCTGCCATCAGCGATTCAGCACTGTCGTGAGGAATGAAACCAATCTGCCAAATCTTTGGGTGGAGGAAATGAAAGTCAACCAGGATTTGAAGAAAGAATTAGATTCCAAATTGCAAAACTGGCATATAAATTGTTAGGCAGCCAGCGTAATGTTGAGGCCTTGGTTCTGTTTTGTTTATTTTTGTTTTTCTTTTTTTTTAATTTTAGTTTTTAAGTCCGACTTATTCCCTCACATAAACATCTCACTCCATTAAACTATAGCTATACATGTTTCTGGAAATTCAGAGGAATGCTTTCCTGGTATGGAGGGTCATAAAACATCCAGACCAGTGACAAGATAATCAGTAACTGCCATCCAATTCATCAAGGAAAAAACACCAGGTAGACCAGTAACTCTTCAACATACATTTAGTCCTTAAACAATAGACTGAGGTGATGAGAAAGAGTTGCAGGCTGGTGGCTCAATGTCTAAGGAAACCCAAGGACTAGGGAATCAAAAAAAGCCATAAAAATGACACGCTGAACATTGTGGTATTTAAACTTGATTGTTCAAAAATTACATATATTGGGGCCCCAAGCCATCCAAAATGAACAGATCATTCAGATCAGATCAGTTCAGTCACTCTGCTGCTGCTGCTGCTAAGTCACTTCAGTTGTGTCCAACTCTGTGCGACCACATAGACGGCAGCCCACCAGGCTCCGCTCTCCCTGGGATTCTCCAGGCAAGAATGCTGAAGTAGGTTGCCATTTCTTTCTCCAATGCATGAAACTGAAAAGTAAAAGTGAAAGTGAAGTCCTGTCCGACTGATAGCGACCCCATGGACTGCAGCCTACCAGGCTCCTCCATCCATAGGATTTTCAAGGCAAGAGTACTGGAGTGGGTTGCCATTGCCTTCTCTGGTTAAGGCACTCAGTCAGTTCAGTCACTCAGTCATGCCGACTCTTTACAACCCCATGAATTGCAGCACACCAGACCTCCCTGTCCATCACCAACTTCTGGAGTTTACTCAAACTCATGTCCATCGAGTCAGTGAGGCCATCCAGCCATCTCATCTTCTGTTGTCCCCTTCTCCTCCAGCCCCCGATCCCTCCCAGCATCAGACTCTTTTCCAATGAGTCAACTCTTTGCATGAGGTGGCCGAAGTATTGGAGTTTCAGCTTTAGCATCAGTCCCTCCAATGAACACCCAGGGCTGATCTCCTTCAGAATGGACTGATTGAATCTCCTTGCAGTCAAAGGGAGTCTCAAGAGTCTTCTCCAACACCACAGTTCAAAAGCATCAATTCTTTGGCACTCAGCTTTTTTCACAGTCCAATTCTCACATTCATACATGACCACTGGAAAAACCATAGCCTTGACTAGACGGACCTTTGTTGGCAAAGTAATGTCTCTGCTTTTGAATATGCTGTCTAGGTTGGTCATAACTTTCCTTCCAAGGAGTAAGCATCTTTTTTTTTTTTCTCTCTCTTTTTATTTTTTTATTTTTATTTTTTATTTTTTTTATTTTTTTTATTTTTTTTTAATTTTAAAATCTTTAATTCTTAGATGTGTTCCCAAACATGAACCCCCCTCCCACCTCCCTCCCCATAACATCTCTGTGGGTCATCCCCATGCACCAGCCCCAAGCATGCTGTATCCTGCGTCAGACAAGGATCGGAAGAATCAATAAAGCATCTTTTAATTTCATGGCTGCAATCACCATCTGCAGTGATTTTGGAGACCCCCAAAACAAAATCTGACACTGTTTCCACTGTTTCCCCATCTATTTCCCATGAAGTGATGGGACTGGATGGCATGATCTTCGTCTTCTGAATATTGAGCTTTAGGCCAACTTTTTCCCTGTCTTCTTTCACTTTCATTCAGAGGCTCTTTAGTTCCTCCTCACTTTCTGCCATAAGGGTGGTGTCATCTGCATATCTGAGGTTATTGATATTTCTCCCAGCAATCTTGATTGCAGCTTGTGCTTCTTCCAGCCCAGCATTTCTCATGATGTACTCTGCATATAAGTTAAGTATGCTCAGTGGTATCCAAATCTTTGCAATCCCATGGCCCCCAGCACGCCAGGCCTCCCTGTCAATCACTAACTCCCACAGTTTACCCAGATTCATGTCCATTGAGTTGGTGATGCCACCCAGTTATTTTATCCTCTGTCATCCCCTTCTCCTCCCACCTTCAATCTTTCCCAGTATCAGGATCTTTTCAAATGAGTCAGTTCTTCGCATCAGGTGGCCAAAGTACTGGAGTTTCAGCTTAAACAGTCCTTCCAATGAACACCCAGGACTGATATCCTTTAGGATGGACTGGTTGGATCTCCTTGCAATCCAAGGGACTCTCAAGAGTCTTCTCCAACACCACAATTCAAAAGCATCAATTCTTTGGTGCTCAGCTTTCTTTATAGTCCAACTCTTACTCCATACATGACCATTGGAAAAACCATAGCCTTGACTAGATGGACCTTTATTGGCAAAGTAATGTCTCTGCTTTTTAATATGCTGTCTAGGTTGGTCATAACTTTTCTTCCAAAGTGTAAGCATCTTTTAATTTCATGGCTGAAGTCACCATCTGCAGAGATTTTGGAACCCAAAAGGATGAAGTCAGCCACTGTTTTCACTGTTTCCCTATCTATTTGCAATGAAGTGATGGGACTGGGGGAGAAGGAACTAGAAACCCACTCTGGTACTCTGGCCTAGAGAATTCTGTGGACAGAGGAGCCTGGCGGGCTGCTTGCTGTCCATGGGGTCACACAGAGTCAGACATGACTGAAGCAACTTAGCATGCATGCATTGGAGAAAGAAATGGCAACCCACTCCAGTATTCTTGCTTGGAGAATCCCAGGGACAGAGGAGCCTGGTGGGTTGCTGTCTACGGGGTCGTACACAGATACAACTGAAGTGACTTAGCAGCAGCAGCAGATGGGACTGGATGCCATGATCTTAGTTTTCTGAATGCTGAACTTTAAGCCAACTTTCTCACTCTCCTCTTTCACTTTCATGAAGTGGTTCTCTAGTTCTTTTTACCTCCTGCCATAAAGGTGGTGTCATCTGCATATCTGAGGTTATTAACATTTCTCCCAGCAATCTTGATTCCAGCTTGTGCTTCATTCAGCCCAGCGTTTCTCATGATGTACTCTGCATATAAATTAAATAAGCAGGGTGACAATATACAGCCTTGACATACTCCTTTTCCTATTTGGAACCAGTCTGTTGTTCCATGTCCGGTTCTAACTGTTGCTTCCTGACCTGCATACAGATTTCTCAAGAGGCAGGTCAAGTGGTCTGGTATTCCCATCTCTTTCAGAATTTTCCACAGTTTGTTGTGGTCCACATAGTCAAAGGCTTTGGCACAGTCAATAAAGCAGAAGCAGATGTTTTTCTGGAACTCTCTTGCTTTTTCGATGATTCAGTGGATTGTGGCAATTTGACCTCTGGTTCATCTGCCTTTTCTAAAACCACCTTGAACATCTGGAAGTTCACAGTTCACATATTGCTGAAGCCTGGCTTGGAGAATTTTGAGCTTTACTTTGCTAGCATGTGAGGTGAGTGCAATTGTGTGGTAGTTTGAGCATTCTTTGGCTTTATGATAAAGATATGAAAGTGAAAGTCACTCAGTTGAGTCCTGCTCTTTGCAATCCCATGGACTACACAGTTCATGGAATTCTCCAGGCCAGAATACTGGAGTGGGTAGCCTTTCCCTTCTTCAGGGGATCTTCCAACCCAGGGATCGAACCCAGGTCTCCCACACTGCAGGTGGATTCTTTATCAACTGTGCTATAAGGGAAGCCTTGATATAAACCCTGGTAAAGATATAAACTGTTACTATTCTTGCCTTTATTGGCACTTTACTCCCTCTCTGTGTCTATGCTGAGAGTCTTCTATCTCTATCCTCTAAAATGAAACTCTGCCCGAGTGACAGCTTGTTTGTGAAGTTCATTTTTCGACTCTGCAAACACAAACTCAGTTTCCCATTTCAGCACCATACACAAGATCTAAATGTAAGGCCAAACATGGTAAAACTTAGAGGAAAGCATAGGCCCAACGTTCTTTGATATAATCGCTGCAAGATCCCTTTTGACACACCTTCTAGAGTAATGAAAATAAGAACTAAATTAAACAAATGGGATTTAATTAAACTTAAAAGCTTTTTTACAGCACAGGAAACAATAAATAAGATGAAATGACAATCATCAGATTGGAAGTAACTGACAAATTATACATCTCCAAATTATACAAGCAGCTCATTCAGCTCAATATCAAACAAACAACACAACCAAAAAATGGGAGGAAAACCTAAAACGCCATTTCTCCAAAGAAGACATATTGATGGCCATAAAAATACGAGAAGATGCTCGACATCACTCATCATTAGAGAAATGCAAATCAAAACAAGGATACAAGCAGGTGTTACCTCCCCCTGTCAGAATGGCCATTATCAAAAAATCTACAAACAATTTATGCCAGAGCAGTTGTGGAGAAAAGGAAACCCTCTTGCCCTGTTGATGGAAATGTAAATTGATACAGTCACTATGGAGAACAATACGGAGGTTCCTTAAAAAGCTAAAATAGAACTACCATGTGACCCAGAAATCCCACTACTGGGCATATACCCTGAGAAAACCATAATGCAAAAAGACACGTGTACTCCAGTGTTCACCGCAACACTATTTACAATAGCCAGGACATGGAAGCAATCTAAATGTGTAGTAAGAGATAAATGGATAAAGACGATATGGTATATATACACAATGGAATATCAGCCATAAAAAGCATCGACACCGGGACATTTATAGAGATGCGGCTGGACCCAGGGTCTGTCACAGGGAGAAAAACTAAGTCAGAAAGAGAAAGATAAATATTGTATATTAACACATATATACGGAATCTAGAGAAATGGTACAGTTGAGCCTATTTTCAGGGCAAGAAGAGGGATGCAGATGCAGAGGATGGACACGTGGGCACAGTGAGGGGATGGGAGGAGAGGTGTGATGTACTGGGGGGAACAGCGCTGACACATACGGCCTACCGTGTGTAGGAAGGAAAGCTTGTGGAAGCTAAAGTATAGCACAGGCATCGGTGCTCTGTGATGACCCAGAGGGGCGGGATGGGGCGCGGGAGGGAGGTTCAAGAGGGAGGAGATTACACAAACACATAGCTGATTCACCCTTTTGTATAGTAGAAACTAACACAACATTAGAATGCAATTATACTAAAAAAACAAAAAAGAAAAGATTCCACTTTGTGGTCATGAAGAAAAGGATATAGCAGAGGAAATTAATTATATATATATAATTATTAATTATAATAATAATTAATAATTATATATACATATATAATAATATATAATATGTGTAATCAATATTTAATAATAAATATAAATGATATAATAAATATATAAAATAAATAAATAATAAATATATTGTACTATATACTATATAATATATATTATAAGATATATAATATATATATTTATATATATATGAACAGAGAATCACATAAGCAGAATTCAGAAAAATGTACCAGTGAGAGGAAAAGAGTGAACAGGAAAGAGTGGACTGTCAAGATGCCAAGGAAGATACTGGTTAATATATTCAAAACGTGCTTTCTGAGCAAGACAGGACCTATTTATAATAGTTGCTTAAAAGTGATTAAGGTAGAACCTAACAACAGGATGAAGTCTGGGGAGAAGGGAGAGAGAAACGGACAGTACGAACCAGTTAAATGGTGATGATTAGTCAGATGAATGACATATGGTTGTCCACATGATCACATGGCAATAATGGGAAGGAAACAGGTGAAAGCCAAAACCTGGACTGTTAGAACATGAGAGGTAATCAGCCATGAGGAATGAGGAAAAGAAAACAGGAGAAAAGTCATGCAGTTACAGCACAGCGTTTATAAGGGTCTGCCAAAAAAACGGGAGTGGGCACTGAGAGGACTAACTCATGCAGTTGTCACAAGAGTTTGGGGAGGTAGATACTTTAATTACCCTCACTTTACAGAATATGAATCTGAAACTTGGAGACATCAGGTAAAAACTGCAGGATACATGTGTGACGAATATGATTGAGAAAGAATTTCAGCCTAATTCAGTCTGGCTGCAGAAGCCCACACAAGGCGGTTCTTCAAACCAGTAGCATTAGCACCACCTAAGACCTTGTTTTCTAAACCAAATTCTCAGGCCTCAGCCCAGACCAGCAGAATCCAAAACTGTTAGAGAGGGGATCAACCAATGTGTGCTTTCACACAAGACATTTTGCTCTCACTGCTTTTGAACTGTGGTGTTGGAGAAGACTCTTGAGAGTCCCTTGGACTGCAAGGAGATCCAACCAGTCCATTCTAAAGGAGATCAGTCCTGGGTGTTCTTTGGAAGGAATGATGCTAAAGCTGAAACTCCAAAACTTTGGCCACCTCATGCTAAGAGTTGACTCATTGGAAAAGAGTCTGATGCTGGGAGGGATTGGGGGCAGGAGGAGAAGGGGACAACAGAAGATGAGATGGCTGGATGGCATCACCGACTCGATGGACATGAGTTTGAGTGAACTCCGGGAGTTGGTGATGAACAAGGAGGCCTGGCATGCTGCAATTCACGGGGTCGCAAAGAGTCGGACACAACTGAGCAACTGAACTGAACTGAACTGAAAGTCTGAGAAGCGCTGAACTAAGCCGCTCTACGTATAGTTTTACTTGTTTTTCCCCAGCTTTCTTGAGATATAATTGATTCATGACATTGTGTCAGCTTAAGGGGTACAATGTGTTTATCTGATACATTTATGAATCACAAAATGATTGCCACCATAGACTAGTCTATATATTTTACAGCTTGTTTAATCTGAGATGCAATGCTTGGATGATGAAAGGTTGGACAGATTTTACATAAAAGAAAGAGTTGAAAGAACATGAGCTTGTCATCATCCCTGTTGAGTCTGAGACATCAGGGGACTTTCCAGTTAAAGATGATCAATGAGTAGGGAGTGAGCAGTGAAAAGCCAGAACCTGAACAAATATGAAAGAAATACAGGATTGTAAAGTAAAATAAAATAAAATAAATCATTAAAAAAAAAAAAAAGAAAGTGAAGTCACTAAGTCTTGTCCAACTCTTTGCGATTCCATGAACTACAGCCTGCGAGGTTCCTCCACCCATGGGATTTCCAGGCAAGAGTACTGGAGTGGGTTGCCATTTCCTTCTCCAGGGGAATCTTCCTGACTCAGGGATTAAACACTGGCCTCCTGCATTGAAAGAGTATGAGGCTAGAAATAAAGATAAGTGTACACGTACCCAGTGCATTAGCTGAAACGTCAGAAGCTGATTAACTCTCCAAAGCCTTCCACTGAAAGTCCAAGGACAGTAAATTGTCTGTTGTTTGTTTGTTTACTTAGGGAATAGAATAGAAAGAATATTCAGAACTGGAAAGATGGAGACTTTTAGGAAGAAATCAGCTGTCACCATGCATGTCACCCAGACTCCGTCAGGCACTTATTACAGATTCAAGTGAAACTGAAAAAACAAGGGAGAAGAGATTTTTAGAAAAAGCTGATCAAGCAGCGACTAGCACCAGAGGAAAACTAAGATGACTGAACTTGTAAAAAGCTTCAATTAATTTCTTAGAGAAAATAGGATCAGAAAAATGTAGAGGGAAGGAGGGTTTTGAAGGATTGTCCTGAAAGCACATTGGAGGAAGCAGCAGTAACAAATAAAGACAATAGTTTTAGGAACTTTTGCAGTAAAAATAAATAATAGGGGGACGTTGACAGCAGGACAAAAGCAGAGATGAGTTAAAGCTGCAAAAGAACCTCCAGTTGTACAACTTCAGGTTCGCTGTTCACGAGAAATATCATACAGTATCACCCATGAAAATGGCACTGTCATCTTCCATGGGGAAAGTCTTGATTATAAAACTGTGACTTATCAGCCCTGTCCCACTGCCCGAAAGAAACACTACAAGCAGCCCTTGCTTCTTAAAGTCTAGTTCTGCTTGGGGTGTTAGACAAGGAAGAAATCCAAACATACCTAAGCACCTCAGCCTTTCAGGGTCTTTCGGTTGGTGATTCTAAGATGAGAGTAAAGAGACATGCACAGTAAGAGACAAAACCAACCAAACCTGGCAACATAAAAATAATTTCATATTTACATTTGCTCAGTGTGCTCGGACTGATTGTTTTAGCCATACAGTCAGAATCCGGAAAAAGGAACCTTCGCAAACTCTACAAAGGGAAGGAAGATCGACTTTTAAGTGTTGTGAGTTTTTAAAAAGGGGTTTCTTGTAAGGGAAAATGAGCATTTCAGAATGGAAGGATAAGGGGTGATGACAGTTTTGAGATTTAAGGGGCACAGATTTTACCAGGCTGAGAAAATTTTTTTCTTGATACCGTATTAAAAAGGAAATGGGAGACTCAGACCAAGCACTTTGGGGTCTGAGTCTGTATGTGCTGTTTACTACAAATAATGATGTGGGCCAGGTATTAGGTTGACCAGAGTGTCTGTAAGATCTCACAAAAGAGCCCAAATGGATTTTCTAGCCGATGCAATATTAGGCAGCTGAAGCCTCAGTTTCCTCACCTGAAAATGAGAATGATAATCACACCCTTGTAAAATAATGGGATCTCATAAGTGTTACCACAGAAATTAAGCAAGCATTTACTGCAGGTGGGAAACAGGCGTGATGCCATGTCCACTTTTCACTTTCTGTTCTATGAGCTCAGGAAGAAGGCAGTGGGTAGAGGGGAGAAGTCTTCAAATTCGGTTCCAGAATGAAGAGCAGTTAATGTCCAAGAAAGAAATCATTAATATCCACGTAACAGTTTCAGCCCTGATGTTACACCTTTTCTCCAAAAGTCGCATTTTATAAGTATGACCCTTTTAATCTTTTTGTCAGAGCATACAACCAATCTGCTATTGAATTTTAAAAAGAATTCTGAAGAGACAGGTGCTCCTTCAATTAGTGTTATCTTGAATGCCTTTTTGCAGAAGGATGCTCTGCCCACCGTGACTGCAGAGAGAGAATTCACCTTCTGTCCAGACAGAATGCAATTGTCCCAAACTCCTCTCCCTCACTGCACAGAGCTCAGTAATAGGCTTCCACTAGGATACAAATGTAACGACCTCATCCGGCACAGAACTAATTCAATTAAACTAACCCATCAGCGGTAAAGATTGAAATGCTGGGCAAACCATGGCTTGTTTCTGAATTGACAGGCACCAATAATAGTTATTCCATCTGTGGCTTTCTCAGCTATGAAGAATGTGCCTGCAAAGGTTTAGAAGCAGCTGCCAGAGCAGGGGAAGAAGCAAGGGACTGCCTGATGTGTTTAGCTTGTAGGGAGCCTCAGCCTACACACAAGATATCAAGGTCTGTCTCAGCCTCGGCAAGCTTCTTTTTACAGTATGCAGCCCTACTCCTGGATTGGGTCTCACCGGGCCACAAATTTTGTACAAGGGCAGGACACGGTTTTGTGTTTGTGTGTGCACATTCCCAAACACTTGATGGTCGGTCTACAGAAACTCTATGTCACCAAAAAAAATTTCAGAATTCTAGAAAGGAGTTAGGTGTCAGAGGCCTGAAGCAGCAGCCAACCTATTTGTTAAATCAAAGAGGTTGGACGGAATCACAGTCTTAGAATATAGCTCTTAACTAGAGTTATACATAAGAATCATCTAGGAAACTTGAAAATTACTGACTCCAGGGACTAGGAGATTCTCATTTAACTGATCTGAGATAGACTCTGGATATTTATTATTGATGTTAGAGGTGATTTTCTCTGTAGCCAGGTTTAAGAATCATTCCTCTAGACTCTAGAACAAGGGCGTCATAAGTAGTAAGTTCGCAGGATCATTTCAGAATCCCAGACTAAGAGGAATATGAAGTTTCTGGCCCTGCTATTCGATTGCTTAGTATAAGTACCTTTATGGCTGCTGGGAAACAAGACACCCACCTACTCAACACCCTTTTTCCGTGTGAGGACACTGCATCACTCGAGCTTAGCTTCCGTGTGACCACTGCCTGCATAGCTGAAATCTTGGCAGGTTACCAGGTGTTTGCTTGGATCACACAGCTGGGATCCTCATCCCTGCTCTACTTGGGGAAAATTGTACTGAATCCTAGATTCTCCCAAGTGATCCTATTTACTATGGTGACTGGGATATACTGTATAAGCCTTATAAGTGAAACCACGACCACTCATAGGAGAGCAAAAGCTCTCAGCTATTTAGAGCTCAGAATCTTAGTCCTGACCCGGACAATTTATTCAGGTGGGTCTTCCACAGTCTTCACCACTGCTCAGATGAGTCCAATGTAAGTTTAACTGGAAGTCAAAGGAACACCTATTATACTCTGAATGCTCTGGGCCCCATGGGACTCATGGAGCTTTTAGCCTTACAGTTACTGTGTACCCCATCCCACAACACTCTCTGCCTCACCCCTAAGAACTGACTAGGAGAGAGTTAACCAGCTATGATGAATGTGTCTACAGAGGTTTAGAGGCAGCAGCCAGATCAGGAAAAGAAGCAAGGAGACCTCCTGTTGTTGTGTTTAGCTTGTAGGGAGCCTCAGTCTACAGAAGACCTCAAGGTCTGTCCCAGCCTCAGCAAACTTCTTTTTACTGTATGTAGCCCTACTCCTGAATTGGGTCTCACTGGGCCACAAATTTTATACAAGTGCAGGACACAGTTTTGTGTTTAAGGAAAAGGGTCGAAGAGATGAGTGTCCCAGCTGTGTGATCCAAGCAAGCACCCAAAATAGGGTTATATTAAGAAGGTATCATCCCCCTCCTGCCCTTATTTCATCAAAACAGGTCCAATCCCAGCAGACTCTATATGTGTTTTCTTCCATCCTGGCAGGGAGCCCGAGTGCCCCAGGTCAACTCTATTCACAGGATTCACATACATACACTGTTCTGAATGTGCCCTAAAGGGACTCAAGCTTCTACTCCTTCTAGATTCTCCAAACCCTCTATCACTTAGAATATGCCCTTCCCTTCCTGAAACAGAAAATTAGGAATTTTTCCCTAGAAATTATTCTCTCAAGTCCTATCAAATGATAATTTTTTTCTCTTCCTCTTATATGTCATATACCAACAATCTAATCTTGGAGTTCATATAGGAATACTCCACATGGCTGACTGCAACTTTCCAGAGTACTCCCCTATACTGTAAAACTGACATCTTCATCATCAATGAACTCTCCTTACTTTGGTTATCTATAGTCTTCTGATAGCCTCCTCTCATTCATAGATGATACTGGTACCTGACATTGATTTTATAAGTAAGGTTATTGCCTTACTTATGGCGCAGTGGTAAAGAATCCATCTACCAACGCAGGAGATAGAAAAGATGCGGGTTTGATCTCCTGGAGTGGGAAATGTCAGCCCACTCCGCGATTCCTGCCTGGGAAACTCCAGGGACAGAGCAGCCTGGAGGCCTACAGTCCATGGGGTCACAAAGAGTCAGACAGAACTGAGCAGCTGAGCACACAGAGCAGAGCACAAAGCTGTCGCCCTCAATATTGGTAATATCAGTATGCACGCAGACCATCCAGTCACCATAACGGTCTCTCAGGTTTTCAACCAACTCCCCTCTAATATTTCTGTATTTACTTATTCACACCTTAGATCTCATCATTACCAATTACTGTATACACCTGACATGCAAATCATCAGCATATTCTGTCAACTGTAACGTCAAACTAGATTTCAAATTAAACCTCTACTTTGAAAGCAACAACAGTTGCAATAGTTTATTCAGCAAACAGTTGATAGTGTTACCTGTTTTTGATTTGTAGATAATATTGATCTTTAAATTTCTTATTGGAATAGGTGGCTCATATGTCTTCTCTTGGAGGAATAAAAGTAAAATTATACACCCTGGCTTGTTATGGAAGAAATTTCTACAATTTCAGGTAAAGAGGTAAAGTCTAGAAAACAGGTATAAGTGTGTATGTGTGTATATGAGTATGTGTATGTAGTGTAAGAAGGAAAGATTACAGGTTATACTTGAGTAGTCAGACTAAAATGCTATGCCACATGTTGTTTTAAACATTTTTACTATATCAGTTCAGCAAAATTAATGCTTATAAATACTGGGAGCATGACAGAGAGAGAAAACCATTAGTTAAAGGCTATAATCTTAGCACATTGGAAGAAAATGATTTGAAGGATAAAAATGTTCAAAACAGAACTTGAAATAAAAGGTTTTAAAATGCCCAGAATTTCATTCAGAGTGCAAAGACTTTGTGGGTTCAGAGACAAAATCCCTACTCTGGTCTATCTGTTCCTGCCGCATCCCATAAAGGATTCAAGACTCAGTGTCACTTTGTGTTCATGTCTATTTTACGTGCCCATTTTTCCTTCTGATTTTTCTTCTCTTAGCCTCCCTGTCTTTCCCTTAGAAACACCTCCCACTGATGTACACCCACTTCCTGCTACTGCTATTGCAGAAACTTCTTAGTTGCTTTAATAAATCCCCAAACTTACCCTTCTAGAAACCATCTTAAGTTTCTTACTTCAGTGAGACGCATCTTGCTCTAGCGACACTTTCATCAAAATACTCCTAACCCATGATTAGTGACTCCATATTTCTTAAAAACAAATATTACAACTTCTATTTGTCTTTCAGGTATTTGTTTAATGATTCCACCATCACCTTTCTCTAACATAAAGTATAACCCTCATCTCTTTCCAAATTCATTTCCCACAACAAATAGCGCCTATGTCCTGGTCCCAGCTGAGAGAGCAGATGGTGCAGTAGAAGTTCCACTGGAGAGTCAATGCCAACAACAAAGCTTGCAGAGGCCACATGTGGCTGACAGGAATACAGTCAGCTCTCCATGCCTATGGGTTCCTCATTACTGAGTCAACCAGCTGTGGATCAAAAACACTAAAGAAAAATATTTCAGAAAGTACAAAAAGCAAAATGTGAATTGGCTGCCAGCCAAAAACCTTTTTCATAGCATTTGCATTGTATTTAGAACTATTCTGATAGTACTTAAACTGCATGAGGCATTCATCTAGAGATGACCAAAAGTATAGGGAGGATGTGCATAGGTCATACGCAAATATCAATACTATGCCATTTAATATCGGGACTTGAGCATCTGCACATTTTGGTATAGCCTTGGGAATCCTGGACCCAATTGCCCTCAGTTACTGAGGGACAAACACATTGCCTAAATGCCATGCTGGTGTTGTCATTCAGTCACCAAATCATGTCCAGCATTTCGTGACTGCAGCACGCCAGGCTTCCCTGTTCCTCACCATCTCCCAGAGTTTGCCCAAGTTCATGCCCATTGAATTGGTGATGTCACTCAACCATCGCATCCTCTGTTGACCCCTTCTTCTCCTGCCTTCAATTTTTCCCAGTATCAGGGTCTTTTCCAACAAGTCAGCTGTTCATATCAGGTGTCCAAAGTATTGGAGCTTCATCTTCAGCATCAATCCTTCCAAAGAGTATTCAGGGTTGATTTCCTTTAAGATTGACTGGCTTGATTTCCTTGCTTTCTAAGGGATTCTCAAGAGTCTCCTCCAGCACCACAGTTTGAAACCATCAATTCTTCAGCGCTCTGCCTTCTTTAATTATCCAGCTCTCACATCCATACATGACTATTGGGAAGACCATAACCTTGACTATATGGACCTTTGTTGGCAAAGTGAGGTCTTTGCTTTTTAACACACGGTCTAGGTTTGTTATCTGAGGACAACTCTGAGCCCAGGGAGCTGAATTTGGGCAGTAACTGAATTTTGCATTAACTCAGATGGAACTAACTCCTGAATGTAGGAATTGAGAAGAGACAATGAGAACAAAATGAAAATGGTTACATGTTGATTAAAAAAAGAGAGAGAGAGAACTAGAACTAGAACTCTCTAGATAACAAGTATCAGACAGGATGGTTTCTTTTTATTGAACACAGCCATTGTTGTTAACATGGGGCTGAGTACTGCAAGGTTCCAAACCTAGCAGTAATCCAAAGCAAATGAGAATCATCTCTCTCCTGTGACCCACCAGTCAATCCTTGCCTATGAAACAATACATGCTATTCCCTACCCCCATTTAATAGTCAGCTCAAATCTCACCTTGACCTTGCTGTCTCCAGATATCACTGCTCACCTACTTCATAGAACTCGATCAGCACATGAGGAGTGCACAACATCAGATAACACCTAATAAATACTGTTTTTAAAGTCATTTCCGATTCCCCCAACTCTGCTGAGACTATTTCTTTTATATTTACTATTTTCCTAATACCATTTGGTGAAATGGAGAGAACTAAATGGTCTCTCTGCCAATAGTCACCAACTTTCCAGTCCATCCTCACTCTGCTTTCATAGTCATCTTGAAACCAGATATCTGATTCTGTTATATTGCCACTGAAAATACTTAGAAAATTGCTTAGAGATATTGAAAATTGCTTAGAAGCTAAATGTCAGACTTCTTGGATGCACACTCATTGTCTTCACCCAATCTATCTTTGCAATATTATTCCCCAACATTTATTTCAAAATATAACTACGTTGCCCACTTGAGATTTCCTAAATAGGGGAAAGAAACTAATGTTTGATGTCTCAGACCTCTGCTCAATCCAGTGAACATGTCAATTTAATGACTGTCCAAGAAAGACGTGAATTCATCCTATTCTCATAATGGTTTGCTTACATCTCTAGATGATCTTAGCATTTTAAGTGTGTTCCTTGTGTTAACTTTTCCATTAACATAGGCTCCACAAAAACCAGGGCACTGGGTACAAGTTCCAAACTCAGTGATTTTCTTAGCTTGTTTAAGAGATACATATTTAAACTCTCTGTCCAACTACAGTATTGTTGGGGGAGGGGGTGAGTTAGACATGTAGAATATGGCTAAAATAAAGTATCTATCTTTCTGTTAGAACTAAAAGAAGGAGAAATGAGTTCATCAATCAACAATACCTTCTCAGTCTTGGGAATGTGTATGAACGATGTGAAATAAGAAAGTGAAAGTATGGCATTATAGCAACAAGAAATACTTTGCTGCAGCCTGACTGACTTCAATAGTGGGCTCAGCATTTGCAATCTCAGTCTCTCCAGTCATTCTGCTGCCATTTTATGCTGAGGTTTGAACTTATTCCTTTCTTATGTTTGTCCATTACCATGGTTCACAACAATGCCTATTTTATAGTTAACAAGGAACAGTCCTATGTGTATACTAAGTCATTTCAGTCATGCCCAACTCTTTGCAACCCCATGGACTGTAGCCCTCCAAGCTCCCCTGTCCATGGGATTCTCCAGGCAAGAATACTGGAGTGTGTTGCCATGCCCTCATCCAGGGACTCTTCCTGACACAGGGATGGAACCCATGCTTCTTACATCTTCTACACCGGTAGGTGGGTTCTTTACCACTAGCACCATTTGGGAAGCACTAACAAAAAAACAGTGTTGTTCTTACATTTTCACAGAAGTCTTGAATGTAAGGTTACCATGCAAAGACTGGGACTCAGGAGTTCTTGAATCTTCTTAGATTAGGTAAACCAGGAATTCATTCTGTTAGTGACCCTGTTATAACTGCTTCTGATTTTTCCAACATTAGACAAATATTTCAGCAGCAAAAAGTAGTGCATAACTCCCAGAACACACAAAAACTCTGACATGGATTGATTTTCAGTTTTATATGGAAAGCAACATTAAGTAATAAGAAAAAGTAATTGTTTTATAAAATCAAACATTGGAATTTTTGTTCACTAGCTGATTGTTCCCTCTGTCTGAAATTAATCTGTGGTGATATAAAGGCTCCTTTTCATTCTGGGCAGCACTGATTTCATTGATGATTGATTATTGTCTTACCTATTGATATTGATATTGTCTTTGGTGGTAATATACTCAACTTTAAATGCTGAATCTATCACAGAGGGATTTGTGACCTTGTGAATGGCATTTCACAAGCCTCAATGTTCTTATATCAAATGAGGACCACTCTTCTTTTAGTTTGCAGTAACTGTGAATGAGGCAATAGATACATGTATGGCCTAACACATAGCCCCATTGAAAGCAGGCACTCAACAGATCTTTTTCCTCTAATATAATATTAGGAAAATTTCACATCATTTGGCAAAACACTTAATTAATATCAAATAAGTTCACCATTTACCCTACTGTACTGGCATTTTTAGTAATGTTTATTATTTAGTTTGTGTAATGAAACTCCATGTGATAGATACAATAAGGATGCCTACTTAATTTGTGAATTCATATTTCTGATTTCTCAAATATACACTTCTCATATCACATACACAAATTCAATTTATATGACATCCCTCTCCCAAGCTCTGACAGTAAAATAATGGACTCTAATATGAAAAATAAAATTATCAAATATAGAAATGTTGAATCCCAATTACAAGTCACACAAAACACAGAGGATGCTTTAAAATGATAAGCCATAATTGAGCCTACCTATTATCATCATCTATTCCCTAGGAGCATTCTATTTTCCATCCATGACCAGTATAACTGAGATTATAAATAAACGAGGTTGGAATAATTTTAAACTGCTGCATTTTCTTCTGGTACAGTACGTAGAGGGCTTCCCTGATGGCTCAGATGGTAAAGAATTTGCCTGCAATGCAGAAGACCTGGGTTTGATCTCTGGTTCAGGAAGACTCCCTGGACAAGGGAATGGCTACCCACTCCAGTGTTCTTGCTTGGAAAACCCCATGGATGGAGGGGCCTGGTGGGCTAGTCCATGGGATCGCAAAGAGTCAGTCACAACTGAGAGACTAATAATTTCACTTTCTTTTTCTTTCATAGTACAGAGAGCACTGCCACATCTGGACAACTATTAAATAGCAAAGCTATTAAGAAGAGAGATGGAGCTTCCCTGGTGGCTCATTGGTAAAGAATCTGCCTGCCAATGCCGGAAACATCTGTTTGATCCCTGGTCCAGGAAGATCCCACATACCTCAGAGCAACTAAGCCTGTGGTCCACAACTACTGACCTTGTGCTCTACAGCTCATGCTCTGAAATGAGAGAAGCCACCACAATGGGAAGTCTGTGTACCGCAATGAAGAGTAGTCCCTGCTCCCCACAACATATATATTTTAAATATATATATATATATATATGGGCTTCTCTGGTGGCTCAGAGGTTAAAGCGTCTGCCTGCAGTGCGGGAGACCTGGATTCGATCCCTGGGTCGGGAAGATCCCCTGGAGAAGGAAATGGCAACCCAGCCCAGTATTCTTGCCTGGAGAATCCCATGGACAGAGGAACTTGGTGGGCTACAGTCCACAGGGTCACAAAGAGTCAGACACGACTAGCATTAAAAAAAAGGAAAAGAGATGATTACTTAAGTTTGCAGTCTCTTGAAGGTTGTGTTTTGGGCACCAGCTAGGTGAGGTGGGGCAGGGATCTAAATACTGAGTTAGCATCTTGTTTAGCCAGGGACTTTCAAAAGATGTGGAAACTGGGGTGAAGAAAGTTAACCATTTATGTAAGGTCACATAGTCAGCAGGTAATAAATAGGACTGACGTTTCAATTTAGGTTTACTAAACTCCAAAATGTTCACCCCATGTGAATACTCTGCTTCTCACGATGAGGTAGAGACAATAGAGTGGTTTGATTTTGTTGGATATAGACTTTCTAAGAAAAATCAGAACTCTTACTGATTTCTTTTTCTTCAATATTTACAAATATTTGCTAGTCATTCCAAAAAAGGCATTAAAATTGTTTAAAATATATCCCTTTATTCAATCAATTAACATAAATTGAAGGCCTTTTATGAAAGATATAATAAAGTACTGGTACATTAATTCAGCCTGGACTCTTTGTAGCTGGATTCTTAAAAGAAAAATAGAAAGAGAGACAGACATTTTTCTCCACTCCTTCTCCCCATTCCCTGCTGTTTTCCTCTCCCTATAAACCTAAACTTTCAGAGAAGGAGGTGGTTGCCTTTAGACTGAATCAAGCTCTCCACCAGCACTTTTTGGCATTCAGAGTGTTTTAAAAATCAGAAATTTTCACATAGAATTGAGAGTTCTAGCTCCTCTGGGGAATTTAAGACTGTCTTGCAATTGAGCCCACTGTTGGAACTAAATTCTATGTTATAGGACAAGAGAAAATGGCACCAGAAGTAGTACTGGTTATAAACTATATCGTCTACACATTGTCAACTGAGAGAAATAGCAATTCCATGGACCACAACCTCTGATTTATCTGGCTATAATTTGCAGAAAGTCATTTCCTAGAGAATAGAAAAAGGTGCCTCTCACTAGAGATAGAGACGTCATGTTCCCTGCTTCTTGTCTCTGTAAGAATTTAGCTAGTGGTCCTCCTGGGATCTGGGGCCCTTCTCTTCCACTGCTGAAAGCATCCCAAACATCATTCTCTTACTGGACCTTATGTATTTCTTGTAAATCCAAGAGAATATATTTATCTTTCAAAGTTAGGAAGAGGAAGTAAAGGAAGTTGATATTTACCAGTGCATGATGCCACACTGACTATTCTTCCCACAAGAAGAGTTAGAGGAGAGTGGGAGCAAGGGAGGGAAGAGAGGGAAGAGAGACGTAGGAAGAGGGAACCTGGAAAACTGCTTCAGGACTTGGAGGGAGATAAAAGCCTAAGAAGAGTCATAGATGCTGGAGAACATCCAGCGTGATACCTTAAGGGAAAGGCCAGTCACAGAAGACTGTCTATCTGTGCAACACTTTGCAATCTACACAGCATTCAATGCAGCATAGTTTCATCACACAGTCACACACGTATGGTGTGATGGGAAGGCCAGGGCAGAGATCTGTTGCAGTGTGAACTACTGTGTAGATCTGTAGTAGCGGCTACATGTTAAGAAGCAAATCACAGCATAATACAATGGTTAAGAATTTTAGAATCTTCAGGTGTTTTAGAAATACAAAGGAAACAATACAAAAAAATCCACACTAATTGTGGAAAAGAAAGTGGTTGCACCTGAATATTTTTTAAATTAATTTATTTTAATTAGAGGCTAATTACTTTACAATATTGTAGTGGTTTTGCCACATATTGACATGAATGTGTCACAGGTGTACCTGTGTCCCCCATCCCAAACACCCCCTCCCACCTCCCTCCCTATCCCATCCCTCTGGGTTGTCCCAGTGCACCAGCTTTGAGTGCCCTATTCCATGCATCAAACTTGGACTGGCAATCTATTTCACATATGGTAATATACATGTTTCAGTGCTATTCTCTCAAATCATTCCACCCTCGCCTTCTCCCACAGAGTCCAAGTGTCTGTTCTTTATATCTGAGTCTCTTTTGCTGTCTCGCATATAGAGTCATTGTTATCATCTTTCTAAATTCCATATATTTGTGTTAATATACTGTGTTGGTGTTTTTCTTTCTGACTTACTTCATTCTGTATAATAGGCTCCAGTTTCATTCACCTCATTAGAACTGATTCAAATGTGTTCTTTTCAATAGCTGAGTAATACTCCATTGTGCATATGTAACACAACTTTCTCGTCCATTCGTCTGCTGATGGACATCTAGGTTGCTTCCATGTCCTATCTATAGTGAACAGAGCTGTCATGAACACTGTGGTACACATGTCTTTTTCAATTCTGGTTTCCTCAGTATGTATGCACAACAGTGGAATTGCTGGGTTATGGTGCGGTTCTATTTTCATTAATTTTGTAAGGAATCTCCACACTCTTCTCCATAGTGGCTGTACTAGTTTGCATTCCCACCAACAGTGTAAGAGGGTTCCCTTTTCTCCACACCCTCTCCAGCATTTATTGCTTGTAGACGTTTGGATAGTAGCCATTCTGACTGGTGTGAGATGGTACCTCATTGTGGTTTTGACTTGCATTTCTCTGATAATGAGTGATGTGGAGCATTTTTTCATGTGTTTGTTAGCCATCTATATGCCTTCTTTGGAGAAACGTCTGTTAGCTCTTTGGCCTGTTTTTTGATTGGGTTGTTTACGTTTCTAGTATTGAGCTGCATGAGATGCTTGTATAATTTTTTTCAGTTGCTTCTTTTGCTATTATTTTCTCCCACTCTGAAGGCTGTCTTTTCACCTTGCTTATAGTTTCCTTCGTTGTGCAAAAGCTTTTAATTTTAATTAGGTCCCATTTGTTTATTTTTGTTTTCATTTCCATTACTCTGGGAGATGAGTCATAGAGGATCGTATTGTGATTTATGTCAGAGAATGTTTTGCCTATGTTTTCCTCTAGGAGTTTTATAGTTTCTGGTCTTACATTTAGATCTTTAATCCATTTTGAGTTTATTTTTGTGAACGGTGTTAGAAAGTGTTCCAGTTTCAGTCTCTCACTGGTTGACCAGTTTTCCCAGCACCACTTGTTAAAGAGATTGTCTTTAATCCATTGAATATTTTTGCCTCCTTTGTCAAAAGTTAGGTGTCCATAGGTGCATGGATTTATCCTGGGCTTTCCATTTTGTTCTATTGATCTATATTTCTGTCTTTGTGCCAGAACCATACTGTCCTGAAGACTGTAGCTTTGTAGTATAGTCTGAAGTCAGGCAGGTTGATCCCTCCAGTTCCATACTTCTTTCTCAAGATTGCTTTGGCTATTCGAGGTTTTTCATATTTGCATACAAATTGTGAAAATATTTGTTCTAGTTCTATGGAAAATACCATTGGTAGCTTGATAGGGATTGCATTGAATCTATAGGTTGCTTTGGGTAGTATACTCATCTTCATGATTTTGATTCTTCTGATCTATGAACATGGTACATTTCTCCATCTCTTTGTATTGTCTTTGATTTCTTTCATCAGTGTTTTGTAGTTTTCTATATATAGGTCTTTTGCTTCTTAAGGTAGATTTATTCCTAGGCATTTTATTCTTTTCGTCACAATGGTGAATGGGATTGTTTCCTTAATATCATTTTTCTGTTCAAGGGATCTCTGTGTATTAATTTTATATCCTGTAACTTTACTATATTCATTGATTAGCTCTAGTAATTTTCTGGTGATGTCTTTAGGGTTTTCTATGTAGAGGACCATGTCTCTGCAAACAGTGAGAATTTTATTTCTTCTTTTAAAATCTTGATTCATTTACTTCTTTTCTTCTCTGACTGCTGTGGCTAAAACTTCCAAAACTATGTTTAATAGTAGTGGTGAGAGTGGACACACTTGTCTTGTTCTTGACTTTAGAAGAAGTGCTTTCAGTTTTTTGCCATTGAGGATAATGTTTGTTGTGGGTTTATCATATATAGCTTTTATTATGTTGAGGTATATTCCTTCTCTGAATGCTTTCTGGAGAGTTTTTATCATAAATGGTTGTTGAATTTTGTCAAAGGCTTTCTCTACATCTATTGAGATAATCATATGGTTTTTATCTTTCAATTTGTTAATGTGGTGTATCAAACCAATTGATTTGTGAATATCTCATTACTTTGATTTTGTGTGGAAATAAAAAGGAAAGGAGGCAAGGCCAAATTCAGACACACCAATTAGGAAAATATTTTGGCATTCAAGTAAGATGATGGTACCTTAGTCAGAATGTTTGAAGTGAGAGTGAAAAGAAAGGATGGGATTAGAAAGCAATCTATATGACAGAGTAATTTAAAAAATGGGTGGAAAAAATGTAGTGAGATTGATGGGCAGTGCTAGGAGCTAATAATGATAACCTGTACATAAATATCATAAGAAATACATCTCAGCTCTCCAACTGTGTGATTATCACCAACTCTTTGGTTGTCAAATTGGAAGATGGTTGATAGGGAGGTTTATTTAGAATTGAGTGTACACATGGAGAGAGAAGAGAGTAAGTGACATTGCAATAATGGGCCAAGCAGGGGAGAGAGAAAGGTGGTGTTCCCTGGAGGAGGGCATGGCAACACACTCCAGTATTCTTGCCTGGAGAATCCCATGGACAGAGGAGCCTGGTGGGCTACAGTCCATAGGGTTGCAAAAAGTCAAACATGACTGAAGCAACTTAGCAGGCATGCATAGTAGGCTAATTGGTAAGGGAAATGGAGAGTTTGGTGGAGTAAAAGAATTTTGGAGGTGCTTAAACTAAACACCTTGTGAGAGAGAGGGGTTGACACATAAATGGAGCATTTTAACACATAATGTTAGATGTGATGTTCTTGGTGAGGACAAGTGCCCAGGTGTGATGATGAATGAAGAAATGAGTGGTCCAGATAACAGGAGATAAGATGAAGGGACTGAGAGAAATCAGGGTGTTGGATGAAGTGTCTCTGTGGATGCTGAAGCCCTTTAGGCCAGTAATCCCCAATCTTTTTGGTACCAAGGACCAATTTCATGGAAGACAATTTTTGCATAGACGAGGAGTTGGGAGAGGGGGGCGGTGATTTCCCAATGATTCAAACACATTACATTTATCATGCACTTTATTTCTAATCTAAAATCACAGAAAACCTGACAGGAGGTATGGGTCCGAGGCCCAAAGTTTGGGGACCCCTGCCTTATGCTAATAATAATATGTGTATTAAAGAACAAGGCTTTGGACTGGGCTCTGGTCTTTAATGCATGAGGGGGAACATTCAAGTGTTGGTTGTTGGGAGAAATCAGGAGGAAGAAAGTAGCACAGCCAAACCTAAATCTGAATGGAGAAAGAAAGGCATTCTCCTGTACCACTATTTCAAGATCACTGTTAGTATCTGGTACTTATTATTCTCTCCATTCCAGGAACCTTGAACAGAATATCTGAAGGATCATAAGTAAATCTCAAGAAGGAATTTTAAATCTCTCACCTCATCCTGAGCAATCAGTTATTCTAATCAGTTATTTTGGAAACAGAAAGAAGAGAATTCAAATCCTTCTTTTTATCACTTATCAGCATGTCCCAGACATGTCCTGGAAATGTTCTGAATCTCAGTGTCCTCATTTGTTATATGGAGCTACAATGTCCACTGCACAGAGAATTTTTACGAGAATCACAAAGAAGTGTGCATGAAAAATATCTACCGCAGAGCGCTACACTTCAACTGCCTCTGTTTTCTCATCTATGAATAAGGTTGATAATAGCACTCACTTCATTAGAGATTTTGTAAAGTTTGACTGGGTCAATATAAGAAAGGGTTAAAACAGTGTTTGGTACACATTGGAGGTTATAGAAGCACTGGCTATTTTTTATTCCTAAAAGAAGAACAAGGTAAAACACCTGGTCCCCAAACGAACAGTGTTGGTGTTGACATCGTTTGCCTTCATCCATTGATTTGTTTACATAACTTTTCTACAAGGAGTCAGTGGTTTTTCCCTTCTAATCCATTTGTTACATGGATGGCAAAATAGGACATTGAGAGTATGAATCTCTTTTGGGCCCCTTGGTCAGTTGGGGACCATAGGAGACTCCAGGCTCTCAGCATTGATTCTCTGTCCACAGTGGCTTTGGGGCAGTACCCTCCCGGGAGGAGCTGGAGTAAGGGAGGGTAACACAAAGGGCAGAGGGCAGGACTCACCTGCCTTGCCCTCTGCCTCGTGGCTCCGGGCCCAGTGGGGGAGCCAGTCCTCCTTGCCTCTGCCAGATGGATGCCTCAAACATCCTCCTTCATGAGGAGAATGAACTGCCAGAGAGCACCCAGGCCACAGTGATTGCAGTTAATAGGTCTTTATTTTGTGTCAGGACTGCTCTGATATGCCTCGTTAACCCTGGACCACATGGTGCTTTTTAATGAAGATCTTAACTTGCCCAATTCTCAATTTAAACAAAGGCACCTTTGAAAAAAATCTCTAAATCCCACACTGATCAATTTCTACTTAGGAAAAATCAAATTCTTCTCTGCTGGGTGGTCAGGAACAGCACCAGGATCTGCCACCTTCATGCTTCTTAGACCACAGCATGGCTCAGACTGGGGCCAGGGACAAGGGGCAACTCCCAAGGCAACCCAGGGTGCAGGTCTGAAGCCCTGTAGGTCTGTGAAGAAATCCCAATCATGATCTTTCCCCTCCAGAGTCTACCAATGTGGAGCCACCTGTTGTTGTATAGGAGGGTGGACTGGAAGAGCAGCCTTCTTGAGAAGCACCATAGGTTCTCCTTTTCCCTTTTATAGAGTCAGTAGGAGGAGGGAGAGGAAAGGCTTGGGATCAGCCCTCCCCAGTGCTGAAGGAAGGTATTTTGAAGCTCAGTGGAACAAACTCAAATGCTTGCAGGCCTGCGGCGTCAGAGAAAGATGAGAACGAGCCTATGTGTGTGTGAACTTTGAACAAAATCTGTACTTTAGTTATTAATACTGTGCTGTGCTATGCTTTGTTGCTCAGTCGTGTCCAACTCTCTGTGACCCCATGGTCTGCAGCTGGCCAGGCTCCTTTGTCCATGGGGATTCTTCAGGAAAGAACACTGGAGTGGGTTGCCATATCCTCCTCCAGGGGATCTTACTGACCCAGGAATTGAACCAGGGTCTCCTGCATTGCAGGAGGATTCTTTACCAGCTCAGCTACCAGGGAAGCCCTAATAATACTCTATCATTTGTTAATTTCCATTTTTTTAAACAACATAGTATTTCTTTGTATATTCAGAATTGGATTTGAAGTTTCAAGGCTCATTCAAAAAAAATGTTTTAAAACATTAAGATAATACATTTTCTAGACTTTTAGTAGCGATACTAGATGCCAAAATACTATGAATAGAATGCTAGATTTCTAATTCATATTCACTTAAAACCATGATAGAGAATCAGCTAGCTTTAAGCGGAGGGGTTGGAGAATCCTTCCACTTACCATTAAATTCTGCTCATTTGTATAACAACAGGAGCTCTGTGTTGTCCAATCTTCAGTTACCTCAAGAAAAGCAGGAAATATGGATGGATAATATCTACGTGTGTCAAGGGCTTCCCTGATGGCTCAGTGGTAAAGAATTGCCTGAAATGCAGGAGACCTGGGTTTGATCCCTGGGTCAGGAAGATTCCCTGGAGAAGGGAATGGCATCTTACTCCAGTATTCCTGCCCGGGAAATCCCAAGGATGGAGGAGCCTGGTGGGCTACAGGTCAGTGTGTTAAGTCACTTCAGTTGTCTACAACTCTTTGCAACCCAGTGGACTCTACCCCACCGGGCTCCTCTGTCCATGAGCTACACTTTATGGGGTCGCAAAGAGTCTGGCACGACTTAGTGACTATAAACAATAACAGATGTGTCAAACCTTTCAGTGTCTAAACGTTTATTAGTGACTAAAGCTAGTGGCTGTTCTTAAAAACTTGTGCACCAAAACTTTTTCAGTCAAATATGCAAGACTGTGGGTGAAATGCAGCCTGTAAGTTGTCCAATTGCAACTTCTGAGCTATAGCATCATACCTGGAGCAATGAATGGCCATGCCTTAGATTCCTCCCTTTCAGTATACTGTCCACCAAATATGTTGCAAGAGATACTGGCAAGTTGCTGGAGAAGTGTGACTTGCGTTCAGTATGTCTTATATTGTAAGTGGGGAGTATGGATAATGAAATGAGCAAGCACTGCTGTGTAATTTGTACAATGCAGGCAAATACAATGTCTTATGGGACAACATTAAATTCAGCCATGGACAGTCAGGTAAGGCTTCCTAGAAACAGTGGCCAAGATAAACGTGGTCTTGACATCTTAGCAAAACTCTTCTTATGTTTACTCTGTCTTCTGATGTGTCAACGTTTGCTTTAATGTTTAGCCGCATACACCAAGGCTACTTGACTTAGTGTTCTTGGCCTCACTCCATCCCTCCCAGAAGGGTTCCCAATAATCTCAGATTAACACACTAAAGGCTGAAAATCACAATTTCCCCATATTGCTAAATACACCACATGAAAGTGCAAACAAAAGAAAAAGGAAAGCTGTGGTATAAATATAGCAATCCACAATTCTTATGATACATTTTAATTTCCCTTTTTTGTGAATAATCTTTTCAATTCCCAAATCTGTATTTCCGGAGTTGCCTCTGCAAAGAATCAAAAGTCACAAACGACTCCACCCCTTGGACCAGGGGGTTTGCTTCTTTCACCCTGTAGCCCCTGGCATGCTCAGGAGATGAGCACACAGCCCAGGACCTTTGAAGAAGAGGAATAAGCTGATCTGTTCTGGCAGGTCACCTGAGAGCACTTTCTACCCTCATCCCTGAGCATCTGTTCACATTACATTGAGCTTGTAGGCGTTTCATTCATTCTTACAGCAAGTTTTTTTTTTCTTTTTTTTTTAATGCAGTTATACTGTTTATGAGGTTATCACACTGACATGAATGAATAAAGTGAAGGATACACATATTTGGATTTTAATCAACGCTCACTGCCATACAGAAACAAGGTTGATTTTAAAAAGATTAAAGAATGTATTACAAAAGTCAGTATTTTGATAGTTTTGTCTAGTGTACTTAGTAAACATAAGCATGCCTTTCACACTTGAGACTTGATCTGTGTTCTCTATTCAGAAGCAAGTGTGGATGTGTGCTTTATGTCCAAAAAAATATCTGCCTGCATTTTTTTTCCATTCTTGGAATAAGGTGTGGATCATTCATCATTTATTTTTTCTTTCTCATTCAGCAAATATTTACTATTTATTTTCTTCATCATCCAACAGATATTTACTACAATGAACCAAGTACTATACTTCTCAGTTTATGACCAACTCTAAAACCCAAAAAAATGAAGAAAAAAGAGAGCACCTCTGTAAGTCTCCTCCATTCATCCAAGTTAACCAGGCCAGTGGCCTGTGTAAACAGAGCAGGACAGGGCAGGAAGATTCATTCTATTTTGATGTTGAAATCAACATGAATTTAGCAGCCCTTCATTGAATGTTACTGGATGTAATGTCCTGCGCTGGGAGCTGGAAGGCTGTACAAAAGCAAAAGCTCTTGCCCAGGGAGTTATAATCTAAGAGGAAAGATAACAACATGTACATGAATAACTAAAATATCAGATACAGAGATACAGGGGCAAATGAGACCTAAAAATAAAGAGCTTTGCTTAACAGCTTCAGAAAGGATAGACTTATTCTTGATCTAGAGGATTACAAAAGGCGTCAAGGGATGGGTAGCCTTTGTTCTGAGTCTTGTGAATGACAGGTAGGATTTTAAATGCATGGAGGTATAAGGAAAATACAGTGGGGAAAGGAGATGCCAGGAGTGAACATTATACTGTGAGTTTTGGCAGATAAGGCTAGACAGACAAACAAGCACCACCGAGAGGCTTCGCATAACAGACTGGAGCTGATTAAACCTTTTAGACAATGTAAATATAAAACAGCTTAATGACACTGACTACATTTTGATTTAGCTTCCCTGTACAGAACCTACTGAAAGCAACAGATCCAATGATAGGAAAAACTATTTAAAATGATGACAATAATAGCTAATATGAAAGCAATAACAATAATTGTAACACTTAACCACTTAGCATGGGCCAAAAATTATTTTAAGCCTTCTTGCATATAGTAAGATATTGGAGAAGGCAGTGGCAACCCACTCCAGTGTTCTTGCCTGGAGAATCCCAGGGACGGGGGAGCCTGGTGGGCTGCCGTGTATGGGGTTGCACAGAGTTGGACACGACTGAAGCGACTTAGCAGCAGCAGCAGCAAGATATTGATCCCTCTCAACCACCTCATAAAGTAGGAGTTCTTATCAATATTGTCTCCACTTTACCACTAAGAGAGCTAAAACTGACTTTGCATACACATGATCACTCAGCTTGGAAGGAGAGAGAGCGGTTTTGAGCCACAAAGGCAGGCACCAGATTCTCCCCTAACCTCTGCACTCTGCTCCTTCTCACAGACTCCAGCTCATCATCTTCAAGAGAACTGCTGAGAGCGGAGAGCTGAGAAACTGCAGTGGGGATGAAGGGAGAGAACTGACACACAGGACAGGACGAACAGACACAGGAGACCACGGAGCAGCTCTCAGAGAAACAGCAGAGGTTACAGATGCCAAAACACGGAAGATTTCAAAAAGAGGAGCTTTTGCAGGGAGTCAAATGGTACAAAAACATCAAAGCATATTAGGATTCTGAAAAAGTTAGGGAATTGAGTCACTGCAGAGTGTTTCTCTGGGCAGCAGTTTTAATGCCGGGGTGAAAGAGTAGATTGCAAGGGGCTCAGACTGAATGAGTAATAAGGAAGACCTACCTGATAGAGATGCTACTGCTAACATTTTCATGGTAAAGTAAACCACAAAATCAGAAAAAAAAATAGTGTGTGGAACAATGATGGAACTAAATAAATGATAGCTTTGCAACTGTTACTACTACTATCGTTGCTACTGTTTTTGTTATTATTCAAAGAGAAAAAATCTTTGGGGGGAGGTTGCAGAGAGACAAACTCAACAATAAGTAGTGATGAAAAAGAAAACACATTTAGATATTTGAACTCAGTTCAAGTATCAGGATATACCTGAATAAGCAGTTTTTAATTGAATCATTATAAATATCCAAGTATTAACAGAATCCAGCATTTAGATTCTGGTCTGAATATTGCAGGGATTCCCAGGTGGCTCAGTGGTAAAGAATCCACCTGTCAATGCAGGGGATGCTGAAGACCCAGGTTCAATCCATGGGTCAAGAAGATCCCTTGGAGAAGGAAATGGCAACACACTCCAGTATTCTCGCATGGAAAATCCCACGGAGAGAGGAGCCTGGTGTGCTAGAGTCCATGGGGTCACAAAGAATGAGACATGATTGAGCAACTGAGCGTGCATGCACTTGAACGTCTCAGAATTCAACTCAAGTTTTCGTTCAGGTACAGCCCTATTCTATGTGTTCCATTTTTAAATGAAACAGATGTCTGAGATTCTAACATTTCTCTGGATGTAGGTGTATCAACCATGAAATTTTGGAAGCTTGGGGATCGTGAAGCAACTTGGGCCCTAAAGTATATTTGGACAGCCCTTCATTGGGTGCACAACACAGGCAGATGCTAAATATCATTGACTGAACGGAGCAGATGTGGAAGAGCAGATTCTCTGAGAAATAATGTTATCAAGATGCTTTCCTTCTCTTCTGAAGGCACCATCAGACCTTCCTCAGCCTTTTCCTAATCCCCAGCAGCTGGCACTGCAGCTGAATGGCAAACAGCATTATCACAGCACCTGATATACTGTATTCAACAGTTTACTTCAGACTTCCCTGGTATATTTTACAGCAATTCTCTGAGGTAGCCAAGGCTACAGATGTGATCCTGTCCTAGAGGCTGTGTGTCCAAGTATCTTGCTCAAGGTCATGTAGTTAGTAAGCGGGGTCATCATCATCTAGATACTCTGAACCCTTTTCTCTTCTACAAAATCCTTGTCAATATCAACGCCCTCTTTTTTTCACTTAATGCAATACAAAGCATGTCATGATTTGGACTAAGATAATTTTCCTTTATTTTTTTCTTGCTACAACTGTGTTTGACCTGTATTTCTGTTAGACATCAATTATTGATATTTATTTTCAATTTTTCATGCCAAAGCATTAGCATAACCTAGTTTGGTAACCAGGGAAGCGATAATTGTACTGTTTTCCAAATGAGTAGATGCCGTTGTCATCCATCTTCAGGAAAAAAAGTTTGTTCAGACTTTTCATCCCTTGTGTTTTCTCTTTAATAAATAGTTATCCGGTTAAATTATTCATTGTGGAGTGCTTCCTGGAGAAGATAAATTCAAAAACATGCTGTAACACCCTCCAGAAACGCATGTCAAAGCCTGAGGGATTGCTGAGGCATACAAGCGGGGCATGTGAGCAGCTGTGCAGTATGTGAGAGCAACACAGGGCAGAGTCTGGGAATGGACCAATATCACTGTCTTCAGAAAAGGAAGATGGACACTAAGCCAACTTTTTCCTTTTAAAGTTAACCAATTAGCATAGGGACTGCCTTTCAAATTACAACTGCAGACTCCAAAGAATTAAGTGCTCATATGTGAAAACTGAAAGGATATAAAGTCACCAATTTAAAAAAAAATCACTATCACAAGGACTATCCTATAGTGCTCATGCATATTTCATGCTTTCCTCAGCAATAAATCCCTGAGTGAGTCACAGGATATGTTGAATAGCAGGAGGATGGGCAAAATCAGGTGGATATTGTGATCACTGGTATCTGAACAGTTTTCAAAATGTGAATCCAAGTAGATGAACATATTCTATCTATCCATGAGAAAATGCCCCTCTTAATACCACACTTCTAAAAATATTAAGCCCTTTATATCACTACCCATATATAGACCCCCACCAAAGTGAAATATATGGGAATACATGTGACTCTGGAACGTGAGTCACAGTCACAGAATCAAAGACTTTAACTTGAGTACACATATTAAAGACAATCTATTCCACTGCCTTTATTTTTCCAATTAAGTGACAGTGTATCCCAAAGGGATGTTTTGCAGAGATTGTGCTACAACCTGGGTCCTCAGACGTCTAATCCAGTACTCACTTTACTCATTGCTCCATCGTCCTAAACTCTAAATCTCTCTTACAATCTAGAGAGTTGATACCATACATCTCATAAGTGCAATGGAGAATTTAGCAGATAGATTAAGGCAATAATCTTCTTAAAGAGCTTTGAGGTTACCTGAGCTTCAGATAAAGAATCATAATTAGGTTCTCAGTCAGTTTAACAGCATGAATGCTATTGTCAATGACCAAACCATGAGAAAGTATTAAAGGAGAAAAGGAAAAATTCTCAATGGGGGTCTTTCTATGCTTTTAGGTTAAAAGGCTGTTGATGATGAAAAGACCATGAGAATCTAAGTTTTCTTCTTAAGACCTGATTAGGAATGTATTTGCACCCCTTCTATGTTATCTATTAATTTCATTCAGCAAATTCGGAAAGAATACAGTAGCATAATTAACATTAAAAAATCTACCTGCTTAATGGGGCTTTTCAGGCAGATATTTATTTGAAATTGAAATTTCTCCTGTTAAATGTTACCTTTGAAAATGCTATTCGACCTCTCATAAAAACTTCTCTTCCTGTCCATAAACAGCACAAATATTATATGCAAAATAAATAAATATAAATTTTACCCACAATAACAGTTGAGTTTGTAGCTTCTTCAAACTCAAAAATTTAGTATAGTAGCTTAAATCAAGTCTTTAAAGATCTAAACTTAAAAAAAATAAATTTTAGGAAAATAAGAGTATAGTTTATCCACTTTAACCCTAATGTGACAGTGACAATTCAAACTAAGTTATTTTCTCTCAGAATTTTAAGTGCATTGGCATCTATTAAAAGTCTAAAGTCATTCTGAGTGGTGATCATCAGGATGTGACTCTATTTTCCTTTGAGATGATTTTATGGTTTTCTTTTAACCCTAGTATTGTGAATTTTCATCACAATGTATCTTGGATACATTTTTTTTTTATTGTGCTGGAACACTCAGTTGTAAATGTGGGGGAAGTTTTCTTTTATTACTTCTTTGATTAAGTCTCCATTTTCTCTTTCTCTTTTCTGCTATTTTAGAGGTATATCTAGAGTTATCAGTGACGACTACTTGTGACCAGTAATACACTGAGTTTTCTAGAAAGCTGCTTTTTCACGTATTGTGATTTTAATTCTGGCTGGATTTTATGTTCTGCCAACATATCACTTTAACTTTGAAAAGGACTGCTCTACTGTGAAGCAAAAGCTGAACAAAGAATATATGTAATACTTCATAAAAACTCTCATAGTAAGGGTTTGTTCCTTACTGTTACATCTTGAGGATCAAATACATTTAGCCAAAGGTTTAAGCACAGGGATTAACGAAAGACCTTTAACATTTCTTGCTCAGAAAGCTCAAGCACAGATAAAAACTCAGAGAAGAAGCATCAGCTGAGGGGTAGAGTCTGCATTTCCTTTCCAGTAAAATCAGACATTACAAATGAGGTAGGACTGCCTTAAAGGGGTGGGGAATGGGTCTTTGGCTGACATGTGTAGAAATTCAATATTTAGATAGCACACTCCTGCTCTCATTCACAGTCCCATCTTCTCTTTATACCTAATCTCCTCCATGAGAACTCCAAAGGCACCTTCTATTGCACAAATAATCAGTTCTTTCCAAATACGTTCTCAACTTTGAATATATAAGCATGTCCATGTTCTCAGCAGAATGATACCTTTGAGATCTACACACCTTAGAAAGAAGCTGTACATCTAAATAACATTTCTCTTTTAATTTTATTTTATAAATAAATCATGCTTAATCCAGATTAGCACTTAAAATTGCTCAAAAGAAAAAGAAAAGGCCTACATGGGGTAAATATTCTTGTCTCTTCTGTTCATGGAAATGTTCTCATTTACTGCTATTTCTGGTCTGTGATGAGCTCTCAATAAATGTTTCTGGAACATTTCTTACTTCCCTGTTGTTGTTGTTGTTGTTGTTAAATTGCTAAGTTGTGTCTAATTTTTTGCAGCCCCATGGATTGCAGCACACAGGCTTCCCTGTCCCTCACTATCTCCAGGAGTTTGCTCAAACTCATGTCCATTGAGTTGGTGATGCCATCCAACCACCTCATCCTCTGTCACTAGCTTCTCCTCCTGTACTCAATCTTTCCCAGTAGGGTCTTTATCAAAGAATAAGCTCTTTGCATCAGGTGGCCAAAGTTTTGGAGCTTCAGCATCAGTCCTTCCAATGATTTTTTCCTATCCCATTATGACTTGCAACAATTATTTAAGAGAACATCATTTATGATGCACATGCTGTCCTTTTTTTTTTTTTTAAACAGGTAAGACTACTTTTCCTAATTGAAAACAAATAAAACTTCTTTTCCTTTTGTTTCTTTGAATAAACATGCTGATATAAGCTTTATCAACCAGATTTGTACTATGAATTTATTAATCATTCTAAAGGAGATCAGTACTAGATGTTCTTTGGAAGGACTGATGCTAAAGCTGAAACTCCAGTACTTTGGCCACCTCATGTGAAGAGTTAACTCATTGGAAAAGACTCTGATGCTGGGAGGGATTGGGAGCAGGAGGAGAAGGGGACGACAGAGGAGGAGATGGCTGGATGGCATCACTGACTCGATGGACGTGAGTCTGAGTGAACTCCAGGAGTTGGTGATGGACAGGGAGGCCTGGCGTGCTGCAATTCACAGGGTCGCAAAGAGTCAGACATGACTGAGCGACTGAACTGAACTGAACTGACCTGAAACTTCAATTCTGTGATACTCTAACTTGTTTGAAAGCAGCATGGTAAGAGAAATCCTTCCATTCCACTCAGCAGAATGCTACAGTGGAGCTGTTGTTGTTGTTTTTTTTTTTACACAGATGGTAATTCACAAATATATATATCCTGGAGACTTCATGATGTATTTTGAAAAGAACAACCATTCTGTAATGCTTACGAAATTTTCCATTCTTCTGTTTTAAATCACTGGGGGAATTTAACTTCCTTACTTAAGATAATTAGTTTGACACTGATATAATTATCAACCAGCACAAAAGAACAAAGTTTGCAAGATCAATGCAAATAAAGGCAAATTATTTCACTTTTCTAAAGAAATATGGGCTTTCCCCTTTTGCCATTAATCAAAGACAGACAATTAAAAACATATTAAGTGCTAGACTAACTTAAATAAACAATGTGTCTTCCAATAGATAAAGTTCAGCTTAGTGTTTTAATGTAAGAATCTGGGAATGAAAGTTGGTAAAGACAAAGAAAGGCAAACCAACTGAGGCCCAAGGTACAAAAGATATCCTCTCGTTTGATATCAAATATGGACATTTTACTGATAATGGTAAAAGCTTAGAATTGTAACTTGCCTCATGGTCTCAAAATAGGAATGTCAGAGCTGCAATTTGATCATCTGTGTGTCACACTCTTACACAGAATTGCTCCCACTGAATCTCAAATTGTAACAAAGAATTTATATTTTCAAGGGATGTATTTAAATATTTTTACAATTTGGATTTCATCCATAATTCAAATGCAACATTGTCTTTTTTATGAGTTTTTTGCACCTACTTCTTAGAGGAGATCATTTCTAACAGTGCTGTAATATATACAGAAAGCATCAACTATTCTAGCTCAGAAAATCAGCAGATCACATATTTTCTACCAAAAATTCAAAGTATGTCATCTCCAAACATTTGTGTATCCTTAACAAAACCTTTCCTCTTGCAACTTCCTTCTCCACCACTTGCTTAGGAGAGTTACAAGGTTATAGGAGTGAAACGCTTGCATTATGAAATTAAATGAATACACTTGCCCACCTCAGCATGTTGTAAAAATTCAGAAGATCTCTACAAAATTGGAGCACTGAGCAAATGAGACAGAGGAAAATTCAACCAATAAGTATATTAGTAGCAATAATTCATAGAAGCCCTCTCCAAACATACTTATATCAACCTTAATAAAAGAAGATCTAATGCCATCCCATGTCCCCGAAATCTAAATCTATTGGACTTTCAGACAAAGTAAATAGCCTATTTATTCTTGAATGAACTACATAATCAGCTAAATTCTTCACTCCAGTCCATCTTCCTTCACTAGATTCTCCTCTAAAATACTGTCAGAGATCTCCATGGACTAAAAGTCTATTTCCCTAAATGGAATTTCAAACATGCTTTCAACTTTTCATCTTTTCCCTTCAATTCTAGTTCATGCTTCAAAATTCCAACTGGAGTAGTCATCATTTAGAGATAAAGAAATCTATTAAATTAATGTAACACTATTATCAAACTTATTTTAAACTGATCTTAAATCTACATTCTCATCTTTGTGCTTAGAGATGAAATAAAGGCCTGCGAATGATCACCATTTGTTTCAAATGCATATAATTTACCAATTCAAATAAATTATCTTTAATCAGTGAGAACTTCTCTTAATGTTTGTCCATTTAAACTGACATAGTCATGTACAATTATATTGATAATGATAAATAAATTGCTAGGAACAAAGAAGAGTTTTTTGAAATAGTCAACTTAAAATTCTGTTTCAGTTCTACTGAGAACTCTAGCCCAAAGCAGGAAGAACAAAAGGAATTATGCCTTTATAAATTCACACACATACCAGAAGCATTTTTGATTGGATCCAAAACAGACATCGAATGTGATCTGCATCCTTAAGGCAAAAACGTTGACTGAATTTCTATCATATGAAAGGCATTTTGATAGTAAAGATGCCTTTCTCCAAAAGTAAAACTAAGTCTTTTTACATTAATAAATGTATCTGAAAACATATTAGATATTCTATTGTTTAATAGATGATATTGTAAATACTGGTTCATTCTGTGGCAACAGATAAATCTAGGAATAAGCTAGCACCACATGCAAAGGTGGATTAAAAATCTAAATATAAGATGTAAGACCACAGTTTTCAGGAAAAACTATAGGAGAATATTTTTGTGACATGGGGAAAGCAAAAGACCTAAAGCAAAAGCACCAAAAAATATATGCTAAAAAATTTAGTAAATGACAAATTGGGAGATGACACTTGTAATATTTAAGACTGACAAACAAGAAACCCTTACTGAGCAATAAGAAGAGAGAATAGCCAAAACAGAAAGCTAGTCAACAAAATGAATAGAGGATTTACAGAGGAGGAAACCCTGATGCTAATAAGTAAACAAAGATGTTTAAATTTATTAGTAATCAAATAAAACAATTACAAAGTATCACTGTACACCAATTAAATTGGCAAAAATTGGTGTAAGACACTGGGAAACCATTAGCTAAGATAATGTAACCCAGGACTAATGAGCCAAATTAAGTTGCATAAATTTGGAATTTATTCTTAACATATATCTCAATAGTAACATAGTTATATAACTGTATGAAAATATTCATGCTATCTACAGAGTCACTTACAATGGCAGGGAATTGGAAGAAAACTAGCTTTCCACGACTGGGATAAAGGATAACTAAAATGTGGTGGATGCACATCAAGGAAGTATCTTGCAACAGTGAGATCAAAGGCTTAGGATGCCCATACAGAGGAATGCTTATACGGAGGAATCTTTAAAAATATAGCGTTTAATCAAAAAAGCAAGAAATAGCATTAAGGAAATAAAAAATGCATGTACACAAAATAATACACATTCTGCAAGAATACACACTTACCAAAACATACACATCACACAAATTTGAAGGGTTGCTTCCGGGAGATAGAGGAGATGGAACGGCAAATGACATCAAGTGAACAAAGTGAGGGTGGCAGAAGAAACAAAAAAGATAAGACTGGATGAAAAAAAAAGAAGAAGGCAGCCAGCGATGGAAAGAATATTGCCGTGAAGTGCGGAGAGCTTGAGTTCAAATGCTAACAGCCATATACTCTTTAAGTGACTTTAAGCAAGGCCTTTCCTATAAGATTCTTTCCTCTGGCAAAATTGGGATAACAGTTGTCACTTCATGGTACAACAATTAATATAATACATACTTCAAAAGGATTTTTTCTCTTTCTTAAGCTTTTTCTAAAAAGGCATTCATATATGCATGTTTTCTATGGGTATTAATGTTACCTGGGGCTTCCCAGGTGGTACTAGTGGTAAAGAACCTGCCTGCCAATGCAAGAGACAATAGAGATGTAGTTTCAATCCCTGGGCCGGGAAGATCCCCTGGAGGAGGGCATGACAACCCAAGACCACTATTCTTGCCTGGAGATCCCCATGGACAGAGGAGTCTGGTGGACTACAGTCCATAGGGTCACAAAGAGTTGGACACGACAGCAGCAACTGAGCACAATGTGATCAGCGATACTTAGAATTTAGTCTGAACTCAACTTTCTTTTGCTCAACTCTGAAATGTGAAACAATACTCCAATGAGAATATTCATGAGTTTTGGAAAACGCAGCCTTTGTAAAAAAGTCATAAAACATTTTATAATTCCACTTAAAATCAAAACCCTTGTTATTTTTAAATCATCCTGAGATATGTATCTAATGCTGAATCTTAGTTTTATGACCACTTTCAATATTTTAGCATCAATATCTCCACATTTAAGGTTACAGAGAATACATTGTGAGATTGCTCAAAGATATTCAAAAACATTCCTTATCCACTGAAACCTGGTATGAATACTAAATTTTATTACACTTTTTGGTGCACTAAACCTCAAAAAGAATTCTCCAAGCTCTTGGAAAATTGAAATGCTGAAGAGCTAAGCAACAAAATGCATTTATTTTTCCTTGTTCCAAGATTTGAGAAAACTATCATCTTGAAAGAGGCTTGTCTTAGAGTAAAAGTCATGTGAGGACTTCCATTCATTTTTAAAAATCACTGGTATAATCACAACCTTCTTAGAAAAGATATATTTCAATACGCAGGGCAGAATTTCACCCAGCCGTTTATATTCAGAAGGAAATATACTGGAGAAGGGTAAATCTCCTTAAAGTCATTGTTCCTTCATTTATTCACTCACTCAAAAACAACTTATTAAGCACTGCTGTATATCCACTGGGCCGGGCAGAAACTAATGACCCAAGCGTACATATATAAAGAGGTAGGATCACCAAAGAAACACAGAAGTAAATACTTTTTTTAAATGTAGATTTACAAATTGTGATAAGAAGAAGCAGAGAGACGAGATTCTAAGAAAAGAAATAATAATAGGAAGCACAGGCTACTCAGAGGTTTCTGACAGTAAAAATTTAACTGATTCCCAATAGATAGAGTGACCCATGCAAAAAGAAGAAAGCTTTACAAGCAGAAGGAATAGAAGGTGCAGGAAGAAGCTTGGGCAGGAAGTTTGGTTTTCAAAGCCACTGACATCAGTCCGAGGGGCCTTGAGCCTGGTACACTGTGAAACATTTCCAGGATATGAAACTGAGTTAGGGACATCATCCTGAGGGCTCTGTAGACCATGACAGACATCAAGGAAAATCATTAGGAGTTTTTGAGAAGATACTGCCTGCTACATGTGTTTGAAAGATCACCAGGCTTTTATTTGGAGAAAGAGGAAGAAGATCCATAGGAAGTTCTTTTTTGTTTGTTTTTTTCCCTACCAGATCAGGGAAAAAATGATAGTGGTTTCAGCTAAATAGATGACTGGGAAATGAATAGACTAGAAATATATTTAGGGAGGTTTGCTAAAGGACTGGAAGGAGGAAATAGCAATAATGACTCAGAATTTTGGCTTCAGCAGTATGGCAGCTTGTAAGACAACGTGCTGTGTGGGAAAGAGTGAATGAGGAGATCAGGAATTACATGGAGCAGGAAATGCACCTCAGTGGAGAATAGTGGTCTCCACGTCCCAGGAGACTGTAAGTTCATGGGGGCACATGGGTGGGAGGCAGGACTTCCCTTGATGGCTTAGTGTAGAAGCTATAAGCCTCTGGGACACAACTGACCTCTGCTGCAGCTCAGTCGCTTCAGTCGTGTCCGACTCTGTGCAACCCCATAGACGGCAGCCCACCAGGCTCCCCCGTCCCTGAGATTCTCCAGGCAAGAACACTGGAGTGGGTTGCCAGTTCCTTCTCCAATGCATGAAAGTAAAAAGTGAAAGTGAAGTCACTCAGTCATGTCCGACTCTTAGCGACCCCGCAGACTGCAGCCTACCAAGCTCCTCCATCCATGGGATTTTCCAGGCAGGAGTACTGGAGTGGGGTGCCATTGCCTTCTCCCAACTGACCTCTACTGACCCTTTATGATGGAACTAGAGGCTTGCAGGATTGTTCCAGATACCTCATTTACTTCCTTCTACAGATCTGGGAGGTGGCTAGAAAGATATGAAAGATGATGAAATCAAACATCGTATTCTGTATCTCCTCCAGTATTCCTTGATAAATGATAGAGCAATGACTATTAAAGTACAGTGCCCAAAATTTATCTTCAAGTTCTTGCAATGTGTGTGTGTGTGTGTGTTTCAGGGCTAGGGATGTATGTCCTGCAGTAGGGGATGCTGAATAAAGCTTGGTTTCATCCAGTTATATCATCACCAACAGAAAGCAAGAAGGCAAGTCCTTATTAATCTAGAGGTGCATTGCAGACTCATTCGTGCATTATACAATGTCTACCACGTGGTAGGTACTGGGCCAGTTTCTGGGTCAGCATAAGAGGCACAGCACCTACCACAATGTAGCTCAGAGCCTAACAGTCTGTCATGTTCAAAGTGCAATTTTCTTTGCAGAACGCCACACCCATAGGCCAGCAGTATGCACATACATGATTCACATACAAGGTCAAAATGCTGACAGCCACAGAAGATAAAGCCCCAGGTGAGCTCTAGCACTATGGGAGATTAAGTGCTATATGAGGCAAAACACCATAGATGCTGAAAGCAGCAGAAAACTACCTGGGATGGAAAGGTCACAAAAAGCTTTACTTATTGATTAAGTAAATCCCTGGAACATCATAGGGTCTGAATTAGGTGATACTGGGAGGTCTAAACAAAATCTGATTTCCCTTTGATTATTAACATATAAATGGAGGTATCAAAAAAACAGTTAAACTCTTCTAACACTATATCAAAGGCTCAGAATAAAGGAGATTATGTCCTTGTTCAGAGATTAGTAATCTTTTCCTATAAACAGACAGACAGTAAATATTGTTGGCTTTGGACCACAAAATCTCAACAGCATCTGTTCCATGCTGCTGTTATAGCCAGAAAGCAGCCACAGGCAACACATAAATGAATGGGTGTGGCTGTGTTCCAATGAAATTTTGTCTATAAAAAACAGGCTAGATATGGCCTGCAGACCGTTTGCTAACCCCTGACCTAGTCTCATATCGCTCCCCGAATTTAATAGAATTACTGTCACTCAAGTTGCTGAGAAGGCAGGGAAGAAACTGAGCCTAATTAGGGTATGTCAGAAAAAACAATCTGGGAAAGAATCAATATAAGGTGAGACCAAGTCAAAGTCCCTTTCTCTTGAGGGTTCTTGCCAGCAGAAGAAATATAAACAATTCCTATTACAGAGCAAGGTGGCAGGCAAAGTCACAGGAAGAAGGCTGTGTTTGGAGACCCAGTGCATGGCATGGTAATAAGCACCACAAGTGACAAGGTGAGGTGGCCAGGAGTGCTGTGCAGGCCACCTTGTCAGCATTAGGCTCCTCAGCCCTCCCTCTCTCTGTCTGGCCTCTCATCTCTTGCCTTAGTGGAAAGAACTAGGTCAAACCGAAGTTCGATAATTGAAACCCAAATCCTGGTGGACTTTTCCAATGCCTTGTACGCTCTGGCTCTGGCTTGCCTCTCTTTTCCTCATGTTTCCTTTTGTTAATAATGATTCTGTTAATAGTGATTAATCTTTAAGAAAATAAAGATTACACCTATTATAATGATTAATCTTTAAGAAAAGTTTTAACAACACTGAACTTACACCATTCTTTCAACAATTATGTACTGGGTACCTACTATGTACCTACTCTTGAGTGTCTACTATGTTACTGCACTGGGCTGGTAACCAGAGCTCAGAGAGCGAGGAAGCCAGTCACATTGTCCCTACCCTCCTGGAACTTATAGTCCAGATGAGGGGACTGAAGACAAGGCCACAAACAGTCACAAATAAACATAACCACAGCCTGTGGTTAGCTATTCTGGAGGAAATGAACAAGCTGCTGAGATGGAGAAGCCCTTGGGGAAGAATTCAAGCAGATAAACAACACAGAAACTTTTTTTTCTTTTTTTTAAATAGAGATCTTTATGTATTTAAATTTCCTTTAAATCAAGACCGGAAACACTTCTAGAAACAGTTTAACAAACCAGTGGGTTTGGGCATAGTGGGACAGTGGGGTTGGGGAAGAGGAGGAAGAATGGAACATCAGAGTGGAAAAACCAAAGAAGTGACCACCTTATGTGGAGAGGGCCTTTGGATCGCAGGTAGAAACCAGTGAGAATGTTTGCACTAGGGAGTGATGTATTTTGTTTCATAAAGATCACTCAAATTGCCCTTGAAAAAGGGTTAGAGAAAGGGAAAGAGTGTAGGAATCACTGAAACAGACAAGAGGTAAAATAATGGAACAATGGGCTGGTTCCAAACTGGGAAAGGAGTATATCAAGGCTATATATTGTCACCCTGCGTATTTAACTTATATACAGAGTACATCGTGTGAAATGTTGGGCTGGATGTAGCACAAGCTGGAATCAAGATTGCTGGGAGAAATATCAACAGCCTCAGATATGCAGATGACACCATCCTTATGGCAGAAAGCGAAGAGGAACTGAAGTCTCTTCAGTTCATGAAAGTGAAAGATAAGAGTGAAAAAGCTGGCTTAAAACTCAACATTCCAAAAAAAATGAAGATCATGGCATCTGGTTCCATCACTTCATGGCAAATAGATGAGGAAACAATGGAAACAGTGAGAGATTTTCTTGGGCTCCAAAATCACTGCAGATGGTGACTGCAGCCATGAAATTAAAAGACGCTTGCTCTATAACCAGAAAAGTTATGACCAATCTAGATGGCATATTAAAAAGCAGAGACATTACTTTGCTAACAAACATCCATCTAGTCAAATGTATAGTTTTTCCAGCAGTCATGTATGGATGTGAGAGTTGGACTATAAAGAAAGCTGAGTGCCAAAGAATTGATGCTTTTGAACTGTGGTGTTGGAGAAGACTCTTGAAAGTCCCTTGGACTTCAAGGAGATCAAATCAGTCAGTCCTACAGGAAATAAGTCCTGAATATTCATTGGAAGGCTGAAGCTGAATCTCCAATACTTTGGCCACCTGATGCAAAGAACTGACTCTTTGGAAAAGACCCTGATGCTGGGAGAGATTGAAGGCAGGAGAAGGGGATGGCAGAGGATGAGATGGTTGGATGGCATCATTGACTCAATGGACTCCCAGTCATGCTCTGGGAGTTGGTGATGGACAGGGAAGCCTGGTGTACTGCAGTCCATGGGGTCACAAAGAGTCGGACATGACCGAATGACTGAACTGAACTGAACTAAAAATAATGATGGTTTGCCTTGTATCAGTCAGTGGTTGCAGAAATGGAGAGAAGGCAGAAAAAACAAGTTTCATGGTTGATAGGTCAAAAGATTTAGAAGTGAAGGTGAGTAGGTGGTGGTGGCACAGACAAGGAAGGGCAGTGGAGGCATCAAGAGGAAACACAAGGTTTCTGGTGTGACCACTTGATTGGATGATGATACCGTTTATCATGAACAGAAAGAATGAGAGAGGAGTGAGTGTGGGGAGAAGACCAAAGAACTGTGTTGCAGACATATCTGAAAATCACCTGATGGACAGTGCGGCAGTTTAATATACAAACCTGTGTCTCAGGAGAGTCACTGGAATATAGATAGTATTAAGCCATTGGAATGAATGATATCCTAGGGAAGAAGGGCCGACAAAACATGCAGAACAATTTCCGAGAAATCATGTCTATAAATTCAGTGAAAGGGAAAAACCAACAATGCCTATATATTAGTAACTAGAGGAAGAGTCAAAATGCAGAGACTCCTGAGCAAAGTCTGGAACGAAAGGAAATGTCTCTTAGGAGAAGACCCAGCTCCACTATAAACACAGGCAACAGAGTGGACAAAAAGGATGTCAGGAGGGTGTCCCAAGGAAAGGAGGCAGATTTTTATCACAACTTTGTTCAAAAAATCACAGAAAAGTACTTACTCACACCAGTCATTACTGTTCTAGAGCTCTAATAAGTGGGTCACCCAAACCATGTCGCATCATAAGATTGGAATTTATGTTTTTTAAAGATTCTGATGGCAGCTGCGGCCACTAAAGTCCCCCTCCCCTATACACCCTAGGACTTATCTTAAGTATTCAGTTTATTATAATATAAAATATCTGTTTTCTCCACTGGACTAGAATTTTTCCACGAGAGGATTCTACTGTCCCTTTCTATCTCTTCCAGTTGAGCATCTAATTTTTTTTCATAATTGAGAGAATTATTATTATTCTAACATTTATTGTAATAATTCCCAATCACTACTACAGTAATAACAGTAGTATTTTCTTTAAAAAATTATTTGTTTGCCTACATCGGGTCTTAGTTGCGTCACATGGGAACTTTGGTCCATGGTGCAGCATCTCTCACTGGGGTGTACCAACTCTCTGTGGAACACAGGCTTAGTTGCTCAATGGCATGTGGGCCCTTAGTTCACTTACCAGGGATTGATCCTATGCTGCACTGCAAGGCAGATTCTCAACCATTGGACCACTAGGGAAGTCCCTACACCAGTCTTTTTGCCATAGACCCTCATTCATTTTTGTTGGGAGAATACATTTAAAGAAACCTGGAAACCAGACTCCCAGAATCATTGCATGTCAGAAAATGTTTGTCAGTTGCCTTTAGTTTGAACAATATGTTGGCTAAGTTGAAGAAGCTGGGACACAAGGTCTTCCCTAAAGAGACAGGAGTCATTTATCTGCTCTCCTCTAATATAGAATATTGGTGAGGGGAGTTCTGAGGTCACCCCTTACATGGGACTTGATATTGTTCTAATCTTTCCAAAGGACTCTTTCATTTCATTAAGTCAAGCCAATTAGGATATTGATGCTAATCATTGTGCATCAACTTTTCCAGAGTGCTCTGTTTCAAACCACAGATTCAAGTCAAAAATGTTCTTCTCAAAATGTCTTCACATCTGGAAAAATAACTCTCAATCGATTTTTCTCCATATTTTCATTTCTCCTTTTCAGGGACATTATTCAGATATGCTGAAACTTTTAAATTCATTTTTGTCTTCCAGATTAGTTATTTCCTTCTAATCTTATGATCATTTTAACTCACTGTTTATTAAAAATTTTGGTTCACTCACTGTTGATTAAAAATTTTGTTTCACTTTATTCAATTTCCATGTCTTTTAGGATACATTTCATCAGTTTCTATTCTTCTTTGTATTATTTTAAACATCACTTTATGTTGTTAGTTTTAATATTCTTTTCTATTTTCCTTATCTGCTTATATGCCATCTCTTTTTTTTTTCTTTTCTTTTTTTGTTTGGTTTGGTTTTTTGTTTCCTTTTATTGTTTCTTCTTTGCTTTTCCTGAATTTCTGTGCTCGGGATCTCTGCTTTGACACTTTAAAAAGGTCATTGCTTTAATAAGGTATGTTGTTCAGAGACTTCCCTGGTCGTCCCGTGGTTAAGACTCTGTGCCCACAATGCAGGGGACCATGTTTTGACCCCTGGTCAGGGAACTAGATCCCACATCCATAACTAAGGGTTCGTATACCACAGCTAAAAATCCAACACACCGCAAGAAGACTGAAGATCCCACAGGCTGCAACTAAGACAAGGCACAGTCAAATTAATTTTTAAAAATACATAAAACAAATAGTTTTAAAAGATATATTATTTAATTATGGTAATATTTGGCCATCAGTTTCATTTTCTCTATGGCAAATTCTTCCTGGTGAGTATGTTTCATCTTTTTTCTATTCTGTCCCACTTATTCTTTCAGAAGCTTTGTATTGACCCTATAATGATTCCTTCCTTCTCACCACCTTGAAATAGGGTGAATCTTCCCATAGGGTGAAATAGGGTGAATCTTCCCATAGGGTGAAATAGGGTGAATCTTCCCATAGGGTGAAATAGGGTGAATCTTTTCATAGGGTGAAATAGGGTGAATCTTCCCACAGGGTGAAATAGGATGAATCATCCCATAGGGTGAAATAGGGTGAATCTTTTTGAATATGGGGAGTATCTGGAATTCCTGCTGGGAGGGGTCAAGGTAAGATCCAGTACAGAAGCAATTGTTCCAATTGACCATGAAATGCATTAAAATGAGCTTCTGTGTTTAGGTTTGTCAAGTCTTTATTTCTCCCAGCCAAGAGAGATGAGCCACTCAGGACTGTTCCCATGGGAGTTTCTCCTCCAGCCAGGCCCACCACCTGATTCTTCCTATGCAATAGGGGGTCTCAACGTGTCCTGTTTCAGCCTCAAGTTCCCCGATTGTTCCGTTATGTTCAGTGGGTTACAGGGACAACCCAACTTACTCTTGTTGTACCAAATAAGAGATTGTCTGCTCAGAAAGATATACTATCTACTTTTGAAACTGCATACTAGAATCTGGAGTTATACCAGTTATATATTTGACTGAAGCTTAGTTTCACTAAAGATCTCTGCTTCTTTTAAGCTTCGCATGGAGAAGGGGCTTTATTATCTTTCTTCTCCCATTTTAAACTCAAAAGTCTTTGACATTTCAAAAATACTTTTTAAATTAATCTGCACCTTAAACTTATCCATTTATGTGTAATCTGGTAAGCAGTATTATCCACAAAAAGACAAAAAATAAAGAAAATGATGTTCAGAGTTGTGTGATTTATCTATGGCCACATGGCAAATTAATGTCAAATTTGAAAGAATGGGATGGAAACATACACAGTACCATATGTAACATAGATAGTAAATGGGAATTTGCTGCGTGAAAGAGGGAGCTCAACTCAGTGCTTTGTGACAGCCCAGAGGGGTAGGATGAAGAGGGAGATGGGAGGGGGGTTCAGGAGGAAGGAGACTTATGTACACTTGTGGCTGGTTCATGTTGATGTATCACAGAAACCACACAATACTGTAAAGTAATTATCCTCCAGTTAAAGAAACTTTGAATGAAAAATCATTGTATTTGCGTCCAGGTTAAGTTTCCTTTCCATTAAGAACATACTCACTTTATTTAGGCATTTTCCCTCTGAAATTTCTCAAAATGTTGGGCCAAGGATAAAAGACAATGTCAATGTAACCTGTGCCTCAATATTTACAAAAAGCCTCAAGTTTGCACTTAGGTTTAATTATACAATGCACACTAAATTTATGTGTTTATAAATATTTTACTCTCTTGTTTATCACTCAGGTATATTATATTGTTTTACATCAAAAATAATGTTTAAAACCTTTTTTCAAACTGCATTCATAAATTTAAAATGTTCCAGTTCTCTCTGGAACCCTGTGGGGGTCTGAGTGTGCCCCTGTTCTAGAGTTATGCAAGGAAGGTCCTACTAACAGTCCCATTTGGACACCCACATGGGGGCCTCTAGAACAACAGGGAACATCACCAGGTATCTTAGTATACAGGTGGTTTCTGGTCCAAAAAAGAGAAATGAGCTGAATTTCCAGCTTGACAGTCATATTCAAAGACAATTAAGATACAAGTCCCTTGAATTGAAATGAAAATGAAGGCTGTCCCCAAAATCAGGGCTCAAGGATAGGGATTAAGAAAGGAACACAGTGTGATGTCCCAGAAATACAAGACATTACAGAGAAGTGGAAAGAATAAAAGGCCCAACAGTCTTTCTTGGAATAACATTTCTTACAAGGTCATCTGCTAGTGCCATGTTTTTTATATTCAAGAGGAGTTTTTATTTAAGAACCTTTCATTGAATCTTCTCCATTTCAGCATCCCCTTTCATTATAAAAATCATTTCCAGAGTCCATCAACATTTTTGAGTGCTTCTAATCAAAACAGTGAAAAAGCAATATTCAGAAGAAAACATTAGTGTACTATCTCAAACACGATTTCAAATCTCTTCTTTGTCATGGAATGAAATTAGATGTATGGTAAAGGAACAATCAAAACGAGAAAGGACAACCCTTTCAGCTTTTTTTTTTTTTTTTCCTCAATCAAATCCAATACTGAAGCATTCCTCAGAAGCCTTATAAGAACTTCACTTAGTTCTTACTGCACTCTCAATTACCACTGTCATTTATGAGTTATTTCAAAGGCATAAGAATTTTAACACTCATTGCTATGCTAGCGTAGTCACAGATCACCCAGGAAAATGACAAAATAAATAGAATCTCAGGTCACCACTTCCTGATTGGATCTAGCAGTCAAAAAAAGAAATGTGAGAAATAATAACTATATTCAATAAGCAAGTATTAAGTTCAAAATCACTCAGTGGTGAAATGAAAAAAATAAAAATGACCTGTCACCAAATACAAAGGTGAGTCAGTTGGCAAGAATTATTCTGGCAGTGTGTCTCCATAAAGATGGGAAAAGCAAAGAACAGCCAAGGCAGAAAAGACAGTTCCCAATTTAAAGTCATTAATTCAAGATCCAGTGGTTAGAAAAAAGAAAAAGCAGCAGTGATGATAGACTGAGGCACTCTTGCACTTGCTGAGGAACTTAAAGTCCAGGCAGAATTTACAAAGGGCAGAACTGATGGAAAGGAAAAGGGAAGAAGACATTCTCACATCTGAACCAGGAGACAGGTGGCAAAGGAGTCAGATAAGAACCTATCAGTTGTGCCTCCAACAACTGGCTCTCCACAGATTCATGGGAATGTAAGCAATAGGTTATAGCACATTCATTGAAAATAAGAGAACAGTTACTTATCTTTCAAAGAGATATCTCCATTTTGTCAATTGAGAATGTCTAGGAAAACATGTTTCAAAGTTTTCCCAATAAAAGCTAACAACTATTGACCACTGAATCATATGTGAGCTTCAATCTAGAAATACAGACACTAAGGGTCCAGGAGCTCAGGGTTTGAAATCTGATTGAACCAACTGTGGGTCTTTGGACAAATTAGGTCCGTGAACATTTTGAGTCTGTTTCCTACATATAAATGGAGATAAAATGACTACACTATAGAATGAAAGAAAGTGAAAGTCGCTCAGTCGTGTCCCTCTTTTCAACCTCATGGACTATACAGTCCATGGAATTCTCCAGGCCAGAATACTGGAGTGGGTAGCCTCTCCCTCCTCCAGGGGATCTGGCCTAAAAACAGCACTCTGTAGAATGTGGCTCTCAACAAAGCATTTCTAAAATCCTGTATGCCTGAAGATGGCTTTAGCTCTATCTGTTTTTCTGAGGTACAGTTCAGAACAGAGAAGTCTTACACATGACTAAATGTCCCCAGCTTCTAGAAGTGGTTATAAAACTAAGAATTCCTTACCATACACATGAATAAGTCTTCCATGGTGAGGAAGACTGACCTCACAGAGGAGACACAAGATCTGTTAGTGTTCCAGAAGCAACTGTTTCTCTTCCTGGGAAAACTGGATACTGAAGTGTGATTACTTCCTTGATCCTATAAAGTTCAAATGTTTTCACCTTTTTAAAATTGTTTTGAGTATTATACGGATAGATTATTGTGATAAAAATATAAAAAATTAGAAATATTATTGAGGATACAAACAAGGCCCCACTGAAAAGCCTCGAGTTAAAAAGCCAAAAAAATAAAATTGCAATCTCAATAAGGCAATAACATATAACAGAGGTAAGGCGAGAGGTCACAAAATATGTGGCAGTGACACGCCGCATGCTCACAACATCTTTCAACAAAAGAGAAAGAAATGTTAAAATAGACTTAAATGACATTAAAGAAATCTATACAAACTCTCAAATATTTCACCTTAAACATGACACACTGATCATACAAGTGGGAATGTGGATGGGAGATTTCAATTCTAAGGAATATCCTCAGGACCTTATTCAATGTTTTGCAGTTAGTATTACATGCATATAATCATGCAATCATATCACACATGATTATGTGTATATGTATGGTGCATTAAGGATTGAAAACACTCAGAATGATATTGATTTACACATATGGTGCTTTTTGTGCCTGTCATTTTCAGTTACTGCATTCCAGATAAAGTTAACTTGGACAAGAATTGATTGCCATCCCCACGCCCACTTTATTTATAAAAATGTTTTCTTTAGAAAGTGTCTATTCCTAGACATGGAAGAAATTCCCCAGGTATCACATTTAGGCAGGTTATCATCAAAAGGGACAATTTTCCTTTAATTCTTCCTAACCACTGTCACTAACCACTGTCCTTTGTCACTAACTGCTGTTCATTGTCAGTTTTGCTGTTATGTTTTGGAATAGGTTTGATTCCTTTCTTAAGGCCATACTGATCATGACTTTTTAGCTTGTGTATACGCTCATAGTGTTTTACTATTATTTGTATTTTCTCAGCCCTGCTGTTGTATTGTAAAGGAGCCCTTAGTTAGAGACCAAACCACCTGATCTAGCCCAGGGTATTTATTCTACCTACTGAGCCAAGATGTCACCCTGTTTCTGACTGGTAAAAAAAAAAAAGACAATAGTTCCTACAATTCAAGGTGTTATGTTTATGAGAAATAATTTAAGCTTATAGTCCATCCTATCACGTATCAGTGTCTAATACAATTTCTAGTGGTAATAACAGAAACAGCAGCTATTTGGGGGTTATCCATGTTCTTTCTTTGAAATTACAGTCTACAGATTTTAGGTTTTAATATTATAGTTGTAACTCGTCATTTTTTTCACTTGCTACTTTTTTGTCTATTTTCCCATACTAGCATTTAGTGTGTTATTTTACTTACCTGTTAGATTTCTCAGTCATGATCCAAAAGAAACAACTGTATTTCTTTTTGTTGCTAGTAGACATATTTAAAGCAAGGTTTCACCTGTTAGTTTATCCTTAATATCATCCCAGGAGCAAACTAAAGATTTTGAGTTTAGTAATTATATTTTTATCATTCTTTTTCATTATTATTAAAACAATATTAGCAGCAACAATGAGCCATGCTTGTTTTATTCCTGTTTGTTATAGAAATTCTCTTGTATTTCTGCATTAAAGGCAGCGCTTACTGAAAGATAGTTTTGCCTTATGAAAAGAGCAGCATTCTTTCTTTTTTCAGAATGCTTATGTCAAACAGATGTTGACTTTTTAACAGATACTTTCTTGGCTTTGGAGATAATTACATAGATTTTAAACAATGTTTTCTTCTGATGTATTCTGTTAATTTTCCTGGTGTGATATCAGCTAAGCATTCTAGGGTTAAGTCCTGCAGTTTTAATAAAAAGCTCTTTTCATATCTTACATCCTATTTGCTAATATTACTGCGGATGTTTTCATTCATTTGCTTATTCAACCAAATAATTAGTAAGCAAGCACTTACTGAAAAGGATTGTGCTGGGCTCTACAGAGGTTCAAACATGAATGAGAGGAACAATGGTCCGGAAACCCAGTCTACTGCAGGGGGCGGACATGAACACAGTCACACCGCAAGGCCTCCTGCTTTGTGCGTCTTAAGAGTGTAATTTTATTCATGGACAAATATTTATTGATCTTCTTGTATGTGCTAAACACTGTAGTCAAAACAGGATAATCTGACAAAGAAAACAGCCCAAGACTAATTTCCGGGAACTCATAATCTAGGTGAAGACAGCCAATGATCACATGATCACACTAATCAAATATTTGACAAAAAGAAACACTTGTTGCCTCATAGAATCTAGGCTTTAAGTGCTGAGGCCACAACAAGAAACAGAACAGTCTAAACTCTGCTGCTTTGGTGCTCACTTTCTTGTGTCATGTTAAGTGTGTTACTCATCTGCACTGAGGCCAGACAGTATAAGTGATAGCGACCCTTGACCTCACTCAGAAACCTTATCTGGGATGGTGACACAACTAAAGTTTCAAAGAATATTAAGTATTACAAGGCCCAAAGGTAGCAAAATGAAACAGCATCAGAAAAAAGGGCCCAAAAGTTTAGAGCCCAGAGGAGAAGGGAGTAGAGGGATCTGAGGCAAAGATGCAGAAAACACAGCTGGGAGGTGTAGGGGTATACAGACAATGCAAACTGGTAATTTTAATTTTTACTTTAAAGCAAAGGGAATCACAGGGAAAAAAAACTGTTATACGTGTGGAGTGCAATCATCAGAGGTAGGGGTAAATAGTATTTTCTTCCAGTTCACTAATTTCTTCTTTAACTGCTAGTGTCCTTTTCATATCCAAGATCCCTAATTGATTCACTTAATAATTATCTTTTCTTATATCAACTCTGCATGCCATTATCCCATAATTAGTAGCTAATTTTATATTCATGTAAATACCTTCAGTCATCTCTTTGAATGTCCTAGGCACACTAAGCTTAAATGATCAGAATGCTCCATTTTATAAACAGGTTCATCTAGATCATTTTCTAAATTCGATCCCACATGTGAGTGACATCACATGACTCTGTTTCCCTCTCTCTGGATCACCCTACCCAGCATGACAATCTACAGGTTCATCCATTTTGCCACACATGGCATCATTTGGGGGCTCTCTCTTCCATTCCAGTGGATTGCTTCTAGTTATTTTATGTATTTTGTCATTTTCATATACTATCTTTACACTTGATAATGCAGATACCATACTGTCTTAAATATTGACACTTTAATAAATCTGTATAACCCGTAAGGAAAAAAATTATCAGAATGTTCAGTAAAATTTTCCATTTGGAGAAAGTTTATTGATTGGTTTAGCATTGCATTTCTTCACGTGTTTTGGAGTATCAGGGTATAAGCTCATCATTATGTGTGCATTTTTGTGGGTGTGGGCTTGGGTGACTATCTCCTGAGCACAAATGCCATTCTTAGTGGTTTCCACTTGGTTTGCTGAGCACCTAATAGTGAATCAATTCTTAAAATGGCTTTGGGATCTTCTTTTTCACTGTGATGTCAGGACTACCACAAATTCAGTCCTCGAGTCTGCCACTGTTCCTCAGTTAGAAAATATATTTTCTGTATAAAAAGTCAAAGGAATAATTTTAAAGTTCAACTAGTCAATACTGCGTCATATTGTAGTATTTTATAATTCCATAAGACTGGAGCTTCTCCTTTTAGATATTAATATTGGAAAAGCAGAACAAATAAATACATCTACTGGCATACCTCAGAGAAATTGCTGCTTTGGTTCCAGACCACAGCAATCAGGGAAATATCTCAACAAAGCCAGTTACAAAAATTTTCTGGTTTTCCAGAGCATATAAAAGTTATGTTCATTTATAGGGATTAAGGGGCAAAGCAAAGCTATGTTTACACTATACAGCCAGTCTACTAAGTGTGCAATAACATTATGTCTAAAATACAACATATGTACATTAATTTTCAAAGACTTTATTGCTAAAATATGCTAACCATCATCTGAGCCTTCAGCAAGCCATAATCTTTTGCTGGTGGAGGTTTTGCCTCAATGTTATGGCTGCTGACTCTTCAGAGTGTTGGTTGCTGAAGGTTTGGCTTCAAACTGGCTGTGGCAATTTCTTAAAATAAAACAATAATGAAGCTTGCTGCATCTACTGATTCTTGCTTTATTCCTTTTGATAGAGTCTTCCTTTAGACTTTTCTATGGTGGTGCTAGTGGTAAAGAACCCGCTAGCCAATGCAGAAAACATGGGTTCAATCCCTGGGTCTGAAAGATCCCCTGGAGAAGGGCTTGGCAACCCACTCCAGTATTCTTGCCTGGAGAATCCCATAGATAGAGGAGCCTGACAGACTACAGTCCATAGGATCATAGAGTCAGATGTGACTGAAGTGACTTAGCCTGACATTAGGATGCATAACATGCAATGCTGTTTGATAGTATTTTACCCACAGTAGAATACCTTTCAAAATTAGACTCAGTCCTGGCACATCCTACCCCTACTTTATCAACTAAGTTTATGTAGTATTCTAAATCCCTTGTTATCATTTCAATGATCTTCACAGCATCTTCACCAGGAGAAGATCCATCTCAAAAAGCCACTTTCTCCATTCAACCACAGGAAGCAAACCTCATCCCTGAAATCTGCCATGACACTGCAGAAATTCAGTTGCATCTTCAGGCTCCACTTTCGATTCTAGCTCTCTTGCTAGTCCCACATCTGTATCTTTTCTCCTCCACTGAAGTCTTGAATCCCTACATATCACTCATGAGGGATGGAATTAACTTCTTCCAAATGCCTATTAATGTTGACAATTTGACCTCTTCCCACAAATCTCTAACATTCTTAATGGCATATAAAAAATGGAATCTTTACCAACAGTTTTTTACTTTGCCTAGGACCATCAGTGGAATCATTATCTATGGTTGTTATAGCCTTTACAAAATATATTTCTTAAATAATATAACTTGAAAGTAGAAATTATTACTTAACCCATGGGCTGCAGAATAGACGTGGTGTTACTAAGTATGAAAATGACATCAGTCTTATTGTACATCTCTATCAGAGGTCTTGAGTGACCAGATCCATTGCCAATGAGCAGTAATATTTAGAAAAGAATTTTTTTTTTTTTTCTGAGCAGTAGGTCTCAACAGCAGGCTTAAAACATTTAGCAAGCCATGTTGTAAAAAGATGTGCCATCATCCAGGCTTTGTTTAGAGAGCACAAGCAGAGTAGATTTAGCACAATTCTTAAGGATCATAAGATTTTTAGAATGGCAAATGAGCACTGAATTCAACTGAAAGTCACCAGCTGTATTAACCCCTAGTGAGAGCATCAGCCTGTCCCTTGAAGCTTTGATGCCAGGCATTAACTTCTCTTCTCTAGCTATAAAATTCCTAGATGGCATCTTCTTCTAATGCAAGGCTGTTTCATCTATATGGAAAACCTCTTCTTAATGTAGCTACCTTCATTAATAATCTTAATTAGATTGGCTGGATAACTTGCTGCAGCTTCTACATCAGCATTTACTGCTTCAACTTGCCCTTTTATGTTATAGAAATGGCTTCTTTCTTTCAACCACGTGATCAAACCTCTGCTAGCTTCAGCCTTTCCTTCTACAGCTTCCTCACGACTCAGCCACCATAGACTTGAAGAGAAGTAGAGCCTTGCTCTAGATTGGGCTTTGGATTAAGGGAATGTTGTAGCTGATTTGATCTATCCAGATCACTAAAACTTTCTTCAATTCAGCAGTAAGGCTCACTTCTAATCATTCATGTGCCCACTGAAGTAACACTTTTCATTTTCTTCAAGAACTTTTCCACTGCATTCCCAACTAGTCTAACTGTTCGGCAGATGGTAAGGAACTTGCCTGAAATGCAGAAGACCCAGGTTCAACTCCTGTGTTGGGAAGATTCCCTGGAGAAAGGAAAGGCTACCCACTCCAGTATTCTTGCTTGGAGAATTCCATAGACAGAGGAGCCTTGTAGGCTATAGTCCATGGGGCTGCAAAGTGTAGGACTGCTGCTGCTACTGTTGCTAAGTCGCTTCAGTCATGTCCGACTCTGTGCGACCCCATTGATGAGGGCCCACTGTCTCTGGGATTCTCCAGGCAAGAACACTGGAGTGGGTTGCCATTTCCTTCTCCAATGCATGAAAGTGAAGTCATTCAGTCGTGCCTGACTCAGCGACCCCATGGACTGCAGCCTACCAGGCTCCTCCATCCAAGGGATTTTCCAGGCCAGAGTACTGAAGTGGGGTGCCATTGCCTTTTCACAACTGAACAACTAACACTTTCACTTTTCAAGAGGCATATAACTCCTCCTCTGGCATGAGTACTTAGGGGCCACTGTAGTGTTATTAAACTGGCCTAATTTAAATACTGCAGTGTCTCAGGGAAGCGGGAGATCTGAAGAGAGTGAGAAAGGGGGAAATAGCTGGTTGATAGAGCAGTCAGAACACACACTACTTTTATTAATTAAGTTCACCATGTTATGGGCAAAGTTTGCCCCAAACAATTTCAACAGTAATAGGAACACAAATCACCATAATAAATATAATAACAAAAAGCTGTGACTACTGTGAGAATTACCAAATGGGACACCAAGACATAAAATGAGCAAATAATATTGAAAAAATGACATCAATACACTTGCACAAAACTTTAATGTGTGAAAAAAGCAGTATCTGAGAAGCACCATTAAGTAAAGTGCAACAAAATGAGGTATACCTATATAGGGACTTTGTGGGGGAAAGGAGGCAAAAGAAAAAACAAGCAAAATAAATCTGTACTTACCTAGCAGCCTCACAGTAACACAGAGAATAAAAAGAGGAAAGCTCACAACTATTAAAACCCAGCTGTATCATCAACCTAATACCAGAATCCTGGAGCCCTTTATGACTGTCAGCGTGAGACAGGGACCATTAGAAAAGAAGAGGGAGTGGCTTCGTAGCTCTCTCAGTGCATTCTGGAGTCAGAAAACTACAGTTGTGCCTATAGCCTTAGGGTCCTGCTTTCTCTGAGTGTTGGGATTCTGGTTCTCTTCCCTTACCATTCCTGCCCTCCTGCTAGTTGACTACTTTTAGATCAGAAACAACATAACAGAAAATAAGTCAGACTATATGGGATGTGTATATGTGAAGTAGGTGTCAGAGGGGCAGAGCATGTATAGAAACACGAGTGGCATGTGTGATGAGGCATGTGTGTGGAGTGGTGTGTGTGTACGCGTAGGCACACCTGTGTGAGGGGATGGCCGCTATACTATTTCATTGTATTCCGAGTAGGCAAAGGCAGGAAAAACACCCTAGTAGTTATTTGTCCATGGAATTCTTCCCAGGCAAGAATACTGGAGAAGCTTGCCATTCCCTTCTCAAGGGAATCTTTCTGACTCAAGGATCGAACCTGACTCTCCCTCATTGCAGGCAGACTCTTCACCATCTGAGCCACCAAGTAGGCCCAGTATATCTAATAGGTAAAGATATTCCACAGTGCAAGAGCTCCCAGTTCTGATCGCCTGAGAATTAAGCAGTAGGGCAGGGGGACACGTTGCCAAAGTAGCAAAGAAGTGAATCAGTAAACGCCACTACAAATAGCTTGAGTGAGCAGACTCCGGGACATCTCCCGGAGGGGCAGAGAGGTCTGGCATGCTGCAGTACACGGGGTTGCAAATAGTCGTACACCACGTGGAGGCTGAACAACAAGAAGTAGAAATAGAAATGGGCCTGGAGTTTTGAAAAAGTTTCTTCTAACTATAGCTCTAGGGTATAGAACATGACATAAATGTGGACAGACAGCCTGACTTTTGACCTGTCATTTGAGAAAATCTGTCCTCTGATCCATTAAGAGTAAAACACACGCACACACACACACTCACTCACTCAAAGTCTCTGAATTTCATTCATGATTCTGTCCCTTTATTTCTCTCCACATCTCAGCTACAGCTGCTCTGAGTGACCATGGAGGTATCCAGCCATCCTGCCCTCTAGAGAAGAAAAGCCTGCTCTGGCTGTCCTGGGGGGTACCTCCCAATAAAGTATCAGCACTAAGTAGTGTTTGGGGTTATGTTTTCCAGTGAACTCTTACCTAAACACACCTGAGAGGAACTACTTCAGATTCTCAAAAAGATGACCTATCCCAGTGATTTCTGGAAAAAGATTATTTTTGTGGAAATGATCTATTAGAGCACCCAGAAGAAAATCTCCATGTTATTACAAATCAGAGACAACCTGGCTCCCATCCAAGTGCAAAAACAGCATGATTTTCATAAAACTTGGCCAAAAGCAAAGCAGAAAGAACAGGAAACCACAAAACAGCTATACAACAGGTTACAGAAGGAACCTGGGAACAGAAAGACAATTATAATGGGAAAAAAATAATTCTAAAAATCCACATAGGAGGCATTGAAGAGCAGGATTAAATGCTAAGGATATGGAAGATAAAGTTTAAAAGAAAAGAATCAAGACACAAAAATAAGAGAAAAAAAATGGTGCATATGTAGGATAGACAATGGAAAGCTTACATCCGATTATTCATTATTCTTAAAGGAGAACCCAAACATTCAAGAACTATTACAGGAGAAAATTTTCTTGGTCAAAAGGTCTTAAGGTTTTAGGCATGCCCTTGGAAAAGCCACCAAACCCAAATACTCAGGGCCTGATCTGATCTGATCTGAGTCACATCCCCAACAGGAGTATCCCAAGGAACTAACAAACCAGATCCTGTCAGTTCCAGAAATCCAACCTTGGGACAACCTTTGGGAAAACTCAACCCTTCCTTGAAGACGGGCTGCAATGTCTATACCTCATGGAATGTTTGCCTAAATCCCTCATCCAAGTCATACTTTCTGCTTCCAAAGTAACTTTCACTTCTTAGTTCTTATCACAATTAATTATTGATTCATGTAAGAAACTGCTTTATCCCGTTACTCAAACAAATGACACTCTTGAAGGAGGACCCTGTTTCCACCTGTATCTTCAGCTAATTTTGAAGTGTAGAAAAAAATTTAAAACAAAGGAAAGAGATTATTAGTCTTTTGCTGGTAAAGTTGAAAGGAAATATCACTTGCCATAAAATGCACTGGGCTAAATGACATGACATTTGATGTTAACTCACTTACCTGACATAATTTGAAATACTTCCCACTCTATTTTAGACACTGTAAGAAACTGACAAAGGTAAAGATTAAGAGAAAAAAATGGGTAAGCAATGTCACATCAGGCAACTACATGAAACAGAAGAGAGCAAGACACGATGTGCCCCATGGATGGTTTGGGAATGGGAAGCCACTCACGGGAGTGATCGCATTTGCAAGCGTCCATTCCAATGAAACCATGGAAAATGGATTTGTGTTTCTCTTGCTATCTGACAAGAAGCAAGATGACTTCAAAATGACAAAAGTTAGCAGCTCAGCAAAACAGCTGGCTTTTGCCCTGGACATAATTTCCGTGATACTTCTGTGTCTCAGGTAAAATGGATCATCGATCAGAAGCTCACAGTTTGATTAACTAGAGATTTCCTGGCATATACATTGACTCAATTCCTTCATTTTCATCCACTTTTGTTTCTTCGGTATATGTTACTTACTTTTGTTTTCAATCTAAAACTCTGCCTAAATTTTTCTTTGTCTTTACTCGTTGGTTAGTTTGGGTTTTCTTCTGTCCTTATGAGCCTCATGAAGAATTATCTCTCAATTCCTATTTGTTTGCCTCTAGAATTAATAAAATGGGCTCTAGGTTTTAGAGAATCTTAATTTGCATAGCCAGAAGATTTGGTTGAAGGCATTTAAATTCTGGGATCAAATATCTGCATTATTGTGGGGCCTAGAAAGCTGTATCTTGATGGCACTATTTGAAAGATGTTGAGTCATAAAGAAGAAAGCAAAATCTAAGGTAACATCTAAAACACAAGTTTGGAAGGCATATTTTTGACTTTTATATTTTGTGACCTAATGTTTTTCTTCTTCTGCCTTGCCAATTTTTTGGCATCAAGTGGATCTCAAGTTAGAATATATGTCTAGAAAAAACCCAGAGTTCCAAATCAAATCTATTCTATAATCAAGAGCTATAATCACTTTATAAATATTAAAGATGTTGCAAAGTGAAAGTGTCTTCCCTTGGCACAGTTGCAGTGTTTCATCACCTCATCATATGTGTAGGAAAGAGAAGGAAGCAGAGGCCCCAGAACAAAAATGCTACTTTGGGATTTTCCCTATGTGAGCTTTAAATATTTTTAAATGGCAACTTATGAAAAGATGTGGAATAAATGTGTCCCTAAAGATCTTGAAAAATTATAACTTAAAAACAGTATTAGATCAAAATAAAGCGTAGGAATCAAATATGGTTACATGGCATATACCAAGCATGCGGTATTGAGAAACAGGTGTGATGTTTAGGATCTTTTTTCTTCTTAAGATAAGAAAGCATATTTCTACACAAGCTCTCCAACTCCCACCCTCAGCTATTCCCTCCCAACTCAAGGAGTATCTTCTGAATCTTCTTCCTTCACAAGATCCTTACTGTAACACCCTTGATTTAAATTGCCTACCATAAATATGAACTTGACAGTTTCTTGAAGCTGTTCTTCACTCTGCACCTGCATTTGTAAGAAATCCACTTCTACCTCCAGCTGGAATTTCCCAGCGTGGAATGGAACTCACATTCTTAAAACCTTTTCATCTACTTGCTGTTGTTGTTCAGTTGCTAAGTCAGGTCCAATTCTTTGCGACTCTATGGACTGTAATCCACTAGGCTCCTCTGTCCATGGGATTTCCCAGGCAAGAATACTGGAGTAGGTTGCCATTTCCTTCTCAAGGGGATCTTCCAGATCCAGGGATCACACTGCTGTCTCCTGCTTTGGCTTTCCTCTCTATTGCTTTCGCCTACTATATCCCTGAGAAAACAGTCTGGATAGTTCAGAGCCTTAAAAGCTGTATGTCACTATATCCTGGGCAGAGAAAGATTATTCAAAGGCCTTCAGCAGGCTTGGGTATGTATATTCAATGATACCAGAAATACAGGTGCATGTCCAAGTAACTGAAGAATCATAAGGTCTTCCCATTCTCATATTTTTCCTCCTATTTTAATAGTAAAATGACCACCTCATTTCAACTCATATGTACTTGCTGTTTTTCTATTTTTCTCTATGCATTTCTTCTACTGTCTTGGTCACTGTGAATTTTTTTGCTACGATCCTCATACATTTATGTATTATCCTATTTGGTTTTTAATCCTTTTGAGTTAAAGTTGTGTATGGGCTTATGTGTGTGTTTATCTTATTGTTGTATTTCTAATTTTTTCCTCTCAGTATCATGATACAATATTTTTCCCTTCTTTCTTTAAATTCACATCACTGGAGTGAAGTTTGGCAAGGAAGATGTTCTTATTCATGTGATAGCATTAAAAACAAGTTATTTTAATTCATTCGAATCTTGTGTACCCATTACTATGAAAACAATTGAGGTTTCAGAACTAATTCCCTATGTTAAATAATTTGTGCTAGATAAAGACATCTAAAAATCAAGGAAACAGAATTAACAAATTAACCTACGGAGGGCTCAAGAGGTAATCATTTGGAAAGAAACACAAAATTGGGTCAAAATTGCTGCAGTTCAACGGATGTTCGTGTCATCAGTTTGCATGCACACATTAAAACATCCAGCTTTCACAGCTGCAGAAGTAAAGCAGTAGAATAGTAGCCCAAGAATTTAATTTCTTTACAAAAAATGTTTACAGTCTGGATAAGTGAATCTTACGTCAGGATGATTTTTCCTCAGAGGAGACATTTGACACTGTCTGCAGACATTTTTGGAGAAGGCAATGGCAACCCACTCCAGTACTGTTGCCTGGAGAATCCCAGGGACGGCGGAGCCTGGTAGGCTACAGTCCATGGGGTCACGAAAAGTCAGAGATGACTGAGCAACTTCACTTTCACTTTCACTTTTCACTTTCATGCATTGGAGAAGGCAGTGGCAGCCCACTCCAGTGTTCTTGCCTGGAGAATCCCAGGGACGGGGGAGCCTGGTGGGCTGCCATCTATGGGGTCGCACAGAGTTAGACACGACTGAAGCGACTTAGCAGCAGCAGCAGCAGACATTTTTGATTGTCACAGTTTGATGGAGAGGAGGGGCATGTTACTCCAGGCATCTAGTTTGCAGAGGTCAGAGTAGCTGCTTCCAACACAGGGCAGCCCCATGCTCCAACAAAGAAGCATCCAAATCCTGCATTTAGTAGTTTTGAGGTTAAGAAACTTGAGATTAACATCACTCTACTAAGCACATATTTGCTACTGATTATTCAAGATGAGATGTTCTTTGATAAAGCACATTTCATTAACATATGCAGGACAATTTGTAAGTTTTTCTCACACCTCAAACATTTCTTTGATCATTTCAAAAAGCACTTAGAAAAAGAATTCTAACAATGGGAAAACTCAGATATTCAAGCCAAATAGTTTTTTTGTTTTTTTTTTTTAGTGCTATATCCAATGGGTTCTTTTCTTAGTTATTCTTTGCAATTCAAGTCCAGGTCCTCGCTTCCCTAGCTGTGCCTGTGTGTGTGCTGTGCATGATCAGTTGCTCAATCATGTCTGATCTTTTACAACCCTATGGACTATAACCCACCAGGCTCCTCTGTCCATGGGATTTCCTAGGCAAGAATACTGGAGTGGGTTGTCATTTCTCATTTCCTCCTCCAGGGGATCTTTCTGACCCAGGGATTGAACCCACATCCCAGGGATAAACAATGTGTCTCCTGCTTTGGCAGGCAGATTCTTTACCACTGAGCACTTAGCCCATAAATCACCAAATCTCCATTTCTAGTCCTTTATTTCTAATCTTAGCGTCCATAATACAAAGCTTCAGGAAACCTTTTAATTAAACTCAGATTAAAAATACAAAAAATAAACAAGACTATGGAAATGACATAAAAAAAGCTAGAAGATGGATTTGTAGGTAAAGAAGAAAGCATAAGTAAAGATACACAAGAGGAAAAACACAAGAGCGAAGCAGAGAATACCAATCACAGCAAAGAAGTCAGGTCAAGAAAGAGTAAGAGTCACATACAGAGGTTAGATGTGCTAGACTGGGTAGTGATTTGGATGAAGATGGCACAGGGTGGTGCTAAGTCTGCAGACAAAAGCATCCTTCAGTAAGGAGGATGCCAGAGATGCCATGTTTTCCACAGTGTGAAACAGAGTGTGTTTTCATTGACTGAACTGAACTGTATCCCAACGTACATACACGTACGTCATTCACTCATTCATGTCCAACTCTTTGCAACTCCATGAACTGTGGTCCACCAGGATCCTCTGTCCATGAAATTCTCCAGGCAAGAATACTCGAGTTGAGTGCTATTCTCTTCTTCAGATGATTTTCCTGACCCTGGGCTCAAGCCTGCGTCTCCTGCATTGCAGGAAGATTCTTTACCATCTGAGCCACCAGGGAAGCCCAGGGATCTCAAATCTCCCTGTGAATGTATCTAAGACAATAAAAATGTTGCTTCATGGATCAGAAACACAATTAAACATTAGTTGGAATAGGTCCTTATTCTAATCTGGACTGAATTTTTGCAGTGAATTTTCATGCAGTTGTTAAAAAGAATAAATAGAAAATGTTTATACCAAGAAGACTCCTTATATCCTTTTACCTTATTAAAATGTATGACACAACCTAATGCTTATACAAAATGACATTATTTCATTATTATTAATAACCATGTTGTATTTACCTTCCCATTTGCATGACAGAGAAATGGTGGTATCTTACTTATGTGTTAAACACAGGATACTCATTCATATTCATTAACTTTAGCTGATCAATCTTTCCAAAAGTGTGTTTTCTTTGGGTATTTGATCTACATTATTAGAATACTGAAAAGATGTTCAAGGAAATATCCAGACCAAAAAGAAAATGAAAAAAGTGAGAAATGAGGATGAGAGCTGAGGGAAAAAAAAATTGTATCTGTACTGAAAGAAAAATGAATTTCATTTAGAAAGTAAAATAAGATAGGCATTTTAAGGAATATAAAACTAATGAAAGACATTACGAAATGAAATTTTTATAACCTTTCACTTTTTAAAATGTGCGTTAGTGTTCAGTATCTGCAACCTTACTTCTGCAGTGACTGACTGAAGAAATAAATGTGATATTAGGTTTTGGATTTTCAACAGTGTTCAGATGTTGGGGTACATAGAAGCCACGTATCTGTGTGTTTAAGGATGACTCACTATACATCAGGCACTTTTGCAGAATCACTGCATGATTTTCTTTAATTATCACAATAACCCTATGAGATAAACACTACTATTATCTGCATTTACTGTGAAAAGTGAAGCACAAAGGCATTAAGCAATTTGTGTACTGCAGGGTCTAGGACAGTGGTTCCCAAGCTTTAAGCAACATCAGAATCACCTGGAGGGCATGTGAGAATGCAGATTCTGGGCCCAACCCACAGACAATCTGATTATTACATCCAGAGTAGGGCCTGAGAATCTGCATTTGTAGCAGTTCCCAGGCATCCTAATGCTGCTGATCCCAGAACGGCACTTGAGAACATCTGACCTAGGATCTGGCTAAGAGTGCTGGAGCCCAAGCCATCAGGATGCAAAGTCCCTGGTCCTGAGCACATTATGCTGGGCTGTGCTTAGCTGCTCAGTCATGTCTGACTCTTTGTGAGCCCATGGACTGTAGCCCGACAGGCTCCTCTGTCCACAGGGATTCTCCAGGCAAGAATACTGGAGTGGGTTGCCACATCCTCCTCCAGGGTATCTTCCCAACCCAGGGATAGAACTCAGGTCTCCCGCATTGCAGGTGGATTCTTCACCTTCTGAGCCACCAGAATACTGGAGTGGGTTGCCTACTCCTTCTCCAGGGGATCTTCCCGACAGGAATCGAACAGGGTCTCCTGCATTGCAGGCGGATTCTTTACCAGCTGAGCCACTAGGGAAGCTCCTTAACCACATTACGAGCCACCCAGAAACGTGGCCATATTACACACGTGACAAAGGTCAGCACCCCGGCAGACACTCACCGAAACCCTGCCATGGCAGGCTGGAAGCGGTTTCCAAGTTCTATTTTTAATCTCACCCTAGGCCTTCCTGGAAGACGAACAATTTCAGGAAAGAAATTTAATAAAGAGAAACTTTAATTGAAAAAAATCCTGTCTATTAATTTCTCTCTTTGAATTGTGAAGGCTATCTTCATTCACGATCAGCAGCAGAATTGCTTTGTCTAGGTTTGCTCAGTGTGAGTGATCTGCAGAAACACACTGTGAGAATCCTTTTTATGCTAAACGGTAGATTGGACAGAGATTAGAAAATCTGATTTCTGGGGTCTAGTTTTTCATTAATTTTCTGGTGAAGAAAAGCATGTCACTCTCTATAACTATAATCATTAAGCTGAAACAAACTCTTTGAGTCCAAAAAGGCAAGCATTCTGGATAAAACATTTAGAAAGATGCAGTGTTAAAAGTATGTGAAAGAATTTTCTGTAAACCATCACTGATATTTCAGACTGAGCCAGAGTAGACATTAAATTACAAGATAATTGATTTTCAACACTTTCTAAGTGTTTCTTTTCCATGGTTCTAAAGGAAATCATGTGGCCTTGTGCAGGAAACATAAAACACACAGAAATAACCAAACATTTTCCTTACAAACCACACACAAAGTCAGATGGTTTGCATTTAGGAATTGGTACATTTTCTGTAAGTGATCAAGTACTAATTTAATTGTTCATAGCACACCAAACCTAGATAATTATCAAATTTCTTTAAAATACAAGACATACTGCCTGAGAAAACTAGACCAACAGAATATTAGAAATACCACACTTTTTAAAATGTAAAACAGAGTTTCAACATTCCATGTATAAGTGAGATGGCATAACTAGAAGTTTATCTGTCTGGCACAAGCTGAGGTGTATGAAAATTGTTGAAAAACAAATGCTTGCTAAAGTCATGAGCAATATAATTTATTCAGACGACTTTGGCTGGTCATGATAATGACTTGAAAAATAGAAGATGATTCTGCATAAAATTGTCTTAAAATTCATGTGACACACACTCGTCCACACACAGATATACTCATAGTAATCATGGTGTTAGCATGGATAATTACTGAGAAAATATAAATAGATTTTGAATTGGAGATGAACAAACAGTAGTTGGAAGCAAGACCTCTAACATATGAAATTTAAAAGAATGTTGAAAAAATCACAAGAGGTCTCTCCTAGTTTCTTGTGAAATGAAACTAGAAGAATGAATCTTGAATATTTTAAATGATCTGAAGTCAAAATATTACCAATAAGCCATATTGTCCCATTTGTTATCACCTGAGAAATCCTGCATTCAAACTTGATTTATAGTCATTTTACTCATCTGACCTATTATTAAATGCATCTGTTCCAGAAATACAGCCAATTATTTCTCATAATTCTTCACATGTCTTATTATAAGAGGTAAAGCTTTCTGCTTAATAAAATTTCACTGGACTTGAAAAAATTAATTTCTTCTCACTGTAATGATAAGTGTTGGAGATGCACTTGTTCTTAATTAACTTCACATTAATAAAGGAAGGCTTCCCTAGACATAAGTGCTCAACTGATATTTGCCATGGAGGGGAGGTCATGAGCAAGAATCCACGAACTTCAGTTCAGTTCAGTTCAGTTCAGTCGCTCAGTCATGTCCAACTCTTTGCGACCCCATGAATCGCAGCACACCAAGCCTCCCTGTCCATCACCAACTTCAGTAAGATGAAAAAAAAAAACAGAGTGTCACCCTAGCTGGTGAAACAGAAAGCATGCGTTTTCACTTCCCTGTTTTTATTAGTATCGGAAGAAACTCGTGACAAAGTAATTGTGAAATAAGGTTTTTGTTAAAAATGAAAATTAAAAAGCATGATAGGGTATGATCTGGTACCTTATGCACTCCTTGGGTGGTCACACACTCCAGGACAGACAGTGGGCTGCCTGCAAGGAAAAGCACCAGGCCAAGGACGGGCTAGTGGAGCAACGTTGTTGACTGATGACCTAATCAATGCCCAGAGCTGCTTCTCCTTGGTCATAGGGTGATGCAGGTTCAATCCCTGGTTGGGAGTTGGGATCCTATATGCCTTGTGGCCAAAAAAGCAGAACATAAACAACAGAAGCCAGTGTGGTCGAAAATTAATGAAGACTTGAAAGAAAGAATTCTACCAGCATCATTACTCTCATCCTGAAAGAATGGGCCTATGGCATGACACCCATCACTGAGCCTGTGGACACTGTCATCTCCCTAACTGCTCAGAACTGTGGCAGCATCTTGGAAACTGAGTAGATCAAGTCAAAGATAGTCAACTGTTCAAAACAGCTCAGTGAGTTCTTTCCAATGGCTGTGAGCTATTAAAGTCAATAATTCTGGAGTCATTTATCCCTGGAGTTTCATCATTTGAAATCAATCAAAGAAACAGACAAAACCCCCAAAACCTTGATATGATAATATATTTTCATGCATTTTCTGTTTCTGGAAACATCCTTAGTCATATAACAAGATAGTGTGCTATTTCATTAATTAATTTCTTTTCTCACTCATTCATTCAACAAACCTATACTGTGTTGCCTACATTACCCAAGATGCTAGCATTTTAGAAAACAAAAATAAGCATATTGATAGTGCCTTATCCTTTAGAATATAGATTGGAAAGTACTTTCCATAGAATATTTCATTATTTTCCTTTCCCAAATTAAACCCACGTTTAGGAAATTGAAGCTGAAGGAGCTTGCACCCTGCAGAAAATTACAGTGTTGAGCAATCAGACTTCTGATTTTAAGTAAGGCTGTCAAAACCTCCATACCTGCTTCATCCCTTATGAGTCACATGTTCAGGCCCTAGCTTCACTATGCTCAGAAGTCATTCTAACCTGATTACAAATCCCAAAGTTTTCTCTGTCGTGGAGGCATCAGCAGAACCTGGGAGTCACAGAATTCATAGAAATCAACCAGCATGGTCACGTAAGCTTTAATTGTACAATCCTTTGGGATGTAAGAAGAAAATAATAGAACTTGTAATATATTCATTTCTAAATCTTTTCTTTAAATTATTTAATGTTTATGTATATTTTATAATAGTCACAAGATGTTACTTCTGTCATGCATAGACAATTCATAGACAAGCACACAAGTATTGATGTTACATACTGGTAGCATTTTTACTTATGGGGTTGTGTAATCAAAATATTTGAAGATCACTGACCTAATTGCTTCTGAGTGCAGATTGGAGAGTGGCACCCCTACCTGATGGCTTTGCTTTCCGGGATGAATGTTTTACTAATTCTGAGACATCAGTATTCGGCTATGACCTGCAACGTGCAGTATCCCACTACCTACCCTGCGTTACCCAGCTCAAGTTCACAACTTCTTTGGAAAACCATCTCCTTATCATTGGGTGGCTATAAAAAACAAATAATTTATGTGAAAGTTTCTAAGTTGCAAAACATTATAAAATGTGTTAAGTTTAAGCCAGTGGCTGAAATGAAAGTGCTTGGAATCACAGTGAAGGGAACTGATTCTTATTGAACACTATTTGCTTTTCAGAGACTGCCTCACTGAGTCTCCACAAAATGTTGACTATAGCAGGACAAGTACGCTTTTGCATTTATGTGCTTATGCACAAGGTGCTTTTCATTTGATCCTTAGGACAAATCTCAAAAGTATCAGTTTGAACTGTAAGAAACTGCTGCTTTCCTAAGTCAGTCAAACATCAGCAATTTTATATGGTTATAACTTATAGGAAAATGATCATTTTACACACGAGGAAACGGGAACCAAGCAAATTGAAGTGACTTGCCCAAGAGTGAAGACCTAACATGAGAACTCATGTCTTCTACCTGTCCCTACACGCCCCTTCTGCATGCTGACCACATGATGATCTTGCAATTTCAGGGACCTAAAAAGGAGACGGCAAACATTCTGACAAACTCGGCACTCTCTGTCACCCCTTAGGTCCTCGCTGAAGGGGCACACTGTTCTGCATTTCAGAGGAAGAGGCGTGTTGTTCCTCCAAAATATGCTCTGTGTAGCCAATCTGCTGTTCTGTCTCCAAAATCTATATTAAGTAAGTAAGAAAAGTTAAATACTATGTCATACCAGGTGCCACCACAATAGCTAAGTGCATTTTAGAAGGCTGGGCACACTCAACTGAATTTTACACTGGATTGCTGATGGCCTCCTGGATTTAGATAAGTATTATTTCCAGCCAGTCCTAAAGAATAGTGTCTCATCAGCCCCATACAAGAGTGAAAACCGCTAAGCTAAAGCCCTCATCTCTGCCAGGAGGTGATTTTTAGAAACCCTGCTCAGTCTCAGAAGACTCTCTTGGCTACCTGAGAGCAGGCAGAATGCACATTCTTATTCACCCACTCATGGGATGCCATTTTTCTGCCAAGGATGCCTTCCTACTCTCTGGAGCCAAATTAGACTTTTCCTTAGAAAACAAAACAAACAAAATGAGAGAAGAAAGATTTCACTTCAAACATCTTCGTTATCTTAACATCCTGCGTTTACTGAGAAGCTGTTTGAAATTCTTATGTGCTGCGTGCATGCATACTAAATCACTTCAGTTGTGTCCGACTCTTTGCAACCCCATGGACCGTAGCCTGCTAGGCTCCTCTGTCCATGGGATTCTCCAGGCAAGAATACTGGAGTGGGTTGCCATGCCCTCCTTCAGGGGATCTTTCCAACACAGGGATTGAACCTGTGTCTCTTATGTCTCCTGCATTGGCAGCGGGTTCTTTACCACTAGCGCCACTTGAGAATCCCTTGAACTCCTTATATAACTCATTAAAGAAAAGGAAATGAAGGACCAAATTTCTAAATTGTGTTACATTTGAGCAAAAAGTCCTATAGTTTAAAGCTTGGTTTAATGGCTTAAACTTGAATCATTGGTTTGCTTTTAGAAATATTCATAATTCATTCCCATCATTAAAGAAAAGAATTAAGAGTACAGGTGACAGACAGGATGCTCAACATTGTGTTTTAGAAGTATTCTTATTTAATTTCATCCACTAAGGAAACTGGAAGGAAGACCATCTGGATTTTAGGAATATAATAAATATTAACATTTATCAAGTTCCATATTTATGGCAGTTTGTTAATTAACTCAAAAGGTCATTTCTGGAACTCCTATGATTGTCTAAGTAAAAAATGATGATGGATCCATTACCCTATACCAAGACATGCAGTTTGTCTTTACCAAGTACCAATGAACACCACAAATACTTAGTTTCTTACTGGAAGTCTCTGTATTAATACCAAGGAGCTATTTTTGAAGATAATTATAAAATATTTGCCTCTTATTGCAGACAAATCAGTATGTGCATAAATCTGAATGCTCAATTTTAGGGAAGGCTTAAAATGTGTATTCATGTGTTTTGACAATACTTGCAACCTTAAACAGGTTGCCAATTTGATATTGTGTCAATTCCTGGTGTTTTCTCCCCTTGCATTTAGCTTCCTCTTTGATTTTTGGTCTCACTGCCTAGCTTTTGGCACAGTGAGAAAGCAATTTTCTCCAGAGTCAAAATTAGTACTGCATCATGAATTATTCAGCTCGACACATTGCTTCTTGCAGCGCCTTGTGCTCTTCCAACCACAAAGTTTGAAGTCTTCTCTTTCACACATTCCAGTCTCCATTCAATCCCCTGCCCTTTACTTCTCCCCCCTCCCCAAATGGCCACCCAGCAGGCTGGCACCCTGGCACCCAGCTGAATTTGTTGTGTATTTAAATTTCAAGTCACATAGCCGCCTTCTAGCTGGAGTGCTTCAGAGTGCAATCACATGAGGCAGGCTGTTTCCATGTAAAACAACTTCAAATAATTTCTGAGATGGAAGTCAGCCTTCAATAACTTCACCTTAAAATAGACTCATTGAGAAGAGTCTGATCAAGCTTTGGATGCTTAAATAAATGTAATATTAACTCTATCTTTAAAATCTTTATATTTGGTAAATTCAATGTTCTTTTTCTCTATACCAGGACTCCTACTTGGATATGTTGTAGTCATATTTCAGTTTTCCCCCTGTTACTTCTCCATTTTCTCAGGAAAATTTTCTTTATACATATATTAAATATATATTTATCAGTATACATGTTGTATACATGCATGTACATACATACCTGTATGTATACATATACATACATATACATATTGTATATATATACATATATACATGATACATATTATATATCAATATATATTGTACTTCTTTTCCTCCTTGAAGTAATCCAAATCTTATTATGTTTATATATTTTAAGTATATATTCCCGCTGTTCTCATTAACTACACTTACTTACGAAATTGTCATAAAGCCACACTTTTCAAGTAACCCAAGGTTGACTTTGCCTGGGGCAAGGTTCGGAGCTTCAGCCTACCTAGACACATGAAATAATGTGAAACTAAAAGGATTTTAGGCCAAATTAAAACAAAAGAACACAAGCGTAAAAGTGATAAAATAACTGTCATTTAGTCACTGCTATGTCCAACTCTTTGCAACCCCATGGATCATAGCCTGCTAGGCTCCTTTGTCCATGGGATTTCCATGGCAAAAATACTGGAGCGGGTTGCCATTTCCCACTCCAGGGTATCTTCCTGACCCAGGGATCAAACCTGTGTCTCCTGCAGCTCCTGCATGGCAGGCAGATTCTTTACCACTGAGCCACCTGGGAAGCCTATTGAACTGTCTTAAAAATGTACTCCTGAGATAATGACTCCATTAAAAGATGCTCCAGAATGTAAAGTGCTAATCTATACTTTATTGTTCCAACCAATAGACAGGGCTTATACTTCACTGATAGAGTTATTCAAAATTCAGTTGTTATATTGTAACTTTGAGTGAAACAATTTTCTGATCACCCAATTCCAGGGAGTAAGGATGATTTATTAAATAAACATAATTATTAAAGTATATAAGTCTACTTATACATAAATGATCACTGACAGATGTTGTTAACTCAACAGTTTTCTATTCAAACAGATTTAATTGGGATAAGACAGGCCTCTTTAAATTAGAAAATATATCATATTCCTTTTAAGAGAGATGGTTTAATATGTATGCAAACTTCAGAATTTAAAACACTGAAAATATGTTCAGAGGAATATTGATTTTGATAAATAGAGGGCATTTGACTCAATTATGTTGGCCAGTGGCTTGCTATATGCAGCATTTTACTGTGGTTGCTGAAATGATTAATTTAACTGTGTGCCAAGATTCAGAATTGATATCCTAAAATTTCCAATGCTGCAATGTTCAAATTGCATTTTAACAGATTCCTTGAAGACGTTAACTCTGTATTTCTTGATTTACACTTCCAAGTGCGATTTTACAGTTTAAGTAATCAGTGTTTCTCAGCCCACCGCCCTTCTCCCCCTATCTTATCTCCATCTCTGCTCTCAATGTCATGGAGCTGTAAGAAGAGAAATTCTGGTGCAGTCCCTGAGGGTTAGCTGATGAGCAGGGACCATATGTTCCTGACTTTCTTCAGAGATTACTGTGTGTATTACATTGACAGACCAACTTCCCCAAACAATTCTGGAAAACTCTGTATTACAGAAACAGCTTGCTAATGAGTCGTGGTGGCAGTTGCCATATTTTAGTAATATTTATTAAATTGTTATGAGGCATGAAACTGTATTGCTTTATCTCTGGGATGAATTAGTTAAAAGCTAGAAGGTTTTGTTTTTGAAAATAATCTTTCTCTTTTTCCCAAATATGTATTTTAAATATTTTTACTCCTATTACTGATATTCATTTAGGGAAGACCAAAGAACAAAGATTCTCAAACATATTTTTGAATGTTCTTTTATCTAATTGACAAGACGAAGAACAAGATGGGAAAGTATTATAGTTAAGGGCGTGGCGTACCTTTCTGTGCTCCAGCCTCTTCTGAGAGTCTTAGGTGACAGAATGAAAGTAAATGAAATGAAAGTGCTTCATAGTAAACACTCGTGGCAAGGATCCATTTTCATAATTTACAATTTTGTGGTTCATGCCAATCACTTATCAAGGTATACAATTATAAATATCTGACTATAGTAGGAATAGAATACAGGTGTAATTCTATGATACTATTCCCAATTGTATTTAAAAGGGTTTCAATTTTATTCAAGCATTGTCTAATCTAAAACAGACCAGAAAGGCTTAGCATATTAGTTAGTATTGCCTCTCTTCAGATGAAACTGTTTGATTCTTTCTTATGTAACTCATATCTATGAAACTAAAGTAAGTTAAATAAGTTCCTATGGCTGCTTCCTCATCTATTAAATGATAATGATAATTGTTACTCTCTGATTGTGTGCATGCTCAGTCACTCAGTTGTGTCTGACTCTTTGAGATCCCATGGACTATATAGCCCACCAGTCTCCTCCATCCATGGAATTTTCTAGGCAAGAATACTGGAGTGAGTTGCCATTTCCTACACTCTTATAGTTTGGGTGAAATGAGATAATGCATATAAGGTGTTCTGCAAAAACTCAGTGACCAAAAAATTAAAGCAATTTTAAGCCATAAATCAATAGATGTTAACTATTCTTTAAAGTGATAATTTCCTTAAACATCTTTTCTATTCTTACAAAAATTAAAGCCAGCTGGTGTTTACTGAGAACTTCCTACATGCCAGGGACCATTCTAAGCATTTTATTTGTATACAGTCATTTGAACCTCACAAAATCTCTACAGGTAGGTATGTTATACAGCCCATATTATGAATAAGAGGCCAAGAGGCAGAGAAGAGATATTAACTTTCTCAAGCTCACCCACTAGCAAGCGGTCCATTCTCTATACTACTAGAGTGGTAGCCATTCGCTTCTCCAGGGCATCTTCCTGACCCGGCAATTGAACCTGGGTCCATGGCATTGCAGGCAGATTCTTTACTATCTGAGTCTACAATAAAGCCTCCCCTCTCATTCTACTGAACTTTACGTGCAAGTCAATATACATTTTCTCTTGGAGATCTTGGGATTTCTTTCCTAATTAATAAAAACAGAAACCAATAATTCACTCAGTCAGCTATTCTCTCTCTTTCAGCTAGGACAAGTACATTGTTTGCCCAGTGCTGTCACACTATCATCAGGAGAGAACCAGAAACATCCATATTGGAGCAATCCTTAAAGGTCATTTAGTCCAGCAACTCATCTGGAAAGCCTATTGCTTCTTCAACATGTTCCCTCCTTCCTTTTGTCCAAAGCAATTAGGTAAGAAGAAATGTAGATCAAAGGAGTTAGCATCCAGGACCAGCAACTACAAAGCACATGAGCCAACTAGTCAAGGGCATGAACCTCTCCCAGCCATAATTTCTTTCTTTTTAAAATGCAATTAATAATGACAATGTCACAGTTTGGTTTGAGGCCTAAACTAGACAAAGTATGGGAATATATCTTGCAAATGTGTTATGTGATTAGTTTTCAAATATTCTATTTTGGGCATAAAAATGAGCATGAATTTATAGATGAAGAAGAAATTTAGAATACATAAAAAATAGGCAAAAATATTTTAATATGTATCTCGGTGTAAAGGTCACTGAAATGGCTACAAAACAGAGCACACATTCCAAGCATCTGGACACTGGGAGGCAAACTACAATTTCAGCCAGCCCAAAGGGAAAGCCAAATGGAAAGCAGTGAATGGTCTTCAAGGGGGAATCAGTCTGTACATAATAACCCTGGTATTGGGGAGATCAGAGGAGACGGGAGACTCTATCTCAGGAGACAGGACCACTATTCCTGCAACATGTTCATTTCTAGACATGCTGCCTGTGGATTATCAAGGCCTCTCATTCTAGCCATATCTTCTGCCTGCCATTGTCCATTTCTGCAGTTTACTAGCAATTTCAGCAGAGGGTCAGCTGGGGAAAATGAAAATAACTGGCTATCACACCAATGATGATTATTTGTTTAGCAAACTGTCAGGCTCTGGTGGGGAAGAGGCCAAAGTATTGTCTAAAGGTGGTCATGGAGATTTTATTTCTTCTAAATGTGTTCTTCATTCTTGAAGCAAAGAGTGAGCAATAATGGAGAAACTGAATATTTGAACATGCAAATTCAACCAGAGAAACTTAGGTGTCTTAGAAGTACAAAGAGCAAACAGCAACATATTCCTCAGGAAGGAAGGTCTTTACTTTCTTAGAAATACCAAGGTGTCAAAGAAACAAAGAGGTTTTAGGTAGCAGGAAGAGAAGTGCAGACCTTCATTGAATGGTATGTGTGTGGTTAACAGACGCTTAATCAGTAGGATTTAGAATAGAACAGTGCAATGAGAGAATCACTAAGAATAAAAATATTACTGAGTAATGTCTGAGACCCAACTGTGATTACAGAACACAAGTAAGGTGTGATTGATTCAAAGGCAGAAAGAGCAAAGAAAGTATTTCTGGAGTTGAAAACCAGATGTAGTAGAAAGGAAGGAAAGAAAGTAGAAACTAAAGATTTGTAGGGAAGGAACCAGTTAAACGGTTGTGCTGAGGTTGGAAAGGAAACAAGTATAATATAGTGATGAGCAGGAACACACTGCTCTAAAACATCCTTCTCTTCCTTCTCTTCATAGTGGCCGTGCAGCATCTGGTGCCTCCTGGTAACCTCAGTCCAATCCTCCAAGATTGGTAGACACATGAGCATGGATGCCTCAACTTTATTTCTTCATGATCTCTCACACCTGCCTGAATTTGTCACCTCTGACCATGCCCCTCTTGCAAATTTCATTCCTGAGCTGTCTTTGATGATACTGTGTTAATTCTTACTAAGCCTTCTTGGTCCGCCTTTATGACTTTTTGTTTTTGTTTCCATGTTTGTGGACATACCTAAGAGTCTGCCGTTTGCTGTCTTTTTTTCCACAGAACATCTTTCCAACAATTCTTACTTACTTGTTCCTCTACGCCTGGCGCATTAAACCAGGTCACTGTTAGTTAAAATGAAAAGGATCAGGTGGAATGCAGAAGAATGACAGGACTGAAATCTGCAGGATTAGACCTCACTTCATATGTAGAGGAAGAGAGAGACTCCAAAACGATACTTAAGCTCAGAGTCTGAGCAAACTGGAAAATGATGATGTTACCTGTAAATGTAAGCGCATCTGGTTGAGAGGTGAAGTGACGCACAGGGCTGCATTTGACATAATGTAAAGTATCCTCCAAGCTTCTCATATATACATCTTTAATATCATCCTTATGAGTTAATGCCCACATCACATCGACCTAATTCACACCTCCATCTCTGACACAGACAATGCTGTGCTCAGCAAATCTCATTTCTTTCCCACCTCTGGGTCCTCAAGAAGATACATTTCAGTTATGTTGGGGCCATGTGACTAGGTTCCAGTACCTGCTCATACAGGACTGACCACAAAACACTATTCAAGTGTCCACAGCCTGCCTTTACTTCTGCAGCAATCTCAGAGTCCACATCTTTCAGATGGTAGCATCACAAGATGGAAGGAGCTTGAATTACCAGCCTGCTTTGAGAATATACATCAGAATCCCAGTGGATAACATGTGACTCGCACAGACTGAAGAACTGAAAAGGCGGCAGAGGATCAAACTGCAGAGGAGAGAACGCTCTACTGAGAGCAGTGAAGGATGATGCAGGGCCCAAGGGCTTCGACAGCGAGGAGGCCTTCCCACTCTCAGGCCTGAAGGGCAAATGCAGGGGAGAGGCTCCAGAGCCCAGAGACAGAGTCGCATGAAGAATGCCACAAGAGGGTAGAATTTCTCTTTAAAAGGAGCACACTACCAGCAGAGGGGGCAGGGCAGAAATAAACACTCCAGCCTACACCCTTCAGCTCCTCAGTCGTCTCGGGCTGCTGGAGAGAGCTCAAAATTGCGTTTCATATCAGCAGAGCCATGTCTGTGAGCAGGTGAATGCACGCCCCCCCCCCCGGTTGTTGAATGTTTGACCCATTCAATCTGCATTGTCCTTAGTCCTAATTGCCCACCAAGGAATCTTCAACTTTTGATTCTCATGATTGGATTTTCCATGGTGGTACAACCTCCAGTAAGAAAGGGGGCTAAACATAACCATATTAATATATTTGTTTATTTTATATTCTAATTTATTAATTCTGCCTATGATTCTGTATATTTCTTAAAATCATTGTTAATGTTAGACCACTTGTGAAAGATTATTCTTTATTTGCAGACAAAGTCGTATGTCTAAGCAGTGCTACCATAAAAAGTATATCCAAAGACAGTGACATGACCTTCCAAAGTGTCCATATATTGCCATTACTACACAGAAGAGAGTAACTTACTTTCATCTTTAAACCCACATGTCTATCAAAAGGCTAATAGTTAAAGAACAGTTAAGGAAAATGTCACCATACACACACACACACACACACACACACACACAGGAATACTATTCAGCCATAAAAAACGAAATTTTTGTCATTTGTAACAACATGGATGGCCCTGGAGAGTATTATGTAAGATGAAATAAGTCAGACAGAGAAGGACAAATACTGCATAGTATCCTTTATACTTGGAATCTAAAGCATACAATAAACTAGTGAATAAAAGAAAAAAGAAGCATATTCACACATACAGAGAACAAACTAATGGTTACCAGTGGGGAAAGGAACTGGGGGATTAAGGGGCTAAAACCAAATAAGCTACAAAGATTTATTACACAATACAGGGAATAGAGTCAATATTGTATAATACTATAAACGGAATTGTTGTCTAGTTGCTAAATCATGTCCAACTCTTTTGGGACCCCACAGACTGCCAGGCTCCTCTGTCCATGTGATTTCCCAGGCAAGAATACTGGAGTAGGTTGCCATTTCCTTCTCCAGTGGTTCTTCCTGACCCAGAGAAAGAATCTGCATCTCCTGCTTGGCAGGTGGATTCCTTACCACTGAGCCACCTGGGAAGCCCATAAATGGATTTAACATTTTAAAAATGTACTGTATTTCACTATATTTTCAATCACTATACTGTACACCTGTAGCTAATATAATATTGTACATCATCTATACTTCAATAACAAACATAATAAAAATGTTAATTACTATATCCAAACTCAAACCAAGCTGAATTTCTAAACCTAAAATATCGAAAGGCATTTTTTAATGTTTTCTTCTGACTTATCATCTACTTCCAATCTCCTGACCCCTTCTGTGGAAACAGAATTCTCATTAGAATCCAAATTCAGCTCTTCTTTTCCATTACCACTGACTTTATCTGAAGTCCTTCTAGCTTTGCTTGAACTTTTCCAAAGCCTTCTGGCCAGTGTCTGTCTTCACTCTTCTCTTTATTAATCCTCCCTACAGAAGACTCACAGATGGTCTTTCAAAAACACAGCTGCAATTACTATTTTCTCTTTCCCAAATAATCAAATCATCTCCTATTAATCCAACTTCTTCATTCTGACATTCAGGTCCTCTCCAATGTGCCTTCATTTAATCTAAAACATTGACCTGTGTGCGAATCACACATCAATCAAAATGAATAGCTTATTGCCCATAACTGTGATTTTGACTAAAGGACATTTAGGGATGTTTGTATATAGTCAAACAGCATTCAGTAACTATTCTGACATCTGTTTTTCTTCTAGTCACCTCAATCCATGTCCATCCCTCTTATAAGACTATGCCTTCTTTATCTGTCAAAGGGACTTCAGTAAAAGACAGGAATCTATCAGATCAGTCCCTTCAGTATGGACTTTGACATTTAAACCACTAATCTTGATTCCACAAATGATGCACATGGATTCAATGAGGACATCCTGACCAGAAGACAGGCTCAATTCCATCTACCATATGTAGATGATATGGTTTCAAAGTAATTATGTTATGATTTGTAAAATACAAAAGAATGTGAATTCCCTCAGTAGCATTTATTGACTGAAGGAGGTAAAGATTACCTGAAATCTTTACCTGTAATATTACCTGAAAAGGTAATATGGAACTGTCCTCTCAAACATGGTTGAAGAAGCCTGTGCTAACCTTGACATTTGGGTTTGTTTTCCTTCAGTTTCTCAAAGCTAGCCATTCATAGAAAACTACTGAAGAACCACAGACCTTTTTGTTTGCTCCTCGACCCTATAAGCTGCCAGTCTGGAATGACCACACTCCAAAATTCCATGGGTCACAACTCTTTCCAGTACATACAACAAGCGCTATGTCTTTCTGAAAGTGGTAGCACCTCAGTCTACACCTCCAAATAACTGTCTTGCTTGAATCAAGTGGTTTAGTGGATACAACATGGGCTTGGAATAAGTCAGAATTAAACTTTCATTCTTATCTCTGACTCTGTACCTGTGTGAACATGGGAACACTGTACAGCCACCTAAACCTCTGTTTCCTCCTTTTTAAAATGAAAACAAACATACCTATGGGTAACACAAGAAGGTCTTCAGGAAATATTTGGTTCTCCACCTTTCGTTACTGCTATATGGATGACTATACTTTTATTACCTTGCTCTGTAAGCTTTACGCTCCTATGAAACCTATATCTCACTCTTTTCTAAATTTTCAGCAGACTGAATGTAATTTCTTATATACTAGACACTGAGTTAATCAATTAATGTTGAATTTATGTGAAGTAAAATGTACTTTGCATTTCTTTAAGGAAAAACACTTAATACATATCACAAAAAAATCTACTGAAAGGGGTTCTATGGTTTTCCTTTCATAACAGTTACATTTCAAAAGTATCCTGCCTGCTTACTTTTATGATGTTTCCTACTTACATTACTCTTTTTTCTAACAGCACCTACTTTTCCAGTTTCCTGCTGAAAAAGCAAACTTTTTCAGGCCTAATTGAATGTTTTCTCTTCAATAACCATTACTTAAAGGTCTCCCATCAAAATGGCCACTACTCTTTAAGAAGTTAGCTGATCTCCTTAAATAGATTTCACTACTATTTTTCTTTTTAATTGCAAGTATAGACTTAGAAATCCTGGAGAGCTGATTGAAATACCACAAAAGAGAATGGATGACTCATGACAGAAATGACTTCAGATAACTCAAGACTACCCACTCCAGTTCTTGCCTGGAGAATCCTGTGGGCAGAGGAGCCTGGTGGGCTGCTGTCCACAGGGTTGCACAGAGTCGGACGTGATTGAAGTGACTTAGCATGCATGCATGCATTGGAGAAGAAAATGGCAACCTACTCCCGTACTCTTGCCTGGAGAATCCCAGGGACAGAAGAGCTTGGTGGGCTGCCATCTATGGGGTCACACAGAGTCGGACACAACTGACGCAACTTAGCAGCAACTCCAGACTAAATTCCTTATGAGAAATCAAAATCATTCTAAACAATGTGAAAGCCCCAATAACTTTAGCTGAAGGCACAATCAAAATTCTGTATATTATACTATTTCCCTCCCATGGAAATAGTCTAGGTTTTCTTCCCAGGGTCATTCCACCCCCAGTGGCTGTGAAACAGAGCAAGACTCCATGGTACCGCCCCTAAATGGCCTCAGCTTGCCTTCTGTCTGTGGAAGAACTTTAGCCAAAGAATAAGTTAATCAGAGAAGTGAAAATGCAGAAGCCAAGGAAAGCAGTCACAGGAAACCAAATCAATAATAATAATGTAGTCGTTAAGCATAGTCAAGGAACTTTAGCTCTTTCCCAAGGCCATAGATAATACTCTAAGCCATATCCCATGAGCTGTCTTATAGATACTGAAACCCCCGCCAGGTGGAGAAGTTAGCTACATGACGACCAGACTATAGCCATGGCATAACCTGCCACAATTGTGAGAACTGGCTCCAAAGAAATGGAAACAAACTGACCTTGGAACTGAAGATTAACTATACCCAAAACAATCAAGATGATGCTGGTCAGACCACTAATGACCAATTTCAAGATGACTATCAGAGCTGACTGTCTTGTTTTAGCCCACTCTTTGTGTCTATAAGACATCTGTCCCCTGATTGTCAGTTGGGAGAAGTCGGCCTTTGGACAGGCATCCACCCTCCCCGCCAGTTGCCAGCATCCAAAATAAAGAAAAATTTTCACAAACCTTGCCTCTTTAATGGTTCTTGAACAGTGAGCAGCCAGACCTCACTTTCAGTTACAGTTGCATCTGCAAACATACCTAGATATTGCCAAGTTCAAGCTGTCCACCCTGGACCACAGCCCTATAGTTCAACCTGACTTTTTTGCTTAATTGAAATGGAACTTGATTCAGTTAAATATGATGCGTCTTTTGCTCCTTCAATGACAACATAACATAAGATATTGCAACCCCTCTCCCTGAAGCCTGAAACTCTAAACTCTTGAGTGTTAGTTGACCCTAAAAGAAGCTTTCAGCCTTACCTTGGGGGATAAGGAAAGAGAAGGGGTTTGGAGACCAACAAGTCTGATTCCATGGCTGAGCCCATAACTGTAAGAGTTGTGTGGCTTTGGGAGTGTCACTTAGCTTCTCTATTCCTATTTTCTCATAGGACTGTTGTGAAGACAGTATTAGATCACACAGTTGATATATTTTCCAGGGAATGTTAGAAAATGTCCCCACACCTCTCCTCCTACTTTCCTATCATATGATTCCATGTGAGACATAAGAAGGATGGGTAATCCCATCCCATGGTTCTTAGCCTAAATTCTCTTTCTGCCTGTCACCTTTCTTCCAGTTGTTAATTACAAAGTTATATAGAAACAAATATAGTCAATGTTTCCATTTAGTAGTATGTGAATATCTGCTCAGTGTTAGGTATATGGCAGGCACTGTTTAACAGAAGGGGACATCAGTATGTCAGGAGATACCCCGTCTGGTACAAAAGGCAGTATACTGAACTGCTGCTACTAATGCCATGCCATTACTGCTAGTACGACCCACTCTCGCAACAACAGCAGCACCAACTGTCCTAATATAATAAGCACTGTACAAGCATAGTGCTAAGAATGCACATATTCATCAGTTATGCGACCTTTTACCTTATTCACAACTGTACTGCCAACACCTACAAGAGTTCCTGACGTTTTTGCAGATAAGGAAATCCAAGTGTCAGGAAACCTGTTCCCACTGCAGGTTCTTAGGACACATCCATTTTCCTTTCTTTCACAGTTTCTAATCTTACTTTGCAGATAAGGAGACGAAGGCTTAGGGAGTTGTCCGCCACAGTAATTCCCTAAGTGTCATGACGGGAGCATGCTTCTTTCATTATCCTGCCTCCATGCGCACGTGCATATATTCAAAAGGCAAGATTCTGGACACTGGTCTTTAAACTATTTGAAAGAAAAAGTAAGCATATTTTCAAAACTAGATTGATGACAGCAGAGTTTGTAATGTTGTAGATAGCAGGCAGAGATTTCTTCCTTATTTTCCATCTAAAATCCTAATTTTATCTGTAGTGGTCCTAATATTATATAACAGACACACGCTGCAGGTAAGAATTCACTATCATTGTCTGTCCTTACGTGAGATTATACAAGCAGATAGATGAGAAAATCAAGGTTATAGATAAAATGCCTGCAAATACTTCTAATTTAAGGAGCTCAAATATATTGATATGTTTGCATAAACAAGTAAACTAATTTTTATTTGCATAAACAAAAATAAATTGCATGATCAATCACCAGTAAAACAGACTGGTTTATCTGTTGAGTTAAATTTTCATACAAAAGAATTTCCCAACCCATGTACTTAGACCTTGAACTATATTCGGTGAATCAGCTTCTAGAACATGTCCCATCATAAAGAATTAAGCAGAGTGCAACTAACATCCCAGAATTAGACTTTAGGGAGGGAAGATTCCAAGAAATGTCAAAAATTTGCTTCATATTTTTGGTTTAGGTTTGAGAAGCTTGGCACTGTATACTCTAACAAGACTTTAAGGAATAAATGAATAAATCAATGGATTGAGAAAATAATTAGTATATATCTTTATTTAACCTTTCTTGAGTTATTATTTAATTACACTGCAGTTAGAATCAGGACTTCACACCCAACTGATAATCTGCAAATTCAAACTAGAAAAAAAAATAAAAAGAACAAATGAATAAGTATTAAGTGAACCAATAATTCTTTAATCCTTAGCTAGGAAGATAGCCTTTCCCCAGATTAAAGTAAGTTGATAAGGACTGGCTGTGTTAAAGTTCGGGGATTTTAAATCTCCTATGCTAATCTGAATTGCATACTGGAATTATATCCCACTCAAACAGCACATGTAGTGTTGTTTCCCATATGTCAAGAATTTCTCGACTTTCTTACTAATAAGATAGTCAAGAATTACAAATGCTATTCTTTCCTTCTAAGCTGTCTTTTATTTTATTTTTCCCCTTAGGAGCAATCGCAAAGATAAAAATCTGCCCTTTGTTAGATCTGTTACCCAGGGAAATAGTGTTTATATATCTTTTTCTTCCATATTGCATTTGAAAAATCATGAAAGTAGCCAGATAAGCTGTATTTCTTCAAGCAATATTTTCAGTGTTTCTTTTCCATATTTTCAGTGAATATGAAATGATAGCTAAGTGATTAGAAGCAGAAGCTTTTAGTGACACAAGTATGTAAATTTGGGACAAAACATTCACTGACTTTCAAACTCTAGGGGTTTTACATATTTGCAGTTAAACATTCTCTCTTTTGATCCACCTATGTCAATGCAATATTATGAAGAATTCTGAAACACTTCAAGAGCAATTTAAACAAAACAGTTATGTCAATGAACAGTTTAGATATTGCTTCTGTCTTGTTTATTATAATTACATATTTGGGGACAACAGAATTAAAGACAATTTTTTTTTTCTAAAAAGGAAGACATGAATAGCCTAAAGATCTGAAGACCTTGCTTTGTTTCAAAGTTTATCAGAATTGATTACACTATAGAACAGTCTTTCTTTTTCTAGTATTATCTTAGATAAAAAGTACATGGATCCCTTTGCCCTCCAGTGCTGTTCATCAAGGTATCATGGTTTCCTTCTGATTATAACCACAGCATTATCTATAGGGAAAAAAGATGGGGCAACATCCAGAACATGAGTTTATAGTAAAATTATCAGTCAGAATATAAACCCACACTCAATCCTAAAGAATAATAAAAACAGCAAATACATTGTACTGATTATGCTCTGTGCACTATTTCAAGCACTTTATGTATATAGCCAACTTTTATATACTTTCCTTCTCTGCAGAACAATTTTTGGCCTGTGCAGGAGGCCTGTGTGTCTGGCACACAATCTACAAAGCAAGTATCCTGGAGTCCTCATACCACAGAAATGAAAACTCACAGAATTGAGCTGACCCACTGAATTCATCTAGTTCCTTAATATTGAACACCTCTTTGAAATGAAGACCCGTGTTATTAAAAAGGGGCAGATTTATTTTCCACAACAGAAACAATACATTCCAATGCTCAAGTCATTCACTGAGCATTTACTATGGAAACTGGTGTTGTGTAAAACTCTGAAGGCAAGATAATCAATGTGGTTTCTACCTCTCAGAGGTTGAGCTGAGGGTAAACTGGTTGCTCTCATCCTGGTTGCTGTCACACAGAATCACCCTGGCATTTGAACTCATGGCCAAGAGTTCAAGACAGAATTTTCTTAAATGCTTAAGATACATTTCTGGACATCCAAGAACCTTTGGCTTCTATTTCTACTTACTGGACAGCTCAGAGAACCATGTTTGGAACCCTGAGCAACAGAATTGAATCTGGGTTGGGTTCAACTTTCCCAGGAATCAATCTAAAATATGGGAGAGTGATCCCTAAGAGTTCTTATACCAAGGGTTGCTGAGACTGTCTTAAAACCTGAGTAACTCAGTCCAGAGAGGACCTGATCTCCTTGGCAATCAAGTGGAATTTCTGACCCACAAAATGACGGTTTTGTTTGTGATTCTCAACTGCTTGTTTCATCTTAAGTAGAAGGATGGTTTTTGACCAAAGTCAAATGCAAGGCTAGACCGACTGCACATGTGCATGGAGACATGAACAAGAACTTTTTCCAAAGCTTGCCAACACCCTTCCATTCTGGAAGCCTTCAATCCAGCTCTCTGGAGCTCACATGTTCTCTAATGCCTGAGGCCTGGGGTGGCTCCCACCATGGGCACTTCCGTTACAGCTATGTGGCTCAAATCACTGCCCACATGTGATATAAGGACATGTATGGACATGTAAGGACATAACCACAAAATAAGAATTCTTATACCTACCCCGCCTACCCACATGAAGGATCCAACCCAAAGTGATAAGGGGGTTGCAGGATCTATTACAAAGGCTTTCTGGAATTGGTGACACTTCAACTTAGCCTTGAAAGATAATCAAAGATCAGCCAAAGTAAAAGGGGAAAGAGTTTCAAGAGGAGAAGAGGGGATCTTAAAGGGCAGGGATGCCCAAGAAGGGGTGGAAGGTCTGGGGAAAGTTAACATTTCTAGGAACAAGAGCTCAACCCATATCTTCCTTGATAAAATAACTTTTACCAGGGGACCTTCTAGAAAAAAATTCACTAAACTTGTTGATGTGTAAGCCTCACAGAAGCATAATGATACGTATTATTGAAGGCCCAAGTCAAATGCCACATCCTCTATCAAACTTTGGAGTAGAATTCCTCCTACCACTGCCCTCCCACAGGGCTTGCTTCTCTTTGCTCAGGCCGCTGTCTGATTCATGAGGCGAGATGTGCACAATATGTCTGTCTCCTTAGATCACGAACTACTGGGAGGCAGCAACAGTCCTCCCACCACCACCTGGACTGACCTTCGTGAATCTGTGCCTACACGCCCGCTTTCCTTCCTGCCATGAGAGAAGACAAGCCTCTGTTCTGTTGGTGGCAGTCCCTCCTCTGATATTCTGGATTTCATGTCTCATCTATTCAAGGACTTGGTTCCCATAGAAATCTACCTCCCACTTTGCAATATCCGTTCCGCATCCTCCATACTTTTCCACATAGAAAAATAGAGAGTCGCCTTTCTTTGACCCTTGTGTCCCTCCGCCTACAGAGGACTCTTTGCTCTTTGTCACAGCACTCCCCCAAAGTCATCTGTGCATGCTGTCTGCATTTTCTCAACTCACATTTTTATCTTCAACCCACACATTTTACTTACATCCCAATCACTCCATTAAAACTGTTCTGACAAGGTCAGCAGCAGCCTCCACAATGCCAAATCTAAAGACCACGTCTTCTTTCCATCTTAGTTTCTATGTAACATTTCATATTATTAACACTCTCTTGGATTGACTGGCATCCAGAGTTTCCAAACTCTCCTTCTACCTCACTAGCAGTTCTTCCTGAATTTTCCTTGCTGACTCTTCCTCATCATGGGACCCCTAATGCTGCAGTACCTCACAGTTCAATCCTGGGACCTCTTCTGGCTTCTCTTTCTGATGTTTATCTCACCCTGTTCTATAAATAATTCTATATCAATACTGTTGAGTCTCATATTTATGTCTTCAAGCAGTGACTGCTCTCTTCAGTTATGCCACTGGATTTCTAGTGGCATTTCAAATGGAACAAGATCTGTTTTCCTACATTAATAAAGTTTTCTTTTTCCCAGACTTCCCCCTTAAGACAAGTGTGCATGCATGCTCAGTTGTGGCCAACTCTTTGCGACCTCATGGACTGTGGCCCACCAGGCTCCACTGTCCATGGGATTTCCCAGGCAAGAATTCTGGAATGGGTTGCCATTTCCTTCTCCAGGGGATCTTCCCAACCCAGGGGTTGAACTTGAGTCTCATGTTTCTTGCACTGGCAGGCAGATTCTTTACAATTGAGCTACCTGGGAAGCCCTCCCCATTGGGGATTTCAGTCTTCCATCTCAACACTCACATCAACTCCATCAATAGGCAATGTGGCTCTATCTTCCCAACTTTTTTTGATTACACAATCTTTGTGTCTCCACTGGCACCATCACAGGCCCAGAAACCAACAACTCCTACCTGGAATTTCCCTCATTTAGTCTTCTTCAGTTCTTGCTCTTCTAACAATTTAGTTTTTATTCTCAGGTAGAAGTGACTTTCAAGTTCAAGTTATGTCACTACCCTGCACCAAACTCTCCACTATCTTCCTTAAAGACCATCTAGGGACTTAACTAGTAGTCCAGTGGTTAAGAATCCACCTTGTAATGCAGGGGACACGGGTTCACTCCGTCGTTAGGGAACTAAGATCCCACATGCCCTGGAGTTACTGAGCCTGCACACTCTGGAACCTATGTGCCACAATTAGAGAGCCTGAGTGTCACACCTACTGGCTGAAGCCTGCACACTCTGGAACCTGCGTGCCTCAACTTTTCATGCACCACAAGAAAAAAATCTCACATGCCGCAACTAAGATCCAATGCAGCCAAATAAATCAACAAATATTTTAAAAGAACCTCTAAAATCAAAACCCCTTCTCTCTCCCTCAACTTCTCCCCCACCCCCATCTCTCTCCCTCTTTTTCTTCCTCTCCCACTCTCACCCCCTAAATACTCTAGGCTTGTTGCTAATCGCCCCTTGAGGACCTTTGCAGTGGACACAATCACTGACAAAAAGATCTGCACCATCATTAGCATCTCAAGTCAAATGTTAAGTCTTGGATAGGTCTCCCTAACTGCCCAAACAAAACTTAACAGTGGTTTTTCTTCTTAGCACTTAGCACCACACATTTCTTATCTCTTGGTTTGTTTTGCTGTGGAATCCATTTTTATCCACTAGATTATAAACTTCATGGGTCTACTGTGCTTTAAATATCTCCTGTATACAGATTAGTACCCGGCACATAAAACAGCATCCAGGAAAGGATATGTTTGTCTGGAAAGACAAAGAATAGGTACAACGTGGTACCAGAAGTCAAGAGGGAGGGTTGGCAAAGCTGTGTGACTTAGAGACTCAGGGCATCCTTGACCTGGAGTTTATACCCAAAGTGTCCACAAGTCAGCTTGACTGTGGGTCACTCGGTGGGCTGTGTGGTATCCTCAGGCGATTCGAGCAGAGCATGAGTCACAATGGCCCCTCTCAATAGTCATACCTAGTGCCCACTCCTGCCAACTACTCAGCTTCAGTTCTGAGCACAGTATTGTAATTACACCTGTTACTAATTAAAGGACAAAAAAAAATGTGAAGTGCTAGTGAAATACTGCACAGGAGTAAAGCAGCAATTATATTTATTGTATAATTTCCATTTGGCAATTATATTGATTGGACAATTGAACATACTGCATAATGGTGATAATTACAATTGTTAACATTTTATGCTGGGAAGAATCCAAGTGGGTAAACAGGTTGCTTTGAGTTACTGACAATCAGAAGGGGGAGTCTGGAGTTTCTCTTTAATTCTTACACATATTGATCAGAGATATTTCCTTAGGAAATATTGAAGTTTTAAAAACAGGCCTTTCATGTTTGACGAGGAAAATCAATTTGAACCTTTCAGTATTTTGCATTGATGGAAACAGATAAATGCAAAGGGAAATCAAACCCAGAGAAAGAAAAAAGGAACGTGTTCCTCTGTTACACATGAGTTGGCAACAAGTCTCAACCAGAGGCAGGGAGGAAGCAAATCCCCAGGCAGAAGAAAACGGGTACCAGCTGAGGCCTGAGGGCAAATCAATACTTCTTAGTGGATCACATTATCATAAAAGATCTCACACCAGAGTGACCTGAACAAGGGATGAGAACAGTGCTTGATAAGAGAGCATGCATGCCAAACCATATAGAAAGAAAGTGAAGTCTCTCAGTCATGTCTGACTCTTTGCGACCCCCTGGACTGTAGCCCGCCAAGCTCCTCTGTCCATGGGATTCTCCAGGCAAGAATACTGGAGTGGGTTGCCATTTCCTTCTCCAGGGGATCTTCCAACCCAGGGATCGAACCCAGGTCTCCTGCATTGCAGGCAGACGCTTTACCCTCTGAGCCACCAGGGAAGCCCCAATGCCAAACCATAAGTCTTGTGAATTCTCCTTTCTCACTCAGAAAGGAGTATGTAGTAGTTTTGCAACGTACGATGAACATTTCTCCAGTTAAGTCACCTTCATAAAATGAATCTTGGTGGTATGTATATTTGATATTGTATTTCCCTACAATGTTAATGGTTCCTGGCAGAACAGCTAAGAAAGGAAGAGGATTAGAAGTCACTGAGTTTGTGCTTTTTGTTGTCCCATGGCTTTGGAACATGACGATTACGGAGATCAGTATAGTTAGCAATGCAAGAGCTAACAATGAGTAGGTGATGACTCTACAGAGTCCTGGTTGAACAGTGAAGCAGGTGAAGGAGGGACCAGAATTATGTTTAAACATAATTAGCAAAGGAAGCTCATAAAAATACGGCAGTTTGAGAGACATGGGTCTACTTACAGGCAGATGTGCTGATGTTAAAAACACTGTGAGGGACTTTCATGACAGTCCAGTGGCTGACTCCATGTTCTCAATGCAGGGGGCCTGGGTTCAATCTCTGGTCAGGGAACTAGACACATATGCCACAGCTAAAGATTCCTCAACTAGGGCCCAGTATGGCCAAACAAATGACATTTTTAAAGAATTATATAAAAAAAATACCACGACTTAGGAAGAATTTATATTTCCCACATTTTATAGAATAAAGAAATTAAAGCTTCATCAGGTACTGTGCACTGTTACCCAAGTTCCGAACAAGACTGCATCTATGCATCCAACCTTCTGGGAAGACACCACCATCTCCAGCTCAGGGGTAAATCTGGATTTGTCTAACCAAAAAGAGGATCTCACTCGGCTTTAATCAATCAGAGCAGTCTTACTATTCTTACAAGTGATCGGCTGGGGTGATGTCAGGAAAGGAAGTCCTAGGGGTGTGGAGTTGTAGGAGAGTTTCTCCATTCCTATGAAGGATACAGCAGAAAAAAACACGTCTGTGATCCCTCCATTGGAGATGGTTATGTCTGTGTATAATACCTAGTCCTGCATAGCCAACTGGTGTACATGAAGGGGAACAGATGAAAACAAAATTGAGATACTGAGGATGGAAGGACAGATGTCTGGGGAGAAAACCTAGGTCTTAGATATTATCTTGGAGCCCCTGAATTAACCAACCCCGGAACTACTCTGTCTCTGATGCGCTACTGTTGAAGGCATTTTCAGGAGCAATTTCTCTACTTCACAGGTGAAAGCTCCCTCTCTGATCCAGAGACATAGAGAGGCAAATTGATTCATTCAAGGTCACAGAGCAATTAGGAAAGCTTGTCCCTGAATAGTGAAATCAATAACCACCAACTTGCCATTTCTTCAATTTCTGAAAAAAAAAAAAAAAAGTGGTATCTGGATACATATAAAAATAAGAATATCTTTTTACCTATATTTTCATCAAAATATGACTGCTTTGGGGGATTAAATAGAACCACTATCTGTTTTGCATATGGGAAAACACCACATGCGTGCACAGTTCATTGCTTCCAACTCCCCGCAACTCCATGGACCGTGGTCTGTCAGTGTCTGCCCATGGGATTATGGGATTCTCCAGGCAAGAATACTGGAGTGGGTTGCCATGCCCTCCTCCAGAGGATCTTTTTGACCCAGGGCTTGAACCCACATTCCCTGCATCTCCTGCACTGTAGGCATATTCTTTACCTGAGTCATCTGGGAAGCCCTAGAAAACACCACACATTTTACCAAATTCATTAAAGAAAGAGCTTAATTTATCTCTTTTAATTAAAAAGTAGAGACCATTATTTTATTGGTAAATTTTTCAAAATCTCATGTGAAAATTCCAAATTTGGGGATTTTTTTCCTGCCTTAGAAACAATAAATTTATTAATGATAATATGAAAGTAAGTTAATGTCTTTTTGTTACTGACAACATGCTAAGCTCTTTGAGTATGTTCTCATGTGACCTTCTAAGCAACATCATAAGGTAGGTACTATGATTATCTCCTTTTATTAATAAGTTATTGGGCAAAATGGTTTTGTCCAAGGAATCTATGCTGCAACAACCAGTCAGCACCTTTCTCCCAAAGCCCTTGCTCTAAACTGCATGCTATATTGTGGCCCTATATTATTTTAAACCTATATTATTTTTAAAATTTTAAAACATACACTTAACACATATAATCACATTTATTAAGGAGACTTCAGAAAGTATAAACTAAAAGGTCAAAATTATTGTTATCATTATTGTTTTGGAATCACTTCTTACATATTGTCTCCTAAACAGGGCTACTCAGAACTATTACAGTTATATAAAATTTACTCATTTCAAAATTTGCCATTTCATTATGGGCACATCCCTTTTTTAAATGAAGTTCAGTCTTCAAACTACTTTCTCAAAATGGACATGCACAAATGCCACCTAAGTAAAGGATTGTCAGTGGTAGAATATGTCCTTTCAATAAACATATAGTATATGCCAGTCAGTACCCCAGCCAGCCTCATAACGGGCTTCCCCAGAGATCTGGTCAGCCTCAATATTGATGCTAGGATATATATAACAAAGCCAGCAAGGAAAAGAACTTCCCCCACCTCATAGAAATATCCAGCACCACAGTTTGTGGTTCTGAAAATAATGGTAACAAACCCTGGGTTTTACCATTCTCACTTTAACTCAAACTCCTGTTCCCTTAAAAATAAATACTGAAAGCTTTTATTTAGCAGTACAGTTGCAGGACACATTAGTAGTAAAACATGAATTTTGGAAATATCTTTAAATGTGTTTCACCAAGAAATTTAAAATAACTGCTAAAAATTAATAGCTACCATAAATAGCTATAGTCCAGGAGGTTGCAAAGAGTCAGACATGACTTACCAACTGAACAACAATAACGATAAATAAAATTTCCATAGTCATGAAATAAATGACTGGTCATGGTATAAATATTCAGATGTAAGGATGTCTTCATGGAGAAGGTGATGGCACCCCATTCCAGTACTCTTGCCTGGAAAATTCCATGGTCGGAGGAGCCTGGTGGGCTGCAGTCCATGGGGTTGCTAGGAGTCGGACACGACTGAGCGACTTCACTTTCACTTTTCACTTTCATGCATTGGAGAAGGAAATGGTAACCCACTCCAGTGTTCTTGCCTGGAGAATCCCAGGGACGGGGGAGCCTGGTGGGCTGCCGTCTATGGGGTCGCACAGAGTCGGACACGACTGAAGTGACTTAGCAGCAGCAGCAAGGATGTCTTCATGACATAAAAGAAGCCAGTTAAAACTGTCTCACTTCAAGGGGACAGGAAAAAAGAGTCTCAGGAAGGTTAAGTCATTCACAGCCTAAGAAATATGTCCGCCCGCATATATTTTCTAGTTCCATCACATGCATACCAAGGAATACTTAACACCTGAGGTCTAAAACAAACTGCATCTTGAATATCTTATTTTAATTACGAGTTTATATTTTCCACTGAGCTGAACCAAATTCATGAAAATAAACTGAATTACAGTAAGTATCTATGAAAAGGTTTCTAGTTGCTGGGCAAAGGCCTAAGCTGGACCCTGACCTAGTGGAAATAAAATTTGGTAAAATATTTACGGTGCTTATGAGATAAGTGCAAACTGGGACTTGGCAAAATGATGACCATTTCTCTCATGAGTCTTCTTAAATGAGTTTGTCTGGGTTACAACTGAATCTACCATATGAAGAGAAAAAACAATCTCACAGGCCAGAAGCCCAGTATGTTACAGCCTCAGAATTTCCTACAAAAGGGACTTGAATGGCCAGAAAGTCTATCATGGACAGTGATGTAGTTTATATAGACATATATATACGTTAAGTAGTTAGAATAGGAAAAAGGAGTCCAAAATAGTGGTGACTAAAAGACAAAGAAAGGAAAAAGCCTGTGAAAATAGAACACAGGATGGTCTGAGGACCAGAATGAGAACCTCAGGTAAAGCAAACAGCCTTCCTGGCTAGCCCAATTTACATAGGGAAGGCTCAGGGGGAGGGCAGAAACATTCAAAAAGAGGAGCCAAAATTGAGCCCCATGCTACTTTTGGGTCAGCCTGCCCTCAGTCCTCAAGGATGTATTTTCCTTTGCTTGCCAAATAAAACTGAGCTATAAACAAGCTGTAACACGGGTCTGCTGTTTAAATTGACCTGTAACATAGCTGTAACACTGGCCAGCTGCTTCACATTTTTGCTGCATTGAGACAGAATCGAGGAAATTACACACTACGCCACCACACACACACACACACACACACACACACACCAATATATATGTATGTATACTATTATATTTATATATACCATAGATATCATTATATCTATTTATCTATATATCCATAGAAATACATTATGATCCACAGATATATGTTCATAGATATAAAGCCCATAAATGTCTGCACAAATATGGAACACTGTGACTTCCAAGCAATCCATTCAACACTAGTAAAACAGAAAGGTCTTGATGATGATCACAACCAGGTATTGGACAGTCACATGTCTATGTGTTCACTCGGCTCTTGCGTTCTGGTTGCAATAAAAAATGGGCATGAGCACACGGACATGTACATGCAGACTTGCTGCGTTTAGGTTAAAATTCTGAGGCCTTGGGGGAAGCAGGCCTCAGCGGGGCACAGCCTAACTAACTCCTCCTGTCAGTGGTAAGAACTGGCTCAAAGTTGCCCAGATCCTGTAGGACAAAGCTTTTTAAGGTGACTCCAGGCACTGGGCATGGCTGAAGAAAGGTTAGCAGTTCCTTCCATGAGGGCAGCAAGTATGCTCTCCTCTGATTCCTGCTGGATGCCTTTTGATTGGTGAGGATTCAAGGAGGTGTGTGGGGACATGGGAAAAAGGAGTGTTCTTCAACAGTTCTCTTTGAATGATCATCTCTTTGGGGTTCTGTTTGCTTCTGCTAAAGAAATCACCTTGTTTTTAAGCAAGGAATTCTTAAGTCAGTTATTCACTAAGGTGACCTCTAACAATTTGATGCCCACACAGGCATTTAGACATAAAGTGATGAGATTTCTCCTGCTATCCAGTGACAGAGAACTAGAGATATGCAAATAGTTGACACATCTGTGAAGAAACTCATCTTTTCAAAGATTACTTTAGAAATAAAGACATATGATGCCAGTTAGAGACGAGGTGATAACATAGGGTCATAAACCAGATGAAAGTGTTTCCCAGACACCGCTTGTGTAAAGAATCCTCCTGCCACTGCAGGAAATGCAAGAGATGCAGGTTCAATACCTGAATCAGGAAGGTCTCCTAGAGCAGGAAATGGCAGCCCACTCTAGTATTCTTCCCTGGAAAATTCCATGAGCAGAGGAGCCTGGTCAGCTAAGTCCATGGGCTGCAAAGAGTTGGGCAGGACAGCACGTTTGTAATTGAAACTAGATGAAACTCTTTGGATTGAATGATAAATCTATACCTGACTTTGTTTTATTCTTTATTAAAATACAATCAATAATAGATGTAAGGATGTAATAATGGAGCCTTTTCAGAAATGGTTTTGAAAGATCCTTGCATCAGTACTACATTTGGTATAGTACTTAGCCAGCTTGTCTGCCCCCACATGCATTAACTGATGAAAGACGCGTTCTAGCAATAAAATGTAGCCAGTGTAGGCTAGTGAAGTAACAAGGAGATCATGCATGTGTGTGCAAATAAATATGTATTCCTATATAGTATATTCCCAGACCAAGAGGATGGGATATGCAAGGAGTAAATAATGCACTTTATTTGAAAAACCAATTTCAATTTAAAATTTTTTGAACATTAACACAAACTTAACTACCCTCTGCAGAGATTATCTGGATGTTGCTCATCCATCTGCAGAGAAAGCTTTGTGGAGGCTCAGAGACAGAAAGAAAAGAAAGGGCAGGATGAGTTAAAGGCTAGCAGAAGCAAAGCCAATCCCCTAACTTCCAGGCAGCACTGTGCCTTAAAACAACAACAGGGCAGAGCGAATAGCTACCTACTCCAGTATTCTTGGGACTTCCCAATGGCTCAGACAGAGATGGTAAAGAATTTGCCTGCAATGCAGGAGACCCAGGTTTGATCCCTGGTTCAGAAGATCCCCTGGAAAAGGGAACAGCTACCCACTCCAGTGTTTTTGCATGGAAAATTCCATAGACAGAGGATCCTGGTAGGCTATAGTTGCAAAGAGTGGGATACAACTGAGCAACAAACATCTTCACTTTTCCACTTCAATGTCTTATGTTTCTTTTGCAATGCCTAACACATGATTGGGCATGTAGTAAATGTTCAGTAAGAGGTTGAGAGGGTTTTTTTTTTTTTTTTTTTTCCCTTCTTTTCTTTTTTCTGATTACTCTCTCTCAAGAAAGAGCCGATGAGAAAGCTATAAGATTTGGAGCCAGAGGTGGTCCTGAGCCTGAATCTCCCTGCGGCTGGCCTCTTCTTTTCATTTATAACAAACTCGGTTTCAAGCCTCTTAAATAGTTATTTACTGATCTCTCCCAAAGTGTCACAGGTAATAGGCTCAAGATGCTGCTGCCTTTTACTTGCATAGTGTAACACATTCAAAGATGCCCTGTCAACTAATTAGCAGCTTAATTGGAATGAAATTATGTAACTAAGCATCTCATTTCAAATTAGTGATAAATGTTTACCAGCTCACAGGAATGAGACTGTCAAGGGGCCTTCATCCAGACCATGTTCCTTTTGAGAGGAGGTCAATGTCTTCCCATCCTTTTTCTATTTAGAGATGTGGATTTTAATGAATCTCAAAGATAAATTCCATAAGCCAGGCAGATATCACTTACTCACATCTTGTAGGAGCTAGTAACTTTCCAAAAGAACACATTCTCCCTTTGGGCAAGTTTATGTACTTGGTCCCCAAGGAATTCATTTGCTTCCAGAAGGTGAATGGCAAAATATATTTTTATCAGTGTTTGATTTTTTTACGTTGTTCTATGATTAAAGACGTCTAGCTTCCTTTAGCACCTTTTCAAATGTTTTTAAGTATTTCCCTATCTTGGTGTATATTGCTAATTCTCTCCAGTAACCACTCTCTGCATATCCCTTCTAAATGGGACGTCTTCTTCCATGAAAAGGTCTTCCTTTGTGGCTCAGTTGGTAAAAAATATCTGCCTACAATGCAGGAGACGTGGGTTCGATCCCTGGGTTGGGAAGATCCTCTGGAGAAAGGGAAGGCTACCCACTACAGTACTCTGGCCTGGAGAATTCCATAGACAATACAGTCCATGGGGTTGCAAACAGTCAGATACGACTGAGTGACTTTCGCTCTCACTTTCTTCCGTGACAAAGTCTTAACCTGGCCATTTGGTCAAGTTCTTGCCAATGGAACCTAAGTACCTGGAAGGATATGCGCAACTTTCACATCATTTTCTTAACAGCTGTTTACCTGCTTTCAACTTCTTAACTTTGCCTCTTGTGAAAAGAAGATGTTGCTCCAGTGAGCCAAGATTGACTGTGGATGAGGAAAACTCCTTGTGGAATAACAGAACAATAGGAAGTTGAGCCCTTCAGCAACCTTGTTGAACATACCACCATCTTCCTGGCCGGCCTATCTGTTAGTCAGAGTTTCTGAACTTGGCATTATGGAGAGTTCTTGGTCACTAGTACTCTCTCCCTAGATGTGGCAACCATAAATGTCTTCAGATGTTGCCAAATATCTGGGGGAAAATTTGCTCCCAGATGAGAACCACTGCTATAAACAATTCAATGAGTGAATAATCTGTCCTCTTATTCAGTCCTCTGCATCCCTGGGTATATTTGTTATCGCAGCTCAAAGTAGCAATTCTCAAAGAATGGTATGCAAAGGACTCTTTAGGGACTCTACAAGGTTAAAACTATTCTCATAATAATGCTAAGATGTTATTTTTCCTTTTTACAGTCTTGACACTTGTAGTGATAATGTAAAAGCAATGTTTGATAGAAAAAAATGTTGGCTGTGTAGTGTAAATCAAGGCAGCAATGTCCATTTGTACAAATATCAATCATATTCTTTAATGCTATGTACTTTACAGGGGAAACACCATTCCATTTAAAAATGTTCCTGATGTAGAGTAATAAACATTAATTTTATTACATCTCAACTATGGAGTAGAAATCTTTTAAATATTCTATGTATTGAAATGAGAGTTATGCACAAAACACTTTTAATGTATACAGAATTATGATTGCTGTCTCAGAGTACTTATATAATTGTGCAGAAAACTGAACTAGCTACTTTTTGTACGTGACACTATTTTTACTTTACAGAATGTTTGATGGACAGATAAGGTTTTTCAAACTTGGATATTTAACATATATTTTCTTGAGAAAGAATGAGGTGAACCTATCATTTCAGGGAAAGCAACTGAGATTATATTGTTCATTAGCTGTTGCTGATCATAAAATTCAAGTAATCAAGTGAAAATTAAAATGCTGGAAAACTTGTGTTCATCACCATGAGTTTACTAATGTGATTGACAGTTGGGTCAATTTTTAAATTTTTTAAAGAATTATATAATTATCAGTCAACATATAGAAGATCTACTTAATTCCACAAAGTAGTGCTTTCCAAATGACCAATACATGATATCAAGGAATGATGTTCAGGTTAAAGTCGCATGCAAAGTAGAGTATGGATCAATTGATTTTAATATCACAGATTATGAAAATTTCCCATTGCCATTAATATTTAAGAATTATTACCTACTGAGTTAAAGTGTATAATTTTAAAAAAATCAACATTATCTGATTTGGCTATAAAAGTAATCCCTCTTTTTGCAACCATATATTTGTTTTGTTTTTTTTTTAATTTTTATTTTTACTTTATTTTACTTTACAATACTATATTGGTTTTGCCATACATTGACATGAATCCACCACAGGTGTACATGCGTTCCCAAACATGAACCCCCCTCTCACCTCCCTCCCCATAACATCTCTCTGGGTCATCCCCGTGCACCAGCCCCAAGCATCCTGTTTCCTGCATCGAACATAGACTGGTGATTCGTTTCTTACATGATAGTATACATGTTTCAATGCCATTCTCCCAAATCATCCCACCCTCTCCCTCTCCCTCTGACTCCAAAAGTCTGCTCTACACATCTGTGTCTCTTTTGCTGTCTTGCATACAGGGTCATCATTGCCATCTTTCTAAATTCCATATACATGTGTTAGTATACTGTATTGGTGTTTTTCTTTCTGGCTTACTTCACTCTGTATAATCGGCTCCAGTTTCATCCATCTCATCAGAACTGATTCAAATGTATTCTTTTTAATGACTGAGTAATACTCCATTGTGTATATGTACCACAGCTTTCTTATCCATTCATCTGCTGATGAACATCTAGGTTGTTTCCATGTCCTGGCTATTATAAACAGTGCTGCGATGAACATTGGGGTACACGTGTCTCTTTCAATTCTGGTTTCCTCGGTGTGTATGCACAGCAGTGGGATTGCTGGGTCATAAGGCAGTTCTATTTGCAATTTTTAAAGGAATCTCCACACTCTTCTCCATAGTGACTGTACTAGTTTGCATTCCCACCAACAGTGTTGGAGGGTTCCCTTTTCTCCACACCCTCTCCTCTGCAGACTTTTGGATCACAGACATTCTGACTGGTGTGAAGTGGTACCTCATTGTGGTCTTGATTTGCATTTCTCTGATAATGAATGACGTTGAGCATCTTTTCATGTGTTTGTTAGCCATCCGTATGTCTTCTTTGGAGAAATGTCTATTTAGTTCTTTGGCCCATTTTTTTGATTGGGTCGTTTATTTTTCTGGAATTGAGCTGCATAAGTTGCTTGTATATTGCAAATTAAAAGCAACCATATATTTGTATGAATTCAGTTTTCCTCATATACCTCCACCAGCCTAATATAAGACAAGGGATTGATTACAGAAGCAAATACAAGAATCTAGATGTTTTCTACTAAGGCAAATATTAAAAAGTGAGAGAGTAAAAGTGGCTCAGTCGTGTCTCACTCTTTGTGACCCATGGACACAAGTTCATGGAATTCTCCAGGCCAGAATACAGGAGTGGGTAGCCATTCCCTTCTCCAGGGGATCTTCCCAACCCAGGAATTGAACCAGGGTCTCCTGCAAAGAGATTTGCAAAAATAGAAAGCAATACCATTGCAGGCTAGAAAGAAGATGGAACAAGAAGTCCCTGATCCTCCTTCTTCCCACAGATATATTGATTCATAAACAATACACACAAGAAAATCCTTTGTGAGAAGGAAGTTTCTCACAGTTAAGAAGCTCCTGTACCCAGGTGGCACAAAACCAGCTACAACAAATCCAACGGGAAAACTTGTGGCACCTTCTTGGCATAGTTCCTCTCCCTGGCATAGTATCACATAATTGAGAGGAAACCACTAGCTCCTGGATTCTCTTGTGGAACAAATGAGAAGGTTGGACTATATATCCAACATTTTGACTTTCACTGGGTGAGAGGAGAGCCTGCCTGAGGGAGTAGCTGCTGTCCCACCTGTCTCAGAGCACAGATGGGAATCCAGACTCCTGGGGGCTGCTGAGAACTTGTTGAGCAGTGTGTTGCTGACTCAGAGAACCCACAGCACAGCAGACAGACACCATAGGGAGCAAGGGATTATGAGCTCTTAAAATAAGATACCAGCAAATTCCTCTACTTACGAATATTCACACACAAATCCAGAGAAGATACTTCCACAGAAAAGGCTTGAAAAGCTCTCAGAATCTCTAGGCAGGCTGATTGGTGAAGGCTTTCTACTGTAAAAAGCCAGTACATGAAGAAAGAGAAGTGGCTGTTTTTTCAAATGTACAGGTATCAACACAAAGTGACAAAGAACATAAAGAAACAAAGGAAAAGAGCCCAGGCAAAGGAACAAAATACATCTATAGAAACTGATTCCACCAAAAAAAAAAAAAAAAAAAGATATATGAATTATCTGATAAAGAATTCAAGCAACAGTCATAAAGATATTCAGTGAGCTCAGAAAAATGATGAATAAACAAAATGATAATTCCAACAAAAAGAGAATATTTTAAAAGAATCAGAGAGAAATTGGGAGGCTGAGGACTGTAGTAACTGAACTGAAAAATTAACTAAAGGAGTTCAACAGCAGACTTGAACAAAGAGAAGAAAGGATCAGAGAATTTGAAACAAGTCATTTAAAATTATCCAGAGGAGTAAAAAAAAAAAAATTTAAAGAGTGAAAAACACCTAAATCCTGTAAGGATTCCCACAGTATGTTTATTCGTCCCGTAAGGAAAAGAGAGAGAGAGAGAAAGGTGCAGAAAATTGATTTAAGTAATGGCTGAAAACTCCCCCAATCTGGGAAGGAAACAGGCATCCAGAATCCAGAAGCCCAAATAAAAATAAATCAAAATTAAGATCTAAACAACTGCACACTGAGACAATTTACAAATTGTCAGGTGCCAGAAACAAGACAGTAGCAAAAGAAAATGAATTCTTCATATGCAAGGGAACTATATAAGATTATTACAGGATTTCTCAATAAGAGCCTTCAGGAGAAGACAGTAAGATATCCTCAAAATGTTAAAGAAAAAGAGCTGCTAATTGCGAACTCCATGTGTCCAACTCTTTGGGACCCCAGACTGTAGCCCTCGAGGCTCCTCTGTCCATGGGGTTTCCCAGTCAAAAATACTGGAGTGGGTTGTGATTTTTTTTCTCCAAGGGCTGTTCCTGACCTAGGTATCAAACCTGTGTCCTCTGTGTTGGCAGGCAGGTTTTTTACCACTGAGTCACTGTAAATGCCATATCTGGCCAAAAAGAGAGAGAGAGAGAGAGAGATACTTTCCAAGACAAATAAAGGCTGAGGACAGCAGAGTCGGACACGACTGAAGTGACTCAGCAGTAGCAGCAGACCTACTTTAGTGAAAGTGAAAGTGAAGTCGCTCAGTCATGTCCGACTCTTTGCGACCCCATGGACTGTAGCCTACAACGCTCCTCTGTCCATGGGATTTTCCAGGCAAGAATACTGGAGTGGGTTGCCATTGCCTTCTCCAGAGACCTGCTTTACAAGGGTACTAAAGGGAGCTCTTCAAGTTAAAGCAAAGGACAGTAAACAGCAACATGAAAGTATATATGAAAGTATAAAGTCTGTAGGTAAATTTAAATATACAGGCAAATTCAATGTATTGCAATATATAAAAGTTACACATTAATCACTTTTAATTTTGCTCTAGAAGTTAAAATACCAAAGATAAAACTAAGTACTGAAATATGTTACTGATACACAATATAAAAAAAGGTAATTAGTGATATCAATAATGCAGGTGTGAATGTGTGAAAGTGTTAGTTGCTCAGTTGTTTCTGACTCTTTGCAACCCCAGGGACTGTAACCCACCAGGCTCCCCTGTTCATGGAATCCTCTAGGCAAGATACTGGAGTATGTTGTCATACTTAGTTCTCCATGGGATCTTCCCAACCCAGGGTTTGAACTCAGGTTTCTCACATTGCAGGCAGATTCTTTACCCTCTGAGCCACCTGGGAAGCCCAATATAGGTGTGTAGGAAGGAAAATTAAACTGCAGACTCTTAAATGCAATTGAATTTGTTTTCAGCTTATTACACATTATTATAACAGTAAGATACTTTATAAAAGCCCCATGGTAACCCCAAAGAAAATACCTATAGAAGATAACACAAAGAAAAACGAGAAGGGAGTGAAAGGATGTCACTACAAAAAGCAATCAAAACAAAAATAAACAAGTGGGACTACATCCAACTAAAATTTTGTGCACAGCAATAGAAATGATCAACAAAATGAAAAAGCAACCTACCAAATGAGGGAAAATATTTGCAAATCATATATCTACTAAAAGGTTAATATGCAAAATATATTTTAAAAACTCACTCAACTTAGCAGCAATGAAACAAATCACGCCATTAAAACACGGGGAGGTCTGAATAGACTTTTTCCTAAGAAGACACAGAAATAGCCAGCAGGCACATGAAAAGATTTTCAACATCACTAATCATCACTAATCAAAACCACCATGGGATATTACCTCATATCTATTTAAAAGGCTATTATCAAAAAGACAAGAAATAACAAGTGTTGGCAAAAAATGTAGAAAAAAGGGACTCCTTTAAAACCATTGGTAGAATGTAAACTGGTGCAGCCACTATGGAACTGGGTAGGAGGTTCCTCAAAAACATAAAAGTAGACCTACCATATTGATCTAGTAATCCCACTTTTATCTGAAGACAATTAAGATATTAAATTGAAAGATACATGTTCACTACAGCATTAGTTACAACAGCCAAGATATGGAGACAACCTGTGTCCATGGACAGATGAATGGATAAAGAGAATATGTAAATATATACACAATAGCCTATTGTTCAGCCATAATCAAGAACAAAATTATGCCATTTATGACAACCTGAATGCATCTTGGGGGCATTATGCTATTGGAACAAATTAGAGTAACATATATACCACATAATCTCACAAGTGGAATCCCAAAAGAAATAAATAAATACCCAAACAAGTTCACAGCTACAGAGAACATTTGGGTGCTTGCCAGAGTTGAGAGCTTAGTGGGTATGAAATGGATAGAGGAGGTCAAAAGGTACAAACTTCCAGTTATAAAATAAACAAGCCATAGCACTGAAACACGTAACATGGTGACTATAGTGAACAACACTGTATTGCATATTTGAAAGCTACTAAGAGGCTAGATCTTGAACGTTCTCATCACAAAACAAGTAACTTTTTACTAGGTAAGGTGACAAGCATTAACTAGACTTATTTTGGTAACCATTTCACAATTTATATAAATAATGAAGTATTATGTTATATACCTGAAACTACTATAATGTTACAGCTCAATTTTACCACCACCACAACAACAACAGAAATCAATGAAACACAAAGGAAAAGAAGAGAGCAAGGGAGGAAGAGAGAGCCAAGAGAACTACAAGACACAGAGAAAAGAACTAAACAGAAGTTTTAAGTCCTTTCCTAACAATTATTTTAAATGTAAATGGATGAATCTTCCTAATTAAAAGAGATAAAGTAGCTGACTTTATAAAAACAGAAGAGAACAAGATCCAAGTCTGTGCTGTCTATAAGAGGTTCATTTTATACTTAAGGATATATATATAGATAGATAGATAGATTGAAATTAAAAAGGTGGAAAAACATTCTATGCAGATGGTTTCAAAAAAAGAGCAGAGGTCTTCGTACTTAGATCAGGTGAAACAGTCTTTAAGACACAAACTGTCAGAAGAACAAGGGACATATAATAATGAAAGGTTCAACTCATGAGGATTAAATAATAATAACAAATATATCTGCATCCAACATAAGAGGATCTAAATAAATGACAAAAACTACTATTGACAAAATTGAAAGACGAATTAGACAACACAAAAATAATAGAAATTTCTAGTACCCTGCTTTCGATGATGTATAGAACATTCAGACAGAAAATCAATAAGAAAACTGATGACTTGACCAACACTGTAGATCAAACAGGGGCTTTCCAGGTGGCTTCAGTGGTAAAAAATCCACTTGCCAATGCAGGAGACACAGGAGATGTGGGTTTAATCCCTGGGTCGGGAAAATCCCCTGGAGGAGGAAATGGCAACCTGATCCAGTAGTCTTGCCCGGAAAAATCTCATGGGCAGAGGAGCCTGGCAGGCTACAGTCCACAGGATCGCAAAGAGTCAGACGTGACTGAACAACTTAATCATGATAACAGAGACCAAATAGACATATACTTACTGAATCTTTCACCCAACAGCAGTAGAATATAGGTCTTTCTCAAGGACACACAGAACACTGTCTAGGTTACATCACATATTAAGCAGCAAAACTAATCTCAACAAACTTGATAAGATTAAAAGCATGCCAAGTATCTTTTCTGACTACATGTAAAGAAACTAAGAGTCAATACATAAGGAAAACTGGAAAATTCAGAAACACAGGAAAATTAAACAGCATACTCCTAAACAACCAATTAGTTAAAGAAGAAATCAAAAGTGAAATAAAATAATATCTTGAGACAAAGGGAAACTGAAACACAACATAACAAAACTTAAAGGATTCAGTAAAATCAGTACTAAGCAAGGATTTTACAGCACTAACATCTACAACAAAGAAGATCTCAAATTCATAACCTAACTTTGCACTTCAAAGAACTACAAGAAAACTAGGAAGCCAAGCCTAAAGTTAGCAGAAATAAGGAAACAATAAACATTATAGAAATAATGGAGAATATAAATTAATAAAACTAATTATTTTTTGAAAAAATTTAAAAAAACTGACAAAGCTTTCCCTAGATTAAGACAGACACAAATAAAATCAGATATGAAAGATTAGGCAGTACACCTGCCACAGAAATAAAAGGACAATTATATACCAACAAACAGGATAAACTAAAATAAATGGAAACTTTTCTAGGAAAATAAAATACAACCTACCATGATTGAGTAATAAAGGAATAAATATCTGAACAAACCTGTAACTAGTAAGAAGACTGAATCAGTGATCAAAAATCTGCTAAAAAAGAAAAGCTCAAAACCATATGGCTTCACTGGTGAATTCTACCAAACAAGTAATGAAAAATTAATGTCAAACTCAGAAAACTAAAGAGGCCGGAACACTTTCAAACTAATTTTTTATGAGACCAGCATTACCCTGATACCAATGTAAAAAAAAAAAAAAAGACACTACAACAAAAGAAAACTGCAGGCCCATATCTCTGGTAAATACAGATGCAAAAATCCTCAATGAAATTCTACCAAACTGAATTCAATATTACATTAAAAGGATCGCATACCATGATCAAGTGGGTTTATTCACATGATACAAGGACGATTCAACATGTAAAATTAATCAATGTGAAACTCCACAAGTACAAATGATAAAAGTTAATACTCATCTCCATCAATATAGAAAAAATAATTCACAAAATTCGACACCCTTTTATGAGAAGAAAAAGAAAAAAACAAACACCCACAGTCCACAATAGGAATAGAAGTGCATTTATCACCTCATCATAAGAAAGGCCGTATATGACAGGCCCACCATTAACAACACACTCAACAGTGAAAAAACTAAATCTTTCCCTCTAAGTTCAGGAAAAAGGTAAGAATGCCCACTCTCACTGATTCTGCTCAACACAGCACTGTAAGTTCTAGTCAGAGCAATTAGCAGGAAAAGGAAATAAAAGGTATCCAGATAGAAAGGAAGAAGTAAAATTATCTGTTTGCAAATGACATGATCTTATATGTAAAAGTCCTGACATCTCCACACAAAAATGACTAGAATTAATAAAACAAATTCCATAAAGTGGTAGAATATATAGTCAAAATACAAAAGTCAATGTTTCTTTATATTAACAATGGCCAACTGATAAAGAAATATAGAAAATAATTCCACTAATAAAGTATAAGAAAGAAAGAAATACTTAGGAATAAACCTAAACGTATGGCAAAAGACTTCTACACTAAGAATTATAAGACACTGCTAAAAGAAATTAAAGATACACATAAGTGGAATGCCATCCCAGGCTCATGCACTGGAAGACTTAAAGTTGTTAAAATGTCCATAACTACCAAAGCAATCTACAGATTCAATGTAATCCCTATCAAAATCCAATGGCAATTTTTACACAAATAGAAAAAAAATTCTGAAATTCATATGGAACTAAAAAGGACTACAAATAACCAAAATAATCTTGAAAAAGAATAAAACTAGAGATCTCACACTTTCTGATTTCAAAATATATTATAAATATATTTTGTAAGCAAAATAATATGGGTACTGATATAAAAACATATAAATAAACCAACAGAACAAAACAAAGAACCCAGAAATAAATACCCACATGTACAGTCAACTTATCTTCAATATGATTGTCAAGAAATAGAAAAAGGATAGTCTCTTCAGCAAAGGGTGTTAAGAAAACTGAATATCCACATACAGAAGAATGAAACTGGGCCCTCCCCCTCACCACTCACAAATATGACCTCAAAATTAATTTTAAAACTTTTAAGCAAGACTCGAAACTATAAAACTGGAAGAAGAAAAGAAAGGATAGAATTCATGACACTGGTTTGATAATGACTTCTGGAATATGACATGAAAAGCCTAGGCAATAAAAGTAAGAATAGCAAGTGGAACTAGAGCAAACTAGAAATCTTCCAAACAGCAAGAGAAAAATTAACAGAGCAAAAATGCAAACTACGGAATGGGAGAAAATATTTCAAAACACATACTGTTGATTAGAGTGGGGTGTTTTTTCCCATAAAAGGGAATTTTGTCTATTACTTTTTCAAAATGTGTATTTGACAAGAGATTAACATTCATAATATATACAGGACTTTTATAACTCATTAGTAAGAAAAAAACAATAGTCAAATTTAAAAAAGAGCAAATGACTTGAAAAGACATTTCTCAAAAGAAGATTTACAAATGGCCAATAAGTATATGAAAAGGTGCTCAACATCACTAATTATCAGGTAAATGCAATTCAAAATCACAATGAGATATTACTTCACACTTGATAGGATGGCCATTATAAAACAAAAACAGAGACAAAAACAAAAAAATGAACAAAAATAAATCCAGAAAGTAACAAGTTGTTGATGAGGGTGTGGAGAAACGAGAACACTTGTACACTGTTGGTGGGATATAAAATGGTATAGCCACCATGGAAAACAGTATGGGGGTTCCTCAAAAAATTAAAAATAGAACTACTGTAAGACTGGTTCCAAATAGGAAAAGGTGTAAGTCAAGGCTGTATACTGTCACCCTGCTTATTTAACTTATATGCAGAGAACATCATGAGAAACGCTGGGCTGGAGGAAACACAAGCTGGAATCAAGATTGCCGGGAGAAATATCAATAACCTCAGATATGCAGATGACACCACCCTTATGGCAGAAAGTGAAGAGGAGCTAAAGTGCCTCTTGATGAAAGTGAAAGAAGAGAGTGAAAAAGTTGGCTTAAAGCTCAACATTCAGAAAACGAAGATCATGGCTTCTGGTCCCATCACTTCATGGGAAATAGATGGGGAAACAGTGGAAACAGTGTCAGACTTTATCTTTTTGGGCTCCAAAATCACCGCAGATGGTGACTGCAGCCATAAAACTAAAAGACGCTTGCTCCTTGGAAGGAAAGTTATGACCAACCTAGATAGCATATTCAAAAGCAGAGACATTACTTTGCCAACAAAGGGCCATTTAGTCAAGGCTATGGTTTTTCCAGTTGTCATGTATGGATGCAAGAGTTGGACTGTGAAGAAAGCTGAGTGCCAAAGAATTGATTTTTGAACTGTGGTGTTGGAGAAGACTCTTAAGAGTCCCTTGGACTGCAAGGAGATCCAACCAGTCCATTCTGAAGGAGATCAGCCCTGGGATTTCTTTGGAAGGAATGATGCTAAAGCTGAAACTCCAGTACTTTGGCCGCCTCATGCGAAGAGTTGACTCATTGGAAAAGACTCTGATGCTGGGAGGGATTGTGGGCAGGAAGAAAAGGAGACGACAGAGGATGAGATGGCTGGATGGCATCACCGACTCAATGGACATGAGTTTGAGCGAACTCCGGGAGATGATGATGGACAGGGAGGCCTGGCGTGCAACGAGTCATGGGGTCACAAGCAGTTGGACACGACCGAGTGACTGAACTGAACTGAAGATCCAGCAATCCTATCTTTGTGTATATATTCAAGAAAATGGAAACCAGAATACTGAAGAGACACTTGCACTCACATGTTCATTGCAGCATTATTCACAATAGCAAAGAAGTTTGTGCAATGCTGTGCTAGGTCGCTTCCCTCGTGTCCAGCTCTTTGCGATCCTGTGGACCATAGCCTGCCAGCCTCCTCTGTTCAAGGGATTCTCCAGGCAAGAATACTGGAGTGGGTTGCCATGCCCTCCTCTAGGGGATCTTCCTGACCCAGGAATCGAACCCATGGGTCCTATAGCTCCTGGACACTGCACGAAGACTCTTTACCACAGATACCGGGGAAGCCCACCAAAGAAGTCTAAATAACCTAAATGTCTGTTGACAGATGAATAAATAAAGAAAATATGATATAAAGAAATATCATTCAGCAATAAAAAGAAAGGAAATCCCATCATTTTAATTGATGTACAATGTTGTAGCTTCTCATTTTAATTTTTAGTATCATAAATATTCATAGATACAGCTCATTGAAGACTCTTGGAGAGTTCCCAACAATTTCAGTGAATATAAATGATTCCTGTGACCAAAAAGTTCAAGATTCATTAGCTTAGTTAGACTATACTCTCAATAATACACATACCCGAAATATGTTTTTAATATAATATTTGTTGCACTTAATTAACATGTAAGCTTTAATTTTCTTTTAAAGTTTTCGAGTAGTCATGTATGGTTGTAAGAGTTGGACCATAAAGGCTGAGCACTGCACAATTGATGCTTTTGAACTGTGTCATTGAAGAAGATTATTGACAGTCCCTTGGAATGCAAGATCAAACCAGTCAATTTTAAAGGAAATCAACCCTGAATATTCATTGGAAGGACTGATGCTGAAGCTGAAGCTCCAATACTTTGGCCATCTGATGCAGAGCTAATTCATTGGAAAAGACCCTGATGCTGGGAAAGACTCTGGAGGCAGGAGGAGAAGGGGATGACAGAGGATAAGATGGCATCACCGACTCGATGGACATGAGTTTGAGCAAGCTCCAGGAATTGGTGAAGGACATGGAAGCCTGGCGTGCTGCAATCCATGGGGTCCCAAAGAGTTGGGCATAAGTGAATGACTGAACACCAACAACAAAGGTTTGTTTTTTGGTTTTGTTTTGTTTTGTTTTTTTTGATGTGGACCATTTTAAATGTTTTTATTGAAATTTGTTATAATACTGCTTCTGCTTGATGTTTTGGTTTTTTGGCCACGAGGAATGTGGGATCTTTGTTCCTTGACCAGGGATTGAACCTGCACCCCTGCACTGGAAGGTAAAATCTTAACCACTGGACCGCCAAAAGTACCAACATGTCAGCTTTTGAAACATGAATGTTAATATACTTACAAAAAAATCCATTCCTTCATCTACAAAGAGTTTTATTTTAAAAAAATAATTAAAATATTGCATCAGTTTAGTTGCTCAGTCATGTCCTACTCTTTGCGACCTCATGGACTGCAGCACGCCAGGCTTCCCTGTCCATCACCAACTCTCAGAGTTTACTCAATCTCATGTCCATTGAGTCAGTGGTGCCACACAACCATCTCATCCTCTGTCGTCCCCTTTTCCTCCCGCCTTCAATTTTTCCCAGCATGAGGGTCTTTTCAAATGTGTCAGTTCTTCGAATCAGGTGGCCAAAGTATTGGGATTTTAGCTTTAGCATCAGTCCTTCCAGTGAATATTCAGGACCGATTTCCTTTAGGATTGACTGGTTGGATCTCCTTGCAGTCCAAGGGACTCTCAAGAGTCTTCTCCAACACCACAGTTCAAAAGCATCAATTCTTCAGCACTCAGCTTTCTTTATAGTCCAACTCTCACATCCATATATGACTACTGGAAAAAACCATAGCCTTGACTAGATGGATCTTTGTTGGCAAAGTAATGTCTCTGCTTTTAAATATGCCGTTTAGTTTGGTCGTAACTTTTCTTCCAAAGAGTAAGCATCTTTTAATTTCATGGCTACAGTCACAATCTGCAGTGATTTTGGAGCCCCCCAAAATAGAGTCTGTCACTGTTTCCACTGTTCTCCATCTATTTGGCATGAAGTGATAGCAAAATATTGCATTTGAAGTAACATTGGTAACCTTTTCTTATGTGTAATTCCTCCAGATAATTGCTAATTCTTTGTAAAAATGATCAATAGATTATTCTTTTAGTGTCTCTTTTGATGGGGAAAAAAAGAATCCTCTGGCCTGGAGAGCTATTTTGTGAGGAAGCAAAAGGAAAAAAAAAAAAAAGAATAAATGTGATATGTAAAGCAACAAAAGACAAGGATGAAAAATACTAGTAATATAAACAGAGCAAATAGTAACTGACTGCTGCTATATTCCAGGCTCTGATCTGTCTCATCTAATCCTACAAATGCCGTGTGAGGTGTGTAATATTATCATCATTGTGCAGATAAGGACAGGTGAGGCTATGTAACTTGTCTAAGCTAGCACATGGCAGATCTGAAGTCTTAGAGCTAGAACTGAGGTCCCTTTGTGTTCAGAGCTGGTGTGTGTGTATGCGTGTTTGTGTGTGTGTGTGTGTATGCGTGTTTGTGTGTGTGTGGGTGTGTATGTCTTCTGTAAAGGGATGGGGTTCTGTGCTGTCGAACACATGCTTCTTCTGAGCTGCTATGTCATTTGAGCTAAGGAGAGCAAATCCAGGTCAGCAGCAATGCTGCCAGCTGTGAAACAGCTCATGAGAAACGGGAATCACTGAGTCCGGGAAATTACCAGGGGGCTCAGGGAATGCCCGATTGCTGCTCTCAGCTGGAGGCAAGAATAAATAAACTTGTCCTGTAAAGTGCAGAAGATGCAGGCAACTCCACAGCACTCACCCCAGACTAAATCCCAAGACAAAGGCAGTCACAGTGTCAGTAAGAATCGAGTTCAGTTGGCTCAATCCAAGTATTTTCTTCCCTTGCCCATGCTTGCTATGAGGTGTAGCAGGTGTGCCTAGATGTGGCCAGAAATAAGTAGGGAGCATTAAGCACACATTTCTTTGTCCTCTGTGCTGATGGCAAATGGAGTCATATAACAATAAGGTCCCTGAGATTCCAGGAATTGATATGCCAATCACTTTTGCCTGTCCTCCACATAACAGAATGAGTAGCTGGACAGGGATACATATACTGTCTTAAAAGAGGGTTGAGATAGAAGTGCCCTCTACAGACTAAGAACACCAGAAATTATTTAAGGATAGTATTTAGCATAATATTGCATTCCCAAAAGTATATTCTGCTTGAGAAATTCATGAGAGTTCTGAGGTCAAGTAGATCGGGGAAATACTGTGTGGTATAGTCAAACTTGGAGATTCACATTAAAGTATCAAGGGCTTTGAGAATTAGTGCAGGGAGATATTTATGTATGTTGGCTTAATCACGAGTTTTCCAAGTGGAATGCACAGATAATGACTTATGAACACATTTTGGACCAGTGAGAAGAGACAGTGTGATGAGTCCTGGGCTAAAAAGAAGTAAATAGACCTAACCTAGGAAAATTCTTAATTTCTATGGACCTCCATTTTCTCCCTGGGAGAATGGGCTTAATCACAATTATGTCACACGGGTGTTTTAAGAGTTAAATGAAATAATACATATGTAATATTTATATTACATTTATTAAGGATATATTTATAAATGCAGCATTTTGTGCATATGTGTGCTCACTCAGTCATGTCAGACTCTTTGTGAGTGTAGGATTATCCAGCCAAGAATACTAGAGTGGATTGCTATCAGTGTGGATATGCACATCAGTGTGGGCTTGTGTTTTTGAGCATCAAGCTATACAAGCTGGGTTATATCTGCGGTATGTGTACCTAAATGTTTGTCTTATCTGCCTTTGTCTCTAGGTCTCTCTTTGTATGCTTTTCTCTGCTTGTACACACGCAAGCACAATGTATCTCTGTATATTGACTCCAGTGTTTCTAGGGCTCTAAGCTCCTAAATGCATGAGTGTTCATCCTGCTTTTGTGGAACTCTGCAATTGTCACACTTGGTTGTATCACTGTATCATTTGATAAATGTCTCCCCAGACGTAAGTGCATATCTTTGCTATGTGACAATATCTCTGTTGACATGCTGAAATAGGTGTCCTTGTATGTGACAATTGTGTTTTTATGACCATTTATATAGGTCTGTGGGCTTCCCTGGTGGCTCAGATGGTAAACAATATGCCCGCAATGCAGGAGACCCAGGTTTGATCCCTGGGCTGGGAAGACTCCCTGGAGAAGGAAAATGCAACCCACTCCAGTATTCTTGCCTGGAGAATCCCCATGGACAGAGGAGCCTGGCGGGCTACAGTCCATGGGGTCGCAAAGAACTGGACACGACTGAGCGGCCAAGCACAGCACGTACAGGTCCGCACCATCTGTTTCAGTGTGTGTTTGTGTACGTGCGCACATTTCCTAAAGCTTTATTGTAGCATACACATTGGTATTTTCCACAGCTAATATAAAACTGTCAAATAGTCCTGAATGACAAATGGGAAATACCCCCACGGTATCCAGCTATACTGGCCCTTTTTACTTTTAATAGAAAATTGATCTTATCCTTTACAGCCTATTATACTACATATCAATGCACAGATGCAAATATTTCCATGTCACTAACATAAAGCCTCTATCAACCCCAAGTGATCTTTTGTGTATACTGGATCTGAAATTATCTTCTTTGCTTTATAATAGAGGTGAAAACCAAGCAAAGCATTTCTTGAGCCACAAAATTCAACTCAGAAGTCAGCTGAGCTTATGGATTTTCCTGCACAGAATCTTTCATATTAGGGGCCTGTAGTAAAGAACTACTGTTGATTTTTGTAAACTCTGGAAGCACTAAAGAGAGGTGTACTTTCATCTTTTAACCCAACCATTAGTAAAATAACTGATGAATCACTGTTGTTGGGGCTGACGTAAAAGAAAGGAAGAGAGAAGGGCCTGTGCCAAGCCCCGTGCTAAGTGACTCATCATATCATATTATGGGTCAAGTGAGAAGGGCTCAGCATACATTTGTATTCAAATCTTACAGGAAGCTAGAATTAGAAGGTTCTGAAATTTGCATAATGGCACGATGGGCTCTGTGGTTGATAAGATCGAAAGCAATCTCTATTTTTAGATACAATCAAGTTGAATCTCACCGAATATGAGCAGCAGTCCTAGGATCACCACATCAGATCTTGGGGTCTTAGATGTGAGATTTAAACCCAGATTTCTTTGCGACATCTTCCAGTTGCTGACAATTCTCAAAGGGCATATATTGTAAGAGCTGGCTAAAACCATTTTCTTCATGTTTGGGATTTACTGTCCATGTTAAAAACAAATCAAAGACAGACAGAAGCACAACCTTCCTTGGGTACAAATTTTAAAGTTATACAGCTCTAACACCTGTCAGAAAATGCCCCCACACTTAGAGCCTTTTTGGTCAATACTAATACATGAGCAGATTTGGATTTTAAGCACCTTGTCCTATGGTTTTCTCCAATTTCACACCAAAATGTTCCTTATTAATAAAAATCGAAGTCAGTACAGGAGTCCTAGATGTCCATTCATTATAATCCAGAGGCAGCGCAGCAGAGAGCAACATGCCTGCGGCTCATCCAGAACCCCAAGGCCAGGTGCTCGGAGCATGCTTGATGCTTTCACCACATCCTGCCCACAGAGACAGAATACCTCAACCCCAACACGGGGAAAGAGGGAAAAAACATGAAAACTCATGACACTACAAAAAACGAAGGCTAGAAATCTAACGAGAATCTTGGAAAAGCTGATGCTACTTTGTCACGCAGACAGACAGTGCACTACACTACACATTTCACAAACATTATTTCCTTCACTCCTCAAAGCCAACCTCTGAGATACAAAGTATATTATTCCCCATTTTAAAAACCAGAGGCTTGCGTGTTAGTGAGACCTTGTCCGAGGTCAAAAAGCTAATAAATGAAATGCTGAGTCTCAAATTCGGGTGTCCAATTGTGAACCATCTGGACTTTTATGGAGAAAATAAAGGCACAACCTTGGCAAGCAGCATATTAAGTTCAATGTGATTACACAGACAGTACCTGGAAAATGTTGGACTATGATTTTAGCTTCCCCTACTTGCAATTCACTGACTCAGAAATCAAGGGTCTACTCATCTGAAAACCGGGCCACATGCCCTCTCTACTTTCAAATATACTCTGCAAGCTGAACAGTGTGGTACACCTTCCCCCAGCCATGCCATTTTCCTGCACAGAGTGAAATTTAGTATATTTCAGAAGCGACAGGTCCAGAGCAGATAGAGCGTTATTGGTACAGTCTGTTCCATTATGGACTCATTTTTGTTAATGTCCTGAGTGATGACTTTGTATGTAGAAGTAGAAACTGGAAACTAACATTTGTTCCTATCTGACAGAGTTCAGAGAATCAACACGATCAGGAAAAACAGAAATAAGTCTAATCGTTGTAAACCAGTGGTCCATCAGAAAAGCTCCTGACAAACTTAAAGCTTAAAATCTAACCTGAGAAGGTAATTTGTTTACAAAAAAGTAGGCAGAGGATAGAACTGTTATCTACCAAATCATCTGCCAGGTAAGGAGAACTTACTTCATGCAAGCATGAATGTAAGAGACAGACAGACAGAGAGAAGGAGAGAAAACAAGAGAGAGAAAGAGGGAAATGATGATGAACAAGATGCAGAGAAAATTCATTGGAAAACTCAGAAGAAAAATGTAATTATAAAAATGAGCTACCGAATGATCAGAAGAAAATTTGAGAAAATTGTATAAGGATTTTTAGCAAAGAAAAAAACTACACACTTAAGAAGAAGCAGAAGTACTCATACTCAAGACATAAGTTTGAACTGGAAACCATGTGGGTAAACAATAAGCAAGGTGAAAGAGATAAGGAAATATATAATATTAAGCAAACTACAAATTGTAGAACCTAAATTCGCACTGGAAGCAGAAAAAAGTAGAATGAAATTGACAGAAATGTAAATCTTCTATTGAGACAAAAGCTTGAGATTTACTTTCAGAATGCAGAATGAAAGAAAAACAAAGGAGATGCAAATAATAAGAGATGTCACTATGTAAAGAAGCATGAGTTTGGAAACCTGAAATGCTGATTATTCTTATTCCTGAGCACAAGAGATTTTTAAAGAAACTGGCAAAATAATTAAGATATCCTGAAAGAAAACCACTTTTGAGAAAATAAAGATTATTTTTTCAAACTGAAAAGAGTTCTTAACATTTCAAACAAATGCACACAAATAACAGTGCAAATCTAAGTACCTCTAGGTGATATTTTAGAATAAAAGAACTCTGTAGGTATGGCAGGCGTGCACGTGTGCATGTGCATGCGTGTGTGTGTGCATGCCTGTGTGCTCAGTCGCGTTTGACCCTTTGTGACATACAGTATTGTGAAAACAAAACGCTGAACACTAGAAAATCAGAATGAAAGCTCTATCTTGGTACTTTCAATGACTTTATTCACTTTTATTTCCATATTTTCACAATCAGGTATATTCCACCTATATGAGAAAGTGGAAGGTTTTTTTTTTTTTTTTTTTCCCTTGGATAATCTAACTACCTCCATAGGACATGGAAGGTTTCCTAGTGAGGTATTTCAGGATACAGACTGAAGTGGACAATTTTCAGCCACCCATAGACTCCAAATAGGTTTTGGGCACAACGTACCCATATGAGTAGATATGCAAATATTGATAAGCATTTATGAAACCCATGTTATATGAAAGCAAAGACTAACATAGAAAGAACTGTCATTGGAATCAGTCATTTCTATCAGTCATTCAAAGGACCAATGCTGAAGCTGAAACTCCAATACTTTGGCCACCGGATGCAAAGAACTGACTCACTCGAAAAGACCTTGATGCTAGGAAAGACTGAAGGCAGGAGAAGGGGACGACAGAGGATGAGATGGTTGGATGGGATCACTGACTCTATGGACATGAGTTTGAGCAAGCTTCATGAATTGGTGAAGGACAAGGAAGTCTGACGCACTACAGTCCATGGGGTCGCAAAGAGAAGGACACAACTGAGTGACTGTACTGAACTGAACATAGAACAAAAATACTGGAGGAATCTTAAGCTGGGCAAGGAGAACTTTTTAGCTAACATCTGGCCATCAGCATAACTGACTCCATCTGGGACCTATGTTCCTCCTGTCCTTCCACTGACCCTACCCAGGGCTGCACTGTAAATCTCCTCTCTGCCATCAGAGGCTTTGTACCACTAGATATTGTTGAATTATCAATAGGTCCAGATGGTCTCTATGCTTGGTGAGTCTCCAAACAATGATGAAGACTTTCCCTGACATATTTCCAGCACCTGAGAAGCTAGTTGCTGCTGCTGCTGCTGCTGCTAAGTCGCTTCAGTCGTGTCCGACTGTGTGACCCCATAGACGGCAGCCCACCAGGCTGCCCCGTCCCTGGGATTCTCCAGGCAAGAACACTGGAGTGGGTTGCCATTTCCTTCTCCAATGCATGAAAGTGAAAAGGGAAAGTGAAGTCGCTCAGTCGTGTCCGATTCTTCGCGGTCCCATGGACTGCAGCCTACCAGGCTCCTCCATCCACAGGATTTTCCAGGCAAGAGTATTGGAGTACGGTGCCATTGCCTTCTCCAAGAAGCTAGTTACTTATTGATAAATCTTGACTTAGGAATGCACTTCCTGTTTCCAAATACATTCCCCCATACCCTACCTCGTTTAACTAAAAAAATTGTCCCAGTGGCCCCTCAGTGTTGCAGAGAGCAACTGAGAACACTTTCACATCATCAACCACCCAATTTACCCTGTGAGTAAATTACCCTATAATAAATGGATCCACTGATTCTATGCAGCTGCCTGCCTCATTTTTTGTCTGAAGATAATTTCTCAGTTTGGTGGGCAATTTTTGATCCCACAACTAACAGTAATATCCTCTGAAGAAAGTTTAAACAATATTAAACCTCTAAGAACTTACTCTAGAAACAAACCCATGTGGCTTAGTCCACATGTCTTGGGAGACAACTGCCTAACTGGCAGTTCTCAGAACTAACCTCCATGAAAATACAAAGTAGAACGGGAAATAAAAATGGACTAATTTGAAGCTCTGGCTTCCTCGGTGGCTCAGCGGTAAAGAATTTACTTGCCAAGCAGGAGACACAGGTTTGATCACTGGGTCCAGAAGATCCCCTGGAGAAGGAAACAGCAACTCACTCCAGTATTCTTGCCTGGAAAATCCCATAGACAGAGGAGCCTGGCAGGCTACAGTCCACAGGATCACAAAGAATCAGGCACAACTTAGTGACTACACAACAAACAAAATTTCAAGCTCATGGTATTAAAATTTGACAATAAACAGAGCAATTATGACTAAATTCTGTACCAGGTGGACCATTCCCCTTGTTACTCTCTTTGGATGCTTGCCACTAAGTCATATTTGGGGTTAAATTAATAGTCATTGTTTATTCTTAAGAAAGTCACATTTCAGGAATGGAAATAATTAGCCTAGAGTAAACATTTCAAGAATAATTAGCCCCTAGACTGAACAGTTGTTTTGCTTCAGTCCAGCTTAACAAGTCATAAAAATAAGAACTAAAAAGATCAAATACTTTCCAAGTCAATGAACTGCATCCCAGAATGAAGTTAAAAATTATTTATAAAAATTATTTATCCAGCACCTAAGAAGCAAAATTCAGAATATCTGCTATCCAATAAAAAAAATTATCAGGAATGCAAAAAAGCCGAGAAATGTGACCCATGGTGAAGAAAACAAAACAAAACAAACAGTTACCTGAATTTGAGACATATTGAAAAACTAATGGCTGAAAATCTCTCTAATTTTATAAAACTATAAACTCACAGATCCCAGAAGCTTGAGGAATCCCAGTAAAAGAATGAATAAGTAAATACAACTAGACAAAGGAATAGCATCAATTTCTTAAAATTGACATGAAGAGAAAAACCCTAAAAGCAGCAAGAAGGAAAAGACATACTACATACATAGAAATGGAGGTGAGAAGGACAGCAAATATATCATCAAAAACAATACAAGCAAAAAATCAGTCAAGAAACATCTTTAAAGTAGTGGGTGAGGGGTAGGGCATGGAACATCTTAAGAAAAGCATCTTTCAACAATGAAGGTAAAATAAGATTGTTTCAGAGATACAAAAATCATCACCACTAGACCCATAAAACAAGAAATATTCAAGCAAGTCCTTCAGGCAGAAGGAAACAAATACAGGTAAAATTATGGATCTAAATAGGTCAATGAAGACCAGAAATGGTAACCTATGGGTAAATACATAAGATTTTTTTCTTGATATTTAAATTTTTTAAAAGATACTTGATTGTTCAAACAAAAATAATAATTCAGTGTGTAGTTTATAATATATATAAAAGGAAAATGAATGTCAACAATAGCACAAAAGCCAGGAGAAAAGAAATGGAAGATAGTAGTGTAAGGTTCTTATACTACACACGAATTGATACAATATCACTTAAAGGTAGATGGTAAAAGATCTATGACATAAACCCTAAGGCAGTAGCTAAAATAACAAAACATAGATTCATACCTAATAAGCTAACAAAGGAGATAATACGGACTCATAAAAATATACAATTACTTTAAAAGAAGACAGAAAAAGAGAACAAAGAACAGATGGGACAAATAGAAAATGAATAGCAAGAGAACAAATGGCAAGCTGATTTATAATTTTAAAATGATGACTTGATGTACTTAAGTTTGCAGCTATTTATCTGCATTTGCTTGGAATGTTGAAACCTCTTTTAATCTGGAAAAATAAGCCTTTCTTTTTCAAGGGCTATTTTCCTTTAGAATATCTTAAGATAAGTTAATTTAGCAACATAAAATATTAATCTCTTCTGCACACTCCACGCACATCCACCCTCAAAAAGAGAAGATACACATAAGTGCAATTTGTTGTTGTTAAGTCACTCAATGCAATTAAGAGGTAAATAAACTGGAAAGGAAAAGTATTTAATATGTTACAATAAAGAAACATTTTAATAACCTTTAAATATCAAGAGTTTTATAATGAGAAAACGAAAAGTGATCCTCAGTCGAAAAGTAGGAAGCAAACATGAGTGAATATTTACAAAAGCACAAAAAATAATGAAAAAAAGTATAAAAAATATCATGTTGCCTAATTTTATAAATGCAAATTAAAATAAGCTATTCTGCCTACCACCTGACATTATTATAAATTGCAGTATTCTGTTCTGCCAAAGCAAAGGGGGAAAGTCACCTTCATATAATTCTAGAGAGACTGTAATCAGTCTGCAAATAAATTATTACTGAGTATCTATTAGTGCTAGGTGTCAGAACTGAAAAGCAAATTGTACTTTTTTCAAAATTCTTAAAATCATTCATGCCTTTTCTCCCAGTACTTCTACTGACTGAGATAAAATTGTAGCTTTTAGTTTGTTAATGAGAGTCAGGGTGCCCTCCTTTCGCTAAGCCCCAGCTCAGTTGCATATATGGTTTGAAAATCAGTATTATAAGCAAATAAAAAATGAAGAAATGTATGTACATAGTAGATACATACACATATAACTGTAAAACAAACAAGTTATATCAAGTATAAAGAAATATTAAGATATGAGGTTTTTAGAAAGATATATTAAATCAAATATGAAGAAGATTAAAAGAGTAAAAATACTACCATATAATGACACAAATAGCTTCTACCTCTACTTTCATCTCTATTTCTAGTACTATTGATTTATGTAGCAAATGCCAATGTTTCCCTTGAGTTCCAGACTACTACTGAGTTCCAGACTACTATTCCAGGTGCAAGTTAAAATGTCCAAAAATAAAGCCGTTCGTTTCCCCTTTTTGGGCCTCCCTTCCTCGGATTGGTTCCTCCCCTAGTTTTCCATTATTAGTAGGCAAAACTGTTGTTTTTCTGGACTCTTTTTATTTTTATCTCTCTTTTTATTGGTCTTCAGTCAAGTACTGCCATCTCTGCCTCCAAATCACGTTGCTAATCTGGTGTTCTATCTTCCACACTACTACTTGCACTCCTCTTCTCTAAAATCCATTCCAAATATTGCAGCCAGTGCGATTCTTTACAACTATAGATCCAGTCATATAGGTCCCTTGGCTGAAACTGACTATAACTTTCCACCACACTTAAGATCCATATTTCTTACCATGGGATCAGGAGCCTCCATTCTCCGGTCTCTAAGACCTATCACTCCTCATCTTGCCCACTAACCTGAAGACTCTAGCCTCAATCAGGGCAAGAAGGTTCCCAAGCAAGGGTGTTGCTTTTGCTCTTCCTAGAATGTTACTTCGCAGTATTCAGATCTCTGTTCAGAGAGGTCTTCTTTGATTACTTGTAAATGAGCACTCCCTTCCCCAGCCTTCACCTAACCCTACACACAGATATGTCAGGGACTTTCTACCATTTATGGCCCTATCTGAATTCATATTTCTCATTCATCTACTGATGTGTTGAGTGGCAATGATGGCTAATCCAAAATTTAAGCTTCTTAACAACTATATTGCTTAAATATCAATAATACTATATCTGTATTCAGACACGTTTTTTCTTCTTGGTGCTCGGTCATATTATCCAAATTTTGTATGATTGATAAACATTTGTTTTAAATCCAGAATGAAAAGTTAACACGCAGAGAACTTAAAACAGTAATGACAAAGTGTAGAATGCACAAGAAGGGAGGCATTTTCCTTGAGAATTAGATTAGGTCATTTCTTCAGTTGTGAGCAATTTTTTAAGATAATCTTCATTTGAGTGGAAGGTCAAATGAGAAAATTTATTATACAAGAAGGGAAAATTGTAAAAGGTGAGAAAATCATGTGAAAGAGATGTTGGCAAAGGAAAGCAGAGCACCAGAGGAATCTAACTGAAGACTCTCCATTCTCTGTTGCTCTGCCAACTGGTTTGGGGTAACAGCATTTTAATAAAGTAACCAGGAAGCAGAGGTGGGGCCTCACATGATCTAGCTGACTTTGTTGTAGGTAAGAGATTTCGAGAGCTTCATCATACAAATTAAGTAATGAAGGTAAGACTTTAGCTTATATATGAAAGGGTTAAATGGAGTTCACATGTTGGAAAGAGCTCCTTGCTTTCCACTGTCCTGGAAAGGAATAAATCCCATGGTTACATGTCCCACATTGTTTTGGTTTTGACTTACTAGTGTCTCTGCCAGTAACAAGAATCACAGACTGAGAAAAAGTGGATATTCACTCACTCGATACCTAGGTGTATTCTCCTGGGTTCAGTGAGAAAGGTCAGCTAGCAACTTGGTGTCTTCTCTTTGCCCTTAACTTAAAGAGATGTCCAAAAAGAGATGAGGAATAGAACAAGGAGATGACAAGGTAAAAAGCCAGTGACTGACTTTTGCAGTGAGAACGGTATCCTTGACATACAGAATGATCAACAAAATGATGGCACTTCTTCATACCTAGCAGGGCACTTGGTACTAATGCAGCCTGCCATGTAATGTCCACTTCTGCAGGAATGCCCCAAAAGATGAAACTTTGGTAAAGTTTGTTGAGTCAGTCTGTTTTACTTTAAACTCACAAGTATGCAGGTACAATGGCTACCTACCTCTTATTTTGCTATACTGTTTGAGCTCCTGAACCTGTCCTGGAAATCAATCTTTACCTGAACTAAACTCAAATTGAACAGATAATTGCAGAAGTCTTATAGAATAAAAATTGATCTTTGAAAAACAGGTTTATTTTCTTTTGCTTTAAGAACAAAATCCATTCTGGTTAAATAAGGTTTTATTTTCCATTCCATTCAGAAAGGGTTCCCTCTCCATATAAGCTCTGTGCAGCTCACAGGAGAGTTTGGAATCACTGGTAGGGGGGAGATCAAGAAAGATGAGCCACTTTGTCAAATCAAGCCATTAAATATATTATGTAAGAATCAATACACTGCAGTAAATGAACCTAAGAAGAATGTAAAGAACCAGCTTCCACATGGCTGACCTGCCCATGGGCAACCTTAATTACTTCACTTAAAGTAAACCAGGATTCCCATCCATCAAATAGGAGTAATTGCAGTTGGTACTTCTCTTTCCTAGAGGGATGCTGTGATCATTATTCAGACAGTTTGGGTCAAGAAGTCTAGGATTTAGTGACAACAGACTTATTATGAAAAGTAGTGAGGAAAGATGTTTGAACAGAGAACAGGTTTTTAATGAAACAGACCAGAACCTGACATCGAGAAACTCCATTTATTACCAGTGAATATATAAAATGCACTGAAAGTACTCTTGTCTCAACTTTCTTATCAATAAAATTGGGGAGGGGGGGAATTACCTACCTTAGAAAAATCCATGTGAAGACTATAGCCAATATATACAAAGAGCTGGCCACTAGATACGAAATAAAATGATATGCTCATTTTCGTATTTCATGAATCACTTACCCTATAGCACGTATTTCTATTACTGTATAAAAGTCATTTAAAATAAGATTGGGCTTCACAAGTGGTACTAGTGGTAAAGAATTTGCCTACCAATGCAGAAGGCACAGAAGTCACGGGTTCAATCTGTGGGTTGGGAATATCCCCTGGAGGAGGAAATGGCAAGCTGCTCCAGTAATTCCACAGACAGAAGACCCTGGTGGGCTGCAGTTCATGAGGTTGCAAAGCATTGGACATGACTGAGCAACTGACCAGACACAGATAAAATGAGATTATGTGCCCCCTTAAAGCTGGGACCCATAGCTCATATTTTCATAACACCCACAGATTCTAAGAGTAGTGCATTCCACATAACAGACAGCTAATCCATAGTTGTGAAATGAGTCACTCACTAGTCAGTGATAACTGAGGTCCCATAGCTTCATGTACCATTTCTATACTGGTGACTCTCATAGCTTCCAGCTTGAATTCCTTCCTGAAGTTCCAAATTCACATACCAATGGCCTGCTCCCCACCTGAATTACTATTATCCTTTAGGATGTTCCAAACAGAATTAATAAATTCTTGATTAATCTCTATTCTCTGTCCCTTACCAGTCTCCGTTTAGCAAATAACATGACAATTCATTGTGATATCAAGAAAGCACGGTTTCACCTAAGTCTAAACTCACTAACAATGTATTATTGTATGTATTTTCCCACTCCCTCAAAACTCCAAATATTGTACATACTTTTTTATTTTTAATCCAATATTTTTTTAACTTTTTATTTTGTATGGGGGTATAGCCTATTAAAAATGTTGTAACACTTTCAGATGAACAGCAAAGGCACCCAGCCATACGAACATATGTATACATTCTCCCCCATATTGTGCATGCTAAGTTGCTTCAATCGTGTCCGACTCTTTGCGACCCATGGACTGTAGCCCGCCAGGCTCCTTTTCCATGGGATTCTCCAGGCAAAAATACTGGAGTGGGTTGCCATGCTTTCCTCCAGGGGATCTTCCCAACCCAGGGATCAAACCCGTATCTCTTAGCTCTCTTGCATTGGCAGGCAGGTTCTTTACCATTAGTGCCACATGGGACACCAATATTATACATATTTTTTTTTAAATTTCCCCAGATTCATGTTTGTTCCAGTTTATTACTTCCCTGATTTAGAGGGAGCTTCATGTCCTCACTGATCAAATCTAAGTCCAGTCCATTCAAATATCAGTGTCTAGATCAGATTGCTGAAACTGTTTCTGTAACAGCACCAGCAATGACCAAGGACTGATTGAATCTTACTCTTTATCCTTGAAATATTATTTTCAGTTGTATGCACTTTAGAAAAATCCTGCATTTAGAGTCCACTACTTGTCTGTTCCAAGTATTGTTTGAGTTATTCAAATTGACAACAGTGTTCTTGTCACTTATGATCCCACTTCTTGTTGCTGTTTTGGTGAAGGACATAGGACACAGAATTACACTTCAAAAATATCTTGCAGAGCCCACTGTTACGGTACATTCTGTTTATAGTTGTTTTCAGATTTCTGAAGCCCTTGACAAAGCATTAATTATCCTATAAATTTACCCAGGAAAATTCAGAATTTCAAATTTATGTAATTTTTTTTTTTTTTGGCCCTCGAACTGGTAGTCAAACCACTGCTAAGAGACAGGATAGCAGAGTAAGTACATTATCTTCTTTAACACAGTCCCTCAGCGTAAGATACTTACATGATTCTGTGGTATTTAGGTGGTGAAATACAATTTGCTTTTTTTACTAATTTTTTGAAAAGGCTAATTAAATTCATGCTTGTCAACCTATGTAAAAATACAGAGCTTAAATTCTTGCAGGCTCTATGAGCTCAATAATTGTCTGATCAAGAAAAACAATAACAAATAATAAACAACCCCTTTGTGGAACCTCTAGGCTCAGTTCAAATGCTTTTTTATTTATGAAGCCTTTCTACCACTTCTCAATGAACTGAAATTTAGACTTCACCTTCCACTCAATTCCTAGGACCCTCTCCCAAGTAACTTCTTGACAACATCCACACATAGCTTTAAATGTGTTAATCACATGTATTTCCATTTCTAGTTCATTTTGAAAAGTGGCCTGTTTTTTCCTTGTATTTCTATCTCTCTTCCCAGAAAACCTAGGACAATATCTTTCAAACATTAAATAATCCCACCTTTTATAATTAAATAACCACCTTTTATTCTGCATTCCATCTTGCAAATTATATGCAATCAAAATTTATTATATAGCTACTGGTGGCTCAGACAGTAAAGAATCTGCCTGCAATGCAGGAGACCCAAGTTCCATCCCTGGGTCAGGAGGATCCCCTACAGAAGGGAATGGCAACCCACTCCAGTATTCTTGCCTGGAGAATTCCAGACAGAGGAGCCTAGAGGGCTACAGTCCATGGGATTGCAGAGAGTCAGACACGACTGAGCACCTAACACACACACACACACACACACACACACACACACACACACACACACCCCACACATGCCTACTTGAGTTTCCCAGGTGGCGCTAGTGGTAAAGTACCCGCCTGCCAATGCAGGAGACACAAGGGACGCTGGTTCAAACCCTGGGTTTGGAAGATCCCCTGGAGAAGTGCATGGCACCCACTCCAGCATTCTTGCCTGGAGAATCCCACAGACTAAAGAGCCTGGTGGGCTACAGTCCATGGAGTCTCAAAAAGTCAAACACGACTGAAGAGGCGTAGCAAATAGCCATGTTCAAGGGATAGTGCCAGATGCTATGTGACTTAAAACCTAAATAAGGCATCTTATTCTTAGGTTCTTTCCACTTAATCATAGATCCAGAAAAGTAAAATAGGCTTAAAATACTCTGTAAAAGGAATTGTAACTGGAGTGAACTCAGAGTACTGTAGGAGTACGGAGGGGTCCAGGCATCTCAGTAACCCGGAAGGAAATGGCAGAGAAATAAGATGATACTGGCACTAAATCTTGAAGTATGAGTACAACCGACAGAGCAGCAGAGAAGGGGCATGGCAAACTGAGGGAGCGCCCCAGCAGCGATGTGAGAACCAGCGATGTATTCACGAAGCTACACAGAGTTGGAGGCATTAGAGGTCCTGAGAGAGGGAGGGAATGTGAAGCTGGAGTGGCAGTCAGGAGTTGGATCCTGAACGGCTTTAAATGCCAGACAAATCACCTGAGTATGACGGAGAACCGCTGCATATGCAACGCAGTACGTGCATGTCTGTGATTGCCACTGGCCTCCTGAGCTGTGCACTCAGCAATCTTACTTTCAGATGATGCACCTAGTCTGTAACTTGCAGTCTTCAGGAAAGTCTTTGCTTTGTTAGACTAAATGAAACCATATCTGTTTTTTTTTAAATGTATGGCCTTCCTATTGTTCTACCTTTTTGCTGTTTTATTTTCCTTCTTCCCAATTCTCAGAGAAAATGAAATTTGCAGCACAGAAAAAGATCTTCAACCTAATACTCTCATCTTCTCCTTGCTCCTCACTTCTCATGCCCCATTTGAATAAAAGCCTTGTCATGTATTTTTCACACCTTCACCAGAACGGAAAGCTTGAGTGCCTAAACTAATCCCCGTGAGAGATTTCATTTCCAGTGTGCAAATGATCAGGCTGAAAAAAAGAAAAAAAGAACTCTTATTTTAATCAAGTGAGAATGGTTAAAAGAGAGAGAGATTCCTATAAAAATAATATGCCACATCTCTCGGGATTTCAACAGCAAGCATTTGTGGCATTTTATTTACAAGTGAAGAAAAAGTGCATAAGCTGAAAGGAATGAGCTCAAAACAATGTAAGAGGAGAGCTGATTTGACAATAAATTTGCAAGTCTCCATTCACAATCAGCATCAGCAGTAGCCTCATTAAACTCAACAGTTGGACCAGTTACAGAAGAATATACACCCAATTTAGCCATACAAATGCACTTTAGGAAGACTTCAGATTTTAATGCTGTAAACATCTCTCCTAAAGGGCCTTTTTAAAATCTCTTAAATACAATACACATAGGCACACACAAATAACCATGCATATGTATTCTGTAATATACCCTGTGTGCGTGCTAAGTCATTTCAGTCATGTCTGATTCCTTGTGACCCTATGTACCATAACCCACCAGGCTCCTCTGTCCATGAGATTCTCCAAGCAAAAATATTGGACTGGGTGGCCATGCCTTCCTCCAGGGGATCTTCCAGAACCAGGGACTGAACCCATGTCTCTTATGTCTCCTGCCTTGGCAGGTGGGTTCTTTACCACTAGTGCCACCTGGGAAGCAACAGATATGATAGATATGTTCAAAGGAAACTAATTAAAAACCAAGGTCAAAATGTATTATTCAAACTTTTAGTTGACAAATTTGGAATATTTTTTTGAGAAATTATAAACAACAGTTTTTAAAAAATTACATATTTATTCACTGATTTTATTTTTAGCTGTGCTTGGTCTTCCTTGCTGTGCGGGCTTTTCTCTAGTTGCAGTGAGCGGGGCTACCCTCTCGTTGCAATACATAGGCTTCTCACTGCAGTTGGCTTCTCTTGCTGCACAGCACTGGCTATAGGGTGCATGGACTTCAGTAACTGGGCTCTCAGGCTCTAGAGCACAGGCTGCTCAACAGCTGCTCTGCAGCATGCAGGATCTTCCCGGATCAGGAATCACACTCGTGTCTCCTGTGTCTTCTGCGCAGGTGGATTCCTTACCACTGAGGGAAGCAAACTTAACTCCTGCCTTAATGAAAAATTAACTTTTCCAATGGACAAACCACACATTAGCCACTTCCTTTATCAAACGAATTGAGAATAAATTGCCAATCACGAAATGTAACAGGGTTGCATTTTTCATTCATTTCAGCATGATTCAGTTACTGTCCCAGCAAGACAAAGGATTTCCTTTCTAGTAACTGAAGATCATACTCTAATCTGCCTAAGTAGAAGTAGTTTATTGTAACAACAATCATTATCAGGCATAAAGGTAGAAGACTGACTGAACAACCCTCCAAGGTTCCCAATCCTAACCACATGGTGTTATCCTCCTAGAAGCAACAGTACAATGAGCATAACTTTCTCCTTTGTCCCAAATATCACTCACTAACATACTACAAAACTGAAAGATCTTTATTCCATCTGTCCCATTTCCTAGATAGACTTCCATTCAAATTTCATAGCCGGCAAGTAATTTTCTGCACAACCTTCACCCCCATACACACCTCACTCTCCATTCACACCTTACATGCTCTGTAAATGGTACTCACTTCTGCCATTTTATCTACCTATCATTCCTTGCCTCTCTTCTGTTTGGATTCTCCAGTTAATATTACATTTCTCTCTAATAGACCTTTCCAACTTCCTGGAATTGGCATCCAATAGATGTGTTGAATCAATGCCACTGTATTTTATATGTTTCAGGGTTAATTTATGAATAGCCCATATTTTGCAAAGTAAATTTCCTAACATATAAACCTCTAGCCAGTTATCAGTGTGACCCTGACATGAAGCAAGAGATTTATAAGAAAAAAATCTGAGATACTGGTTATTTCCTTTAACAATCCAGCAGTCTGTTTCTTTGGCTCATTTTGTATTAAAGATTGAACATTCTTTCTGGAATAAGATTTGTAGCTATTAAATAGCTTTTTATACTTTTAAATGACTGTTTTGTTAAGTACAAAAGCAATATACTTTCTTCAAGAGCAAGACAGCCATTAGTCAGCTCATTCTTGAGCTACATTTGGCCTTAAATTTTAAGCGGCAATATTCACCATTACTGGATGATAAATTGCAATAAGAAAATATACTTCTTTTCCCTGTAAACTCTCTCTACTTTAAATGGGCATAGCATGGCTTTAATAATACGTTCAAAGATACACAAAGTCAATGTCTTCCAAAGCAAATCACAAGAATGTTGGATAACTTCATAATGATCATTAAATCACTGTCATTTCTACAGACAGGGTTTCCTGCCGAGACAGTGACAAAGTAGTTTAAAGAAAATTAAGGAATAAACTAAAAATATATAATCTCACCGTTTCCATGGTAATACCATCTATAAACTACTACAAAGTTCTAAAATAGTTCCTTCCCATGAGATATTAATAACAATTGATAGTTCCAACTTAGATATACTTGTATTGCAGTTCCATGCTGATGATCATACCTATATTATTAACAGACACTAAAAATGTAACAAAATATAAAAGTATTAGGTGTCTCAAACATACCAACATCATCTTAAACTCCATGGGTCTTCTTTCAAACCCTTCAAACAGGAAGACACCTTGGGATGTAAAGTTTGTGGGAGGATAAATTCTGTAAATTCATTGGAAGTTTACTCTTTATAGATGTCTTTATGGAAATGTTTTCCCAAGAGATATACATATTAATAACAGGACACTCTGCCAAATAAAATGGTTGAATTAATAGGTGATATTGACATTAAGGGGAAAAAAAGCTGGCTAATAGTTACCAAGTATTGATTATTGGCAGGCAGTTCATATAGGCTCACATTATCAGAGGAGGCGAACTTTATTCTACAGTTTCTAGATAAGGAAGATGAGGCTTAGAGGAATGTTACTTGAACATAACACCCATTTGGTGAACAGAGCTGATGCTGGATGGGATCCAGGTATATCTACTTTTAATACTGAATATTTGTGGGAAAAAATAAATACAAATTTTGTAAACCATCTATTGGAGTGTGAGGAATGAATACTGTGCTTTCTAAGAATTCAGAAAGGTAAACTGTCTAAAAACATTTCCTATCCACAGTAATAAAGAAGACAAATTGAAAATAAGTCTCTTTAAGCTGCCAAAAAATGGAAATGGCCAAATCTTATAAGCAAAGAAAACTCTGTTTCAACACTGAGCTATATCATTTCTGCCATAGTTCTGTATTTAAAAGTATTTCTCTCTTAAACAACTGTTGCTGTTCAGTCACTAAGTCATGTCCAAGTCTTCATGATCCCATGGACTGCAGCACACCAGGCTTTCTCGTCCTTCACTCTTTCCCAGAGTTAGCTCAGACTCGTGTCCACTGAGTCGGTGACACCATCCAATCATCTCATCCTCTGCCACTCCCTTCTCCTCGTGCCCTCAATCTTTCCAAGCTTCAGCGTCTTTTCCAATGAACTGGCTCTTCACATCAGGTAACCAAAGGATCAGAGCTTCAGCTTTAGCATCAGTTACTATCATGTAAATCAGAAAATAACCACTTAGTTTCAGAGCATAAAAGTGAAGACATGGTAGCAGCTGAGGTTAGGAGAGAGGCTTCTGTGACATTGTTTACACATATTTCTATACTCAGTTCTATATTGAACTTTATTTATTTTTTATAAATGGATGAAATATAAATTATGGAAATGAAAAGCTTATGTTTCCACACATAATAAATAAGGCTATAGAGTCTTGGGTCACTAATCAATATTGCTTTTCTTAAATGAATTACTGTAAAACAAATTTGAAACAAATTCCCAGCCTGCCTCAGCCTACAAAGCAGAGGATGCTGCTTTACTGAATGGTCTCCGTCTTCCACTGTCTTTGACTCTACGCCTCACTGTGCTGTCATAAATAAGACACCGAATTAGCAGGTACATGTTAGCAGTAGCCATTCCCTCTTTGTTATGATATGTTTGTAATTAGCATTTATACAACAGCCATATGAGAACTGGTTAAGAAGCCTGAGGCCCTGTGGAGAGTGCTTATGGCTCTTCCTTATGTCTCCTTCATATACACTAATATATGGCACAGTAGACAGGAGACTACGGATATTTCATCAGTGCAATATCCACCTTCTCAAAGAGCAATTTCTGTTATATATCACATATTATACCTATTTTTAAAAGGTAATAGTGACATCAGCAAGATGGCTAAATAAAACATTCCACGTTTCATTCCCCCACAACAATAATGATTCAGCAATTACCCAGAATCAAAAATACCTCTGGTGGAGTTGTGGGATCCAGCACCAAATGCCAAGGAAGCAAAGAGGAGTATCACCCACCTATATGCTGGGTGTCAGGCATAAAGACTTTGGTTCCAGCTGTGAATCCTGCAGTGGCCTGTGAGCCAGCTACAAACCTCAGCCACAAGCTAGGAGCCCCTGGAGAACACTGTCTTAGACAACCACCCATGGACAAAAGAGCCTTTGTGGGAAGTGTCCCACAGAGAAGTTTCAGCTACCACTAGAACACACACACACGCAAAATACAAGTTCAGATGCACTAGAAAGTCTGAAGGCATATGAAGAACAGTTTAGCATTATCCATATCACACTTCTCACAAGACAGCACAGTTCAGTGTCAAAAGAGATCTTCCTCAGCCCCAAATTCCTCTTGCTGAAGAAAGTGACAGTCTGTGAGTGAGTGCCTGAGTTCCCCCAGTTGTGTAGAATGCTGCCATCTCTCTCTCATCTCATCCAAAATACGATGTCACTACTGAACTACTGGGGGATGGGAAGAGCCTGGAAGAGCAGCAGACAGGACTCTCAGCGGGGATTAAGGTCATGCAGATCCTGGTAACAGTACTGTGTCCCCCATAAAGAAGCCTGTCCAACAGCCACTAGAGACACCTTGTCAACAGACCCCACCAAATGGCCAATGGGCACTCCAGCATTGTGCATGCCTCACAAATACACAACTCCACAAATACACACTCTTTTCAGTGCTGAGATGGAGTTCTGGCAGACAGCTAGAGAGTATGCACAGAAAACGAGGCCAAAACTGAAGGTCAGGGAGAGACCGCAAACGTGAACTTTAACACTTTCTTTCGAAAAGCAAAAGGGAGTCTGCTGCTGCTGCTGCTGCTGCTAAGTTGCTTCAGTCTTGTCCAACTCTGTGTGAACCCATAGATGGCAGCCTACCAGCCTCCTCCGTCCATGGGATTTTCCAGGCAAGAGTACTGGAGTGGGGTGCCATTGCCTTCTCCGAAAAGAGAGCCTATCAGCACTCAATCTATTTCATTGCAGGATTAATGGAAGGCAAAAAAGCTTAAGAATTCAGCCACAGGAACAAGACAAGGGTGCCCACTCTCACCACTACTATTCAATACAGTTTTGGAAGTTTTAGCCACAGAAATCAGAGATGAAAAAGAAATAAAAGGAATCCAGATTGGAAAAGAAGAAGTAAAACTCTCACTATTTACAGATGACACGGTCCTCTACATAGAAAACCCTAAAGAAAGCAGCAGAAAATTACTAGAGCTAATCAATGAATATAGTAAAGTTGCAGGATATAAAAATAATCCACAGAAACCCCTTGCATTCCTATACACTAACAATGAGAAAACAGAAAGAGAAATTAAGGAAATAATTCCATTCACCATTGTGACAAAAAGAATAAAATACTTAGGAAAAAAATCTACCTAAAGAAACAAAAGACCTACATATAGAAAACTACAAAACATTGATGAAAGAAATCAAACATGACACAAATAGATGGAGACATATACCATGGTTATGGATCAGAAGAATCAATGTAGTGAAACTGAGTATACTCCCCAAAGCAATCTGCAGATTCAATGCAAACCCTATCAAGTTACCAACACTATTTTTCACAGAACTAGAACAAATAATTTCACAATTTGTATGGAAATATAAAAAAAAACAGTGAATAGCCAAAGCAATCTTGAGAAAGAAGAATGGAACTGGAGGAATCAACCTGCCTAACATCAGACTATACTGCAAAGCTATGGTCATCAAGACAATATGGTACTGGCACAAAGACAGAAATATAGATCAATGGAACAAAATAGAAAGCCCAGAGATAAATCCACACACCTATGGACACTGTATCTTTGACAAAGAAGGCAAGAATATACAATGACAAAAAGACAATCTCTTTAACAAGTGGTGCTGGGAAAACTAGTCAACCATTTTAAAAGACTGATACTAGAACACTTTCCAACACCATTCACAAAAATAAACTCAAAATAGATTAAAGATCTAAATATAAGACCAGAAACTATAAAACTCCAAGAGGAAAACGTAGGCAAAACACTCTCTAACGTAAATCACAGTAGGATCCTCTATGCCCACCTCCCAGAGTAATGGAAATAAAAGCAAAAATAAACAAATTGGACCTAGTTAAGCTTAAAAGCTTTTCCACAATGAAGGAAACTATAAACAAGGTGAAAAGACAGCCTTCCAAAAGGTAAAAAATAATAGCAAACGAAGCAACTGACAAAGAATTTCAAACATATACAAGCAGCTCCTGCAGCTCAATTCCAGAAAAATAAATGACCCAATCAAAAAATGGGCCAAAAAACTAAACTCTAAAGAAGACATACAGATGGCTAAAGAGCACATGAAAAGTTGTTCAACATCACTCATTTTCAGAGAAATGCAAATCAAAACCACAATGAGGTACCATCTCACGCCAGTCAGAATGGCTGCAATCCAAAAGTCTACAAGCAATAAATGCTGGAGAGGGTGTGGAGAAAAGGGAACCCTCTTACACTGTTGGTGGGAATGCAAACTAGTACAGCCACTATGGAGAACAGTGTGGAGATTCCTTTAAAAAGTGGAAATAGAACTGCCTTATGACCTAGCAATCCCACTGCTGGGCATATGCACCAAGGAAACCAGAATTGAAAGAGACACATGCACGCCAATGTTCATCGCAGCACTATTTATAATAGCTACGACATGGAAGCTAGATGTCCATCGGAAGAGAAATGGATAAGAAAGGTGGTACATATGCACAATGGAATATTACTCAGCTATTAAAAAGAACACATTAGAATCAGTTCTAATGAGGTGGATGAAACTGGAGCCTATCATACAGAGTGAAGTAAGTCAGAAAGAAAAACACCAATACAGTATATTAATGCATATATGTGGAATTTAGAAAGATGGTAACAATGACCTTATATGCGAGACAGCAAAAGAAACACATATATAAAGAAAAGACTTTTGGACTCTGTGGGAGAAGGCGAGGGTGGGATGATTTGAGAGAATAGCATTGAAACATGCATATTACCATATGTAAATAGATCGCCAGTCCAGGTTCGATGCATGAGACAGGGCACTCAGGGCCGGTGTGCTGGGACAACCCTGAGGGATGGGATGGGGAGGGAGGTGGGAGGTGGGTTCAGGATGGGGCACATATGCACACGCATGACTGATTCCTGTCAATATATGGCAAAAAAACACTGCTGCTGCTAAGTCGCTTCAGTCGTGTCCGACTCTGTGTGACCTCACAGACGGCAGCCCACCAGACTCCCCCACCCCTGGGATTCTCCAGGCAAGAGCACTGGAGTGGGCTGCCATTTCCTTCTCCAGTGCAGGAAAGTGAAAAGTGAAAGGGAAGTCGCTCAGTTGTGTCCGACTCTTCGCGACCCCATGGACCGCAGCCTACCAGGCTCCTCTGTCCATGGGATTTTCCAGGCAAGAGTACAGGAGTGGGGTGCCATCGCCTTGGAGGCTAATTACTTTACAATCTTGTAGTGGCAAAAACCACTACAAGATTGTAAAGTAATTAGCCTCCAATTAAAATAAATAAATAAATATTTTTAAAAAAAGAATTCAGCCACAAGAGGGAGCAAGAAGTATGAAACAAGAGCATCCATAGGTCACTACCATGCCTGACAAAAGGTTATTTCTCCCTTCAAGTCAGTCATTAGTGACTGGAGGAGGTGACTGCAACTTCAAACATGAAGAGAGCAATGCAAGGCTTTAAGGAACACGAAAAAACAAGGAAACTTGACACTAACAATGGATCATAAACATCTTTCAGTAACTAACCCCAAAGACCTGGAATCTGAAATTTACCTGGTAAATAACTCAAAATAGCTTTTACAAGAAAGCTCAAAGATCTACAAAAACATAAAACAAAACAACAAAACCCATAGAAAGATAATTTAACAAAATCAGGGACATGATACAGGATTAAAATGAGAAGTATACAAAGATATAGAAACCATAAAAGAAGAATAAAACAGAAATTACAGAGCTGAAGAACAAGATAAATAAGATGTAAAATGTAATAGAGATCATCCGCAGAGGAATACATCAAGCATTTACTAATGTTTACCCATCAATAATTACTCCAAATGTAAATGAATTAAATTCTCCAATTAAAAGTAGTTATTGGATGGATTTTTTTTTAAGATGCAAATTATATGTCGCTGACAAGAAATTCATTTCAGCTTTAAGAACACCCATAGGTTCAACATAAAAGAATGCACAAAGGTGTTCCATGCTAGTATTAACCAAAAGAAAGCAGGGTAGCTACATTTTTATCAAATAAGAAAAAACCTTAAGGCAAAGACTGTAACAAGAGACAAGGATGATCATTATTTGATAATAACAGGGAAAATTCATCAAGAAGCCATAATAATCATAAATATGTATGCACCCAACATTGGAGCACCTAAGTATATTAAGTAAATACTGACAGCTATGAAAGAAGAAACAGACAACTATACAATATTGCTGCTGCTGCTGCTGCTGCTGCTAAGTCACTTCAGTCATGTCTGACTCTGTGTGACCCCATAGATGGCAGCCCACCAGGCTCCCCGACCCTGCGATTCTCCAGGACTTCAAGACCCCATTTTCAACAATGGATAGATCATCCAGAAAAAAATCAATAAGAAAACCTCGCACTCTCTCCCATCTGATCTTCTTGATCCCTGTGTGCTCTGCTAGGCTTTCCTCTGTATAAGGTTCCAATGAGGAGAAGTAGGCAGCCTTCCTTCAATCATTAAAATAAAAAATAAAAATAATAAAATGAAATAAATACTTTCCAATCATCACACCTACAGGCTTCTTCTAACTGATCCTTAGTCATGCATTATCTCTGGATTCCCAGATGGTTCAGTGGTTAAGAATCCTCCTGCCAGGAAATGCAGGAGATGGGGGTTTGATCACTGGGTCAGAAAGATCCCCTAGACAAGGAAAAGGCAACCCACTCCAGTTTTCTTGCCTGAAAAATTCCATGGGCAGAGGAGGCTGGTGGGGTACAGTACATGGGGTCACAAACAGTCAGATACAACTGAGCGACTGCACAGCATAGCACATGTGTTGTTTCAGTTCCAGTAGACAATGGCTTCCATGTGTCAGGTAATATGACTGTACTGCAGAACCCCTTACAAAGCTGAGTGACAATCAGCCTGTGCAAGGTTCCAGCTTACTGCCCTCTTTCCTCAGCCATTTCTCTTTTCCATGCCTCTCTAGCTTAATCGCTTGGCTGAGTTGGGTTTGTGTGTTTGTTTTGTGCTTTGGTTTGATCTGTTTGCTTTTCGAGTACCACAAAGTTCTGATCCTCAGCACACATTTGTTCTGTGTTTTGCACAAGGTAACTGAAAATCCCATCTAGCTTTTCTGTAAATTATTGCTTTATCATTTTTTTTTTCCTAAAAAGGCTCAGGTTTTGTCAAGATTCTCTTCTAAAATAGAACTACTTCAAAACATCAGTAGTTTTTTAAAATCTTTTTCTTTATGTAGTATCATTTTTATATACACAGTGATAAACAGAAAAGTTTCTGGGTTTAGAAAAAGTATTTTGTGAGATTTGGCATGTAATTCTTTAATACTTAATACTTGGGCACGGATAGCTCTGGTCATTATCAGAAACAGATGAAAGATGGGCACTTAACTGTTTTGCTAAGTGGAGTGTTCCGGTGCCCTCTGCTCTGGGGTATGTGATGTCCATTCCTATCAGCTCATAGATGTTGTTGGTAGATTTGCCTGTTTTAGGCTACAGGGTCTGGGTCTTGTTTTTAATAAGCAAGTTTTTGACAACCAGGAGATTCAACTTTAAAAGCAAATGAAAAACAGTCTAGATTCTGAGGGCCTCTTCAGAAATCCGAGAATGCCCTCCTCACCAGTGCAGCCTACCTCCTCTCAGCACGGCAGGAGTATCCCACCAGCCACACATATACACATTTGTATCACCTGCTGGCTTCTGGGTACTCTCAAGTCTTCACCTCCTGCCAAGGGATGATATCTAAAACATCTTCCAGCCCACAGTGGCCCAGCCACTGCCCCATCTGAACACTTACTGGAAAAGGGTCCTGAGTGCTTTCAAAGTGCAAGAGTCACCAAAGGAGGGGTCATACTGGTGGGAACAGAAGCGACTACAGAAGGACAGGCGCTCTTGAGCTGGAGTTGAGCCTTGGCCTTACTGCAGGGGAGTTGCACCTTGTCAGAACTCCTGGAAAAGTTGATCCAGAATGAATTTTGCCACACTTAAGGACTGCAGTTAGAGATCTGCTAATTTTATTCCATGCTACATTTATCCTAGGACAACAAAAATCAAACTAGAGACAAGGTAAAATTAACGGAAAGGCCAGAACCGGACTGTGGACTGAAACAGTGTGTATAACAAGCCAAAAAACCCTACAGAAGCACGTAGCCCACTTATTAAACTGACATTTCCCTACGAAGCTTTAGGAATAAATTACCTTTCTAAATTCCCGGCATACACTACAATATCGTTAATATCTTATTCAGAAAGCATTAGGCTCAACTCCTGGCCACACATTTCTATGGAGAAACTTTCTAGGAAAACAAAGACAAAAATCTGGTTAGGTTTCAAAAATATTTGCTTCATTTTATTGGATTTTTTCCACATCCAAGAAACATAAATAACCTATATTATAAATACATAGAAAACACTTTTGAGCAATAAAGGATATGATAAAATGTCTAAAATCAACATCTGGAAACATAATACAGTAATTAAATTTTAAATAATGGGAACAAGCAAAGTTAGGATGGCCCAGCTCATCAATTATATTTGCTTTTTAACTCTCTTATTTATCTCATGATGGTATCAGCATGAGATACATATTGATCTCATAACTAAGAAGCTAGGTTAACTCCTTAAAAATTATTTTGAATGTACTAAAGGTTATTTTTAGAATTGGTTTCACGTACGAAAAGCATCAGACAACCCTGGACAGTAACTTGATATCTGACTTACATAACACATTCTGATCTCAGGCTCCATTTTAATTACTATGGCTTCAGGCCCCAAAGTATTATCCCCTGGGTCAAATTCAGCTGGGAAGCAGATTTTATTCAGTAGGTTTGATGCTTGAAAAAAATGGCATGCGAATGCTTTAGGTCAGGCCTCCTCAGTTGTGTAACAAGTCAACAGTTGTTACCTACTTGACCCATCCTATGGCCACCTTTGACGGCTTCACTCACTTGTGATGTCTGTTTGGCCCCCTGAAGTTCAATGACTGACAGGTACGGCAGGGAAGTTCATGGTGACATGGTTGACAAATCAGAGCCTCAAAAGAAGGAACTGGGGTTATTTAGCTGGGAGACAAAAAGCTATTTTGCGGGGGAGGGGCTTAAAGGCTTTAGAAAATGACAAGAAGACATATTCAGATCAGAATCTCAAAATGAGAATCAGCATCATCAAAATAATCCAGGCATGTGTTAGAAATGCAAAGTTTCAGACCTCTCCCCAGATTTACAGAAAATGATAAATTCTAGAGTGAGGACAGTCATTTGTTTTACCCTCCAGGTGATTCTGATGCATATAAACTTTTGAGAACCACTTTTCTAGGTGCAAAGAGACCAACCAGGAAAAAAACAGGGTAGAAATCACAAGGCAGGATATTTCATTTTATGGAAGAGGCCTTTTAGTCAAAACCTTTTAAATGCCCCAGATTAAACAGCAGGTAGAATAATTAGGAGTGAACTTCCTGATATTGAAAGTGTCAGCCAAAATCAGAAAAGATTCAAATATCAGTCATAATTTTGACTCAGATAAACTCAAAAGGACTTTCTACTTGGAACAGTCAATAATTCCAGGATCCTACAGGAGAAAATCTTATCACAAGGAGCACAGTATAACCATAAAAGTGGATAAGGAGCCCAACAAAAACGAATGTACTGTAAGAGTACCTGCCAGTGAGGATAAGAACTTGTTAACTGAATTCAGAGCCTCATGAAACTTTTTTTAAAATTATTTTCCTTTTCATAGAACATATTGTCAGAGGGCCCATTAAAAAACATGAATATAGGCAAAACCTGTTTGAGTAAAAGTGACAGAAAATTGAGAATGAATAACTATTATTTTTAAAGATTTTTTTAAAGTCTTTATAGAAGGTGTTACAATGTTGCTTGCTTTAGGTTTTGGTTTTTTGGCTGGGGAGTCATATAGGATCTTAGCTCCCCAACCTGGACTGAACCCACAGCCCCTGTACTGGAAGGTAAAGTCTTAACCACTGAACCATGGCGGAAGTCCAAAAAATGTAATAACTGAATACAAGAAGCAGTTCTGAAGGCTGAGCTAATGAAGTCTGCAGCCACCATCTTACAGAGCCACTTGGAAGAGCATTCACAGAAATAAATTAGTGACATCTCTAAACAGAGGCCAAAATGTTGGCACATGCATGATTACTGGTGAATACTGTGAGTTCAAAAGTGGGTATCCCTATACAAAAGATCTGGGGTGCTCTGAAGGGCCTCCCTGAGGCTAGCTGGCAGAGGCACAGATAGCTCCCAACCACAGGCTGGGGCAAGACTTCTTCAGTTGATTACTTTTAATCAGAAGGACTTAACAGTTGCCATTCATGTAATATTTTTGGTTGCGGTATATATTCAGTTAAAGATAGTAGGGTAGTAAACTACTGTCCTCATTAAAAGGATGGAATTGAATATTCTCAATTGATCTGTGTTTGTATCTTTAAGATGCTAAACCAAAGAATTCCACAGATACCACAGATAACATTACAGGTAAATGGCCTGGCCATGCTTCTCTGATTCCCCTCTTATAGTCAAGATTCTAGAGTCCAGAGGTCAACTTAATCTAATGGATCTAGGAAAGTAGCTACCTTTTATACTTTCAGATGCCCGCCCTTACGACATTGCAGAGGCAAGGTATATCAAGCCTGATTCAGGCCTTTAAGGATCCCAGAGGAAATCAAAGTGAGATGAAATGCAAGCTGCACCACTTACAGCTACTCAGACAAATCACAGATTTTGCATCTATAAAATAAGGACAATAGTAATACCTTTTCCATATGACTGTTGGGAAAGAATGGTCAGTATTCAGAATATGGTGGTTATTTATAAGTGATTCTTGGTACCTACTTATGCCAGTTTGGTCTGATACAAACACTGAGGACCTTCAACCTACAAACTGGTCCTGCCTGATTCCTAAAGAATGCTGAGAAAGCCTGGAAATGTATCAGGAACTTAGGACAGTGGTCTGGCACTCATGTGGATGACAGTCTGGGTAACAGAACTCCCATAAGCAGTAACTGTTATTCTGTTTTTTCCTTCTATAGATAACTGGGGCCAGAAAGTCTCCTCACTTTTGTCAGCTTCTGTCACCAGGCTTCACTCTTTATTAGAGAAACCTCCACTCTTTCGGCCAGCTGTGTAAACCACATCCCAGGCCCTGTAGTGGGGATCAGAAAGAACAGTCTTTGCAAGCATCCTGGGCTAACAGTCAGTCGGGTCATAACCAGCTTAATCCAGATAGGTTATGAGTTACTCTGTCCCCATTCCCTGTCTTCCACCTCCTCCTGTATCCCAAGTACCAACACTAAAGAAATTACTACTGTGTATCTGTGTGCATTAGTAAGCTATATTACGGTCAGTATTGTCACTGGACTTCTGTTATCCACTGAGGATTTTTAAGAACTGAGATAAATAGAGCATATACCCAACATATACCTGACATCTCCCCATAAAATATAAGGCAGAAGCTATGGAGGAGAGTCTTATGGCAAAGGATTGTTCTATAGTGTTTTAGGCAGAAAACATACCTTTACAGCTTGTCACCCAGATTGACCATGAAGTCTGAACTTCAATCCACACTTCTTGAATAGCTAAGCCCTGTGAACCTCCTCTGTGATGCTCACCAGCTCGCTTACTAGAGATGATAAATCAGAATTCAGGAGTCAACCCAAGTAACATGGAGATTGCTTGCAGTGGATTTCCAGGATAAAATTCCAGACACACTGAATGGTATTTGAGTAGGATATATACTGAAATATAGAGTTCTTTATAAACAATTCCGGGCCTCCCAGGTGCCGGTCAGTATAGGAGATGCAAGAGACATGGGTTCAACCCCTGGGTCTAGAATATCCCCTGGAGTAGGAAATGGCAACTCACTCTAGTATTCTTGCCTGGAAAATTCCATGGACAGAGGAACCTGGGAGACTACAGTCCATGGAGTTACGAAGATTTGGACACAACTGAGCTATTGAGCACACACACACACACACACACATAAATAATTCCAACTTTGGAGCTGGATTTTAGTAGGATCTGGAAATTGGAAGGTTATGTAACCCCTTCTTAGTCTTTTTGTCTCTGCACTCTCTTGACAGAAACAAAACTATACTTTAAATATTTGCATTGATGGTTAATAATGAAGAAGTATTTTCCTAGGTTCTATCATAGTTTGATATCTGCCTTGTGTCAAGACTTGAGGAGCTTAACCCAGTTGTAAAATAATTTCAAGTGTCCATTCTAAGTAAATATGATTTTAACACCTTGCCCACTTCAGTGACAAGGCACTGGCTAGCCGTATTCAAGTTGTATATGGTTTATAGGCCTTAAAGGTTACCTAACTCGTTAAACATCGTTCCTGTTTATGTGTCTCAGTGGCCCATGGAGAGGGATGCCCACAAAAGAATATGAACAAGACACCTCTTGATGTGTATTCAGAGTCATGTTCTGGGATTCTTCCAGGTTTGCTCTAGACATTTCCATTCTATCCTTGAAAGACTACACTAGTGGAAATGAACTGCATCTGCCAATTTATTTCAGCTGGAGTTGGCTATAGTACCAAAGCAGAATTAATGAAGGGATTACCTCACAGGACACATCAAACTAATAAGAGATATTTTCAAGGTAAATGTCAAGTGAACATCAAAGAAAAAAATGCCTATGTGAATCAAAATTAATAACACCAGTAATAGAACCACAGGTGTTTTAAGGTGATGTTGAAGCCACCATGCAAGCACCTACGGCTCTTTCTCATGTATATTATTCATTTGTTTCTTACAAAACTCTTGGGAGAACACATGAGCCTTGATAATCACAGTTGACAGCTAAGCACTCTGAAGACCCTCAGGCTTAAAGAAGAAATCAAATATACTATACATGTATTCTAACATATATTCTTGCTGATATTTACCAACTTGGAGCCAATCAGATACTAAGCAAATATTTGATAGTTTTACTTAGTTCCCTTTACTTATGAAAGAAGCATGATTTTCCATACACAGCTAGCAAAGATGGTATTTCCCATTACCAATTCCTTGCGGCCTGAGGTCTGGTGAAAGATGCCACACTCAGTGCTAGCTCATGCATGGAGCCAGCCAGCCAAGGAGAATGGCTTCAAGTCAGCCACTGATGTGAGCACTAGCGCCCATCAACGTCAGGGCCATGCAGAGCAATGCATATTACTACTTTCCTTTTGAAGCCATATCCTTTGCTAGCTATTGGTTTGTTGTCCCACATGTACAGCACGAGTTTAAAGAAAGATGGAAACACCATGTCCATAAAAGAAATGAACTCAACTCACAAAATAACAGGAAAGAGAATGGAACTAGCATTTATTGCAAGCCAGCTTTGTCTTAGGGGCATCACAATTAAAATCCAATTCAGCTCTTCCAAGAAACCAGTTAAAAGCATTTTACATCCTCTATTCACCCATAAGGAAGCAAACATCACAACTTACTGTCCTGCTTCATGTTGCAAACGTCACACAAATCTTCAGTGGCATGAGCAAGAGTCACACAGATTATCTGAATCTGGTGTCAAAGCTGTTTCTACTTTCAGGAAACAGAAAAGTGTCCTTTGGGGAGGAGCTCAGTGTTGCTTTTCTAGATTTACTTTTCTCAAAATAACTGATAGAGTTGACTTACTTTTCTGGAATTTGATTATATGTTTTCTTTTTACTAATTAGCCTGTAAGATTACACTCCTTTGACTCAGTTGGTAAAGAATTCGCCTGCAATGTGAGAGACCTGGGTTTGATCCCTGGGTTGGGAAGATCCCCTGGAGAAGGGAAAGGCTACCCACTCCAGTATTCTGGCCTGGAGAACTGGACTGTATAGTCCAGGGGGCTGCAAGCAGTGGGACATGACTGAGCGACTTTCCCTTCACTTCACTTCAACTGAAGATTATACCAGAATAGTTGCAAATTCTCACCTAAACAAATGAGGCCATTCCTTACCTAAGGGGAGACAGGCCAGGTGTTCTAGCTGTTGCTGCCCACTTCAATAGACAAGTCAAAAATCCTGGGACACATGAGCACAAGAGACAGCAGATGCAGGTTCTTCCCTGACCCAAGGGATCAAACCCCATTAGAACGGCTTCAAAGATCACTTAATATAACAAAGATGTGCCTGGGGTAGAAATACAGTGTAGAATAGATGAATGCTTGTTTTACATACCTTAAATCAACCACATACTGGTTGACAAGGTAACTAATCAAAAGTCTCAAGTGAATAAGAGCACAGACAAAATCATAAGGGTCAAATTTTATGAAGCTGTGGAATATCAGAGTAAAAGGAGAAAGCAATTAATATTTTCCGAATACCTGGAGTATTCATAACACTGGCACATCTGCTCTTTCATTTAACCCTTAGAAGATACATACAATTATCTCATTTATATAGAAAATGGACTAAGGGGGAGTAACTGAAGGTCCCAGGACTACCTAACTCCAGATTCCATGTCTTTCCTCTAAATCTTCATGACTCCATTGGGCAAACATATGACCAACTACTGATAGAAACTGAGGCACCTGCCTAGAACAAATATAACAGCAGTGGCAAGGTTTCAACAAGAATGTAGACAGAACCTAGAGCAGAAACTTTCAATACAGGCACCTGCTGCTTAGTACACCAACCATCAAATTGAACTGCACATGATGTAACCACAGTAATCCACCGAAAAGTAGCACACTTAATCATGCTCAAAGGCTAATAGTTTTGGCCCACCTTGAGGCACTTAAACCCACCCACACATTCTGTTTTATTCTACATATTAGTAAGTGACATTCCAATTTCTCAGTAATAGCCTTGGCTCATCAATACTGTGCTCAATTCATGAGTAGTTGCTCTCCTCTCCCTATTTTGTGGCTTCCTTTCTCTACACCTTGATCCTAAAACCTGCCTTTGGCTTTTTGGTCTTTGTAAAATTTGGATATCAGTCTGTACTTTCAACTACTGCTTTGCCTAAGTTTATTTCATTATTCTTCTGCTTTTGGAGCCTTCCAGTCCTTGTGGTCTTAAAAAAAGGAAACACACATCTTATACCTGACTCTGAAATCTCTCTCAGTAGGACAATCCCCAGAACCCTCAAGAGAAAGACAATACTTTTGTTATAGAATTTTCTATTGTAAATGTATTCTTCCTTACTATCCATAATGCCTTGCCATGTTTATTGATTCTTGCCTGGAGAAGGCAATGGCACCCCACTCCAGTACTCTTGCCTGGAGAATCCCATGGACAGAGGAGCTGGGATTCTCCGCTGATAGGCTGCAGTCCATGGGGTCACTAAGAGTTGGGCACGACTGAGCGACTTCACTTTCGCTTTTCACTTTCATGCACTGGAGAAGGAAATGACAACCCACTCCAGTGTTCTTGCCTGGAGAATCCCAGAGACAGTGGGCCCCCACCTACAGGGTCGCACAGAGTCGGATACGACTGAAGCAACTTAGCAGCAGCAGCAGCAGCCTGAATTTAGCTGAACACAGAACAATAGATGCCCAAGGGGACTCTACTTCTATATACCCCAAGTCCTGTGTAAACATAGAAATTCACATGCAAAGGAGAACCAGCAACCAAAAGCACATGTTCCCACTGTTCCCAATATGCTGCTATGCCCACCCTCTTTCTTTGTTCAGGACCATTTCTGAACCCCAGAATTCTCAAGACCACTTCTGCCTCCCTTAGGCGTGTTTGGAACTGTCCCATTACACTATTATTTCAAACAGTTCTCCCTGTGTGTGCATTTGTTTGTTTGTTCTCTTGTTTTCCCCAGGAGGATAAGACATTAGACAGCAGACTCAGTACTGCCTCATTTGGGATCAACTAAAGCAGAAACCACCAGCATTCACAAATGCTTCATTCTGGGAATGCAAGGCTTTGGGATTAATTAACCCTGAAGCCACATTTTTTTCAGTGTTATGCAATAGGATATTCCTAGATGAATTAGGTAAAGCCTGTTGGCAAAGCCTGAGAAAACGTAGATTTTGGAGTCTCATCCTGAAATAACTGATTCAGAGTATATCGTGATGGGGTCTGACAGTAAGCGTTTTAAATATGCTCTTTGTTTTTCTTTCAACAAAGCATAAAGTATGAGGACCTCTGATAAGGTAAATAAATGCTAACAAAGCATCTGCAGTCGAGAAATCTCCCACAGAGAGTTATGGGTCTTTGGCAGAGGAGGAAAAGAAGGGGGGAAGTGCATCAGTGTAGCGTCCATAGTGCTCCCAACTTAGGGTGTTCACACACCTGGTTAGTGGCATAGCTTCGGGAGGTAAATGTTTATTGGGAAAATCAGTTACTCATCTAATTCTGCATTTGTATTTCAGCCGTTACTTACAATAGAAGCAACTAGAAGGAATCCTAACATTCACAATGATTTGGCAGAATTATGCAGCTTATAAAAACCTAGGGGGCTTCCCCGGTAGCTCAGTGGGTAAAGAATCCTCCTTCAATGCATTAGACACAGGAGATGCCAGTCTGATCACTTGGTCAGGAAGATACCCCTGGAGAATGAAATGGAAAATCACTCCAGTATTCTTGCCTGGGAAATCCTGTGGACAGAGGAGCCTGGCAGGCTATGGCCCATGAGGTTGCAAAAAAGTCAGACAAGACTAAGTGCTAAAAACCTGTGGAATGTTATGACACGCTTGTGGGGGTCATTACTGTAAAGCTACTTCCCAGGAGTCAACAGTTCAGACAAGATATTTCACCATCAGAGTCAAGAAATAAAGTCTGTGTTATGGGATTTCAAGGGAAAAGCTATGATCAGCAGAGTGATTGCCATCTTAGGATTTCCTCCAGCTTTCTTTCTGAAAAACTCAACTCTACAGTATGCAGGTACAAAAGGGTGAGGGAAATGGGTCCCATGTGGCAGGAGACCCTGAGAGCACCCCTACCTTCCTGCTTGACCTTCAGTTTTCAGGTTACAGGAATAAAACAGCTTCTTCAACCCACTAGATGATGGCCCAAAGGCCGGGCAAATGTTTAGTTCCAATGAATCATCTAAAAATCACATTTATAATAGGAGAAAGCTGTCCCCTGAATCACTGAAAGAACAGAGAAGCATGTGAATTATAAACACAAATTGGATTATGCACCTACATAATCCTATGATAGTGATTGAGCAATGTCTACCCATTTGAAGTTTAATCCTTTTTCATTCTTCCTGCTTCACTCTAGTAAATACCACTTTTCAGGACGATTGTTGTTCTCCTTCTTCTTAGAAAGACAGTGAAGTCCTTCAACTGGTTCCTGAAACCTACCATACTTTTATATATATATATATATGAAATATACATATGAAATATACATGTGAAGTATACATGTGAAATATACATACATGCATATATACATATGCATGTGTCTATATATACACGTAGGTGCAGATATTTCCAGATAATGAAAGCCAAGTCAAAGAAACCATGAAATTAACTAGCATCCGTTTATATACAATGAAAATAAACCTACGCAAGGCTAACATATCCAGTGTTCTCTGCTTTGAAGTCTTTTTTAAACTGCTCTGATAGTGGTATTATCAGTATAAAATGGTACCCATTTGATGGAAGTGTAAAGTCTGAAGCGAGGAGACACATCAACATTATTTTATTTCCGTTGAGACTAGAAGAAGTCATAAATTATTCTTTTGCCTTAACTTCTGGAAAGCAGTTTAATAAGATGAATTAATAAATAAAATGCCACTGTCAAATGAAACTGCATCAGCCAATTTAAAGACAATTTGTCCAAGTTTCAACAAATTGACTATTTAAAGAGTGAACTCTCTAATGTGCATTATATCATGCATATAATTACTGATTGGGAAGCCACTGTCAAATGGGACCTCTGCCTTGGAAATTCTTAGAGGGTTCTCTAGTAGCTAAGAAAAATATAAAAGAGTTTATATCCAGATAAAGAGTGAGGATTTCTATAGATCTAAAATGAGCGACCAATCAATAAATAATGAGTGAAGGGAGGTGTGGAGATAGTTACCTAGGGACTTTGAACCTTAACAGAAATAATAGAGAGTTGACTATGAAAAACTAAAGCATACACTAGAAATATCTGTATCAGTTCCACCATAAACACTGTTGACTTGTTAGCCTGATAGAAAAAAGAGTATATGCATTTTTTGATGCAGAAGCAAGGCCATATTTGAAGAAGAACTGAAAATCTTACTAAAACATAGAGATAATAGTTGAAATTCTGTTCAATACAAAAAAAAAAAAATACTCAGAGGTTAACTCATAAATCTCCCAATCGTATAAATATTTAAAATATTTTCCTGGTAGTTGTACATTCCCTTTAGTGTTTGCCTAAACTTCTAATATAAAGGATTTGAAATAATGGGTGAAACAAGTTGTGAATTTTGGTAAGGGTGTTTTTGAGTACAGTGCTTTCCTTAACTTCTAAAAAATGGAATCTTCAAAGGAAAAGTTACACCTTTTTGTGCTACACTACTCACTTTGGCTTAGAATCAGTCCCTTCCAGAATGCTATTTCAGAATGTTATTAGCATATTTATCCTCTCCTTAAAGACTTCAACAATAGCATTACTGTCATAATATTGAGAAAGCTTGATGTTTCCAAAAGAAAAACAAAAATAATGGTAATATAATTTACAGCCAGGACAATGAAGCTCTAACTGCAAGCTCTACTAACAGTCTACTTGTGTCTAGTTAGTTCAGTACAATTAAAGCGACAAATACTACCACAGTCCTAGCAGTCTAATGTCACCAGTTACATCAACTACAAGGATATTAGAATATTTCATGTGATAGAACGTCATTAAGCTCAAACAAACTGAAGCATGATGGTGTCATTTATAAACTTAACTGCACCACGCTTTCCATGTTGGTTCAGTAAATTAATGACTTTGACACATCTTAAATGCAAATTAATAACCAGAAATAAAAAGGTACTGCTGAAACTGCAGTTACGCATGGAATGGCCATTTTGCTCAATAAGATATCATATTTCAGAAGCTTGCTAATTAGAAACAGCATCCACAATACAGTGCCATTGCTTTCTAAGCAGAAAACACTCAGCATTACCAGGAAATAAATTTCCACTTCATCTTGGGTTTTCCTGATAGAGAATTAAGTTTTACTTACAACCATGCTTCAGATTGGAGAAGGCAATGGCACCCCACTCCAGTACTCTTGCCTGGAAAATCCCATGGAGAGAGGAGCCTGGAAGGCTGCAGTCCATTGGGTCGCTGAGGATCGGACACGACTGAGTGACTTCACTTCACTTTTCACTTTCCTGCATTGGAGAAGGAAACGGCAACCCACTCCAGTGTTCTTGCCTGGAGAATCCCAGGGACGGGGGAGCGTGGTGGGCTGCCGTCTACGGGGTCACGCAGAGTCGGACACGACTGAAGTGACTTAGCAGCAGCATGCTTCAGATCCATAATAAAGATTGTCTGTATCATCCTTCTAGGAATAGTGTGAGTGGAGGCCAAGGGGAAAGCACTGGGTGGTCTTCTGCTTTAATGTGAAGCGGTATCTCTTTATACCTGAGCCAATGTCATAAGGCAACTTGGAAAGTGAATGTTTAAATATGTTAATAATGATTTCTTTCATATTGTGTGTCTTACCTTTGGGCATTTTGTATTTTTTTTAAAGCTGTCCTCCCCTAAAAAATGTTTTAGATAAGTATAGAGAGGTGGATAAGTAAAATAAAATACACACACATACACAAACACATACTTTTAATTGAAAAAGATTTATTTGGATAAAGTAAAATTCTAGATATTTGGGTTCTGCTTGTGAGACAATCTAGAAAATTATATATCACCTGCTATAGAGGCCAGTGAAAACTGAATGTTTTAGGACAAAAGGCACAAAGCTGATTATTGTTGTTCTCTTTTGACCTCTTCATCTGTTTTTTCAATGATAAAAAATATCAGGAATCTAAATTTGAAATTTTGACTGTACTTATCCAAGCTAGGGATAGGGATCATACTGAGTTAGATGGAGAAAGCATAGACGGAATGGTAAATTTGGTTATGAGTGGAATAGATTCTGATGTTTTAATGTAATCCCATTATATTAGGAAGCTTCAACAGTCAGTCTGTAATCTATGACTTCTATCCCTGTATCCAAAGTGCTCAGCATAGCCCCTGGCACACAGTGGGTGAATAATAAATGCTTGTTACTTCTTTAGATCCCATGACCTAAGTTGTTATTTTGGCACAAATGATCCTGAAACAGGACATGAATTCTGTTGTTTCAATCACACTAATGACTGATTACTCAAATCAATTAGTTCTAAGGGGCAATGACCAGAACTATTTTTACTAATGTGTCTAAATAATTTATCAGACAGGCCGCCAAACAGTTATTTCTGCCCCCCAAAACAGCTGCAGAACTTCACCAATTCCTGTACAAACTTTATTCATCATATTTTTTGCTCAAATATAGGAAAAATGCTATCTGGGGCATCTTTGTGTTTATGCCTAGGATTAGTTAAAATAATCCCAAGTGAGAGGTATTTACATTTCATGCATCTGGTTAATACTCTGGCACTACGTGCTCAGTGTGAATTCAAGTATCACATTTTTATCTTCCCATAACATACAGACTCAGAGCAGGCTGTTGTTCCAAAAGCCTCATCCTGACTGGGATACTAGATAAGAGCCTTATCTACTAACCCCTTTCTTCCACACGTCTCTACTTACAGGTATGTAATGATTTTGCAAGTTCTGAAATTCAAAATCTGTGTGGAGATAGGGAATCAAGATGAGGGACTACTAAAACCAGCTTTAAACTCACCATGCATAGACAAACAGAAATATTACTAGAAACTGAAGATGCAATGAGCCCTCTGGCTTTGCAGGAATACTGGGCATTGAGAACATTATGCAGAATTTTTCAAGTACTAAACTCTTAAGCAAATTAAGATGACAGCATACGCATGGCATGCTTTTATCAACATGCTTGATACTGGCTGAATTCTTCTGGTCCCTAACTGTAAACTCAAGGTGGAAAGGCTAATCTGTTTATTCAAATTCCTTATAGGAATGCAGTGAAGAAACTGGAAAATTAAATAAGCTCTTAAAAATGTTTCTGAGTGCATTTAGAGTTGGAAGCATATAAGGTATTTTTAATCAACAATCCATGACTCAAAGGTAATAGAATGATGGGCATCAGAAATGTCAAGGTAAAGGATTTTAATGTTCTCAGCAAATTTGTTCAATGTTGAACTGAAGATCTAAATCCTTCATTCATCCCACAACAAATGCAAAAGGCACTTCCTTATCATAATCTAACCCAGAAATGATTTTCTGTAGTACCTGGAAGGCATGGACTGGGAAGGGGCAAAGAACATGTGTTTTAATGTAAGGAATTCATATGTCATTTCCTAACAAATACTGAAAAGCATCTCCTCCATATTCATGCCAAAAACTGAGTTTTTAAAAACACATATTTAAAGTAAGATCCCTAAGACACGCATAGTCATTTATGATAAAGTTCTCAGAAAAAAAAAAAAATGAAGTAGCACTGAAATATTAATAATGATCAATAAAGGAAATAAACACAATGCCATTATGCACATACCCTTAAATGATGTTACATTATTAATAAGGATGACTGTCTGGAACTGGATATGCCCCAATAAACATTTATATATTGCACAGAAGGAAGGCTGCTAACTACTGAGTACATCTAAATACAAGTCCAGTTCTGTCAGTAATTAACATTGGGACTTTGGCTAAGACACTTTCTGTCTTTGGTCTTCAGTTTCCTCATCCATGCCTTTCTAGTATGTGAATTGCTTTTTGAAGCTTTGGGGGGCTATACCATTCTATGATTTAAGAATGAAGCACTTCACACTGCCTACAGTGAAGAGGGCAGGGCGGCTGTCCTTTACCTTGCCTCTGCAGTTATGCCTCCAAGCACTGACCATGGTCAGTGGGCACGGGGCCATGGAGTGGGGAGAGGATGTGCAGGACAGGGTGGGGACCTGGGGACTCCTGTCTGCGTGGCCTGTTCTCTGAATCATGGTAATCGGTGACTATGCTGAGAGGAGTACATGCTGGGGCATCCTCCCTGGGACAGGCCGAGATTTAAGGAAAGGTTTATTTTGGCAGTAAGTTCTAGTTCCAACTAAAGAGGAGAAAAGGGTGCCACTCATCCTTTCTACCTAGATTTCCTTGCATGCTTACAAACAAGTTCCCCAAACCCCTGGAGCCAAAGCGCTATCTGAGTTTTGATAGCACATCTCTAGCTATAACACCAGAGTGTCAGAGCAGAGATTGTACATTTAGGGAGAGGGTGGGCAGGAGAGATGGAGATTACACATTTCTCAGGAGAATAAAAGGCTGAGTACAAATAAGCGACTCAATACATTATGGAACATAAGCCAAGGTCCTGCTTATTTTTCACTCTAAAAGCTAAAAACTTTTCATCAAAGTAGAGAACCCATCTACAAACATAACAATAAGAAAAGTAGGTGTGCCTTCTGAAGAGGAGTCCTCACCTGGGTTCAAGTATTCGGGTCTGTCACCGTCCACTTCCTGAGTCTGCCTTCTGACCTTCCGCGTTTCATTGACCTGAGAGTTCAATGCAGCTGCCCTCCTAGTACCCACGACCACCTCTACAATGATCTGAAGCCACATGGCCCACAGCTGTCCTCCAAGAGTTAGGGCCACGGCAGGGGAACTTTAAGGAAGGATTATACTTGCTCAGAGACTGAGCAAAACATTGAACACTATTCCCACCACAGTAGTCCTAGTGAAGGATCTAAAATTTCACTCAGACTTTGAAAATACTTCTGTGGAGGAAGACAGATGCTAAGCTTGGACTCCACTTGATCACAGGGCCAGGACCCTCCTTAAGACCACCTGCGCACTCCAGGCTAGGCTTGTATACATAGACAAAATAAGTCCTCCTCTGTTGCTGGTACCATAACACTTCTAAGACTTAAAACTGGCCAAGAATTCACACATATACTACCCCCACTAAGTATTCCTGAGATCCTATGGAATGAGCAGGATAACTGTCATCCCTTCTTTTAAGCAGAAGAAACATGACCCTTCAAAATCTGCAGCCAAAGTAGATTTATTCTTTAGTCTATCTGACTTCAAAGAATATTTACATACGATTTCCATAAAGAGGCAAAGAATAAAAAGCATTAATCAGACTAGACAGGGTGTTAATTTAAATTAAATGCCTGCATACTCTCTATGGTTTGTAATAAAAAACTTGAGTTTCTGACCAGGTTATCTACTGGACAGATTTCCTATAGTAATCTGATTTCTAACATCCCAGCTTTTGTTTCATATGTTTTGATTTGCATCTTCTATGAAGTGTAATCTTTGACCTCAAAGGGGTAATGACTGCAAGCTTGTTCTACATCTTTGTAGAATAAATTACATTTACTCAGTATATATGTGTTACATTGAAGAGTGTCTGTTTGTTAAAGGAAATTGGATTTAATTTCCTGAGTGGTAATTTATATGACACCATTGTAGACATTTCTTCATTTATTTCTATTTCTAGGGCTCCTCTACTTTTATTATGTAAGTCTACATCTTCATTAGTGACATAAATTTATCTTCTAGTAAAAATAATAATAATAATAATAAGATCTGGGTGATTATACCTCCAATTTGCCTGAAACCAATCTGCTCTTTGGCTGTAGTCTTGAAATAACTATTAATATACTTCTATCCCACTTAAGTGTCCTTGTTTGGAAAATAAATTTTATGGTCACCATAATCAAGATCTTTCATCTTGTCTTTATTCCTAGTTCTTTTGAACTAACAAATTAATTTCTGAGCAGAAAGAACCACTTTTCTTCTTCCACAACAGTCTGAAGTCCAGAGAGATCTGATGGTGACCTGACCTAAATGAACAGCAGTGAGAGCAAAGTAATATTCTGGACAATGTTCTGAATGTATGAGTGTGTGTACTTGGGCAAGAATACTGGAGTGGGTTACCATTTCCTTCTCCAGGGGATCTTCCCAACCCAGGGATCAAACCCGGGTCTCCTGCAGGAGGCAGATGCTTTAACCTCTGAGCCACCAGGGAAGCCTTTGGGTAGGTGTTATCCAAAGTAAAAAAAAGAGCACCTTGTGTTTGCATAAGCAAGTGAGTAAGGGACACTGGAAGAAGATCAGCTGGGAAGGAAAGATAATGAATCTGACTCCAAACACATCTAAATGAGGTTAATAATATATAGGATGGGGATATAAAGATCTGGAGAAGATATAAGGACATGAGGACCTGGAGCCTATAGAAGAAGCCTATAAAATACGCATTTCGAGATACCAACATAGCAAACGTATCTGAAGCCATGTAATAACTGACTAGGTGGCCAATGGCAGTGAACCGCAAGGAGACAAAGAGAAACCAGGACCAAGCTCTAAAGAATTTCAATCATTAAATGTTGAAGGAAATTAGTAAGAACCTGCCAAAGATAGGAAGAAAACCAGGGAAGTATCAACAAGGAAAGAAACTGTTTCCGGATGAAAGAGTGATCTTTAGGTCAAAATCTGCAGTGAAGTCAAAATTTTAAGAACTTTAAATACAGTACGGTAATCTTGACTGGATCCTGACACAGAATAAAGCCATTGGTGGGAAAATGGGTGAAACCCCAATAAAGTCTGTAATTGAGTTAGTAGGAGAAGGCAATGGCACCTCACTCCAGTACTCTCGCCTGGAAAATCCCATGGACGGAGAAGCCTGGGGGGCTGTAGTCCATGGGGTCATGAAGAGTCAGACATGACTGAGTGACTTCACTTTCACTTTTCACTCTTCTGCATTGGAGAAGGAAATGGCAACCCATTCCAGTGTTCTTGCCTGGAGAATCGCAGGGACGGGGGAGCCTGGTGAGCTGCCATCTATGGGGTCGCACAGAGTCGGACACAACTGAAGAAACTTAGCAGCAGCAGCAGCAGCAGCAGCAGCAGCAGCAGCAGCAGCAGTACTGTAACAATGCTATTTTCTATTTGATAAATGGACCATAATGATGCATGATAGTAACACTAAGAGAAGAAGGGAAAGGGTATATAAGACATTTTTGTACTACCTTTGCAAGTCTTTGGTGAATTTAAATTTACTTGAAATTAAAAGTTTAAAATATTAAATGATGGAAAAGTAGAAATGAAATGTTATTAACCTATTTTAACAATCACTTAAGTCAATGACTTCTGAACTTGAAATGCTGTATGAGTTTTTGTTTGCTCTAGATATTAAGAAAAAAAAAAGTCAGGCAGCTGGAGGAGAGGGTATTAAGTTTAGGAAGTGTTTTAGTTGTTTGTTTTAACTGGTTAGACTGATAAGGAAGAGAGGGAGAGATCAAAGATCAAGGGGAGAGTGAGAGTGATTATTTCTAACAAAGTAAGAATAAAAAGAATCTAGAACTTGGTGTGATAGAAAAAAAAAAAAAGAAATTTAGGAGAAAAGTACCCTTCCTTTATTAGATAAGGTTGAGGAAGAAAGGCAGGGGTTAGGATGGGTAAAGAAAGAATAGATATCAAGCTATACCAGGTTATTGAGGGAGCATCTACCTGATAGCCTCTTTGAAATACTTCTTTATGAATCAGTAATATATAGTTATCATTTGTTGGAATAACTTTAACAGAATACATATCATGTTAAATAAAAAAAAACATGATTTTGTGTTAGTTAAATTAGATCTGCTTTAAATTAGAGTAGATGTTATTTCGGGTTTCCCCAGTAGCTCAGCGGTAAAGAATCTGCCTGCAATGAAGGACATGCAGGAGGGACAGGTTCAAAACCTGGGATGCGAAGATCCCCTGGAGAAGGGCATGGCAACCCACTCCAGTATTCTTGCCTGGAGAATCTCATCAACAGAGGAGACTGGTGGGCTATAGTCCACAGGGTCACAAAGACATGATGAAGTGACTGAGCACACATGCACACGCACACACACACATACACACACACACACACAGATGTTATTTCAGGTTTGCTGGTTGCTGACTTATAATGATGTTCCAGGGACTTCCTTGGTAGTCCAGCAGTTAAGACTCTGTGCTTCCAATGCAGGGAACTTAGGTGCAGGTTTGATCCCTGGTTGGAGAACTAAGATTCCATATCATGTGGCATAGTCAAAGAAATGTTTTTAATTTAAAATAATGTTCTCAGACTGTAATAAACAGTACTTTGGTGAAGATCACTTAATCTTAGTTACTGTCGTTTGGTTGCTAAGTCATGTCCAACTCTTTTACGACCCCATGCACTGTAGCCTGCCAGGCTCCTCTGCCCATGGGATTTCTCAGGCAAGAATCCCTGGAATGGGTTGGCATGTCCTACTCCAGGGGATGTCTCCAACCCAGAAATTGAACCTGCATCTCCTGTATTGGCAGGAGGATTCTTTACCACCAAGCCAGAGTTGTACATAAAGTCTACCTCAGGAAACTAATTTTGGAAGACAGCAAGCAAACACACACACAGTTGCACATGTGTATTACAAAACACAGAGACCTTACTTACATTTATGACAAGGGAGATTCTTCTGTCATCTAAATGAAAATAATGGCAGTAAAGGACATTTCAATTGTTTCATACGCCCATGATAATATTTCTTTCATCGTTGTCAGATTATTAAATAAATAAAGTAAGGTGACTTGACAGCAAAAGGGTAAGAGCAAGTAAAAGGGTAATGAAAGCTGAGAATATGAGGGAGTCAGTGAGCAAGGCATAGTTCAGCATGACAGGGAAAATATTGCATTTTGATGTCATTTCTGAGTAAAATGTGTTTGTCAACTGGGGATGATGACTGGTCTATCAAGAAGCTGAAAATCAAGCCATTACTGGATGATAGGATGCTTTGCTGTGTCAAGTCAATAGTCTGTGATGAATGACACATGACTGAAAAGAAGCAAAAAATTACACCATGCCTTTCTTGCTTTAGAAAACATTTATTTGGCATCCAAAACTGTTAAACATTTCTATGCATACTAAATAGGGTTGGAAGTATATGTTCTTTGGGAACTTCATGTGTATCAGGCAAGGATTACATGTGAATTTCCACCAAATATACCTAATCTAATTTTGTTTAATTATCACAATACCTATATTAATCCCATTTTGCAGATGTGGATGTAGAAGCCCCAAAAGTTGAAGTCTCTTGCCCAAGATGCTGGATTACAAACCTAGGACTCACTGATTCAAAAGTTAACTCTCTGTAGTTCTTCTTCATTGTCTTAATGAGGTTACTGAGATGAAGGAATGGATGGATGAATATTGAAAACAGCATCTAAATAACTGCATCAAGGGCCTGGGAAAAATCTAGTTTTTCCTTAACATCTAATTAATATGCAAAACTGAAGTGTTGAGATAGATGTATAGTCCTGAATATCAGATGTCAAAATTGGTTTCCCCTGTGAATCTAGGTAGTACTAGAGAGCACACCAAGAAAAAAGCATTGATTGCCACTTTCCAGTTTATAAAAACCAGATGTTCCTACCATGCTCCAAAATCATTCAATCCACAGCTCTGGGAGTAGGACCCAGGCATCCACATTTCCTAAACTTTCCAGATAATTTCAGTGTGGACGTCAAGGTTAAGAACTACTATTTTAGAATCCTAGGGCTTACATTTGGTAGATTTAGATTTGCCTCAGAAACTAGTGTGACTAGCAGATGGAAGAACAGAATGTTAGAATGAACTGCACTCTTAAATCCTAGTTTCAGGTTCGTCTACTTTTCCAGAAAGGTTGTCTGAGGGCATACATCAGGAACACAGAAGGTGGTATTGGAAGATGGTGCTGGTACCCATCGTTAGTAGGGTGATCATTCTTATGGTGAAGGGTTAAGTCTAATTTACCTAACAAGAAACAGGTGCTTATATTGAAAGGACGGTAAGCTGAGGAAAAGTGGTCTCCAAAATCCTCTGTGCTTTCAACCCCTTAACACAAATACACAAAATTCAAGCCTGGCGCCTGTTACCCAAAGCATGAACAACGAAGAGATGAAACCAAAAAAGAGCAGCAGGGAGAAGGCATTCTCTTTGGGAGTGAAGTGAGTGACCTTGGAGCTCAGGGAAGGGGAACAAAATGCTAATATTTATACAATTATTACAAATCTTATAATTATCTCCAAATATTTCTAAGAGTATGTCTTTTAATCATGGAGCGACATTTATATGTAAAAGGAATTTATATGTAAAATAGGTGCTGTTTGTACTCTTTTGTTTATTCAGCACTAAAAATAGTTCTACAGAAGAGGAGTTTGAGGGGTTTCCCAGGTGGCGCTCGTGGTCAAGAATCCACCCGCCAATGCAGGAGACACAAGGGACGCAGGTTTGATCCCTGGGTCAGAAAATGGTGCCCCAGTCCAGTATTCTTGCCTGGGAAATCCCATGAACAGAGGAACCTGGTGGGTTACAGTCTGTGAGGCCGCAAAGAGTCAGACACAACTGAACAGCGAACACACACAAGAGGAGACTGCAAAAAATTAACACACAAGGCAAACAAATATGGTGCAAATGTTTGAACGTATTTCCACATGACTCCATTCTACCAACTTCCATCTTGGGTTTTTAAGTGTTTGATCTCTCTCAATGTGATCTCTGGCCCAGGACCTATTCTACTGGAGAGAAATCTGAGCTGGTAACACAGAGTGGATGGACGGAGGATATAAATTAGAGAGAGAAAAAAAAATTGTAATAGCAATGGATATCATGTAGTATAAAGAGGTTGGGAGTTTTAGAGTCAGAAATATTAGTTTTTATTTCATGGACTTAATGAGAATTAAAAGAACTCATGGAAAGTAAGGATTATGCCATGTGTACTACAGACCAAGTTCCTTTTCAGTAAAATAATTCTATATGCTGGACACCGGTAGGTTTCCTTTTATCTCACCCAGGTCAGAATGCCAGGGTCAGAAAGTTGCCAAGTGTTCAGGGAGGACAGTGCCCAAGAATAACAATCATATAATTGGCTGCAGTTGCTCTTGTGCAATGTCACCTGGGAAACTGAGGTAGGAGAGAGAAATGTAAGCAGCTCGACCCTCATTACCGAGAGAAAGATAATAAAAAGGAAACAAAGTGAGCATCAGACTGTGCAAAGGCCAAGTCTGGCCAAGTGTCTGCAAAGGGAGAATAATAAGCAAAATACACCGGCAAATTGGCCCCTGAGTCGTGAGAACTCACAAGCAAAAGCAAACAAAGCAGATACTATGCCATAAGCAATTTCCAAATGCCAAGGGGAAAAAACTCAACTGGCCAAAAAGATGGTTATTTCTGACTGCTCTGAAGACAGTCAAGGTCCTACTTGTGGGAGAAGCCTGATGTAAGAAACCATAACTTTTAAAAAATAATAACCAGTTATTATTAAGTGCAACAGTGATAACAGAACACTTACTAGTGTTGGGCACTCTTCTAAATACTATACATCTGTGAATTCACTTAATTCTCGCAACAGCACAAGAGACAGTGCTACTAGCCTCATTTTACAGGTGGGGAAACTGAAGCACGCAGAGGTTAAGTGACTTACTCAGGTCATATTACTGGTAAGAGACACCTTACCGGTGAAAATATGGGCAGTTTATTTCCAGAGTCCAGGATTTTACCTATCTTGATTTACCACCTCTATGATGACATTCTATTCAATAAACGTTTATTAAATGGCTCTGAAGGAGGTCCAGGGATGTGAAGCACATATTTCATATTCTTGCCAGTGGAATTTACAGAATGGTTGATTAAAATCATACCAAAGACTCAAAGGACTCTGTTATATAAGCTCTCTATGCTGCTGCTAAGTCGCTTCAGTCGTGTCCGACTCTGTGCGACCCCAGAGATAGCAGCCCACCAGGCTCCCCGTCCCTGGGATTCTCCAGGCAAAAACACTGGAGTGGGTTGCCATTTCCTTCTCCAATGCATAAAAGTCAAAAGTGAAAGTGAAGTCGCTCAGTCATGTCCAACTCTTAGCGACCCCATGGTCTGTAGCCTACCAGGCTCCTCTGTCCATGGGATTCTCCAGGCAAGAACAGTGGAGTGAGCTGCCATTGCCTTCTCCAATAAGCTCTCTATAACACAACACAATTTTCTGGTAACAGTAGAAAACATACATATGCATGAGGAAAGCTGGTGCGTATGTGTTAAGAAGGAAACAGGAATCGACCCTCCATTTACTGCTAAATGAGCAAAGCATTTCAGGTAAGTATCTCTCTGAATCTTCTCTTCAAGGGAACTACTCCCCCAAGATTGGAATTGAAGAAACCAAGATGTTTACTTACAGGAGCAGTGGCAGAGCCAATATGTGCCCCTCAGTCTAATGCCAAAGCCTGTCCCTCTACTGTCTCATATACCTCCCCTGAAAATTTCTGAGAGGCAGGTGGAATTGGACACAGATGTCAGAAGACCATGGTGTCACCGAGAGTAATTGAGGGATGAGAAGGAAGGTTTCCTGCAGCCCCACTGAAGCACACTGGCGGAATCCTGGCTTTCTTGGAATAGCACAGAGCAGATGGGTCAGTTTTAAGGAGGCAGGGGATGCTCGTAGTTGTATTAGTTGGGACTACTTGTAGAGAAACTGGAATGTCAGAGATAAATGTTCCTACTGCCAGCGGGGATGCAGTTGGTGCTTTTGCACAGATTTTGCTCCACACAAGATAGGTTAAGCTGATGCCACCCGTTACTGCAGTGACAGGAGGAAGGAGAAGAAGAAAATGACAGACGATGGCTGCCAGGAAACAGACAGCAGTAATGAGTCTCCCCACAGGCAGGGCAGCGGTGGCGGTAGGCTCACGGATGGCCCTGAATCCACAGCTCTTGGCAGCTGATTTCATGACTCTCGATATTAGGGCACTGAAATGTCAATCAAACTCAATTACACAATTATACGAGTAACTAGACTTCTTGTGCTGTTTTAATCCTTGTCCACTTTAGTCCTCAAAAATGATAAATTCAATATTGGCTGCTAAAGGTGGTGTTTCTAGTTAATGCATTTGAAATATCCCTTAATGCTCATTTAAACATGTAGCAAAGCAAATTTAATACCTGATTTGACTTACATAATTTGAGTGAAGAGGAAAACAGAGGCCAACAAGGCATCATGTATTGTATAATGCATACAATTTCTACGTTCTCTTATGGACCCCAATTAATAAGCTCATTTGTGACTCATGGGATAGCCCTGAATTTGTTTTTTAAAAGATGTATTTCCTTTTTATAAAATGTATATTAAATATCACTATTGATTTTAAATGGCCTAAAACTTTTAAAGAAACTCAGAGATTTAGACCAAATCCAGAAAAAGAAACCATTTCCATGGGTCTCCTATCGTTACTAGGCTGAGTCATTCTTTTCAACATCGCCTATACAGTTGGAAAGGACCTGAGTGTATATATAGCACTTTTACTGGGTCACTTACTAGAGAAGAAACGGCTCGGACTTTCTGGGGAGAAGCTGTTCCATATATATCACTGCTTCTTGAACAGGCTGATTCATTTTAGGCGAAATGTTATTTTCCAACAGGACCATCATAATCCATCTTAATTTAAAATAATACTTTCATTTACATTAAAAGCATTCATTTATTTTAGGAGATAATTATGTCATCTTTCCTAGCAACACTATCCTTGTACTGCAAGGTGGGAACAGCAGAGGTGGAATTCTTACCAAATAGCACAGGGTTCTTTCTCCATCACCCTCAGTCTGCAACCACACCATTTCTACCCCAAAACTGCAGAAAGAAGGAAGAGAGGTGTTCATGTTTTCAGAAATGTCACCCCAAATTTTAGAAATGCTGGGGATACATGACCCTTCTCTACTCTGTCTCAGCAAGGCACCACTCCATCAATATAACGAAAAGCTGGTAATGACAATGAAGAAATCTCCCATATAACTGCATGAATGAATTTGTCAATTTTCAGATGGTTGTTTTTGGCAGCCGTGTGTCATTTGGCAAAAATTGCACAAATTTAGGACAAAATGTATGTAGTGACTCTGGGTAATGAGCAGTCAAGAACATGAACTCCTCAGAGCCAGGAAGACCCATCTCCAAGTCTTCACCACTCGCTGGCCATGAAACTAGGTAAATAATTTACTTCTTTACGCTGCAGTTTCTTTATCTGGAGCTTGAGGGTAATGATGCCTATCGAACATGATTGTTGTGTAGATTAAATAAGCAAGGTAGATAAAACCATCCAACCCTTTTATAGCCTATGTATAACTCTGTATAAGACCCATCCAAAAAAAATTCAGGTATGTAGGTAGATGGACAGATGAGAGATGTAAAGACAGGAAGAAGGAGGGAGGGAAGAAGGAAGGAAGGAAGAAAAAAGTCACAATACCAATTCAGTGTGTCTTTAAGCAAGAGAGATTAAGTTGGAAACTTTGCTTAATGGCTAAGCTGTGTCTGTAAATGCGGTCCACAGAGATGCTAGCCTATTTGAAGAAGCAACCATAGCATAATTGTGAATCTGGATAAAGTCAGTCCACAGAATTCTATGGTCATGGAGAAGCCTGTTTGTATTCTCTAACACCATTTGCATATGCTATGGTGCTCTTTTTTTTTTAAACCTTCCGTGCCTACTGCAAGGGAAAAAATCTTCTATTTTCAGCATAAAAAAATACACATGATCCCCCCTCAAAAAGGCAAAAGAGAAAGAAAAAAAGGGAAGAGAGATCAAATTCAGTGAAAACAAGGTCATCCAGTCTCTCACTTTCTTTTTACATCCTAAAGATAAATATTGAGGTCTGGGGAGAAACTGGCTCTCTCCTTTTCTCAACTGGGCTGAAATAAATGTTTAAATAGTTCCATTTCAAACCTGTGGCTGCATTTCTCACACTATTAAAAAAGAAAAAGATCCACAGTCATTTTCAGTCCAAACCCCATTCTAAATATAGCTTTTCATCTTTTCTTGACTCTGAGTTCCTAATTTAACACAATCTCACCTCTCTTTCTTATCCAAAAATCCCTTTTCTGGCAACTTTGACTATTCTTAACAGAGGCATGAATCAGAAAAGGAAAAGGCCCCTCGATGGCTAAGGCACAGCCTAAAAATATACATGCACCAAAGCTTATATAGGACTTTCATTTTTTTTCAAAAAAGATGTAAGAGTCGTTACTAGGAGCCTAGTCACCCTAACTTTATAATTATTACAATCAATTGGGCTGATCTGGTTTTACAGCTATTGGAAGGTCAGCAGAGCAAATCCTAAAACAGTGGCAGTGAGTCAGGAAGTGAGGATTAGCAGCTTGACAGTCATCCTAACAATAATAATAGCTGGTGAGTATGAATCGGTCTCTGGGGATGATATCGCCCTCTTCTCTACACTTTGTATGCTCCAACTCAATCTTTACAACCCCGTTTCAACAGCTGATGTAGAGGAAATGTAAGACTGAATGATCAAGCAATGGAGCAAGTAGTGGGGCTTCAGAGTGCCAATGGAGGGGGCAAAAATGTAACCCACATGCATAGCGCAGATCTGCAGACAAAAGAGCTAACATTCAGTAGCTTGGAGTAATCCAGGATTGAAGAAGATAGAGATGGGCAGGCTACAAAGCTCTACAAGATTCAGTAGCTCCTGCTAGCTCTAAGCTCTGATCACACGAGGCCTGAGCTTCTGCATGAGACCCTCTGAGCAATGCCACACGTCAGGCCCTGCCTAGTGAAAAGACAGGAGTCTCTTACAGGCAGTCTGTCTTCAGTTGGGAGAAGAAGGTTATGTCTCGGAGGGACACTGTGTGGAGTGCCCCTCCATAAACACACAAAATGACTCTCCAAGCTTTATCTCATCATTCAATAAATAAATAATTTGACAAAAGCAAATCATATAAAACAAATTTGTGTTTTAAGTAAAAATGTAAGAGAAAACCACATGACAGGGATTAAAGGTGAGGAAGTGACACGCACTTTAGAGTACCCCTTTGCTCATCAATTAGTTTGTCCCCCTGGAGAGCTGCTAGAAACAGACCCAGAATGGTGGACAGCGAAGAACCAACCCTTGAGCAGACGGGGACAGTAAGATATGATATCACTTACATGTCAAATCTAAGATAGGACACAAATGAAGCTATTGCAAACAGAGACACGCTCAGAGGACAGACGTGTGCTTCCCGTGGCAGGGGGCACAGAATGGGAGTTTGGGGTTAGCAGAGGCAAATGATCATATCCAGAATGAAGAAAACAACAAGGTCCTACTGTATAGCACCGGGAACTGGATTCAGAATCCTGAGATTAAATCATAAAGGAAAATATAAAAAGGTATATACGAATAACTATATGTGTATGTATAACTGAATCACTTTGCTGTATAGCAGGAATGAACACAACACTGTAAATCAACTATACTTCAATTTAAAAAAAGAGTAGATAGATGTACACTCAAACTATGACAAAAACACAGCCGAGAGCTGAAACAAGGATGTGTAGAGAATACTGACAGCATTTCGGAGAGAACGATCCTTGCCCCCTGGAGGAGTTGAAGAGTTTCATAGAAGTCACCCTTAAATGGGAGCCATGAATGGTAAAGCTAGGTGGCTGCCCCACACCCAAGAGAGACCAGAGGGGAAAGAATCCCTGACAGCTGGAGGAGGGGTGGTATATGTAAGAGCTGGTGGGGTGTGAAACCATGGGGCTGGATTTAGAACCAGTCAACAGCTCCACGAGGCTGGATCTTGGAAAGGGAGTGGGTTGCAGTTTGAGAGACAGGGCAAAAAGTAAAGGCATGAACCAACCGAGAGCTTCTATAACGAAACCAAATCTCTAAGCCATTGGATTTCTGGTAGGCGAGAGCTGTGCAGAAATCTCAGAACATCAAATTGGGAGTAGCTGTGCAATTTATAGGAAGTCAAAAGCCCCCACTCTCTTCTTTAAATTGGGCGGGTGAGGAGGATCAACCTCGTGAACTAGAATTCTTTTTAAATCTCACTTTCCCAGACACCAAGATTCATTTGGGCATCATGCCATGAGTCATTCAGAAGAGTTATATGTATATTAAGCACTGTTTCCCAAAGGAAAATGACTGTACAATTATATTTTAGAAAGATTTACTTCAGAAATTTTGAAAACAGAAAATATACATTCTTAAATGGACAAGATTTAGTTATTTGAAAATGTATGAGAGCCTCATCCTCTAATTATGCCCCCCCAAAAGTAAACATCACCGAAATAACCCTCACCCCAAGTAAAAACATTTAAAATGGCATATCTGAAACCATTCATAGTTTCTAAATTAAATGTTGATACACAGCATTTCCTATTCCTGTAAAGTCTAAAAAAAAGACATTTAAGAGCTAAATAGTGCTTTGTTAGCTACTCAGGAAACCAGAGGGCTGTTTAAGAATTAATATCTGAGTTGCCTTTAAACTTTGCTATTGAAGACTCTCTCTTTCCCTCTTTTTGGAGATTTCTTTTCACGGTAAATTAATAAAAGGATATCCCATACTAAAGTGTAAGGAGCAATTTACCTGGATCTAACTCCCTGGTGGCTCAGACAGTAAAGAATCTCCCTGCCAATGCGGGAGACACAAGAGATGACACAAGCGTTCAATACCTGGTTTGGGAAGATCCCTTGGAGAAGGGAATGGTTACCCACTCCAATATTCTTTTGGGGGAGAATTCCACGGACAGAGGAGCCTGATGGGCTACAATCCATGGGGTCAGAAAGAGTCAGACAAGACTGAGAAACTAACATTTTCACTTTTTCAACCATTTAAAGTTTTAGGATAGTATCGTTACTGTTGTTTCATTTCTGAGTATAAAAAATTCAATTTGTTGAGGTTAAACAATGATTACTCATAAAAATGCCTGCTTGCATGAAATTTTATTTACAAGAATTTGTAACTGTAGCCTGGTAGAGGTACTTAGTGGTAAAGCATTCTATTGACTTCAGTCAAAAGTCAAAGTTCCCCAGAAGCTAGAGTTGTAGTGGATTCCACAATACTTGGGAGTCCACTAGGTTAGATAAGGCATTAAAGAAAAAGGGGGGGGGGGGCAGAAAAAAGAATTTTTTGTATAATAGACCAAACTCCTTGTAACTACTCTTGAATGTAGTATAATTCTATTATAAATATCCTCTTTCCTTTTGAGGAAAGAGTTTTAACTCCCCTTCTGGGCTTGATGGTCTTTAGAGATCCTCTTAAAGCTATGCTTCCCTAAGCTGATTACATCACATACTGAACAACCAAGTCTCTGAGGGAATCAAACGCCTCAGTTCCAAGGGAACTGGAATGACCAGTATGGTGTCAAGCTGGACGGAGAGGATATTTTCTCTTACACAGGATCCAGAAAAAAAGGTTGCTTGTAAGGTTCAGACATCTCTCCAAGAGCCTTTCAAATCAGTCGCATTAAAAATAGGATTAGTTGCTAAGTTGTGTCCGACTCTTTGCCACTCCACGGACTGTAACCCACAAGGCTCCTCTGCCCATGGAATTCTCCAAGCAAGAATACTGGAGTGGGTTGCCATTTCCTTCTCCAGAGGGTCTTCCCAACCCAGGGACTGAACCCGGGTCTCCTGCATTGCAGGCAAATGCTTTACCGCTTTACTGTCTGAGGCAGCACAGAAGCCCCAATTAAAATTAGTACAAAGGTCAAACCCAAAATTATTGGATTGCTTTGGTGCTTTGATTGAAGTTTCAATCAGGCTTAGTGTCCCTATTTGATTACATAATTTGGTTCTGCCCCACAAACAAAATGTCACACAATTGAAGAGTCTGGTTATACCTGAGGTTGGGGGGGGGGGGCACTTGGAGGGTGGTCTTGAAGGTTACTTTACATTTACCCCATGTTCATGAAGAGATGCAGAAGCTCTGGGTAGAACTAGGAGAAAGCCTGCTGGGAGAAAGCATCAGCTCAGGCTACCATCTGAGTGAGCAGGCCTCCGAGAGGGTCAGCAAGGTCTGGGGAACAAGGTAAGTATAGACGAGATGTAGGAAGAAGCCACAGCTCTGAGCCCCCACCGCCCCACATATGAGGCCAGTGATCTGTTAGGATGACCAGGTCTTGATTAACTTTTGCTATTAAAAGCAGGGAGCGTACCCAGTACGTGGATTGGGAGAGTACACAGTACATGGATTCCGGAGTCTGCTTTTTTCCAAGAGAAAATTGAGCAGTAATGAAAATAAACAAATCCTTCAACCAGGTGCTATTTTTCAAGAATCTCAATTCACGTCAGTTTAGCAAATGCACAGGACACTTGCACTGTGTGAAGGTATTCTTCTAGAAGAGAGACCTAGGCTTGGCCCTTCAGGAGCTTTCCATCCTGACCACAGCCAATATTCTGTTGATGCATCAGGGTGATGTTCCCAGGAAAAGTTTTGATTTTCAGGAATAGGCAGAAATGATTTTGATTAGGCACAGCTACAAATAAGGAGCAAATAAGGTTACACACAGTCAAAATTTCCAGCATGGCGCATAAACCCCAATCTGAAGAGATTCCTAAGGAGAAGTTGCCCCATTTCCTGAGCAATTTCAGCATTACGAGAAGGGCTGCACTTCTTTCTCCAGATGGCTTCTCAGGAGGGGTTACTTTTAGCTGAATCCTTATGCAAGCTTGTATGTGCATGTGTGTATGTTTAAAAACTTTTTTTTTTGAGACACAACTTATCTACAAAGGCTACTTATAAACTGAGACTCAGAAAGGCAGTGAGCATTAAACTGTATTCTAAATTTTCAGCATGTTGAGGTTTTATTATTCTTTATCTCTAGGAGACACTCCTTATGTGTCAAGTTAGGAATAACTGAAGTAAAACCAAGTTCACATCTAAGGGAAAGAGAAAACATTTGTCTACACAGAAACTTGTACAGTGATGCTAGCAGCTATATTATTCACAGTAACCAAAAGATGGAAACAGGCCAAATGCCCATCACTCTATAAATAGATAAACATAATGAGGTATGGGCTTCCCAGGTGGCCCAGTGGTAAAGAACCTGCCTGCCAAACAGTAAACACAGGTTCAATCCCTGGGTCAGGAAAAGAAAATGGCAACCCACTCCAGTATTCTTGCCAAAGAACTCCCACAGACAGAGGAGCCTGGCAGGCTACAGGCCACGGGACTGCAAAGAGTCGAGCATGACTTAGTGACTACATCACCACCACCACCAGCGTGGTATATCTATACAAGTAATGCAACTTGGCCATACAAAGAAATGAAATACTGATGTCTGTTCATATGGATGAACCTTAAAAACATTATTCTAAGTGAAGGAAGCCACTCACAAAAGATCACATAGGATTGCATAAGATCCCATTCATATTAAGTGTCCAAAACAGGGAAATAAATAGAGACAGAAAGCAGATTAGTAGTTGCCTAGGGGTGGGGAGTGGCGAGAAGGCTGGGAGGAGGGGTGAGAGCTAAAATATACAGGGTTTCATTTGGGGTGATGAAATATTCTAAAATTGACTGTGGTTATAGTCATACATTCAGAAAAGCATCTGGCCCCATCAGTTCATGGGAAATAGATGGGGAAACAGTGGAAACAGTGTCAGACTTTATTTTGGGGGGCTCCAAAATCACTGCAGATGGTGACTGCAGCCATGAAATTTAAAAATGCTTACTCCTTGAAAGGAAAGTTATGACCAACCTAGATAGCATATTCAAAAGCAGAGACATTACTTTGCCAACAAAAGTCCGTCTAGTCAAGGCTATGGTTTTTCCAGTAGTCATGTATGGATGTGAGAGTTGGACTGTGAAGAAATCTGAGCACCGAAGAATTGATGCTTTTGAACTGTGGTGTTGGAGAAGACTCTTGAGAGTCCCTTGGACTGCAAGGAGAACCAATCAGTCCATTCGAAAGGAGATCAGCCCTGGCTGTTCTTTGGAAGGAATGATGCTAAAGCTGAAACTCCAGTACTTTAGCCACCTCATGCGAAGAGTTGACTCATTGGAAAAGACTCTGATGCTGGGAGGGATTGGGGGCAGGAGGAGAAGGGGACAACAGAGGATGAGATGGCTGGAAGGCATCACAGACTCAATGGACGTGAGTTTGAGTGAACTCCGGGAGTTGGTGATGGACAGGGAGGCCTGGCGTGCTGCAGTTCATGGGGTTGGAAAGAGTCGAACATGACTGAGTGACTGAACTGAACTGAACTGACTGATAGTCACACATATCTTTAATATACTAAAAGCCATTGAATTGTACATTTTACTTTTTAATTAATTAATTTAGTTTTGGCTGTGCTGGGTCTTTGTTGCTTCATGCAGACTTTCTCAAGTTGTGGTGCCCACACTTCTCATTAAGCTGGCCCCTCCTATTGCAGAGCACATGCTCTAGAGCAGGGGCTTCAGTACTGTGGCCCACAGGCTCAGCTGCCCTGCAGCATGTGGGATCTTCCTGGACCAGGGACAGAACCCATGTCCCCTGCATTGGCTGGTGGATTCTAACCACTGGACCAATAAGGAAGCCTGAACCGTACATTTTAAATGGGTGAGCGGTATTTCAATAAAGTTGTTAAAACTGAAAAAATAAAAGCAAACATAAGCCAGCATGATAGCAGCATGGAAGTAGCCCCCTTTTAACTCTGAAGATATGCCTATGTCCTATTCCAGTTTAATACTATCTCTCCCCCAGCCACAAACTCTTTTTTATGCAAAGGAAAACTGTTAATAACGCATTGATCATCCTTCCTCAAAGGTCAGCACAATTCTTTGTTTCTGATGGCTCAGCTGGTGAAAGCAGGTCCATGAACATACCTGGACCTACTCCTTTCCAGAATCTTCATGATGATTCCAAAGGGAATCAGGAGTCTGAGTATAAAGGACTTCGTGCTGAGCTTCTCCATTTCCTTACCATGGACTAAGCAACTCTTGTCATGGCTGCTATCTTCATTTATAAAAGACAAGAACTTCTTCCATATTTTTTAGCTCAATTATAATGCTTATTGTTGTTCAGTCACTAAGCTGTGTTTGACTCTTTGCAACCCCATGGACTGTAAATGCTTATAAGACATCTTTATTCTCTCCTTTATTTGGGGAGACAACCTAGCAAGTGGTGATCTGAACTGACTACATGGAGTGCATCTTAAAATTATTATCACTTTTTGTCAGCCATAAAGACTAATAAATGTATTTATTTGTTTAAAAAAAAAAAAACATGAATATACTTTGTGTCTTACACTGCTTGGAGCACAAGGATGCAGTCCTTGCCTTGAAAAGATCACAGTATTGTTGCTGCTGCTGCTGCTGCTGCTAATTCTCTTCATTCATGTCCAACTCTGTGTGATCCCATAGACAGCAGCCCATCAGGCTCTGCCGTCCCTGGGATTCTCCAGGCAAGAACACTGGTATGGGTTGCCATTTCCTTCTCCAATGCACGAAAGTGAAAAGTGAAAGTGAAGTCGCTCAGTCATGTCTGACTCTTAGCAATCCCAGGGACTGCAGCCTACCAGGCTCCTCTGCCCATGGGATTTTCCAGGCAAGAGTACTGGAGTCGGGTGCCTTTGCCTTCTCCGACAGTATTGTGAGGGCAACTAAATTGTAGACAAATAAATCTATCTAGAATGGCAGGTGCTAGAGCAGAAGTAAATCTGATGTGCTTCTGGAGAACAGAGAGGAAAGCAGCTAAAGTTTCTAGTATCATATAAAAAGGAATTTTGTAATTATTAAAGATCTATGTAAAATGAAATTGCCATTGTTAAATTAAAATTTGTTAATAAAATTTTAGTTGTAATAATTTTAGATTCACTACACCTAAAAAAAATTTTTTTAACTGAAAATATACAACAAAGAGTTCTATACAACAGAGTTCTTACACATCCTTTACCCTAATTTCTCCTAAAGTTAACCTCTGACATAGTACAATTATCTAAACCAAGACACTGGACTTCCCTGGTGGGCCAGTGGCTAAGACTCCCTGCTCCCAATGCAGGGGGCCCAGGTTTCATTCCTGGTCAGGGAATTAGATCCCACATTCCTCAACTAACAGTTCACATGCCATAACTAAAAAGATCCCTCGCGCCTTAGTGAAGATAGAAGATACTGAAACTAAGACTTGGTACAGCCAAATTAATAAATAATTTTTTTTAATTACATTCATGCAATACTACAAATCTAAGACCTTATTCAGATGCAGCCAGAATTTCCAATATGTCCTTTTACTCTTAGAGGATTCAGTCCACGATACTACGCTGCACTCAGTGTGTGTCCCCAGTTTCCTCTGATCAGTGTCATTTTGTCAGTTTTTTTCAACCCCAAATTACCATTTCTTTTAATGTAAAAATAGTCAAATGCCAGCAATTTGCCATGATTCAACCTAATTATATTAAAATTGCCAAATGTCACAGTGGTCTGTGTGTGGTCTCTGTGAAAGTGTGGTCACTAACCAAGTTCAGCGTGACATCCATCCACAGGTAGAAACATGGGAGGTAGCATGATGCTGTGATGAGTGCAGGCTCTGGGGCCAAATGGCCAGCACTCACATCCCAGATTCATCACCAAACAGCTTCCTGCCTTCAGACAATTTCATTAACAGTCCTCTCTTTAATATTTTATCTGAAACACAGTCTATACCTCCACTGGATGATAATGAGGATGTGTGACTGAATCAACTGATTCCATGTTGTCAGCTTCATCTTAAGGCACGAGTCGTATCCCCTCCCCTTTCTGCATGACTCAGCTTTAGCCTCCTCACAAAGAATATGCCAAAACTGAATAAGTTCCCTATCAACTTTCAGCCTTGGCTTCATCTGATTAGAAAACTGGGAAAATGCCTTTTGCTGACACAGATGGCTGATGATCATGAGACACCCTCACGGGAGGAAAAATGCTCAGTTCCTTTGGTGCAGACTTGCTTCTCACTTGGTTGCTTGTTGTTCAGTCACTCAGTCACGTTCAACTCTCTGCCACTGTTTGTAGCATGCCAGGCCTCCCTGTCCTTCACTATTGCCCAGAGCTTGCTCAAATTCATGTCCATTGAATTGGTAATGTCATACAACCATCTCGTCTTCTGTCATCCCCTTCTCCTCCTGCCTTCAATCTTTCTCAGCATCAGAGTCTTTTCTAATGAGTCAGCTCTTCGCATCAGGTAGCCAAAATACTGGAGCTTCAGCTTCAGCAACAGTCCTTCCAACAAATAGTGAGGGTTGATTTCCTTTAGGATTGGCTGGTTTGATCTCCTTGCAGTCCAAGGGGTTCTCAAGAGTCTTCTCCAACACCACAGTTCAAAAGTATCAATTCTTCTCAACTAAGCCTTCTGTATGGTCCAACTCTCACATACATGACTACTGGAAAAACCATAGCTTTGACTAGATGAACCTTTGTTGGCAAAGTAATGTCTGCTTTTTAATATGTTGTCTAGGTTTGCCATAGGTTTTCTTCCAAGGAGCAAGCATCCTTTGATTTCATGGCTGAAGTCACCATCTGCAGTGATTTTGGAGCCCCAGATGATAAAGTCTGCCACTGTTTCCATTGTTTCCCCATCTATTTGGCATGAAGTGATGGGACCAGATGCCATGATCTTAGGATTTTGAATGTTGTGTTTTAAGCCAGCTTCTCGCTCCTCTTTCACCTTCATCAAGAGGCTCTTTAGTTCCTCTTCACATTCTGTCGTAAGGGTGGTGTCATCTTTGTATCTGAGGTTCTTGATATTTCTCCTGGAAAATATCAAAAGTTTGATTCCAGCTTGTGCTTCATTCAGTCTGGCATTTCTCATGAGGTACTCTGCATATAAGTTAAATAAGCAGGGTGACAGTATACAGCCTTGACATACTAACTTCCCAATTTGGAACCAGTCCATTGTTCTATATCCAGTTCTAACTGTTGCTTCTTGACCTGCATACAGATTTCTCAGGAGGCAGGTAAGGTGGTCTGGTACACACATCTCTTTAAGAATTTTCCACAGTTTGTTGTGATTCACACAGTCAAAGACTTTAGTGTAGTCAATGAAGTAGAAATCGATTTTTTTTCCTGGAATTCTTTTCCTTTTTTATCATCCAATGAATGTTGGCAATTTGATCTCTGGTTCCTCTGCCTTTCCTAAATCCAGCTTGAACATCTGAAGTTCTTTTTCGGTCCACATTCTGTTGAAGCCTAGCGTGGAGAATTTTGAGCATTACTTCACTAGCATGTGAGGTGAGTGCAATCGTGTACTAGTTTGAACATGGTTTGGCGTAGCCTTTCTTTGGGATTGGAATAAAAACTGAACTTTTCCAGTCCTGTGGCCAATACTGAGTTTTCCAAATTTGCTGACATATTGAGTACAGCACTTTAACAGCATCATGTATCTCACTTGGTAGTCAGATTCTATTCTTAATTTTGGCCCCTTTGAATTCCCCTTTATCCCTTTTGGCAACACAGAGTAGAGCTGTGAATGCCTGTGGACCACTGTCCGCCCCATCCTTCCTGCCTGTCTATAAGTTACCCCCCAATAAACTTCATAATTGTACTTTATGGAATTGCAGTTTTGTTTCGGGTCTCAAAGTCCCTTCTCAGTTCAAAGTATGCTATTCAGCATCTCTGCCTTCTAACAAAGAATTAAATGAGATAATTTACGGAAAGCACTTAGATCATAAATTAATTTTCTGTTGCTACATCTCTTCCTGGATGCCTTACGTTCCATTACTATTATCTCAATTCCCTCCAGTTCTCATTCATTCCATGAAAATCTTGATACATACCAGCCAAGAATGTAGTGATTCTTGTGTCAGAAAAAATACACTCTGGAAAACAGACAGAAAGAACGGGACCAGTCTGAGTGAGATAAATGAACTAGATACATTATTCCATCAAATTTCACCAACTATTACAGCACATGGCTATACTAAGAGTCATCATTAAAGCTTGCCTGAGGAATGTCCCTGCTATAATGAGACCAGGATACCACTAGAAGACACACCCATTGCAGATAAAACACTGGTTGCAGCCTGGTAAATTTCAGATTACCATAATTAGAGTTGATAACTCTGTGGAGCAACTTCAACGAGATCACCTGAGATTTTAAACCACAAAGTAACCTTCAGAAAGACACCTAAATTTATAAGCTCCATAAATAATAGATGTGTCATAATTCATTAGCAGTTAGTAGCAAGCTGTGGTCCTCAGTAACAAGGAAGCACAATTTAACAAAGAAATGTGCAAATTATCAACTGTTTAAGAAAATACTTGATAAACACCTTCACCAAATTACATTTAATTTTACCATTTAAACTCCCTCCTGTGGAGTTTAACTACACCATTAAAAATAGCTACTGCCTATAAAACCTGAAATAAAAGCAATAGTGTTTTGTGCTTGATTCCTATGGAGACTGTTTCCTCAATTTCCTACAAAAGAAATGGCCTTGCGGTTTGTACACTTCTTAAAGCTCTTCCTCCATGTTTGGTCTACATTCTCTCTTCTCATTAAACTAATAATAATAAATAAGCAAGTATATATAGAGTAGACTACACGTGGTGACTGCAGCCATGAAATTAAAATATGCTTGCTTCTTGGAAGAAAGCCTATGAACATAGACAGAACATTAAAAAGCAGAGACATTGCTTTACTGACAAAGGTGTGAAGAGTCAAAGCTACGGTTTTTCCAGTAGTCATGTATGGATATGAGAGTTGGACTATAAAGAAAGCTGAGTGCCAAAGAATTGATGCTTTCAAACTGTGGTGTTAGAGAAGACTTTTTAGTCCCTTGGACTGCAAGGAGATCCAACCAGTCCATCCTAAAGGAAATCAGTCCTGAATATTCATTGGAAGGGCAGATGCTGAAGTTGAAACTCCAATACTTTGGCCACCTGACATGAAGAACTGACTCACAGGAAAAGATCCTGGGAAAGACTGAAGGCAGGAGGAGAAGGAGACAACAGAGAATGAGATGGTGAGCAAGCTCCAGGCTCCAACTCCAGTGTCCAGCTGAATGGACACTAACTGTCCAGCGAGTTGGTGATGGACACGAAAGCCTGGCATGCTGCAGTCCATGGGGTCACAAAGAGTCGGACACGACTGAGCAACTGAACTGAACTGAGTCTACACATTATTATATCTGCATAAGAATGAATATCTGCATAAGAATGAGTATGGAGAAGGCAATGGCAGCCCACTCCAATACTCTTGCCTGGAGAATCCCATGGATGGAGGAGCCTGGAAGGCTGCAGTCCACAGTGTCGCTGAGGGTCGGGCACGACTGAGCGACTTCACTTTCACTTTTCACTTTCATGCACTGGAGAAGGAAATGGCAACCCACTCCAGTGTTCTTGCCTGGAGAATCCCGGGGACGGGGGAGCCTGGTGGGCTGCCGTCTCTGGGGCTGCACAGAGTCGGACACGACTGAAGCGACTTAGCAGCAGCAGTAGCAGCAGCAGCAGTAAGAATGAGTAACCTTGCACTATTCGGATCTGTAAAAGGATTGTTACAAAGATGATTTGTGAGTACTTAATAATAAAATGCACAGATCACTAGATACGAGCATAAGTTCATTACAAATTAATCTGTACTGGTAGACTGAGGAATTTTATAGTCAGATATGTACTGATTTCACCGAGATTAATAGAGAATTTTATTATATATTCAACAATAGAAAGAATACATGGGTGCAATGGGATAACTTGAGCTTCCCAGGTGGTGCTAGTGGTAAAGAACCTGCCTGCCAGTGCAAGAGACATAAGAGACATGGGTTCCATCCCTGGGTGGAGAAGATGCCTTAGAGGCGTGCAGGGCAACCCACACCAGTATTCTTGCCTGAAGAATCCCATGGACAGAGGAGCCTGGCAGGCGATGCTGGTCCATAGTGTCACAAAGAGTTGGACACAACTGAAGGGACTTAGCACACATGCACACACATGAGATAATCTGGTTCAGTAAATTCACGACTGGATGAAACAAGGAGGAGTTCACGGAAGGATCTTTGTCAACCAAAACGACAGACCTGCTGAAGACCAAGGGCCACCCCCCTCCTCGTCCAGTGATCTAGAAGATAACAGAATTTGGGAGGAGCCTCAGATAACAGTGTAAAGAGCATGCTAAGGAACTGGTGGATGACATAACAAACTTCAAGGCAGAGTCAGAGCTCTGGTTTGTATCTGAATTGAATCTGAACAAGAATATTTATTAGGGATCACACCTCATCCAGTTTTGGAATTGTCAAAAGTAAATCATTTTTTCCAAAGATACAACAAGGGAGAGCTTGTTTAAAAAACGGTTTTCAAAATATGTCCTGGCATTCAGTTGACCATAACCTAGTGTTAGGTAGAAAATGTTCAAGAAGGTAATTGAAATCTACTTTCTGAATAAAGCCTTGTGTTTAGACCAAGAGAGGTAAAGGTCCCATTTCCTTCTTCTGAAAAATTCAGACTCTATTCAAAGTAGTGTGTCCACATCTGGGGACATATTTCTAAAACTCATACTTTCAATTAATTTTGGACTTACAAAAAGCTGCAAAAGTAGTACAAGAATTTCTATTTTCCTCTTATGTTAATATCTTATATCACCAGAAGACAATGATCAAAATGAAACATTTAACTGGTAAAACTCTATTAACCAAACTAAAGACTCGTTTTATTTCCTCAGATTTTCTTGGTTTTTCCACTGATGTCTTTCTTCGTGGAAATGACATTTTGAGAGCAATACTAACAAATCATGACAGAAAGCAAGGGATTTGGGGACCAAGTAAGCAGAAAATATTGAGAGCATCTCTTCTCCTTCTTTTCTCGATCCAAACTTACTCCCCTGGTGTCTGGCTCTGACGGTTTTCAATATCAATTACATTCTGATGACTCTAATGTTTACATATCCATCCAGACCTCTCCCTGAATTTCAAATACGTATACACAATTAACCTTTGACATCTCCACAAGGATGTCTAATAGACATCTCGAACGGAAGGTATCTGACAAAATTCCTCACCACACCACATTATTCTTCCTGTAGTCTCCCCACCTTGCTAACTGCTCTTTGCCTCCTCTTTCTCTTCCTTATTCCCTTTTCCAATTCATGAGAAAACCTTGCTCATTTCCTTTAAGAACATATACAAAAATCTGCTCACTTTATATCCTTACGCATCTACCAAGCACAATCTCATGGAATACTCTCCTTTCGGATCTGTGCTTCCGTTCTTGCCTCTGTCTGCTCTGTTTTCCACACAGCATCCACCACAATCAGGAAATACTCTCCTTCCACTAATCAAACTCTCCAATGGCTTCTGATCCCACTCTAAGTGAAGTTTATGAAATCTGGTCTCCTCTTATCTCTGACACCATCTCCTAACAACCTCCCCACGTTCACTTCACATAACAATACAATGTCCTTGCTATTCCTTGTCAAGCACAAACCCACCTCAAGCACTTCTCATTGGCTTTTCCCTCTGCCCAGTATGTGTTTACCCAGAATATTTGTACGGTGGCTCAGTCATGGCAAAGTGAGGTAATTCACGGACCTATACCAAATTGTAACCTCCTGTTTCCCTCCCCAACTTTGCTTCTGAAGCTAAGTGCATCAAACACATATACTTGACAGGTTTTTTTCACTTTTTAGAGGGGCAGAAAATTGGACTATTTTGCTCACTGCTATTTCTCTAGCACCCAATGTCTGCTCACCAAAAATTAGTTAAATGAATGAATCAAAGAATCACCATGATTAGGGGTATGAGTTTAAGAGATGCAACTACCATGTATAAAACTGATAAGAATACACTGTATACCATAGTGAATTATAGCCATTATATTGTGGCAACTTTTAATGGTGTACACCCGACTCCAGTACTCTTGCCTGGAAAATCCCATGGGCGGAGGAGCCTGGTAGGCTGCAGACAATGCGGTCACTAAGAGTCAGAAATGACTGAGCGACTTCACTTTCATTTTTCATTCATGCATTGGAGAAGGAAATGGCAACCCACTCTAGTGTTCTTGCCTGGAGAATCCCAGGGACGGGGGAGCCTGGTGGGCTGCCATCTATGGGGTCGCACAGAGCCGGACACGACTGAAGTGACTTACCAGCAGCAGCAGCAGCAACCTATAAAAATACTGAATCGCTTTGCTGTACACCTGAAATGAATATAATATTGTAAATGAAATATGTTTTATAAATAACAATAATATTAATAATAAAAGAAGAGCACTTATTCTAGAATTAGACTGGCAGTTTTCAAATGTCAATTTCAGTGCTTACAAGTTGCACGGTCTTGATCAAATCATTCAACATTTTCTGTGCCTCAGTTTCTATACCTGGTACTTGGGGATGACAGCAATGCTTAATTGGCAGACTAGTTGCTAGTGTGACAATAATTGTTGTCAATTAAATGTGACAGCTCATGGAAATTATATAGTATACTGTTTGAAAAATACTATGTGCACAATAAATATTACCATTAATTGATTAGAAAGCAAGAAGCAATAGACAATATCACCATAAAATGCGTAGTCAGTGTAAGAGATCAGGACTGTGGAATCATTTGATCCAAGTACAAGTCTTAGTCCCATTCTTATTATCTAGCTTTGTTTCCCTGAGTAACGCAATTAACCTCTATAAATCCTAGAATCCTTAACGACAAACTGGAATAATAATCCTACTTCATCCATGCACTGGGAAGACAAAGTAAGGTATATAGAGTGTGTCGCACTAATCGTGATGTCTGCTAAAGTGTTGACTACATAAACATCATGACTGTTACAAAATCTAGGTTTTCATTTATCCAGATGACTGTCCCTTTTGTTTGGGACAAACAAACAAAAGGGCCTTTTGGCCTTTTCCAATTACTGTCCATATCCCTGCAGCTCAAGCTTGCTGTCTAAGACATAAGAGCCTTGCACCCTGAATCCCTACCTATTCCTTGGAAACTTGGCTCTCATGCAAGTGACATCAGGAAATAAAATTGACCTTGTTAGACCCAGTCTAAGATTAGTGACTGATATAATTGACACATTTATTCCAGAAATGTTTCCATCTAGTGCCAGGCTCTGTCCTAGGTGCGTGTTAGCAGTACTGCAGTGACTAAAACCCAGTCTCTCCCATTCTAGTTTCAGGGTAACAGTGCCATGAGTTAGCCAGCCACTGCCCCCTCCCTGACAAAGGCTTATTATTAGAGGAGAAAGCCTATACAGTTATTAATAGTATTGCACAAACTGACTTGAGACAAACAGATGGGCAGAGGCCACTCTGGGTAACTATATCACATGCAGGCTTTGATAACAGATTGTTCTACTCTGGCCTCCACTAATCATTAAGCAGCTATTCCACAATGAACACCAGGGTACTATCTCCTACTCAGGAATCATGCCTGGCTAGTATTACCACTGTTACTATTATTATGCTTGCTGTTACTACCATAACTACTTCTACTACTATAAATATAATCACTTTCATTATTTTTTCAATTACTTATCTAGCTTTTCACTTATGATATTAACATAAGTGGCCTCCAACCTCATTATTTATGATAACTCTTACAATATCACATTGTCAATATTGATATAAAAGTTGTCAAATACAGGAAGGCTAAATGTAATAGCAAATATAGGAAATATTTATATTCAAGTCATCAAATATAGGAAGGTCAATTTTATTAGCAAAAGAAATCGTTAGGAAAAAACAAATGAAGCCTAGTAGACAGACAGGCATCCATGTGTCATCGTGACATTTCAATTTATTTCCAGCTCCTCACAGACTTCCAGTATGATGACATTCAGTCAGCACTCACTCATTCAATCTGTGCCACCGGAGGTCTGAGCAATAATGCTATTACTCAAGTTTCCTTGCAATCAACCCAAAGGGCTGACACAAAACAATTGTTCACATGTTAGCAAATGTATCAGTAACAGCTTGCCAAGTACAGCCAAAGAAGAACGATATTAACATTATAGACAAGAACAAATCATCTGCAAGAGCCAGATAGTTCTTTTACTGTGCACTGCGGTTATAAACCTACCTGATTAGACACAATGGCGTGGCACCATGTTAAAAGGGCAAGGCCATATAGGACAGATCCAACCTTGGGCAAGAAACACGTGTACAAACATGATCTCTAAAGAGCTGACTGTCAAAAGCAGGGCTAACAGCTGGGGTCAACTGTGGCAACTAATAAGCTAACCATAACCCTAATTCATAAATATCTTTGATATTGCACTTTTCAGCTTTTCTGACTCACCCTGCTGATATGGCAATTTTCATCATTTCAGGGAGAAACAAGCAAATCATTCAAGCTTAACTATTCATTTGGGGTTTTGGCCTTTCTCTCTCTCTCTCTCTCTTTCTAACTCTCTCCCTCATTTCCCGCAGTGATTATAACTCTAATTCAACAACAAAAGGAAGATAGAGGTATGGATGGGGATTTATTAAACACCTGCTAAATGGCTAGTCATGTAGAATGACGGTGGAAAGAGCACAGGGTTTATCCCCTACAAGTCACCTCGTGGAACCTACTCCAGTTCTGCACCTGAATCTCGGTGCTGGTGCATAATTGGAGCTGTACACTGGCATGTTAATTTATTTTCTCAGTTTCTCCATCTGTAAACATTTTAAGAACAAATGACATATTCTACACAAAGCACTTAGAAGCTGGCATATATTAATAATACATGCTTACAAAATGACATGAGCTATTAAGTGAAAATTTGTTCCTTTGAAGTTTCATGGTCCTGATCAACTGTATCTTCGTTTTAGGGTCTTCCCAACAAGATTTTAATGGTGTATCCTTTGAGTTCCTTAACATATTCTCACATCTTTCTATTCAGTCTGGTATTACTCTTTTGTATGTCCTTGAGTGATGTGCCGTCTGTAGACACGGATCTACAAAACTCTTTTGAGAAGATGCACTCTGCTATAAAGGGAAATGATCTTTATGCGAAGGTTACACGTTTAGAATTAATTCTAGTCCTCTTTGGTATGGTAGAAATTCATTTGCTCATATATTTATGTAATGGCTGGGGGGAAGATGATGTACAGGACGTGGCAGGGGATACTGAGATGAACTAGACACTGTGACTCATGAGTTCACATGATAAAGGCACAGAGTTCAAGAACATAAAGAAACTGCCCAACCTTATATTTGCAGATGATCAGGATTCTGAAGAGATCCTGAGCTTGTAAATCTGTATTGTATTAGAGGTTCCTCAACTAGTCGGAATTGGGCTGTGGGCCTGGTGGGTGAACCCTTCTTGGTCTTCCTTCGAGCATCCACACTTTTAGATTAGTATTCCTGACTGGACACTCCAGTTTCATCGCTGCTTTTCCATCCCCAGGCCAGAAGTTTAGCCTGGGTGCTTCCAAAGCTGGCTCATTTGGCTTAATGCTGGGTACTCTCACCTTTGTCTGACCTTACCACTCACTAATGGCACCGAAGGCAAGGTTCCTCTTTTTAATACTTGGTTACCTTAGGTAACTGTGACAATTAGGCTGAAATGCTGGTCTATTTATCAGACTCAACAGGTCTAAAACTGTCAATGTAAGGCCAGTGGAAAGTAATGGATATAGATGAGCCTACTAAATCATATCCCTAAATACACAGATCCCAGAAGAACTGACCTTTGCTGTAATGAATATCCTTCAGGTAATAGCTGCATGGAATCAGTCACCATTATTCAACTGAAAAGCCATTTAATATGAAATAAGCCTTGGAATTACTAAACTTCAATTCTGATATCTCTATGCATGTGTATAGTATATGTGAACATGTATATAAACACATCCATGTATATCTACATGTAGATGCTATGTTAATTGGTAGATTATACAAATATTGTATACAATTGTTATCATAAAACAAGATATTTTGACAAACAAGTCAAGATTTCTTCTATTTATATTCCCTTTTGTAGCCATAATAACCACAGTTGCTTATTTATTTATGTACTCAATGCTCACCACATTTTTTATATAGCACATTTCCATAGCATTTCAGAGTTTCAATAACATTTCATCTTGTCTAAGAGTAGTTTTATTCAAAAGAATTAGGGCACACATTTTCTTGAATTTTTAAAAAATACATTTCAAACATCTCCGCTTCCTAAATAACAGCTTAGATAAATACATATTATTGTGCACCCCATTCTTTTCTTCAGAAATGTGTAGACATTTTATACATATTTTTAGAACAGTATGTTGAGATGGAAATGTATGAGGCCAGTCCGATTTCCCCCTATTAAATGCCTATTATTCCACAAAAATTTATTTAATTTATAAATTTAGTAACCTAATCAAGACTCCCCCTGGTTCTGGTCAGTTCTCTAGGCTCTATTACACCAATCTTTCTCACTGACTACAACTAAAATCTCTGGACAGAGAAACAAAAGCAGGTTACTTCTGAAATGTGAACAATGGCAGGCAGAATAGAGAAAGTAAAAAAACTGCAAAATAAGTGGTATGAGGCCAAGTTTACTCTTCGCTATTTCCCCTCCTCTAACCTTCAGCTTTGACATGAGGGCAAGTTGGATTGAAAACTGTGCAATCAAGTACAGACTAGGGGGGTAAAAAATAGAAAATCTCTATTTTAGTGGCATTACTGGGAAAGGAGCCTCTGGGAGCTACAGAGTATGTGGGAATCCTTTCCCTTCCTTCCTCCTTTCCTCTAGGTATTTATTTAATTGCTTATTTGTTTATCTTCTCTTTTAGTCTTATTTGCTGCTGCTACTGCTAAGTCGCTTCAGTCGTGCCCGACTCTGTGCGATCCCATAGACCGCAGCCCACCAGGCTCCGCCGTCCCTGGGATTCTCCAGGCAAGAGCACTGGAGTGGGTTGCCATTTCCTTCTCCAATGCATGAAAGTGAAAAGTTAAAGTGAACTCGCTCAGTCGTGTCCGACTCTTAGCAACCCCATGGATTGCAGCCTTCCAGGCTCCTCCATCCATGGGATTTTCCAGGCAAGAGTACTGGACTGGGATGCCATTGCCTTCTCTGATTAATCTTACTTACTTACCAAAAATATCCTTCTGTAATGATGGTAATTACAGTACAGGCTTTGAGAAGCCAAAGACAAAACCCACCTTTCCACCTAAAGAAGTGGGAGTGGCCCTTGAGAGCGATAGCGTGTTAGTTGGGGGTCAGGAGAGGAGAGAGTTACAGATGGGGATGCCTTCATCTTGCGTATGACAAAGTTCTGAGCTTACTGCTAAGTGGAACATGCATGTAACAGACCCAAGGAAGTATAGTAAAGGCTCTGAGAACAGCACAATGATATAAACACCACCCAAGTCCCAGAATAACTCATGTGCGGTGTACTTTCAGGAGAGACAAATAGAGCATAACAAAATCCTTTGAAAGAAAACTAACATAGGGTCCATGACCCACAAAAGATGAAACCAAACTCATAGTCTGAACCTATGAAGTAAGTTGATTACTTGCTTTGCTTTTAAAAAAAGAAAAAACTGTTAAGCAGGACCCAGAGTCACACAATATAATAATGAAAAATGCTCAGGACACAATTCAAAATTACTTGACATACAAAGCAATATCAGTCAGACTGCTAAAAACCAAAGATAAAGAAAAAGCTTGAAGGCAGCCACCGTAAAAGAAAACAACACATTACATGTAGAGGAAGAATATCATAACTGTGGATTTGTTACCAGAAACCAGGAAGGCAAAATGACAATGGAACAATGTCTTTAAAGAAAGCACCAGCCCCAAGCATCCTGTATCCTGCATCAAACCTAGACTGGTGATTCGTTTCTTATATATTATACATGTTTCAATGCCATTCTCCCAAATCATCCCACCCTCTCCTCTCCCACAGAGTCCAAAAGACTGTTCTATACATCTGTGTCTCTTTTGCTGTCTCGCATACAGGGTTATCATTACCATCTTTCTAAATTCCATATATATGTGTTAGTATACTGTATTGGTGTTTTTCTTTCTGGCTTACTTCACTCTGTATAATGGGGAGGGAGGTGGGAGGGGGGTTCAGGATTGGGAACACCCGTGGCAGATTCATGTTGATGTATGGCAAAACCAATACAGTATTGTAAAGTAAAATAAAATTTTAAAAAAGAAAGTATCAGTTTTAGAATTCTACATCTAATGAAACAGGCTTCAAGAAGGAACAGTTAAAGATACTCTCAGATAAAGGAAACGTGAGAGAAATCTTCAAGATTAAACACTTTCTGAAAAAAATGCTAGAAGTATTTTAGACTGAAGAAAAGTGGCACCAGATAAAAGGTTGGAACTTCTGATACAAAGGGAGACTGACAGAAATGGGAACTATAGGAATAACTGTATTAGAATGTTTTTGCCATTTTTAAAGTATTACTGTTGACAGTGAAATTAAAAGATACATTATGCAATTTTTAATGTATATAGATATAATACATACTTACATACTGTAGTTATAAGACAAAGGAGGGGCTTAGGAGAGATCTGTATAGTTTGAAGGCATCTAGATTTTATTTTCAGTAAAAAAGTATTACTCTTAAGAAGACTGAAAAGTTAGGACTGAATATTTTAATCCCTAGAGTACCTAGATACAGACACAATATTTATATTAAAATGGCATACTAAAAATATTCAAATATTGCCAAAAATTTTAAAAATAAGAAAAAGGAAACAGTGGAACAAAACTGTAGGGAAAGAAACAAACTGACATAAGATGGTAGACTTAAATCCAACCATATCAATAATTACAGTATGCAAATCATCTAAACACAACAGATAAAATAAATAGATTTTCAGTTTTAAAAATGAAAATATTTCCTTAGTTTTACAAAAGGAAAAGGCCAACTACATGATGTCTTTAAGAAAGCACTTTAAATATAATCATATAAATAGGTTAAAAATAAAATAATGGGAAAGTTATACCATGTAAGCTGAAATTAAAAGAAACATGAATGCAATATTAATAACATACAAATTTTAGTTTAGAACAGAAAAATTATTAGGGATATACAAGGCCATTATTTGATAATAAAATGGTCAATTCACCAAGATAATGCTACAATTCTAAACACATATGTATCTTAAAATAGAGTTTCTAAATCAATGGAGCAAAAGCTGACATAATTGAGGGGAGAACTAAACATATCTCCAATTACTCTTGGATACTTCAAAACTTTTCTCCCAGTGATCAATAAAATGCATAGACAAATATCAACCAAGATATGGGAGACCTGAACAACAATATTAGCCAAACTTAACTAAATGGCATTTATAAAATGGCCCCAAAATAACAGACTATACATAATTTTTTAGTATCTATGGAATATTTACCTAGATAGTCTATAACCTGGGTCATAAAACAAAACTTTAAAAATTTAAAAGAAATGAAGTCATCCAAATTAAAATAATCTCAGCATAAGAGAATTAATCAAGAAATCAATTACACAAAGATTTTTGGTCAGTCCACAAATATATAGAAACTCTAACACCTTTAAATAACACAAGGACCAAGAAAGAAATCTTAAAGGAAACTGGAAAACATTTTGACCTGAATCAAAATGAAACAGAATCTATCAAAATGTGTGGCATACAATTAAATGCATGTTCAAAACAAATTTATAGCATTGAGTTTTCCTATTAGAGAAGAAAGTTCCCAAATCAATAATCTAAGTTATAACTGTTAGGAGAAGCACACTGATTGAAACTGCCCACCCTGGCCAGGCACCATAGTAACTATTTGCATGAGCTGTTTTATGTCAGGAGGTCCTGGTAAGGAACAGGGAACTAATAAGCCTCCACCAACCAGAAGAGTTTGGGAAAGGTCAAAAGGAGACACCACCTGTCTGACCACCTCCCAGAATCTTTCTCTCTGGCATCCATCTTGGCTGAACAAGGCGTGCACCACCATGAAGGACTGAGTCAGAATGATTGGCTAAAGACAACCAGGAAACTAATCCCATCACCATAAAACCCGAGACTACCAGCCACTTAGCGGAGCAGTTGTCCTGGGTTCCCTTACCTACTGCCCTCCACCCAAGTGCCCTTTCCTAATAAAATTTCTTGCTTTGTCAGCACATGTATATCTTTGGACAATTCATTTCCGAGTGTTAGACAAGAGCCCAGTTTCGGTCCCTGGAAGGGGTCCCCCTTCCTGCAACATAACCATAAAAATTGGGAAAATTAAGCCCAAAATAAAGAGAAGAAAAAAAAAAAAAGATATCAATGTTGTCAATAAAACCATGGTGATAACAGTAATAAATAATAATTAAATGTAAAAGTAATCATTCTAAAATAATCACAAATAGTCAAATTGATGAAACTCCACCCAGACTAACCAAATAAAGAAGAAATATATCACAAATACCATTATTAAGAATATAAGGGATTTGAATATCTCTGGCCAATATTAAAAGGACAAGGAAATACTAAAAATCATTCTATGCCCATAGAGGAAATGTATCAATTCCTTGAAAGACACAAAAGAATAAAACTCACTTAAGAATAAATAACTTTAAGAGTCCTATATCTACTAAAGAAACTGAATTTTTGTCAGAACATTCCAACAAACAAAACTCCAAGCCCTGATAATTTCACTAGAGAATGCCACCAAAAAATTTAAAAGAACAAATAATACAATTCTATATATTCTCTTCCAGAACACTTCTCAATTCATTTTCTGAAGCCAGTAAAACCTGCTAATAAAAGCAGACAAAGGCATTATCATCAAAGAAAATGACAGATCAACATCCTTCATGAATACAGACACAGAAATACACAACAAATATTAGTAAATCAAAAAACGTCAATAAATATGAATGGCAGTACTTCCCAACCAAGTGTAGCTTATTCTGGAAATTCAAGTGTGATTTACTATTTTAAAACTAATCAATGTATTTTACCATAGTAACAGACTAAATGAAATCAAGATCACATTACCATACCAGAAAAAGTCATTTGATATCTATTCATAATAAAGTCTCAAAACTAAAAGAGAAAGGTATTTCCTTGATAAAGGACATCTTACAAAAGAAAGCAAGAACAAAACTACTACAATATTTAAACATGAAAGAAGAAATGTTTTCCTCTAAGTCCGTGAACAGAGAAGAATTCCATTTTCATCACTGCTACTGAACATCACAAATGGAGTCCTAGCTAATTTAATAAGACAGAACAAAAGAGGGAGGGAAAAGGCATAAAGATTAGAAAGAAAAAAAGTTTTTCTTATCCCTAAAACACAAAACTGTCTATGTAAGAAATCCCAAGGAATCTATTTTAACAGCTCCTAGAACTAATATGTGAGTATAGGAAGGCTACAGATTTTTTTTACATTCATATTTCTGACTATTATCAGTAAAAAATTGGAAGTAAAAATATTTATTAACATTTACAATGCCCTCAATAAAAATAAATTCTTAGGTATACATCTAAAAATTGTATACAAGGTCTGTATGCTAAAAATGACAAAATATCATGATGGGAATCAAAGATGTAAATGATGAGATAATCCACGTTCATGGATCAGAAGGCAATATCAACAATATGTCAATTGTCCTAAAAACTGACCTATAGATGCTACACAATACCAATCAAAATGCCAGAAGGTTTATTGTAGATGTCAACACGTTTATTCTAAAATTTTGATGTACAGTCAGAGAAATGAAAATAGTTAGAACAATTTTGAAAACAAACAAGGTGGGAGGAATCACAGTACCTGATTTCAAGACTACTATAATGCTACCACAGAAAAGCAATACAATACAAACAAAAGTATAGATTCATAGATCAATGGAACTGAAAAGAGTCTTGAAATAAGCCGATATGTATATGTAAGCAACGAATTTTTTCTGCAAAGGTATATAGCAAATTATGATGAACCAATCAGTCATCAAAAAAGTGAGTCTTGACTGAACATTGAGGCTTATACAAAAATTAACTCAAATTCATCATACATCTTAATGCAAAATGTACAATTATAAAACTCAGAAAGAAAACAAGAGAGTATCTTTATGCCCTGAAGCTAGGCAAAGAACCCTTAGATATGATGCCAAACCATGATCCATGAAAGACTTCATGAAATTAAAAATTATTCTTCTGCTACAGATACAAAAGAGAGAGAGAGATAAAGAGGGAAGAAGGAAAGGAAGCCTGACAAGGCACACATGAGGAGAAATATTTGCAAATTACATGTCTGACAAAGGGTTTATATTTATACATAACTGTTAGGTGACAACGTTGTTTTTGTTATTCACAAAGTCACGACCAACTCATTCTGAGACCCCATGGACTGTAGCCCGCCAGGTTCCTCTGTCCATGAGATTTCCCATGCATGAATACTGGAGTGGGTTGCCATTTCCTTCTCCAGGGGATCAAATCACACGTCTCCTGTATTGAAGTTGGATTCTTTACCCCTGAGCCACCTGGGAAGCCCTAGTAGAAAATACTCCCTGAATATTTTCACATTTTACACAGTCTTGGCTTTCTGAGCTTGAACAGTAAAGGACTACAAGACAGTGTCCCACTCCAGTACTCTTGCCTGGAAAATCCCATGGACAGAAGAGCCTGGTAGGCTGCAGTCCATGGGGTCGCTGAGGGTTGGACACGACTGAGCGAGTTCACTTTGACTTTTCACTTTCATGCATTGGAGAAGGAAATGGCAACCCACTCCAGTGTTCTTGCCTGGAGAATCCCAGGGATGGGGGAGTCTGGAGGGCTGCCGTCTATGGGGTTGCACAGAGTTGGACACGACTGAAGTGACTTAGTAGCAGCAGTAGCAGCAAGACAGGGTATCATTCTGTGAAGAGAAAGACATATATTTTTCAGGAGCCCTTTGCTTACATACCATGGTAGATCATGAAGAGATCTCTCCCTTTCCTATTTAGAGAGGATTTGTTTAAATGCCGGAGTTAGACACCTCCTTGTTGCTCATTCTTGCTCTTGTTCTCACTCTTTCTGCACAGGAAAGGATGGGCTCATGTGTCAGCAGCCCCTTGGTGAGTTCTGAGTCTCATAATTTTGAGGTTCCTATTCTGTGATAGCCTCTCCTTTTCCACATTGCATGTGTGGGATAACATCTGATTCTCACATCACTCTTTGAGGGCCTTGGTGCCTGTGCTAAAATGGTGCTTTAGCTCTTTCATATGTTCATTTGTTTTAGTTTTTAAAAACGTTTTCCCTTTTTAAAAAATTTCAAAATGCTACTTGAGAAATAAAGATATGAAAGAAACCAGAAAAATATATTTTTTTTAATTTTTAATTGGAAGGTAATTGCTTTACAATATTGTCCTGGCTTCTGCCATACAACAACGTGAATCAGCCATAGGTATACATATGTCTGGGCTTTCTGGATGATGCTAGTGGTGAGGAACTCCCTGCCAATCCAGGAGATGTAAGAGATGCAGGTTCAATCTCTGGGTGGGAAGATCCCCTGGAGGAGGGGGCGGCAACCCATTCCAGTATTCTTGCCTGGAGAATCCCATGAACAGAGGAGCGCAGAGAACAACAGTCCACAGAGGTGCAAAGAGTTGGACATGACTGAAGTGACTTAGCACACACACACACGTATACACATATGCATGTTCACTCCCTCTTGGGTTTTACCTCGTTTTTACCAAGAGCAACAGCTATCTGATTCCCTGATCCAGAAAGTCTCCTGTATCTCGTCAGAATATATATATAAATGCTATTGCAGACTCACCTGTAGGCTTACACATAGAATAAGATCTTATAGTTTCAGATTTAACAATAAAGAACTCTCAAAACTAAATGAGAAGGAAACAGATGACCCAGTTTTTAAAAACTAGCCAAAAAAATAAAAAAAGAGCTGAACAGACAATTCCAAAGAAAATACTGTTAGCAAATGAGCATAAGAAAATGTGTTCAACACCAGTAGTCATTAGGGAAATGCAAATTTAAACTAAAACAAGGTACAACGACAAACCTATTTAGATGGATAAAATTAAGCTAACGCACACAAATATCTGGTGGTACTAACTGCTGTCAAAAATGTGAAGCAATAGGAACTCTCATTCTTTGAGGTGGTAATGCAAAATGGTACAGCCAGTCTGGGAAAGAGTTTAGCAGTTTCTTCTAAAATTAAATATACATGAACCATATGATCCAGTATTTTCACTCCTAGATATTTAACCATGATAAGTGAAAATGGATGTTCAAAAAATCGTGTATGCTAATACATATGAGTGTGTGTATATGTAGTCTATGATATGCATAGTGTGTGTATATATATAACAGAAACTAGAAATAATTTAAATATCCTTCAAAAACTAGGGAATGAATAAATGAATAAACAAGTGATGGAACAAAGATACAACTAAATACTAGTCAGCAATAGAAATAAAGAAATATTTAACAATGCATAAATTTCAAGTGCATGATGGTAAGTGAATTAAAACAGACTCAAAAGATTACATATGATACGTTTTTGTTTATATTATGTTCGGGAAAGTCAAAAATACTGGGATAGATAAGATATCAGGATTGCCAGAGACTGAGAAAACAGGAAGAATTAACTATAAAGGGGAGCGCCAGAGAAATTTGAGGAGCAAGAAAATTATTCTGTGTTATTATGATGATGTTGGCAAAATGATTCCATTCTTTTGTCAAAGGTCATAGAGCTAGCTTCCCTGATAGATCAGTTGGCAAAGAATCTGGTTCGATTCCTGGGCCAGGAAGATCCCCTGAAGAAGGGATGGGCTACTCACTCCAGTATTCTTGGGGTTCCCTTATGGCTCAGCTGGTAAAGAATCCGCCTGCAGTGCAGGAGACCTGGGTTCAATCCCTGGGTTGGGAAGATCCCCTGGAGAAGAGAAAGGCTACTCACTCCAGTATTCTGGCCTAGAGAATTCCATAGATTGTATAGTCCAAGGGGTCACAAAGAGTCAGATACGACTGAGCAACGTTCACTTTCACTAGACTACCTTGGTTCTGCTCCTTCTTGAGAATGTGTTTAATGGGCTGAACTGGATTCATTCTGCTTAGTGTTCAGAGGTACTCATTCCTACACAAGGAGTTCAAGTTTAGCATCGTTCTCTTGATTTTTTAAGTTCTAGAAAAATTGCCTCTTTCAGAATTACCCTCTGATTCTTCTTTCCCATTTAACTGTCTTTTCACAGCAGCTTATTCAAGTCAGACTGGAATACCATTAACTTCACTTCAAATTTTGGAACACTGGTAGGAATTCTCAGATTTTTGTGAACTTCAGGAGCAAAAGGGTGAGGAATAGGATTGATGTCACACAGGGCTACACCCTTCTGTTTACTTGATCAGCTGTTTTTGAAGTTGATAGCATTGATTTGTGCCATCACCACCCACCAACTTTTCAAATTTTAGTTAAAGCTGGTAATGTTTAAAAGAATTTTCAGATTTCTTGTGACTATTTTATTAGTAATTGGATGAAGAGCATATTGTGAGCTGGTTTCCCTACACCATCTTTACAAATAAAATGCTTCTTAAAAAGCATTCCAATTTCAGTTGGAAAAGTAATTCAATTTAGTATAAGAACATCACAAACATACAAATCTCATAAGAAGACAATATACTTCTAATGTCACGCTTTTATTCTGTAGACATATTAAATCAAATGATGTCTCTATAATATCCATTGCTGCTGCTGCTGCTAAGATGCTTCAGTCATGTCTATTTCAATATGAATGGAAAAACCAAGTAAAATGTTTCACTATCAATCCCAGTAATAATATTTTATATTTGTGTAGTAATTTGTATTGAGTTTACAAGGCAGAAGGTTAATGTCTCTTTTTTAATAAAGGAAAGGATTTAAATTCTAAGCATTATGTTTGGCTTTTCTGGAATTTCAAAAAGACATTGAACTAATTTCCACACTTGGTTGTCTCAAACCAAAGACAGCCTAGCACAGAGGTGAGGGATATCAGCAGCAGATGCCAATAAATATTGGTTCCCACACCCAAAATGTCTCCCCTGACACGTTGTATCACCTGCATACTGTCACTGAAGGCTCATGTAAAAAAATTAAATCAAATTGTCTTTAATGAAAATTTAACCAGCTAGATCTGCATTAAAATATTCTATTGAAATAGGGAGAGGATTACTACATGACAAAAATTTGTGTTTTATGGAGTCTAATGTCTGTATTATTTCATACAAGCAGTGAATGGTGACACCCCAGACCTGGCATATAAGTACTGTGTGTAATTCAACAGTGGACACACGTCAGACTCAACTGGCTAATGCCCAAATAGCTTTTCATGCTCAAAAGAGAAATTTACCCAGGCACACTCCAGTAGACTTACTTGGTATTGGAGCTTGTCAACTCATCCAGCTTCATCTTTCCACTCCACCAAGGAAAAGCTAAGCTGGCGGCCAGTAGTGAGCAGAGGAGAAAAGGGTGGATCCCCGAAACAAATGTTTCGTGCAGCTGCTAGGAACGTCCTGCAAATCCCCATCTCGTGGCCAGCTAGCCAGGAGGAGCCGGCTCTCCACAGCCATCCAGGCCTACCGTCATGGCCACAGCGCCACTCCTAAACCCCAGGGGAGTCAGGTGTCGTGTCCTGAGAACACAGCAGCCCCCACCTGGGGCACCAAAACACTGTTAGTGAAAGCAGAGTCCACCTATTTGCCGTTTAAATGCCAATAGAGAGGGAAAGTTGAGGGAAAGAAGTTTGCTTGTTTTGGGAGGCTGGCAATGGAGGTGGAGGTGGAGATGGGGGGCGGGGGGGGATATTCCTGTCCAAGAGCCAACTCCTATGCTGATAAACAGTGGGCAAGAGCTTTTCTAGGCACAAGGAGGGGGCTACATGTAGCGGCATCACAGTCAGCTCTGATAGTTATCTTGAAATCAGTCATGTGGTGGTCTGACCAGCGCCATCTTGATTTTTTAAGTTCCCATTCCCTTGAAGTCAGTTCTCAAAATTGTGGCAGTTTATGTCCTGGCTCTAGTCCGGTCATCAGGCAGTTAACTTATTCCACCTGGAACTGTGGAAGCTTTTGTCTTGACTCTGGCCTGGTCATCATGTAGCTAACTTCTTTCACTTGGTGGGGCTTTCAGCATCTATAAGACAACTCAAAGGATATGGCTCAGAATATGATCTACAGGCCCTGAAGAGGAACTAAAGGTCTGTGACTGTACTTACTCACTAAACAATTATTATTTAGTCTCACTGGGCTATTTTCCCGTTCCTGCATTTTCTGACTTCTCTGATTAAATGTATTATTTGACTAACGTTTTTTCACAGGCAAAAGGCAGGCAGAGGACATGGAACAAGGAGGATCATAGGATCCTACTCCATTTCAAAACTGTGTGTAAATCACGGTGTCTGGTTTACATGGAAAACAACTGACAAATGTTAGATCTTGTCACAAACAGTGATAGTTATGAGGTTTTATGTCACTTATAAACTTACAAGTTAGCTTGAATCCAAGCAGAAGACATAAGACCCTGAGATTTTGTTATGCAAAGGCACAGCAAGTAGCAAGAGCTTCAAGTATGCATTCGCTTCCTTTCCCACTCTAAGTCCCAAGGGAGCAGTCCCAAGCATCCCAGCTAGATGCTGCATAGATAATGGATTTATGTCAAAGCCGAAGAACTCTACTCTTGGGAAGCCAGAATCTCTTAAACTAGGCTGCAAGCAAATCTTTCTGACCTTTGCCCTACAGGGAAACATTATCTTTTATATACTGGACAGTGAAAAAACCTGCCTTCTCTGCTCTGAAGGGAGATCTCTCTCTCATCCAAGGTTACTTGTTTTACAAAGATCCTTGAAATTATAGTCTAGAACAAAATGTGTGAGTACTTCTGGTCACTAGACACTTGTGTAGAATTATCTCCCAACAGATCTGATTAAGATGTGTTTCTTGGTATAAATAAATTTTGAGAATTCCAACCAAGTGCCCTGTGAAAGAAATAGGATAACGAATGGGTATATATTGGAAAGAGGTGAGGGGCTCAAATTTGTCATTTTATGCTAGGATGGAGTTGATGCCTGAAAGTTAAGGAATGCATATGTGTGTATGTGTGCATGTATTTGGTTGGAGATGGGAATGATGGATTATTAACATGTGTTGACAGTCTATTAGGTAAATAGGCACTGCATTATGCAATTTGGAATAACAATTAAGATCCAAAGGTTTTGAGGTTAGACACATGTGGTTTGTGTCAGCCCTCTGCCACTTATTAGCTGTGTATCAGCAGGCAAGATATTTGGTAACTCTGAGAGTCCATGTCTTTAGGTGAATATCAGAAATAATAATGAATCTTTCTCCATACCATTAGTGTGAGTTAAATGAGATCATGCATAGAGTAAGTGCCAAAGAAATGTTAACATTTGGTAGTCATTTATTTTTCTTTACTAAATTGTCTGACAATCCTAATTATTGCCATTTTTCATCCTTAAAAATCATCGCTTAGCAGAAATTACTTTTATGCTAAACAGCTATAAATGTCAAAGCTCAGATTTTACCCAGGCCTAATTCTAATGACCCTTTTTCTATGACTCTTTGTACTGGACCACTGTGCCCTCTGCCAAGAGGCGAAGGTGGGAATCTTTGCAACTAAACATGAATCATTGCCTTTCTTGTCTTTTCTAATACTTACTGCAATATAAAAAAATAAACAAAACTTAGAAGTATTAATACATAAACATAAACCCTTAGATACACTCCCGTCTGCTTTTAAACCTGAAACCAAATGTTATCTCTGCCAGCTTACTGGATTCCCATCTCAGATATACATAGAGTTCAAACTGTAACAAGCCTTGTTTTGCCCTGATTTAATATTATTAGATGTTTAATTCAGTTTCTGGTTTATGTGCTCTTGAGATGGTTTAAAATCCCTTTCAGACAGTCTTTGGGTCCACTCCCTATCAAATTATGACAGAATCATGCTATAAATACTTTAGTAGTGCACTGGATTCTAATTCCAACAGAAGGGCAACTGCTTCATTAAAAACAATGGAATTCACCTGCTTTTCAGTTTCAGCTGTTGGCATTTATACTTTCCTCATATTTCATTTTACATTTCTCAAAAAAAAAAGAAAATTTATTCCTAATCCACAGATTTGCATCCCAATCAATTAAAAAAAAATATGCCACAAGGAGAGGTGCCATAGAGGCTTTCATACTTTCTCCACAAGTGAACTTTCTGATAGCCAAAGACAAATAATCTGCTAATATATAATAAGTAAATAACAATGATAAATAATAATAAAATAGCATGGTCTAACTCAAGATATGTTCTCAATTAGTTATTAACCCACTCCAATTGGAATTATGTTTTTCCAATAAGACTCTCTTCATAAGTTACATACTATATCAATGTTCTCAAAAAAATACAATATCCTTGGAAGCCATGGCAAATTAGGTAGACAAGACTACGCAGCAATCTACATAGCAATACTGTATGTTTGCAGATTCCTGTAGCAGGATGGTATGCAATACACTATGGAATGTCAAAAAGGGAAACCCACTTCTGTTTATATACTGAATACTGTTGGCCCTCTGTAACCATGGGTTCAATCATGGATGTTAAATTTCCCTCTGAGCTTGGGTGAATCCATAGATGCAGAACCTGTGGATACTGAGGGCTGACCATCCTATGCCATTTAATATAAAGGACCTGAGCATCATCTGATTTTGGTACATGCACGGGTCCTGGAACCAATTCCCCACAGAAACTGAAGAACAACTGTATTTAGTCAGAAATCTTTAAAGCCAAAAGGGAAATGTGACCCTGTCAATTTCACACTCACCATGGAACGGATGAAGGAAAAGAACTCATGGAGGGAATGACTGGCCAGTGATCAAAGACCCGAGGAAGGTCCTCTATTGAGGCAGAGCTCAGAGTGTTGGCCAATTTCACCTTGCTTATAATGCTTATTTTGGTAAAGGCCATAGAAGGATTGCTCACATTCTCTCCTATGATGGAGGAAATTATTTTAAAAGGAGAGCTGAAATGCTCAAATCCACGTATCCTCAGCTTTGCATAATGCCTTTTTCCAAAGGCCTGATCAATAAGTCATGGAATCCATTTGCGGCTTGACTGTCTCAAGGAGAATTAGATATTGAAAACAATCAAAGACACAAAAACCTTAATAAACATTCAACTGGTTTATTAGAGCACTAAAAGAGGTCAGATGGAGAGTTGCCATGACAACTGCTGGGCAGGAGTGAAGGAAAGGTTGCTCCCAGCTCTCTCTTTGAACTGTGAATTAGGTGCAGCCTACTTTTTCTTCTCTGGCTCTCACTTCCTTCCCCTGACAGCCCAGCTTCCTCCAGCTCTGTCTTCAAGTCGGGTGAAGGAATAACTTCTGTTAGGCAGAATGTAATGGAAGCACAGGTTGCCTTATTTCAGCAGTTATAATCAATATAAACACTCAGGTGAAATAATCGGGGGGCAAGTCAAGCAATTGAATAACATATTAAAAAGCCACTATTTTAATGGAAAGTGTGTCTATCCTTTATACACCCATCTGCTGCTTATTATATATCATACAGTAATATGAAGGTCTTTTCCCAGCATTTACTTATTTGCTCGTTGCCCACTTAAAATTCTGAAACATTCACTTTGACTTGCTATGTCCGGATTTGAAAAAAATCCCTGGAAATATAAATCCAGAATACCATATTTGAATCACATAAATTCCATCATCTGACACTTTATACTTTGTTGATTCCTTAAAAAACATTCTCTTCTAGTTTTTAAATTGAGCATGCTTTAGGAAAGGATGGTAATTAGCTCTACATCTGGCTGATTATGGCAAAGGTGTAATGGTTTTAAGGGCATATTACAAAGCAAAATGCTGACACTGTGATTCAGACTCACTTCAAGCTAAAGAGTTAATTCTGTTTATGACCAAAATTAAAACAGTCAATAAATTGTGTCTGTGAGGACAGCATATACAGAAACTGCAGAACTGTACTGGGAAAAAGTCAAGAATGGCCAGTCACAACACCCCACTTCTATCTTCCTCTCTATGAAACATCATGCTGAGTGAGATAAAGTTTCCAAACTTAAAATAATCACACACAAGAAGGAAATTTATTCTTCCCTGGTCCCTCTCATCTCCTCTGCTAGTGACACAGCCTGTGCATTCACAATCAACAGGAACTCTTTCGCACTTGGAAAGAGATGCCAAATTACTTACATAAACAGAGTACTCAAGTTATGCACGAAGGATTTTCAATTCTCACAACACAGACAAATCTATCTCTACAAATCTGGACAGCATTTAGAAAATAAAAGATACTGCGCTTGTATCAGTGGTTTGCTGTTGGGCTGTGGACACATTAATTTGTCAAAGTAGCAACACATGAATAAAGTACAATTGTGTTACTGAAGCAAAGAGAAACAGGATGATCTCAAGTGGGTTATTGATTAGGACTCTCAGTGGCAATTGACAGAAATTACAGTCCAAGCAGGCTTTATGCAAAAATAAAAGAAGGAGATGGAGAAGGAAAGCAGAAGCAGAAGAAGAAACAGAAGGGGAAAGGAAGGAGAGGGGAGGAAAGAGGAGGGGAGGAATAGGTAGAAAGAAGTAGAAAAAAGAATATTTTGAACCATGTCACTTGGAAAATAAGGAAGGAGAGATTTCTCCATCACTCTGCTGTGTTTCCACCATAGTCATTGTGGAAGAGCGGGTCAAGAACAGGCTCTGCAGGTTTCCCAGGGGGTTAGAACATGGGGAAGGATAGTTAGGGAGTTTGGGAGCAACCTGTACACACTGCTATGTTTAAAATGGATAACCAACAAGGTCCTACTATATACACCAAAGGGAATTCTGCTCAAGGTTATATGGCAGTTTAGATGGATAGGAGGTTTAGAGGAAAATGGATACATGTATATGTATGACTGAGTCTCTATGCTGTCCACCTGAAACTATCACGACATTGTTAACTGGCTATCAATATAAAATTAAAAAGTTAGAAAGAAAAAAAGGACAGACCCCACCTACTCAGAAATTTTTTATGTGTTGGGGAATTTGAGAATCTTTTTTTCAGACCTCTTAAGAAACATTTCATTTCTTCTCACTGTTTCTGACTGGGTTCTGTACCTAGTACTAACATTAATCAGTGTGGCCAGGGAGATATGATGTACTAATTAGCTTAGGCTTGACACATGTGCACACTCAGTCATGTCTGACTGCGAGCCCATGGACTGTAGCCCATCAGGCTCCCCTGTCTATAGGATTTTTCAGGCAAGAATACTGGAGTGGGTTGCCAATTCCTTCTCCATGATCTTCCCAACCCAGGGATCGAACCTATGTCTCATGTCTCCTGCACTGTAGGCGGGTTCGTTACCAGCTGAGCGACCGGGGAAGTCTGGAGTGTGGGCTAAATTTGGGGAAATTCTAAAGGGATCTGGAATAGCTGGGATTATAGATGATCCCTAAGAGGTAAGAAAGTGTTCCAATTGGAAAAACTTTCTAAACTTTTAATTTTACATATTTCATAGTTTCCCTGGTGAAATTATTCTTTCAAATTCAGGTATAATGTGTTGAACACCAGTATGTGCAATGCAAAAACGTATGGGCAAAGGGCACTGGGATGATAAATAAGGTACAGCTGGGGTTCTACGGAGCTCAAGGTGAGGCTGGGCAAGGGGCAAACATACATGACCCTGTGTCTACTACACTGTTGCGGGGACTCTGTGAAGTGTAAATGGAGCTAACAAGCAACATGGAAGTCTGGGAGAGGGTTGGGGATTACATAGCATGGACTTGAGGTGTAGTATGTGATTCTTCCATAAATGCTTCTTTAGTTGAGAGATTAGGGAAAATGATAAACCTGCAGATACCACTGGAGTCAGAGAAGCTTCACATAGACACAGGGGTTTACAAGGCAGGCAGGAAGCTAATAACCCTCAGAATAAAGGCAGGGCAGAACTAAGAAGCAAGCTGACACAGAGACTCGGAACCATCTTTAAAACTGATTTAGGTCTTATGTCCACAATGTCTTAATAAGACTGTCAAATGGATTCATTACTTTCTCATAAAACCACAAACCTGTCCTTCTGCCTTAAAGATTAAGTACATTTAACAGAACTGCTCTTTACAAAACCATGATGATTATTGCCTAAGTAGCCTTTTTGCTTCAATGGGCCCTCTGTGTCCAAATGAGGAATATCCATCAGGTGTAGTTCATCCTTGCTTATAGACAGAAGACCCAAATTGATAGCCCTTCCTTACACCCATGCCAAGCTTTACACATTTTCCAGATTCCCCAACCTTTCCTTACTAATGCCACTTCAACATTGAAGGAGAATTTGAAAGAAAGAACTTTGGAAGGCAATGGTGATATCAGACATTTCTATCTAAGTTTGCCAGACTCAAGAGACAGACTAATAATTTGACAATGTCAATCGTGGGCAAGCCACTCTCAATATTTACCCTGCGTTCACTAGACGATGGTAGGATCCAGTTCTATTTTTTTCTGCCGAGGATCCAATGCATAATTCAGAGAAGCAGGAAGCCACAGCAAAATGCAGAAATGTATTAAGTCCACACAGTTTCCTCTCTATCATTAGAACCACCAAGATGATGGTTCTTTCAATTGTGTGAATCAGGGATTAAACTCGTTCAGGACCTAGATCAATACGAAGTGCATCTGATTTCATCCTGACTAAAAAGCAGGTTGGGCTGAAAGGGCAGAGAGGAAACAAAAAGCAATTTTTTGTTTCGCTTCACTGGATTTGTATGGGCTTTGGCAGAGGAGGGGAATGGACTTCCTTAAAAAGTTGAATTACAATTTGATTTTCACGATTTCAAACAGTGAATACAGCAAGACCTTACACGTAGAAATATGAAAATTTCTCCTCCTTTCAGGTAGTCTTCATTGGTTCTCTAGAAAATATGGACTTCTTGTTTTAAGTATCTGGTAAAGACAGTTCAAAAAGAAAAGCTAAAGTACTCACAGACTAACTCGTATTAAATCTTCATCTAATTAGACTCCAATTCTGTCACTACGACACTTATGGACTATTATAACCAATGCATTCTAAAACTCTTTCAGGTTTAGATTATGTTTGGTGATTCCTTAACACGATTCCCAGGTGGCGCTAGTAGTAAAGAACCCACCTGCTGATACAGGAGACACAAGAAATACGAGTTCAATCCCTGGGTCACGAAGATCCCCTGGAGAAGGAAATGGCAACCCACCCAACTATTCTTGCCTGGAGAATCCCATGGACAGAGGAGCCTAGCGTGCTACACTCCACAGGGTTTCAAAGATTCAGACATGACGAAGTGACTTAGCACAAGCATACATTCTAAACACCTTGCAGGTTTAGATTATGTTTTGTGCTTCTGTAGCAATTATTCAACCCCTCTTTGGTCTCAGTGTGCATTTGTAAATGGAGCCTAGATTGCAGTACGACTACCTATGCTGTATCACCAGCTGCTTCTCCCTGGGGCATTCAGCCAGACTGACATATTCCCATTTGGGAGTACTGTGGTGACTGCCAATGAACTTAATTTAGGGACACTGAATGATGATGCATCCTGGTAGAGCATGTATTTTCCGAAAGGAAGTTGGCGATTAGCCCTAAAGACTTTTGAAGAAGCAATATTCTCTTAAGAGGCAACAGAGAAATTTTAGAGCAATAAGACTCCCGGTGGAGATGTACAGGGCCTCTGTGACAGGCAGGGCTTTCGTTTTGACCATGGTAACAGCCACACATAATGAATTGATTTAAATATCCATTCTGTATGATGATCATTTGCTGATGATACCATTTGTCTGACCCAACTAGATATGTCCTTCAGTCTGTGTGGAGACTTAAGGACCAACCCACACTCACAGTCTCAAGTAGCGCTAAAACTATTGTATAGAGAAAAGCTATAGCTTGGGGCACTGAACAGAGACCAGCGCTGATCCATAAAGGTGGAGGCACTCAGAATAACTAACAGACTTGTAGCAAAGCAGTGATCTCCTGGAATGAAGTCAAGGAAGACATGAGAAAAAGGGAAATGACCTTCAACATATGGGCTTGGTCTGGGAATGATCAGATACTGACATCTAACATCAACACAAGCCAGAATTGCAACAAGTTCAGGGAGATATAGATCAGTTCCCTGGTGGCTCAGACGGTAAAGCGTCTGTCTACAATGTGGGAGACCTGGGTTCGAGCCCTGAGTTGGGATGATCCCCTGGAGAAGGAAATGGCAATACACTCCAGTACTATTGCCTGGAAAATCCCATGGACAGAGGAGCCTGGTAGGCTACAGTCTATGGGGTCACAAAGAGTCAGACACGACTGAGCGACTTCACTTTCACAATGAGAAAAATATAAATCCTTCCATGTCTTAACTAAGGCATTTCATATCAGAGAAATAATGAAACAGAAGCATGGAGGATAAGGATACGTGTGTGAGAGTTGGACCATAAAGAAGGCTGAGTGCCAAAGAACTGATGCTTTCAAACTGTGGTGTTGCAGAAGACTCGAGAGTCCCGTGGATTGGAAGGAGATCAACCCCGAATATTCACTGGGACTGATGCTGAAGCTGAAGCTCCAATACTCTGGCTACCAGATGCGAAGAGCTGACTCATTGGAAAAACCCCTGATGCTGTGGAAGATTGAAAGCAGGAGGAAAAGGGGAAGACAGAGGCTAAGATGGTTGAATGGCATCACCAACTCAATTGTCACGAGTTTGAGCAAGCTCTGGGAGATGGTGGATGACCGGGAAGCCTGGTATACTGCAGTCCATGGAGTTGGAAAGAGTTGGACACAACTGAGCGTCTGAAAAACACATATGTGATTCATGCAGAGTTATCTATAGAAGTAAAAGTAAACAAAAAATAGTCCATATGGGTACAAAATGAGAAGAATAGCTAAAATTATGGATCTAAAATCACAAAGTTATTATAATGCCATTGAAACTGATATTACATTGTGAACACAAGTAAGTTTTTATGATGCCATTCTGAACTCCGGGAAAGCAAAATAACAAAACAGTATGAATTTTAGGATTCCAGAGAATGCATATGAAAAGTAATGTGCAAAAATGAAAATTGCATGAGATGATGTTTTTAATATTAAATTAGCATTATTATGAATCTGTTTTTAAATTATACAAAGGGTTTAAATGAGAGGTAGTAAGGGAAAAACACTTTTGCTAAAGACTGTATTATCAGACAGACACTAAAAGTATCTTTGCCCGATACTTAGATAAATGGAGACTTTTAGAGCATGGCAGCAAAAGCTTAACTCTCTCCCCAGGAATAAAAAATGGCAACTACAATGAAAGGTATAAAATTATACTGGCATACAGTCAGGCCAGCAACAAGCAAACACACCTTCCCTAAATTAGCTCTTAGGGCTCCCTTACAATGTATGCAATATTCTAGTATTTGAGTGTATAATTTATAAATATATGTCATAAAGATGGACCTTAACATTTCTTTGACTCATTAGAAGGGTAACTGACATGGTTCAAGAGAGCTTTAATTTTCTTATCTGTCAAATAATGAGTTAGAACTAGACATTTCTTCTCATTAAACATTATAGAGATTATGGTGTAAAGGAAGAGCATGACCCAGTATTTTAGGGAAGTGGAGCTATGCTCCAAAGAAAGGCAATGCCAAAGAATGCTCAAACTACCGCACAATTGCACTCATCTCACTCGCTAGTAAAGTAATGCTCAAAATTCTCCAAGCCAGGCTTCAGCAATACGTGAACCGTGAACTTCCAGATGTTCAAGCTGGTTTTAGGAAAGGCAGCAGAACCAGAGATCAAATTCCCAACATCTGCTGGATCATCAAAAAAGCAAAAGAGTTCCAGAAAGACATCTATTTCTGCTTTATTGACTATGCCAAAGTCTTTGACTGTGTGGATCACAATAAACTGTAGAAAATTCTGAAAGAGATGGGAATACCAGACCACCTGACATGCCTCTTGAGAAATCTTTATGCAGGTCAGGAAGCAAGTTAGAACTGGACATAGAACAACGGACCAGTTCCAAATAGGAAAAGGAGTACATCAAGGTTGTATATTGTCACCCTGCTTATTTAACTTCTATGCAGAGTACATCATGAGAAATGCTGGGCTCGAAGAAGCACAACCTGGAATAAAGACAGATGAGAGACATGTCAATAAACTCAGATATGCAGATGACACCGTCCTTATGGCAGAAATTGAAGAAGAACTAAAGAGCCTCTGGATGAAAGTGAAAGAGGAGAGTGAAAAAGTTGGCTTAAAGCTCAACATTCAGAAATCTAAGACCATGGCATCTGGTCCCATCACTTCATGGCAAATAGATGGGGAAACAGTGGCAGACTTTATTTGGGGGGGGGGGCTCCAAATCACTGCAAATGATGACTGTTGCTGGGGTCCTGCCCCGGTGGATCCAGGGAATTCGAAGGGGAGACGGCATAGGCGAGGAAAACTTATTTATTTAGAAATATAAAAGAAATTAAGAAGAAATAGTATAGTAGGAAATTTAGTGGAGAAAAGAGGCTAAATAACTTGGTTTATGGGGAAAGCCAATAAAACTTCAGGACAAGAAGTTTGCACCATCTACGTTAGGCCACCAGCGTCCTCTTGAATAGCAGGAGGTGCCCCGCCTTGGGCTCCATCTCTCGTGGATCTTAGAAGCCAGGGCAAGTAAGTAGACATGGCGAGCCTCCACACCCCAGATGGGAATTCAGGCAGAAAATAGAGTAAAGAGGACACGGGGGAAACCAGTCCAGTGACTGGCCCATCCTCTATTGTCCAGAAAGGCCTTTTATACCTTTTTTTGTACATAGAGATCAATAGATAATATAAAATTATGCAGCGTCAGCAGCACTGACTCTTATCGAGACCAGGCTTTCTCTCTGCATACCTAGTTGTATACACAAGTCTTAGGCGACTTACATCATCTCCTGGCCAGAAGGCCAATTAACATTTTACGGCCCTTTTCTGATAAGGGTTTGTCAACCAGAAGACTTATTTGTCTTAAAAGTGTTGTTCTTCCCAAAGTCTGGTGCCACTCTCAGAAAGCACTAAATAAAGTTACATTCTTACATAGCAAGGACACAAGAGGAGTGTAGTGATATATAACAAAGAAAAGTAATTAACTCAAAAGTCTAGTGTTTCTAACATCTAAACTACTATATTCCTATTTCTATATCCCAATTACATTGATTAGTATCTTTCAGGTGCCTAAAAGATAAAGAATATGGAGGCCTGGCAGCAGTCATTGAGTCAATAGTGAAACCCGTCACCAATATAATTCTTAGCTTTTTAGAAAAGGCTCTGTATCTTTAAGATGCTTTAAGCTTTGTGCCTCTTGCGGTTGGGGGGCTGTAAGCAATTCACAAATTGTAAAAATCCGGGGAACCTGTCAGGCAAGTTAGAGAGCCATCAGAAGGGTTTGAGCTGAAACATTCCTTTCATATGCAGGAGACTGAAGCCCTAAGTTAACATTTTTCCAGACAATGTCAGAAGAGTGGAAAGCACAGTAAAATAACATCAGGCCAGTTCTGGTTATTGGGGGGTAGATGTTCAGGAAAACCCAGGGGGAACCCCTGAAGAAGGATCACACCTTTGCATTTTGTCAGACTTCCTTCCTCATGACCTTTGCCATGGGCGGGATTCCTCATACTGGCTCCCGGCAGACTGTAGCCATGAAATCAAAAGATGCTTACTCCTTGGAAGGAAAGTTATGACCAACCTAGACAATATATTAAAAAGCAGGGACATTACTGTGTCAACAAAGGTCCATCTAGCCAAGGCTATGGTTTCTCCAGTAGTCATGTATGGACGTGAGAGTTGGACTATAAGCAAAGCTGAGCACTAAAGAACTGATGCTTTTGAACTGTGGTGTTGGAGAAGACTCTTGAGAGTCCCTTGGACTGCAAGGAGATCCAACCAATCAATCCTAAAGGAAATCAGTCCTGAATATTCATTAGAAGGATTGATGTTGAAGCTGAAACTCCAATACTTTGGCCACATGATGTGAAGAGCTGACTCATTTGAAAAGACCTTGATGTTGGGAAAGATTGAAGGTGGGAAGAGAATGGGATGAAAGAGGGTGAGATGGTTTGATGGCATCACCAACTCAATGGACATGAGTTTGAATAAACTCTGGGAGTTGGTGATGGACAGGGAGGCCTGGCATGTTGCAGTACATAGGGTCACGAGGAGTCAGATATGACTGAGCAACTGAAATGAACTGAGCCAAACTGGAGCTATGCTCCATGGTTTTTGAGATGTTTCAAATCCCTTAATTTTACAACACTTAATCCCTTCAGCTGAGTGCTGAAGAATTAATGCTTTTGAATGGTAGTGCTGGAGAAGACTCTTGAGAGTCCCTTGGACAGCAAGGAGATCAACCCAGTAGATCCTAAAGGAAATCAACCTTGAATATTCCTTGGAAGGACTGTTGCTAAAACTGAAACTCCAACACTTCGGTCACCTGATGCAAAGAGTCGTTTCACTGGAAAAGACTGTGATGCTAAAAAAGATTGAAAGCAAAAGGAGGAGAGCGCAGCAGGGGATGAGCTGGTTAGACAGCATCACCAACTCAATAGACATGAATTTGAGTTAACTCTGGGAGATAATAGAGGACAGGGCAGTGTGGTGTGTTGCAATCCACAGGGTCATAAGGCGGTGGACACAACTTACCGACTGAACCACAACAATCCAGACTATTGAGATGTTTTTCTGACAACAACAAACAGGAGAGAAAATCAAGCAGTTCTCATTTTGCTAAAGTGGCTAAGCAAATTTTCTGTTAAGCATTTTAAACAGAGGATCCAATCTAAGAATTACATGGAACAAGACATATTTGAGTCTAACAAAGGAGATTTTTGTGTTATACATCAGAAAGTGAAGTCACTCAGTCATGTCCGACTCTGTGACCTCATGGACTGTAGCCTACCAGGCTCCTCCATCCATGGGATTTTCCAGGCAAGAATACTGGAGTGGGTTCCATTTCCTTCTCCAGGAGATCTTCCTGACCCAGAGATTGAACCCAGGTCTCCACACTGTAGGCAGATGTTTTACCATCTGAGCCACCAGGGAAGTCCCTACATCAGAAACCAAATCTAAATAGGATTGTTTAGTTGTTGCCGTTTTAACAAGTGAACTCAGCCAAGCTCAAAGCAATAAGACCCTCACTTGAGTAAATGATCTTTCTAGTGCACCCAGACTAAGACCATATCCAGAAGAAACCATGCTGCCAACACATCCAAGTGCCTCCAAAGGCCTGGACCCATGCTTGGTTTTTGTTAGGAAAAGCCTATTCATGAGTCATTTATTGAAGGTCAGGGGTCTTCTTCAGGACAGCTGGGCACAGACATGCTACGTGCAGTGATTTTTGAGGCAGACATGGTAAAGAGAGTCTGCTATCTGGCAGATTGCTATCTGGCACAGTTTAGGTGCCAGGACACAGGGAAGGGAACGACTAAAGGGAAAAGATATCATCCTTTCACCTTTCAAACTCATCACCCATCTACGGCTGGTACAGGAAGTGTGTGGGATTCTCAGTTGCTGCAAAGTGCTTATAATTGGCATACCACTGGACAGCATTTGTTTTATTTACTATAAAATACTTTTTATCTCACATTAAAACTTAAGCATTTACAGAATTATTATGCCTTTGGGGGAAATCATTGTCATCGCTTTGGTGACAGACCTTCTTCTCGTTTTTCATTTTCACTAGACAAGCAATTTCAACTCTGAGGAAAAATGGAAAACTGCTTATTCTCTTTCACAGTTGTAACCTCTTCTGTATTTAATTATCAGACATAGTAAATCTTCAGTCAATACCCTGTGAAGTCAGCTTGGGCTACTGCTGTTTTGAACTGAGGGCTAGTTAGCTTACTTTGAATCTAGCTAAGGCAGGTTTGTGTCAATAGTCTCCAGATAGCTTTGAATGTCCAGATAATTAAGAAAATGAGAGACCCTGTGGGTGGTGAGAATATAACATTCAAGTTTTATGACTTGTATGTTAGGGGCATTCACTGAATTTTTTGGTTTCTTTTCATACAATAAAAGGTGTAAACTGAAAAGAAGGGGGAAAATATCACACCAGTTGCTCATTTGGCTTCAAAGGGCTGTGGGTCATTGTCATTCATCAATCAGGCCTAGCAATATTAATAAATGCAAGGAATAACGTACATATTCTATCCCCATATCAATAATAGGAAACTATAATAAAAACCAATAAGTAAGAAATACAGTTTTTGTATTTGTAAAGTAAAACACAAGCAGTATATGGATCAGTTGCCAGTAATGGTCTTAACATCCATGCCATATTCCATGGGTCCAATTGGGTATTGCTAGAATCTCTCAAAGGGTAGGTTCAGAGAGAGAGATGGGAAGAGAAGGGACAGAGAGAAGCTGTTTACAGAAACTCAAATCCCTTCATGCCTCCACTCATCCCTAGCACTCTACCCTCACTGCTTGGCAGGAGACAGGCCACTAGATGCCACACTTCTTAGAAGAACTTGAGTAAATCCTTCCACTGGGTCATTTATAATATTTTCTTTTCATTCAAAATGCATGATCATGATAAACAAAAGCATATAAAATCCATTATGACATCTAATAAAAAAGTTATGTTGGGAATAAAATCCCTTATCCATCATCCAGTGCTCCCTAAGATATTTATGGGATTCTTTAAACTCCAGTATGTTTGCTCATTCTCAGGAAGTGGTGAAATTCCTTCTTTCAAATATAGGAAAAATCCTTCTCCTACCCCCATACCTGCTATTGTCTTCCAGAAGATAAAAAGCAAGCCTAAACCTCTAATGGTAATAATAAACAGTTATAGGAGATGGATGTGTTTTTAATTTTTCCAAGGGATATGAAATCAGTGGTTATCTAAAACATCTAAAATCATACTTTGCATAAAATCACCTTAATAAATATTTGTTAAATTGAGCAGAATTTATAAATCTTCCAGGAATTATGAAATAAGCACTTAGAAATGGAAATTCCACCATTTAAAATGAATGTAATTAAGGATAATTAATAACATAATTCAAATATATAATGAAATTGAGATGAATTAAATGTCAAAGAGAGCTGATGATTTATTTTGCTTGAATCTCAAAAAACTAATGCACGAAGAGCTCTATTTCCTATGCAACTAATAAATGTAGAGTTTAATTTTATCATAGAAGAAAAAAGCTGACTGTTATGTATCTCTCTGTTTCTAAAATCATACATCAACTTTGACTCAATAAATGATAATTTTTCAGGTTCTGCTTTCTAAATGGTTCTGTTATTTGCTACTACTTTGCCAAAATTTTATTATCCTTAGGGCTTTCCTGTGGCTCAGAGCTAAAGAATCCACTTGCCAATGCAGGGGACACAGGTTTGATCCTTGGGTCAGGAAGATCCCTTGGAGAAGGAAATGGCAAACCACTCCAGTATTCTTGCCCAGAAAATCCCATGGACAGAGGAGCCTGGTGGGCTACAGTCCATGGGGTCACAAAGAGTCAGACACAACTAAGCAATTAAACAACAGGAACAAGTGATGTGTCATAAGAATCATATAATCACAGATCAAAAATATCAGGGGAATTCATATCCCTGTCACCACCCATCAGGTAAGTCACGTATCAATGTGCCTTTTTCTGGATGAGGCAGTCAAGGATATCCAAGCCCAGTGGTCCTAGAGATAGCTCAGTGCAGGTTTATCCCTGAATCTTCCCACAAATACTCTTTCAACTGTTTCACAAAGTAATCATCTAAGGAGAAGTCAAATGGCTCATGAAAAGTTAAAGAATCACAGTAAAATATGCCTTAGGAAAGTAGATACAACCAAAGCTGGGTGATCTCGGTCAAGATATTTCTCTGGTTTAGTTATTTTCAAAATGAGAGGGCTGGACTACAATAATATGGGACTCAGTTCATCTTTAAGCATCAAGTCTGGCAGATTTTACTTAAGAACTGGGCTGTGAAGACTTAACGAGAAGGGGGAAGAGCACTTTAATTAGTAATGTCTGTCCTCTGACCTCAGTGTGGGATTGAGTGGTAGAATGTATGTCATAGATTGCCACTCAGAATAGATTCTCTCCAAGATAAACTCCATCTCCAGTGTACCATGGTCCAGGAAATATACATTCTTATCTAGCTTCGGTGTGATACAGTGTGCTACTCATCCCTATCACTTTACTGAGGATTCCCTCCATTCACCCTCTGTGCTGCTGTGCTGTGCTTAGTCACTCAGTTGTGTCTGACTCTTTGCAACCCCAGGGACTAGCCCACCAGGCTCTTCTGTCTGCGGATTCTGCAAATAAGAACACTGGGGTGAGTTGCCATGCCCTCCTCCAGGGGATCTCCCCAACCCAGGAAGCAAACCCAGGACTCCTGCATTGCAGGTGGATCCTTCACCAGCTGAGCTACCAGGGAAGCCCTCTGCCTCCTCCTATTCCCTGCCCTCCTTTAAATGTTCATTATCTCACATGATTACCTTTCATTTTCCCTCTCATTTCATTCTGATTTTCAGAATTTTCATCCTTCCTTGAAAATTCCAAAGTATACAACCTAATTCTGCTCTTCCACTCAGGTAGGGACATCCTTTCATTTCAGGTTTTCTTAACGGAGCACTTCGGCCGGCAAGGTATTACTCCATACAATTGTCATTTTCTTCTTAATTAGGGACACTTTAATGTCTTACTACACACACACATACCCAGACACACAAACACACAGAGAAAACACTCATAGTGTAAGAATGCAAATTATAGAAAGTACAAAGAAGAAAATCACCCATACCTCGATCTATATGGTAGTTTTTAATCTTAAATAAAATTATGGGCATGCTTCATGTACTATACCTCCATTCTCCCTGTGCTATACTCTGTGTGTGTGTGTGTGTGTGTGTGTGTGTGTGCGCGCGCGCGCGCTTTTCACATTACAGGCTGAAGCATATCTGGAGATGCAGTCAGTTATTTAGTGGAAAGAACATACTGGTAATATTCAGGGAATTTGTTGTTTATCCTTACATAAATCTCTTAAACATGTTAAACCTTCAGTTTTCTATAGGTAAACCTATTTATGTGGGTAAATGTGTATGCTAAGTCACTTTAGTTGCAACCCTATGGATTGTAGCCCACCACGATCCATAATAGTGAGAATAATAAAATGGATTTAAAGTCTTTTGGCTTCCCCCAAAAGGGAAGAAAACTTGAAATGTATAAACCTTTAGGTTAGTCAATCTAAAACTTTGGTACAATCAAAAATAACAAAAAAAGTTTAAACAAAGACCACTTACTGCCACATATATGATATACAACAAAGAAATAATACCTATAAAATATAAAAACTTCTACATATTCATAAGAATAGGAAAGCAATTCAATACCCCAGGGAACAAAGGTTAAGATAAGGCAATTCATGAAAAAATGCAAATTTCTCATATATGAAAAGAACTTGAAGTTCAGTTGATGCAAATTAAAGCAACAAAGAACTTAAATTGCTAAGCATCACAAAGGTAACATTTAAACTCATTCATTAAGAGATAGTATCAAATGCCAACTCCATGCCAAGCATAAGGCTCAGCACAAAGTTAAAACACACTGCTTTTGAGGATTTGGGGAAATGTTACATATGGCCACCAAAAGCATGGCTTGGAAAAGTCACACTGGAAAAGAATTCAGCTGAATCAATCAACATTTTAAATCATCCTTGATTCCTCTTTTGCTCTCACATACCAAATCCAATCATCTGGCAAACCCTTCATTCTTTCCACCCTCAAATATCAATCCAATCTGACTCCTTCTCACTATGTTTCTAGAACATCACCCCTTTCTGGCCTAATAGTATAGTTGATTCTCCACAGTGATTCCAGCCAATATTGTTGCCCCGATATTTATTTTTTAAAAGCAACCATGTTCATATTTTAAATATAAATTAAATCATGTCATTTATCTGCTCAAAACGACATACTGGATGACCATCACTTCAACAATAAAACCCCAAATCCTTGCTTTCTACCTTCCTCTCTACTGTATCTCCTATCAGCCTCCAGTCACCTCTCCACCAGCGCCCCATAAACCTCTTCTGCACATTCTACCCAATCACACCCATCTTTCTGTCCTTCCTCAAACACTGCCAGAATACTTCTGTCTCATGGACTATAACGTAGAACACCTCACCCCCAGAAATTCCGATTCTGTTATCTGAATTTTCCACTAATTCCCACTGGCTTCAGTCCTTTCGCCCATTCCCTGCTCTCCTTTAAATGTTCCTTTTCTCCTCCTTTTTTTTTTTACCATTTACCTTAACTCTGATGCCATCCCTGTCACTCTCCATGCCCACACTCTTTCGGAGCACTCATCACTGCTTGATATGCTGCTGTTGACTTTTCTTCATATTTTATGCTCATAATTTCTCACTCATACACCCTTATTTACTTGCTGGTTGTCTGTCTTTGCCACTGTCACGGAAACTGCTAAGTTACAGGAATTTTGTTTATTTTGCTCAGGACTATATCTCTAATCCTAGGACTATGCCTGACACAGGAGCAAATGTTTTTGATTCATGAATGAATGAATTTAAAATACACACAACCTTTCACTCGGTAAGTCCAATATGAAGAAATATTATCCTGAAGAAATTACAAAAGCACAAAAAGAGGTGCATCCTCTGATACCCACTCAGGCATTAACATTCATAGTGGGAAATGAAGACAGATGTATATGTCCATCCGCAGGGGAGTCACCAGACAAACTACAGTGAGTGTATCCATCTTACATAATATAAATGGTACAAACACACAGAAAAAGATCGAGGTAGACCTGTATGATCTCATAGAGAAAGAGTTTAAGACATAGTGTTAAATGAAACAAAAAGGTAGGTTACTGGCACAGCTATCTTTTTGAAAAGCTGATAATGGACAGCAGGTAGAATATTTTATATAGGGAATGTTCAAAATAGCACCATACATAAGTCAGCAAGAACATCTCACGGATTTTGTGGCAGATGTATTTCTATACCCTGATTAATATCCTGACAGCTCTTTGAATGTGAACAAATGAAAGGAACCCTTCATTGCTCTGTCACTACCTGGCTGTCAAGGGAAATTTTTCTCACATTTCCAGGTAAAATGCTCCAGGATTTATCTTAAGAAGTAGTGGTACTGTATTCTCCATTGTCAATTCTACATACCTTCTGGTTTTAGTCAAGTTGGAAGAAAAAAGATCACTTCCTTTATCATTGTCCTTCTTTTTAATTTTATAAATGATGTATTTATCATAGACAAAAAGTAGAAAAGCCATAAAATCCTAAAGTAAAATAAACATGCCATCTATAAGCCTAACATCAAGAGAAAACCACAACTAAAATTTATGCATATGCATTTCCATCAACTTTTCAAACTGTAGGTACCCACACACTCTTCGCCAAATTTGGAGCATTCTGTATGAGCAGAGCTGAATATTTTATTTCAGCAAGCATCCTATAAGCATTTTCCCCAAATTAAATATATATGAAAGTAAGTTTTCTCTCGCTATCCGCACTCCATTTTAGCTTGTATGGGCAATGTTGATTTAATCAGTCAGTAGATCCAAAGCTCCTGTTCTATACTGGTCACTAAAGAGGCCATTTGGCTATGATCCCTCCTTCTATCCCAGAGAAGAAAAATGCTAAACAAGCAATTATCCCAAAGGCAACTCCATTTCATTTTTCATGATTCATGTAGAAGCATTTTTCATGTTTCATGTTTTCTCTTGGTCATAGCTTCCAATGGCTTCCCATCCCTCGCTGGGTAAAAAGCTCGCTTCCTCATGATCACCTCTGAGGCTCCCTGCATTCTCATTGTCTTCCACTATTCTATCTTTGGCTCTCTCTACTCAGTGACAGTGGCAGGGATGCAACATCAGACATGCTCTTCCCTAAAAGCTCTCATCTTGCTCCTCTCTCTGTCTAGAAGGCTCTTCTCTCCATCCCTCTCCAGGTAAGTTCTAAATTACTTGTCACTTTATCTTTGAAGCCTTCCCTTAACAGTTTAAAAGCACATCATTTCCTCCTCCATCATCATCCCCACACGTGTTCACTATTCTTAATAGCACTTATAGCCATCTATCACATAACATGCCTTACTTATTTGCTGCTGCTTTGCTTAATCATTTGTTTCTACAGCACAGAAAGAATTTTTCTCTGCTTTGTTAATCCTCAGTGTCTTGAAGGGTACCACACACACATAGTAAAGCATTCAATGGGTACTTAGTTACTGAATTAATTAATGAGAATAATGAATATAAAACTTTTGAAAATACAAGGTAGGATTGCAGAGTACTGTAGGGACAGAGTGCAAAACTTTAGTAACCAACCCCTGTTTGTTGGGGACTTCATTTACTTAAAATATTCCACTGTTATAAATAATTCTGCATAAAAAATCTGCATACAAAAATCACAGCATACATATCTTACAATTTCCTTAGAATAAATTCCCAAAGGTATGTGACTAGTAAGTACATACATTTTAATGACTTGATACATATTGCCAAACAGCCAAGAAGGAAAACTGCTGAAGATTTAGCTCCTTAAACAATGAATTTTACCTTGTAAAATGATACTAATTTAACAGGTAAGTATATTGTTTCAATCTGGTTGGCTTTGAAGGCATGTTAGTTTGAAATGTATTTCATTTGTTATTTCTTGGCAGTTTTTACTTCTTATTTTGTGATCTGCTCAGTCATATTATCTTTTTTATCATTTTTATTTATCAAACATATTTACACTTTCTTTAAAATGTTTCCATTATTTTTCCAGTTTGTTGTTGTATTGTGTTTATTATCTTCATTTGACATAATGATATTTAAAATGTTTGTCTCACTAAACTGATCCATTTTTTTTTTTGACTACAGGTTTTCAATTTACACCAATGATTTGAAAGAACTCATCATCTCAAGGAAAGATAAGATCTACTCATCTTCAGGTTTTTTAATTTTTTTTTCTAAATTTAACTTAAGCCCTCTCTTTCCCTCTCTTCTTCCTTGAAAATATTAGCCTCCTTTTTCATGTATGTTTTAAAATGGCTAATTTCTCCCCTAGTATCCATAAAAGTCCTTTCCAAATGTAAAGGAACTAACTTCAGAGGAAAGAAGTCTTGCTGTGGAGCAAAGAGAGAGGCAGGTGTGGGTTCCATCAGTCAAACTTTCTTGCATAGCAGGACAGATTTGAAAGCAGCTGTTTTAAGTCAGACTTCAATTCAACCCATCTACTTTCGTCTTGATTTGACCAACATATTTCTTGACACATGTGAAGCATGCGTAAGATCTAAGATTCATTATTTTCTCGGATAATGAGGATCTTTCCAGATGGTGTTTAATCAAATATATTCATTCAGTAGGAACATCTTTGCACTACCGCATGATTTTCCTTGATATCGACAGACTATTAGTAATAAGAAAGGAGAATTCCTTCTTTCAACTGTGCCAGCACTGCACTGGAAAAAGACAGTGGGAGTTTCTATTTCTTTTGACAAACAAGTTATAGTAATCTTTCTATTTTTATCATTAATTTGTATCAAGTTATTCACTATAGCAGTTTCTAAAATTTTTCTCAATATGAAATTTCTGTATCACTACTAGATGATTTTTTTACATGCGTATAAGTTTTCTACAATCCAGTCTTCATTCTTTATTATCATATCTGTGCTGTGCTGTGCTCAGTGGTGTCCAACTCTTCGTGACCCCATGGTCTATAGCCTGCCAGGTTCCTCTGCCCATGGGATTCTCCAGGCAAGAATGCTGAAGTGGATTGCTATTTGCTTCTCCAGGAGATCTTCCGGACCCGGGGATCAAAACCGAGGGTGTTGTGTCTCCTGCATTGGCAGGCAGATTCTTTACCACTGTACCACCTGGGGAAGCTTCCTGTTTCACAAAGCCCCCTTCAGAAATAAATACAGATGTAAATACCAGTTTTAAATGAGTGAAGCACATGAACTAAGATAGATCTTGACTTAGAGTCAGCAGAAGCAGATCTGAATCCTTCCCCTATGATCTATCAATATATAACCTAATACTTAAGTACTAAATTCTCTAATGCCTTTTTTCATTTAATGTAAATGAGGCTCTATATTATGGATATATTATGGATGGATATATATAATGCATGTATAATCTCTATACATAATATATACAGTATGTTGTTTGGTCAATAAGTCATGTCGAACTCTTTTGCAACCCCACGGATGTAGCCGACCAGGCTCCTCTGTCTGGCAGATTTCACAGGCAAGAACACTGGAGTGGGTTGCCATTTCTCTCTCCATAGGATCTTCCCGACCCAGGGATCAAACCCAAGTCTCCTGCATGGCAGGTGGATTCTTTACCATTGAGCCACCAGGGAAGCCCGTATATATAGTGTGTGTGTGTGTACATACATATGTGTGTACACATACATACATATGTATGCACACACACACATATATATATGTTTATGTATGAGAGAAAGACATCTCATATGGCTGTTGAAAATTAAATATGCTCACGCATGCCTACTGCCTCACCAATCACAACAGCAGAAGTGTAGTAACCTTCCTAGGGGCATCTCTGACAAGTTCCCTGAAGAAGCAGGTTCACAGTAGCAGAACTCCCACTTGCCTAAGCAGTGCTTTTCAATACGACAACTCTGCCTTAGTTTACTGATCTCCTTACTTCAAAAGGAAACCCAGCCTGCTTCCCAGTGGACATACTTATCTGATAGATGGTGGTCTAGGACAGATAAGACAGCAGTGTGAAGTCCTTGTTGTAAGGTTCCTGGAGTGGGGTGAGAGATGGACAGTGCTGAATTGTGCTTCTCCACTCAGCTTTCATCCCTGTGTTTCTCTCAGGCAATAAGCGACTGCAGGAGGATCAGTTCAGGGCCATTCAATGAGTTGTCCAGCAAAAATCAAGATATAGGCAGATAAGATCACAGCTACCATTCAGGACTGTTGCAACGGAAGGCTTCAAGTGAGGAAAGTTCTCGGCACAGAAACCAGGCACCACCTCACAAGTCTTGACAATCGGCACCTATCATTCCACTTTGTCCTGCTTTGCCTGTTTTCATGTTTTTGGATTCTCCAGACACTCTGTTCTCTCAGGTCCAGTTATTCTGCCAAGGTTAGCTGAAGTCAAGTTTCTAAATAATTCTAATGCAGCCTGACCCCTACCCAATACAGCTGTACCCTGGTAACATAGCCATCTAAACTGCTATTTGATAACATGCTCTGTGGCCCTGAAGACAGTAACAAGAGGAATGGGTTTCTCTTTGGGCACAGAAAATACCATCCCAGGATCATAAACTGTCTGAAGCAATTTGTGTATCTACTTATAATGTTCAAAACCCTAATTCAGTTAAACTCTTCTATGGACACACTGTTACTCAAATATACTTCTTGTTTGGTCAGTCAACTTATTTTAAATATTTATAAGAAGATCACATTGTGATTTACTGAAAACAGCACTCAATGTTATTATATTTTTATAGCCTCAAGCATGACTTTTAAATACACAGATCTGATTATTTCCTTTCATACTTCACGGTCTGAGAACAAAGACCAGAATGTCTGAGTTGAATGTAAGGCCCAGCATGACCCAGCTTGGCTATGTCACCTGCCTCATTTCTTACCACTGTCCTTCTGGAATTACTAGAACACTCTCACCTTTCCCTGTCTGTTCCTCCTGGTGTCACCTTTTCATCTAAGCAATTTATCTTCATCATATAAATTTCAATTCCATTTATTATTATTACCCCAGGGACACCTTCATTGAAAAATCCCTCTTTATATGCTCCCACAGCTCAGACAAGCAACGTTATGCATGTATTTGTGAGTTTGAGTGATCAGTACATTTTCTCTTCACTAAGCTGTAAACTTCTTGATATTAGAGGACAGTGCTTGCACATCAGTGCCTACCTCAGAGCCAGCCACCTAGTATAGGACTAGATAAATTTTACTGAATCAATGAAGGAAACAGGGAACAAATGAGTTTTGATTAAACTGCACATTGAGGACCTTGTTTTACACATTTAAAAAATCTCTATGCATGCCACTGGCATCAGTAACTGACGAATCACACATGTTGTATCTTCTGTATCTCCTACTGGTGCTAGACACCAAGTGAGACATTAAACACTAATTGTTAAACGGCGTTGTAAACAGTTACACTCTACAGGAGCATTAGTTGTTGCTGTCATTACCTCAAAGCTATAAAAAGGAAGAATGGTTTCCTCTTCATTAAATTAGTCCTGAAATCCTCGTATTTACAAACTGGAATACTACTGTCTACACTCACCCATTCAAGCATTCTTTCATTCATGAAATATTTATCAGTTGCACACTGCTCCAAGAGGATCATTCCTTAAAAGCCGTTTAGGGGAGTGGAAGTAATGTAAATCTGAAGGGGAAAGAGGAATATAACTATTCTGTTTTTATGATAAATATTCACACAAATCCTACAGATATAGAAATTACACAACTGATTTCCCTTTAGATTGCATAGCAAGACCTATATCCCTGAGGACCATGCCATATGTCAAGTGAAACTGACAAAGTGCTATTCAACAGAAATGACACAAAGTTTACTTCGGCAGCATTAAGATGATAATGCAGAATTTCTTGAATAGCTCTCTTGCACCACTCTGTGTTAAAAATGACCGCTTAGAGTCTAGCAGTTCTGATCTGGTGCTGCTTCTCTGAACAACACAATGCCAAACCTATGACATAGTTAGCCAGAGTGCAGCTATTAGAACAGAAGCAAAAATGCCATAAAAAATAAGACGAGGATGTTTATTAAAACAGAAAGAAGTAATTAACACAAATTAAATACATTTAAAATAAAATAAGATTAAGACCTAGTCTCTAGTGTGCTAAAACCTGAGTTACAATAATTATCTTCAAGAATGAATTTTCCTAGATAACTAAAATGGAAAAAATTCCACTAGCTTCAAGTTTTCAGGAGGCAGTGTGCAGCCTTGTATCAAAATGAAGGAGAAATTCTCCACTGTTTTCACATTTATTATACTTGCTACTTTTAATTTTCAAGTTAAAAATTAATTATAAGGTAAGAGAGAAAATTTGCAGTTATATTCTTTATATATGCATATATAATAAAGATGAATATTCACAACACACATATGTTTATATATATATGTATATATATTTTATTCTTTGTTAGGTAAATCATAAACATTCTTATATGAGGAATATAGGCAAGATGAGTGGACAACTTTGTTTCATGTGGCAGTTATTCTTTATTCTTTATATATATTCTTTACATATATTTGAGTAAAATATATGAAATCCAAAATCACATTTGAAAAACACCTGTATTAACTATGGAAGGCATGTTTAAAGAACGAAAATGCACCTTAGTTCAGATTCACTTCTAATCACTATACTATAAATTTTTTTAAAACATAAAAAGTTTAACAACAAAAATGACCAAAGCAATGCAAAACATATTTCTGAGTAAACTGTAAATTGGATTGTGAATTCTTTTTTGATGGAGAAAATAAGTTAGGCAGCAACCTAATTTATAATTTTTAATTACAGAAAGAGCTGGAATAAGGAAATTCTTGCCCAAATAACCGGAGACTTTAGAGCTAGGAATAAAGCTTTCTGGTCACAGCATCTCAAATCCACCTGAGGAATGAAGCAGTTTAGCAAACTTCCTAAAAGTCCCCTCTTCTCTAAATAAGGAAACATTTAGAGAGAGAAAATACCATCTCATATTTTCTTCAGCATCTGTAATTACTAAAAAAGGTTTGCCTTTACTGAGATAACTCTTTAATGAGAACCTCTACACACACAGGTCTATAGTCTACTTTCTGTCACTAATTCAACAAATATTTCTTGAACACATACTATGTGCCAAGGAGTATGTGTACATATGCTAAGTTCCTTCAGTCATGTCCAACTTTTTATGACCCTCTAGACCGTAGCCTGCCAGACGCCTCTGTCCATGGGACTGTCCAGGCAAGAGTACTGGAGTGGACTGCCATGCCCTCCTCCAAGGGATCTTCCTGACGCAGGGGTCAAATCCATGCCCCTCCCATCTCCTGCACTGGCAGGTAGGTTCTGTACCTCTAGCGCCATCTGGGAAGCCTGCCAGGAAGTATGGCGTCCAACATAATGAACAGACTTACTATGTCATATACCATGGCAGATAATAGAAATGGACACAAAGCAGGGATCTCTCTCTCCCTACACTCTCACTTTACATATGTGTGCTACAAAGATGTGCAATAATTTTTACCCCAAAGTCACTGCCATATCTAAACCGTACTATCCAATCTATTTACACATCAGTGAAGAGGCTTAACTTCACGTCAGACCTGGTGAGAGGAAGCAGAGTGTTGCCGCCGCTATTGTCTACGAGCTATTTCTCTAATAACGAGCATCTCCTACTTGTGCTTTTTAAATGGATTTCTCATTATCACTATCAATTACCTTCAGACTTTTAAAGTGAATATGTTTCCTACGGAAGTAGAAATGCCTTTGAAGAAAGTCAGTGAATCTAAAACGTCTAGAAAATCCAATATTCCAGAAGGAAAAACCGTAATAATCAAGTACATTAAGATAGGTGATTGTTATGAGGTGAAACTTTAATTTGTATACAATATTGCTCAGTTTCTGCATACAAAAGTGTCAATAAGTTCACTGTTCAGTAATGGAACAGTGTGTTCAATCGGTGTGCTCAGTTCTTTATGTTTGCATGAATATGTGGCAGATTGTTAAATGTGCATTTAAGAGTTATTTTAGTCAAACTAAGAACCCTGGTTGGAGTTTTTGATTAAGATGGGAAATACATAACTGTTTTTCCATTTATAGAAGAGACATACATGATCTTTCAATCCCCAAATTCACTATTCTACAAACATTCAGGAAAGGATAATATCCAGCTAATGGGGATGTCTAAACTCCAGGTGGAGACTGCGGACCAGTCTTCAGGTTAACACATTCCAGGACTTCATGCATTTGTGGGGTACACTCTTAGCTCATATCTGCCTTGCAGTATTTGAATGCCCATAACTGTATATCACAGACAGCTTGATACACAGAGAGTTATGGGCATTCATGTATTGTTTCATTAAACCTCAACATTATACTTATCCACCAAAGATTACATTAATTCAGTTAGTTATTCAAGCCTATTCATATTTGATCCTTTTTTAATAAAAGATCTAGTCTAGAACATCCTTCCCAACCACCATTTCCTATACTCATAATTCCTTATGTTGTTCAGCAAATTACAATTTAAAATGTATATTTAACAGTGGTGAGTTAATGGCACTCTATTAAGCTTTTTAACATGTATTAATTTTAATATACTTGGTATGTTCTAATAAAATTACAAAAATCACAATGATATTTTCATAAACACATTTTTTCATACTATTTCTTTTGAATGGATCCCCATGAAAGCCTTGTGAGATTACTAGACAAATCTCTATTTTACTAATGTGACTAGATGAATTTCCTATAACTGTAGAGCTATAAGCTATGTAGGATGGGACCAGAGAAATATTCTGGCTCTTGGACTAACGATCTTTCCTTAAGCCATCCCTCAATTCACTGATGAAATCCTAAACCAGAAAATGTCAACATAGTTTCCTTATCTATAAAAGTTTTATCAAAAAAATTGTTCATGTCAATAAGAGGTACATACCATTTCTTTACTATTACCATGACAAAAATATATAAGATTGGATTCAAACAGTAAGCAGGAGGTTCCTTTCCAGAAATCCAGATTAGTCACTCATCAGGCCAATAAACCCTTCTTGACGCTCAAACCTTTTAGAGTTGGGATTCTTTTACTCTCCCAACTATGTTGTAAAATGGAAATTAGATTTTTGTGATGTCAGCCAACAGGCAAGTCACACTTGAATGATCAAAGAAAGTTGAAAAAAAAACCTGTTCTCTTCTGGCTACACCACTTTTCTTTCTTTAGTTCCCAAAACATTAGCTTATAAATGTATCTCTACTAATAAATCTATATCAAGACAAAAGAACTGAGGGATTTATGAAGGACACGACATGACTATTCTCTGAAATCAACTTCTCATATGACCAAAAAAAATCATTCTTTGCCTCTAAACAATATATTGATTGTCTCTACACAAATAGAGCAGAAATTGCTTATCAGTGGAACAGTATAGTTTCCATTTAAAATATGTTTACACGTTCTCACCTCATGTTTCTTCCAATTATGTTTCCTCTATTTTTCTGGGCTAAGATATTTGTAATACTTCAATTTACTTTTTTCCCACTTATATCTTGGTCTAAAATAACAATTTAAAAAACCAGAAATGTGAGATTGTAAAATAGTAAACCTAAAATGCATTTCAAGTTAGTTACATAAAAAAATGTCAAAACAGCCATGGATATTTTCATCCATAGAACTGTAAGAAAAGTATAGAATCACAGAGTAAGTGAATAGTTTGGGGTGGAGAGGACCTTTGGGATTAGCTAAGGCAGAGTTAAGTAGTATTATCAAGTTGCCAGAAAGACAGACAGACAGGCTGCAGCTCCTTTGTATGGCTAAATGGCAATATTAATCTGCAGGCGAGTGAGTTGCCCATGACCCTGACCAGTGTCATCAGAGGCCCAGGTTCAGGTTCATTTGATCCCAATACAAGGCTAACTGTACACACAGCAAAAGAAGAGATCAATCCTTTTCCAAGGAGGGAGGAGATTGAGCTTTTTTTTTTTTTTTTTTTTTTCCAGCATCTTTTCCTGCATTTTTGTTTTCCCCTCCATGTTGGCTCTTATTTCCCTGGTGGCTCAGACGATAAAGAATCCGCCTGCAATGCAGGAGATCTGAGTTTGATCCCTGGGGGGGAAGATCCCCTGAAAAAGGAAATGGCAACCTACTCCAGTGTTCTTGCCTGGAGAATTCCATGGACAGAGGAGCCTGGCAGGCTACAGTCCATGGGATCGCCAAGAGTCAGATTCCACTGAGTGACTCTCATACACTATATTTTGAAAATGCTACTTCTCCCATTAAAAGGTAGAAATAAACACTGCCCCGCCTCACTGACTCTTGCCCCTGTAGTCTGTTTCACCCACTTGCCTGGAGTGCACCCTGATTCTTAACCATTCTGTCAGCCTGCTTTCCCAACAATCACACTTTCCTGCCCTTGGCATCCAGAGTCCTGGGGCAGATAACAAGGATGAGTTACACTGAGCTCTCAGAGAGCCTGGAGCAACAGGGTGCGGGGTGGGGTGGGGAACCTGGTCAAGGAGGAGAAGACTAAGGACAGAAGTGCTTTATTTCCCAGGCCACTTGGATCACACCACCCACTGAGGCCCTGCTGACTCACTGTGCCTGGAGTCCAGACAGCTGCAGCCAAAGCCATCTTTGAAGAGCTAGTCTTCGGTTATTAAAAGCAAAGGAAAGGAAAGACTAATATAAATGTTCACCAAGCAGTGTGCTGATTCATTTCCTTTTTTTTTTCACTGTTTTTTCTTTTTATTATTATTATTATTTTTTTTTACTTTACAATATTGTATTGGTTTTGCCACACATCAACATGAATATACATGCGTGCATGCTAAGTCGCTCAGTCGTGTCTGACTCTTTGTGACCCCCTGGCCATGTAGCCACCATTCTACTCTGTCCATGGGGTTCTCCAGGCAAGAATACTGGAATGGGCTGCTATGCCCTCTTCCAGGAGATCTTCCTGATCCAGAAATTGAACCCAAGTCTCTTCAGTTTCCTGCATCGGCAGGTGGGTTCTTGACCACAAGTGCCACCTGGGAAGCTCTAATTTCTATACATAATTTCTTTTAAATATTTGTAAACAGCAAATCAACAGATACAGCATCCTTGTAAGAGATATACCTGTGTGTGTCTACATGTGTGACTGTGTGTACGTGCACAAATATATGTATGAGTATGGGGGGAAGGGAGGGAAAGCCAAAAAGGAATACACAGAACAACCCTAGGGCATTCTCTGTGGGGTGGATCCTATTAAAGAGAGGGGCCTTTGTGCTGCAAACAACCTTAATATTTTAGATGTGTGAGTGTGACAGTAGAGCCAGAGAAAGATGAAATATTCTGTATAACAGAAGAACTTTGATTTGGAGCTCCGGAGGGCAATTCTGGAGCAAGAAGACAATTCAGAAATGGGAGAAATGTGGAGGGAGACAGGTCCAGGTAAAAGCCCACAAATATATTATCCCCTTATGACACCGCCACATTTACTACACTCACCCTCCATAGGCAGGCAGAAGCTCGGGTCTCACTTTCCGAACACATGGGGTAAAACAACAGCAATAACCATGAGCACAGGAACTGGAGGGAGATGGGACCAGGAGAAGATCCAACACAGAAATTCTGCAAGAGTTTTACAATTGCAAAGACCTTGGAACTGAAAGAGCAATACATATTCAACGAGATCTCCAAGGAGCGAATAGGGACCCAGCTGCATTACCCACACAGGTAATTGTCTTCAAAACTTCACACACACAGAAAACGACTTTGGCTCAAAGAACATATAAAAGAATTTCACATTGGGGAAAATAGAAGCAACCGAATTGGGATCTCCAGAGGCCTGATCTCAAAGCTTAACTCTTTCCATTCACAAGTGTTGCCCAAACTGGCCTGAATGAGACAACCAGAGTTAAGAAGAGCCATCACCAGCATCCTGATCTTTCATCCTGTTCATTACCAGAAGGAGGCTAAGGATACTCCCCTTTAGGACAGAAAAATCTAAGGCTGAGGATGTTCCCCTTTAGGACAGAAAATTTGGAGATAGCCCCTTCTCCCTCCTACTCAGCATAGCCAGGTGCCAGCCACAGGTTGCTCAGTCTGGGCATCTTCCAATCCCAAGGCCACTGGCAATTCCTCTGAAAAAGGAGAAGGCCAGTGTTCCATCTAGACACCGGGGAACACAGGTGGACAATATTTTCATTAGAAACTATTGTACTCATTTTTGCTGGAATAAATATTCACAAGGCTAAAACAATAACAAAATTGCTAATCAAATGATATTGAATAAAAATTAAAGCACATTCTTGAAATCATCGTGTACAATACCACTTAAAATGTTCTCTATTGCATCTTTGATTTGTGCATAATGACCAAAATTACTACTTGTGGGGAGAACAGATCTGTTGAACATGTTTAAAATCATTGTAGTTCAGGCTGGAAGAATTTCGGGTAAAAGAGTGTACTTCTCAACAGTTTACAGCACACAGTAGGAAGTATGCCAGCCTAGGTAAGTTGGTCTTCTACAATAGTTCTATTCTTCATAGCAACTCCTATGCTATAGCCATTTTCTCATGCCCTATACTGCATACCTATATTAGGCTTGTTAGTTATTAATTATTATGTGGGTCACAGAGAAAATGCCCCTGATCTCATAGAATGAGATGCATACACAGGTGACTACAATGTCAACAGATTAGGTTTTGGAGACTTAATATTAGTAATCCTTCAGTTCAGTCGCTCGGTCATGTCCAACTCATTGCAAACCCATGGACTGCAGCACACCAGGCCTCCCTGTCCATCACCAACTCCTGGAGTTTACTCAAAGTCATGTCCATTGAGTGGGTGATGCCATCCAACCATCTCATGCTCTGGCGTCCCCTTCTCCTCCTGCCTTCAATCTTTCCCAGCATGAGGGTCTTTTCAAATGAGTCAGTGCCTTTGCATGAGGTGGCCAAAGTATTGGAGTTTCAGCTTCAGCACCAGTCCTTCCAAAGAATATTCAGGACTGATTTCCTTTAGGATGGATCTCCTTGCAGTCCAAGGGACTCTCAAGAGTCTTCTCCAACACCACAGTTCAAAAGCATCAATTCTTCGGTGCTCAGATTTCTTCATAGTCCAACTCTCACAATCATACATGACTACTGGAAAAACCATACCTTTGACTGGACAGAACTTTGTTAGCAAAATAATGTCTCTGCTTTTTAATATGTTGTCTAGGTTGATCATAACTTCCCTTCCAAGGAGCAACCGTCTTTTAATTTCATGGCTGCAGTCATCATCTGCAGTGATTTGGGAGCCCCCCAAAAATAAAGTCTGTCACTGTTTCCATTGTTTCCCCATCTATTTGCCATGAAGTGATGGGACCGGATGCCATGATCTTAGATTTCTGAATGTTGAGTTTTAAGCTAACTTTTTCACTTTCCTCTTTCACTTTCATCAAGAGGATCTTTAGTTCTTCTTTGCTTTCTGCCATAAGGGTGGTGTCATCTGCATATCTGAGGTTATTGATATTTCTCCCGGCAATCTTGATTCCAGCTCATGCTTCATCCAGTCCAAGATTTCTCATGATGTACTCTTTGATTAGATACCTGCTGAGGGTCAAATACTGTGACAACTTCAAACAGCAAGGTCTTTATTATTACACCCATTCAACTAACAGGAGGAAACAGAAGTTGAGAACCATCAATATGTTCAGCAGCAAGGAGTCTGTAAGTGGCAGAAGTGATAATTATCAAGGCAAGATATGAGAGCCTATTGGTCATACTCAAGTTGACGGTGTCCTTGTAAATTGGCTTTAACAGGTAAGCAGGCAGAGGGTCTTCCTAGGACAGGAAAGAAACTGAACAAAGCCAAAAACATGGAAAACATAGCAACTACCCTGGTGTGGGATGGATTGATTAGGCAAACTGGAACTGGGAAGATACATTGAGGACCACTGAAACAGCACTAAAAATAAATAAAAATAATTTGAGTTAGACTCTAGGTGAAATTTGGAAGGAAAATGAGGCAATGAGGTACCTTTTCACCTGGGTTATATTTATTCAACATAAAAACTAGTTGAAAACATTTCCCTCGAGTTTACCCATTTTCCCCTAGAAACAGCACATCTTTCTTTCTATCACCTATCTTAGAAAATGTTGGCTCCATCCACCAGGTGCTCGAGAAAGAAGCTTCAGTGACATGCATGACTCTGCCCCTTCTCTCACGCTTACCATTTCATGATTGTGAACTCTATCCATCTGCCTCTGAAATCTCCAGTGAACCCACATCCTTCTATAGTCACTTCCCTTCCCCTCATAAAGCCACGATCATCCCTCACCTATATTATAGCAATACCTTCTTAACAGGCTTTCTCTCTCCAGGCTTTACCCCTTTCTACCTAGTATGGAAAATGCTACAGTCCTGATATTTTGAAAAGCAAATCTGGATACATGATTCCCTACTTTCAAACATTTCAGTAAATCCCGTCACTCTCAAAAGAACAACACAATTCCCTTGACGCTTTCCACCCATCCAGCTTCACTTTGCAAGTGCTTGTACACCACCATCTATACTCCTCCCCAGACTGAATGATTTTTTTTTCAGCGTCTTAAATAACCCATGCTTCCTCTCACTGGAAACATCATATATGTTGCCTCAGCTTGGTTTTCTCTCTCCTGACCTCTGTCCTTTACCACTGAACACACATGAAAAATACAGACTTCAAATCATCTGTTCCGGGATGCCTTCCCTAATTCCACTGTCTAGATTAGTCATACCTACCATCAAGATTTCCACATTAAGTATTTTTCATTAAAGAAATTATCACATTCAACCACAACAGCCTGCTCACTTGTCTGTTGTACTTAAATTTATCTTTTGGTATGTCCAAACTTTTTTTTCATTTTTGTATCCACAAGGCTTCAAGATAAGTAGTAGGACTCTTGATATCTTAATATCTCTTTAAAAATAAATACAAATGAACAAATGAACAAAGGAGAAAGACAAGATAAAACTCAAAGACTTGTCATGATACTAATCAATATGCCTGAAATTAAACTCCTTTTTTTTTTTTACTGTATAAAGATATATTTTAATGGAATATAAGAAAAAGCTTTAAATATATATACATGCTAAAACAGATATATGTATATACAACTATTTAGCACAACACAGGGTTGCAAAGAGTGGGACTTAGCAACTGAACAACAATAACAAAAAACACCAAAAAGATCATTTATATTCTAAGAAGGAGAAATGGGATTCTGAGAAAAGTAAATTCTAAGAAGAACTAGAAGAAATAACTGAAGAATGAAGAGTTTCATAACATTGATGGAGAAAATTTTCCAGGCGTAACATCAAAGGTGGAGAACATAAAAGGAAAAATCAATATATTTGATTATGAAAAATTTAAACAGTCTATATCAGAAAGAAAAATATAGCACCATTAACAAAGTTGAAAACAGAAATAACAACCTAGGAAAAAAATAACTTGCAATATATGGCCAAGAATCACTATCCTTAATATATAAAGAGTTCTCGAGGGGGGGAAAAAAAAAAAAAACTAAAAAATAAAAAAGATGACACCTTCCTCAAAGGGAACCACAATTCTTATTAGGAGTTTGACTAAATGTTCCCAGAACATACCACCCTTTTATTTCTACTGGAGCACAAAGTGAAATGCAATGTATCAAAGGATCATTGTTAATGCACAGCTGCATGAGCAGGAGAGTAAAGGTATTCTTCAGAAGATTTTAGAAAAGAAAAAAATGTAGAATCGACACGAGTAAGCAAAGAATGTAATGAAAAGGTTTCCTGAATTCATATGCTAATCACTGGTAGCACAGGAGCTGAGTTATAGTAACCCATACAAATAAGAAACCTAGGTGGAAGATCAGTGTAAAGACCCTCTATGGGAATCTTGTTGGTGGGAATGTATAATTAGTGCAACCACTGTGGAAAATAGTATGGACATTTCCCAAAACTAAAAACAGAAATACCATATGCTGCAGAAATTCCACTCCTGGGTATATATCCATAAAAACAAAAACAGTAATCCAAAAAGATACATGCACCCTAATATTCAGAGCAGCGTTACAACAGCCAAGCTATGGAAGCAATCTAAGCCTCCATCAACAAGTGAACGGATAAAGAAAATATGGTATACCCCCCCCCCCACACACACACACAATGGACTAGTACTCAGACATAAAAAAAAACCTGAAATTTTGCCATCTGCAGCAACACGCATGGACTGAGAGGGTACTACGCTATGTGAAATAAGTCAGAAAAAGACAAATGCTTCATGATATCACTTATATGTGGGATCTAAAAAATACAACATTCTAGTGGTTATAACAGATACGAAGCAGACACAGATATACAGCAGAAACTAGAGGTCACCAGTGAGGATGGAAGGACGAACAACATAGGGGTGGGGGAGTGGGAAGTGCAGAAGCCTGGGTGAAAGGCTCAAGGATGTATTGTACAAGGCAGGGAATATAGCCAACATTTTATAACTATTAATGAAAAGCAACCTTTAAAAACTGTATCAAAAAAGTTTTAAAAGACTCTCGATGAGAATCTTGAATTCCTGAAACAGGACAAGGCGTTAGGAATGATATTTTCAGCTTTAGCTTTTGGAAAAAGAATTTTTTTAAAAAACTACTCCCTTGATAAATTTTTAAACAAAAGTTTATGCTCATGCTTGAAAACTTAATTTACACTTTCAAGCCTTTCTCCGTTAAAATAACCCAAACTTAAGGCATAATTTAAAGTGTTTCTTATGTGCTAAGACCCCCAGTTATCTGAAAGCAGCATATGAAAATCCTTTCTGAAGAAAATTTAAATTCAGCTTTAAAAACTACCCTAATAAGATCAAAGAATCAAAGATTAAAGGAACTTGAACTCATAATTAAAAAATCATTATATATGAAGAAATAAGCTGTCATTAGCAACTGTAAGTGCCACAAAGCACAGAATCAGACCCCTAATGATTACAGATACAAAGTTTATTACATACATTATAAATCATGCACATTAAATATGTTTAAAGAAATAATAGCGAAGATTGACCATAAATATAAGAAAAATAGAGACTAACAAAACTGACCAGATTTATTTGAAAAAGAGGCAAGAAAACCTATAGAAATGAAAAATACATTAGCTAAAGTGATTGTGAGACAGCTGAAAATAAAACTAGTACACTAAAAAATAAAGCTGAGAAAAATATAGGGAATGAAGCACAGACATATGAGGTAACAGGAAACAGGAAAGAAAACTTTTAAGAAAATGAAAATAGAGTGAGAACATCCAACATGGAGTAATGAGAGTTCAAACAGCTAACAGAAAATGGGAGAAGGCAATGAATATTTGGAGACAATGCTATAGAACTTTCTAGAAGTGATGAATGAATCCTCATCAGATGAATCCTACACCTAGATAACTTCTAGTGAAACTGAAGAACACAAAAAATAAAGTTTTAAAAACAAGTTGTTGAGAAAAAAATGTTATCCACAAGAAAAGATTTCACAATTTACAGTCTTCTCAACAGCAAACATGAAAGTCAGAGGAAATAGGATAATAGTCTTGAGATGGTAAGAGAATATAGTATCAACCGGTATGTATGTATGTATGTTAGTCACTCAGTCATGTCTGACTCTTCCTGATCCCATGGATTGTAGCCCACCAGCCTCCTCTGTCCATGGAATTCTCCAGCCAAGAATTCTGGAGTGGGTTGCCATTTCCTCCTCCAGGAGATCCTCCTGACCCAGGGATTGAACCCAGGTGTCCTGAATTGTGGACAGACTCTTTACCATCTGAGCTACTAAGGAAACCCTAGAATTCTAGGGAAGCCTTAGAATCAGTTCAGGTCAGTTCTGTCGTTCAGTCATGTCTGACTCTTTGTGACCCCATGAACCGCAGCACGCCAGGCCTCCCTGTCCATCACCAACTGCCAGAGTCTACCCAAACCCATGTCCACTGAGTCGGTGGTACCATCTAGCCATCTCATCCTCTGTCATCCCCTTCTCCTCCTGCCCCCAATCTTTCCCAGCATCAGGGTCTTTTCAAATGAGTCAGCTCTTCACATCAGGTGGCCAAAGTATTGGAGTTTCAGCTTCAATATCAATCCCTCCAATGAACATCCAGGACTGACCTCTTTTAGGATGGACTGGTTGGATCTCCTTGCAGTCCAAGGGACTCTCAAGAGTCTTCTCTAACACCACAGTTCAAAAGCATCAATTCTTCGGCACTCAGCTTTCTTTATAGTCCAGCTCTCACATCCATACATGACTACTGGAGAAACCATAGCCTTGACTAGACAGACCTATGCACTGTTACCTTTCCCCTTTAGAAACACCCTTTCTGGGACTTCCCTCGTGATCCAGTGGTTAAGAATCCACTTCCCAATGCAGGGGATGCAAGTTGGATCCCTATCTGGGGAATTAAGATCCCTCAGGCTGCAGGGCATCTAAGTCCATGCACTATAGCAAAAACACCATTCCATTCCACAGGCCACAACTAAGACTTGACACAGGCAAATACATAAAAAGTATTTTTAAAAAGAATGGAATGATGTTTAAAAAGCCCTCTTCTTGTCCTCACTTCCTACTAGAATTACCACCCCCTTTCTTTGCTCTCTTTTATAGAAAAAAGTCTCAAAGTAAATAACCCCATTGCCATAAATTGATCTCTTCTCATTTTCTCTTTATCTCACATCACTTACACTTTCTCTCTACATCACTACACTAAAACTGCTTTTGTTAAGATCACCAACGACTTCCCAGTTCAGACTCTTCACAACTAAATTCCCAATTTCCAATCCTCTTTATTTGATCAACAGCAGTTGAGACTGTGGCTCATTTCTTTCTGTCTTGAAATATTTATCTTATCTGGTTTCCTTGACACTGAACTCCCTGGTTGTCTTTCTTTGGACACTCCTTTTCATGATCTTGCTCTGGTTTCTCCACGTCTCCCCAAGCTGTAAATGTTGGGGTCACCCAGGACACAACGTCTGGACCTACTCCTTACATGTATGCCCTCTCCCTGCCCCCACCGAGTACCAAAGTCATGTGTCTAATGGCTACCTGACATCTCAACTTAGCTATCTAAACGTCATCCCAAATCAAGCTCCTAAGACACTCCACCCACACCTCAATGAGATCCTCCTATAATCGTCCCATTTCAATGAATGAAAATGCTATCCTTCCAATTTAGAGTCATCCTTCACTCTTCTCTTCCTCAGCAGTTCACCAGCAATCCATCAGCGTATCATGTTGGCTCTACCTTCAAAACTCATCCAGAATCCAACAGCCTCTCAATACCTCTGGTCTACGATGCCACCGTTTCTCACCTCAATTACTGAAAAAGCTTTCCAACAGTCTCCCTGCTTCTGACCATACTGTACCAGAATCTATTTTCAGCACAGCAACTATAGTAATCCTTTAAAAACATAAATCAAACCCTTTTACTCCTCTGTTGAAAACCTCCTAATGACTTCTTCAGTATCTCAGAGTAAAACCCAAAATCTTCACTGTTGCTCACAAGGCCTCTGTTCTCTAATCTCATATCCTGCCATTCTCTCCTCTGCATACTTGGCTTCCATTCTGTTAGCCACTTTCTTGCTCAAGTTGCCTAACTTGAACATTGATCATGAGGAGATGACAGTTTTGCCTGTCACACATTTCTAGAAAATGAGAATGAGCTATTATACTACCAAAAAAACCCTAAGTGTAAGAATATTTGGCTCACAGCAGTAACTTAATATTATACATATGTCAGTGCTGTGACCCACTTTATTTAAGATGGATGAAGAAGAAATTTGCTAAGGGGATTTATAATATTTTAAAGTATCACTGAATCTCCTAAGTTAAAGAAGAGTATTTTCCCAACACAATCATCATAGACGTAACAAGGATCATTTTTCTGAAAGGCATTTGGTATATACATGCCAATAATTTTATGAAATTCATTTCTACCATTGCCTATGTATTCTTCACTCTCAGACAATGGCTAAGATTCAGTCTTTTCCCTCCTTCCTTAAACTTAGATCTAGGAGAGAATGTTAAATTACTAACTGATGATATCACCTGAATGAAAATGAATGTTAGATTTTTAATCTTTAACAGTAAATTAAGTTCAATAGCAAAACTAGCTATTGGATCCAAAATTAGGGTGTGAATATGAAAGCAAATTACATAGTATTATATCAACTTTGGATACTATTGCAATCATCTTGATTTTAATATATGGTACAAATGTAGATTTCATTAATTTTTCAAAGTTTCCCAGACTATAAGAAGAAAACTGCTCCTTAAGGAAACAACAGGTCCAAAACAAAGTGGTACATATACAGTCATTAAGGGCAAATAATCTGAAATTATGACACACTAAATGGAGATAAAATTTACAAAGGCAATAAGCAGATTACTCAGAAACACAAATAGATATAGTAATTGTGCACTTAATAAATTCTCATAGAACTCAGTGGATAAAGGCAAAAAATGGAAATATTAGATGTTTAACATTTCCTGACATTTACTTTACTTATCATTATATCTGAACAAGAGAACAAAACAGATGAAGAAATAATAATCACAGAAATTAGAGAAGAAAACTTTTCAAAGATGAAATATGGATTTAAAAAACCTTAAAATACCACAAAAACTATTTTTAAAAAGATATACAATGCTGGTATACAAGATATCCACATACATACATATATACACACACACACTATACTTATACTCACACACACATACATACATATACCAGCTGACAGGTCACTAGCCACTGAAGATGCTGGGCTAGTTGAAGTAAGCCATGCCATCTATAAAAAGCTAGCATAAGATAATGTATATTTATAGGAAAATAATTACATGGGAATTTAATTTATTGTATCCTGAGTGGAATAGAGACAGCAAAAGCAACATTCATTAAGCATTTGTCTTGTTTCAGGTACTGTGCTAAGTGGATATGTAAGGACTAATCAACACCATCATGAAGCAGGAAATATTCTGCACAGCTAGTAAGAAGCAGAGCTAGTATTCAAACACAGGCAGTCTTCTTCTCTGTGTTCTCCACCATTGCTCTACTGTTACAATTCACTCTAATACTTAAAGAATTTAAATTAACGTATATTTATTCAAGTGTTGAATAGTCAAGGTTTTATTATAAGAGCTCCTAAAGAATATCAAAAGAAGTAAAAACTGAGATCTTGGATTTCAAAAGACAGCTGTCATAATGTGACAGTAATTCAGATAGTGTGGCGCTGATAGAAGAATAGAATAATAGATCAATGAACAAAATACAGAGTCCAGAAATAGAGTCATGTAAATACAGTCATATCACCTTTGGCAAAGGTATAAAGGCAACACAAAGAAAAATTATAGTTTTCCAACAGATAATGCTGGAACAACTAGAAATCCATATGCAGAGAATTAATCCAGGTATATACCATATAACCTTCACAAAAATGAATTCAAATTGGATCACAGACCTAAATATCTATAATACTCTTATAAAATAATATTGGAAGAAAACTAGGTGACCTTAAATTTGGCAATGACATTCTGGACACAACACCAAATGCCTGATCCATGAAAGAAATAACTGAAAAGTTTGACGTCACTAAAATTACAAATCTCCATCCTATGAAAGACACTTTTAAAAGAAAGAAGACAAGTCACAGACTAGAAAAATTCTATGCAAAAAAAATATTTGATAAGGAACTTCTATTTCAGCTATATAAAAATCTCTTAAAACTCAATAGTAAGAAAATAAAACAAGCAAAGACCTTAACAGACTCCTCTCCACATAAGATATAGAGATGGAAGATAAGCATCTGAAAAAGAAGCTGCACATTGTATGTTAGGAAAAAAAATGGAAATTAAAACAGTGAGATAGCACGACATACCTATTACAATGGCCAAACTTCTGAACACTGTCACCACCAAATGCTGGTGAGGATACAGAACAAGGAATTTTCATTCATTGCCAGTGGGAATGCAAAATACTACAACCACTTTGGAAGACAGTTCGGCAGTTTCTTACAAAACTGAACATACACTTACTATATGATCCAGCAATAGCAGTTCTTGGTATTTACCCAAAGGAGATGAAAACTTATGCCCACACAAAAACCTGAACACAGATGTTTATAGAAGTTTTATTCATAATTGCCCAAATCTGGAAGCAACCAAGATATCTTTCAGTAAATATACTGACACATTCAGGCAGTGAAATATTCAATTCAGTTCAGTCGCTCAGTCCTGTCTTTTTGCGACCGCATGGACTGCAGCACGCCAGGCCTCCCTGTCCATCACCATCTCCCAGAGCTTACTCAAATTCATGTCCATCGAGTCAGTGATGCTATCCAATGATCTCATCCTCTGTCATCCCCTTCTCCTTCTGCCTTCAATCTTTCCCAGCATCAGGGTCTTTTCAAATGAGTCAGTTCTTCACATCAGGTGGCCAAAGTATTAGAACTTCAGCATCAGTCCTTCCAATGAATATTCAGGAGTGATTCCCATTAGGATGGACTGGTTTGATCTCCTTTCACTCCAAGAGACTCTCAAGAGTCTTCTTCAACACCACAGTTCAAAAGCATCAATTCTTTGGCACATTATTCCATGTTAAAAAGAAATGAGCCATCAAGCCATGAAGAGACACAGAGAAAACTTAAATTCGTTTTACTAAGAGTAAGAAGCCAATCTGAAAAAGTTACTTATTGTGTGATTCCAACTATATGATATTCCAGAAAAGACAAAGCTATGAAGTCTGTAAACCTCTGTGGCTTCTAGGGGTTGGGGGAGGGATTGGTAAGCAAAGCACAAAGGACTTTTAGGGCAGTGAAATCATTCTGCATGATACTATAAGGGTGGATACATGCCACTGTACATTTGTCCACACTCAAAGAATGTACAACATCAAGAATGAACCCTAATGTCAGCTGTGGACTTTGAATGATGTGCTTAGTCAACTGCAACAAGTAAGCCACTCTGGTTGGGGATATTGATAGTGGGGGAGACCATGCATGTGTGGGGATGGGGGAATATGGGCAATTTCCGTACCTTCTTCTCATTTTTGCTGTGAATATATAAGCCTCTAAAGAATAAAATCTACTGAAAAGAGAGTGGGACTGTAGTCTATGGAGGATGAAGAGATACTTAAACATACAATTTCTAAGTGCAGTTCAGAGCAAGTTCTAAGGACTAACAAAGGCAAGTGGGGAGAATCTAAAGCATTTTGTGGTGTGATAACAAGGGTTCTAAAAACACAGGTTATGGGCTCCAAAGAATGAAAAGGATTCTGCAAAGATATTTTTAAAAAGGACTCCAGGTGGATATCAAAATATACTGGGGGAAATGGGGAGAGAGGTTAATCAAAGGGTACAAACTTTGTTATAAAATGAATTAGGTCTGAGGATCTAATGTATAACATGGTGATGATCATTAATCACTGTGTATTATATAACTGGAATTTCCTATGAGAGTAGAACATAAATGTTCTTACCAAAAACAAAGAAAGTAAACATATGATGTGATGGATTTGCCAGTTACTTAGATGGGGGGAATCTTCTCACAATGCACAGTCTGTACATACGACCAAATCATCATGCTGTACACTTCAAATATCTTACAACTTAATTTATCAAATCTAATTTTAATTTATTGATAAAGCTGAAAGAAAAAAAGTGTAAATACTGATGTAGAGAGTGGCAATGAACATGTTAATGGAATGACGGAGTCCAACTTGAGTGGAGAACAATGTTTGTAGCGTCTCAGTGCAGACAAGTAGGAAAGGGTAGCTATTGCCTTGGTCCGAGTGAGAAGGGTGAGTTGACTTTGATCTTAGTCTAATAATTCCTAAGTAAAGGAGCCACAAGGAGTTGGATGATCATATTTAGTGTCACTATGGAAGAGACAATAATGACTGTCTCTTATTAAGATAAACCAAAAAAAAAAAAAAAAAAAAAAACAACAACAAAAGCTCAAATAGGTCAGTTGATACAAACACTATTTCTGAAACTAGTATAAGAATGAACTGCTCAGATTTCATCCTTCATGCAAAAAAAAAAAAAAAGATTAAAATGCATTGTGTCACAGATGTAGAAAACAAGTGTATGGTTACCAGCACCAAGGGGAAAAGGAGGGTGGGATGAATTGACAGATTGGGATTGACATCTATACTCTATGATACTATGCATAAAATAGATAACTAGTGAGAACCGACTGGATAGTAGGAAACCCTACTCAGTGCTTTGTGGTGACCTAAATGGGAAGGAAGTCCCCAAAAGAGGGAATATATGCTAATACACAGCTGATTCACTTTGTTGTGCAGCAGAAACAAACACGACATTGTAAAGCAACTGTACTCTAATAGAAATCAACAAAAAGGGCCTTGTGTTGATCTGTGGCTAACACCATTTTGTAAAGCAAATACAGAATTCACGTTTATTAATGTTAACTTAGAAATGACATCCATAATCAAACAGATGTCAAGAGCCAGTTCTTGGACTATGAGCTGAGCATCCCTTGTTGATGCCAGGCCAGTGGTGGGTCACTTTGGGACAACTGGGTGTTAGGTGGGAGCACAAATCCATAAGGAGAGTCCAGTTCACAGAACTGGAGTCTCCATACACAAAGGTGATAGAAACTGTGGTCATTCTAAAGTAAAAGCCCATGGAAACCCCAAACAGAAATAACTTCTCTCAGATAACATAAGTAGCAGAGTCAGAGCCAGTCCTCAGATTCCTGAGCTCCACCCCACTTCTCCTCTCACTGATGTAATTGAATAATGCATTTTCTGATTGAGTGACCTCTTAAAAATTAATATCCTTTTATCTGTAGCATCTGAAATAGAAAGGTAAAAATCAATTACTATCTATAGTTTTCTGGAGTAAAAGTCACATCTGTATTAAAATAGCTAAGGATGGATGGAAATAGATAAATACCAATTTGAAGAATTGTGGATATACTAATTTACCCCTTTTACTTCCATTAAATGTCCACCAAATTGATCACAGCCTACAATTTCCCCCTCTATTTCTAGAAAACTGCAGATGAGAAAACATAAATTCCCTTCAAAGTTAAAGAACCATGTTTTATATTCAACAGAGTAAGACAGAGACAGTGGCTGGGTGTGAGATGTGGTGAAGAAATTGACCAGAGGAAAAATGAAGATACAGGGAGTCTGGGATGAAACTGTATGAAACGGAGGGGACTGTGTGGTCCTAGCCCCCTCCCCTCCACCCTGTCCTCTGCCTGCCTCTGGCCTGTGGAAAACTTTAGTCAAAGAGTAAGTTTAATCAGAGAACTGAGAAATGCTGAAACAAAGGCAAATGATCAAAGGAGACTAAATAATAATAATATAATCATTAAGCATAGTCAGGACCTTCAGTCCTTTCTCAAGGGCTCTAGGTAATATTCTTGAGCCATATCCTGTGAGCTGTTGTATAGATGTCAGAACACCAGGCGGAGAAGTTCACTATGAGGTGACCAGATGGACCCAGGACACAAGCTGCCACAGTTCTGAGAACTGACCACAGAGAAAATGGGAACACACAGACCCCAGAACTGAAGGTTAACTGTACCTAAAACCACCAAATGATGCTGGTCAGACCACAGATGACCAATTTGAAGATGACTGTTAGAGATGACTATGCTGTTTCTGCATGTAACCCACCCACCCCAATCTGTCTATAAAAGCTCTCACCCTCTGCTTCTCAAGGGGAGTGGGGGTTGGCCTTTGGACAGATGTCCGCCACTCTCCCCGCCTCCAGTTGCCAGCATCTGAAATAAAGCAAAGTTTCCTTTCCACCAACCTGGCCTGTTTATTGACTTTTGAGTGACAAGCAGCTGGACCCGCCATACACCTCTTTTGGTAACATATTGCACTGCAATGTTTAAAATGGATAACCAACAAGGACCTACTGTGTAGCACAGGGAACTCTGCTCAATGTGATGTGGCAGCCTGGATGGGAGGGGAGTTTGGGGGAGAGTGGATACATGTATATGTGTGGCTGAGTCCCTTGGCTGTTCACCTGAAACTATCACAACAGTTACACTTCAATATAAAATTAAAAGTTTTTTAAAAATGAAGAGTGGAAGGAGGAGTTTTAAGCAAGAGCAAGCATAGCTGGAGACCTAGAAGAGAGGGCAGGAGCCGTTGGAGAGAAATCAGGAGGCAGAATAGAGGAGGCAATGAGAGAGTATCAGACCTGGTGGTTAAAATGGTATCTGGTAAGTAATTTGTGACAGACTCTCACCACTTTCCACCAGCACCCCAACGAAGGCACAGAACATCTGAGAGCAGAAAAGGAAGACCTTCCACCACACGGCCACGACACTGTGCCCTGCAGACCAACAGCACAAACCCCATGCTCATGAGAGCCCTAAACAACTCTCTATCCATTCACTCATCCAACAATATTTCTCAAAGATACACAGACTATGTGCTAGGGTTTACAATAAAATAAATGAGATCATTTCTGAAATTAATGTAAGAAAACCATTAAAAATAAATGATGAGATTGGGATGATTGAAGGACTATACAAGGCCTCTATGAGATCACAATATTGAGGCTGAGAGCACGCTGAAATGTTCTTGTGCGTGAAAACCACGTTCACTTAAGACCTGCTGTCCCTCAGTCTCAATGCATCTCAGCATATCTGCTAAAGCTGGAGTCTCTTAAGAGAAAAACTGGCAAGAAAGACTGTGATCTGCTGATGAGTATGTGGAGTAGAGAAATGGTGGAGAAAATGAGAAAATATTCCATTCTACAATTTGTCATCCCTCTGAATTAAGCACTTTCAGTTCAGTTCAGTTCAGTTCAGTCGCTCCGTCGTGTCTGACTCTTGGCGACCCCATGAATTGCAACACGCCAGGCCTCCCTGTCCATCACCAACTCCCAGAGTTCACTCAGACTCACATCCATTGAGTCAATGGTGCCATCCAGCCATCTCATCCTCCATCGTCCCCATCTCCTCCCGCCCCCAATCCCTCCCAGCATCAGAGTCTTTTCCAATGAGTCAACTCTTGGCATGAGGTGGCCAAAGTACTGGAGTTTCAGCTTCAGCATCAGTCCCTCCAAAGAAATTCCAGGACTGATCTCCTTCAGAATGGACTGGCTGGATCTCCTTGCAGTCCAGGGGACTCTCAAGAGTCTTCCCCAACACCACAGTTCAAAAGCATCAATCCTTCACCACTCAGCTTTCTTCACAGTCCAACCCTTGCCACTGGAAAAACCATAGCCTTGACTAGACGGACCTTAAGCACTTTAAGTGCAAAAAAAGAAAAAAAATGTAGATTCCTAAGCATTATGATTATTGGAATTTTAATTTTATGGATTTTATGGATTTGAAATATCAGGTAGCCAGATGGTCAAAGGAGAAAACTCAGTCTCAAACCAACAGGGTCACATGAGATGTGACCAGCTTGGTGTTTTGAATTCGGCTGGAGGCTAATCAAATCTATCTGCTATTAAGCTATTGATCTGAGAAGGGAATGCAATCATCATCCAAGTGGATACAGAAGAACAGCCATGGGCTCTCTATAGACCCCATATCTTGGGAAACATGAGGTCTGGAATGAGTGCTTCTCACTGTAATCTGAATATACAGAAAATCTCACATAAAATCTACAAACTCAGAAAATAAGAGCAAACACAGAAACAGCAGAGGGGCTCTGTGGAATACTGGTCTTTGAAAATAATGTTCAATAATTACTAAAAAATTTTTAGAAAGCTTTTTGGCAGCCCCATATCATAAAAATCACTGCAGATGGTGATTGCAGCCATGAAATTAAAAGATGCTTACTCCCTGGAAGGAAAGTTATGACCAACCTAGACAGCATATTAAAAAGCAGAGACATTACTTTGTCAACAAAAACCCATCTAGTCAAGGCTATGGTTTTTCCAGTAGGCATGTATGGATGTGAGAGTTGGACTGTAAAGAAAGCTGAGTGCCAAAGAATTGATGCTTTTGAACTGTGGTGTTGGAAAAGACTCTTGAGAGTCCCTTGGACTGCAAGGAGATCCAACCAGTCCATCCTAAAGGAGATCAGTCCTGGGTGTTCATTGGAAGGACTGATGTTGAAGCTGAAACTCCAATATTTTGGCCACCTGATGCGAAGAGCTGACTCATTTGAAAAGACCCTGACATTGGGAAAGACTGAAGGCTGGAGGAGAAGAGGACGATAGAGGATCAGATGGCCAGACGGCATCACTGACTCAATGGACAAGAGTTTGGGTAAACTCTGGGAGTTGGTGATGGACAGGGAGGCCTGGCGTGCTGCGGTTCACGGGGTCACAAAGAGTCAGACACAACTGAGAGACTGAACTAAACTGAACTGGATATCAGGAAAAAAAAGAAGAATGCAATAGGGAGGGATTTAAGGAACCTGTAATGGTGGGAGCAGAAAAAAAAATAAGATGTTTTGGAAATATTAAGCAACAAAAATTTTCTAGAGCAAAAGGTAAGAAGTGATTTGGAGAACACACTTGAGCCATCCAAAAGCATAGGATGAAAATGGAAAGGTTTCTCTGACGATTGATATGGAAGGCAGATAATGGAAATCAGAACCTAAGGACTGCAGACATTCCTAGGGAATAAATTAGAAATCTTAGAAAAGAAGCAATTATTGCAGTCTTACTTGATGAAGTTCACCAACCTGAGAAAAGACCTGAGCATATCATGAGAGGTTTACATCTGCAGAATCAACAAACAAGCATATGCTGCTGCTGCTAAGTCGCTTCAGTCGTGTCCGACTCTGTGCGACCCCATAGACGGCAGCCCACCAGGCTCCGCCGTCCCTGGGACTCTCCAGGCAAGAACACTGGAGTAGGTTGCCATTTCCTTCTCCAATGCGTGAAAGTGAAAAGTGAAGTGAAGTCACTCAGTCGTGTCTGACTCACAGAGACCCCATGGGCTGCAGCCTACCAGACTCCTCCATCCACGGGAGTTTCCAGGCAAGAGTACTGGAGTGGGGCGCCACTGCCTTCTCTGAACAAGCATATGCTCTTACCTTAATCTTAATTTACTGTTACATTACAAATTAAAATATCTTGACCATCTGATTTGACTATTAGAAGGTGAAAATATTTAATGTAAAGCAAAGCAATTGCCTGGAAACGGATTGCTAGATCATCCTCACATATGTTGTGTTTCCCATGTGAAGGTACAGGATGATATTCTCAAATGTGCAAAATTTATGTAAAAATACACTCTAACTACCTGAAAAAAAATTAACCAAAATTAAGAATTTAAGGAATAAGATTATGTGATTAAAAGAATGACATATCTTATTCTTCTACCCTAAAATAATAGCTTCAAATCAAAGCTATTTTTCAGTAAATAACGATATCTTCATACTACAGCATCACAAGAATACAACAAAGGGGACACTTGAGGGTTTTTTTTCCTTGTCTATTTTATTCTGTGCTAATATTTGATTGAGGTAAGGAATAAGACACACTCAAGTATAAATAAACCTACCAGTTCCCGAACTTGAGCTTGCTTATTTATTTTCTTGTCCCTCAGTTACTATCAATAGAATGCAGATTTTTACCAAGGAGCCATCACACAACACCTGAATTAAGCACTGAAAGAATCATTAACATTTTCTGCCATGCATTGTGTGCACTTAAAGTTAATAATTCTGGGTTTGAAAAGCTCAAAGTCCTAATGTTATTTTAATGACATCATTTGTTTCCCAGAGACCAATGACACTGCCACGGATTCTCATACATTTTAAATGAGAAAGCAAGGAACTGTCTGCATATCCAACAATCAATATAGCAGAATAAAAATAACAACCAAAATTTCAAGTCCTTTTAGGGAAAAAAGCTGTAATAAAGTGTTTTACAAATGTTACTGGGTGTCAGTTTGCATTGTAACTATATAATTATTATTCAAAATTATTTCTGTCTATAATTTTATTCATGATATTTTGACCTAGCATTCACTTTCCCATGATATTAAAAACAAATAAGAACTAAATGACAAAAAATATCACAAGAAATGTCCAGTGTAGATAGCTCAAATGGCCTAATAGGACAGTCATTAAATAACTTTGAACACTTTTTGCTTGAAAATGGGAGGTTAAGGCTCCTACATATTACTGATGCTAATGAATTCCTAACCACAGTGAACCTTCCTGTGAGAAAAAAGTCAAGCTTCCATTGATAATTCTAAATGTATTCTGTGTTTATAAATGCACACACTTTGTCTCTCACACGAGCCCATTAAATTTAAGAGTTAGAGTAGTAAACAGTGGGAAAATACAGTAAGATGAACTTCAAAATATTTGCAATTTTTTTTAATTTGGATGAGACATCAAATAGTAATTCTAACTATAACATTTTAAAATCTGAATTTTCTCCAAACATTTTAGCCATTTCTCATTTAATCCTTTGAAAGCGTAGTTGAAACTCTATGTTTATGAGTAGATATTTGTGAAGATTAAAGCAAAGTAAGAAAGCTACTCCCCAACAATACTTTAAATACTGCCATCAGAAGTGAATGCAAGGGCAATAAATATATTTCCAAGCTTAATTTTCAATAAAGTAAATATAGGTGAATTTTTTAAAATTGTGTTCATAATAGTGCTATCCTATTAAAAATCAGCATAGTTCCACAAACTGTCTTTAAGAGAGTTATTTTTGTTGTTGGGAAAAAGCCCTTTGGAAGTTCTATATTCCACCTGGTCAACCACATTAAGCCACTACCTCAAAGTAAGCTCTACTGGGACTGGATCTCAAAGCATATGGGTTGAAGCCCCAGGTGTGGTACCCTGTGACTTGATTGTCATTTCACCTCTCTTGTTCAGTCGCTAAGTTGTGTCCGACTCTCTGCAACCCCATGGACTGCAGCGCGCCAGGCCTCTCTGCCCGTTACTATCTCCGAGTTTGCTCAAGTCCATGTCCATTGAGTCGGTAATGCCATCTACCCATCTCATCCTCTGCCACCCTCTCTTCCTTTTGCCTTCAATCTTTCCTACCATCAGAGTCTTTCCTAATGAGTCATATCACCTCTCTAGGCCTCAGTTTTCTTAAATATAAAATAAGGAAACTGGAGTACATGGTCATCAACTCTAATGTTTCACGGTGGGAAGACCCCAAAGGCATTTAACAAAATACCTACATCAATAGACCAGCTACTCTTTCACATGGAAAGAATAACAAGAACAAATACAGATACTATCATATACCCAGTCGTCTTCTCAGCTGCCTAAGAGATTCTGATGAATATTGTTCCAGACCAAAACAAAAATTACCCCTGTTTATAAGGAAAAGAATGGGTTTGTTGAGCAGTTGTATCTTACAAATCAAAGTATTCACTCTTAGTTTAAAATAGGTCCACAAAGTGCCTTTGGCCAGCATGAAGAAATTAGGTTCAGTGCTAGATCCAAGGGAATGAAGCAGATTGACAGGTAAAGCTGAGAGAAAGGCACCTGCATCAGGAAGTAAGTAAAATAATTGGCCACTTCCCTATTGAGAGAAAAAGAAATGTGCCAGCCCTTCACCTCTGCTTGTAGTGGGATATTAGACTCAATTGAGGATTAAAGTATTCAAAGAGTAAAGTTATGGGTTACACTCATCGCTGAAGGAAGACCTGTGAACCCACACTGCTCACTTTCCTGCTTGGGAGAAGAATCCCATTAAGGCATCCAAAAGCCCGATGACTCCTACCATAAAGGAAACAAGACTGAACTCACAAACTCTTAAGACAAACACCTTAAGAATGGGCATGTATGTGAAGAAGCTGGTAATAATATTTTCTAAATAGGTAAACACAAAGTTTAAATACTAGTAACATCCCACTTTGGCAAGGAAGCAGCATTCGTGGCAGACACGGATGAAATTCGATTCTTCCTAAAATCAGTTGACAAGCAATGTTTTACCTGTTAACTCTATATGAGGTACCATAACACTGAGTTTTCAAGCAAATCTGTTCATTAGGGGGTATGGCTAAAGGCCATACTTCCTAATTTAGAAAGGCTTCTAGAGGAACAAGTTGACATGCATGAGCCTCAGCTTTCATCCAAATATACCTAAAAATGCTGAGATATGCTGGAGCACGGGGAAGAAATGTTTAAATTTGACATTTTCTTTCCCTGACAGCAGTGTGTTAGTGTAGTGAACAGAATGTAGGCTTTGGAGACAGCTAAACATGGATTGAATACCTAGCCTGACCCTTCTGAGTATGCAACAATAGGCAAATAATTTTACTCTCCATGCATCTCTGTTCAGATCTTCTTTCTTCTTCTTTAGAGAGTCTGCCACTGCACTTTTAATCTGCCTACTGTTCTAAACTTGGATTAACTTGAAGAATGCATTGTATAAACATGATTGCACATACAAATACATACAAACATGAATTGTAATACAGTTTGCTAAGCAGGTTTGAAGACAGACATATATGTAGGTACCTGGGGAGAGACATTTAATCAGGCAAAATCCAGTCCCTACAGATCAGAAAGAAAAAAATATATCATGAAAGATCCCACATACTGTGTGGCGTGGTGAAAAAAATTGAGATTTTATATCTATCTAAATTTGTAAATGGAGCTTCCCTACTGATTCAGTGGTAAAGAATCTGCCTGCCAATGCAGGTGATGTGGGTTTGATCCCTGGGTCTGGAAGATTCCCCTGGAGAAGAAAACCCACTCCAGGATTCTTGCCTGGGAAACCCTATGGGTAAAGGAGCCTGGTGAGCTATAGTCCATGGGGTCACAAAAGAACTGGATATGATTTAGCAACTAAACATTTAGGGATTGCCTGGTAGCTCAGGTAGTAAAGAAACCACCTGCAATGCAGGAGACCCCAGTTTAATTCCTGGGGGCTGGGAAGATCCGCTGGAGAAGAGATAGGCTACTAACTCCAGTATTCTTGAGCTTCCCTGATTGCTCAGCTGGTAAAGAATCTGCCTGCAATGTGGGAGACCTGGGTTCAATCCTTGGGTTGGGAAGATCCCCTGGAGAAGGGAACAGCTATCCACTCCAGTATTCTGACCTGAAGAATTCCATGGACTGTATAGTCCATGGGTTGCAAAGAGTCAGACATGAATGAGCAACTTTCACTAGTGACTAAACAATAACTTGTATGTAAATGTATATATGTCCATATGTATGTATCTGTATTGTTGTTGTGGGTTGCCATTTTCTTCTCCAGGGGATCTTCCTGACCCTGGGAATTGAACCCGCATCTGCTGTATCTCCTGCACTGGTAGGCAGTTTCTTTACCACTGAGCCACCTGGGAAGCCCAGGTATCTGTGTATATATGCATATTACATCTGTGTATGTGTTTCTGCCTGTATGTGATTGTGTACAGACATAGTATATTTATGTATATTGCACAGGTGGCACTAATGGTAAGGAACCCACCTGCCAATGCAGGGGACGTAAGAGATGCAAGTTCAATCCCTGGGTTGGGAAGATCCTCTGGCGAAGGAAATGGTAACCCACTTCAGGATTCTTGCCTGGAGAATTCCATGGACAGAGAAGCCTGGAGGACTACAGTCCATGGGTTCACAAAGAATGGACATGATTTAAGTGATTTAGCATGCATATGTGTGTGTATATATATGCATGTATGTGTATGCATATTTGAAAATACTCAAAGTTCCTATGTCAAAACTCTACTGTTGGGAAAAGGTGGTAAAACATATATGCATGTGGAAAACATGACTTCCTGAAAACCATCTATGGCAGGTTAATATACTCACCCAAAAACTAACCACCTTTTATTTCTATAGCAAGAAAAAAGGTAAAGGAGAAATGTTTGGAGAACAGATAGACCTGGGTGTGAACCCTGACTTTTAGCCTTACTAACTTCGTGCTGTGGCATAGGATTTAATTTTCATGGGCTTAATCAGTGAACATCTACTTCCAAAAATTGTATCTGGGTTATTTCACATGATCTGTGGCATTATTGGGTGCTTGGTGAATGTTTGGTTTCCTTTTCCTTGAAAGAGGATTCAGAAGCATGGAGAGGGGTTGCTCAGGTAGGCAGGAGGGTGAGGCATTCCTAGTGACCATCAGGAGAAAAGATGAAGAACTCAGAGGTAAGCTTGCTGAAAGGATAAACCTTGGTTTCCAGTCTTCCTGAAGGCAGGAATACCTCCCTCCATAAATTAAAGCTAATTCCATGGCAAAGATTTCTGAGCCTGTCTCAAGGCAGCTGATGCAAATTTGGAACAGACTACTGAAGCTCAGTAGAAATTCATGACAGCTTCACTGTTTTGCAAAACTCTAGGTTCCCAAGAGAATAAAGAGGAAATATCATGCCTCAGAAATTAATGATTGCATTCTGTTAATCACCAGCCTAACTTGCTACCGAAATTGTAAAATGCCACATTTCCCTAGAGCAGGAGCGATATACCCCAGTGTCATTTCCATAATATTTAACGCTATCCTCAATGCGGGACTGTAAATTCCGCCCACAATTATTTGGCTCCTATTTGATAAGTGAATAGTCCCTGATACTGGAATCGAATTTCATGGCTAATAGGCTCTCTGATTGCTAGAAATTGTTGGTATTTAATTAAAAAAATGCTGCTAAGCCAAGACAGTCATTATTTTCTAATGGAAGTTGGATCATTTCACAACATCCTTTCCTGCTACTGCTGGGGCGTTGGCAGCACTAATCATCACTCACAAGTGGGTTTCCTTGCACTGGAATTTGGCTGTTCAATATAAGCAATGAAAACTTATCCTAGAGTTTTAAACTGCACAACACATTATCCTCTTCATATAATATATTCTGTGTGTCTTTAGAGATTAGATAACTTTGTACCTTGGAAAATATTATTGGAATACACTATTTTACAAAAATATACAACTGTACAAGATTTCCACAGACTTGCTCAGCATGCTCTTCTGAGTTTAGAAGGATTTTGTTTCTTCATAAAGCAATCTGAGAAGAGATGTGTAGCCTCCACCTTTCTCAGTAGGTCAATGATGGACAAGAAGGAGAAGCAGGATTCTTAGGGAGTGAGAAGATGGAAAAGAGGATGTTAAAAACCAGATTAACCAGTTGGAAGAGACAAGAGAGGGATACATGTCAAGTTTCAAGGTGGAAGGAAGACAGAAAGAAAGCTCAGCTGGTGGTCACAGAAGCAAATGGGATGAGGGGAGCGTGGGTCATTGTGTTTAGCCAACACCACGCATCTGGCCAGAAGTTCCTTTTATACACTGTATGGAGCTTTTAGGAAAGACCAAATTTAGCTTCGTAAAAGCCCCCTTCAGGCTTGGCATGGCTACTGGAACAAAAACTCAACAAAAAGCATGGGTTTTGGGTTCCAGTAATCTGAGGTTGGCTCCTGTTGCTATGAACATAGTCATTTTTATTGAGTTACATAATTGCTCCAAGCATCTTCATCCACAAAATGGGTATAATGGTAATACATACTATGAGAGGGCTGTGTTGAGGATAAAATGAGACCATATATGATTAAGAGTTAGCATTTTACTGGGCAAAATATTAATTATATGTCCTATTGTCATGTGAAATTATGTGTGGACAATATATAAAGATGATAAAGGAAAAGGTGATTTATATATGATCATTATAAAATAAGCGTGGGACTTACCTGGTGGTCCAGTGGTTAAGAATCTGCCTGCCAATGCAGGGGTTGTATCCCTGGTCCAGGAAGATTCTACATGCTGTGGGGCAACTAAGCCTGTGAGACACAACTACTGACCCCACACGCTGAAACCACTGAAGCTCACATCCTAGAGCCGGCGCTCTGCAACAAGAGAAGCCACCTCAGTGAGAAGCCTGTGAACTTCACCTAGGGAGTAGAGACCCTGCTTGTCACAGCTAGAGAAGGCCTGCGAGCAGCAATGAAGACCCGGCACAGTCAAAATAAAACTGATTAATTTTTAAAAGATGTGGACACATTTAAAAAATAAAATAAAATAACCTTTGACTACTTTTTTAGAAAAAGTTCACAAATATAAGTAATTCAGAGTGAACTGGACACTGAATATTGGATGTACTTTCAGTCTATCAAAGGTTTTTTTTTAAGCAACTAATGAAAAATTAAACCATCTGGACATCCCATAATGAACAAGATCAATAGATTAAGATTTTCCTAGGTGGTATATTATTAATTACAAGAGTTTTGATATTTTCTGTTTGTTTTAGATTGTTCCCTCCATCTTCCTCCTGTACTCTCTTCCCCCCACCCACCACTGAAATTCCTTTCCATGATTTCAGAGGGACCTATGAGCACCTCTCTGTTTCATAAAGCCTAACCCTTTCTGAGCTGATTCATTTAGGAGTATTCACAACACAGAAAATGTATGTATATCTGCATGCTTGCCCTGTCACCCAGTCATGTCCAACTCTTTGCAACCTCGTGGACTGTAGACCACCAGGCTCCTCTGTTCATGGAATTTTCCAGGCAAGAATACTAGGGCGGGGTGCCATTTCCTTCTCCAGGGGATCTTTCTGACCCAGGGATCAAACCCATGTCCCCTGTGTTTCCTGTACTGGCAGGCGGATTCTTTACCACTGCACCACCTACATCATATTTATATCAATTATTTGTCAAACTCTTGCATGTACATTTTCCCCCTTGATTCTCACAACAAAGTATGTGTGAGGCAGATGCCATTAACATTTCATTTAAAAGAAGACAAAATAAGCTTCACCAAATTTAAGTGATGTCTGGAACCTTATACTGTGAACTGAGCCCAGCACGAGATGCCTACTGAATGCCTTCCAGTACTGCAGGTGTTCATAAAAGAGATCGCCACGGCTATTAGGTCTGTTTAAAAGACTCGTGTGCTTACTACGAAAATCTGTATCATGTCACTTTGAAAACTGGTTAAAGAATTTAAACAAGGAAGGGAGAAAGGAAATAGTGTTTTTACTGCCTTGGGTAAGGGGCAAGATAAGCTCTACAGGGTTTGTTTGGTGGCTCAGCAGTAAAGAATCCTCCTGCCAATGCAGGAGACACAGGAGATATGAGTTTGATCCCTGGGTCAGGAAGATCCCATGGAGAAGGAAATGGCAACCCACTCCAGTATTCTTGCCTGGAGAATCCCATGGAGTGGGCTACAGTGCATGGGGCCACCAACAGTCAGACATGACTGAGGACAGCGCAACTGATACTCCATGTGCACACATCTGAGACACACAGGTGCCTGGGGACTGTCAGAGCCCAAGCCTGTGGCCCTGGTGCCATGGAGACCAAACTCCAATCTGCTGAATTCCACATTCTGCCCTGATGGAGCTGGGCACAGTGCCTGGAGTACAGAGATCCTTATGCCTTACTTTTTGGCTAGCTTCTGTGCCAGGGGGCCGTCTGGCAGTGCTGGACCTGCTGATTGTTCTCTGGAGTGGAGCCAGGGCCTACAGGGCAGTCTGACTCCAACCAAAGGCTTCTCTACCAGACAGACCACTGTTGTCTATGACCTGCCATGGAGCTGTGGGAGAGGGGGCGGCTCTCAACTAAATGTGACTAAAAATATATTCTGATTCAGAAGGGCATTGTCAACTAGGAATTCAGAGTAAGTGAGAAGTCTGTGGCCTTGATGAAACAGAAACTGCTGATGATTATAAATTATAATCTAATTCATCGCACATTGATTAGTAGAACAGCTTGCTAATAATCTGATCATATTTACAGTGAATCTGACTATTGACATGGGGTTGCTATAGCATTTCACTACCCCCAAGATCTATTTGCTAAACAATGACACTGTGATTAGCACTGATGTCACACTTCTTTCTGTATCCAAAAACAAAAACAAGCAAACACATTGCAGGGAGGAGAAAGAGGGAGTCAGAATTTAGTTACAGACATAAAAACATATGGGGAGTTGCTATTCAATGGATACAGAGTTTCAGTCATGCAAGATGAAAGAGTTCAGGAGAAGCACTGTACGACACTGTGCTTATAGTTAAGGATATTGCACTGTACTCTTAAAACTTAAGATGGCAGATTCCATTTTATGTGTTATTGAAGCACAATAAAGAATGGCAGGTGATCTTCTACAGGAAAGAAAGGCATGTTGACTTTAGCATCATATATAATAAATCTTAGGCTTTAAGTCATGAGTCATAAAGGTTTAACTCCGAATGCCAGGCCAACCCCTTACAGCTAAAAATTTGCTTAATCTCTCTGAGCTTGGCTTCCTCATCTGTGAAATGGGGATAACAACCCATGCCTTTTGGGGCTTTTAGGGAGATTAAATGAGACAGCAATTAGGAAAGCAAATATCCTAACACTTGGCCCAGAACACATACCCTTCAAGTTTAATGTTCTTCCCTTTATCATCAGTTATTTTTTATGCTAGCATGTTTATCAAAATTAAAGTGAGGTATAACTCTAATATGATGACCTAAAATATAAGTCAACCTTTTAAGTTAAATGCTGTTTTGCCAGAAATTCTCGCATGGTAATTACTTCCTCTCTTTTCCGAAAGCCCCTGTGAGTGGAGCCGGATTCCTCCAAAGTCTATTCGGCCCATGATTCTACTGCTGAGAATCAAAGTAACAGATGAACAACAAGGAACTCCACTGTAGAAACAGCAAGTACACGTCACTGCTCTTTACATAGGTGCAACTGCATAAGCAGCCTTGGAAGGCAGATTATTGTCCCAACAATACATACTGTAAAACCTCAGTGTCATGTAGAAAAATTCACCTCACTCAATCTGTATGTCAGGAAGTCTTCTAACCATGGCATATGGTAATTAACAGCACCCTTGCCAATCACTTTATTTAGCACAGTAAGTTTCACACTGTGAACATCACCCTAAAGATACCACAAATCACACTTAAGGATGGTATGAAAGAAATAATTGACCATTCACCTATCCACAAAAAGAATCCAAAAGAACCCTTGACAAATGCTGCTCCCAATCTCTATGTACCAATCTTTTATTTCTTAGATGAGAAATACCTTTCCAACAATTGATAGGAAATATTTAAATAGATAACTCATATATGGTGGCATATTTTCAGAAAGAATAGTAATGCTACTGTATTAAAGAGAATGAAAATTCAAATCCTGAATTGGTTTTAGTAAGATGTCTGGGCTACAGTTTAGCATAGCAACAGTGCTAAAAATAAGTGATGAGGATACAATTTTTCTACTTTCATTAGAGAAAACACAATGTATGCCCAAAGATGCTCACAAGGAATAAATACTCTGTGAAGAAGAAAATAAGAACAAAGAAACCACAGGGTATGAATTTTATATCTCTGCCTTCCAGCTTTAGAACACAGGGAATTAAAATAAATCTATGTTTTGATATGTTGTTTTGAATACCACAGGCATTGATACACATCTGTTCATTCCTCTAGCATCACTTTGGTGACAGAGTAAGGTTGCTGCATATGACCCCAATTCAGTCCTCACTCCCTGGGGCCCTGAAGCTGCAGTGAATCTGAGGAAGCTTACTGGGTGAGTCTGAAGGGAAAACACAAACACATGCTGTCCAAACTATAGGGCACCAAGATAAAGAAAGTCAAACCCACTGTTAACAAGCCACAGTCTATTCAGGACCATGGACAGAGCCTATTAAAATAAATTCTCTCTAAGCCTATGCTTTAGAGACACTGTCTTTGGTTTTTAGAGAACATGGGAAAAAATGAGGTGACTTCTCTGAGGAAAGTGGTATAGACAGACTGCTTATGTACTGAATTTTAGTCTCTGGACTTGAGCAACCTGCTGGACCTTTGCACAGCATTCTGGAGACTCCCAACAACACAAGCTCGGGCTTCTACTGCCGTTGAGCTCACAGTCCAATTGGCAGAGATAAGGAAAACCACAAGACACAGAAAGGAGGGTGGGTTTTAAACTAAATCTGGAAGAATTTAAAGAAAATCATGAGTGAAGAGGAGGTAATGTAAAAAGTAAGAAAGAGTGATGAGCAAATACAGATAAGAGCAAGATGTGTTCCAGAGAAGGGCTGGGCAACTAACATTTTCCACAGCTGCTTCCTCAAGTCATTGAGCTGCACTCATTGTCATCCTTATCTTCACCTCAGCCCTAGGAAATCAGGGTTACTATTCTTATTTCAGATACGAAAAGAAAACTGAAATAAATTAAGTAGTTTGCTTCAGGTCATGTAAGTAGAAATTGACACAGCTCAAATCATCTCATTCAAAAGTTAAGACACTCTCTATTGCCCTCTGCCCCTTTGCAGGAAGTATTTTGTGGTCTGCATGACACTCCCACATGAAGTTTAGAACACACATATATATACATATACATTATAGGAATCTACTGAAATAAGGATTCTGGAGAACCACAATTTTGTGTACATATATCTGAGATTTAAGGACCTATATATATAGGCACTGGGGATGTGGTATCTGCCTATTCATTCTAAATTCAATGCTCAGTTAATTAAAAAGATTACAGATTCAGATTATAGATTCAGTTAATAATTAGTTCTTCAAATGAAAGAGGGATTTGAAAGGATTATGGGAACAGAGTAAAAAGTCCAAGAGAAGGAACTAGCTCTTGCTTCACTGGTTTTGCCATATTGCCATAAAGACTAAAGGATACAATTCTTTTTTTTTAACCACCTGTGCTGTGCTGTGCTTAGTCACTTGTGTCTGACTCTTTGCAACCCCATGGACTGTAGCCTGCCCAGGTCCTCTGTCCATGGAATTCTCCAGGCAAGGATACTGGAGTGGGTTGCCATGCCCTCTTCCAGGGAGACCTTCCCAATCCCAGGCATCATACCCACATCCCCCACACAGCAGGCAGATTCTTTACCATCTGAGCCACCAGGGAAGCCATTTTTACTACTTGCCTTAAGTAATTTCTAATGTAGTTTATTTTTACAGAAAATTATCTACTTTTTCAAATACATCACTATTGATATAATGTTAAATGATCTATGATTTTAAAATAGCTGACATGTGGTTAAGCAATGATAAAGAGAGTAGATGTTACAAATATAAGTTGAGATTTGAAATATATAAAGGACTTTCCTGAGATCAAATAGTAAGGCAACAGCAAGGTCAGAAAAGCACAGTTTAATTTATGAATCATATGAGATGCACTTGCTCAAAAGAAAATATAGAGATGACTGGACCTTATGCAAACCCCTGGTGCACTGCAGAGGATGACAAATGTTTGCTTATCATCCATGTGCTCCTGCACACTCCACCCAGTGCCCTGTTCATTCACTCATTCATTCATTCTGTGAACATCTTATAAATTTTGTCTATGTAGTGTGGAAATTAGAAAAATAAGATATCATTCTAGTCTTAAAGAGAAATTGAAAGAGGCAATAAATATTGAATTATAATGCCACAGACACTTTAACCTCTTAGCTACCAGGGAAGCCTCATAGTAAATGCAGTATTTATTATTCACAAGATAATTTGAGAGATAAGAGGAAAACTTAAAACCAGGGCAAAGGTGTCATGGCAGGCTTCCTAAGGTACACACATAAGCATCATCTTAATGGAATAAATAATAGTTACTCAAGGAAAGTAGAAAAACTGTTGTAGGAAAACCTTTTCTTTGGGGGAGAACTGCACTGTCTATAGCATACGCTTCTAGGTCATCTCATTCTAATCTTTTATCAGACCAATTTACAACTCTGTAAATTGTATCAATAGATAACTAACAGTAACGCAAAATAATTTCTGCCTATAGACATGCAATATTCTGTCTCTTGGACTTTCAACTGACTTTGCTCTCCCACCACAGACCAGTTTTGCCTTCATTTGTAGCTATTTTCAGTACTACTGATCTATAATTATGCCTGTTCTTTGGATTCTCCTTTGAACTAATTTATAACATATTACCGGTTTCCTCACAATTAAATTTTTAATATGGGATCATTTTATATGTGCAAAAAGGTCATGATTTTGTCTGTTTTTGAAAATGATTAACATTCCAAAGTGAAGATATTGTGAGAACAAACGAGTGTCTATACGCTCAGCGGTAAAGAATCTGCCTACAATGCAAGAGACATGGGTTCAATCCCTGGGTTGGGAAAGATCTCCTGGAGAAGGAAATGGCAACCCACTTCAGTATTCTTGCCTGGGAAATCCCATGGACAGGGGAGCCTGATAGGCTAAAATCCATGGGGTCACAAAAGAGTCAGACATGACTTAGTGACTAAACAGCAATGAAGAAGCGTCACTCATCCTGGGAACTACAGGGACTTAGGTCTTGAAGAATAAAAGATGATTCTGTTAATATGACTGAAATTTTATTCTCCATTGCAAGTCAATGTGTCTCCAAACTTCAAAGAAAGGGGTATCAGAGCTAACATACAATGTGCTGTTACCATTCACTAAAGGTATTAAATGACTCTTTTTGTTTCATTTGTGAAATAAGAACTATAATAAGAGAGTCTTCCTAGAACTGAAGAACTGCCAGTGTCAAAAGTAATTTCAACATATTTCAGTTCTGTTTAAACTAGCATTAGTCCAATTCAATGGGAATATAGACTTCAAATTCTGAATATTCAGAGTATTCATAATAAGAATTTTCTACTCTTAGGAAGAACAGAGATCTAGCTGTTCTCTCCACTGCATTTATGAAACAACATAGCAACACAAGAAAAAAACAGCTGCAGCAGCATGAGAAAAAAATCGGTAACCAAGAAGAGGTCAAAGAAGGAAAAATTCTTTTCATTTTGAAATATTTTAATTTTTTCTAAAGTATCAAAGTTTTGTTTGATATTCTAAAAATACATGTTTAGCTCTCTTCCTTAGAGACAGATATAACTTTAGATTGCTAGTCCATAATGAACGGAGTTTTCAGAGCCATCGACAGAACAGTAATCCATTCCCTTCTCCAGGGGACTTCCTGACCCAGGAATCAAACCAGGGTCTCCTGCATTTCAGGTGGATTCTTTACCAGTTGAGCTACCAGGGAAGCCCAATCTACTTCTTAAGTAGAAGCATAAAATTAATATTTTACTTCAAGACAGTGGTTGGAAATAGGAAAGAGTCAAATGAGATGAAAGTCAAAATAATCCAGTTATTCACCTCCCAACACCAGAGCCAGTATTAGTGTGATTATATATCAATGCTGGGGTCATAGATGTCTACCTCTCCCATCCAGGAACATCAATCTATTCACTCTTGAATAGCCATATGAAGGTGGTGCCCGAGGGGTGGACTTGCACAAGGCAAGACTATTGGTGCGTTTGTTTGGTGTTCCTGAAAATTAAAGGCCAAAGTATATCTTTTCTGAGTGCTCTATCCACAGAGATGGCCAAAGTCTACATGGGGGGAAGGACATGGCAAGGTCATATGCTTAAATGGACTTGAGGTGGTCAAGCAGCATACAGTGAGAAATGAATAAGGACTAGAGCTCAGTGTCCGAATAGAGCTGAAGAAATGGCATTGATCAAGAAGTTTATTTATTTATTTGATGCAGGAGCATTCTCACTGCTATTATTGAGAACTGAGTTTACTTACATACATGTCAACAGGCTTCCCAGGTGGTGCAGTGGTAAAGAATTTGCCTGCAATTCTTTGTGGGTTCAGTCCGTGGGTCGGAAGGATCAACTGGAGAAGGAAATGGCAACCCACTCCAGTACAGGTGCCTGGAAAATTCCCTGGGCAGAAGAGCCTGGTGGGCTAGAGTCCACAGGATTGCAAAGAGTCAGATAAGACTGAGCACGCACACACTTACATGTATATGCCACGCATTACACGCTTCTGAACATAGGATATCATGTGTTTTTCAATTCCTCTTAGAAAAAAGTGATAATTTTTTTTAAAAATACAATAACATGTTAGTAATGCTTACTTATAAAACATGTATAGATGTGAAATTACTTTCTATTTCTTTGATATGTGCAGCCACTCGGATAATCAAGTAATTTCTATCTGTATTACCTTGAAATTATTAGCAGTGACTAAGAATAAAGACTTAGAATATTATAATTAAAGGTTGAAAGAGGCATAGCTAACTTGTAAAATATTAACCCTGACAGATGCTTTCTAGAGAGTGTCTACTGTACAACACCCATTCAGATATTTAATTAAAATCCCTGGTCCACCTAACACGGGTCCATGGGAATAACAGAGCTTCATTATCCAATATGACTCAACACTAATAGATGTGTGCACTCAGTTGAAACAATTCTACCTAAAATAATGTGGCATTAAAGAGGTCTGATAAAATTCTATATTTAAATGGGACAGGTCTGCCAGGATGGATACTTGGAAATGTTTTAGGGATAATGAATGTGGCTGGGAAAATGAAATTGGCTTCTTCACATAGGTGGAGATCTACATTCAGATTCTTAAAAAGTAATATCTGAACACCTATATAATAACTTGCAGTTTTAAATCAGGTTATTGTTGGGAGATTCCTAAATTTCAAGAATTAATTTCTATCTTTATTTAAAATACAGCCTACTTCTAATCATGTTACTAATTCCCTAAGCTTTCAAGAAGTTTCTACACCTATGATGAGTTGAGCTCAGAACCCTGAAAACTGTATTCTAAACCTTCTTGGTTCTTATACAAACCTATTTTTGCAAAATTACCTTCCATTTATTTCTTTTATATTCATTTTGTTTCTCCCTGCCCCCATCCCCCTAAAACCTACACGGTCCCACTCAAATTCCACCTCAAAATGTTTCCTTTCCCTTCAGCCAGATGTAGTTTCCCAACACCTAAAGGTAATTTGATCAGTACTTGTTTTTGATTACACAAACCTGTATTATTATTGCCTCACCTTAAATGTATGTTAAAATGACTACTGTTAGTTCTTTTAAAGGAAAAAAGTTGCTTAACTCCAAGATAAAATCAAATCTTGACAATATCCTCCATTAAAGTAGAAAATAGCTTTCTCGTTTTCTAGAGCAAGGTTTTGGTATAGATCAAATTTTCTTTCTGGGGTATGTCTGAATTTCCTTTTAGTTTCCTTTCACTTATTAGACTTTCATCTACATGTTTTACCTAAAACACAGGTCACATAGGCACAGACTGTTTCTCTTGCTTGGACATAAGTCATAAAACCCAGAGCTACATAAGCTGTGACCTAACAAGTTTGTATAAATCATCTCTACCATGTCTGTTTCTTGAACACCCTCCCTACTGCCACCAGTCATTGAACTGAGTTATAATTATTGTTAACATTACTTCCACTTCCATTGTCCATGATACTTCCTGATTAAAGAAACAAGCAAAGGTCTGGTGGAGCCAAACAGCCTCATTCTATCTCACTAGATGAGGCGCTCTTGCCATCTTTTTCTAAGGGACACCTTTGGCCACCCTCCCAGAGACATCTTTCTTTCTGGAGAAAAATCAACCTCAAGGCAAGGGTTTGAGTAAAAAGCTGTTCTGTTTCTGCTCTGATCTCTGAAAATGCCTATGACAATCAGAAAGGAGTAACTAGTATATTAGAAACTGTGTCAGAGTCCCCCTATGGTTTCAACGCAGGATTTATATCTGAGGGCTGTTTTTTCAGAGGGAACATTCATCAGAGGAGTTGTTCAACTTGGGAGATGCTCTATTGTTTTTTGAGGTGGTTCCTTAGTTCACAAAGGCCAGTTGTAATACCTCTTGAGATGGTAAAAAGCCTCCTTCAGATAATTAGATAAGCCATTAGAAGTGCCAGAATGCCCCCAAAGTTTTAATTAGCTCATTACACATGAACAGTAATTAATCATTTTGTAGAGTCTTAGGTGAAGGTTATCATCTTCACTGCAGGGTTCCTGGGAACCCTCAAAGTGAGAGAATATCAATCCAAAAAGCAGAACAGTCTCAACAACATCTAACTACTGGGCTAGAAGATGTCTTTAATTATATTCATGCAATTTAAAAAACTCTCTATTAATTATACTTAATGAACTCTCTGAAGCTGGTCATCTTTGGAGGCTCCAGTAGATGATACACAAGGCACAGAGATCACAGGAAATTCTGTAGTGATAGATTTTAACGGATCAGAGTAACTAATCAGAAGCATCTCAAGGGAGACAAAAGTTTATTATAAACTAGAACTATTTTTCTAAAAAAATACAGAGAGAGAGAGAGAGAGGTGCAAGGTAACTGCCCTGATAGCTCAGTTGGTACAGAATCTGCCTGCAATGCAGGAGACCCTGGTTCGATTCCTGGGTCAGGAAGATCCCCTGGAGAAGGGATAGGCTACCCACTCCCAGTCTTCTTGCGCTTCCCTGGCGGCTCAGCTGGTAAAGAATCTGCCTGCAATGCAGGAGCCTGGGTTCAGTCCCTAGGTTGGGAAGATCCGCTGGAGAAGGGAAAGGCTTCCCACTCCAGTATACTGGCCTGGAGAATTCAGTCCATGGGGTCCCAAAGAGTCGGAACAACTAAGTGAGTTTCACTTTTGACTTATTCGATTTCTTATTTTATCCTGACACAATCATATCTTCCAACTATTGCAGGGTAACTCCAACCATTAATGCAAAAGCTATCATTTGCTAATAATTCCTTACTATATGCCAAACACATTATGTAAATATGGCTTAATTTAGTTCCAGCCACTCTAAGAAATAGGCATTTTTACCTCTATTTTACAAAGAAAGGAATGCTTGCTTAGAGAAGTTAACTAAGTTTCTCAGCCTCACACAGCCAGTAATGACAATGACAACTATGAGTTTCAAACCCAATTCTGTTTGGTTTTAATGACCTCTCCGTCAACTATCAAACCTTGCTGTCTCCAAGCAGACATGAGGGAACTGTGACTGAGTTCCATGTAAATCGTTATCTGGTCAATGTATTTCTCAGTTATTTTGTGCTTTTTAAAAATGTAGTCAAAGTTCACACTATACCATAAGAAACTCAGACCTCATTTTTTCCCATCAGAAAAGTCAGCCAAATACAGAAATGGATCTCCACAACACTAAGAAGAAAGACAACGGCTTGTATAAGCAGAGATGGGTGCTGATCTTAGGGCAGAATGTTGCTTTGCATTATGGAACAGCCAAGTCAGAGAACTCGAACAAGTTTCTATCACTACATTTGTATAGGGTTTTCCTATCCTTCACATCCATTCAACAAGCGACTGCTAAACACGTCATATGTGGGGATCATCCTGGCTAAGAAGGATGAAAATTTCAGATTTCAAGAAGTGGTGGGATGGAACTTTGATTCTATATACATTTTTTCTCTTTCAATATTGGGAGTGAGATTATTGGAGAACAGAAGACAAATGCCACTCTAAGAGATGGGCAAAGTTTACCGATTAGGAATGCATTTGGATGCATGTAACAGAACCTGTGATTCCAAATCAGGCTTTGTTTTTTCCCATACGACCTGAAGTCTGGTGGTAGGCAGAAACTCAGGGAAGACTGGCCATGGCATTGTCTCTTCTTCATGTTCAGAAGATGACCCCTGAACAACTGCAATTATACATACTGTGTCAGTATTTGAAGCAAGAAGGAAAGCATAGGGAGGAGGCAGTAATACAGATTTTCATTTACCAAATGCCATGATCCTATGGCAAACCCTACTGTAATGAAAGTTGAGAAAAATCTTTCCAAGGTATTATAATAGAAGCCTGCCCAAAAGACTGAAGTTGATGATAGATACTGGATTGGACAACAAGCAGAATCCAGCACATATTGCTTCCACAAACCTAGTGTCTGAGCCTGAAGTCTGAGGACAATCTGTAAATAACTTGGTTCCCTTCTTTCCTTCCTTCCTTCCTTCCTCCTATCTCCTGGCTGTTCCTTTCTCCTTCCTTTGACTATGTCTCTCCTCTGGAAGCCCTCTTTCAATCATTCTCAGTGTTGGTGGCACAGCTGCTTGGCTGAAGGCGCTGTAAGGCTGCTTCTTTCCAAAACCTTGTGTCAGAGATTGTAAACCCCATCCCCACCTCCTGCCCAAACTTATCAGCTCCAAAGCAGCACGTTGGCTGCATCAGCTCAAGTTCAACCTGATAGAAAGACTCAATGCTGGGATATGGAACTAATTTTAAATTCTGAGCTGAAAAACCACTGAAAAATTTGAGTAAGGGAGTTCCAATATCCAAGCAAGATTTAAGTACAGTGATGTAGCTAATGGTTTCCTCATATTATTCTTTAATGCACAGGGAGAAAATGATCTGATTTGACAGAAACATCGTTTCTAATTTTTTTGAGGAAGAGTTAATGATCTCTATATTCATCCTTTCAAACACAGTTTAAAATTATTTCCCTGGAGATCAACTACATTGAATGCCATAATGGGCTAAAGTAAGTCCATGAAAATAGCTCCCCTTGAAGTTGCATAGGACACAGATGACCTCTCTAATCTCCAAAATGCTAGGGTAACTGAAGCCCACAGTTGGATTCAAGGAATGTGAATATTTAGCTTTTAGTTATATACCTTTTACCTTGTAGTCTGCTTAGCTTTCTAAAGCATATTTATATTTAAAATGCTGAATGTTTTTTCAGCTGTGAGTTGAGTTTTATTCAGGGTCTCACAGAGGACTACACAGCCCAGCTCTGAGGAATTACTGTGAAGAAGCAAATGGAGCAACCAGTATACACATTGGATTTTGGACAGAGAATACACGTACTCAAGCACATGTCTTGATAAAAAGTTATTGCTAGTCAGAAGGAACAGGTTTTAGTGCTTTTTTCCCCCCATGTATGGGAAGATGCAAGAATTTGGTTTCATTAAAATTCTTCCTGAGATGTCTAATCACCTAGAAGGTCTGTTTTGCCAAAGCACAGAGTACCTCATCCTGTTCTTCACCCTTAATTTTTTTCAGGGGTGTACTTTTGGACAATGGCTTCAGGGGCTAATGACTTGATCTTTGTAGAACTGAACAGTGGGCAACATCTTTTGCTTGACAAGGGCTTAAGCCTAACTCTGAAGTCTGTATAAGGAGATAGCATTTATGTAACTTCAACTGCTTGTATTAATTTTTATTAAATCTTTCAGGACCATGCATACCTTCGAATGCCTAAAAAAGACACCACAAAGTTGAGTTGATATTTACAAAGGAGTCATGTTATTCACTTACTGTTGTGAAAAGCGGCTTTTTAAAATCACTAATATGCTCAGTGAATAAACACAAATATCATAAGAGACTGATATCTAGGTCAGAGAAACACTGTCATTAAAGTAAGAAAACAAATTCAAAATTGAAAAGCCATGGAATAATACGGATGATTTCCACATTATTTTTTTTGCTTGGGAGTAGAAGCTCTTTTGCCTAGAAAGAGATTTGAAAAATGTGTGCCTAGCAAAAGGTAAAATCATTAGGAAAATAATGATAATAGTCTTACCATGCTTGTAAAAACTGTCTCTCTTTTCCAGAAATACTATAGTGGAGATTGATTAGCTTATTTCTATACCTTACCTCTCCCCCACATATCATTTGTGGTATGGTGTGGTGGTGGTGGTGGTGGGGTGTGTGTGTGTGTGTGTGTGTGTGTGTGTGTGTCTTGGTACAGCTGACTAACTGATAGGGTCTGGCTGGCTGAGAAGGGCTGATGCCAAAGCATGAAGTAAAGATCTTAATGGTTCCATATGATCCCAAACAGCTCACCAATCAAAAAGGAAAACCATCTCAAATAACTAAGTAAATAGACTAAATAACTCCCAGGAATAAGCTATCACCAAAGAAGAATTAGAAATTGCCTATATGTTTGTTAAACAATTAGATTCTCCAAGCAATCTAAGAAATACAAAACCAAACAAAAAAGAAATACAATTTTTCACCTATCAATCTAAACAAGACTTAAAATCTTAACTTGAATACTGCTGAGGTTTCAGGCAACAGGCAAGCTCGTACCCTGATAATGGAACATTTCCTGATAATGGGAACATAAACTGGAAACACAAACTTTCTGTAAAGAAAGTTTATACTAAATATGAAGAGTCTTAAAATATGCATGTCCGTTGACTGGCATTTGTCAAGAAATGACTCTGAATGAATCATGGTGGAAATATCACGCGCGCGCGTGCACACACACACACACGCACACACACATATATATATATTATAAAAATACAGCGTTCTAAATTATCCATATCTCCCAAAGTAGAATACTGGCTGAAATTTTTCAAAATACAATATATACCCTACATTTAATATTACAGTCAAATATATGTACATGAAAAATTAGATGGGGTTCAAGTCTTACTTTCTATGTATGAAGTGCTCTGCATATGTTACAATTTGATAGTGAACAATTATTATCAAACTTCTAATATCAAAACAGTTCTTAAATTAATTTTTAAAAGTTAACTATGGAGTATGTTCAAAATAGATTGTCCAATACTAATTTTAAAAATAAAGATTTTTAAACTGAGTTAACCTATTTGAAATGACATCACAAAAACTACTGGGACTAAAAATACCTTATTTTTCAGACATCTCTGGATTTTTTTCAAAGAGTGCTGGAAATTTCCTTGCAAAATATCTTTGTCAGAGCCTTATAAATCACAACATGTGCACTTGCTTCACTCAGCACTGAACAGATTGAAAGATGCTATGTTCCAGCCTCAGGCTGCTCAAAGAAGCTCCAAATTACAGTAATTACAAATTTAACCTCTCTTAAATAAATGAGGGATTGGAATGATGAAGATTACTTCATCTAATAGGCTTTGAGAGGAGACTGGAAGGGTTACAAATAAGATTCACCTATACTTCTGAAAGCCACCAAATAGCTGGGCTTAATCTGAGAACGAACTTAAGAGATGAGCCACTTTTGGATTTTTTCCACATTGTTCAGATAAGAAAATCTTAGCCCAGACAAGGAAAGTGAATGACCACCTGGACAGTTAATGTCAGAGTTCAGACAAATCTGCTGTCTGGATGGCAGTCTAGAGCTCACACTTGGATTCAGTTTCCTTAACCGGGTTAGTCCTCTTATATATTTAATCCTTACAACATTTCCATAAGCACTTTACAATAGAAATATAATGGGAGTCACCTATGTAATTTTAAATTTTCTGATAGCCATGTTAAAGAAAGGAAAAAGACACTGGTGAAATCAATTTTAGTAATATATTTTATTTCACCCAATAGATAAAAGTACTATCATTTCAAACTGAATTCAATATAAAAATGAAGAAATTCTGCGTCCTTTCTGGGGAGGGAGGTACCAAGTCTTTGAATGCCAGTGTGGCTTTTATACTTACAGTGTTTTAATATGGGTTAGTAAATTTCAAAGCTCGAATATCAAATGATGCAGACTTAATGCACAGTTGATTTTATTAATTTCTTCCTCAAAAGGCCAGGCCCAGTAATACATTAGTACTGTACCTAAAGACAGAAAACTTTATAAGAGAATCATTAGAAGAACTATACCAATAATTATGCTTCCCAGGTGATGCACTGGTAAGGAAACCTCCTGCAATGCAGGAAACCCGGGTTCAATCCCTGGGTCAGGAAGATACCCTGGAGAAAGGAGAAAGGATGGCAACCCACTCCAGTATTCCTGCCTGGAGAATTCCACGGACAGAGGAGTCTGGCAGGCTACGGTCCAATGGGTCACAAAGAGTCAGAAACAACTGAGCAACTAACACACAGACGGATATAGCAATAATGAGAAAGCATCACAAATCCTGAGCGGTAGTATGGCATAGGTAATACCTTTCTTGCATTGGCTGAGTTTTAAGCATTAAAATATCCTCTTTACGTGAAATAGTGCTGATTCTTTTGGGAAGTACAATAACAGCACAGCTAGGAAAATAGAGAATTATGACTGCTAGAACTGTGGTCATTCCCCCTTTGGTATTATACAGGCCTTGCTTCCATTAAGAGTCCCAGGTGCCTTGTATTAGAGAGGACTGTCTCATTCTTCTCAATTTAACGATACTTTCATTCTGCTTCATATGCTAATTACCCCTTGATCATCAACTTCCCCAACCAGATTATAATCACCCTGATAAACCTGGATCACAATTTGCCTACCTAAATTTCCAATCACTGGAAAGTAGTCCAGCACACAGGCACATAATAGGTGCTAAAAAATACTTTAGGTGCTAAAAAATAGGTGCTAAAAAAGTATTTTACCAGATGGATAAATATGTCAGGGCCTACTCAGTAGTCCTTTCTGCCTTTCAGAAGATACTATAAGGAGTTAAATTAGGCAAGGGGAAAAAAAAAAAAATCCAAAACAGCCAATGTAAACCTCCTGGATTTCTAATTAAATTCAAAAGATGGGAATTTAAGAAAAGGCCACAGATCAGTCTGGCCATGTTGACCAAACATATCATCTATTAATAAAATTATTCCTTTAAATCAGGGGAAATTAACCCTAAATCAAAGGAAACACACACACCAAAGCCCAATAAGCTTATTAAGAGTTTCAATAAGCAACCCCAAAGCCTGATGTAAGATCATCTTTTGTTGCTCTGATTCAATAACATATTATTGCTTCAGTGCTTGATCATTAGAGTAGCAAAACTTTTGAGAGCTCACTAAGTGAATTAGAGATTCTTTATTCTTGAACAAAGTTGTATTTGGCTTTAGACATAGTTCAAGAAAGCTGAGGCTATTCAGGTGCATTTTCATTGACATTCTGCCAGCCAATGATAAACTATAAAGTTTATTCCTGCTAAACATGTCTGCCTAATTTCCATTCATTGCTAGAACAGTAAGTAGCCTAGAAGCAAATTTCTCTACTTGGGTTTCCAAGAAAAATTATTTTTAAAGTGTGTGAAAATTTTACTTCAGCTTTTAATATATGGGTTGTCTTCTTGTCCCCTGATATCATCTCTGTTAACTGACTTAATTCCAAGCCCAGCAGTTTAGGAACATGTGGTAAAGGCACCTAAAAAAAAAATCAATAGAGCTTCCGTGGCCATTGGTCCCAGGCTGTCTTTCTTACCATACTGTGAGAGCTCATCAGCACTGTGGTTCCACTTGCTGCGCTTCTAAATTGATTGCAATGCCCTGACCCAAAGGTCAGATGGTAGTGTGGAAATATAAAGGCTGTTTTACCATAGAGCTCAATGCTTCCCACTGCAGGATGTCAAGAAGGCCATTTTGAAGGCACTGGTCTATGTCCTACAATAAGAGAGTTAACAGTCTTCTCAGCAATAGCACACATTTCTACTTCCTCAAGATGGCCCAAGAAATGCCACTGGAGTTTCTCCAGGACCCCTACCATGCAACAAAGATGCAAGAGCAGTGTCTTCATAAAATGCCTTTACAATCACCAGGATTGGCTGCTTCAGTAAAAGAAATTAAAGCCAATCTAGCCATATTATAAAATTTTCTAATTGTCACATCCTGCTATGAAGTGACATTTACAGTAAGAATACCAAATGATTTATAAAGTCTTAGGAAATGCATTGTTCTTTAGAGAAGAAGGACATGACAGAATGGGTTCTGAGAAGCGGCATGGCACTCTAGAGTACAACAGAACTCAAAGACCCAGGTTATCTCTTGACTCCTGAGAACTTGGGCAGGTCAATCAACTTCTATGAGGCTCTATTTCTTGAAGACCATGGCTCTTGAACAGTTTAGGATCATGGCTTTGAAAATTTGATAAAAATCTCCTCTTAAAATATTTTATGTAAATTTTACCAAGATCATCGACACCTCCCTGTCCTGAAACCTTTCTGTAAACGCAAGTTAAAAATTTATAGTACACACACTTAAACTCCAAGGCCTATCCCTAGAATAAATGCTCTGTCACAGAAGGATGTTTTCAGAGCCTAGGACAGTTCCTGATACCCAGGGACTGCTCCAAAAGTACTTGGATTCAGTAAATAAAAGAATGGTGAAACTGTAAAAGATTAAATATAGTGTCTATGAAGGAAACTTGCAAATTGGAAAATACACAACAAATATGTTAATTTGTTAAAGTAATTGCACGAGACATCTTAAAATCTGTTCTAACTAATACTTGCAAGAAAACATACAATCACAATTTATATTTTTCCACAAGGTACAACTTTGTTCTATAAACAAGGGAGTTTTTAAATTGATAATATTTGTGCTCCAATATAAATACGTTCCTTTGAAAATATTTATCAATAAATCAATGAACATCAAAATCTCCCTTAAATCCTGCTCATCACTTTATCTGTCCTACTGGATTCAAATAATGGCATTATTTGTCAGATTTGGACATTTGTTGAAATGCTAAAGTCAGGCATGTAATTCAATCTTTTAAGAGGTATGAACATCCAGTTACAAAATAAGTGAGTCATGAAGATAAAACGTACAGTGTGGGAAATAAAGTCAATAACAGGGTAACATCTTTTTATGGTGACAGATGGTAAGTAGACTTATCATGGTGATTATTTGAAAATGCATAGAAATATCAAATGACTTTGTTGTACACCAGGAACTAACATAGTGTTGTAGGTCAATTATACTTAAAAAAATAAACAAACTCATAGAAAATGAGGTCAGATATATGGTTACCAGAGGCGGGAGTGAGGAGGAGGGAATTAGATGAAGGTGGTCAAAAGACGCAAATCTCCAGTTACAGGATAAATAAGTATCAGATATAATATGCAATATGATAAAGATAATTAACATCGCTGCATGTTATATATGAAAATTGTTAAGAGAGTAAATCCTAAGAGTGCTCATCACAAAAAAAGTTTTATTTTGTACTAATGAGATGACATAGGTTTACCGAATTTATTGTCTTAATCATTTCATAGTGTATATAAGTCAAATCATATGCTGTACACCTTAAACTTGGACAGGGCTATATGTCAATTGATATCTCAATAAATCTGGAAGAAGAAAAAACAGTTTCACATTCAGTCAATAAATTCAAATGCTTGCATTTAACAAGACTTCCAACCTGAGTTTCCCACTACCATTTATCTCTCATGACTGTGTCTCACCTTCGCCCTCATTATCTTTCACTTAAAATATAAAAGTGTTCCTCACATCCATGAAAATGCCTACTATCAAACAATAAAAGCAGAAAATAACCAGTACTCTCAAGGATGTAAAGTAATTGGAACTCTAATGCACTGTTAGTGGGAATGTAACACAGCCACTATGGAAAACAATATGGCAGTTCCTCAAGAAATTAAAAATACAGGGCTACTGATGGTCCAGCAATTCTACATCTATGAAAGCAATGTCGATGGACCTAGAGACTGCCATAGAGTGAAGTTAAGTCAAAAACAGAAAAACCAGTGTCTTATATTAATGCACATATATGAAATCCAAAGAAAAAATTAGTTTAGACAATCTTGTTTACAAAGCAGAAATAGAGACACAGAGGTAGAGAAGAAATGAATGGACACTGAGGGGGAAAGGTGGGGGATGGATAAACTGGGATATTGGGATTCACACATATACTATCAATGCTATGTATAAAGTAGATAACTAATGAGAGCCTACTGTATAGCACAAGCAACTCTACTCAAAGCTCTGTGGTGACCTAAGTTGTAAGGAAATCCGAAAAAGAAGCTATATATGTATAGGTATAGCTGATTCACCTTGCTGTACCCCTGTGCTTGTAGAAACTAGCACAACATTGTAAAGCAACAATACTCCAATAAAAATTATTTTTAAAATAAATAATTTTTTTAAAAGAGTTGAAATCAACATCTTGAAGAGATCTCTGTAAACCCATATTTGTAACAGCATGGTTCACAAGAGCTAAAACACTAAAGCAACCCAAGTGTCCACCAATGAATGAATGAATAAGCAAAATGTGGTATACACATACAACATGCGATTGTTCAACTTTAACAAGCAAATTCTGACTTACGCTACAATATGGATGAACCTTGATGACATTATATTAAGTGAAATAAGCCAGTCAGGAAAAGACAAATACTATACAATTCCTCTTACACTTTGCATAAGCAACATTCAGAAAACGAAGATCATGGCATCCGGTCCCATCACTTCATGGGAACTACATGGGAAACAGTGGAAACAGTGGCAGACTTTATTTTTGGGGGCTCCAAAATCACTGCAGATGGTGACTGCAGCCATGAAATTAAAAGACGCTTACTCCTGGGAAGAAAAATTATGACCAACCTAGATAGTACATTCAGAAGCAGAGACATTACTTTGCCAACTAAGGTCCATCTAGTCAAGGCTGTGGTTTTTCCTGTGGTCATGTATGGATGTGAGAGTTGGACTGTGAAGAAGGCTGAGAGCTGAAGAATTGATGCTTTTGAACTGTGGTGTTGAAGAAGACTCTTGAGAGTTCCTTGGACTGCAAGCAGATCCAACCAGTCCATTCTGAAGGAGATCAGCCCTAGGTGTTCTTTGGAAGGAATGATGCTAAAGCTGAAACTCCAGTACTTTGGCCACCTCATGTGAAGAGTTGACTCATTGGAAAAGACTCTGATGCTGGGAGGAATTGGGGGCAGGAGAAGAAGGGGACAACAGAGGATGAGATGGCTGGATGGCATCACCGACTCGATGGACGTGAGTCTGAGTGAACTCCGGGAGATGGTGATGGACAGGGAGGCCTGGGGTGCTGCGATTCATGGGGTCGCAAAGAGTCTGACACGACTGAGCAAATGAACTGAACTGAACTGAACTTACTATAGTCGAAATCATACAGTCAAAGCAGAATGGTGGTAGTTAGGGACTGGGGGTAGGAAAGAATAAGGAGTTCTTGTTTCATTTTCATTGAGTTTCAGTTTTAAGTTTTACAAGATGAAAATTATAGAGATAGATGGTAATGGTTGCACAGCTTTATGAATATATTAATACCACTGAACTATACTTAAAATGATTAAGATGGTAAATTTCATATTATATATATTTAACTACAATTAAAGAAAAAAGATATAAACAGACTTCATCAAAAAAACTAAACGACTGGCAAATAACTACAGGAAAGATGTTGAATATAAAAAACCCACAAAATTGTCCTCCACTTTTCTTTGTCCAATCCAGCCTCTGCAGCACTTTCAATCATCTTTCTAAAACACAAATTTCATTAGCTGAATTTCCTGCTTTCTACTTGTTCTGTGCCAGCATTTCAGGGAAAACCTTTAAATATGGCAAATGATGCCTCTGGCATTAACTCACTACCCTGGCCTCATTCATCTTACCCTTCATGCTCCATTCATAGTTAACATTCCTCATGTCTGGCAAATGCCACATTCTTAATAAGCTGCCAGGGAGTGGGTGGAGCTGCTTGCTGCATTCTTAACTCTTATCTGCTAAGTAGTCATCTATCTTCCTAGATGGCAATAGTGATAAAGAATCCATCTGCCAGTATAGGACAAACAGGAGATGTGGGTCCAATTCCTGGGTCAAGAAGATCCTCTGGAATTAGGAAATGTCACCCCACTCCAGTATTCTTGCCTGGGAAATCCCATGGACAGAAAAGCCTGGTGGGCTCCAACGCATGGGGTTGCCAAGAGTCAGACACAGCTGAGCATCTAAACAGTAGCAGCACTTATCCCTCTGGACTTCGTTCAAAGGTCACTTTCCCGCCCACCTCCCCACGCAGCCTGCCCTATAGGAAGGTACTCCCTCTGTGCTCCCATATTATGTCTATTTGAATATAACATTTACATTGCATTAAGATTACTCATTTGTGCCCTTCTTCACATTTGCCTGTAAGCTTCCTCAGAGCAGTCCAGATCCAAGTATTTACCCCATAATATGTACATTAGGTCAATGACCAAATAAAATTAACATGCTGCCATTTATAATGGTGAAATGAGCTCTGAGTAAGAAAGTTCCCATGCAAATTGGAGACAATTTCACATTTTTATCAAAGGTATTTCATTTGCCTCTTTCAAATACACAGGTAAATGTCTCTTTAAGGGGAAGCACAAATGAGAGTGGTGATGCAGATGCTACACAATTTCAGACTTGCTCATATCTGCCAGGCTCTATGTCAGTCACTTTACATGCGACTAAGTGCATTTTTACTTAATTCATGAGCTTCTCTATGAGGCAAGTACTATTATCCCATTTCACAGAGGAAAAAAACTGAAATTCAGAGTCATTAAAACATTTACTCAGCACCACATAGCTGGCAAACAGCAAAGACAGGACTTGTTCCTAAGGAATTTTTTTTTTTTTCTTTTTGCACACAATATTATTCTCAAATTCTTTGTTGAACTATCAATAATCAATTCACAGAGACTTTTTTCTGAGAAAATCTTAAAAAGGCTGTGAAGAGATATGACATGTTCCAAAGCACTGCCTTCAAAATCTAGTGACAGATTAATCTGATGATACATTAATCAATGATCTATTCTCTCTTTCACAGAACCCAAGTGAGAATTTTTACATGCTCATTCCTCACATTTAACGCAGTATTAACTACAGTATTGTTGTTCCCACCTGGAAATGAGTTTCTTGAAAGGTATGATGATTCAAGAGAAGACTCTAAGAGGGAGAAACTTCTGACACCATATTGAGAAAAAACTAGACTTAATTAAAATGGGGATTTCCCTGGCTGTCCAATGGTTAGGACCCCATGTCAGGGGACGTGGGTTCAATCCTTGGTTGGAGAAACTGAGCTCCCACAGGCCATGCTGCATGGCGCAGCCAAAAATAATAATAATAATAAATAAATAAATATTTAAAATATTAAAAAAAAAAAAAAGAAAATGGACCAAAGCTTACAAAAAGTTTGCAGCAGAATACACTCTTTTCACTGTGACTCTGATGTTGGGAGGGATTGGGGGCAGGAGGAGAGGGGACGACAGAGAATGAGATGGCTGGATGGCATCACTGACTCAATGGACGTGAGTCTAAGCGAACTCCGGGAGATGGTGATGGACAGGGAGGCCTGGCGTGCTGCGATTCATGGGGTCGCAAAGAGTCGGACACGACTGAGCGACTGAACTGAACTGAACTGACACTCTTTTCACTGTGATGCAGACCTCAGAATGGCCCTTCTCTCCCACTTTTCATCTCTGCTCCTTACTAACCAGTCTAGATATTCTACTTTCTAGGGGCTCCCAAGACCCTTCCATTCTTCTCCCTCTGGTCTCCCATTTCTAGGCTTTCCTTCCCAGATCTCAGGTTTCACATTACTGTGCTTGTGGTGCAGAAGTGACTTTCTTCCCTAGCACAGGGCACCTCCCTGCGTGAACTTGGCACATCCATGCATCTTCTGTCAGGTTGTAGGAGGCCAGCTCCACCTGGACATAGTCATTTCTCATCCCCAAATTGATCAGCATTAGGCCCATTCTTTAACCACAGTCTAAGTCTTTCTTACTTGCACTGTGGTCCTAGGCAGGGCACTTAATTCTCTGTGGTTCATAGGATTTATGTGATAATTAAGTGAGATGTACTTAGAATAAAGCCTGGCCCATGAAAGCACAATAAATACTGCCATTATATTTAGCTATTTTACCATGCTTTGTTTCTTTTAAAGAGGTACTTTTAACCACTTCAGAGAGAATAGAGATGGTTTAAAAACACCAGCTCTGAAGAATATACAATAGGGAAAGGACAATGTCTTCAATAAAAAGTGGTGGGAAAACTGCAGTGTTACATGCGAAAGAATAAAATTGTACACCTATCTCACAGTATACACAAAAACAAACTAAAAATGGATTAAAGACTGGAATGTGAGATGTGAAACCATAAAATTCCCAGAAGAAAACATAGATGATAAGCTCCTTGGCAGAGATCTTAGTGATGATTTTTTGGATTTGACACCAAAAACAAAGGCAACAATGGCAAAAATAAACAAGTGTGACTACATCAAACTAAAATTTCTGCACAAGAAAGGAACCTATCAACAAAATGAAAAGGCAACCTAACAAATGAGAGAAAACATTTCCAAATAGTATATCTGACAAGAGGCTACTATCCAGAATATATGAAGAATTCATACATCTCAACAAGAAACAATTTGATTTAAAAATGGGCAGAGGACCTTTCCACAAGAAAATGACACGCGGATGGTCAATATGAAAAGGTGCTCAACATCACTAACCATTAGGAAAAGGCATATCAAAACCACAATGAGATATCAACTTAAACCTGTTAGAATGGCTATTATTAGGTTTTACACAAGAAATAACAAGAATTGGCCAAGATATGCAGAAAAGGGAACCCTCATGCACTGTTGATAGAATGTAAATTGGTACAGACATTATGAGAAACAGCATAGATGTTCTTCCAAAATTAAAAATAGAACTAACATGTGATCCAGCAGTTCCACTTCTGGGTATATATCTGAAGAAAACAAAAACACTAACTCAAAAAGATATATGCACCCCTACATTCACTGCAGCGTTTTTATAATTCCAAAGATACAGAAACAACCTAACGGTCCATTGATAGATACATGGATAAAGAAGACCTGGTGCAGATATACAATGGAATATTACTCAATCATAAAAAAAAAAATAATGAAATTTTGGCATTCGTGACAACACAGATAGACCTTGAAGGCATTATGCCAAGTGCAATGTCTGTCAAAGAAACACAATTTGCCATATGCTCACTTATATGTGGATAACAACCAATCTATAAAACGAAAACAATTAACTTATAGATACAGACAGATAGTTGCCAAGAATGGAGGACTTGGGGTATCAAACAGTACAAACTTCCAGTTACACAGTAAGTCATGGAGATGTAATGTACAGCATGGTGACTATAATTAATAATACTATATAGAATATTTGAAAAGTGCTAAGACAATAGATCTTAAAAGTTCTTATCATAAGAAAAAACTGTGTAACTGTATGGTGATGGATGTTACCTAGACTTACTATGGTGGTCATTTCACAACACATAACAAATATCAAATCACTCTGACATCTATCTGAAACTAATACACTATGTTGATTATATTTCAATTAAAAATAAACAGCTCTTCCAGGACACAGAAGCAACCGAAACGTTCATCGATAGATGAATGGATAAAGAAGATATGATGCTAGAAAGAAAGAAAATGAAAGTCACTCAGTCATGGCCGACTCTTTGTGACCCCATGGACTATACACTCCATGGAATTCTCCAGGCCAGAATACTAAAGAGGGTAGCCTTTCCTTTCTCCAGCGGATCTTCCCAACCCAGGCCTCCTGCATTGCAGGCGGATTCTTTACCAACTGAGCCACAAGGGAAGCCCAGTATGGTGCCTGTGTGTGTGCTAAGTCACTGGAGTTGTCTCAGACTCTGTGTGACCTAATGGGCTGCAACCTGCCAGGCTCCACTGTCCATGGGTTTCTCCAGGCAAGAATACTGGAGTGGGTTGCCACGCCCTCCTCTAGGGGGTCGGCCCACCGTGGGGATCAAACTTCTGTCTCCCACACTGGCAGGCGGGGTTTTTTGTTTTTTTTTAATACCACTAGAACCACCTGGGAAGCCCAGTTCTTGTCATTACCTAACTATAAAAGATCTTGCCCTTCTTAAACGCCTAAAGAACTACTGTGCTTTCCTCACACTAGAAGACATTTTTTCTGTTTCAGGGATGTTAGTTGTACCCTTCCAGCTTGGTGTGACTCCCCTCAGAATATTCACCAGGTTTTGTATTTCTTCTGAACAAACCCCTACTCACAAGGGAACAGGCAAGGATTGGGAATGCAACTTCCAAAGAGCCATTGATCATAGCTGAGCATCACTAATATGTGCTATTAAAATGAATATAGTTTATTTATCTAACTTATCATCTGTTTGAGTTCATAACAAAAAAAAGGAAGAAACTGTCATTATCTTGTCCTTTTTGAGCTCATAGGGAATAGAATATATTTTAATAGCAGATTTATATAAACCAATATCAGTTCAGTTCAGTTCAGTTCAGTCGTTCAGTCGTGTCCGATTCTTTGAGACCCCATGAATCGCAGCACACCAGGCCTCCCTGTCCATCACCAACTCCCAGCGTTCACTCAAACTCACGTCCATCGAGTCGGTGATGCCATCATAGGTAACATTAAAAGCATATAATTGTATGCAGGATAACTGAGTAACAACGTTAGAGAGAACAGACACAACATAGTGTATAAAAATTCTATAAACATACTTACTGTCAATAAAAATGTTCTTGTTTTAAAAAAATCTAATCTTGCAGAGGAAAAAAAAAACATAAAGTTAGATTTCTGAAACTCATTCACTGAAAAATCTAGACCAGGATAAATATTTAAATTCTCTGAATTCATATTAAAAATTCACACATAAGCGAACAAAGAAAATGAAACTTGTCAATATTTGCTATTTCTCACTGAATATATATCTATATAACTCTGCCTTCATGGTAAAAAAAAAAAAGTGTTGAGAATCACCAGTGACAGGAAAAGTTCAAGACACTTCACTTTGTGATGGAGAGAGGAGGTTTGCCATCTCACGTCTTTTGAGCACAATTTTCCACGTGTGAAGTGGGCTAGTTGGCAGCATTTCTGCCACAGGTTTACCAGCTAGATCAAGGTCACTCTGGAAACCAAGTCCTGCTCTGAAATTCTAAGATGTGTCTTAGGACACAAGGACACAGGACCAAGAAGGAGTTCCAATCTGAAACTGAGAGGCTTCGTTCATCAGCTCTTCTAAAAGAAGCAGATCCCTCTAGAGCTCCATAGTATCTCTGGATCCTCTGGGTTTGTAAGGGAGGACTCTGATTGAACTATGAGATATGTGCATACATGCTCAGTCACTCTAGTCATATCCGATTCTTTGCGACCCTATGGACTATAGCCCTCCAGGCTCCTCTGTCCATAGGATCCTCCAGGCACAAATACTAGACTGGGACGCCATGCCTTCCTCCCAGGGGATCTTTCCATCCCAGGGATCAAATCCGCAACTCCTGCATCTCTTGCATTACAGGTATATTCTTTACCCACTGAGCCACCTGGGAAGTCCTGAACCATGGGATAGAGGTCTCTGAATCCCCCAGGCAAAGTAAGGCAGGTAGAAGTAGCCGGTGAATCTGTTCCACCACATGGCCACCTATTATTCATACCTCCGGAAAAGGTAGTAACAAAAAACAAGCTTTCACTGATGAAGCCACTTGGGGAACTTTTACTGCCTAGGTATAAATGGTTAGGTGGCACTGATAAAGGCACTTTTGAAATTACTTAAGGAAAGGATATTTTTGGCAGTAGATATGCAGATTCGAGCACCAGAAACATAGGAACTGCTCTATGGAGTAATGGACTGTTTTAAGAATACATTCTACAAAGAGCAGGTGCTACATAGTTTAAATAAGTGTTAATGAATATTGCACCCCTTACATTAACAGAAAACATCAATGAACCGGACCTAATACAATAACTTTCATTTCTCAAACCACATCACATTTTGAAGAAAGCTTTCTTACAAAGATGTGTTTATTTATTTCTCCTATTAAGCCTGCAAGAGGAAGAGTAGGGGCTTTAAAAGCAGCACAGCCAACTCATTGGAAAAGACCCTGATGCTGAGAAAGACTGAAGTCAAAAGGAGAAGAGGGCGGCAGAGAGCAAGATGGTTAGATAGCATTACCAACTCAATGGACATGAATCTGAGCAAACTTCAGGAGACAGGGAAGGACAAGGAAGCCTGGCAAGCTGCCATCCATGGAGTTATAATGAGTCAGACACAGCTTTGCAACTGAACAACCACACAGTGGTTACAAGCATACACTTTGCAGTTGGACTCTAGGGTTTGAATACTCCCTTTGTTCCATACGACATGTCTCTGTGACCTTGGCCAATGCCTTAACTGCCCGTTGTTTCAGTTTCCTTACCTGAAAATCAGTGGATTCATCTCTTATAATGTCACTCAATAGCTAGATAGAATTATGTATGTGGAATCCTCTCACCACATGCCTGATAAGAATTTTAGGGGATGTGTCCCCTATGTTAAAGATTCATGGAGATCCTATGGTGTTGGCATCAAATTTCACAGGCTGAGCCCCTGTTTTATTCCCTTCTCCATGGCACAGGAAAACAAATAAGCATGGCTTCTTCTCTTGCTGAGTAATAAAGAGTCCAAAAAAAAAGAGGCTTACCTCTGTGGCAGTGCATTGGGTCAAAATAGATTCTCGCTGAGCTTCTATTCTGCAGTTTCTTAGGTCCTCCATAATAACTGGGATGTGACTGGTCCACCACAAAGCAAATGTCCCACGGAGGCACAAATGAGGCTGGAAACCTGACCCTAGCACCGTGGGCTCGCCTCCCATCTCATTTCCCTTGATCAATGCACACTGTTGTCCCTTACAAGATGGAGTTTCCCTCTCCAAACTTGGCTTTCAAGATGCTATTAGGAGAATGTGCATTCTCTTTGCTTGTGAAATGTTACACACTGTCCAACCTTAACTAGACTTCCTTCAGTGTGCGATGAAGCACCTTCCATGAGGTACTGAGTATACCTTCCCAGGGCTTTGCATTTGGACAAGGATGGCCAAATGAAAAATCTCAGAATAGTACCCTAAATCTCTCTCTGAATGCATAGCTCTTCAAGGTGCTGGGCCTCTATCCACACATTAAACATATATACCTGGGAAAATGCTAAACTTCCTGAAGTTCCTAAGGACCCTGAAAACCTACACCTGACTCGGAGGGTAAATCAAAGGATGATGAGACCTAGTCTTCTATCTCAAGAGCAGGATACAAAGCCAGCCAACCCTGGGTGATCAAGATCTCTAGTTTATGTAGGCTTGTCATTCTGAATTTACTCGTTTTCAGAAGCAATAATACATCTCAGGATATACCTCAGAAATGTCTATATTATTTTTCTCATATGACTACTACATATTAACATTTTATTGCCACCTTCATTTAAGAATCACTAGTGGATAAAGGCAAAATAGTAATATGGCTTTTAAAGAAAATGCACATTTGATACGTCTATATATAATTAGCTGGGAGTGGTAGCACATCTCAACAAAACTGCAGTTAAATTTTAAAATCACCTACATACTTGAAACTGAATAAGGAAAATGAAGGCAGCAGCTTTTCATTTCGTGGGACTGACAAAACAGAGCTCTCCACATAGGCCTCAGCTTTTCTAGAACTCAATCTGTATACTGAAAACTGGCTAAAGACTATTAAAACAATAAGCTCCAAGGATACATTGTACAGCACAGGGAAATACAGCCATTATTTTATAACTTAAAAAGAAGTATAACCTATAAAAATACTGAATCACTGCTATACACCTGAAACTAATATATCAACTACACTTCAACTATACTAGTCAACTATATTTCAACTACAAAAAAAATCAACCCAGACTTGCCAAAATACCCACAGATAATATTGCCTTGGAACTTTCTTAATCATATTCATCCATCCAATAAAATTATTTTTGTATCACTAATGATTTTTAATTTTTTTTCCAAATTTTGATTCCATGGTCACTGAGGGAAAAATGGAGATCAAAATAAAGAGACGAAAAGAGATGGAGCCAGAGCTCAGATGACAGGGCTGCTGAGCTGTAAGTCCGTGCATGAGGCAAATACTCATGATGTTGCTACCCTGCTTTCACTGTTTCTATTCTATTCTATTTAAAAATGTTTATCAGAATAAAGAAAAATACAAAAATTTTAAAGGATAAGAATTAAAAGAATAAAACCAAAATAAGGTTTATTCACAGACTACCCACACAGATAATCCAAGAAAACCAATAAATGAATCACTGTAATTAATAAGATTGTTCAGCAAAATGGCTAAATACAAAATCAACATATTAAAAAATAATCATATTCCTTTATATGAGCAACAAAGTATTAAGCAATCTGAGTTTGAACAGTTACATTTATAATAGCACAAATAATAAGAGCAATGATTAAACCCAATAAAGGTATGTAAGACTTTAGCATAAAATACTAAAACTTCATTGAATGTAATAAAATAAAACATATGTAAGTGAGAAATATATCATATTCATAAACTTAAAGGCTCTAAAGGCAACTCTTACACATTCATCTATAAAGTCAAAGCAATTCTCATCAAAATCTTAGTGTTTTTGATGGAATATGGCAACTTTATGCTAAAACATGTGTGGATGAATTATAGGTCAATATCTATCAAGGCAATTTTGAAACAGCAGCAGAAGAGAGGCCTTAGCTTAACTGGTATCAGGCTTTAAAAACTAAAGAGATTTAACAGTGTATATGGTTGAAGGGCAGAGAAGGCAATAGCACCCCACTCCAGTACTCTTGCCTGGAAAATCCCATGGACAGAGGAGCCTGGTGGGCTGCAGTCCATGAGGTCGCTAAGAGTCAAACACGACTGAGCGACTTCTCTTTCACTTTTCACTTTCATACATTGGAGAAGGAAATGGCAACCCACTCCAGTGTTCTTGCCTGGAGAATCCCAGGGATGAGGCAGCCTGGTGGGCTGCCGCCTATGGGGTCGCACAGAGTTGGACACGACTGAAGCGACTTAGCAGTAGCATGGTTGAAGGGATAGACAAATAAACCAAAGTAACAGAATAAGTGGCTTTAAAATAAATTCACATACCTATGAGAGCTTCCAATATAATAAACTACAATCCTGTGAGCCAAATACAGACCACTGAATTAAGTACAGGAATGATCGCCCATCCATATGGGGAAAGTTCCACACTTTGGCCACCTGATGCAAAGGGCCGACTCACTGGAAAAGACCCTCATGCTGGGAAAGACTGAGGGCAGGAGGAAGAGAGCAGCGGAGGATGAGATGGTTAGATAGTATCACCGAGTCAATGGACGTGAATCTGAGCAAACGCCAGGAGACAGTGAAGGACAGGAAAATCTGGCGTGTCGTCATTCATGGGGTTGAAAAGATTCAGACATGAAGTAGCAACTGAACAACAACACAGGGAAAGGAAAAGATCAGACCTCTACTTCTCTCCAAGCAAACAAATAAAACAAGAAGTTTTTGATGGACTAATAACTTAAATAAACAGATACCTAAAATTTTAGAGTCTAACACACAAAATATACTGATGAAATCAAGAGTGGGATATAAAAAAATACAAACTATAAAAGAAAAAATAGACATATATGAACACATTAAAACCTATTTTAAGCAAAGTGAATAGAAACTTATAGGTGGTAAGGAACTATTTGAAATTCATACAAAAAGGAGTGTTATAAAACATATTACAGGAACATGTACAAATGGATTTGTAAGAAAAGAAAGACAAACAGGAAAGTGGACATATCATATTAAAATAAGAAGAAACTTATATAAACCTATAAATACATAAAATTAACTATAAAAACTTCGTTCAGTACAGTTCAGTTGCTCAGTCATGTCCCAATCTTTGCGACCCCATGGACTACAGTATGCCAGGCCTCCCTATCCATCACCAACTTCTGGAGTTTACTCAAACTCATGTCCATTGAGTCGATGATGCCTTCCAACAGTCATCCCCTTCTCCTCTGCCTTCAATCTTTCCCAGCATCAGGGTCTTTTCAAATGAGTCAGTTCTTTGCATCAGGTGGCCAAAGTACTGGAGTTTCAGCTTCATCAGTCCTTCCAATGAACATTCAGGACTGATTTCCCTTTAGGATGGACTGGTTGGATCTCCTTGCAGTCCAAGGGACTCTCAAGAGTCTTCTCCAGCACCACAGTTCAAAAGCATCAATTCTTCAGCACTCAGCTTTCATAATAGTCCAACTCTCACATCCATACATGATTACTGGAGAAACCATAGCCTTGACTACATGGACCTTCGGTGGTAAAGGAATGTCTCTGCTTTTTATTATGCTGTCTAGGTTGGTCATAACTTTTATTCCAAGGAGTAACTGTCATTATTTCATGTCTGCAGTCACCATCTGCACTGATTTTTGGAGCCCCCCAAAATAAAGTCAGCCACTGTTTCCACTGTTTTCCCATCTATTTCCCATGAAGTGATGGGACCAGATGCCATGATCTTAGTTTTCTGAATGCTGAGCTTTAAGCCAACTTTTTCACTCTCCTCTTTCACTTTCATCAAGAGGCTTTTTAGTTCCTCTTCACTTTCAGCCATAAGGGTGGTGTCATCTGCATATCTGAGGTGATTGATATTTCTCCTGGCAATCTTGATTCCAGCCTGTGCTTCTTCAAGCCCAGTGTTTCTCATGATGTACTCTGCATAGAAGTTAAATAAGCAGGGTGACAATATACAACCTTGATGTACTCCTTTTCCTATTTGGAACCAGTCTGTTGTTCCATGTCCAGTTCTAACTGTTGCTTCCTGACCTGCATGCAGATTTCTCAAGAGGCAGGTCAGGTGCTCTGATATTCACATCTCTTTCAGAATTTTCCACAGTGTATTGTGATCCACACAGTCAAAGGCTTTGGCATAGTCAATAAAGCAGAAATAGATGTTTTTCTAGAACTCTCTTGCTTTTTCGATGATCCAGTGGATGTTGGGCATTTGATCTCTGGTTCCTCTGCCTTTTCTAAACCCAGCTTGAACATATGGAAGTTCATGGTTCCTGTATTGCTGAAGCCTGGCTTGGAGAATTCTGAGCAATACTTTGCTAGCGTGTGAGATGAGTGCAATTGTGTGATAGTTTGAGCATTCTTTGGCATTGCCTTTCTTTGGAATTGGAATGAAAACTGACCTTTTCCAGTCCTGTGGCCACTGCTGAGTTTTCCAAATTTGCTGGCATATTGGCTACAGCACTTTCACAGCATCATCTTTTAGGATCTGAAACAGCTCAAATGGAATTCCATCACCTCTACTAGCTTTGTTCATAGTGATGCTTCCTAAGGCCCACTTGACTTCACATTGCAGGATGTCTGGCTCTAGGTGAGTGATCACACCATCGTGATTATCCGGGTCATGAAGATCTTTTTTGTACAGTTCTTCTGTGTATTCTTGCCACCTCTTCTTAATAGCTTCTGCTTCTGTTAGGTCCATACCATTTCTGTCCTTTATTGAGCCCATCTTTGGATGAAATTTTCCCTTTGTATCTCTAATTTTCTTGAAGAGATCTCTAGTCTTTCCCATTCTATTGTTTTCCTCTATTTCTTTGCACTGATCACTGAGGAAGGCTATCTTGTCTCTCCTTGCTATTCTCTGGAACTCTGCATTCAAATGGGTATATCTTTCCTTTTCTCCTTTGCTTTTGGCTTTTCTTTTCACAGCTATTTGTAAGGACTCCTCAGACAGCCATTTTGCTTTTTTGCATTTCTTTTTCTTGATCCCTCTCTCCTATACAATGTCACGAACCTCTGTTCATAGTTCATCAGGCACTCTATCAGATCTAGTCCCTTAAATCTATTTGTCACTTCCACTGTATAATCATAAGTGATTTGATTTAGACCATACCTGAATGGTCTATTGTTTTTCCCTACTTTCTTCAATTTAAGTCTGAATTTGGCAATAAGGAGTTCATGATCTGAGCCACAGTCAGCTCCTGGTCTTGTTTTTGTTGACTGTATAGAGCTTCTCCATCTTTGGCTACAAAGAATATAATCAATTTAATTTTGGTATTGACCATCTGGTGATGTCCATGTGTAGAGTCTTCTCTTGTGTTGTTGGAAGAGGGTGTTTGCTATGACCAGTGCATTCTCTTGGCAGAACTCTATTAGCTTTTGCCTTGATTCATTCTGTACTCCAAGGCCAAATTTGCCTGTTACTCCAGGTGTTTCTTAACTTCCTACTTTTGCATTCCAGTCCCCTATAATGAAAAGGACCTCTTTTTTGGGGTATTAATTATAGAAGGTCTTGTAGGTCTTCATAGAACCATTCAACTTCAGTTTCTTCCACATTACTGGTCAGGGCATAGACTTGGATTACCGTGATATTGAATGGTTTGCCTTGGAAACGAACAGAGATCATTCTTTTGTTTTTGAGACTGCATCCAAGTACTGCATTTCAGACTCTTTTGTTGACCATGATGGATACCCCATTTCTTCTAAGGGATTCTTGGCCACAGTAGTAGACATAATGGTCATCTGAGTTGCATTCACCCATTCCAGTCTATTTTAGTTCACTGATTCCTAGAATGTTGACATTCACGCTTGCCATCTCCTGTTTGATCACTTCCAGTTTGCCTTGATTCATGAACCTAACATTCCAGGTTCTTATGCAGTATTGCTCTTTACAGCATCGGACCTTGCTTCCATCACCAGTCACATCCACAGCTGGGTGTTGTTGCTTTGGCTTCACCTCTTCATTCTTTCGAGTTATTTCTCCACTGATCTCTAGTAGCATTTGGGTACCTACCAAACTGGGGAGCTCATCTTTCAGTGTCCTAGCTTTTGTTTTTTCATACTGTTCATGGGGTTCTCAGGGCAGGAATACTGAAGTGGTTTGCCATTGCCTTCTCCAATGGACCACATTAAAAACATGTAAAAATAGTTGATCAGTAATAATCAGTAAACCACAGATTACAACAATTATCAGTTATCATTTTATGCTTATTAAAGACTGTCTAAAGTCAATAAATCTGACTGATTTTTTTTTATTGGCCATGTAGCATGTGGGATCTTAGTTTCCTGACCAGGGATCGAACCTATGCTCCCTGCTTTGGAAGTATGAAGTCTTGATCACTGGATGGCCAAGGAAATCCCAAATCTGACTGATTTTAGACAGTGAGAGAACAGTAATAGGAAAGTAAACTGAAGATCTATTTAACATTAACATTACACAGCTGAAGATAGAAACAATTTACAACCCAGCAACTTGGTTTGTACAGTTAGGTTTGTACCCTAGAAAAACTAACACATCTTCATAAGGTGACATACATAAGGACATTCACTGCAATGAAGCAAGATTCACACACACATATCTCTTTAATAACTTTTGAATTTTTTGCAATCATGTCTTATTCACCAGTGTTAAGAATAAAAAGAGTCTCTTCATAAATGCTTACTGAAATATACAAATGAATGAACAAATTAGCACAACATGCTAAGTGTGTTTCAAACTCTAAAATGTCATTTCAAACATGTGCTTATTATAGGACATTTCACCAAGAAATTTAAAAGTCATGTCTAAACACGTTTAGAAAAAGAACCTCAAAAGCATTACAGAAAGATGGAAAGCAACTTTACTGGGATCACTCATTTATGGTGTTTGTACCAGGAAACCAAAGTAATAAAGGATGATTACTTTATTGAGATATTCCCTAGTGCTTGTTCTGAGAAATTTAATAGCTCATAAAGGAAAATTTTTTTTTTTAATCTGGTCTAGTTTTATCATGTTTCACTGAGAAGCTAAATTTAAATAATGTTTATTGAGCTGTATAATTTCATGAGCTACATAAAAATGATGATTTTTAAATGTTAATAAATGTCATCTCTGGAATTTCTGAAGTTTTTAAATGTTTAGTCTTATTTCATAGACTACCAGAATTTTTATTTGCAGAGAAGTATAGCTTATGGTCCTAATAAATAGACCAGCATAAATTCATATCTACCACTGTAGGCACAACATGACCCAAAAGCCTGTTACTTGGCCTTTCATCATGAAAAGGTCACTGTGCAAGGGTTTATAAAACTTCATTTTCTACTTACTAGCTATGTGGATCTATAGTTTGGGGTAAGTCATTTCTCATCTCTACATCTCAGTTTTCTCATCCATAACAGGCATTCATGATCCAGGTCTTCTCCAGCACAGTCAAAGGAGATAACTAGCGTGATGCTAGTCTGCTAGGGGCATCATAACCAAATACTACAGTCTGGGGGCCTTAAACTACAGCAAATTAATTTCTCAATCAGTCTTCCCGCTGGGTCTATCTGCATTCAAAATGTCTAATCTTTTAAGGTCATTAGTCATATAGGATTAGGGCCCACTCCAATGACCTAATTTTAATTTCCTCTGTAGAAATCCTATCTCCAAATGCAGTCACAATCTGAGTTGCTGGGAGTTATAGGATCTCAACATATGAACTTGGAGACAAATAGCTAAATCCATAACAGTGTCTATGGCAAATCCCTCCTGCTGACAAGAGAATATGTCTTTAACTCCCACCACTTAAACCTGAAAAAAATACAAGATGTGTTCATTTATGGTCAGGTTAATGAGGACTACATGAAGCCATAAAATAAGTGGACAAGAAGCAAAAAGACAAGAGAATTGAGTGGAGTCCCAGAACTTAACTTCTTTGATTTTCCTCTCTTCCGTATCATCAGTCTCTTTCACTCAACCAGTTTATCCCTGTCACCATGCAAATATTCCCCAGTATAGTGCATTCAAAAGTGTTTATACTGTGATCCACATGAAGAAATGCATTTTATATGAGGATGTAATACATACCTATATATGCGTGTAGCTATACAACTATTTCAGAGAAGGCAATGGCACCCCACTCCAGTACTCTTGCCTGGAAAATCCCATGGACAGAGAAGCCTGGTAGGCTGCAGTCCATGGGGTCGCTGAGGGTTGGACACGACTGAGCGACTTCACTTTCACTTTTCACTTTCACGCATTGGAGAAGGAAATGGCAACCCACTCCAGTGTTCTTGCCTGGAGAATCCCAGGGACGGCAGAGCCTGGTAGACTGCTGTCTATGGGGTCACACAGTGTCAGACACGACTGAAGTGACTTAGCAGCAGCAGCATGCAACTATTTATAAGTACTTTAATAATAATATATTTCATAAGATAAAATTCTTACCTTTACCACACAAAATGTACCTTGATAATTTTTTTGTTTTATTCTATTTAATTTTTTAAATGATTACTGAAACACACCAAAATTATTCTAAGACCGTGAATGGTTCACAAACTTCAGTTTGATCAACTCTGCTATAAAGCTATCACTTATTTTAAAGCAAAACAAAGTCTTTCTTTACTGTACATGCTCCCTCCATAATCTTCCATTTTTTTGCTGCCCTTCTCAACCAAACTGCTTCAAAGAGATGTCAACAAACACTCTCTCCACTGTTTCACTTTCCATTAAGCAATTCAGATCACTTCCACCAGCCTCTGTCCCAGTTGCTTCACTACAGCTTCTCTTACAGCGGTCACCAGCAACTTCCATGGGGCCAGATCCAAAGAGACCATTCCAGTCACCTTTCTCAACCTCTAAATCACCCTCCATATAACTGGCCATTCTGTCATTCTTAAAATACACTCATCTCCTGGCTTCTGAAACAGCAGTTTCCTGGTTTTCCTCAACCTCATATGTTCATCTCAGTCACGTTTTTCTACCTTGCCCCTCATCTACTTTATCACAGCAGAGGATTAGCAGGGCCCCATCCCAGACCCTATCCTCTTATTAATCTATCCATCCTAGATTCTGTCAAAAATGAAGTTAGATATGATTTATACTCTTTAGAGTTCCCAATGTTTATCTCCTCCAGAATTCTTTTATTTTTTGGCTGTGTCGGGTCTTTGTTGCTGCGCACAGGCTTTCTCTAGTCATGATGAGCAAGGGAAACTTTCTGGATACAGTGCACACGCTTCTCAATGCCACGGCTTCTCTTGTTTCACTACTGGGTTCTAAGCACGCAGGCTCAGTACTTGGGGCACACACAGGGGCTTAGCTGCCCCACAGCACGTGGAATCTTCCCAGACCAGGGGTGCAACCCATGTCCCCTGAATTGCAGGTGGATTCTTAACCACTGGTTCACCAGAGAAGTCCCTCCAGAACTCTTACAATCAAAGCTCATATATTCAGTTGCCTACATGGCATTCCCAATTGTATATATGAGACTCAAAACATATTTCCGAACACACGGTTTTACCCATAAACCTATTGATTTTCTGACTAAATACACAACTACATACCCAGATACTCTTGTCAGAAATCAGGAAGTCTTCTTTTTCTTTTCCTCTCTCCTCTACACATGCAATTCACCAACATGACCTGTCTCTTCTCTCTTCAAATTAGGTCTCAAATTTTTTTTCTTGGACTGTTATGATTCCTTCCTAATCACTCACTATTTCACACGTCCCCACAGATCAGCACCCCTAGCACACACTCGTTATTTTCCACAAAGCATCCAAAGTGATTTTTAAAAAATGTGAATTAGATAATACCATTGCTTTCCTCCTCCCCCAAGCATGCATTCCTAATGACTGGCACTTATGAAGCACTCAACTTTTTTTTTTTAAGGATGAACAAAAAATGAATTTTCCATGCAGCCTTGAAAGAGACAAAGAAGCTGAAACAAAATGCTTCAAAACTACTTTCTTGCATATGTAGCCAGGAGAAAGGAGAAAAGAAAAAGTAGGGGTTTATACAAAAGAGCCATTTCCAGAATGTTCTGATGTCATCCAGTGATACCAACACCATATATTCTTTCAAATTATCTGGAGTATAAAAAGATTGAAATTGTCAAGTTATGTGTGTCCAACTTATCTTTCAAATATTTAATGGAAAAGTAACAAATAAAGTTAATATATATGTTTATCTCCTTGTTTCTGGGACTAGAATGGGAAAATTTGGACAATGGATCCTAGTTGTATAACAGTGTGAGTTACTACATACTATAAGCATTCCATATTTCATTAAATTTTCACACAGTCAAGAGAGCTAGAGTCCTTTCCATTCTTATCTAGGGTATGGGGGGATCATGCCTTTCAAAGACACATTGAAATGCTATGAAAGTGTGGAGAGCCTCCAAGTTTGACCATGAGTCAGAGATGCAGTCCCAATGTTTCCACAAATGAAAAACAAGCTACCCATTCTACTGGGTTGGCCAATAAGTTCCATTCAACACAATGGAAAAACCTGAAGAACTTTTTGGCCAATCCAGTATCTAATGCAAAAGAGCACACAGCTACTAGGAAAAAAAAAAAGAAAGAAAGAAAGAAAACTGAATTAAACTGCAATTGTCCTCTACTTTTAAATAAATAAAAGTAATATTTTTCTGCCATATTTAATTTTCCCAGCCTTCAAAGGGCTAGACAGTGGTTGCATACAAAAGTGGGAAGGTTCATTAAAGTCGAAAAAGACTGAAATCAAAAGGTGAGACAAATATTGAACAGGAATGTGAACCCTCTGAAGACCCAAAGACAAGATGTTTGGTTTTTTAGAGAAACTCAAGATGTGCCAGGCCTGAGCTAATGAAGTCCCTGGAGTCATAGTTAATCTACAAACATGAAGACAAAAACGTAACTGTCAATTGCAGACATGATTTGGAGGTAAATTTTGAGGTCTTCTTAGTCACGGTTTTCCTTATTTTATATAATAACAGGTGTTTTTCCTATTAAGGAGAAGGGACACAGCAAGAGGAAAAGACAGGTAGGAAGTATTTCAAGATGAGGAAGTTTGTCCAAAAAGAGATTTTCAAGTTTGTAAACACTGTATTATGTGTGTGTGTGAGCGCATGCAATTTTATTAAAATATTTTTAAAGGGCTCAAAATAAAGGAAAATGGTTGTCTAAAGTTACTAATTGCATCAAAATTTTGTTATCATAACCCTCCTATAAAACAAGAGAGTCCCTTTATTAGGTCCCAAATCCACACACAACATTAGGGTATCCATATGTATTTCTATGAATACAGATTTATAATATGAAATAATGGCCGATTTGTTATTTTGGGAATTGGAAAAGCCTTTTCCTCTTAGCCTCTTACTTCAGATAGTAGGATTTTTTTTGAAATCAGAAAAAAATCAATACAAGAAGAGATCATGTAGTTTTTCTCTGTTTAGAAAGTAAGGCTAAAACTTCATTAGCTTTATTGTGGGTGGAAAATAGGGCACTTGGGGGAATAACACACAAGTTCCGTTATCTTTGCCTGTCCTCTTCCGTCTCTCTCCATTCTTTTTTTGCCCTTCCTTTTCTTCTCCTTTTTCTCTTTTATTTTGCTTTTCTCTCTTATCCATTTCTTTTTAAATGTATGAGTCTGAAGGGCAGTCCTAGAAACTTTCTTTAAACAATAGGAGAAATATGTATAAGAACATAATTTTCATCTTCGTTATTACTGGAATTTGCTTATAGAGAATTGTTTTTGATTCAGAGGAGAAAGAAAAAGAAACAGGACAATGTTTAGTTTTTGTTTAGAATCTCCGTGTAACATTGTCAGGATATTATATTCAAAGTCTAAACAAATTCACAAAATGAATGAAATTATTTTAAAAGACAAATGACAGAATAGTAGCTATCTTCTTGTAAGGCCACTTAAAAACAAGAATCAATTTTAGTAATTTTGCAACAGAAATTATCATATTGCAATGAATTGCATTAATTTGAGATTTTCTTTCAAATTGCTTATTAACCAAATTTCATACTCAGCTGTTAGTGCTTGCTACAGATGTAAGATTAGTAAGTTAATATATTCATTTTTAGAATTTTTGGTGAATAAATTATTCTAACAATATTTTCTCTTTTATTCATCTTTTACTCTAGAATGATTATAATAAAGAACCTATTGGAGAGGCTTTCAGGTTGCAAACATTAATCATTTAATGGTTTTCTTTTATTTATTGTGATGGTATTTTATAATATTTTCTCTGATGGAGAAATCATGTTTTTCTACTTGCATTTATGACCCTTTTTGATAATTATCAACCACAGAGATGTTAGCATCAGTATGAACTAACAAGGAAGTCACAGTTTCTGAATTGACCTCTGCCTCTTACGTCAAAGAAAATAAATATAGAAACGTATACAGAAAGATTCCACCTGAACTGAAAACCAAAAAGGTCCAAATTGCCTGACCTGGAGCACATGAATTTTTGGATATTTCAGAGGTTCTCCTCCAGTCTTCAGTTCAGTTCAGTTCAGTTCAGTTGCTCAGTCATGTCCAACTCTTTGCAACCCCATGAATCGCAGCACGCCAGGCCTCCCTGTCCATCACCAACTCCCAGAGTTCACTCAGACTCATGTCTATCGAGTCAGTGATGCCATCCAGCCATCTCATCCTCTGTCGTCCCCTTCTCATCCTGGCCCCAATCCCTCCCAGCATCAGAGTCTTTTCCAATGAGTCAACTCTTCGCATGAGGTGGCCAAAGTCCTGGAGTTTCAGCTTTAGCGTCATTCCTTCCAAAGAACACCCTTAGGATTAATTAAAAAGGGATAAAAGCATTATTTCAAGAATCAGATTTTAAAAGCCATCTTACATTTTCACATAGTCCTGCAAACAATGCATCTAATTATCTAAGATGATCCCCTCAACATTCAATTCATTCATTCATTAACCAAACACTTTTTGAGAATATACTTTATGCCACATACTGCTTTAGGTATTTGGAATAAATCAATGAGTCAGACAGGTAAATATCTCTGTCCTTGCAAAATCCATATTGTAATAGGGGGAGACAGACACTAAACAATACACAAAATAAATAGCAAATTGCATAGTTTATTAGAAGGTGATTAGTACTATAGAAGGGCTTCCCTAGTGGCTCAGATGGTAAGGAAACTGCCTGCAGTGGAGGAAACTTGGGTTCGATCCCTGGATTAGGAAGACCCCTGGAGAAGGAAATGGCAACCCACTCCAGTATTCTTGCCTGGAGAATTCCATGAACTGGGAGGCGTGACAGGCTACAGTCCATAGGGTTGCAAAGAGTCAGATACGACTGAGCAATTAATACACACACACAGTAGTACAGAACGGGAAAGAAAGTGTAAGAAAAAAGAAGGCATGGTAATTGATTGTAATTAAAATAGTAGGCTCAATGAGAAGATGACACTTCATTAGAGATCTGAGGAAGTGATGGTATTCACCATGTTGGATATCTACACAGGGTATTTCATGCAGAAGAAATAGCTAGGGCAAAGACTTGAAGCAAGAACGTGAGTGTATATTCAAGAAACAGCCAGGAGGCCAAGGTGGCTGAGCAGAGCAGGGGAGTGGCAAAAGGGCAGAAGAAAGTAAAGGACCTAGAGCCTCTCAGGAAGGCTTCGCAGCTAGAGGAAGGCTTTGCCATTTCTCTGAGTGAAATAGGATCCACTGCAAGGTTGGATCAGCAGTGATATATTGTAGTCATACATATTTTAAGGGTAACACTGACTGTTAAACCAGTAAAAGCAAGAGCAGAAATAAGGAGGCCAGTTGAGAAGCTACTGTAGATAAAGGAAATTCGAGTTGACACGTGGAGACCAGGGTATTAAAAACAGTGATCTTGATAAGTAGTTGGCTTGTTGTCATGTGCTGAAATGATGGTTAACAGCTTTCCTGATGTTAACGGCTTTCCTGATGCAGGGGATGTGGGCTATGACAGAAGGGTACGAGCCAAGGATGACAAAGGTCTCTGCCTCCATTTGTAAATCTCAGGAACTGACCATTCACATTTCTCCCAGAGGAATCTAAACTATAAACTTGACATTTCCCTCCACAGCTTACATCTCTTCAATGACATTCTATAACCCAGAGAGGAAAAACAGGAGCTCTATATATGCCCTTTGTATGTCACTTAACTTTCCTGAATTTCACAACTATTATCCAAATGGGATAAGAATGACTGTTTCATATGATTTGAGAAAAAAATCAAATGCAAAAATATATAAGAAAAACTTTCTACGCTACATACAATTTACTGATTAATAGAAATATTTGTATTTTTACAAAAAAAAGAAAAAAATGAAGTGATTATATTTATTTTTCTTAATTCAGATTTTTAAAGTCTTTTAGTAATGTCATTTTCTCCATAAATATATTTTAAATTAATTTTTACTGCAGTATAGTTGCTGTACCATGTTGTATTAGTTTCTACTGTACAGCAAAGTGAGTCAGTTATTTTTAAAGTACAGGTAAACTAAGTTCCAATGGGTTATTAATCTGTGAAACACAGAAAATCAAATTTAGTTCATTAGAAATCAAGAGAAAGCCTGCACGCCTCAACTATCGAACCAGTGCACCACAACCAGAGTCTGTGCACCACAAGGAAAGATCTTGCATGTCTCACCTAATACCTGATACAGACAAATACATAAATACTTTTTAAAAAGAAAGAAACCAACAGAGACAAATTTTATTTTTTTTTAATTTTTTATCACCTAGCATCTTTCCAACCAATTTTCAAGCTATGAGTTAGTATAGGGTCTTACCACTGGGTTAGGCATAATTATGCTCTGACAAAACTATATTTAGAATACATAGAATAAATATAGGTAAAGAAATTAATTTACCAAGCAAAGATCATGAGATAAGATATCTCTCCAAATATGACTGATTGAAGCAAGTATCACTGCACTCAGTTTGTACTCTCAGTGGGTCAGCTCCCCACTAAACAGAATTTGCATGCATCTCAGTGTTATTTACAAGTAATAAATTAGCAATATAAGTAGATTCAAGACATGGACAAAGCATCATTTACTAAAGTTATCACCAATACTTGGAAGCACAGCCACAGTTCTATTCAATTTTATTCTTGTCTGTTGGTTGTTAAAGGCATCAATGAAATTTATTTTATGTGAGCACATATAAATCTATTTGGTAATTAAGAACTCATTTCTTCAGATTGTGTTATGACTCCCAAAGAGAAAAACATAAGAGGTCTATGTAGTCTCATTACAAACTTGAATACTTTTATGAAAGGCCCTGACCTCTCCAAGGGAAAACTGCTTCTCAAACAATAAAACGTCATCTTAATTTAATAAAATATATCATTATCCTAATATGTGGTATTAATCTTAACTACCCATTTGGCCAAGGAAGTGTCTTAAAAAAAAAAAAAACAGTTATTTCCAGAAGTTTCCAAATATCTAAGCATGATGTTGATCATAATTATTCATCTCAATGGTAAAATCCCAGAAAATTTTAAACCAGAATTAGTAGTGCTCTGAAGATTGGATCTTAAATGTTTTAAACTGCATATAAATATGTAACATATATATAAAAATATAACATCACAATTAATAAAGATTAATTTTGCTCTTAAAAAGTCACATTCATGTATTTTTGATATTTAAAATGTAACTTTTGATATTCAAAAGAACCAGTAATAATAGTTTAGACTGTCCTAATTATTCAACATTACATAGTTGAAAACATTGATGCACTTCTTTTAACAGTTTTTAGTGAGTTTTGGATGGAAAAGGCGATGGCACCCCACTCCAGTACTCTTGCCTGGAAAATCCCATGGATGGAGGAGCCTGGTGGGCTGCAGTCCATGGGGTTGCGAAGAGTCAGACACAACTGAGCGACTTCACTCTCACTCTTCATTTTCATGCATTGGAGAAGGAAATGTCAACCCACTCGTGTTCTTGCCTGGAGAATCCCAGGGACAGGGGAGCCTGGTGGGCTGCCGTCAGAGTCGGACACGACTGAAGCAACTGAGCAGCAGCAGCAACAGCAGTGAGTTTTAGAAATTGTTCTACTTATTTTTCATCATTTTCCTCAAGCTCTGCTGTCACTTTTAGAAAAGAAATTTGTCAGTTGAGTCTTGAGGTTTCAAAAATATATTTTCTAAAACAAAGCACAAGTTTTATCCTTCACATAAATGAAACCTTTTGACTGTCAATAAACTAGTAAATATCCTTGAAATCTGAAAATGTGTTTCTCTTTAAAAACAGCTCACCATGCTATGGTTTTTAAAAAGTAAAGATGTTTAAAAGAAAAAATCAGTACTATTTGAGATTTACGCTTTTGACTAGGCTTATTTCTCATGATGGTGTCGGTAAGACAAAAGGGAGGAGGCATGGAAGAGAGAATTAATATTCATTAAGTCCTTGATATATCTATATACTGTTCTAGGACAGAACTCCTTTTGTGTCATTTATTCCTTAAAATAACCCTAGAAGTAGGCAGTATTAACATTGTTTCCCTAGATGAGGAAACTGAGATTCAGAAAGATTCAATAATATTGACATCGAATCATTGGTAACATCAAGACTAAAGTCCAGATTGCCTTCCAAAAACCCATGAGATGTCAACTCATTCACACTGCTTAAGGTTAGGAAGAATTAAAGATACCAGGACAACACAAAGATCATGGATTCAAAATCACCAGGGTAGGGGACAAGGTTCTACGGAGTTGATTTCCAGCCAAGGAAGAAAGTCTGTAGAGTCACGTACAGAAGTATCTAACCAGACCCAACCAACGGTGGGTATGATCCATGTGAATGAATGCTAAACATTTCAAGTTTCTAGACTTAAAAGTTTATAATGAGCAATGCTGATTTGGTAAGGAGTAGTACTTTTGCCTGGAGAATCCCATGGGCGGAGGAGCCTGGTGGGCTGCAGTCCATGGGGTCGCTGAGAGTCGGACACAACTGAGCGACTTTACTTTCACTCTTCACTTTCATGCATTGGAGAAGGACATGACAACCCACTCTAGTGTTCTTGCCTGGAGAATCCCAGGGACGGAGGAGCCTGGTGTGCTGCTGTCTATGGGGTCGCACAGAGTCGGACACGACTGAAGTGGCTTAGCAGCAGCAGCAGCAACAGCAGACACATGGCTTAATCACACTCCATGCATCTTACTTCTTAAACTCAGCCAAGCCTATCATCTCACTGAAAATATCCTCACAACCATCAAACTCACTGAGAGCACTGGGCTCCAAAGCCCAGCGTGTCTCTGCAGGAAAGGAGGCCAGAAGTAATTACCACCTAAATGACAGCTGAAGTAGAGATCACACACCATCACAAATAAAAAATGCACAAACCATTTGGTCCTGTTCAGTTCAGATGTCATGGAAGAAACCCAGCTGAGATGACACTATCATCTGAGCATTAAAAAGATAAAGATGTAATTTGGTGCACATTTTCATCATAAGAAAATGTGCTGAGACCTTCAAGGATGCAAAGACAAACCTAGCCCAGCTTCTGCCACCAAAGAATCCAAGGTTTGGGACAGATTACACATAAATAAATCAGATACAAGGAGACAGCAAGGATGTTTAATAAGTCATAGATTAGACTGTGCTTATTTGACACTATCACCCAAGCACTAAACTATATGCGACTCAGATATCATCTTAATTCTCCCAACATACAAATTATCACTTCTATTTCACAGATGAGGAAATCAAGGCTCAGAGATATTAGTTATCACACTGAAGACCACTTTGGCATAACCAGTACATATTAACTGGAATTCAAAGCCCTGCAAATACACAGCCAGAGCTCCATATCTCAGGGTCTCAGAAATAAAGAATTCAGCCAGCTGACAGGGGAAAAGGGTATTCTAGTGTCTCAGCAATAACTATACTTAGAGGAGAAGATATGTGAGCTGACCACTTGAAGACAGACAATGTTTAGACACAGGAGGTTGGAGGAGAGGGATATTCTCTAGGTATCCTACATAAGAATGGAGGAAGGAAAGCAAAGAGCCAGAGCCGGAATGCAGAGCAGAAAGCCAGATAGCTAGCTGGAGCCCAGAAACAGATTATAGGCTGGCTCACAGTGTTAGAAAGGCAGGTGGGATTAAAAAAGAAAGAAAGAAAGAAAGGAAGGCAGGTGGGCACTCTATTACAGGAAACTCCAGACGCTGAAATGAGGTGGGTCCCTGGACACTGTGGGGTCCAAGAAGTCTCAGCAGATAAGTGAACTGACTAGACACAACACAGGAAGATTAATCTGGTAACAGTATGGGAAAGTGAGAAAATGCATCAAACTCTTTTAGGCTTATTTAAGTTCAAGCAAACTTATCTAGGACATTCACAGAAACCTTGTGTGCGTGCGTGCTGAGTCACTTCAGTCGTGTCCGACTCTGCAACCCTCTCAACCGTAGTCCACCAGGCTCCTCTGTCCATGGGATTCTGCAGGCAGGAATACTGGAGTGGGTTGCCATGCCCTCCTCCAGGGGATCTTCCCCACCCAGGGATCTAACCCATGTCTCTTACGTCTCCTTTGTTGGCAGGCAGGTTCTTTACCACTTGCGCTATGTGGGAAGCCCATAGAAACCTTACCCAGTTTATGAAAAGATTTAAATACATGATTTTAAGGAAGAGTAACTAATAAATTATCTATCATGTTTTTTAAAACCATGCCTATAAGAACACATTTATTCTAAGTATCATTTTAGATGGACCCACAATCAGTTTTAACTAAATCACAGCATTGCATTACTTGGTAATGCTCCAAAAATGATGATATAGAAAATAGAGACTTCCAAAATTAGGCATTTATGCTGCATATACACAGGCTCGCCCACACAGCAATCACACTCTCTCTTCTTCCTCTCCTCCCTTTCTCCCCCTCTCTTTATTTCTCTTCCCTCCTCCCTCCTTTAACCCCTCTTATCCTTCTTCTCAGCCTCTCTGTAAGGACACAGATTCAACATTATCACTAAATAATCAGCAACATTAGCAGAAACCACCCTCACATTTTCTAAATATGCACTCATTATGGATATGTGAAATAAAAGATGATGACCAATTGGCAGAAATATGTAAATATCTTATCCTAGTCAGAATATAGCATCTTGTACTATTACATCATATTGTAATGATATTAGTTTTTCATTAAGCATATGCTTCAAAAAGTAATAATATTCAGAATTCTGTATTGTGACAGAAGGTGGAGTGTAGAGGAAGCAGAGATCCATAAGCCATTTGGTTATCTCATTTCAAACAATGATACTGGCAACATTTTCCTGGAATTCAGCTAAATGACAATAGTTTAAGGGATACACTGTAGACTTCGGATATGCATAATGCAACATTTTCATGCCTTGTGTAAATATTATGACATGCCACCAGGGCCTTTAAACAATAGAGCGAATGCTCTGACAAATATTCTGTCCCTAATGGCCATGAGATGCATTATCTATTTGTCACAAATAAGCTAACACAACTGTGTGATATTTTAAAAAGTTTCCATTATGTTAATACAGCCTTCCTCTTTCTATTATTGCAACTTGCAAGTCAAATTCTTTATTGCAAAGTCAGACATAATGCATTAGAAAGAAAGGAAAAAAAAAAATCCCAGAGAGGGGCATAAGGGATCAGGAACAGACTGGGTAAGGACTTGCCAGTTAAGAGGACAATGTGAAAACAATTAAAAGTCCCCCCAACCACTTTTTCATGGAGATGGGCAGCATAACAGAAAACCAACATCAGTGCCTGTATCTAGGTAAGGCACTGGTGAAGGATTAGAAATGACCAGGACTTCTGTAAAATTGGAATATCCAAGAGCCATCAGGACACGTCACAGAAGGAGATGGTTTCTCTCCCCTACGGACTTCCTCAAGCACTTCCCACCTCCAAACAATCACAGGAAATAAGTGAAAGAGCATGCTAACACCCCAGGAGAGCTCTAAGAGGGAAGACAGAGCCAGTGATACAACGTAACAAGTTCAAATCAGAAGACAGAAAGAATTGCAATAAGGCACTCACAAGAAGCAGAGGGCCTCCCAGGTGGCGCTAAGTGGCAAAGAACCTGCCTGCCAGGGCAGGAGACACAAGGGACACGGGTATGATCCCTAGGTCGGGAAGATCCCCTGGAGAAGGGGAATGGCTTCCCACTCCAGTATTTTTGCATGGAGAATCCCATGGAGAGAGGAGCCTGGCGGGCTATAGTCCACGGTGTCACAAAGAGTCAGACACGACTGAAGCGACTTAGCACACACAGCAGAAAGCACACCACCTGTCCTTAAGTCTTCTCTGAAGTAGAAAACCACAGCGGCGTGAAGACTAAATGTTGAGACCCCTTGCTTTGGTGCCACATGCAGCGGAAATTCCCTTCCAAAGCGAGGAGCCGAGACATGCATGAAAAGCAAGGGAGCAAACTGAGGGAAATCAGTAGAGCTGTGAGAAGATATGATGGGAAAGCAAGGGACAGTGATGAGTACGGAAGAAATGCCTCTCTTGGAAACAAACTTTGTATAAGAAATGCGAGGATATTGGAGGGAAGTTCTACTGCAGTTACCTTCTTTTATATCAGATGCTTGCATCTTGTACTAACATAGTATGTTTTGAGATTCACGATATAATCATATCATTTCTATAATAAACAAAAAGTAAGCACAGATAAGGAATGGTTGTGTTAAATGGGACACACAATGGATGAAGTTAAAGATACTAGGTTAAATATGAGAAAATCAAATGTGGGGACAAAATTGAAGTGATTCAAATGAGCTCAGTACAGAATGATTCAAGACAGAAAATGTGGACAGAATGGAACTTATGGAAGACATTCAAAAGACCAAATTCAAATGAAAAAGAAATGGGGGGGGAAAGACAGTAAATGCAGTTTTAACAGAATATAATTTTCTTTCTAAAGAAAGATTTAAGATCCCAGGACAGGACTTAAAAGCTACTATAAAAATAAATTTATGAAAAAAAAACCCTTAAATCCCATTAAATTTAAGGCCTTAGCTTTCATTTTCAAGATCTAAAATCCCTATAGTTAGAAAAGAAAACATAAAGAGAACTTCAATAGAACTTATCTAAACTGGACTGGTTTCAAATCAGACTTTCACAACCAGATACCAGAAAACAATGAAACTGAACAGCATTCACTCATTTGAGAGAAAAACAAATGATGACCCAAGAACTAAACACCCAGCACATTCTTGATTAATTGACAATGTATAAGAGCAGCAGAAAGCCATTCTCTCATATGCAAATTCTATCAAACTATTTAACATTTTAATCTTTCTACAAGGACAAAAGAATAACTAAAGGCCTAGCTTACCTAACCAAGAGAATAAATTTAAAAACTCAAGAATTAAAACATTAGAGTTGAAAAGAAGAGGTAATTCTCATTGATTATCTTTAAGTTTAATGCAATGTCCAAAATAAATCTTCAACTAGCTACTTTATATATTATAATAATGGCACTGCCCTCTCTGTTCAGTTGCTCAGTTGCATCCAACTCCTGCTACCCCATGGACTGTAGCCCACCAGTTTTCCTCTGTCTATGGGATTTCCCAGGCAAGAAATGGAGTGGATTGCTACTTCCTTCTCCAAGGGATCTTCCCGACCTAGGACTGAACCTGTGTCTCCTGCATTGCGGGCAGATTCTTTACCACTGACCATCAGGGAAGTCCTAATGATGGCATCAAAGAATCGTATGTAGAAAAATGCAATATTATCAAAAGAAATGAGAATATTATAGAGTAACCTGAGAGGAATAAAAAGCATGTTAATTTATCATTTTACATAGTATACATGAAAGAAAACAATCTCAGAATTCTAGACAATTAAGGGTCATTTGACTTTGTGTGATTATAAGAAAAAGATCCTCTAAACACTGTTAAACCTTAGAAATCATCACTACGAACAAAGCTAGTGGAGGTGATGGAATTCCAGTTGAGCTATTTCAAATCCTGAAAGATGATGCTGTGAAAGTGCTGCACTCAATATGCCAGCAAATTTGGAAAACTCAGCAGTGGCCACAGAACTGGAAAAGGTCAGTTTTCATTCCAATCCCTAAGAAAGGCAATGCAAAAGAATGCTCAAACTACCACACAATGGCACTCATCTCACACGCTAGCAAAGTAATGCTCAAAATTCTCCAAGCCAGGCTTCAGCAATACATGATCCGTGAACTTCCAGATGTTCAAGCTGGTTTTAGAAAAGGCAGAGGAACCAGAGATCAAATTGCCAACATCTGCTGGATCATCAAAAAAGCAAGAGAGCTCCAGAAAAACATCTGTTTCTCCTTTATTGACTATGCCAAAGCCTTTGACTGTGTGGATCACAATACACTGTGGAAAATTCTGAAAGAGATGGGAATACCAGACCACCTAACCTGCCTCTTAAGAAACCTATATGCAGGTCTGGAAGCAACAGTTAAAACTGGACATGGAACAACAGACTGGGTCCAAACAGGAAAAGGAGTACGTCAAGGCTGTATACTGTCATCCTGCTTATTTAACTTATATGCAGAGAACATCATGAGAAGCTCTGGGCTGGAGAAAGCACAACCTAGAATCAAGATTGCCAGAAGAAATATCACTAATCTCAGATATGCAGATGACACCACCCTTATGGCAGAAAGTGAAGAGGAACTAAAAAGCCTCTTGATGAAAGTGAAAGTCGAGAGTGAAAAAGTTGGCTTAAAGCTCAACATTCAGAAAACGACGATCATGGCATCTGGTCCCATCACTTCATGGGAAATAGATGGGGAAACAGTGGAAACAATGTCAGACTTTATTTTGGGGGGCTCCAAAATCACTGCAGATGGTGACTGCTGCCATGAAATTAAAAGACGCTTACTCCTTGGAAGAAAAGTTATGACCAACCTAGATAGCATATTGAAAAGCAGAGACATTCAGTTCAGTTCAGTTCAGTCGCTCAGTCGTGTCCGACTCTTTGTGACCCCATGAATTGCAGCACACCACGCCTCACTGTCCATCACCAACTCCCGGGGTCCACCCAAATCCATGTCCACTGAGTCAGTGATGCCATTCAACCATCTGATCTGCTGTTGTCCCCTTCTCCTCCTGCCCTCAATCTTTCCCAGCATCAGGGTCTTTTCCAATGAGTCAGCTCTTCACATCAGGTGGCCAAAGTATTGGACTTTCAGCTTCAACATCAGTCCTTCCAATGGACACCCAGGAACGATCTTTTTTAGGATGGACTGATTGGATCTCCTTGCAGTCCAAGGGACTCTCAAGAGTCTTCTCCAACACCACAGTTCAAAAGCATCAATTCTTCGGTGCTCAGCTTTCTTCACAGTCCAACTCTCACATCCATACATGATTACTGGAAAAACCATAGCCTTGACTAGATGGACCTTTGTTGGCAAAGTAATGTCTCTGCTTTTCAACATGCTATCTAGGTTGGTCATAACTTTTCTTCCAAGGAGCAAGCGTCTTTTAATTTCATGGCTGCAGTCACCATCTGCAGTGATTTTGGAGCCCAAAAAATAAAGTCAGCCACTGATTCCACTGTTTCCCCATCTACTTCCCATGAAGTGATGGGACCAGATGCCATGATCTTCGTTTTCTGAATGTTGAGCTTTAAGCCAACTTTTTCACTCTCGACTTTCACTTTCATCAAGTGGCTCTTTAGTTCTTCTTCACTGTCTGCCATAAGGGTGGTGTCATCTGCATATCTGAGATTAGTGATATTTCTCCCAGCAATCTTGATTCTAGGTTGTGCTTCCTCCAGCCCAGAGCTTCTCATGATGTACTCTGCATATAAGTTAAATAAGCAGGGTGACAATATACAGCCTTGACATACTCCTTTTCCTTTTGGACCCAGTCTGTTGTTCCATGTCCAGTTCTAACTGTTGCTTCCTGCCCTGCATAGAGGTTTACTTATTGTGAAAGAACCTCAGTTTACTTATCTGTAAAATAACAATAAACATACTGTACCTTTCCTATGTTTTCTTATTAAAATGCTAAATATCAAATATAGTAACAAGAACACAGCCTAAATTTCCTCTAAGGTCTTTTTAAAATTTCTTCTTAAAATGCACAAAATTATAAAAATTAACCATAAATCTTGAGTGCCTGTACTACGTATTTTCAATCTAGGTTACCTCCTCCAAATATGAGGAGGCAGAATTACTGTTATTTTAATAGTAACGTGGCATTTCCCAAAGTACATCCACATATCACTAGTTTCTCAGAACATGAATATCTATTATAAGATAAGGGCTTCATGATAAGATAATTTGGGAAAGTACAGATTAGTAACAGGTCTCTTTACTGCAAGGCTCACAGACACTTCAATATATGGATGGAATTCTGACTGCAAGGGGGTTAAAGTTTTGACCTGAGATCTCCATCTACTTTCGGCCACTTGCAGGGCTCGTGTTCTACAGACACCATATGAATGGCTGTTACCCAGAGAATGTCTGTGTCCGATCACAGTATAGCTATGACAAGGGATGAGAAAATGACCCTAATGCAATGAGAACCACAAGGCAACTGGGAAGGCAGAAAAGGAGGGAGATGACCAAGAGAAACATTCTATCTCACCCACAGCTTTAGAAAAGGGACCTAAAGTAATTATTATTGAATAATTAACTGATTATAATAATGGAAAGAAATAATTTCTTATGGTAGAAATATTTGTTTATGAAGTCATCATGATTTGTGAGCTTAACAGGCTTATGAACTTAACAGAACACTGCTTACCTGAAACTATCAGTTCAGTTCAGTCTCTCAGTCATGTCCAACTCTGTACGACCCCATGGACTGCAGCACGCCAGGCATCCCTGTCCATCACTAACTCCCAGAGGTTGATCAAAGTCATGTCCATTGAGTTGGTGATGCCATCCAACCATCTCATCCTTTGTCCTCCTGCCTTCAATCTTTCCCAGTATCAGGGTCTTTTCCAATGAGCCAGCTCTTCGTATCAGGTGGCCAAAGTATTGGAGTTTCAGCTTCAACATCAGTCCTTCCAATGAATATTCAGAACTGATTTCCTTTAGGATTGATTGGTTGGATCTCCTTGCAGTCCAAAGGACTCTCAAGAAATTTCTCCAACACCACAGTTCAAAAGCATCAATTCTTCAGTGCTCAGCTTTCTTTATAGTCCAACTCTCATATCCATATATGATGACTAGAAAAACCATAGTTTGGACTAGATGGACCTTTGTCAGCAAAGTAATGTCTCTGCTTTTTAATATGCTGTCTAGGTTGGTCATAGCTTTTCTTCCAAGGAACAAGCGTCTTTTAATTTCATGGCTTCAGTCACCATCTGCAGTGATTCTGGGAGCCCCCCAAAATAGTTCTCACTGTTTCCACTGTTTCCCCATCTATTTTCCATGAAGTGATAGGACCGGATGCCATGATCTTAGTTTTCTAAATGTGAAGTTTTAAGCTAATTTTTTCACTCTCATCAAGAGGCTCTTTAGTTCTTCATCGCCTTCTGCCGTAAGGGTGGTGTCATCTGCATATCTGACGTTACTGACATTTCTCCAAGCAATCTTGATTCCAGCTTCTGCTTCATCCAGCCCAGCATTTTGCATGATGTACTCTGCATATAAGTTAAATAAGCAGGATGACAATATACAGCCTTGATGTACTCCTTTCCCGATCTGGAACCAGTTTGTTGTTCCATGTCCAGTTCTAACTGTTGATTCTTCACCTGTATACAGATTTCTCAAGAGGCAGGTCAGGTGGTCTGGTATTTCCATCTCTTTCAGAATTTTCCACAGTTTATTGTGATCCACACAGTCAAAGGTTTTCGCATAGTCATATAGCAGAAGTAGATGTTTTTCTGGAACTCTCTTGTGTTTTTGATGATCCAACGAAATGGATCGATGATGTTTGAAATTTGATCTCTGATTCCTCTGCCTTTTCTAAATCTAGCTTGAACATTTGGAAGTTCATGGTTCAAGTACTGTTGAAGCCTGGCTTGGAGGATTTTGAGCATTACTTTGCTAGCACGTGAGATGTGTGCAATTGTGCGGTAGTTTGAGCATTCTTTGGCATTGCCTTTCTTTGGGATTGGAATGAAAACTGACCTTTTCCAGTCCTGCAGCCACTGCTGAGTTTTCCAGATTTGCTGGCATATTGGCTACAGCACTTTCACAGCATCATCTTTCAGGATTTGAAACAGCTCAGCTGGAATTCCATCATCTCCACTAGCTTTGTTTGTAGTGATGCTTCCTAAGGCCCACTGGACTTTGCATTCCAGGATGTCTGGCTCTAGGTGAGTGATCACATTCATTGTGATTATCTGGGTCATGAAGATCTTTTTTGTATAATTCTTCTGTGTATTCTTGCCACCTCTTCTTAATATCTTCTGCTTCTGTTAGGTGCATACCATTTCTGTCCTTTATTGTATCCATCTTTACATGAAATGCTCCCTTGGTATCTCTAATTTTCTTTAAGAGATCTCCAATCTTTCCCATTCTATTATTTTTCTCTACTTTTTTGCAATGATCGCCAAGGAAGACTTTCTTATCTCTCCTCCTTATTCTTTGGAACTCTACATTCAAATGGGTATATCTTTCCTTTTCTCCTTTGCCTTTAGCCTCTCTTCTTTTCTCACCTGTTTGTAAGGCCTCTTCAAACAACCATTTTGCCTCTTTTCATTTCTTTTTCTTGAGGGTGGTCTTGATCACTGCCTCCTGTACAATGTCACTAACCTCTGTTCATACTTCTTCAGGCACTCTGTCTATCAGATCTAAACCCTTGAATCTATTTGTCATGTCCACTGTATAATTGTAGGGGATTTGATTTAGGCCATACCTGAATGGCCTAGTGGTTTTCCCTACTTTCTTCATTTTAAGTCTGAATTTGACAATAAGGAGTTCATGATCTGAGCCACAGTCAGCTCCTGGTCTGAAAGTATAGCTATATATGTTTCTCATGACTAAAAAACAAAACAAAACAAAAAAAGACCTAGCCAATGTTCTCCACTTTTTTCCAGTAGTAGAGAGTGTAAGATGATCAAGAGGGCAGATTCATCCTAAGAATAGTGGAAAGTTATTCACAATTACAACTATCAGATCTCCACGGCACTCATAGCAACTTCCAATACATTGTAAAGGCTTCTAAAAAAAAAAAAAAGTGTGTTTTTGGAAGCCAATATGCTTTCTACCCTTATGGCAGAAAGTGAAGAGGAACTAAAAAGCCTCTTGATGAAAGTGCAAGAGGAGAGTGAAAAAGTTGGCTTAAAGCTCAACATTCAGAAAACGAAGATCATGGCATCTGGTCCCATCACTTCATGGGAAATAGATGGGGAAACAGTGGAAACAGTGGCTGAGTTTCTTTCCTGGGGCTCCCAAATCACTGCAGATGGTGACTGCAGCCATGAAATTAAAAGACGCTTGCTCCTTGGAAGAAAAGTTATGACCAACCTAGATAGCATATTCAAAAGCAGAGACATTACTTTGCCAACAAAGGTCCGTCTAGTCAAGGCTATGGTTTTTCCTGTGGTCATGTATAGATGTGAGAGTTGGACTGTGAAGAAAGCTGAGCACCGAAGAATTGATGCTTTTGAACTGTGGTGTTGGAGAAGACTCTGGAGAGTCCCTTGGACTGCAATGAGATCCAACTAGTCCATTCTGAAGGAGATCAACCCTGGGATTTCTTTGGAAGGGATGATGCTAAAGCTGAAACTCTAGTACTTAGGCCACGTCATGCAAAGAGTTGACTCGTTGGAAAAGACTGATGCTGGGAGGGATTGGGGGCAGGAGCAGAAGGGGACGACAGAGGATGAGATGGCTGGATGGCATCACGGACTCGATGAACGTGAGTCTGAGTGAACTCTGGGAGTTGGTGGTGGACAGGGAGGCCTGGCATGCTGCGATTCATGGGGTCGCAAAGCGTAGTACACGACTGAGCGACTGAACTGAACTGATGTTTTCCACAGGAAATCTTAGTGAAATCTGATAAGTGAACTATATAATCAAAGAACAAAATAATTTTATTTTTAAAAACTATTTCAAACTGGTAGATAGTTCAAAGTTTTAGTTTTCACTCAGCTTATATTACCAATTATCCCAATTATTATTGGGATAATGAAACAAATGACAGTTTTTACTTGTATTAACTGTCAGTTAATACAGGTTAGAAAGAATCTAACTTAAACTGAGGTTTTATTTTCATTACCTAAAAAGAAGGTTTTTTTACTAAGAGAGTTCTTGCCAAGGTAAGTCAAAAATTAAGCATGATACTTTGTCTCACTTGATTATGCTAGAAATTATGATGTAATATGTAACTTGCTTATCAATATTCATGAAAATTATTGGTTCTCAGGAATTTACATAGTTCATTCTGAAGACTAAAGAATTATCATTTTTCAAACATTAAAGATCAGTAACAGATACATCCTACTTCATATACAACAGATAAGCAAGGAACTGCTCTTTAGCACAGGGAACTATATTCAGGGGCTTCCCTGATGATTCAGTGGTTAAAACTCTGCCCTTCCAGTGCAGGGGTGTAGGTTCAACCCCTGGTCAGAGAACTAAGGTCCCACATGCACATGGTGTGACCAAAAAATGGGGGGAAAAAGTACTATATTCAACATAATAACCTATAATGGAAAAGAATTTTTAATTGAATATGTACATATATATGTATAATTGAATCACTTTGTTGTATACCTAAAACTAACACAATACTCAGACAACTATACTTCAACTTTAAAAATATATATTGAGTTAATATATTAAGACACTATTTTGTTTAAGTTGAAAGTAACAGCAAAAATGCATGCATACATACACACGAGTGAAATTGCTTCAGTCATGTCCAACTCTTTGTGACATTAAGGACTATAGCCCGCCAGCCAGGCTTCTCTGTCCATGGGATTCTCCAGGCAAGAATACCTGAGTGGGTTACCATTTCGTCCTCCAGGGGATCTTTGTGACACAAGAATCAAGCCCCATCTCTTATGTCTCCTGCATTGGTAGGTGGGTTGTTTTGTCCTGCTAAACCAACAGCTTCCATTCTCATTAGCATCCTTTGAGCCTGTACTCTGAGCTAGAGTGTCTACTAGGTGCCAAGCTCTATGCTTCTTACGTGATTTTTCATGATTTTTTGTCCTATGACCCTGAGGTTATAGGAACCACTTTCTCAACAAGAATTGGTCAGAGAAATTAGAAAAACAGATTAATGGGTCCATTTTGTAAAGCAAAATGTCGTTCTTGTGTCTTTAAGTCATTTCCGACTTTTTTGCCATCCCTTCGACTGTAGCTCGCCAGGCTCCTCTGTGCATGGGATTTCCCAGGCAAGAATACTGGAGAAAGTTGTCATTTCCTTCTTCAGGGGATCTTCCCAACCCAGGGATCAAACCTGCTTCTCCTGCATTGGCAGGCAGGTTCTTTACCGGTGAGCCACCAGGGAAGCCTTGCAAAGCAAGCTATTATTCACATAGACAGTGTGTATACTGAAAATCCTCATTAGTACTGAAATAACTTAAGAGTTCCTGTCAATCAGCAGTCTCTCATGCCCAACCCTTTCTGATTCTACAGATCTGTATCAAAGCCTATATCATAACATATATGATATGCTATGATACATGATATCAGGGCATAAAGATGTATCTTGCCTTTGCATAAATCGGTAGTCTATCAGTGGGAATAGTAAATACAGTGTTCTCAGGTTTTTGACTCAGTGTATCTACATTTCTACATCCTGGTTCCCAAGATAGCTAGCTAAACAATCAATTCAATGTTTGGAGAGCAAGAGTCGTAACATACAAATCTGGGTTTGTATTTCATTAGCAGTGAAAAAGTACTACATTTATTTCTGCTTGAAATTTTCAGCAATGAGGGACTTTTCTAGTGGTACAGTGGATAACAGTCTGCCTGCCGATGCAGGGGACACACCTTTGATTCATATTTGGGGAAGGTTCACATGCCACAGAGCAATGTAGCACATGTGCCACAACTACTGAAGCCCGCACAGCTGGAGCCGCGCTCCGCAGCAAGAGAAGCCATCACAATGAGAAGCCCCAGCACTGCAGCTAGAGAGTAGCCCCTGCCCGCCACAGCCAGAGGAAGTGTGTGCAGCACGGAGGACCTGGCACAACCACAGTGAGTAAGAGCTTTCAGCAAGGAGTGTTCTCTCAGACAGAAAAAACTATCTTGACAAACATAATTTAGCTAGTTTTTTCTCAAATATTGATAACATTATATAAAAATATTGATAACATATTAATAGCATTACCTACAACATAAAATATTCATAACATTACATTACATACATAATGTAATTGTAATGTAATATATGTATGTATGTATAATGTAACATTGTAATATAATGTTACATAACATTATATTACAATGTTACATTACATTATACTACATTTACATTACATTACATTACAATGTCACAATTATGTAACTGTTATATGGCACCCCACTCCAGTACTCTTGCCTGGAAAATCCCATGGGTGGAGGAGCCTGGTAGGCTGCAGTCCATGGGGTCACTAGGAGTCGGACACAACTGAGAGACTTCACTTTCACTTTTCACTTTCATGCATTGGAGAAGGACATGGCAACCCACTCCAGTGTTCTTGCCTGGAGAATCCCAGGGAAGGGGGAGCCTTGTGGGCTGCTGTCTCTGGGGTCACACAGAATCGGACACGACTAAGGCGACTTAGCAACAGCAGCAGCAACTGTTATATAACATGTAATGTACATTATGTAACATTACTTACATACATAACATATATTACATTGATAACATACAAAGATTGATAACATTACATACAACATAAAATACTGATAACGTTACATACAAATATTGATAACATTATAGCATTAATAACAGTAACACTCTCACTAATTGCTACTAATATGACTATTTTAATCTCTAGTCTGGGAATTTCACCTGAAACCTTCCAGCACCAAAGAATAGTAAAAAATACAGTAGTTAACATATATCAGAAATGGATATGTTTCCATATTACTTATTGCTGTTAGTAAATTTAACATTCTGAATTCTCCCTACTGCATTAGAATTTCATAGTTAATTGGCAAAATCGGTTATAATAAGACTAAAGCAATGAAATCAATGTGACTTTACTGCAGTCTCAACTTCTAAAAGTTATAATTTCTACAAGAGGATCTGTAATTTAAAGAAAAGAACCGATGAAACCAGTTTTCCCACATAAAACAATACAGATGACTTCATAAATAAACCATAAAAATATTCCCTTGGAGAAAACAGACTTAAATATCTTTTAGATACATCTTCAAATTTTGCACATTTAATATGAGAGTAAACAGCCTCAGGATACATCTCCCTTCATCTCTGTTTAATAGCATAGGCATGACTAACAGGAATAAATTTGTAGAATATTCAAGTCAGAAGGATGCTTAGAAATAATCCAGACCTACTCTACTGTTTTTTAATTCCAGTCCTCAGATGAGGACATAGATCTAAAGATAAAAATAGGGACAGTAACTTTGAGGAATACAAACTCCACCACAAACATGGTTCTACTCAAGAACCATGCCCCAAGCATTATCCACAGCTGATCTTGGATCTTCAGCCTCTCCAGCATGATTCCCCTAGGTATCCATATGCAGTCTATAATTTCCTTTCTGTAAAAAAAAAAAAAAAAAATAGGCCCTTGGCCAATTAACTTCCTTCCAACTAGGCCTCTTGATGAAAGTGAAAGTGGAGCTCAACATTCAGAAAATGAAGATCATGACATCTGGTCTCATCACTTCACAGGAAATAGATGGGGAACCAGTGGAAACAGTGTCAGATTTTCTTTTTTTGGACTCCAAAAATCACGGCAGATGGTGACTACAGCCATGAAATTAAAAGATGCTTGCTCCTTGGAAGGAAAGTTATGACCAACCTAGACAGCATATTTAAAAGCAGAGACATTACTTTGCCAACAAAGGTCTCAAGGCTATGGTTTTTCCAGTGGTCATGTATGGATGTGAGAGTTGGACTGTGAAGAAGGCTGAGAGCCGAAGAACTGATGCTTTTGAACTGTGGTGTTGGAGAAGACCCTTCAGAGTCCCTTGGACTGCAAGCAGATCCAACCAGTCCATTCTGAAGGAGATCAGCCCTGGCTGTTCTTTGGAGGGAATGATGCTAAAGCTGAAACTCCAATACTTTGGCCAACTCATGCGAAGAGTTGACTCACTGGAAAAGACTCAGATGCTGGGACAGATTGGGGGCAGGAGGAGAAGGGGATGATAGAGGATGAGATGGCTGGATGGCATCACTGACTCGATGGATGTGAGTCTGAGTGAACTCCAAGAGTTGGTGATGGCCAAGGGAGGCCTGGCGTGTTGCGATTCATGGGGTCGCAAAGAGTCGGACACGACTGAGTGACTTAACTGAGCTGAACTGAACTAACTCCACTTACCTGCTCTTCATAACCTCCTGGAGAGACTTTTCTACACACTTTTCCCCCTTCTGTCCATTTCTCTACCTACTACAGCCTATTTCTTGTTGACATCTCTCTAGAAGAGCACTGTTTTCATGGTTACCAATAACCTGCAAGTCACCCTAGGACAAAATGCTCAGTTCTCCTTCCACTGAACCTCACAGCAGTGTGAGCGCAGCTGACGTCAGCTTCTCCATGACACAGCCTCACCTCCGGACTCCTCTGCCCACCGTGTCTCTTTGGTCCCACCCGTCTCTCTGTCACTCTCGGGTTTCTTTGCCGCTTCTTCCTTCTCTGTCCAATTTCTAAGCGTTGACTCTCTTGAGACATAATTCTGGGTCCTACTTTTCTTACCATCTAGATTCTTGCTACGTGATCTCATCCTAAATGTCTATATGCTAATGATGTTCAACTTCTTCATGCTGATAACTTCCACACTTAAACCTCCAACCCTGAATTGGCTTACTGAATTGTACACTTAACTCCACTTGGGTTTCTAATGTGCATTTAATACAGAACTCCTAATGTGCCACCACCCAAAAAACTGCTCACACTCTGTCTTTCCAACTTTGTCCACAGCACTCTACCTATTCTACAGCCAGAAATAAGATTCTCTTGACTGCTTTTGCTCCCTCCCTTCCCCATCCAGAGTAGTCAAAAGACCTGAATACTATCTCCACAATTTGTATTAAATACAACGTCATAATCACTTCTGCTCCCAACAGCCTACTGCAAGCCACCATGATGTCTGACCTGCATGTCTCCAAGAGTCTCTCTTTTTGACTTGGGGAGGAGGGTAGTTAGTGAGTGGTACTAACACAGCGTTTAGAGTCCTAATGACCTGGCTTTCAGATCTTACCTCTACCACTTACTTAACTAGCACCCTGATGCAGAATTTGGGTTAACTCTCACTACTTCACTGAACCATCTACTGAAGGAAACAAGGATAGCAATAAACAGTTTAGAGTATTTCTATGAATTAAATAACACTACACTGTATCATCCTTGTGTGCATGCTAAGTTGCTTCAGTTGTGTCCAACTCTTTGTGACCCCCAAGGACTGTAGGCTATCAGGCTCCTCTGTCCATGGGATGCTCCAGGCAAGAATACCTGAGTGGGTTGCCATGCCCTCCTCCAGGGGATCTTCCCAACCCAGGGATCAAATCCACGTCTCTTAACATCTCCTTCAATGGTAGGTGGGTTCTTTACCACTAGCACCACCTGGACAGTCAAGGTGTAATGGTCAATAAACTGAAATGTATTTTTGTTCTATCCCTGTTGTTTTTCTGGTTTATTAAATACACCATTTTATTGCAAACATTATCTTACAAATTATCATATGAGACTATTCATCAATTACAACCAACAAAAGTGAAGCTTATTCCTTGATTAACAAATACCTCTGTTTACTACTATCAGTCATGACAGTCAAAGGCAGTTGGTGTGATACAGTGTGTATGAATATGGATAGTGTACCTCCACAGGAAAAATATTTTCAACATGAAAAATATTTCAGTGAGTTTCCTTTAAAAAAAAAAAAAAGCATTTTTCACTGAATTTTTCAATATATCCTTGAGATGCAGCTAAAAATGTTTGGATACTAAAGCTCTGAGATGAATTTAACAAGTAATTTTGAAGAGGTCATTATTAGTAGCTTCTGATAATTTTCTAGCCATATTTGCTGCTCTCTCCCTTGTAACTCATACATAATTGCTCCACTGCCATTTATATTAATCAACGATGCTCTTATTCTAATTCTAAAATACATTTAATCAAATTTTAGCTATATTACATATCCTCCAAAAGCCATTTTCCCACACATATTTGACATTAACTGGGAACTTTACACATTTTGCAATATCATCTCTCTCATCAAGTTCTACTGCACCTCTATTCTGAATTTTGCCAATTAGTTTTCATTGCTTCTAAGTCACATGATGGGATACTGGATTAATGATACAAGATAAAGTTTTTATTTTCATCAGAAAATTTATCATTAAAAATATACCATGATATTCACACAGGCTAAATTTTTTTTAATAGTTATATGTGTCATTTTCTCTTTTACCACCTAATAAACACCTGCAATAATAGGAGTTTCACATAAATAGTTGTGGGATAAATAACTCATTGTACCATAACTATAAGTTTCTTCTTTCATTGAAAATAATTAAAAGACATTGATTAAATGCAATTAACACTTTTTCCAAGTATCAATTCAATTTGAAAGTTTTAAGCTTTTATTTTCAAAAATATCACTGCAAAATATATAGAAGTGTCATTTTGTATATTTGATTTAAAAACTATTCTAAAATATCTTAATTTTCATAACTGTACTAAATTTATCCTCTAAAACTTTTGTTTAAAATTGAAATTGTCCCTTATTAGTCAATATTTTATCAATATTTCACTATTTACATTTATAAATCCTGCATTTGAGCACAGCTCTATATTTTTTAATTCATCATTCTTCTTAATAATAAATCAATCCATGTTAAGTGCAATCTATATTTAGTAAACTGTGGCAGTTGTTACAAATTCAATAATGTTCTTTCTGAAAAACACTCAAATTCTATAGTCCAAAACGTGACTGAAAAATCTCAACACTTTTACTCACAACACAAAAACAATTCCTGGCTTTGCCTCACAATTAACTACTAATTACACAAAAATAAAAATGAATTTTACTCTCTCTTTACAGTGATGATCAAATTGACTCTCACAGGCTAGAAAATCAAATGAACAGTTAATGAAAAATATGATGAAACAATCCAATTCTACCTAGTAGGTACATTCAGTACACTCCTCTGCTAATTGCTGTCTCGCTTTGTGAGCTGTTATTTGTCACAGTAATTTTTGTCAAGCATGCAAATTCTCCATTAACAGATTTATGCAAATATTTCTATATTATGGTGTACTATATATTATTATTATACTGTTCTGTTCCACTTTATACTATTTTTCTTTTCCTTTTTAAAACACTGATTGTAATCTACAAGATTAGTTTTATTACCTACTCAAGGGTCACAACCAGCATTTTCAAAAACACTAATTTATGCTATACAACACAATGGAAGATGAGAAAAGCATCAGAAATTAAATTTAGGCACATCACATTGAAAGCATCTGCCTTAAACACATCTAGTCTCTGGAACTCCTCCACTTCCCATCTACCTGCTTCCAACTCACTTCCCAAGCCCCCTGTATTAATAATCATTCATTAGGCAAGTGTTCTTTACAAAGTGAACAGTCATATTTCTCTAAAAATTGTTGGGATATGTCACAAACAATAATGATAGTGATTATACAAACTTTAATGTTTGTAAATTTGAAATAGATGATAATTGTAAGCAGAACTTAGAGCTGAAAACTCAGGATGCCACTATCAAGTCCAAACCTCAGAAGATGAGCTTGGACTGTTCTAGTTATCAGGCTTGGTCCAAGGTCACTTCTGAACAGCACACACAGTGGCAACATAAAACCTTCTAGCTGAGACAGTGGAGTATGTGGAATAAGAGGACTGGCTCTGAAATCCGACTTTCTGGGTTTAAATCTCATCCTACCCATGTCAATGCTGTATTCAGTTTCCCAAACTGTAAAATAGGTTAACAACAATATCTCATAGGGATGCTTAAGGAATTAACAAGAGTTGAACAAAGCACTCAGAGCAATACTGGCACATAGTAAACACACACAGATGTTAAAAAATGTTGTAATTATTCTGTTACTCTTTGATCCCTTCACTGGTATGTCTCCTCCATCCATGGGATTTTCCAGGCAAGAACACTGGAGTGGGTTGCCGTTTCCTTCTCCAGGGGATCATCTCAACCTAAGGATCAAACTCAGGTCTTTCTCACTGCAGGCAGATTCTTTACCATCTGAGTCACCAGGGAATCCCCACTTTCAAAATAAACAAAGTACTCAGACCAATACTGGCACATAGTAAGCACACACAGATGTTAATAAACATTGCATTTATTCTGTTATTCTTTGATACCTTCACTAGTATGTCTACATATGTATGTAAATCTTGGTACATTTTCTGCCTTAATTTTCTCTGAGCATTGTACAAGGCATTCCTCTAATGCCTCTGCTGTTAACGAAACATACATTTTGAAGGTTTATTAAAATATTTTTTTAGGTTTATTAAAATATTTTTCTTTCTTTTCTCCTATTATATATTTTATAGTGCTATCTTCAGAAAACCTTTGCAGTCAATCTATTTCTTCACTCATTCTTTTGTTCATGCACAATATTTGTTCATGTGCAATAATAAAACAGATGTGATGCTAAGTCCTGGAATGATACAGTCCATGTTATCAAAGGAATTAATGACCTGATGAGGTGGAATGAACACACCAAAAAAATTAATTATAAATTATATATATAGCAAGGGTGATTCAGAGAAAAAGATTAAAAATGTTTTGGAAATACAGGATAATACAAATGTTTATGTCAATGGGAAGAGTCACTGAAAAGGGAATATTCAGATTGCCGCAGAGCATAAATAGGAGCTTGGCAAAGGAGAAGTTCAATTGGCATAATAGAATTCTAAGTAGTAAAAGAGGTCCTATTTGGTTTTCATAGGACAATTGTAGGAGAATTGTGGACGAAAGTTTGGAGGGAGTGAGGTCAAGGATTAAGAATAATTAAGGATCATGAATTAACAGGAGCTGGGACTGCACAAGAAGCTGATGACAAAAGGGATGTAGGTAAAAGTATAAGATCTTGAACTTGATATTTAATTGCTAATGTAACTGTATTAACTTCCTATTGCTGCTATTATAAATTACCACAAATTTAGTGGCTTAAATCAACATAAATTTCTTCTCTTACAGTTGTTTGGAGGTCAGAAGTTCAAAACCAGTCTCTCTGACTTCAAAGAGTGTCAGCAGAACTGACTCCTTCTGGGGCCTCCAAGGGGAAAGTCTGCTTCCTTGACTTTTCAGCCAGCTTTTTCCAGTGGTTACCTCTATTCCTTGGCTTGTGCCCCTCTCCATCTTCAAAGTGCATCCATTCAGTCTTTGCTGGAGTCATTGTACTGCCTTCTTTCCTTCTGACTCAGACTCTTCTTGCAAATCCATCATGATTACCTTAGGCCCACCTTGATCATTCAGGATAATTTTTCCATCTCAAGATCTTCACCTTCATCACATCTTCAAAGTCCTTTTAGCCATACAAGGAAACATTCACAGGCTCCAAGGATTAAGACGTGCACATGTTTGGGGGCCATTATTAAGCGTACCACAGTGATAAATGGAAATCAATAAAGGAGGGGAGAGACTGAGCTTATCTGAGCTCTGTCACGTTTTAGGCATCTTAACATAAGGAGGCAAGATGTCTTATTACTACATTAACAGCAACTAGTAAGAGCCAACTCACTGGAAAAGACCCTGATGCTGGGAAAGATTGAGGACAGGAGGAGAAGTGGGTGACAGAGGATGAGATGGCTGGATGGCATCACCCACTCAACAGACATGAGTTTGAGCAAACTCCAGGAACCCTGGCAAGCTGCAGTCTATGGGGTTGCAAAGAGTCAGACATAACTTAGCAACTGAACAACAGCAATGGGACCGGTACCACAACAGGTTGTAATCGCTGTCTTATAAGAAATGAAAAACAATAGATTCAACAGATCAATACCAGCCCTCAGAAAGTTAACGTGAAAGATGTAGATGTTGACTGTCTCACACCAAATACAATTTCAAAAAGACTGAAAACTAAAAATCAAATGTAGAGGACTTTCCTGATGGTCAAGTGGTTAAGACTGTGCCTTCCAATGCAGGGGGTGCAGTTTCAATCCCTGGTGCAGGGAGCTAAGAACTTACGTGTCTTGTGGCCAAAAAAACAAAACATTATATATTACAAAAAAAAAAAAAGCAATACTGTAACAAATTCAAGAAAGACTAAAAATGGTCCACATAAAAAAATCTTTAAAAAAAATATAAATATGAATTCTTTGCATATTAGTGTTATTGAAGCACACAAGTCTGAGAAAACATGCCCAAAGTAAAGCAGATAAAGCCTTCAGGGCAACCAACATCTAAACAAAGGAGCAGCTTCTGTGGATTCTAGTTATTCTAGGACAATTCTAATTTTAACTACCGGCTCTATTGTTTGATGTTCCTAGCCCAATTTTGGGTTCAGTTAATATGATCGCAGACTTGAGGTGTTCATGTCTCCAGACGTGGTTACACTGTTGGAGCGCCAGGAGCACCATCCCCTGCGGTAGCCCATCTGTATGCAACAGGCCGGAGAGCCAAGAACCCATCAGCATCTCCACCCACCATGGCTACAGTCCACATGGTCCTCCTGATTCCCTGCCCAAGAGTCAAGGAAACAGGATTTTTAAATCATTAAGCTTCTGGCTCCTTCTTCGTGGCACTAGTACAGCAAGGTAGTAGAGGCTGTCTACGCTTCTTTCTAAGTCATTTCCTAACTTTACCATTTTGCTAAACTAAACTAGTTCATTTAATCAAAATAAGGACTGAACTGTGTCCCCTGCCAAATTCATATACTGAAACCTTCAAGTCCAAGGGGACACAAAGAGTCAAACATGGCTGAGCAACTTTCACTCATTTACTCACCCCCAGGACCTCAGAATATGACTGTATTTGGAAATAAGAGCTTTAAAGAGTTGATTACATTCAAATGAGGCCTCTCTAATTGGGTCTCAATCCAATATGATGGTTGTGCTTAAACGAAGAGGCAATGTGGGCACTCAAGGAAACATCAGCGGTGAGCATGAACAGAGGAGCCTTGTGAGGATATAGAGAGAAGGCAGCCACCTGCAAGAGAAGAAAGGCCTCTGACGAAGCCAACACTGGCAACACCTTGATCTTCCCTTCTAGCCTCCAAAACTGTGAGAAATTAAATTTCTGTTGTTTAAGCCACCTATGGTATTTTGTTATGGAAGCCGTTTCAAACTAATACAAATAGCTTGCACTCGATTTAGCAAATTAAAATTCTGGAAAGCACGAGAGACAGACTGCATTTTGTATATGTTGGTGCTTATGCTGCTGCTGCTGCTGCTGCTAAGTCGCTTCAGTCTTGCCCAACTCTGTGCAACCCCAGAGACAGCAGCCACCAGGCTCCCCCATCCCTGGGATTCTCCAGGCAAGAACACTGGAGTGGGTTGCCATTTCCTTCTCCAATGCACCAAACTGAAAAGTGAAAGTGAAGTCGCTCAGTCGTGTCCAACTCCTAGTGACCCCATGGACTGCAGCCTACCAGGCTCCTCTGTCCATGGGATTTGCCAGGCAAGAATACTGGAGTGGGGTGCCATTGCTTTCTCCTACTTTATGCCAAATTATCACCTTAACACTCTCTTTACAGAAGAAAAAAATACAAAAGTTGATCATTTTCTTTAGTCTTAAAATATAGTGTACCTCAAAGCCATGCTTTATTTATTTGTTTTTTAAAAGCCTTTATTGAATTTGTTACAAACCCACAGGCCCTGCATTGGAAGGGGAAGTCCCAACCACTGAACCACCAGGGAAGTCCTCAAAGTCATGGTTTAAATATGAACGCCGAGCGTAGTTGAAAAACCATTGTCATTTTATTTGTTCAGCTGACAAGGTGCTTTCACTCTTACTATCTGACTCTTCCAAGATTCCTGTGAGATGGCAGACAGGGCAGAAATGATAACACACTCATTAACTGATGAGAAGAGTCTGTCGAACATTAACTAACCTGACCACATTTACAAATGTAATCAGTTGTCAGAAGAAAAACTCAGATTAAATACCAGTCCACTTAATTTCAAGAATGTATAGGAAAAAAAAAAAAAAAACACTTCTACTAGAACAAAGGAGCTCAGATTCTTTTCAAGATACATTTAAAGACTGGGAAAAAGATAAAATGCTTTAAATTTAAATAGAATAGATAATTGACTAAGATCAGATTCCTGCTTACTTAGATGTAAAATTCATGAAACATTGAGAAAGGTGATGGAGTGAGGGAATAAAATAATAATGAGTCACCTTCTAGCCTGATTAACTCCCTGATCCAGGTATACCTGTGACCTCCTAGTGCTTTCTGGCCTTTCTCTTGTTTACTCTAAACTCGGTCGGCCTATTTGTGGAATGCACAGGCAAATGTGTACTGATTGGCTAAGTGACTGAATATAACCTGGGTTAAACTGTCAATTAATTTATGTGGCTTTTCACTTTGGATCTGGTAAAATGCATTATAGCTGCCTCGAATGGAATACAGATAATTTCTGTATATCCATAATGTAGCTGCAACTATGGCTCCTGTGTGTTTATACAGATGATTCTCTAGGGATGACTTGGATTGTGTTTCCTGTAACTTCACAACATTCTGATGTAAGCTCTTATTATAAATCAAATTACTGCCTACATTTGCCATTTGCAAAAAATAAAAACCAACATCAAACTAAACAAAGAGAGAACTAAGTGGGACGAATGACAGGGCAGAAGGCTGTTACCAAAATACATTTCAGCCCACCTGGGCTTCCATCTCTTCTCATTTTAAATTATTCCTTTTGTTAGGTAGTTAGAGTAGGAAACAGGAGTCCAAAATGGCGGTGGCTAAAAGACAAGGAAGGGAAAAGCCCGCGAAAACAGAACAAAGGAAGGTGACAGGAAGGTCCGAGGACCAGAGTGGGGACTTCAGGGAGAACACACAGCAATCCTGGCTGGCCCAATCTGCATAGGGCAGGCCCGGGGGAGGAAAAAACATATAAAAGGAGGAGCCAAAGCACTCTCTCTCTCTCTCTCTCCCCCACATGCGTGCACTCTTTCTCTTTCTCTCTCCCTCTCTCTCTCCCGCACACTGGCATACTCCTCCACTCTCTTCATTTCCGTCTTTGGGTTGGCATGCCCTCACGCTTTGAGGATGGATTCTCCTGCTATCTTTTAAATAAAACAGAGCTGTAACACTGATTTGTCTAAGAGCTGTAACAAGGTTTGTCCAAGACCTGAGAGCTGTGACGCGCCGAGGGCTTTAATGACCGTCGCTCCAAATCTTCGCTGTGACGAGACAGAACCGAGGAGCATACGTTCCCCTGACACTTTTTAACTCCCTAGCAATCTATGGACAGTGCCTCACAAAAATGTTTCCTTTCAACAGAAGCAAGATTTCAGAATCTGCTTTTTGTGATCAGTATATAGTTACGGTGGGAGTGCTAACCTCTTCAATATTCCCCATTGAGACTCTATGTAGGAAATTAGTGATACCTTTGACACAAAATTTTCTGGATTTCCTGAATCCAGCCAGGGACTTGTTTAAAAAGATGTAACAGTACAGTAGGAAGCTGTAAAATACAAGACACCAAGAGTTCACAAAATTAGTTCAACTATATGGATACCCTGATGACAAAACATACCTTTATTTTTCTTATAATATTATTTGTTCTAAGGTCCGTCTAGTCAAGGCTATGGTTTTCCCAGTGGTCATGTATGGATGTGAGAGTTGGACTGTGAAGAAGGCTGAGCGCCAAAGAATTGATGCTTTTGAACTGTGGTGTTGGAGAAGACTCTGGAGAGTCCCTTGGACTGCAAGCAGATCCAATCAGTCCATTCTGAAGGAGATCAGCCCTGGGATTTCTTTGGAAGGAATGATGCTAAAGCTGAAACTCCAGGACTTTGGCCACCTCATGCGAAGAGTTGACTCATTGGAAAAGACTCTGATGCTGGGAGGGATTCGGGGCAGGAGGAGAAGGGGATGACAGAGGATGAGATGGCTGGATGGCATCACGGACTCAATGGACATGAGTCTGAGTGAACTCTGGGAGTTGGTGATGGACAGGGAGGCCTGGCGTGCTGCAGTTCATGGGGTCGCAGAGGGTCGGACACGACTGAGCGACTGAACTGAACTTATGAGGAAGTATATAGGGAAATATGCCATAGATCAAGGATGAAGTTGGAAGAGCCTATAACAACAGGACAATAAGAATAGACCTGCATTGTATTTTCCACAAAACTTGTGTTTAAGAATAAACCTACATTTAATAGTCACTTTGTTCAGTTCAGTTCAGTCGCTCAGTCGTGTCCGACTCTTTGAGACCCCATGAATCGCAGCACGCCAGGCCTCCCTGTCCATCACCAACTCTCAGAGTTCACTCAGACTCACGTCCATCGAGTCAGTGATGCCATCCAGCCATCTCTTCCTCGGTCGTTCCCTTCTCCTTCTGCCCCCAATCTCTCCCAGCATCAAAGTCTTTTCCAATGAGCCAACTCTTCACATCAGGTGGCCAAAGGCCTGGAGTTTCAGCTTTAGCATCATTCCTTCCAAAGAAATTCCAGGGTTGATCTCCTTCAGAATGGACTGGTTGGATCTCCTTGCTGTCCAAGGGACTCTCAAGAGTTTTCTCCAACATCACAGTTCAAAAGCATCAATTCTTCGACGCTCAGCCTTCTTCACAGTCCAACTCTCACATCCATACATGACCACTGGAAAAACCATAGCCTTGACTAGACGGACCTCAGTTGGCAAAGTAATGTCTCTGCTTTTGAATATATTATCTTGGTTGCTCATAACTTTTCTTCCAAGGAGTAAGCGTCTTTTAATTTCATGGCTGCAGTCACCATCTGCAGTGATTTTGGAGCCCCCCCTCAAAAAGTCAGCCACTGATTCCACTGTTTCTCCATCTATTTCCCATGGAGTGATGGGACTGGATGCCATGATCTTTGTTTTCTGAATGCTGAGCTTTAAGCCAACTTTTTCACTCTCTTCTTTCACTTTCATCAAGAGGCTTTTTAGCTTCTCTTCACTTTCTGCTATAAGGGTGGTGTCATCTGCATATCTGAGGTGATTGATATTTCTCCCAGCAATCTTGATTCCAGCTTGTGTTGTTTCCAGTCCAGCGTTTCTCATGATGTACTCTGCATATAAATTAAATAAGCAGGGTGACAATATACAGCCTTGACGTACTCCTTTTCCTATTTGGAACCAGTCTGTTGTTCCATGTCCAGTTCTAACTGTTGCTTCCTGACCTGCATACAGATTTCTCAAGAGGCAGGTCAGGTGGTCTGGTATTCCCATCTCTTGAAGAATTTTCCACAGTTTATGGTGATCCATAAGGTCAAAGGCTTTGGCATAGTCAATAAAGCAGAAATAGATGTTTTTCTGGAACTCTCTTGCTTTTTCCATGATCCAGCGGATGTTGGCAATTTGATCTCTGGTTTCTCCGCCTTTTCTAAAACCAGCTTGAACATCAGGGAGTTTACGGTTCACGTATTGCTGAAGCCTGGCTTGGAGAATTCTGAGCATTACTTTACTAGCATGTGAGATGAGTGCAATTGTGCAATAGTTTGAGCATCCTTTGGCATTGCCTTTCTTTGGGATTGGAATGAAAACTGACCTTTTCCAGTCCTGTGACCACTGCTGAGTTTTCCAAATTTGCTGGCATATTGAGTGCAGCACTTTCACAGCATCATCTTTCAGGATTTGAAAGAGCTCAACTGGAATTCCATCACCTCCACTAGCTTTGTTTGTAGTGATGCTTTCTAAGGCCCACTTGACTTCACATTCCAAGATGTCTGGCTCTAGGTGAGTGATCACACCATCGTGATTATCTGGGTCGTGAAGATCCTTTCTGTACAGTTCTTCTGTGTATTCTTGCCATCTCTTCTTAATATCTTCTGCTTCGGTTAGGTCCATACCATTTCTGTCCTTTATTGAGCCCGTCTTTGCATGAAATGTTCCCTTGCTATCTCTAATTTTCTTGAAGAGATCTCTAGTCTTTCCCATTCTGTTGTTTTCCTCTATTTCTTTGGATTGATCGCTGAAGAAGGCTTTCTTATCTCTTCTTGCTATTCTTTGGAACTCTGCATTCAGATGCTTCTATCTTTCCTTTTCTCCTTGGCTTTTCACTTCTCTTCTTTTCACAGCTATGTGTAAGGCCTCCCCAGACAGCCACTTGGCTTTTTTGCATTTCTTTTCCATGGGGATGGTCTTGGTCCCTGTCTCCTGCACAATGTCACGAACCTTATTCCATAGTTCATCAGGCACTCTATATATCAGATCTAGGCCCTTAAATCTATTTCTCACTTCCACTGTATAATCAGAAGGGATTTGATTTAGGTCATACCTGAATGGTCTGGCGGTTTTCCCTGCTTTCTTCAATTTAAGTCTGAATTTGGCAATAAGGAGTTCATGATCTGAGCCACAGTCAGCTCCTGGTCTTGTTTTTGTTGACTGTATAGAGCTTCTCATCTTTGGCTGCAGAGAATATAATCAATCTGATTTTGCTGTTGACCATCTAGTGATATCCATGTGTAGAGTCTTCTCTTGTGTTGTTGGAAGAGGGTGTTTGCTATGACCAATGCATTTTCTTGGCAAAACTCTATTAGTCTTTGCCCTGCTTCATTCTGTATTCCAAGGCCAAATTTGCCTGTTACTCCAGGTGTTTCTTGACTTCCTACTTTTGCATTCCAGTCCCCTATAATGAAAAGGACATCTTTTTTGGGTGTTAATTCTAAAAGGTCTTGTAGGTCTTCATAGAACCATTCAACTTCAGCTTCTTCAGTGTTACTGGTTGGGGCATAGACTTGGATTACTGTGATATTGAATGGTTTGCCTTGGAAACGAACAGAGATCATTCTGTCATTTTTAAGACTGCATCCAAGGAATGCATTTCGGACTCTTCTGTTGACCATGATGGCTACTCCATTTCTTCTGAGGGATTCCTACCCACAGTAGTAGATATAATCATCATCTGAGTTAAATTCACCCATTCCAGTCCATTTTAGTTCGCTGATTCCTAGAATGTCGATGTTCTCTCTTGCCATCTCCTGTTTTGACCACTTCCAATTTGCCTTGATTCATGGACCTGACATTCCAAGTTCCTATGCAATATTGCTCTTTACAGCATCGGACCTTGCTTCTATCACCAGTCACATCCACAGCTGGGTACTGTTTTTGCTTTGGCTCCATCCCTTCATTCTTTCTGGAGTTATTTCTCCACTGACCTCCAGTAGCATATTGGGCACCTACTGACCTGGGGAGTACCTCTTTCAGTATCCTATCATTTTGCCTTTTCATACTGTTCATGGGGTTCTCAAGGCAAGAATACTGAAGTGGTTTGCCATTCCCTTCTCCAGTGGACCAAATTCTGTCAGACCTCTCCACCATGACCCGCCCATCTTGGGTTGCCCCGTGGGCATGGCTTAGTTTCATTGAGTTAGACAAGGCTGTGGTCCTAGTGTGATTAGACTGACTAGATTTCTGTCAGTATGGATTCAGTGTGTCTGCCCTCTGATGCCCTCTTGCAACACCTACCATCTTACTTGGGTTTCTCTTACCTTGGGCGTGGGGTATCTCTTCACGGCCGGGAGGAGCTACCCCGCTTCCAAGGTCAGGGGCGACGGCTGAGAGGAGCCACCCCGCGTCCGAGGCCAGGGGCGGCGGCCGGAAGGAGCAACCCCACGCCCGAGGTCAGGGCAGCAACTGGGAGGAGCAACCCCACGCCCAAGGAGTGGTGGCTGCCTGGGCTCAGGAGGGCCTAGAGGAGCCATCCCACATTGAAGGTCAGGAAGGGCAGCGGGAGGAGATACCCCTCATCCAAGGTAAGGAGCAGCGGCTGTGCTTTGCTGGAGCAGGTGTGAAGAGATACCCCCCGCCCAAGGTAAGAGTCACTTTGTTAGGTGGTCATTATCTTGACACCATGCTATGTCAGGAACTAAAGAAGCTGTCCAAGGTTCTGAAACTTAGAGTGAAACTTAGCCATTGGTGAAAGGCTCTTCACCAAATCTCTCTAAGTAATGGCATTATAATAATTAAGTCATAAAAGAGAACAACATTCACAAGCACTGAAAGATGCATGGAGAATAAACTTACTCCTTCCTTTAAAGATGTTCTACCATCTAAATCTAAATTGTTTTCCTCTTATCAATTTACTGTTAAACTTGGTTGTTAAAGAATATATGGTAGACTTTCCTGTTGGTCCAGTGGTTAAAAATCTGCCAGCCAATGCAGGGGACATGGTTCAATCCCTGGTCTGGAAGATTTCACATGCTGCAGAGCAACTAAGTCCATGTGCTGCAACTACTGAGCCCATGCCCTGGAACCGACACTCCACGAGAGGCCACCACAAAAAGAAGACCACACACCACAATGAACAGTAGCCCTGCTCACTGCAACTAGAGAAAGCCCACATGCAGCAATGAAGACCCAGTGCAGCCAAAACCAAAAGTAAATAAAATTTTTTAATAAAATAATAAAGAATATAAATTATTTGCTTTCATGTCATCCAGCTTATTTGATCCTCACAATAGCTCTGTGAAGTGTAAATAAATGAATTAAATCAATGAGAGAATTTTTACTTTCTTCATGTTATAGATGGAGAAACTGAGGCTGAAACAGTGTAAGTGCAACAGCATACAATTATTTATTTGTAGAACTAGAAACCAAATTTCCAAACTACAGATTATATTCTTTTATGTCATTAGCTCTCATTAATGATAAATTATGCTTTGGAAAAGTTAGTAAAACACGATAGCAGTAAGAAGACTAACACACCTATCGATTCACCCAACATAATGGAAGGTTATCATACAGCTGAACGATACACATTTTTCTGTTCTTCAGACAGAATAATAATGATCTTAGCCGGAAGAGAACACCACTTGTAATACCTGAATGTAAAATAATAAATAGGTTGCATTAGTTTGGCAACTTCATCTATCCACTGATTTGATGAACTAACTTTATTAAGAGCTTACCATACGCCACGGACTGATCTAGCTGCTAGAGAAAGGACAATAAGATGATGACACTCTGACTTTGGGGGCACACGTAGGTTAGTGAGGCACACGTACGTGTCGTGCTGTGTTGAGCCACTCAGTCGTGTCCAACTCTTTGCGACCCTTGGGACTCTAGCCTGTCAGGCTCCTCTGTCCATGGGATTTTACAGGCAAGAATATTGGAGTGGGCTGTCATTTCCTCCTCCAGGGGATCTTCCCAGCCCAGGAATCGAACCTGCATCTCCTGTGTCTCCTGCATTGCAGGAGGATTCTTTACCTGCTGAGCCACCAAGGAAGACTGTTAGCGAGGTGCACAGACATTGAATGAATAGCATTCCAGCAGTGAAGTGAGTGAGGCATCTAAAGACTACTACAAGAGCACAGGGGAAGAAACACCTCATTCTGTCTAGGGGCGTCATGGGAGGCAGTTCTTCAAATCTGAATACCCTAGACTAGTTTCGAGGAGAAAAAAGGAAAAAAAAAATACTGCAATAGATATTGCTTGTTTCATTTCCACTATAACATGCTCATGTCTATCTCCATTCTAAAATTTTGAGTATTCTGGGAATACCCAGAAACTGGAATTATGAGTCAAGTGTGAATATGGTAGCTATGTCCTCGTCTGTTATCTATGTCATTTCTTGGATTGATTTTAACGGATCTTTCTCCTCATTATGGATCATATTTTCCTGCTTTCTGCATACTTCGTAGGTTTTGGTTGGAAGTCAAACATTATAATTTTTACTTTGTTGGATGCAAATACTTGTTTTTGTAGTCTACTAATATTCTCCAGCTTTTTTCTAGGATACATTTAAGTTACTTGGAAATGTTTCTTGTCCTTCTTATCTTGTTTTAAGATTTCTTAGCTGAGATCTGAACAGTGTTTACTCTAGGACTAATGAATCCCCACTACTAATGCAAGACCCTGCTGAGTACTCTATCCAGTGTCCTGAGCATTAGATTTTCCCAGGCAGACTGGTAGCTGGAGCAGCACTATTCCTGGGCCAGTATGAGTGGGCGGCAGTCTTCCTACTAAATATTTTGGATAATTCTGTCCCTGTATGGGTGGTTCCTTCATGTGCCTGCAGTTATCAGCACTCCACTGAATGCTCAAGGGGACATGCCTTTAGAGTTCTCTCTGAAACTTGCTCTCCGCAGTATCCCGTCCTGTGCACCTGGCTACCGAGGTCTCCCAGATTTTCTACTCCACCTCTCAACTCAAGAAGACCATTAGACCCTGCCTGGGTTCTCTTCCCTGTGCTACACTGGTAAGCTGTCTTGCAGCAATAAGCTGCAGGGACTTTCCTGGTGGTCTAATGGCTAAGACTCCATGCTTCCAATGCAGGGGGCACAGGTTCGATCCCTGGTTGGGGAACTACATGCCAGGCAGTAAAAAAAAAAAAAAAAAAACTACAACAATCGTTAAGACCCTCCTCATTCATTCACTGTCTCTCAGAGTCACTGCCTGCCATGCTAGATTCCAAGTCTCTTGAAAACTTTTGCTTCATACATTCTCTCTGCTCTTTGGTTTGTCTAGCAATCTTCTTCCTACACAAAGCCATCTCTGGCTTTGCCACACCTTTGCTATCCACATCACTCAGCACACGGTGGATTCTCAACATTTAATTTACCTAAAACATGCTAATCCACAGCCTTAACAGTCTAACATAATTAAATTGGCAATATGGAAATGAGACATTAAGAATTAAGCTGTGAATTACCTTTTTCACTACTGTAAAGCTACGGAATCAATAAAAACTGCTAATGCTCAAGTTGAGAGGGAAAAATCTTTTACTCTATAAACCTAGCTGCAATGAGTCATAGACCTTGTTGTTCTTACAATTATTCTGCACTTCAGTACCTTTAACACTGATTATATCTAGAGGGGTAATTACTCACAGAGCAAGTAACAAATAGCGTATCTCTGACATGTTGACTTACCAGTAATTGCCAGTTCCATGCACAGTCACGTTTACTGTACAAAGATAAAAGTACTTGCTTCCTCATTGCCTATTTTATTTTTTCTTCTGTTGCTATAAAAATGTTGCCCAAGCATTAACTGACAATCTAGGAAAGTTACTTTTAAAAAAGCTTCACACTGGGTCTTGGCAAAAATACAAGATGAATGGATAGAAATGTTTTCATCAGCAGAAATATCAAATACGTTAGGCTTTTTTTAGTACCTACTGTGTGTCTGGCACTACAATAAAAGCAAAGTTTCAAAAATTATATCTCAGTCTCCTTTAAGCAATCTTCTAAAAGAAGAGATAGGCTTTTTTTTTGAGACAATTTTTAAATGTTTTATTTTTGGCTGCGCTGGTCTCTGTTGCTGTGCGCACACTTCCTCTAGTGGCAGCGAATGGGTGCTACTCTCTAGCTGCGGAGCATGCGTTTCTCATTGCGATGGCTTTTCTTGTTACAGAGCTCAGGCTTAGTTGCTATGCAGCATGTGAGATCATCTAGGAGCAGGGATTGAACCCCTGTCCCCGGCAATGGCAGGCGTGCTCCTTTTCACTGTACCACGAAGGAAGTCCAGACGGTCTCTTTAAAATACAGCAACATCTTGTGATAAATGCTGGGATGGAGGCCACAAAATTCTATGTAGAGAATGAACTCAAACAATCAATGGAGCACAAGCCCTCAGTCTTATAAACACACGCACACTCTGCACACACCCGCATGCGTGCATGCACACACCACACTCAAAACCTTCGGGAGAACAGAACATAACAGGTATAATTAAATACCCTCAACTTAGCAATAGGCAAATATGGAATGACTTTTTTTCCTAATAACTGCTATTACATTTGCTTCCTGAATTCTCAACATCTAGTAAACTGGCTACATGAAAGAAAACAATCTGGTCAAAAATACAAGTATCTCAAGCTTATCTCATAACTTCCTGGTCATAGTGGAAAAAAAAAAAAAAAAAGAGTGGCTAGGGGGGCATTATCTGTTCTAAAATGTGTTCTCAATGGGATGGCCAGTTCAGGCTAGAAACCTCTTGGGGGCCTGTGTTCTCCATGCCTCATGGCTCTCCTCTACGCTTACCTTCTACCTGCAACCAGAACAAAAGGGCCAGATGTGTTTGTGGGAATAGTGGGAAGAGGGCTCCATTTACGTCAGTGTCTAAAGATGATTATTTGCATTCGTTGTTGCTGTCTGGTCATTCAGTCATGTCTGAATCTTTGCGACCCCATGGATCGCAGCACGCCAGGCCTCCCTGTCCCTCACCATCTCCCAGAGTTTACCCAAGTTCATGTCCATTGCATCAGCCATGCCATCCAGCCACCTCATCCACTGTCACCCTCTTCTCCTCCTGCCTTCAGTCTTCCCCAGCATCAGGGTCTTTTCCAATGAGTCAGCTGTCCACATCAGGTGACCAAAGTATTAGAGCTTCAGCTTCAGCATCACTCCTTCCAATGAATATTCAGGGTTGATTTCCTTTAGGATTGACTGGTTTGATGTCCCTGCTGTCCAAAGGACTCTCAAGAGTCTTGTCTAGCACCACAATTCAAAAGCATCAATTTTTTGGCATTCAGCCTTCTTTATGGTCTAGCTCTCACAACTATAAGTGACCACTGGTAAGATTTGTATTTATAGGCCTTATTACTCTCAGCTGCTTTTTTCTCTAATGCAAGCAGGTTATTGGTGCCCTCTATATTGTAGAGCTGGAGAAGGCAATGGCACCCCACTCCAGTACTCTTGCCTGGAAAATCCCATGGACAGAGAAGCCTGGTAGGCTGCAGTCTATGGGGTTGCAAAGAGTTGGACACAACTGAGCGACTTCTTTCACTTTTCACTTTCCTGCACTGGAGGAGGAAATGGCAACCCACTCCAGTGTTCTTGCCTGGACAGAGAAGCCTGGAGGGCTGCCATCTCTGGGTCGCACAGGGTCAGACACCACTGAAGCGACTTAGCAGCAGCATATTGTAGAGCTCCAAGAGCAGCTCCCAAAGGATATACTGGCCACCCTTTGGTGCTCTGCTGGAGGTGAAAGGGGAGACAGGGAATCTTTGCACAGGTCCCTGGCCCAGGCAGCCCAGCCAAAGAAAGCCATGCCCTCCCTGGAGCCCCCAGGAAGGGGTTCACTCTGTGGCCCCTGCCCCATTAGATGATCTCTCAGGGATCTGACGAGATGGCCTCTTCTTTACCCACAGGAAACGCAGGTATACTTGCAGCCTTGTCACTCCCACCAAACGGGGTTGCTGCCATCTGACCTTCCTGTACCCTGCACCTAACAATACTGTCCTATTTCATTCTTCCCAAAAGGCTGTTACTGTGGGTTCTGGCTTAGCAAACTTCAGAAGAACACCCAACTCTAAATTAGAAGAAGGGTGTAGGGTAAATAAGCAAAAGTTTGAGGGAATGGAGGAATAAAAGGTCACTCTCTTTAGATTCTATTTTCCCCAACAATTTAACTCCTTCCCAGGCTTCCTCTAATGTTTGGTTTCCAGAAGGCAGAACTTACAGCTCACATAAATGTCTTAATATTGAAAAGTAATAAATCAAGACATCAGAATTGTTAAATAAAATATGCTCTATGCTTCTAACTTTGAAATATGATTACATGATGTCTTGAAAGGCCATTTCTAAGTTTATCATTCTAAGTTTCCACCAAAACACGGTAGCTGGAAGAGGGGTACCCAGTCCCCCAACCTCAGAACTATGCAAGAGGGGCTCTAAGGGGCAGGGGCACACTGAATCCTTCTCTTCCTGCCCTTCAGCTCCATCCTTCCTGTTAAGTAGTCTGGTATACCCCTAAGTGGACCACTCAGTCCCATGTCCAAAAACTGTCCATCCTTTACCCTCCCTGGCTCCAAAACAGCCACCCCTAGGAGTGACTGATAATTAGCCAGTCAAAATCCTGTACAGGATCCCAGTAGGTCCTTAGAGTCTCAAGGTGTTCAAGCAGAGAATTCTAAGAGTGAGGAAAGGCACAGATTCTAGGAACTTCTCACCACCACCATCAATCCCTCCCATAAAATGAGCAGAGTCTATTTGGAAAGTAATATAAAAAACAAAGCTAAAAACTTCTAAAACTAAAACTTTGATGGAAAACTTGGTGTGAATAAATACTATCAGAGAAAATACAAATATCTTTACAAAAGTAATAATAAGCATATCAAATCTTAACACCACAGCTTATCTCACATTAAAAGCAAGAAAGAGAGAAAACAGATATAAAAACATATAAAAGAACATAACTGCGTAAGATATGTTTTAATAATTTTATATGTAATATAAAATTGTATAAATGTTAATTTAATAATAATTAAATAATAACTTATAAAAAATTAATTTTACTGTGAGTAATTTCAAACAAATACAACTGACAACCTGGAAGACAGGACTAATTTTCTAGGAAAATGTTCATAGCCAAAACTGATTTAAGGAAAATTATCTAAATGGAATAAAATAACCAATGAGGAAACTGATAAGCTAGTTGGATCACTTCTAAAGAAGACATCAAGACACGCATTGTTTTACAGGTAGATTCTATCCAACTTCAGGTCCTGATAATTCTTATATTAGAAAACTTACTTTCAAGAATAGAAAACATGGGAAAAATCAACTAATTTGACAAGCCAGTTTAATCCTGACACTAAGACCAGAAAAGAATTTTTTTAAATAGGCCATTTTCACCTATTATAAAAAGATGACATATATATAATAAAATGCTAATAAAAAATCAGTAGTATATTAAAAGAATATATTATGACCACATAGAGATTTTAAAAGATGATACCAAGAGGGATGGTTCAACAATAAATAGTACATTAGTGTAATTTCTTTTATTAATTGATATAAAGTAAAAAAAAGAAAAAGTATCATAATCTCTAAAGTTGCTGAAAAACATTTGTGTAATTCAAAATCAGTTCTTGATTAAAAATTCTTAGCATAAGAGAAATAGGACACAACTACTTAAACTGAGAAAAGGTATCCATTATAAGGGCTTCTCTGGTAGCTCAACTGGGAAAGAATCCACCTGCAATGCAGGAGACTCTGGTTTGATTCCTGGGCTGAGAAGATATCCTGGAGAAGGGTTAGGCTACACACTCCAGTATTCTTAGGCTTCCCTGGTGGCTCAGACGGTAAAGAATCCACCTGCAATGTGGGAGACCTGGGTTCGATCCCTGGGTTGAGAAGATTCCCTAGAGGAGGGCATGGCAATCCACTCCAGTATTCCTGCCTGGAGAATTCCCATGGATGGAGGAGCCTGGCAGGCTACAGTCTCCTGCTAAGTCACTTCAGTCGTGTCCAACTCTGTGCGACCCCATGGACTGCAGCCCACCAGGCTCCCCCGTCCCTGGGATTCTTCAGGCAAGAACACTGGAGTGGGCTGCCATTTCCTTCTCCAATGCATGAAAGTGAAAAGTGAAAGTGAAGTCGCTGTCATATCCGACTCTTAGCGACCCCATGGACTGCAGCCTACCAGGCTCCTCCACCCATGGGATTTTCCAGGCAAGCATACTGGAGTGGGGTGCCATTGCCTTCTCCAGGGCTACAGTCTATCAGGTCGCAAAAAGTCGGATTCAACTAAGCACAGCACACACAGCAGCACACCCATTATAAAAGTAGGAAGACAAACTAAAGGTTGAAAAAAAAGCTCATCATTTTTCTATTAATATTCAAAACAGCACAGATATCCCTATTACCTCAGATAATATTTTAACAAACATCTAGATAAAATAATAATAGTTTAAGAAAAAGAAATTAATTATAAATATTTGAAAGGAAAAAAACAAAACACTTTTTGTCTCAGAATGCTGAAAACAACTGACAAACTACTGAACAAAAAGGAAAAACTCGGCAAGATCAAGATCAACATATAAAAATTATATTTCCTACTACACTGCAAAGGAATTAGATGATATTGTAAAGATCCCATTTATATCAATGCCAAAAATACCTGGGGATAAATTTAACAATTAATTAGTATGGCAAAATTATGTAAATGATATAAAAGCAGAAATTATTTAATGAAGACCTACTAAAGAACAAAATAGAAAGATTCAATATGATACAGATGTCTAATGAATTATTAAATAGTCAACTATGTCTATAAAATCCCAAGAGTTTTCCACGAAATGTGACAAGTACTAAAACTTAAAATTTTATTTTAAATATAAAAGAAAGAATATAAAATATAAAACCAGACAAGATTCAGTTCAGTTCAGTTCAGTCACTCAGTCGTGTCCGACTCTTTGCGACCCCATGAATCGCAGCACGCCAGGCCTCCCTGTCCATCACCAACTCCCAGAGTTCACTCAGACTCACGTCCATCAAGTCAGTGATGCCATCCAGCCATCTCATCCTCTGTCGTCCCCTTCTCGTCCTGCCCCCAATCCCTCCCAGCATCAGAGTCTTTTCCAATGAGTCAACTCTTCGCATGAGGTGGCCAAAGTCCTGGAGCTTCAGCTTTAGCATCAGTCCTTCCAAAGAAATCCCAGGGCTGATCTCCTTCAGAATGGACTGGTTGGATCTCCTTGCAGTCCAGGGGACTCTCCAGAGTCCTCTCCAACATGACAGTTCAAAAGCATCAATTCAGACAAGATTACCTAGGTCCAAACTGTAGATCCACTCCCTACTAGATGGAAGGCCCTGGGCAGCTTCTCTGTGGTTCACTGTCTTCATATAAAGATACGGGATAATAAAAATGGAGTACCGGGACTTCCCTGGTGGTCCAGTGGCTAAAACTATGTGCTTCCAATGCCGGGGGCCCGGTTCAATCCCTGGTCAGAGAACTCAATCCCACACACCAAAACTAACAGTTCGCATCCACAACTAAAGATCCTGCATGCCTCAAGTAAAGAACCCACAGGCCACAACTAAGACCCAGTATAGCCAAATAAATAAATAATTTACAAAGGAAAAGAGTACCTGCTTCATGGGGAAGTCAAGACATAAAAGTGTTCATATTCATAAAGCACTTAGACAACTGCTTGACACAGTGAGCACTGTGTAGGTAGTTATTAGATAAATGGATGGAGGAATATACTGATTGATAGATGATAAATTATGATGATAAAATAGATGAACAGATTTTTCTCTGGAGAGAAAATACCCACAAAACTTCCAAACTTCCTCAGGAACACAGGACATTGCCTATTTGGTTTCACCCCTGTATTTGTAATGCTTGCCGCTAAGTGATGTTCAGGATGAAGCTTGTAAATATGATATAGGTAAATGCATACATTAACATGTAATATATATTCACATGTACCTATAATGTATGCATGCATATACATATATTTGTATAGTTTTATATGTCATAGGAATCAAAATACGCTATTGGCCCAAGAATACAAATAAAATTAGCAACGGAAGAAAAGTAAGATGGTCCAGGGAAACATATACACCTGTTTGGGATCCATAACTAAGTGGGTAAAACATATTCCCAGAAAAGATAGAAATGTTCAATACACAAATGCTCAATAAGAAACTTTGTGAAACTTCACTAATAATCTGGGAAAGAGAAAACAAAGAGATGTATCTATTTTTCCTATCAAATAAGCAAAACCTAGAAAATATTAAATATGCAGTGTTGCTGAGGATGTGTGGGCCAGAATCTGTGAAACATCCTTTCTGAAGGCAATCTGGTGATACTTTTGATAAGACCTGGCCACATACTCACCCAGCTGCACAAAGAGCTTTGTCAGAAATGTTTGCTCTGTCATATTCCCTGAAAATCCTGGAAGCTATCTGTGTCCATTTGGAGGGGAACAGTTCAATTCACGGCTGGAGGGCCACACAAAGGAATACTACACAGCTGTTTAAAACAGTAAAATTGATCTATACATAACTCTCTCCAAGTCATAAACAAACAAAATCATAATAAAGTATGAATAAATAAAATCATAATGCAGTATGTGTAATTTGCATCCATTTGAGTAAATTATACACACACATATACATGTGCAGGTGCAGAAAAAAATGTCTGAAGGGTTACAAACAAAATTGGTAAGACTGTATATCTCCAGGAGGAATTAGGATAGGAAAAGGGATGTAGATGAACAGAAGAATTTATTCTATGTTTTTTGAAATTTTTATAAACAGAATGTACTCATGTATTTCTTGAATGATTAAAAATAAATTAATCAGTAAGAAAATAATGTAATAATCCAAATGCTATGAAAATACAGATGAAAGAATGATTAATACTTCCTGGGTTGGGGGTCGAACAGGACACAAATTTTCTGCTTCTTTATATAACACACTATTGAGGGAGCAGAAATAAAGTAATGAAAATGTTACTTCTTTCAGCATCGAAGCACGTAACTCTACCATAGAGCTGTTAGATTACATGCCCTGAGGGCTTGGTAGAGGTTTTCACATTGACAAAGCAACCCTTAGAAATGCCTCACGCACTGTGAACACATGTTCCATCCTGTAAGACAAAGTCCAAGCAGGGGCTTGATAGATGGAGCGAAGACAGTCCACTCTTACACAAGCAGCTCAGTTAACTTGAGTCTTAAATGGCTAAGGATTTAATTGTTAAGGATTAAAAGACAGAATGTAAACAGCAAATATAATTTAAATGTATGCATTTACATTTAAATGCAGTGGGTAGATTCAACTTGTTTTAAACATTTTCAATAACAGTTACATGCTAAGTAACAATATACTATCCATTCGCAATGCCCCTTACTGCTGCTGCTGCTGCTAAGTCGCTTCAGTCATGTCCGACTCTGTGTGACCCCATAGATGGCAGCCCACCAGGCTCCCCTGTCCCTGGGATTCTCCAGGCAAGAACACTGGAGTGGGTTGCCATTTCCTTCTCCAGTGCAGGAAAGTGAAAAGTGAAAGTGAAGTCGCTCAGTCGTGTCTGACTCTTAGAGACCCCATGGACTGCAGCCCACCAGAGTGCTCCGTCCATGGGATTTTCCAGGCAAGAGTACTGGAGTGGGGTGCCATTGCCTTCTCTGAATGCCCCTTACAGTGACTTCCAAAGATGGGCAGAACCACATCTCCCATTCTGTATATTCTATTGCTTGCCACTCATCACAAACACAAGATGTGGAATCTCTGCGCTCCCTAAGTATGGGCTACCTCTCTGACCGCTTTGAACTACTTAACATACAACAAGTTGTGCCAGTTCTGGACAAAGCTGCCCAGCAGCTCCCACGTCTTACTTCTTAAATGCACAGTGCAAGAAGTAGTCTTTCCTGAGATCACCAGGCTGTCAGGATCCCATGCCAAGTGGCGAGACCCTGGAGGATGAGATGTCATATGGAGAAGAAGACCATGCAGCACCGAGGAAGCTGAATATGTAACTGAAGGAGCCTCCTTTGATGAACTCCTCCACCCCCAGCCATGCCAGCTGAGGCCACATGGATCAGAGACTAACCCCCTAGCCAAGTTTTCCCTGAATTTCTGACCCACAGACTCATGAGCAAAATACAGTGGTCAACTAAATTTAGTCTGTAATGGTCTGCACTTTTAACTACAAAGTTGTCAGGTAGCTTGCTTGCAGCAACAGATACCTGGAACGTCCCTGATTCACGTGGCCATTACCAGGACAACTATCTTTAGAACGATGAGAGAATACAGTTTTATCTGGCAAAGAGACTTTTTTGGGGGGAGAGGGTTACCCCAGTGGCTCAACAGTAAAGAATCTGCCTGCAATGCAGGAGACCAGGATTTGATTTGATCGCTGCACTGGGAGGATCCTCTGGACATGGAAATGGCAACCCATTCCAGTATTTTTGCCTGGAGAACCCCATGGACAGAGGAGCCTGGAGGGCTGGGTCAGAAAAGTGCCAGTTCCAAAGGTCAAGGTCTAAAAAATACATATCATATGCAATAGTACATTTCATAGGTGAAATATTATGATATCCAGTTTAGATTTCATAGCATGGTAGAGACAATAGGAAGGCCACATCTTTTTACTGGCTTCTAGCAGCAAACCCAGAATGATTTTTCATAGCTCATTTAACAAATCAAGGAAGTAAATATGGCATTGTTTTTACGGAGAATCTTAAAAAGTCAAATTTACAGAAATGGAGACTAGAAAGGTGGTTACCAGGGGCTCAGGGGCTGGGGATTGAGGGAAAAGAGGAGTCTCGCTGGTCAAGGAGTACAAATTTCCAGATATAAGGTGAGTGATTTCTGAGGATCTAATGCATAGTATAATGATTATGGTTAACAACACTGTATATCTCCTTGAAAGATGCTAAGTGAATAGATTTGAAATGTTCTCAACACACACATAAAAAAGTAATTGCATGACTTGATGGATGTGTTAACAGGTGGCTCAGTGGTGAAGAATATGTCTGCCAATGCAGGAGATGCAGGTTCAATCCCCTGGAGGAGGAAATGGCAACCCACTCTGATGTTCTTGCTGAAATATCTCATGGACAGAGGAGTCTGGTGGCTACAGTCTGTGGGGTCACAAAGAGTTGGACACAACTGAGCAACTGAACACACACACACAAGCATGGTAGTCTTTCTTCAAATCAACAGAAGGAATGAATTTACAGAATGTTATATGTTAATGATATCTCAATAAAGGTGGTGAGGGGAGGAAGTATATCCATCACTACAATTTATAGATGAAGAAACCAATGTGCAAAATTTTAAATAACTTAGTTGAAATCACAATTAATATGTGCCAAATTTTATTACAATTAAAAATTTTTAAATAATTAAAAATTCTGATCCAGCTTTGGCTGATTCAGACCCTCTGCATTTTTCTATTAAAGATTCTCAATCTTTCATATTCATCAGAATCACACAGCAACTTGTTAAAACACATATTATTTGGGTCCCACTCCAAGAGGTTTTAATTTAGCAGGTTTGGAGGGCAGTTTTGAGTGAACTTCAAGTAAACCTCTAGATAAGAATACAGAGATTTCCCTCTGTGAAGCCTTGTTCCTGACCAGGCTGTCTCTCCTTATCTGACAATGACCTCCTCTGAGTAGGAACCTGGAGAAAATATAAAACAAGTTTTGCTTTTGCACTCTGAGAAGACAGTACTTCTTGTGAAATAGGTTCGTACAAACAATCTCCTTGTGTGTCAGTAGGACCAAAAATTATCAGCTAATGCTAGTATACCTAATTCACACAACATCTGCTGAATTGTGTCCAGTTTCATCACAGACCTTATAAAGAACAGCTGCCCAAAACTGACACAGTTAAATCTGTTTCCCTTCTGATTTTTCCCCTGCATCCTCGTAATGGCAAAATGCCACTGCAGAGGATGTGGAAAGTGATCTGTCAATATTGTTATCAGAAGGAGACACCATCTGGCTTTTAAGAATATGAAAATAAAGAAACTTGAGATATAAGTGTGAAGTGAAAAGCAGTCTTCATCCATCCATTCACTCATTCACTTAATCAGCAAGTAGTCAGTGCTAAAGCCCAGTAACCATGTCTTTGGAAGCAAAGAGATAAAGCCTACTCAGAAGCTGTCCCTCAGCTACATGCAAAAGAATGAAATTAGAACACTACCTAATGCCATACACAAAGATAAACTCAAAATGGATTAAAGACCTAAACATAAGACCAGAAACTATTAAACTCTTAGAGGAAAACATAGACACTTGATGACATAAATCAAAGCAAGATCTTCTATGACCCACCTCCTAGAATAATGGAAATAAAAACAAAAATAAACAAGTGGGACCTAATTAAACTTAAAAGCTTTTGCACAGCAAAGGAAACTACAAACAAGGTGAAAAGACAACCCTCAGAATGGGAGAAAGTAATAACAAAGGAAACAACCAACAAAGAATTTATTTCCAAAATATATAAGCAGCTCATACAACTCAATACCAGAAAAGTAAGCAACCCAATTAAAAAGTGGGAAAGGGACCTGAAGAGACATCTCTTTAAAGACATGTGGATGGCCAACAAACATGAAAAGATGCTCAGCAGCACTCATTATTAGAGAAATGAAAATTAAAGCTCAATGAGATACCACTTCACACCCGTCAGAATGGCCATCATTAAAAAGTCTACAAACAATAAATGCTGGAGAGGGTGTGGAGAAAAGGGAACACTCCTGCTTTGCTGGTGGGACTGTACACTCATACAGCCACTATGGAAGATGGTATGGAGACTCCTTAAAAAGCTAGGAATAAAACCACCATATGACCCAGCAATCCCACTCCTAGGCAAATACCCTGAGGGAATCAAAACTGAAAAAGATGCATGTACCCCGATGTTCACTGCAACACTACTGACAACCGCTAGAACATGGAAGCAACCTAGATGTCCATCGGCAGATGAATGGATAAAGGAGCCGTGGTACATATACACAATAGAATGCTACTCAGCCATGAAAAGGAACATGTTTGAGTCAGTTCTGAGGAGGTGGACGAACCTAGAGCCTATTATACAGAGTGAAGTACATCAGCAAAAGAGATATAAATATTGTATGAAAGTGAAAAGTGAAAGTGAAGTTGCTCAGTCATGTCTGACTCTTTGCGACCCCATGGACTGTAGCCTACCAGACTCCTCCGTCCATGGGATTTTCCGGGCAAGAGTACTGGAGTGGACTGCCATTTCCTTCTCCAGGAGATCTTCCCAACGCAGGGATTGAACCCAGGTTTCCCACATTGTAGGCAGATGCTTCACCGTCTGAGCCACCAGGGAAGTCATATGGAATCTAAAGAGATGGCACTGATGAATTTATTTTCAAGGCAGCAATGGAGAAACAGGCATAGAGCACAGACCTATGGACGTGGAGGGAGAAGGGGAGATGCATGGAGACAGTAACACAGAAATTTACAACACCTTATGTAAAATGGACACAAATGGGAATTTGCTGTGTGCCTCAGGGAACTCAAGCAGGGTCTCTGTGACAGGCTGAAGAGCGTGGTAGGGAGGGCGATAAGACAGAAGTCCAGAAGGGAGGGGACAAAAAAAAAAAAAAAAAAAGGAAGCTGTCCCTGTCCTCAAAGTGTTTAGATTGTAAAAGAGAGCCTGGGATGCCCAGTCACAGCTCCTGTAAATCATTGAGCTGTATCTGCAGAACCAGAGTATCAAATTTTTGTATTTACTATATGAAATATACAGGGAAGTGAAAATAAACTTTATTCTCTTCTTAGAGGATAAAGTCAAACTTGGCAGTTCTTCATTATTCATGATGTGTATTAAAACTATGCATGTTAATTCACATATGGATAATTTGCCACCACATTTCCAAACTCAAGTCATGCCTCCTTCAGTATAGCATTCTACCGACTTCCCTGGACCCAGTGTCTAAGACTCTGTGCCCCCAGTGCAGGGGCCCAAGTTCAATCCCTGGTCAGGGAATGAGATCCTATATGCTACAACTAAGAGTTCTCATGCTGCAACTAAAGATCCCATGTGTGCTGCAACTAAGATCTGTTGACATTAAATAAATAAATAAATACTTAATACAGCAATCCGAACAGAGAGTATAAGGAGCTGAAATTCTAGTTCATTAAAGAGGACAGTAGTGTTGGTTTAGAAGGAGCAGGTAAGCCAAAGCTGAGCTCCATGTGAGCCCCACTAGCATTACCAGAAAACCCAAGACTGAATTTTGGATACTGAGTTTTGGTCGTGCAAAGTAGAAAGATCCAAAAGAGAAAAACATTAGAAATAACTGTTGATTAGGAGTCCTTAGAGAGAGGTTCTTCTCTAATGCCAGAAATTAGCACCCCTACCTCGAGACAGAAAGTGTTGTACTCCATCAAGTCTGAAATCAGGTGATGGGGGGTGCTCTTGTGGGTTACCTTCCCTGCCCTGCTTTGTTCAAGGAAAGAAGAGATCCGGCAACTACGGCAAAGGAAGTCCTGGGCTGCAGGCGGGGTATGGAGTAAACTTTACACATCTCTATATCCTCAACACCTAGCATAATGCTTGATGCCAAAAAGCCATTTCTTCTAATCGTCACAACGTTTTGTAGAGTTCACTGCACCGAATGGCATACACTGCCAGTGTCACTGGTGCTACTGCCCTGCTGGATGACTCAGCTAAAGAATTGTGCAATCATTTAACTTCCTAAGTATCAGTTTCACTTCCAAAGATGAGCATTATGATGACAAGCATTTCATGTGACTCTTTTAAGCAGCAAATCAGAGAATGCAAACAAACATAGTAAATTATAATGTGCCATATAGATGTGAGGGTTGAAGGGTAAAAAATGTTGCTTTCAAGTTACTTCCTAAAAAGGCTAGATATGAACACTTTCATTGGCTAAAAACATATCTTGAGAATTTGTTCAAGTTATAATCATCAATGCAGTTACGTAAGTTAAGTCTTAAATAAGAACACCCACACTTCTTCCTGCTCATCCAACCCTAGAACTTAATCAAACTATTCTCATTTTGAATTAAAATACATCATAGCAAGAAAAAGTTTGCATGAAAAACTCAGAGAAGGATTGTGGGTTGAAGATATGCTCCAACCATATCACGAAACAAAGAAATCAGAGTAATTAATAGAGGGTAATCTGGGCACAAGAAAATGCAGAGACATGAATATAATCAGCCAGATAATCTAGAAACAAATCCTTACATATAGTCTAATACAATGCATGTAACTGAGAATTCTAAAGCAATAAGAAAAGAAAGCAGTACTCAATACATGAAATGAGTGTCAGTCACTCAGTCATGTCTGACTCTTTATGACCACATGGACTGTAGACTCCTCTGTCCATGGGATTCTCCAGGCAAGAATACTGGAGAGGGCTACCATTCCCTTCTCCAAGGGATCTTTCGGACCCAGGGATCCAGTCCAGGTCTCCTGCACTGCAGGCAGATTCTTTACTCTCACCACATAGTGACATGGAAATAAGCTGTTGATTCAGGAAAAAATTAATAAAGTAACAAATATACATTGCATATACACATGCCCACAAACAAACAAGCATGAGCTCTACACAACTTAAGTCATAAAAAGTAAAATTAGGAAAGTACCACACCAGATGAACGGGAACTATTTATAATATCGGGTTGGGAAGGTCCTTCCAAGCAAGACACAACCTAGAGGCATAATTGAAAAGACTGAGAAGCCATCACGTGAAGACAAACCAAACAACGTGAACAAACAGAAGCTCTTCCGTGAATCAAAACAGTGATCACGGAGGTTAAATGAAAAGTGGAAGCCTTTGACCCCGCAAATACAATTCCAGGAACTTTTGTGAAGAAAATTTCATGTATGAACACACGTATCAGTTCAGTTCAGTCGCTCAGTTGTGTTTGACTCTTTGCGACCCCATGAATCGCAGCACACCAGGCCTCCCTGTCCATCACCATCTCCCGGAGTTCACTCAGACTCGCGTCCATCGAGTCCGTGATGCCATCCAGCCATCTTATCCTCTGTCGTCCCCTTCTCCTCCTACCCACCAATCCCTCCCAGCATCAGAGTCTTTTCCAGTGAGTCAACTCTTCACATGAGGTGGCCAAAAGTACTGGAGTTTCAGCTTTAGCATCATTCCTTCCAAAGAACACCCAGGGCTGATCTCCTTCAGAATGGACTGGTTGGATCTCCTTGCATTCCAAGGGACTCTCAAGAGTCTTCTCCAACACCACAGTTCAAAAGCATCAATTCTTTGGCACTCAGCTTTCTTTATAGTCCAACTCTCACATCCATACATGACCACAGGAAAATCCATAGCCTTGACTAGACAGACCTTTGTCGGCAAAGTAATGTCTATACTTTTGAATATGCTATCTAGGTTGGTCATAGCTTTCCTTTCAAGGAGTAAGCGTCTTTTAATTTCATGGCTGTAGTCACCATCTGCAGTGATTTTGGAGCACAGAAAAATAAAGTCTGACACTGTTTCCACTGTTTCCCCATCTATTTGCCATGAAGTGATGGGACCAGATGTCATGATCTTCATTTTCTGAATGTTGAGCTTTAAGCCAACTTTTTCACATAGGAATGTGTACAATATAGTTAACTGAAATAGGATGCTTTCAGATAGAGTATATTTGGTTATAAGTAACAGAAAACATGACTCAAATTGGTTAAAAAATGAGGAAATACATGATCTCATGTACTGATAAGTCTCGGGGGGAGGTCTGTTTCATCAGTGGTTGCATCAGCAGCACAGTGATAACTTAAGGCAGTTAGGTTTCCCCATGTCCCTCCTCTGACATCAACAATACTTGCTTCACTCAAGAGTTGGGTCCCCCTGTGGTTATCAGATGGCTTCCAGAAATGACTGTGGAACATTCTTCCTTATCTATGTTTCATGGAAAAGAAAGTAACTGGACTCTGCATCCCAGAACCCCTGAGCAGAATTGTCCTTGTTTCTTTTTGGCCCCTAGTGGCTTTCCTTTGCCCACTCCTACAAAATCCATGGAAAAAGGATAGAAACACTTTCAAGTCCACTGCAGAAGCTTAGATGACATCAGGTTCCCTGGAGGCCCATGACCACACAGATTAAAATGGGACTTCTATGGACTTGTGGACACGGGGGTGGCTGGGGGAGGAAGGAGAGGGTAGGACGAACTGACAAAGTCACACTGACATATAATCACTACCTTGTATAAAACAGATAGCTTGTGGGAAGCTGCTGTATAGCTCTGTATAGCTGTATAGCTCTGTGCTCTGTGATGACCTAGCAGGGTGGGATGGGAGCGAGTGGGAGAGAGGCTCAAGAGGGAGGAGATATGTATATGCATATAGCTGACCCACAAGCAGAAACTAAACAACACTGTAAGGCGACTCACTCCAATGTAAAAATAAACAAACATAAAATAAAATAAAATAAAATGGGACTTCTTAGAAAGGACAAAAGGGGGAAGAGAATGCAGGATAGACAATACCTATTAACACTACAGTTGCAGAATGTTCAATAGCAGGGCAATATCTAAAGTATAGGTCATCCATTTTACAGAAGATAAAAATCTGCCCAAAATTTGGGGAAGACCTAAATGAAATAGGACAGAGAAAAAGTTTTAAAAAGTTAAATAAAATATACTCAGTATTATTTCTCTGATGACTATAAAAGTCAGCGATAAAAATATGTATATATATAGTGCGCAGATACATAAAGGAGGACTTAAGCGAAAATATTAAACAAGTGTTTATGAACCATTATTTTCAGTGTTTATGAACCATTACTTATCAGACCCCTAAGGACCCTCTTTGGGTATAAACTTTCCTAATCATCCCCCAGTAAAATCCCACTGTGAAATTTTAATACCTCAGATATATTGTATATCTGTTTACATACTTTACATAATCTATACTTTATACATAAAATGAGAAGAAAATTTTCACTCCTCCCAAAAACAAATCTTTGCCCCATTGTGGGCGATATCACCTCCTTTAGACAGTCACTCAGCAAATTACTGAACAGTTCCAACTTTGCCTGGAACAGAAAACAAAAGAGGTGAAAAGAGAATGTCATGTTTGCCAGCATTTTTCAGTATTACAAGGAAATGCACATGTTTTATTCATAATTTTTTAATTAGAAAACAAAATAACAATGGCTTATAAACATTCTTTTTTTTCCTGAATTGGCCACTCTGCAAAAAATCCTATTTGCTTCCTGGAGATCTGAATAAGCAAAGACTTGTTATATACACATCTCCCTCTCCCTCAACCTGTGAACTCATGATCCACCCAGAAATTAAAAAGGGTAGAATTTGCACAGCACCATCAAAATAGAATGTGGTCGTTAAAACATAGCATTTAGAGATGGTACAATGGTCTAAACATTTGCCAGGGCTATAGAATCGCCTGCTTGAGTATCTGTCAGAGTATCTAAAAAATCCTCAGTTATAACAGTATAAAGGGCTCTTAGTCATCGACTACTCCCATCCAGAAAGACCACCCTCTGAGATTTCAGCCAAACATGTCCCAAATTATTTAGAAGTGTTAAGGTTCACCATATTTCCCCAAAAACTTTCATAAGAACAAAACAAAGAAAGGAGAAACACATATTTATTTGTAAGACCGTCAAGGGTTCAGCAGGTCACATACAACTTGTATTTACTCATCACGACTACTCCGTGAAATAGACATCTTCATCCCCATTTGATGATTGTGGGACCTAAGGCACAAAGAAGTTGAGTGATTCACTGAGTACTGCTAACTTGATTATGAAGGACCCTAATTCCCAACATTTCATTCCTATTCCGAGAGTACTGTCCTCTCATCTATTTATTCTACAAGGATTTGCAGAGCACTCACTACAGGCCAGGAACCACAAAGGCACAGGGGACAAAGTAACCAAAAGACAGATGAGGCCCCTGTCATTATGAGCCTTATCTTCTAGTAAAGGCAACAGCCAAACAAAATACATGAGTAGTGCTTCAGGTAGTGATAAGTACAATAAAGCAAAAAAAAATCAGGAATAAATAACTAATACAATAGTATAGAAAGTGCCACTGTGCATGAGTGGAGGTGGGAGAATGGATTATTTTAAATGCAAGCAAGGTCTTGAAAGATGTAAGGGAGGGAAGAGTCTCCCAGACAGAAAGAGTAGCATGTATAAATGCTGTGAAGAGGAAATAACATTGTATTAGGTACAGAAATACCAGCTGCTACAATGAATAAACGCTAAAACTTCAGAAACTTAACACAGAAGATTTCATTCAGTCAGATGTAGGGGTTCCTGGTTGGTAGACAGCTTTCTTCCATACGGTGATTCAGGGACCTAGGCTCCTTCCACCTTGCAATTTTGCCATTGCCTGGGGCTACAGAGAGCTTTGTATCTGGAGAATGGAGGCAGCACGCTTGTTTCCTAATAAAACTATCCAAGAAGTACCATGTCATTGGTAAAAATTAATCTCATTGGATGTAAAACAATCTGGACATCATAGACCCAGGGGCAATTCCAGACTTATTGAAGGTCAGGCATGTATTCTGCTATTAGCTATCTCTCACTCAGAAATGAATGTTTTAAGTGTCAGCTACAAATTGGTGCTTGCCAAGAGCATTTGCCAGGGACTGAACAACACCAAGGGCATTTGCCATCTGCCTCTGCAGAGACTGAACCCTGTGCTGCTGCAGCTGCTGACTGTCAACACCCACTGCGAGGAATTCAGGGTGGAGAATGGGGCACTCTGTGCTCCAGGGAAACTGGTGGAACAGGTCTTTAGATGGTTAGATATTTTCAGGAACTGATTTCATGATCCAATCCTTGCATTCTTCATATCTAGAAAATCACTCAATCCCTTGTTAGAGACATCAGCTCCTCCTGACTAGCGGAAGACTGTTTGTAAAGTAAACACTTGACTGCATTGAACTCCCTCTTCACCAAAATCTTGTATATGTACTTTCCCCCACTGCCCCTTTGGAACAGTCTCCCAGAGTTATCTGAGGTGCTGTCTCCCGGCCTACAGTCCTCATTTGGTCCCCAATAAAACTTAGCTTATAACTCTCACATTGTGCATCTTTTAAGTTGACATGAGGAAGAGTTATAGGTTAGTGTGGCTTGAGCATTGTTTAAGTGTGGAGAAGAGCGTTAGGAGAGAATTCAGGGGGAAAGACTGGCACGAAGTAACCTAGGGCCTTATAGGGAATGGTAAAGCATTTGGTAGTATGTTAAATATGACAGGAAGACATTTGAGGTTTTGAGCAAAAGACATGATCTCATTCATGTTTCTAAAAGATCAATCTGTCTTCTAACTGGAGAATATTATCTATAGCAGGGAAAGAGAAACTAGTTGCAAAATGTACCCAGTAGATAAGGCAATAGATCATGGTTGAGAGGACAAGCCATGGGAGAGTTAAGAAGAGGTGAGCATACAGGCAATATCCTGAAAGTAGAGATGTAAAATGTACTGATGCGAGTGGTGAGTGAATAAGAGGAATCGGGATGGACAGAGTATTTTTAGCAATGATCTAGTTACTATGGTTGTAGAGGGGGGCAAAATTTACCAGCCAAAAATATCTCTTTGGCAAGTGGATTAACTTGAGCTGAAAACAATCAAGGCTCAAAAGACTCAAGAAGAAACCCTGACCTTCCCCCATCTGCCTAAAATAATTTACATAGAGGACCTGTTTCCAAAATAGAGCTATCACCAGGGACATTTGCAAAGAATTTGGGCTAAGTACAGTGAAAGAAACTCAGCAGAGCCCAGATATCAGAGTCCTTTCCATGACTCATTGTCTCTACATGGTCCACCAAACATTAATTACCAAATATTTGCTTTTCGATTTCCATGTGAATTGCCACCCACTCCTTTGAAGTCCCCAAAACCACAACCCAACATCCTCTTTTCCCTTTAACTGAAGATGACACTTAAGGTGATGGTTTCAGCCATTTTGACAAGTTACTCAGTTTTTCTGGATCTCTCCCTTGTATACATGTTATTAAACTTCTTTGATTTTCTCCTGTTAATCTGTCTCATGTCAATTTAATTCTTAGACCATCCAGGAGAACCAAGATGGGCAGGAGAAAATATCTTCCTCCCTGAGAATTATATAAAAATCATCCAAAGTTGAGCAGTCTTCTCTGCCCTCAGAGCATCCGGGCCCTCAGCTACATGTCTCAAAAGCTGGGGGCAGGAAGGAAATGAACTCTCGTTCTTTCACAGCTATGGCAGCTGATTCTGGCTTGAGTTGGGGACCTCAGTGCTTCTCCATATCCACCACTCCATGCACTGTGGACTAGTTTGGGCTTCTTTGCCTCATGGTGCATGAGAAAGCAGAGAAGGCACTCCCAAAGAAAGAGAGCCAGATGGAAGCTGTTTCACCATTTGCCATCAAGCATCATGCTCACTGTACTCCATTTGTGAAGGCAGTCACAAGTTCCCACCAAGTTTCAAGGAAAGAGAATACAGACCTCACCTCTCATTGGAGGAGAGCAAAATTCACATTATAAGAAAGGCATGCAGGATGTGGTCATTGTGGTCACTTAGAAATATAATCCAGCACATCTGAGCAACAGGATAAAGAGGAATCATTAATTACAAGGGGGAAGACTGGGTGATGATCAAACTTTGGAGGGCAAATGACTCCAAATTCTACTCTGGATATATGAAGTTTAAAAGGCGCCTATTAGATATTTAACTGGAGATGCTGATGAGCAGTTAGATGAATTAATCTGGAGTTTACTGTAGAAGTGAGAGCCAGAGAGACATATTTTGATATTATCAGCATGAAGAAGATATTAAAGTCATGAATCTCTTGAGATAGCCCATAGGAAAGTTTAGCTGGAAAGGAGGAAGAGAACTTAGTACTGAGCTCAAAAGAACTTAACTCTCTAAAAGTATCAATTTTCACTTTGTGATTTTGATGTTTTGACCTATTCTTTAGTTGGGCTTCCCAGGTGGCGCTAGGGGTAAAGAACCCACCTGCCAAAGCAAGAGAGGTTAGATATGCGAGTTTGATCCCTAGAGAGGCGGGTTTGATCCCTGGGTCAGGAAGATCCCCTGGAGAAGGGCATGGCAACCCACTTCAGTATTCTTTCCTGGGAAATCCCATGGACAGAGGAGCCTGGCAGGCTATAATCCATGGGTTTGCACAGAGTTGGACATGAATGAAGTGACTTAGCATGCATTCTTAAGTTATTAATATTAATACAAAGCAGGTATTTAAATATATTTAAAGAACATGATACTCGCAATGAAACATAGCTAAAATGATTTTTAAACCTATTTTGACAACAGGTCAAGATCTATAGGATCTCTTCTGAATTCTTACACACTAATCAGTTCTCATCAGATTCATTCACAAAACAGTGAAACTCAGGAATTAAAAAAAGGCACTGTTGTTTCTGTAGAAATGATGAAATGATCCACAAGTTATCCTCCCCAGAGAAACATCAGTTATTCCTGCTTGGTGGCCTTCAAACTGGGACACTGGCTATTTCTGTCTCTACAGCAACCTCCAGCCTTCAGATTCGAACTGGGACACTGGCTCTGCTGATTTTAGACTTGCCAGTCTTCATCGTCATGTGAGCCAATTTCTTATAATACGTTAAGTTCCAGATAGATGGATGAATGGATGGATGGATGGCTAGACAGATACATAGACAGATAATCATATCGGTTCTAGTTCTCTGGAGAATCCTAATATAGATTTGAGCTATACTTCTTCATGAGCACAACCCACACTAGTTCAGAAATCTGAATATTTATAAAAATAACATGTGAAATTAGATAATGCCAATCAATACCAAGCAAAAACCTGCCTGAAAGTTATGCACTTTAGGGAGCTATTACTGGTTTTAGCACAGTAGTGGAAGTGGTGATACTGTTGGGCAAAGTGATATATACATGCTTGCTTTTCAGAATGGTCTTTCCCCCTTTCCTGGATGTTGGCATGTGTGCTGATTTTTAACAACCTATCTAGAACAAATGCCTACAATGTTTATACCCTTTGGGGAATGCCCTTATTCACACTCCTCCTTCTGTGAATGCAGATCTTTTTATTTATTCTCAGTGTTCAAAATGGTTGCTTTAGCGGTAGATTAATTTGGAGTGGATCCCAAGACACAGCAGGAAATTGTGGGGTTCAAAAGGAAAAAAACGAAAGAAAGTACTTAAGCTTAGCTTGTTTGCTTGTGATTTCTTCTTTATTCCAATAGACTCTGGGGAATTTGTTTGGCAAATGGGTGTGTTAATCTAATGGCTGAATCACTTGAGGGTGATTTTTACAAGTACCCATTGTATGCATATAATCAAAGGAGGAAAACACTTAAATTCCATAAGATAAAAAGAAATAGGACATTAAACATAGAGTATAAATTTTCCTAAGTGTCAGGCCTGCCAGTATTCAAAAGGCTTGAGATAATAAACAAAAAGAAAATGTCTGTCAGCCACACCATAGAAAAACAGTCAGACATTAGCAGCAAATAATCCCCATGCATAACTGGGCTGTTTCCTAAATTAACACTGCTTCTACGACTTCAGCTCTTCCAAGCCCCCTCATTCCACACTGAATATTTATCCAAAATGTTCCATTCTATATCTTTTTTAAAATGTATTTAAAGGGATAGGAATCTACTGACTCATCTATATTTGCTTAATTATTTTAAAAGATGTGAAAGAGAAAGGAAATACACTGATTTAGGATTTCATAACTTTCGAGTTGATCTGAAAACACATCAAAGAATTATCCAATTTCAAGTCTAACTCAATATATCTGACTTTCCAAATGTTAAGATTAAAAAGCTGAAAAGCACTTTATATTTCTACCAAAAATGTTAAGGTCTTAATGAGTCAGGCTCTTCCTGCTTAGACAACAGAAGCCATCAACAAAGACAGGAAGAAAAACATTCTGCCTTCACTTTATAAAAATCAAAGAAACTTAAAATTTGAGACCATTAAGAGAACAGAAATCTCTGGAAATACGCTTTATTCTCAGAGTCTGATAACCACTAGAGCAGAATGAAACTCTGCCATTTTATATTTGTTACAAACTGTGTCATAATATCAGAAAGGCAACGACTCACATTCTGGGAAGCCAGGCAATGAACTCTATGGCACTGAGTATTTAAATATTCTATAACTTGATACTTTATCAACCCCTTATTTTCTTGGGTTATAAACTAACACAGAAAAAGAGACAAACTTGGTGATTCATAAAATGTACCAGAATGGACAGAAAGGTACAGATTAAAGACTTTTCTGGCCCCTAGATATTGCTGAGTAGACAGCAATTGCAGGAGAGACAGGACTCTGTTCAGAATCAGTTTCTGAGGTTGGAGTCAAGAGACATTAAAAATACTGGAGAAGGACCAAGAAGCCAATGGAAACCACCTCTGAGAGGCATATCCAAGGCATATCCCTCTCCCTAAGTTTCTCGTCCAAAGGAAGGGGATGGAATGCCAACATACAGACTCATAAAGTTTGGAAGCCATCTTCCAGAGCAGAGAAACCAACCCCTAGTTCTGTTGTGGACATCTGTTTAGCAACAAACTTGCAGACTGTCCACACCACTCCTAGATTTAAAAAGGAGTGCTGAAGAGAGGCTGCCTGGCAGTGCAGCTAGGAAGAGAAAAGAAAAGAAAGGTGAGTTCATAAATCATACAACAGTCCCTAAATCAAGGCTGTGAGGAGCAGATGTGAAACTGCAGATGGCCAACTTGCTGAGGATTTTGCCCAGGAGCTAAAGAAGCAAGCCAATCAGTAAAACACTGGCCTGGCCAGCCTGGCCACCAGTCAGAAGTTACAGCCACGTGTCCACTGACCCCAGCTAAACCTCTCCGGACTGAAGCCCTCATCAGCGGCACTAACTGAGATGCTGACTTCTGAGGCTGCATCACATGCCGATAGATCATCAGTGGTCTGAAACACACCTCAAAGGAGCAGTCACAGAAAGAGATGCCTGCTTTTTCTACTTCCTCCTGACTCTATCCATAGAATTTTAAAAGGGGGGGGGGGGGGTGTCCCTTCCCAATCTCTAGGGGTCACTCGTGTCTTGGTGCCTGTGTTTCCCTCCCTCCCTTCCTCTCTCTCTCTCTCTCACACACACACACTATACCAAGTGATATCATCACAGATTTAGCCCACTGAGGGAAAGGGGAAGGAAGACCTCAACTACGGGTTTACACCTGAAGAGCCAAGATTAAAGCATTACTGGCATGACTCTTCTTAAATACTCAAATGTAGTTTAAAAGTTATAAAATCTGAGATGCCTCAAAAGGATCTCACCGCCCAGTTTCAAGGAAGTGAGGTGTCAGCCACAGAAGGAAAAAGATCCATGTCACGCTTGCAAACACAAAAATTAAAGGGAAATCTCATTTACAATGGAGTCAGGAAGTCCTGAAGGGGGCGCTCTCTCACTCTACCACTCCTTACTACTAACCCCAAGCAGGAAGAGACATAGGTTGCACTTCCAAGAGGAAGGTTACTATTTTACCACTCTAGCCGGAGAAAAGAAGATTTTCTCATTGCCCAGGAACAGTCCCAGCCAACGATAAATACCACCACCATGAGCTCTTAGTTTCCTCCAACAGGGTCTTGTTCAAAGCAGCCCTTCCCAACTTCCTCCATTTTCTCTATAAAGTAATATTCCTTTGCTTTATTTACCAGAACTACCTACGGTTCTGCCATAGCTTGCATGTCTCAAATTGCAGCTCCTCTGCTAGTAAGTTCACTTTTCTGAGAAAAAACCTGACTTTTATTTTAAAGGCCAACATGCCTCCAATGGACTTCCCTGGTGTCTAATACATAAAGAATCCACCTGCAATGAAAAAGACCTGGATTCAATCTCTGGGTTGAGAAGATCCCCGGAGAAGGGAATGGCTACCCACTCCAATATTCTTACTTGAAAAATCCCATTGACAGAAGAACCTGGTGGGCTAATTGCTCCTTGGAAGGAAAGCTATGACAAACCTAGACAGGGAATTAAAAAGCAAAGACACCATTTTGCCAACAGAGGTCCATATAAACAAAGCTATGGTTTTTCCAGTAGTCATGTACAGCTGTGAGAGGTGGACCATAAAGAAGGCTGAGTGCCAAAGAATTGATGTTTTTGAACTGTGGTGCTGGAGAAGACTCTTGAGAGTCCCTTGGATTGCAGGGAAATCAAACCAGCCACTGCAAAAGGAAATCAACCCTGAATATTCACTGTAAGTACTGATACTCAAGCTCCAATACTTTTGTCACCTGATGCAAAGAGCTAACTCATTGGAAAAGACCCCGATGCTAGGAAAGATCGAAGGCAAGAGGAGAAGGGGACAGCAGAGGGTGAGACACTTTCACAGCATCAGTGACTCAACGGACATGAATGACGCCAACTCCGGGAAATAGCGAAGGACAGGGAAGCCTGGGATGCTCTTGTCCATGGGGTTGCAAAGAGTCGGACATGACTTAGGGACTGAACAACAACAACATACCCTCAACAGGTTGGGGCTCCTCAATGAGCAGTTAACCACTGAACAAAATAATTCACTTGCTATAACAGCAGAAACCAACACAACATTGTAAAGCAACTATACTCCAATTTTTTTTTATAAAAAGTAAATAATCAAATAATTCCAATGTATCAATACCTATCAGAGGAGCAGTTGATTTCTCCAGGTGCAGGATGCACTGGGGGTGAAAAGTCCCCGTGTGTGTACAAGCACAACAGTAGGAGTTTCAGGATATGAAACGCTAATTATGAAGATTACTTTTAAACTCTCAATAAGCAGGAGGTATTTCATTTCTGACACACATCTAGTTTGTGTCTATTTTTATGGTTCAGGTCTGGTGGAAGGAAGATGACTGCGAACCAGGAACTATTTTACAGGGAGAAAAGAGGACAGACAACAGCTGCTGAACCATTGAAGTTTCTCTGTTCTGCCTGAGAAAATCATTCTGAAAAAGGAGAAGGAAATTCCCCTGGCCCTTCCTAATCAATGCTAATTTGAATGGTGGCACAACTCCCCTACTTATAAAGATGAAAAATAGCGACTTACAGGAAAAGTTCAACAGCCACATACTGGCTGACTATGAATCAATCATAGATCAGCTGATACTCTGACCTTCTAAAACCTTCCAATGATCAATCTGAGATATCTAATTGTTTAGAGGCACATCCTAATTAGTAGAAGCAAGCACATAAACACAAACTAAGCATTTTTTAATTCAATTTTTTTCCTCAAGGGCAAGAATGTGATATTTAAAAATTCAAACACAATAGTTATTAGTTTACAGTTAAATTCACTAATAATATACGTTCGAATAAAAAGCACATATGAACCAGAGAATGTTAGCAAGAGATGAATACTGATTTTTTATCTGAATTATCCTTTCTATGAAGACAGCAAAGAAGCAGATTCAATAATGGCCTCTTGTCATTTTATTCACAAGGAACATGCCAGTGAATAAACAAAATACTTTTCAGATAAAACAGAAATGCTGAGCAACTGACGATATCCATAAATACACACCAACAAGAGAAAGGCGGCAGTTACTTTCCTGCAGAAAACGCTTTCCCTGGTTTGATGCACTCTGACCAGTTTGTGTATCAGCAGGGGCATCATTTGGATGAAGTGAATTTTTAACACTTGAAGCAGAAGCAAGAACACAGGCCTCGGTGCAAATAAATCCTTGCTCTTCCACTTACGGCTTCCCTGGTGGCTCAGAGAGAGAAAGAATCTGCCTGCAGTTCAGGAGACTTGCCTTCATCCCTGGGTCAGGAAGATCCCCTGGAGAAAGGAATAGCAACCCACTCCAGCGTCTTGCCTGGAGAATCCTACGGACAGAGGAGCCTGGCAGAGTCCATGGGGTGTGCAGAGGGTTGGACACAACTGAGCAACTAACACTTTCACTTCCACTTAACCTTGTTTGTCCTTCAGTGATTTTCTTGGCCTCTCTGAGCCTGACTTTTCTCACCCGTAAAGAAGCGTGCCTTGCAGGGTGGCTGGCACACAGTAAGTAGGTTTTCCAACATGATGGCAGCTCCCAGGTGGCGCTAGTGGTAAAGAACCCACCTGCCAGTGCAGGAGACATGAGACATGGGTTCAATCCCTGGGTCAGAAAGATCCCCTAGAGGAGGGCATGGCAATCCCCTCCAGTATTCTTGCCTGGAAAATTCCATGGACAGAGGTGCCTGGTGGGCTATAGTCCATAGGGTCACAAAGAGTCAGACATGACTGAAGTGACTTAGCATGCAAGCTTAGCCCCTTAATCCAAGCTTTGTATAACGGAGACCAGCTTTTACAACCTACACTCAGAAGGGTAGATATGAATGTAGTCTTGACAAACACGGGAGGATAAAACTAGAAGAGTCCAGTCTCACTGAATAAAAGGGTAGGACCCAACCAGACAAGACTATTTGGAGTATTAATCATTTGAACGGTTCCCAGAAGCTTCTAAGAGAATTTGGCATAAGAGAAGCTCTTTGCAAACCATGTCTGTCCAAACAGCTGAGCCTGGGACAGGGCTTCTGCTTAATTTTTGAGTCCCCTGGGAAATTAGAGGAGTAGTGATATAGCCTTCAAGGTTGCCCTGCCTGGATTTGCTTGAGTTTGATTTGAATCAGAAAAAATCTTCTGACCAAATTGGGTGCAATTAATTGCTGAGCTCACAGGAAATGTGGTATTAAGATTTTCTGCTGTGATGCTTTCAATTCTCATGGAGATTTTTTTCACATGAGGACCAAAGGCTTTAATGTTTCTAAATATCTCCACAAATGAAATAGAATATTAGTTCCTCCTGCTGGTACTCTAGGGACACAGGTAACTGGCATTTAATAAATACCCATTTCTCTGGGCCTGAACGTAAGGATTCTAACATCCTCTTAACACGTATTTTTCACATACTGCCCCTCGCTAAATCTTAAACACTAAATGCATAAAATTATGTCATACAATAATTAACAGGTGCTCATTAGCCAGATATAACTTCCCTTCTGAGCCAGTCCTAAACCCCGGGACACATCACACACAGCATCAGCATGCCACCATGGCAATCTGACCATAATAAAAACCCCAGTGGAGGCTGGAAAGAGGGCACTTAAGAGCAGGACCGACAGTCCAGGAACAAGGCAACAGTGCCCATGCCCTCAGGCAGGGCTTCCGATTTACACCACTGTAGATCATGAAGACTAAAAAGGCCTCTATGGGTTATTTATCCCCTTTTTCTAGCGTATGTAGTAGAGAATTTAACCTTGCTCAAAAATGAGGTCTGGCTTTAGCCCTCAGCTCTCCAGAGATAATTTCTAAACACTTGGAATGGCAAGCCTGACTGGAGTGTCTTTGTATTGCTGGCGACCATGGTGACATCCTGACTAAAGAGTGAGGGTCACATGGTTTCAGCTCAGCTTCCTGCGAGCAGACACAGCCAAAGTCAGCCATGTCTACAAGATGGGAGTCCGCATAAAAACTCTGGACACCAAGGCTCCAGTGAACACCCCTGGTTGGTGACACTCTGTGCACATGTCACACATCATTGCCAGGAGAGAAAGTAGTGTACCCACCCTCCAGAGGAGAGGACACCTGGAAGCCCCATGATGGAACATTCCTGGACTCTGCACCTCTTCCCTTGGCTGATTTTACTTTATTTCTTCTTTTTCTTTCCTTTTTTTAAAACAGTATAGAAAGTCAGTATTTATTTATTATTTTTTATTTTTACTTTATTTTGCTTTACAATACTGTATTGGTTTTGCCATACATTGACATGAATCAGCCACGGGTGTACATAAGTTCCCAATCCTGAACCCCCCTCCCACCTCCCGCCCATATGGCTGATTTTAACCTCTATTCTTTCTCTGTGAAGGGCCTCCCTGGTGGTTCAGATGGTAAAGGATCCATCTGCAACTCACGAAACCTGGGCTTGATCCCTGGGTCAGGAAGATCCCCTGGAAAAGCAAATGGCCTCTCACTCCAGGATTCTTGATGGGAAAATCCCATGGACAGAGGAGCCTGGTGGGTCACAGTCCATGAGGTCACAAAGAGTCAGACACAGTTGAGCAACTAACACATGAAAGTGAAAGTCTTTCCATCACATCCGACTCTCTGCAACCTCGTGAGTACTCTGTCCATGAAATTTCCAGGCAAGAATACTGGAGTAGGTAGCCATTCCCTTCTTCAGGGGCTCTTCCCAACCCAGGTCTCCAGCACTGCATGCAGATTATTTACCATCTGAGCCCCCAGGGAAACCCCATTCTTTCCCTGTACTAAACCATAACTGTGAGTAGAACAGCTTTAAGTGAGTTCTAGGAGTCCTTTCAGCACATCATTAAACCTAAGGGTGGTCTCTGAATCCTTAAATTGGCAATTGGTGTCAGATCCCCAAATTTGAAAGGGGTGTTAGAAGTAAGGAGGGTCTTTTAGATGTCCCCAACCTTGCACTTTGAGAAAACAGAGGTTGGTAAAGTGAAGCTGCTTGCCTAATGAATACTGTCAGGATTCACGCTCAAGCCTTTCTTTCCACCTCCAGTGTCTCCCCACAGTACAGCCTGCTGAAACAGGCAGCAAATATCTCAGTCCAGAAAAACACAGGGTGCTTCTGCAGAAATGGCTGAATGGCAAACAAGATTCCCTCATTGTAGTGTGAATGAGATAATCTCTAAACTGACCGACAAAATCCTCAAACGGCCAAAACCACTACGCTGTCACAAAACAAGGAATGTCTGAGACTACTACAAACTAGAAGAATCAAGGAAGGATTCCTCTCCAACACATTTCAGATATCTTGCTGATACTTTGGTCTTGGATTTCTAGCCTCCAGATCTATGAGACAATAAATTTCCATTGTTCTAAGCCACCCAGATTGTGCTACTATTTTATGGCAACCCTAGGAAACCAGCAAAATAAAAAATTAATTTGGAGGAAGAAGACAACACCAAGAGGGTCCAAAGTCCATTCCTAAGCAAGGGCCTGAGTTTCATTTTCAGCCTGTTGAACTGGAAAAGTCTTTTCCAAGCATAACTCCAAGATCATAGAGGTCAGTCCTGAGCATGAGAGCGCCATGGTAACTAGTACATTCACGCAGCTGATGGAAAACTCATCTAGTCACAAAATATTTTCATGAGCATAATCCCATGGTTTCAGATGTATATGCCATTCTTTGTTAAAATACATACACACAAACACAAAACCCACACGCATTTCATTCTTATAACCACATTATAGAAAACCAAAAGCTGACCTCCCAATGTATGGAACATCCCTTTGTCCCAAGTCCGAGTATCTGGTATACCAGGTCTCACAAGCTCCAGGGCGATTAGGTGCAGACACAGCATCTTTTCAACCTGGGTTTCACTTGGTGATTTTAGTTACAAGGAAAGAAAAACTAGAGTTGATCCTTACAAACATAGGCTTGAACTACACAGGTCCACTTACACATGGATTTTTTTTTTTTAATGGAGAACACTACAGTGCTATACAATTTGTGATGAGTTGAATCTGTGGATTCAGAATCACGGGTATGCAAGGCAGACTGTAAAATCACAGGTGGATTTTCCACTGGGAAGGTCGGCGTCTCTATCCCTCATGTTCTTCAAGGGTCAGCTAGACTTTAATATAAACATACAGACAAAAAAACTCAATAAAAAAAAAATACCAGCTATATTAATGTGCCAGGGTTATAGTAACCAAGCATCACAGACTGGGGAGCTTTGACAACATAAGTTCATTCTCACAGTTCTGGAGGCAGGAAGCCTGAGAGGGAGGCGTGGACATGGTTGGTTCCTTCCAAGGGTTGTGAGGGAGAATTCGTCTATGCCCCTCTCCTGATTTCTGCTGGTTTGTTGGCCATCTTTGACGTTATTTGTCTTGTACAAATGATCTCTGACTTCCTCACATACCATTCTCTCTGTGTTTGTGTCTGTCTGTATCTAATTTCCTCTTCATAAAGACACCACTCATACTGGATTAGAGGTCCTCTCCACATGGGTCAGATGGTAAAGTGTCTGCCTACAATGCGGGAGATCGGGGTTCAATCCCTGGGTCGGGAAGATCCTCTGGAGAAGGCAATGGCACCCCACTCCAGTACTCTTGCCTGGAAAATCCCATGGATGGAGGAGCCTGGCAGGCTACAGTCTATGGGGTCGCAAAGAGTTGGACATGGTTGAGCGACTTCACTCACTTTCACTTCACTACTCCAGTAAGACCACACCTGAGGTTAACTGATTACATGTGCAATGGCCTTATACCCAATTTTGGGCTTCCCTGATGGCTCAGCACTAAAGAATCTGTCTGCAATGCATGAGCCGCAGGAGACATGGGTTCAAGCCCTAGAACGGGAAGACCCCCTGGAGAAGGGCATGGCAACCCATGCCAGTACTCTTGCCTGTAGAGACCCACGGACAGAGAAGCTTGGTGGGCTACCATCAAGGCTACCAACAGGGTTGGAAACAGTCAGACAGAACTGAAGTGACTTAGCACGCACATGTGTGTGGGCAAACACACACACACACACGTGCACGTATTTCGAAATAAGGACACATTCTGCAGCGCTAAAGGTAAGAACTTCATCTGATAAATCTGATGTCAGGTGGGTAGCAAGTCAACCCATAACACCATCCCCTACTGCTGCTGCTAAGTTGCTTCAGTCGTGTCCAACTCTGTGCGACGCCATAGACGGCAGCCCACCAGGCTCCCCCGTCCCTGGGTTTCTCCAGGCAAGAACACTGGAGTAGGTTGCCATGCCCTCCTCCAGGGGACCTTCCAGACCCAGGGATCAAATCCATATCTCTAACATCTCCTGCATTGGCAGGTGAGTTCTTTACCACTAGTGTCACCTGAGAAGCCCCAGTAGGATATATTCAGTCATTTTGAAAAAAAAAAATGAAGCGTTAGGTTATTTTGTTTATATGTTCTCACTTCAGTTGTGTCCGACTCTGTGCGACCCCATAGACGGCAGCCCACCAGGCTCCCCTGTCCCTGGGATTCTCCAGGCAAGAGCACTGGAGTGGGTTGCCATTTCCTTCTCCAATGCATGGGGAAGTGAAAAGCAAAAGTGAAGTCACTCGGCCGTGTCCGACTTTTAGCGACCCCATGGACTGCAGCCTACCAGGCTCCTCCGACCATGTAAAAGTCTGCCTTTTTTAACTGCACTTATATGAGTATTTTTAAGTACAAGATTAGCCTTGTTTTCTGAGCAAAAATATTATGTGTGCTATAAAACACCAATGGCTCAATTCCCAGAATACACTTATGGGGAAAAAAAATCACAGATTAGAACATGGAGATGAAGATAAAATGTAACTCAGCATTGCTAAAGGGTCTTACTATCTTTATTCTTGTTCATTCAGCAAGCCAAGTGATTAATATTGAGCAAGAGCTTGCAGATTTTTTTAATTAAAAACTTTTAAAAAGAAGGGTAGAGATGATGCCATCCACGTCTTCTGGAAATTATAATCAATTTATGGAGACAAAACAAAACAATAAAAATGAAACAATATAAAGCCGAATCCAACTGTGTCAAATGAGATATTCAGGCAATGATTAGGAGGTTGAATCAGGCAGAGAAAGATGACTGAGAAGTGGGTGAGCCACAAATGGGCTCTCTGAAGAGGATGGGCTTAAAAAGGCCACAAGTCTAGGTGGCCTGAGGGAGGAAGGCAAGGGATCATCCCAGAAGTGTGCTTGACTTGAGGTCAAAAGCTAAGGAATCTGGATGGAGCCAGAGCTGGTGCTGGGAAGTGGTGGGTGGGGCTTAGAGTGGCAGGGGAAGTCAGGCCCAGAGGTCCAGATCAAGCCATCCCAAGGGGTTTGCCTTTAGTACATATCACAGTGTTTATAGTAAATAAACCTGAAACATTTTTTAAAAATGTGCCCTGAGTACTTTAATAGAATGGGTAATTTCCATTTGTGATTTACAGCTCAAGGTGTGTAGAAGTTTCATTCATCACATTATTCAAATTGACTCCCTGTGATTCACTGTTACCTTTCTTTTTCAGTCCTATGCAAGCCCAGCATAAAACTGAGTCTTTCAATTCCTGCCATGAAAGATAAGGGATACTGAAACCTTACCTTGCATTCCCTTTCCTGGACCCTCATTAACCTTTATGAATCATTCAGTCTTCTAACCACATTTCCAGTCATTATCTTTAAATTCAATAGCCTTCAAAGAATATTGTCCTGACATTTATAGGGCTTCCCTGATTGCTCAGTTGGTAAAGAATCCACCTGCAATGCAAGAGACCCCAGCTCAACTCCTGGCTCGGGAAGATCCCCTGGAGAAGGGACAGGCTATCCACTCTAGTATCCTTGGGCTTCCCTTGTGGCTCAGCTGGTAAAGAATCACCTGCAACGCGGGAAACCTGGGTTCAATCCCTGGGTTGGATAGATCCCCTGAAGAAGGGAAAGGTTACCCACGTCAGTATTCTGGCCTGGAGAATTCCATGGACTGCAGTCCATGAGGTCACAGTCAGACATGACTGGGCCACTTTCACTTCACTACATTTATAATGACATTTCAGTTTTTGGCACTTGACTTTTATTCACCATTTTTTTCAGGAAGTCAAGTTTTCTTTTATGCTTTCCAAAAAGGGATATAGTGGTATATTTCTTGAGACTTTGGATATTACTACATGATTTTAAAATTCTCTTATAGCTATATAATTACTTTCTTTAGATATAAAAAGTTTTTTGACATGTACACACTGCCATATTTATTTATTTATCTGGGGGCTTTCTCTAGTTGTGGAAAGCAGGAGCTACTCATGAGTGCGATGCACTGGCTTCCCATTGCCTTGCTTCTCTTGTTGCACAGCACAGCCTCTAGGCACGCGGGCTGCACAGTCGCAGCACACAGCCTCAGCAGCTGCCACGTGCTGCTCTCGGGAGCACGGGCTTCAGGAGTTGCAGCACAGGGGCTCATTAGTTGTGGTTCACTGACACTAGAGTGTGCAGGGTTCAGCAGGTGCGAAGCACAGGTTCAGTTGCTCCAAGGGTGAAACTTTCCCAGGCCAAGGATCGAACCCACGTCTCCTGCACTGGCTGGCAGATTCTTATCCACTGCGCTACTAGGGAAGTTCCGTGTAATTACTTTTTCAAGTTTTATTTTCGTTTATCCCTGGTGCATCAGAAGGACACTCTTGCTCTCAGTATGTAGGTTGCCAGCACTCGGGAAGCTGTACGCTACAGCTTTTGTGTACTACAGATTCTATGCTGTATTGGCTGGCGCTTGCCTTTAGGCATGGCATATGGATTTCCTTATCTCTGCTTACTTCCACTTGAGTGATTGTTAAATCCCCTTAAGTCGCTCAGTCATGTCCAACTCTTTGGGACCCCATGGACGGTAGCCTACCAGGCTCCGCGATCCATGGGATTTTCCAGGCAAGAATACTGGAGTGGGCTGCCATTTCCTTCTCCAGGGGGTCCTCCCAACCCAGGGATCGAACCCGGGTCTTCTGCATTGCAGACAGACGCTTTACTATCTGAGCCACTAGGGAAGCCCTCTCAGATCTACAGTTAGTTAAAAATATGTGGACACCACAAACTGTGCCTGGTGAACATAAACACGTACCCACTGTGGTCCTTCTGAACAGGAGTGTAACAGTCAGCACACCCACTCTTACACCCAGGTTCTTTCTACTATGCTAGCCCTGTTCTGCGCAGAAGGCAATGGCACCCCACTCCAGTGCTCTTGCCTGGAGAATCCCAGAGACGGCAGAGCCTGATGGGCTGCTATCTATGGGGTCGCACAGAGTTGGACACAACTGAAGCAACTTAGCAGCAGCCCTGTTCTGCGGAGACTACACTGGCTACAGTGAATAAAGTCACCACTGGTTTCCATTCCTCTTCAGGGCACCCCAGTCTTATCAGGGAAGTGCAATCAATGAGTGAATATAAGGGAAAAAAATCATCAGTGACAGAATACCATGTTAAGCCACAGTAAAAGCAACTTATAAAGACGTTCTGCTTTCTAGCTGCTGAAGCTGTTGGCCTTTGAACCAGGCAGTAAACAACAAGAGGGGTTTGAAATATTTTCCTTCCTTTTTCAGAATAGTCTGCTGGTCCATATCAAAACCTTCTGGTTCATATCACTTGTTTTATTCTCAACCTAGACTGACTTTATATCCACCATTTTCAGATCCAGGCAATGGGTTGCCTGTTGGTATGAGAGGGAAATGAGATGGCAGTGGTAATGGTTCCTCTCCTCCGGAGTCTTTTTTAGTGGGCATTTGAGTGGGAAATTGGAAAAGACTCTCAAGAGATGCTTTCCAGATGCACGGATAAATGAGAAGCCAGAGTTTTGTTTTTTTTTTAAGGATGGCATACACCAGTCAAATTTTTAATGCAACTAATTCTATAATTAGTGACATAGAAGGTAGGAAATAAAAAGTACATCCACGTGATAAGTGTAATATACATAGGGAAAAAAGGTGGGGTGGGAGACAGGGAGATAGGGCTTCCCAGGCGGCTTTAGGCTTCCCATGCCTGCCAGTGCAGGAGACATAAGAGACACGAGTTCAATCCCTGGGTCAGGAAAATCCCCTGGAGAAGGAAATGGCAACCCACTCCAATATTCCTGCCTGGAGAATCTCACAGACAGAGGAGCCTGGTGTGCTACAGTCTGCAGGGTTTCAAAGATTCTGACATGATTAAAGTGACTTAGCACACACACTCAGGGAGAAAACAAAAACTGGCAGAAAGCCATTCTTACTTAGAATAACCTACTTTTAATATTGTAAAAAACTGATGGACCTATCTTAATGTTTGTAGAGTCTTTAATTATTAATCCATCCTCAAAAGACTAATCACAAAAGCGTGTGTATTATTTATATTTGATGATTATATCATAATGAGTTCACCATGCATTAGCTGTCTGGAAACAACTGTTGCTGGCTTCCAGGTTTTTAGGTGCTGGTAAAGGGTTCACCTGCTGTATGTATAAGGTGCTCCAGTGGAATTAATAAAAACATAAGCTGAGAATCAAAACTAGAGCAATAGGCAGGAGCAGCTAAGGCCCTACCGAGTGGGGCTTGGTAGGAACTCAGCAGGGAATTTGGAAACGTGATGAATCTTTGTCTTCACAACTTAAACATCTACTTAGTTTAGGATATATCCTAAGGTTTGTAAGGAAAATAAAATTTTCAAGGCAAATGTCACTAGTCATGGACTGGCAACAGCTCTTCTCTAATTATAGAGGGGATATATTACTTTGGATGCAATTTACATTTATTTACAACTTACGAAGAAGAACAAAATAAAATGAGATACAACCCATACTGAGAACGTCATAAACACAGATTTTTAAAAAATGAATCAGTACATCACATATATTCCCCAGTAAGTGGCTGAGTGAAACATATCCTTGCCAGGAGGGAAAAAAGAAATTTAAGGAGAGAATCAGTGTAATGAGTTCTACTCATAGCAAAAGCTGAGGACTACACATCTTTTTGGAAAAGAGGTAGGATCTGAAGTATATAATGTGCCCTTTCTGCTGGTTCATGCATTCCACTTCTTTTTCCCAAGATTGTGTTCAGAATGAAACAGTGAAACCCAACCACATTTCTGATGCCTAAAGGAAACAGCAAAAACATCTTTGAAGCCCTAGAAATTTCAATCCTGGGGTCAAAGTCTTCACTTTGTAAACTAATCTCAGAGGATTTCTATTCTATGCATTATTCATTTGTACAAAGATAAATCTTCCACCACTAAGCATATATTTTAAAGTACAGGAATAAATCATGAAATTTTGGGTCTGCAAAGAAGTGGCAGAGAGGGGAGGGATGAAAGAGAGTAAACTTTGATGAAACGACTTCTGAAATGTGATCTTCTGTTGGAGGAAAGTTATATGCAACAAGATTTAATGCAGCAGTTCCTTTGGCCTCAAAACCACTTTTCTTTTCTTTTTTTTTTTTTTCTTCAGGGAAAAGATAATGTAGGATCCAATATATAAAAGTACCATGCCCAAAGTCTGTGGTGGCAGGAGGTTGGATATCCTGGAACCTGGCCCCCAGAAAGTTAATTTATTTCTCTGTCCAAGCTCCAAGAACAATCCCATGTTAATCCTGGAGAAGTTTCTCCAGAATGCTCCAGAACTACAAATATATTGCGAAAATAACTGAACATCTCGAAAGGAAAAAAGGAAAAACAGGTCTATCCCTCACTGTTATAATTTCTCTAAAGCTCACTTTTCTTCTCTTCTTTAAATCATACCAATTTAAAAAAATTGATGTAAAAAAATGATAATTTTAAAAGGATTCCATAGCCAGTATAAGAAAGACTTTATTTTTTATTATAGTCTTCCAGTGATATGATTTTTCCCACTTTATATATGTATAGTTTTTGTTCATAGTATTTTTTTCTAAAATTAATATATGAACATATAGATAGTAATATAAGTTGCCTTGAATCATTATCCCCTCCCCAAATCATAAATGCAAATTTAAAATAGCCACCAAACAACAAAATGATCTCACTAAAATTTATTTTCATTTTACCTGTTATCAATTTTTACTGATGGAGAAATGATTAATAAGCACAATTTTCAGTGGCAAGACTCAATGACATAGATGTATAATGCCTCCCAATAGACTATCTTCTTATTTCATATTCCCTGGTAGTCACAAGTAAAAATTATGCAATGGGGTAGTAAAATCCAGAAATAGAACTGTCTCTTGTGCACGCTGTTAATAGGGTATGTAACAACATGGGTGGAAGTAATTTGGCATTGTATATCTTTTTCATCTTGGAGTCCCTGCAGGATCATTTTAAACTTTTAAAGCTCCATTTTATTTTTACTGTGCTTCTTAGAGAATACATAATAAGGTAAGAATTATATATCTATTGTAACTTCATAAATGAGAAGGTAAAAGCTCATATATCACAGACACTCAGGGGAGGGCTTCAGAGCTTCTTTCATTAATGAAATAGGAAGCCTCATCAGAATTAAGATATAATAAAACATAGATTCAGCACCTTAAAAATATTATAATAGATTCTGATCTAATATTTTAGACAGTCTGGTATATGTCCCTGAATATCAACTGACCAATTTTATCATAGTAATACAATCTTTCCTTTCATGTATGCATACAGACAACCAGAATTGAACTACTTTCAAGCTTCTTTGAAGCTCGTCATGACCAAGGAGAGCCAGTGAAAACTGGCCAGTGAACTGCAAGCAGCTTCTTGGAATTTTCTTTTAAAGAAAACCTAAAAGTAATCAAACATATTAATAGGAAAACTGACGATGTGAACAACCCTATAAAAGAATACACAGAATACTCCATTCAACAACAGAAGAATACACAGTCTTCTCAAATGGACACGGAATATTCTCCAGGATAAATCACATGGTAAGTTTGAAAATATTTAATATTGAAATACCAAGTATCTCTTCTATCCACAGTGGAATAAAACTAGAAATCAATAGCAAAAAGAAAACGGAAAAATTCACAAATACATGGAATCTAAACAATATCCTCTTGAACTCCCAATGAGTCAAAAAGGAAATCACAAGGGAAATTAGAACCTATCTTGAGACAAATGAAAATTAAAATGGGACGCAACAACAGCATTACTAAGAGGGAAGCTGACAGCAGTAAACGACCACATTAAAATAGAAGAAAGATATCAAATCAACAACCTAACTTTATATCTCAAGAAACTAGGGGAAAAAAATAACTAGACCCAAAATAAGCTGAGGAAAGAATTAATAAAGATTAGACCAGAAATTAATGAAATATAGAACAGGAAAACATCAATAAAACTAAGAGCTAGATTTTTGAAAAGATAAGCAAAAATTGAAAAACTGTTACAAAATTTAAAACAATACCAAACTTTCTCAAACTCTTTCAAAAAATGAAAAGAAGACACTTCCAAATTCAAATGAAAGGGTTAAGTCTTTGTCTGAGTGAAAATAAATCCAGACAAAGACAGTACTGAAGAAAACTACAGATCAATATCACTAATAAATGATCAAGAGTTACCAGCAAACTGATTTCAACAATACATCAAAAGGATTTACATCATGACCAAGTGCTTTTTTTCCTGAAATGCAAGAATGGTTCAATACACGAAAATCAGTCAGGGTAATACGCCACATTTACAGAATGAAGGACATAAACCGCATGACCATCTCAATTAAGAGAGAAAGAAAACTTATTTTGTTAACACCCTTTCATGATAAAACCTCAGCAAACTAGAAATAGAAGGAAATTATCTCAACATAATAAAAGCTATATATGAAAAGATCATAGCTAACATCAGTCAACTCTGATTCCCTGCTTCCACCTATATGGACTACTGAATAAACTCTGTCTCTGGACTTTCTAACTCATTTCTGCCTCCCTCCAATCCATCTTTCACAGAACTGTCTGAGTATATCCATCATACACAAAGTTACTATGCCTCGTAATCTTTACGAACCCCTTCAAAATGTAACTCTCATTCCTCTCCAGACCCACCTCATTCTGTTTATTCTCATGCAACCATTGTGTTGGAATGTCCACCTCCAATGGAGTGAAAGAGAGTTCACTCTTTCATGAATTCTCCATACTCTTTCCCAACTCAGAGATGTTACCCATGATGTTCTAAGTAGAATTATCTTCTCTCCTTTTCTTCTCAGCCAGTGCCAAGCCAATCTTTTGACATGTATGAAAATGTCAGCTCCAATTTCAAACCTTTTTCAGGCTCAGGGAGAATAATTCACTTTTCCCTAGATTCCCTCCATTCATTTTTCATAGCACTTAACACAAGATATTATAATTAATTGTAATTATACAATTATAATTAATCTTTTTCCATCAATGTCTAGTCACTTATTCTGTTAACAAAGAATGGTACCATAACTGAAACAGCCCACTACTATGCAAACAGCAGTAAGACAGGACCAATTCCTGTCTTCAGAGAGCTGACATTTTAATGGAGGAAATGGAAACACACACACACACACACACGTGTGTGTAGCTATGCAAATGTACATATGTGTGCATATATCACACATACACACACACGTGTGTGTGTGTGTGTGTGTGTATTCAGCTTTGAAAAGTATTATGAAAAAAAAAAAAAGGCCAGGTAAACTGAGAAGTTTAAGAGTGTCTGTCTGCACGGGAAGAAAAAGGGAATTTATTTCAGATAGCTTGATCAGAAAAGCTCCTCAAAGAAGGTGTACTACAGCAGGGATATGAATGCAGTGAGAGGAGGTCTGAGGGAAGACTGGTCCATGACAAAAGGACAAGTGGACATCATGAGCAGAAAATATCCCGTATGTCTGAGTAGTAAACGAGCATGGCTTTTCATAGACAAGAGTTCAAGACTGTCGTTAGAAGATACGCGAAAGAAGGGCTTGCAGAGCGGGTGCAGAGTTTAGACTTTACCCCAAGTAGGATAATAAGTCACTAGAGGGCTTGAGAAAGAAATAGCATGTTCTGATTTTTTGGTTTTTCATTGTTATTGTTGTTGTTGTTGTTTTTTAAATCTCTCTGCCTATAATGGAGACAACTATGTGCATACAGGAAGATGAGGGAGGGAAGGGGTTGTTTATGATTCAGTGAATGTGAAATGAAAAAACTGTGTCTGCTCTTTTGCAAATCCAAAAGGAGACCATGATGAAGACAATAAACAAAAGGTAAAAATAAAGCTACCTTTATTTTAGACTGCAACTGAACACTACAAATCCTTTGAATACAATATTATTTTAACTCAAAAACACCTATTCCTAGAGTTACTACGTATTTCAAATAAAAAAGAATTTTTAAACTTCCTCAGTTGAAAATTTGGCTTTAAAGGGAAAGGATTCAAAGGTAAATGGAAACAGGCCGTCTGTCATGAGCGTAAATACACTGACAAACCTTCTGATCCTTTAGTTTCACTGTCATATCTCCTTAATTTCTGTTCCTCTCTGTCTCCCCTTATGTCTCCTTTTTTATATTCCTTCTTTCCCTTTTTCTTTTTCCCTACTTCACTCCTCCCTGTTTTCCTTTCTCTTTCCATTCATTTTTCCTTTATTTCTCAATGTATCTTGGCAATCAGGCACCCGCAATTGCAGAAAAAGAATCTACAAACCATTTCAATACATTTAAAGAATCCCATGCTGTGCTTCCCTGGCCGAAGACACGATGAAAACAGCATGAACTCTGTCATAGGCTGGAATTATAAAGAACTTATTGTGAAGAACGGTTAACCATTGGGGGTAAAATGAATTACTACACAAGAAATGCAGCTAGGAAACAAAATGAGTTTGTGGAGACTGAGGACTGAAAATATGTATCTTTTTAGACAAAAATTTGGGATTTGGTGACTTTTAGCAGTGTGACATATGGTTTCACTTATTTTCATGACATCAAAAGTTCATGGATGTTTATGATTATACCTCTGATTTTAAAAGGTTACTTTCATTTAAAATTCTAGTTTATATAAAAATCTATTTATTGAATAAGCAAGATATCCAAAATAATGCCAACCCTTTTAAGCAGTTAATCCTACTATCAAGAATGTATCAAAAAGAAAAACAAAGATGACAAGGGGATGATTTCACCCACAGATTTTTTGTTTGTTTTTTTTTCCCCTGAAATAGATCACAGATGACAAATAAGTTACTTTAGCCATTGTAACAAAGTATGGCAGTTAAATCCACCTAAATATAGCCTAATCCTAAAGGTTCTCAGCTAATAAAACCTATCTTTTGCTAACTCATTTGTCAACCTATTACAACAAATATGCTTTGCAAATTAAAAAGTTATCATCTAGGGGCTTCTAATGTTGCTTAGGGAATTATTCATCATCAATTGTTCATATAACAAATAGAACTCCATTGAGTTATTTTTCCCCAGAAATGACATGGAAGTACCCTGCCTAACTCATATTTACAGATAATTATACTCTGTTCCAAAGAAAGTCCATGCTTTCTGAAGAATAACATGAAGAAGCTAACTCCTCATTCATTTAGAAATGTGTTTCCTCTATGCTTTACACCAAAGCACACTTTGCAAGAGTAGTCTCTGGGAATCTTTTCCTTTACAAAAGCCCAAGGCTTTAAAAGAAAGCATAATATAATAAACAGCCATGGTTTAAATACTCTGGGTGAAATAAAAGGTATTTCTATTCATTTCATCATTCTTCTGGACTCCATTTTTTTAGTAAGACCTCTTACTGAGTTAGCACCCAATTGAGGCTTGGCCTGGGGAGACATGAATAACACATTGTCAAAATCTATTAACAGGCTACTAAAGACAAGACCCAATAGCTGAGTATGTTACCATCTCAGTAAATTAGCAATTTAATTCAAAAAATAGAGAAAGAGCATGTTTTTTCAATATTTATAACAGAAAGGATATAAAGGTGAAAACAAAAATACAAATAAGTATTAGTGACCTAAAATTAACTGGGCAAAAAGCTACAAATCTCAAATCCAATTCCCTTAACATTTTACTCTTAATTTACAGAAAAGCAGCACAGTGTTTTATTATCCAAAAGACCACATAAACTTTAAAAAAATCTATTATAACTTGACTGGATGAGTCACTTTCTGCAGATTTACCATCCTCAAAAGAATCGTCTCTCCAAATAAAGTGAGCTCAAGGAGAAGAGACATTTCCATTGTCGTATGATAGAAGCTCCACGTGTGTCACAGCAATTACTTCAGGGGGAGTGTCCGATGTTCAAGAATGACAGACTAGAAGGAAATGCAAGACTCAAGCATAGATGAAATGATGGCAAAGAAAGAACCACCACGGTGCGTAATGAACAATGCTGCAACTATTCATTACGCCTCTTCTCCAGCTGATCATTAAGCTTTCAGCACTGTTTATGCAACAGAAAAGGAAATGTTGACTCAAGATTTCATACACTTACTATTCACACAATGAAGAAACCATGAAGAGTATAATCTACAATTACAGTACCTGCTGAAACTAGATCACTGTCAGTGAACCTGGTTATTAGTTGTTGTAAGTGCTGTCAAATGCACTACAACTTCTGAATTTGGGATCTGCCTGGCAATGACTGCTCAAGATACAAACTTGAAAGCTCATGAAATTAAAAATTAAATAAAATCAGTTAAATAACATCAATTCAAATGAAAGATTCCAAATATTGGTTTTATCTCTAAGACCTAATGACAGAATAAATCAGTCTTTTAATTTCATGATTTAAAGGATTTCAGAAAGTCAAAGTAATTTGTCATGACGTTTAACCATCTTTACCATGAAACACTGGGCTTCCCTGGTGACTCGGATGGTAAACAGTCTGCCTGCAATGCAGGAGTGAAAGTGAAAGTTGCTCAGTCATGTCCCACTCTTTGCGACCCCACGGACTGTACAGTCCATGGAATTCTTCAGTCCAGATTGTGCAGTGGGTAGCCGTTCCCATCTCCAGAGGATCTTCCCAACCCAGGGATCGAACCACATTGCAGGTGGATTCTTTACCAGTTGAGGCACCAGTGAAGCCCAAGAATACTGGAGTGGGTACCCTAGCAACACAGGAGACCCGGGTTCAATTCCTGGATTGGGAAGATCTCCTGGAGAAGGAAATGACAGCCCACTTCAGAATTCTTGCCTGGAGAATTCCGATGGACAGAGGAGCCTGGTGGGGTCCATGGGGTTGTGAAGAGTAGGAAATGACTGAGCGTTTTTCACTTTCACTTCACCATGCAATACTATAGAACTAAATGATTCACTGTTTGTTGAATGGACAAAATAATGAGTACGTCAACCTCATTTCTATCAGTGGTTTGGCACATAGAAGCTACTCAGTAAAAAGGCACTGAATGAATGAACCTAATAGTTAGCTTATCTTTAATAACCTGCTAGGAATATAGCCTGATCCTGTGGTAATGAAAGCAGTACTCTGCAAAATTACAAACTGAAAATTGAGTGTTAAGTGTATGTTGAATGGAATACTTTGGAAACAATTACCCATATGGCATTGTGGAAAAAAATTGAATTATCAAAATTACTGAATCCTGTGTGTATCACTTAATCACTTCAACTAGTGAAGTGAATATCTCCTTAAATTCAGTTTTCTAGTCTATAAAATTGGAGTGTATCTATCTTGAAAAGCTGCTGTGAGGTTGGATTAAATGCAATTTAAGAATTCATGTTGATGTACGGCAAAACCAATACAATATTGTAAAGTAATTAACCTCTGATTAAATAAATTTATATTTAAAAAAATAATAATAAACAAATAAATGCTGTTCTGCAGAAAGAAAATAAAAAGAAATTATGGATCAGGGCTTCCCTGGTGGTCCAGTGGTTAAGAATTTGCCTTGTAATGCCAGAGACACTGGTTTGAACCCTGGTCCTGGAAGATCGCACATGCCAAGAAGCCACTAAGCCTGTGCACCATAACTCCTGAGCCAGCAATCTAGAGCTGGTGAGCTGCAACTACTGAGCCCACTTGCTTCAACTACCAAAGCCTGCATGCCTAGAGCCTGCACTCCACAAGAGAAGTCACCACAACGAGAACCCTGCCTACCGCAATGGAGAGTAGCCCCGGCTCACAGCAGCTAGAGAAAAGCGCGAGTGCGGCACCAAAGACCCACCACAGCCAAAAACAAAATAAATAGATAAACCTTTTTTAAAAACCATGGATCTGAGAAGTTCTAGTACGAAGCTTGTCATGGTCATGAAGCAAACGTTTCCTTGTGCTAATTTCCATCCTGGGCTTCCCTGGTAGCTCAGAGGTTAAAGCGTCTGCCTGCAATGCAGGAGACCCGGGTTTGATCCCTGGGTTGGGAAGATTCCCCTGGAGAACGAAATGGCAACCCACTCCAGTATTCTTGCCTGGAGAATCCCATGGACAGAGGAGCCTGGTGGGCTACAGTCCACGGGGTCGCCTTCTTAGTGATTTAATTCTCTTTCATTACGTCCAGAGTCACAACAAAAGACCCAAAAGACCTTGTAGACTATTACTGAAAGCAATCGAACACCACTAATTTTAAAACAACATTAAAAAATAAATGGAAATACATCAATGTGATCTGTACTGAGAAATAATTAATGCTTCTTTGCATTGTTTTTGCCTAAAGACAATTGAAACACAACAGCAGGATCGTACAATCTTCGGAATACTTTTCAAAGGAATGACACATGAGTAAATGTCACGTTAGAGCTAATTCAATACAATTTACTGTGCCAAATAACTTTATCTTTGAAAGTAAATTCAGAACTAATTTTGAAAGAATCTGAAGAACCTTTTACCACCTATGTCAGGCAGTAGTTTACAAGCACTTTTCTGAACTATTAGGACTATTAGAGGTTGTAAAGGTTTCCTTTTTATTATCTTTCTTAAAGAATGAAATGCAAAAACTTTACTCTCTGAACCTCTAGAAGTACAGTCCCTCTAGAAACTGGTATCTCCTGAAACTCCATCTCCTCTTCTAGGGTTAATGGGCAATTAAGTTCTTAGGGGAAAAAAAATAGTAGGTGGAGTTTTTGTTGCTGTTTCATTTTATTTACATTTTCAGAGTTTTCAGAATGAAAAGGATGTAGGGGTAGAAATGCAAGAGAGGGTGGGGTCATGGATGTATCCCAAGACGGGACATGCAGAGAGAAGAGCCTGGAAAACGGAACACTAATCCTCAGACCCCTTTCCAAGAAGAGATAGGAAACAAGAGCCAAGATAAGTGGACCAAAGGAGGACTGCCAGGAGCATACTTTACCAATTCAGGGACTTCAAAAAGAGCTACTGTTGTATAATAAAGATTTTGACTGGTCTTTGTCTCTGCTTCCTGGGAAGGAGAATATGTATCTTTGGAATTTTCCAAGTAAAGTAAATATCTTTATTATTTAGAGCCCCTTGGATCACACCTGAGTTTATACTAATGTAATGAGATGACTCAGGATGGGCTGCTCAACAAAAAGCCAAACTTGTGACTAGAGAGTTGGGATTTTAAAACAGCCTGACCTTCAAGGAAAGAAGAGATGAGGGAGGTTGGAGATTGTGTTCGATCTTGAGGTCTATGTGCAATCAATCATACCCATGTAATGAAACCCCAATTTAAAAAACTGGGACACCAAAGCTCGCTGGTGCTTCCTGATTGGTGAATGAACCACTGATGTTCAGGACAGTGTTGAGCTCTGATCCTTCAAAGAGAGGGTATGGAAGCTCTGTGTTTAAATGACCCTCATAAACCTGTCTCTACATGTCTCCTCATTGGGCTGTTCCCGAGTTCTATCTTTTATAATAAAAGTGTAATCATAAGTATAGGACTTTCCTGAGTTCTTTGAGTGATTCTAGTAAATTATCAAGCTCGAATAGGGTCACGGGAGCCCCCAGATGTATAGCCATTTGGTCTGGAGTGACAGTAGTCCTATGGAGGACCATGTCCTTTAACTTGCAGGGTCTGTAAGAACTCCAGATGGTTAGTGTCAGAATTGAACAGAAGCATATCAGTTGGGGTTGAAACTGAATACATTCCCTGATCTGCACGCCATCAGTGACCCTCCATACAGCACTCATGAGTTCTATTTGCACAGAAGGCAATGATGATGATCTGTGTCACTGCTACTGGTGCTGCTAAGTCACGTCAATCATGTCCGACTCTATGCGACCCCACAGACAGCAGCCCACTAGGCTCCCGTCCCTGGGATTCTCCAGGCAAGAATACTAGAGTGGATTGCCATTTCCCTCTCCAGTGCATGAAAGTGAAAAGTGAAAGTGAAGTCACTCAGTTGTGTCCGACTCTTCGCAACCCCATGGACTGTAGCCTACCAAGCTCCTCAGTCCATGGGATTTCCCAGGCAAGAGTACTGGAGTGGGTTGCCATTGCCTTCTCCAGATCTGTGTCACACATGAGTTCATTTCAGCTGGACCACCGCACATGGAACCACTCTACAAAGCTCCAAGACAGCAGCAGGCCCAGAGTCATGGGACTGGCAGTGGGTGGGCAGGAGCATGGAGACTCTGCGGTAAAATGGGGAAGACTTTCATCTGCACTTGGGCTAACCTGAGGAAACTTAAAAACTTGATCTGGTTATTAGCAGAGCTTCTTGGACAAATTGAGTATTTAACTAAAATTTCTACAGTATTCCTGAAAGGGACCCAGTTAAACACATAACTCAGGGTCCTGACCACAAATCAGAATCACCGGGAGGACTTCTACCAATTAGTAAATGTCTGGCCAGCTCAGTCCAGCCATTCTCTTGGGGAAATCAACTTAGGTGACTCTACAGTGCATGGGGTTCTAAACCACTGGATAGAGTACAATGACAGTGAAAATGCCTCTGGATCCTGGAGCTCCACTGAGCTCCTCAACTTGGCTTTATTCATGGGAATTGGGTCGCTATGGAAATATACTATGGGTAATTTCTTCCTAAGCTTGGGAAAGAAAAGCATGATAAAGGATCAAGTGAATGGCTTCATTATCCCGTAGAAGGGAGAAGCTTGGGCTCTACTGAGACATGATATAACATGGCCTTTGAGCATTTGGAAATGGGATTTAATCGAAGCACCTGGTTGTAGATACAAATCTTCTCACTATTCTACAACTGGATATACTGTAACTTTTTTTTCTTTTTTTTTTTTTTTGGCTGCACCAGGCTGCATCTTAGTTCCCTGACCAGGGATCAAACCCATGCCATCTTGCAGTGAAAGCATGGATTCTTAACCACTGGACTTCCAGGGAGGTACCTACTACAACATCTACAGAAGTTTCTCAGAAAGTTACGATGTTTAATCCCTAGGCACATAGTCAAGGTCCATTTGAGAGGAATCCAACTTTTTTTCAGATCAGTACTGCTGGAATTTTAGAAACATTGAGGAGCTGAGCAGATGGGGAGTAGAGGGTATCTGTACACAAAGCTAAATATTTTTTAGGATGTTATGCATGATTTTTCCAAAAGTGTTACAATATAGTGCACTCTGCTTTGTAGAAATGTCATTTTTTAAAACGTAATGGAAATCCTAAGGGTTAGGGGAGCTTGTCTCATTTTCTCTCTTAAGTTTTAAATATAGTAACAGTTGAGTCTAAATATAAAAAAAAATAAATAAATAAACTGTTGGTTAAATAAAAAGTACTCTCTTATTTCCCAAACCCATTCTCCAGATTTAATCATTGCTAACCATTTAGTGAATATCTTCTCAGGTCTTTTTCCAAAATATGAAGAATCACAGGAATTCCCTGGTGGCTCGGGGGTAAAGAACCCACTCGCCAACGCAGGAGTCACGGGTTCGATCTGTGATCCAGGAAGATTCCACCTGAGGTGGAGCAACTAAACCCACGCACCACAATTACTGACTCCATGCTCTAGAAAGAGGCAACTGCAACTACTGAGCCCGCATGCCGCAACCACCGACACCCACACTCCCGAGAGCCCGCGCTCCGTGAAAAGAAAAGTGACCACAGTGAGAAGCCTGTGTAGCAATGAAGACCCGCACTGCCAAAGACTTCATTAATTTTTTTATGAAAACACACATAAAGAAAGAAGATTTTCAAATTGTTTACAGCAGGTGAAAATGAGTTTATATTTATAAAAATAGTATCACATGTTAAAAATTGTTCTGTTTCTATTGCTAATTGACATAATTCATCCCAATACCTAAAGATACACATACGTAAACATTTTAAATACCGAGGTCTACATTGTGATTGCATCTGATGCTTATTCAGTCATCCCTCCCTTTGTGGACATTTAAGATAGTTATGTTTTTGCTGCTACATGTAATGCTACAATGAAAATCTATCCCTGCTGGGTACATTTTTAAATGTAAGTTTCTGGACCAAATGGCACGTGAGTTTTATTTAAATATTTGCTTAGCTATTTCTTTGGCTGAGCCGGGTCTCAGCTGTGGCCCGGGAACTCTTAGTTACGGCGTGTGGGATCTAGTTCCCTGACCAGGGATCAAACCTGGGCCCCCTGCATCGGGAGTGCAAAATCTTAGCCACTGGACCACCAGGGAAATCCCTGGTTTGTGAATTTTAAATATTAACTCCTAACTGTCATTAAAAAAAAAAAAAAAAAATACCAGTTACATACGGCCTTATGTCTCTGGACCCCTTGGGGAGAGGTGTGATACTTATTAATCACTTCAGCAGTTCTCTGCTTACTTTTCTTATCAAGCTTTCAATGGAAAAGAAAAATGGGGAATTATACTGTTCCTTTAATTTGCTTTATGCTTTTATAATTTGAGATCTACAGACACAATGCCTGATAAACCATGAGCTTTTATGTTTTAAAATACAGTATTAAATTCTTTACAATGTATTTTTATATAGCTATTTAGTTCAAATAGTTTCATATCTCTTGACTAAAATCAATATTGAGATTTTTAAGCCCCTAATGCTGTTGGTCTCAACTCTGGCCTTGCATTGGAAGCATCTGGAAACTTAAGAGAACTGCCTGGGAAGGGGTTGGAGGTAGGGTGGAGGGGGTGGGATAGGAGAATAAAGTTTTAAATCAGAATATCTGCATTCAAGGATTGGCACCAATGACTGTGTGGAAAGCTCTCCAAAGGATGCTACCATGCCTTCAGAGTTATGCTGTAAATCTAAAAAGGCTCTAAAACATAAAATCAATTGATTTAAATAAATAGAAACACTAGACTAAACATACATAGTCAGGTTGTCATTTCCTGTTATATTCCTAAATGTACATGATTTTTTAAATAATTTTTTTAATGTGGACTATTTTTAAATTCCTTATTAAATTTGTTACAGTACTGCTTCTGCTTTTTTTATGTTTTTGTTTTCTGGAGGTGAGGCATGTGGGATCTTAGCTCCCCTACCAGGGAGTTAACCTGCAACCCCTGCATTAGGAGGCAAGGTCTTAACCACTGGACCACCAGGGAAGTCCCCTCAACTTACATGATTTTATTTCACATTAATTAATACTGAATCAAAGAGCTCATTTGTAGCATATTAAGCTGATCCCAAGATACTTAATATTCACTTTTAGGAGCAGGAATTAGTCATCTTAGCAATAGTGTATTCATTTTTAGGAGAACACTTGACCCAGCTTTAACTTCTAGTAGGTTTAGACTATGAATAATCTCCTTTATGTGAAAACTTAAAATTACAGGAGCTAGGATTTTAAGAATTCAGTTCATGGGCACAAGCAAGAGAAAGGAAAAGATAAACTGGCATTTGGCTCCTAGGCACCTCTTGATCAGCTTTGGAATGTGTTTTGGGCCAAACCCAGAATAAATAAATGTTATATGGTCATGTGATTAAAAGAATTGCAAACGACCCCCAAATTTTCTACTAATTTATTTTTATCTCTGGCAAAGAGTAATAACAATAAGTCAACCATCAATTATAATCTCTTTGGTTAGTTTTATTTTGAAGTCTTAACATTATACTATTGTCTCTGCCAGAAGCAGTGCTATAAAATCCAGGGCACATTAGATGCTGAGTGCATTTTATCTGATAAAGTTCCCACAATCCCTCTGCCAGATAAATATGTTTATGTCAATGTATACACTTACTGGACTTCCCTGATGGCTCAGAGGGTAAAGCGTCTGCTTACAGTGCGGGAGACTTGGGTTCGATCCCTGGGTCAGGAAGATACTCTGGAGAAGGAAATGGCAACCCACTCCAGTACTCTTTCCTGGAAAATCCCATGGACAGAGGAGCATAGTAGGTTACAGTCCATGGGGTCCCAAAGAGTCAGACACGACTGAGCGACTTCACTTTATACGCTTACTAAGATTCAGAGCAGTTAAAACCTTGCCCAAGGCCACATGACTAGCAAGTGGCACAGCCAGGCTACACCTGAAGATTAAAGCTGAGACTACTATTATCTCAAGAACTCCACTCTCTCCGATACTTAACCTTGCTGACAATCCAGCTCTGTTTATTTATAAATTGAATTTGATCATTGATTTGGAGGGGGGTGGGGGAGACAGACTGAGTTAACAGGACTGCCACAACAGAAGATTTAAAAACAACCTTTGTAAATCCAAAACAATGCGAGTAGTTTAATTTAGACAAACACTTGTCAATGAAGCAAATCTCTTTTACTTGCTAAAATTAGCAGAATCCTTAAATAAAAATCTATTTAACTTTATAAAAAGCTCTCAATATAGGTCAAGACTCTACAGCAATAAATAAAACTAACCTGATATTCTCTCCACTAAAGTATCATTATGACCCTTTATTGTACAGACCTTTTTAAAGTATTCATAAAATAGTGACAAATGACATTTGCATCCCAGTATTACTGCTGTCTATGCAATGGTTGATTTTTTATTTTTCCTGTAGCTGAATGTGGTCCTTCAGCAGATAACTTTCCTAGAGTCATTGTAATTTTGGCTTCCTCACCTTTCAGGAAAGAGCTATACAAAAAAATCATCACCTTTCCCTGATGTTTAATCAGGACTCAGCATGCTAAGGTCCTTTTATGAAAGCTCCCTGGCAGGAAATCAAAGCCCCTTTCTTCAAAAACAATAAAACATGAAACAGAGGGATCCATCTGTCAATCAAGATAGATTTCTCTTTCAGGGAAAAAAGAAAAAGACCCTCAAAGAATAAAAAGCGTTCACACTAATTAATATCCATTAAAGCTCCTACCAGTTTAAAGTCTTGAGCAAAGTCAAGAATTACCCAGCTAATTCAATTCCAGAAGGTGTTTTTGCATCATTCATCTGGATTGACAAGAGAAGGTACTTCCCTAAAGAGGACTAGGATAATTAATTGCAATTTGCAGTTCATATTTGCAACCACAACCTCAGTATGTCAGCCTTCACAAATTTCCTTGGAGTATGACATTGTAATCAATTATTCAGATTCAGATCTAATTCCATACACATCTAATGTGTACCCACATAATACCATGTGCTATGTTAGGTTCTAGAAACATGGAAATGCTTAATTCATTCTCTTCCCTTTGAACAGTGTAGAATCAACTGGAATTATCTTCCTGAACAGCTTTCACACATCCAATTTTATACAGACCAAAGTCAGCTAGGTTAGACCAAAGCTACTTTATATCTTCTGCCCGACTTCCCTCTACATCATGCCTCCCAAGTGGTTATCCAGCTCATACTGCACATTTCTCAAGAAAGTCTGTTGGATCTTTGGACAGCTCTAATCATTTTGATAGTTGCCAATATAATTGCTGATAACAGTTAACTACCTCCAATTTATTTGGGAAGCCCATTGGGGCCTGCAGGACAGTAGAGAAGAAATTTTACAGTGATCAAAAGAAGTATCTACTTCAGCAGCTATGAACCAAATGCACAGAGCAGTAGATTTGACGAAAGGTTAGAAATCTAAAGTCAGTTCAGATTTTTTCTCCTCCTTTAGACCCCGGTTTTCTCTGTCACCTGCAAATATATAGTAAGCAAATGTCACATATATCCCTCCTCTCTCACCCTCAACATACATACAAGAACTATAGACTAGTAACTATTATATAGATAATCCAACCAATAAACATATTGTTATGAATTCTGGCCATCTTCCTCCAACAGAAGTTCTGCCATCTAAATGATACCAACAGAGAAGTAAATGAGCCAATTATCCAAAAAGGGCCCAAGGCCTTGACAAACATATTACTTTTGAACTATAGTCAGAAGTCTAAAAAGACTATATGATGGAAAAACTGCACTCTCTGTCTGCCTCTGTTGATGGCCAACTTAACCAAACCACTTGGACTGGTTCATTACTGGGTTTCCTTCCAGCCAACTATGCTCACCGATGTAGTTTATGCTTACAAGAAATCTGAATAACCCTACAAGGGAACCTGTAAAATAGCCTTGATCTTCAGGGGAAGACCATGGTTAACCCATCCAAAGACAGGAGGAAAAGCAGAGGCTGCTCAATATTCTCTGTCTGAACAGATCTGGAGTTGAGACAACTGTCTTTCTAAATTCTTTTACAGTCATTCTGATGAAATTACACTAAAGAAAATGATGAGAAAGTGATTTAGATATGATAAGAATGTGTTTCAGAGACATACTATTGTCACTTTAAACAGACATCACTTCTTGTAAATTATGAGTTGGAAATGATACACCTTTCTGTGTTAAATACCAAAGAGCACTAAGCTTTTCATATTCAAACAGCCCATGGACATGTTCCTAGCCTTCTGTACTCACTCCCACTCATAAACTGAGTGACAGCATGTCCCAAAGTTATCTTCCACTACTCTCTCCACTAATCCCACCGGGTTCCAGCCTCACCGGGCTTCTGATTCTCTGAATATATCATGTCCACCCCACTCACTCACCAGTCACCTAGCAAACATTTAATGAGCACCTACTTTTGCTCAGCGCTGGGGACAGACATATAATAAGACTGCTGGCCCAAGGGAGATACACAGCCTGTCCCATAGTGTCCCCATCCCATAAATATTCTCCCCATGTCTCTTTACGTAGGTTTATTCCTAGGTATTTTATTCTTCTTTGTTACAATCGTCAATGGGATTGTTTCCTTAATTTCTCTTCCTGATTTTTCGTTGTTAGTGTATAGGGATGCAAGGGATTTCTGTGTATTGATTTGGTATCCTGTAACTTTAATAAATTCATTGACTAGCTCTAGTAATTTTCTGATGGTATCTTTAGGGTTTTCTAATAGTATTAGATTGTTGAATCAGTTCTAGTGAGGTGGATGAAACTACAGCCTGGTCTACAAAGTGAAGCCAGAAAAAGAAAAACAAATATCGGATATTAACGAATATGTATGGAATCTAGAAAAATGATACTAATGCACCTATTTGCACAGCAGGAATAAAGAAGCAGAATAAGAACAGACTTATGGACACAATGTGGGAAGGAGAGTATAGGACAAACAGAGAAAACAGCCTTAAAACGCATACATTACCATATGTAAAACAGACAGCTAGTGGCAAGTGGCTGTGTAACACAGGGAGCTTAACCCTGTGCTCAGTAACAACTTAGAAGGGTGGGATGGTGTGGGGTGTGGGAGGGAGCGGGCATAAGTATACTTATGGCTGCTTCACATAGTTATAGGACAGAAACCAACAAAACAAGCAATTATCCTCCAGTTAAAAGTAATTAAAAAAAAAAAAAGAAATTGGAAAAAAAAAATCCTCCGCATGCCTGGGTACCAGGGCCTCTGTTAGCAGAGTGAGTGGAGGAAAGAAGAAGGTGGGTTTCCAAATACACAAACAATACAGAATGGTAAAGCCTACACCATAGTCTGATTGAAATGTTATGTGTCACAGAGAAGGGACAGGAGGGAGAAACAAGAGAGAGCTTATGGAAGACTTAGAACAAGAAACATTCTTCAGGCGTCTTGGAAAATAAGTAGGGTGTTTTCAAGCTGACAATACCCCAGAGGAGACAGAATGTTCCAAGTATCTCTTGAGAATGTAGGAAAACAGGAGACAGAATAAGTCTGGAGCTATAGTTTGAGAAGCAAGCTGGGGGACAGTCCTAAAGGCCTTGTTGCCTGGCCCACGGGAAATTCTGAATGTGATTAAGATGGGTGATACGATCAGAAGTACAGAAAGCTGATTTTAAACAGTCAGACTTCTAGTCTAATTAGAAGAAATAAAATAGAAATGGACTATATTAGACACGGGAAACTTGATAAAACCACACATTTAATAACAGCTCATGCTACTCCTAATAAAGTATAAATTACCAAAGCAACTAGAGGCATTAGAAAACCTAAATAAGTTTCAGTTCAGTTCAGTTCAGTCGCTCAGTCGTGTCCGACTCTTTGCGACCCCATGAATCGCAGCACGCCAGGCCTCCCTGTCCATCACCATCTCCCAAATTTATAATCACTGAAAACATTTTTCAGGCTATTTAATTTTAGATACTTTTTACTATGAAATGTGTCAAATGTGTGTAAAAGTGAAAAAGTATACAGTAAACCAACTCCCACATGAATATGAAACTCAAAGTTTCATAGTATTCCTACAGATGCTCCCCACACTGTCCCTGGGATTATTGTTAAGGACAACCAAGACATTCCACAATTTCGCCAGTAAGTAATTGGAACATTTTTTTTTAAAGTTAATATGTTAATTTTATCGGTGCATAATTGATTTATAGTGTGTTAGTTTCAGGTGTACAGCCGAGTGATTCAGTTACAGATATATATATATATTTTCATTCTTTTTGAATTCTTTTCTCATATAGGTTATCACAGAAAATTGAGTAGAGCTCTCTGTGCTATATAGTAGGTCCTTGTTGATTATCCGTCTTGTGAATAGTAGTGGGTATGTGTTCATCACAAATTCCTGATTTATCCTTTCCCTTTGGGTAACCATAAGTTTCTTTTCAATATCTGCAAGTGTGTTCCTTTGTAAGTAAGTTCATTTGTAACTTTAAAAAGTAATCAGATTCCACGTCTAAGTGATGTCATATGATATTTGTCTTTCTCTGACTTACCTCACTGAGCATGACCATCTCTAGGTCCATCCATGTTACTGCAAATGGCATTATTCCATTCATTTTTATGGCTGAGTAACAGTCTGTTGTACACATGCCTCACATCTTCCTTATCCATTCCTCTGCCAGTGGTCATTTAGGTCGCTTCCATGTGTTGGCTATTGTAAAGAGTGCTGCAGTGAACATGGGGATGCAAGTTTCCTCTCGGATTATGATTTTTCTCAGGAGTGGGACTGCTGGATCATATAGTAGTTCCATTTTTAGTTTTTTACAGACCCTCCATACTGTTCTCCCTAATGGGTGTACCCCACCAACAGCATAAGTGAGTTGCCTTTTCTCCATATCCTCCCCAGAAGTTATTGCCTGTAGACGTTTTGATGATGGCCATTCTGATTGGTGTGAAGTGATACCTCATTGTAGTTTTGATGTGCATTTCTCTGATAGTGATGCTGAGTATCTTTTCATGTGCTTTCTGGCCATCTGTATGTCTTCTTTGGAGAAATGTAGATTTAGATCTTCTGCCCATTTTAAAAATACTTTCTGAGGACTACCATTCCAAAACCAGCTTTTGGGTGAATTTGTTCAAACTTTGTACCTTCTAGAACACTGAAAAGGATGGAATGGTTTGTAAATTGATCAAGAGCTCAGCACAAACTAAAGCCAAAGGCTGAACTCCCCACAAAGATGGAAAAACAAAAGACTAGTGATGAATTTTTCATGTGAATATAAATATAAATTCATAAATATTATTAAGTCAGTAAGAATCGGAGAAGGCAATGGCACCCCACTCCAGTACTCTTGCCTGGAGAACCTGTGGACAGAGGAGCCTGGTGGGCTGCAGTCCATGGGTTGCTAAGAGTTGGACACGACTGAGCGACTTCACTTTTGCTTTTCACCTTGATGCACTGGAGAAGGAAATGGCAACCCACTCCAATGTTCTTGCCTGGAGAATCCCAGCGACAGGGGAGCATGGTAGGCTGCCATCTATGGGGTCGCACAGAGTCGGACACGACTGAAGCGACTTAGCAGCAGCAGCAGCAGCAGTAAGAATACTGCAATAATATAAAATATTACAACAAAATTTGTTCAATAATGCAAGTTAATGTCAATATATTCTAAATTTGATCCCTGAAATAACGAAGTCAAAAAATGGGGGAAAATATCCCAACAGATGACCAAATAAACCCTAGAAATATTTTAACATTTATTTCTAATTTTAAAATGTCTAGTAATATGCAATAGCAAGCATTTTCTTAATATCACACTGGAGACTAATATTTGTGAGATTCCATTTAGATCCAGAACTGAGACAAGGATAAAATGTAAACATTAAGAAATTATCACATACGGGTTTACATAAATGTAAGCACAATATTTCCCTAAAGAGCAGAAAAGAAGATTTCAATATAGAGACATACAAATGTTATTATATAATTAGAAACAGTATTGCAAGTAATCTATTCCTAGTAGAAACATAAGTTCCACTAGAAATTATATTGAAATTTTAACAAATAAATCTAAGCTTCATATGGAAAAAAGAAGATAGCCAGATATTTTTTACATGATGTGTACTATTAGATATTGAAAACTCATCTTAATGTTACAATGGATGCTACTTACAAGGAATACACAGAACAATAAAAGAGGCCACATCTTATAAACAGCCAAAATTATATAATGGGCCCTTTATTCTCATCCAAAATAACATAAGAAAGGTGAAACTTAAATATGAAAAATGTAATCATAAACATTCTAGGCAAAAATACAGATATATATTTGAATAATTAGAGTGAGGAAGATCTTTGGTAGGAAATCATAAACCACAAGGGAAAGACAGAAAGAGATATTTGACATGAGAAATAAAAATTGGCATATGTGGCAGAAATAGTTACTATTCTTAATATAAATATATATATAATCTCAAATGAGGTATGTATCAAGCATGCACATCTCTCAAATCATATAACAAAGTAAAAAATACTGTCAAAACAATATGGACAAATATTATGAGTAAACAAATCATAATTAAGAAAATATAAATAAATGACAGAAGAGACAAGAAAAAAATTGAAGCTCATTAGTAATTAAGTTAGTGGAAATTAGAATGATACTATAATGAAATTCCATTTTCCTCGCATCAAAGTAGCAGAGCATTTAATTAATTATTTATTTATATTACAAATATCAGTATTAGCTAAGGATCCAAGAAGGAGCACTCTCAAATACTTCCATTTGACATAAAATTGATATAAATGTGCTCAAGGTAATCTGGCAATACATACCAAAAGTATTAAAAATATGCATATAGCTTGACCAAGAAATATATATTTCTAAAATTATCCTTGAAAAAGTGATGTTACTGAAGTACATACATGAGAGAAGAAAAGACATTCACAAAATACTAAGCAGGTCAATCAAATCAGAAGTAAGTGAGCTTTTATTTCGTCAAATATGATGACTATTATTGATATAGCAATGTTACTTATAATATGGTAAACTTGGAAATACAAGCAAAAATAATCACTGTAATTATTAATAGCATTTTGCAGTTGGATTAATTACAGATTCTTTGAATCTCATTTTGATGAAACTTTTTTCAAAATTTTCTGGATTGGACATGCATGTATTATTTGGGGAGAAAAGTCAGAAAACTAATTATTCACAACAAACTGATCTCACAAAATATTTAAAACTGATAGTGATGTCTACTAAGATCAAGTGGTCCCATGATCAAAGGTTGGGAGGAATACACTGAGGGCTGGCGGAGGGGGCGGTTGCGGAGAGGAGGGGTAGCAAGGAAGTGAAACTTCAGGAATAAATGCCAGTTATTCTTCAGAAATTAAAGTCAATTAGAGTAAGTATCTCGGAGAAGGCACTGGCGACCCACTCCAGTACTATTGCCTGGAAACTCCCATGGGTGGAGGAGCCTGGTAGGCTGCAGTCCATGGGGTCGCTGAGAGTTGGACATGACTGATCAACTTCACTTTTACTTTTCACTTTCATGCATTGGAGAAGGAAATGGCAACCCACTCCAGTGTTCTTGCCTGGAGAATCCCAGGGACGGCGGAGCCTGGTGGGCTGCCATCTATGGGGTCACACAGAGTCAGACACAACTGAAGCGACTCAGCAGCAGCAGCAGTGGCAGAGTATCTATTTTCTTCCCGTTGAAGGGTGCTGAGATGGAGGAAAGGTTAACTTTAAGATTTCCAGTCTGGCCAAGCAGGTGTCAGATAATACGGATGATAAGTAAGATCCTGTCTCTCTGCCCAATTTTTCAGAAGCCAAGTTAAAGCTTCCTTTCTCATAGTGGAGTCCTTTATACCTCCGGCCATAAGACACCTATGTCCTCCAGATTCCAGCACAATTCATTCCACCATCATCCAGTATTTGACAGTCATTCTGCCTTGAGGTATGTCTTACAATGTTATTTTTATCGTCACTTAATTTTTCTTACATTAATGTCTCTGGTGTGGCCAAGCAGTAGCGGTAAAGAAGAAGCAAATCAACGAGGAAACCTTCAAAGAGCGCCCTTTCAGGAGAGGAACACAGCTCACTGCATGGTCCCCTGGACTGCTATGTATCCCCTGGTGGCTTCTGTCTTTTCCCAACTCTGCTCCTCAGACCACGTTCATGTGAGTCTCATTTTGCCTAGCTCCTATGTCTTTTAGTTCCCTTGGTTCTGGTATCCTAAATTCTTACCAATATTCAACCTGGACTTCCCTGAAACTTTGGGAAGTGTTGGTCATCTGCAAAATCCACCTTGGCAATGAAAGTAATACTTCATAAGAATTCGACCCTATCTCTAATAAACACACACACTCACAACCTTATTTTCCCAAACTACACTGTCAGGTATTTGAAGGAATGGGTTATATTTGATGACGATGAGGATGAGGAAGAAAATAAAATAACACACCAGCCGATGTTATTTATGAATTCTTAATATATGCCTTGCACCTACATGCTAATGCAAACACTGATGTGCCTTCAAATGAAGTATTACCATTATGCCTTCACCTGCACACGTGCTAAGTTGCTTCAGTCATGTCAGACTCTGCCCTATGGACTTCAGCCCACCAGCTTCCTCTGTCCATGGGTTTCTCCAGGCAAGAATACTGGAGTAGGTTGCCATGCCCTCCTCAGGGGATCTTCCCAACCCAGGGATCAAACTCGTGTTTTCCCTCTCCTGCATTGAGAGGTGGGTTCTTCACCACTAGTGCCGCCTGGGAAGCCCCAGTATCTTTCAGCTATTTAATAAACTATGCCATCCCAGACTGGGTAAACTCAGAGGTTTAAAGGACAGATTCAGGGTCAGTGCCTGCTTCTGAGCTAAATGTCCCTCTGACTTTCAAAGTTACCACACACTTACATCCTCTGCTCACTCAACACTTTATTCATCCTGGTGACCCACTCCATAGCTTAGCAAGTGCCACTGGCCTTGCATATGAAGTTCTTTGTCAAGTCCTTTCCATAAAACTCCCAGCTGACCCTAGAAGGGATTCAGTAGGCAGCAACTGAGTGAAGAATGAATTATTACATTTACCGCCTCAAAGAAACTATGGGAAAAGGAAGCTTATGCAGTATAACCAAAGCAACATTTTTAGTTAGGATGTCATAATAGTTCATGGAGTGAAATAAATAAAAAAGTAATGGGTTGTTAAGTACCAGGTGCATTCCAAAACTTGATTGACAGGAAAATGCAATAATTTCATTCACTGCTCTTGGTCAATTAGATGTCTGGGTGGAAACTACAGAGGCATGAATAAAGTCAAGGAAATCTTTTGCAAAAGGTAAAATCCTAGGGAAAAACTAACAGGAATTTGTTAGTAAAATAAAAGAATACAGTTCTCTATTAGCATGACCTTGCTCCCCTTAAGCACCTTCATTTGACTGAATTTATAATAATTTTCCAGTGATATCAATGAAAAGAGATATGTCACAGTTGCAAGTAATACATTCATTAAAATCGTTTATCTTTACACTTCATTACTAACTGCAACAACAGAGTATATGAAATATCTTTTACAGAGAAATCCAAAAGACAGAGTAATGGGAAAAAAAAAATTATCTTTCATTTCTTTTATACACAGTCAAAAGTAGATGACTGCCTGATCTGAAAAACCGAAAAGGCCATCATAAATTTACATTTGTGTCTTACTCTGTCTATGTACTACAGAAAAAAAAAAAAAAAAAGAGCAATATCGTAACTGAATTCATGTCTGAATCAGAAGACTCGAGTTCTTTAGATCAACTCACTGGGAAACTCTAGCCCTTGACCCATAGAAACATTCCAAATATTTTGGAATTCAAAATGATTTGACATGTATGTGCATTCGTGTGTGCTAACTCGCTTCAGTCATGTCCAGCTCTTTGCGACCCAATGGATGTAACCCACCAGGCTCCTCTGTCCACTATAAATCCCTTCTGGAATAAGAAGGGAGAGACACATACATAGATAAATAGCAACTGAATGAGTAAATGAATCCAGTTTGGAGAGGAAACAACACTTTTACATGGCTACTTTCTAAACATTCCAAATGGTGTCCAAAGTACCTTTGAAATAGGGTGATCGCTTTTCCACTTGGGACACAACTCCATTCGGTTTCCTGAGTCTGGCATATGCATTGGGATGACAAAGATAATGGACGTCCCAAGAAAAGTTCTTCAAGATCAGCGTAAGGTCTTCCACAGTGCTAAAGCTCATCACTGTACGATTTTTCTCTAAAACCTGTCACAAAGAGTAAACAGGGCCCCTGTTCCCTGAAAACTACCAGTTACGGAAATAGATTTTCCTGCTGAAAGCACACAGCGGTTTCTGCAGTGTCCAAAGCTCTGTGTTCTCCCTGCCAAGGTACAATTTGGAGGAGGGTCAGGAGAAAAGATGTTTTCTAAAATGTATGAAGCCAGCTCTGTGAAATCAAAGATGAACTGCCTGCATGTGGTAGATAATAAACCGGTGCATACATAATAGACATCTTTAATATTTCAAGTACATGATGATTTGGGTTCTAAAAAACTGGCTCCCTTACAACAGTTATGTTGCAAGTTATCATCATAAAGAGTTTAACCCCAAATCTACTCTGAAGGTAATTTATGCAAATCAGTTCTCTTATTTCGAAGGGGGTAAGAATGTTTTCATTTCTTCATTTATTAATTAACTCATTTACTCATCTGTCTGTCAGCCTAGCCATTTAGCTCATCCATTTGACACATACATTCTGAGTAGATACTTTGTATTAATATAAGGCACATGAAGCAGCTAGAGAGGAAAAGCAGATAAAACGTGCTCATCTATAACAACAATCAAAGGAGAAGGTTATTATGCATCATGAGATGTGTAAATTGTTTGGGGAGATCAGAGAAAGGAGAGATGAATCCCAAATGAGGGGCTTGAAGCAGGGCTCTTTACAGAAAGTGGCATCTGAATTGGTTCTTGAATAAGTTAAATGATTTAAGTGCACTTAATATTTTAATTTCATTCTAACCTAGCTAAAAGCAGACAACATGTAATCAAGCTTCTCCATTAATAGAGATATGTGTTTATAATCTATGACTAGTTATTTATATTTTGAGCCACAGTTTTGTCTAATTGGGGCAACAGTGTAGACTAAAATATAACATTAAGGACTGGATAGAACTGGGCCAAAGTCTTGATTTCTGCACTTAATATCCATGTGACCTTTGGCCCATTTCCTAACATCACTATATTACAGTTTCCTCATCCACTAAATGGAGATGATAATAGTGCCTCCTTGGTAACATTTTTGTGAAAATTAAGTTGTAAGAAGTAGGTAAGTCCCTTAGAACGTTGACTAACATAGGTTAGCACTTGGTTAAAAGGCAGCACCATTGTTTGCATTGCTGGTAGACCTTCTTCACGTAACCCAGGAGATGCCCAACAGAGGTGAACCTCAAAAACAAACTGATGACTATAACTGGCAGTGCCTGCCACCACACTGGAGGGGCAGGATGACTGCCATCCTCTCTAATAAAATTTCTTCTGTGTCTGGCGTCATCTAACAGTACACTATGTCTCTTCAACAGCAGTCCCATGAGTTCATCCTTCTACCTTGATTTCACCTACTTTTGTAAAATCACTCACACTTTGTGAGGTTATCCAGAGCCCCTCCAAAGCCAGTGTCTTGTATTCCATATAGTCTATCATTGTAACTCAGATGATCCCAAGCTATCCTCTAAATTTTAAAAAAAACATATCCAGCAGATTCTGTCTGTTGCAATTAACAGATAATCAGAAACTTCTCTTTACTTATACTACTGACCATGTGCTATCGTTTGTAGAATTTGAGTCATTGATTGAAATTCAAGTTTTGTGGTCACTGAACCAAGACACAGTAAACGATATCAATATTAGATGACCAATAATTATCTGAGGGGAACAGGCTGGTACGCAGAAATGGCATCTTCCACTACTGGCTAGGCTGGTAAGGAATAAACTAGACAGGCATTGTCCAGTGTAGTAGCTACGAGCCACCTGCGGTTTTGAGCATTTGGAATGTAACTAATCGGGTATTGGATAGAGATGCACTATGGGTATAAACTATGTGCCAGATTTTGAATACTTAATACACAAAAATGTATGTAAAATATTCAATTCATAATTTTTGTAATGACACATGTTGAAATAATGTTTTAGATATACTGAGTTAAATTAGATATATTAAAATTATTTTCATCTTTTTATGTTTCTATGACTAGTAGAAAAAAATTTAATTATATAGGTGGTTCACATGACATTTCTACGGGGCAGCACTGGACTAGAGGGAGGCTCCCATCCCAGTGGAAAGACAGGGTCTGTCCTGAGGGCAGAGGAAGAAGCATTTCTTGAAACCTCAAAGCTCCTCTGATGTTCCAGATGCCCAGAGGACACAGCAATTACCACACTTCTTTCCAGTCTCTGCAGCAGGTAGAAGGAATAACTGTGCCCTCACCTGTAAGGATCTCAGGAATCTTACAGAGGGGCTAGATCAATCCCAGGTATTACCAGCATGGGGAGGAGGTGTCCCAGCAGGTAATTAAGTCAGTAGTCCCTCGTGACCCATTCACCCTGTGTGATAAGCCAGCACTCCATATTTGACAGTGTCAAGTAGCTCCTTGTTACTCACTGAATCAAAAAATACCCATAAGCTGAACACCAAAGATATTTAACATTATTTGATGTTGTATATTTTGGTGAAAGATGAAATTGAGAAGCATCGAGAAGCTGATTGGACTACTGAGTGTAAGGAAGCTTGAAGTAATAAATTCCCAGCTGCTCAAAACCCATCTCATTTCCGGTATGGTCATCTAAGCAGACCGTATTTTTCTATAGTTTTGTCACAGTGAAGAATCCAGGTTTTCCAAGCCAGCTGACCAACCATGAGTAGAGGAAACATTCCTATATTCAACACTGAGCATCAGGCACTGCCTAACCTAAAAATGGGCACTGGCTGGTCTAAGGATGGAAAAGCAAAGATCCCCAGGTCTGACTAACATTTTAAAATAAAAAATAAAACAATCTCTTTATGGAGGAGCAACCCAGGTCACATTCCACTGTTCCCACAAAAAATCATAAATTTTAATATCTAATTTTCAAAGAGAATAGTCCATTAATGAAGAGGAAACTGTTTCAATAAATCACAAATTATCTCAGTGTAAAATAACTGTCCAAGTAACTTTAGATAAAAATAAACTGCAGGCCTTCATAAGACACTACAATACTGAATCACAATCAAAAAACAGCAGCTGGTGTTTGTGCTGATGGCTTAAAAGTACTTTCCTATCAAATATGAATTGCCAGATAATCTACAAATTACATAAGGGAGGCACTATTTTCCCAGGTTTGCAAATGATGAAGCCTAAGAGTTTATACCAAAGTAAGAATCAAAATTCATGTCTCTTGAGAGCAAACTGCATATTTAAAAAATGATCCATCAGGTACCCTACCGAAAGCCACATTAAGTGTTAAGATCTCAGTATTTGGAAGACTCAGCAGATCTTATTTTTAAAATTCTAAAAAAGACATGTGCGTATGGTCCTTAGAGCTGGAAATGCTAGGACTGTGAATGTGAAATTGCATGAAGAACTGGGTAAAAACAATGAAAGAATATTATTTCTGAATTGCTTTCCATTTTTTTCTCAACACAAGGATAATCTGTGTTCATTATAGACATATAAACAAGAATATTTAAATACATATAATTTCACAAACCAGAGAAAAATCATCATTAATATGTCAATATTGATGCCACAGGCAGAGGTGATCTTTGATATATTTAGCAGCTGATGTGGCACTTCAGAAGAAGGGGGCAGTCACAACGATGCCACTTTATATAGTCTGCAGAGATGTACCAGTAGCTACACGTGCCACAGCAGCTCTGTCATGTTTTATAAGAATCTTACAATCTTACAGATTTTCAACCTCCTTTTTAAAAGTCACAGTATACTTTAAACATGTTATAAAGCCTGCTTCATTTTTTCTATATGTAGTCTCCCTTCCAGAGAAAGCAATGGCACCCCACTCCAGTACTCTTGCCTGGAAAATTCCATGGACCGAGGAGCCTGGTGGGCTGCAGTCCATGGGGTCAGTAGGAGTCAAACACGACTGAGCAACTTCACTTTCACTTTTCACTTTCCTGCATTGAAGAAGGAAATGGCAACCCACTCCGGTGTTCTTGCCTGGAGAATCCCAGGGACGGGGGATCCTAGTGGGCTGCCATCTATGGGGTCGCACAGAGTCAGACACGACTGAAGCAACTTAGCACCAGCAGCAGCAGTCTCCCTTCTGGAAAAGGCAAGGCTGAGGTTCATGGTGGCCGTGATTGTTTATCATGCATTCCACAGGGATTCACTGACCATCTTCTGCTTCAAAAGTGCTGAGTAAGATGCTAGGTGAGAAAGAGTAGGAAAGGCCAAGCTTCTGCCCTTAATATCCTAAAACCCAGTAACAGCACTGGCTCTGATGAGGACACCAGCCAATGGAGCACCTCGGCTCTTTATTCCAAAGGTGGTAAAGAAGAAAACTGAGGCTTTCAGTGCTTTGTTATTTGAAGCTCCATTACAGCTTCTGCTAAATAACCTTTCTTGAGCAAGCCCTTGGTTAGTCTGTCAATGTGTCTGGAATAAATTCCACCATAAAAGTGATTAAAGGTGGTGTCAGGTTCTTCACTGCTTTGTGCATATTATCTGACGTTTCCTCCGATGACCTATAACCAAGTAGTGCCTATAACCACCTCCATTTTAAAGATCTGGAAATTAAGACTTGGAGACATTAATTAGCTAGACTAAGTTTACACAACAGATTTATCTGACTCCAGAGACCAGGCTCTTAACAGCACACATTACTGCCTTTAGGTTACGGACCATGGAAAGACGGTCATAATATATCAAGTGAAATAAGCCTGGCCCAGAGGTCCACAGATGATCCAATCCTGCCCAGCGTTCACCCTATCATTCTGCTCCCCTTTGTGCTTCGACTCATGGTCCTTTTAGGTGCAAGAGGAAGATGAGCTCTTTCCCCACAGGACCTTCTCAGGTGTTATTATGTCTCCCTACAATGTTTTTCTCTGCACTCTTAGCATGAACAGATTTCAACCTTAACATCTCACCATGAATGTCACTCATCAGAAAGGATTTCCCCTGGTCATCCGTTCTAGCATAATCTTTCTGACATTACTCTGCTTCCCCTCTCCCACCTCTTTAAAACACGAATGAAGCAGGTTTGAGAGTAGTCACTACAAAATAATACTGTCTATATAAAAACACTCTAGTATGCACCCAAATACGCTCATGTATATAACACACCCCATCCTGGAATGAAATAGAAAAAGAAAAACATAAGAAAAATAAGGAAAAAGAAAGAAAAGTATTTATTCCAAGATTTTAACCCTTTTTTTTCCCCCTAGTGAGTATGACTTTTGAGATTTTCTATGGTTTTATACTTGCCTGCACTTTCTGAAAATGAAAAAAGAGAAAAGTGTTAGTCACTCAGTCGTGTCCGACTCTTGTGACCCCATGGACTGTATGTAGCCTGTCAGGCTCCTCTGTCCATGGGATTCTCTGGCCAAGAGTGGAGTGGGTTGCCATATCCTCCTCCAGGGGATCTTCCCGACCCACTTTCTAATCTTTGGTAATTAATACTGATTACTCAAATAGTACATTTCAAACACATGATGGTGACTCTAACATAAGCAATAACAACCCTCCTCTTTTTTTCTTTAGGTAAGGAAACAGAGCAAATGCTGCTCTAGCTAAGATTTTTGCATTAGGTATCCAAAGGCACAGCAAGTAGGGACTTCATCTTCCAGTGCAGAGGGTATGGATTCAATCCCTGATCAGGGAGCTAGGGTCCTGTATGTCTCATGGATGGGCAACCAAGAAACGGAACAGAAGCAATTTGGTAGCAAATTCAATAAAGACTTTAGAAATGGACTATATCTCTCTATCTATCTATTATCTATATCTATATATGTGTGTGTGTGTGAAGTCGCTCAGTCGTGTCTGACTCTCTGTGACCCCGTGGACCGTAGCCCGCCAGGCTCCTCTGTCCATGGGATTCTCCAGGCAAGAATACTGTAGTGGGTTGCCATTTCCTTCTCCAGGGGATCTTTCCAACCCAGGGATTGAACCTGGGTCTCCTGCATTGCAGGCAGACACTTTATCCTCTGAGCCATCAGGGAAGCCCCTATATCTATCTATCTATCTATCTATCAATCAAGTCATGGCAAATAATTCAGGGATTACATTTTTTTCCTTTGTCCTTTACAGAGTTTTCTATGAGGGATATGGAGGGTCAGAAGTAGAAAGAATGGTTTTAACAATAACATCAGTAACCACAGCAGTTAAGAAATGTCCTACCACATATTCTCATTAAAAAAAAAAATCTGTGTAAAAGTATAAACACACACGCAAACCAACAGCCCAATCAAGAGCAGCAAATGAGACTCTGCCACACCCAACCTCCCCGAGCCTCAATCCACAAGTCAGTGACTCTGTAGACAAGGCTCTTCCACTGCACTTGTAAAAATCTCTCTCAGGCAACAGCCAAGGAAAGCGGAAAGCACTGTTCTGGGAGACTGTGATTACTGAGGATGGAGGGAGGGGCAGGAGGACTTGGTAAACCCTCAGGACTTGCACGGCAGCAGGCTTTTCATCTGTGTTAGCGCTTTACCTGAAAAAACCCGTTTTTTAAAATCTGTCATTAGCTCCAAAATAAATGAATTCTACAGTTGAATAACTGGGACAATTTACAATTATTTGGTCAAACGCCAAAATACCTCTGCAGCTTTGCTGACATGGACGTGGCAGTAAGGCTTGCAAAGGACGCATTTGGCACGAGTCAAACTGATGGGAAAGAAATGACTATCATAACATTGGCAACCAGATAAAAGGACTTTTAAAAATATCTGCTGGCACAAATTTTCATTTATTTTAAGGATAAAATCCACTGAGTAACTTGGCTTTACTTGAAGGGGAAATTATAGAGCAAAAATGCCATTTCTTTTGAGAAGGAGGTTATCAAAATAATTGTACTTTCCTGTTCTTACTTTCCAGAGAACTGAGCATGTGTGGCATTTATGCTAACATAGTGATATAGCTCAGTGTCACCAGGGCAGAGTGAGAAATGTGCCCCAGATATACAAGTCACACTGGAGATTTGTATACTGGTCTAAGAACTTTTCATCACTACTTAAAAAAAAATATGTAAAGTGGAATATTTTGTGGTTTTCCATAGATTAGGTTTCCTGTATGCTGTTTAATTGAGGTTATAAGTGAGAGTGAATCCAGTTCTCTGAAGTGCTTTTTCTCTGAATACTGAGCACTCAGAAATCCAACCAGCAAGGGCTTGGTTTCATGTTACCACTGTTGAACGAATTTGGGTTCTTTTCCAACACCTTCTCACCTTGGGTAACTTCTTCTTTGTCCTTTGCTGTAAGCTAGAGCTGGGGAACAAAAAAAAAGCATTTCCCTTGGCTTCTGACATGCGAACAGGAAGAAGAGCAGATGAGAGAATGGCAAAGGATGGAGATTCACAGGTTATCACCTGCCACAACCATCAATATCCTCCTGTAGGATGTGAGACTGAGTTTTGACACTAAACACGTTAACTGAGAAAACTGTCTGGCCAGAAAAAGTATCATTAACTCAACCAACAACCATTTAGATATTTTTTTAATATAAATTTTCCAAATAGGGATTTTTAGATGTACAACATCATAGACATCATCACTCTTACAGGACAAATTTTAGATCAAGAGAAAGAATGGATTTTAGGACCACTGAACAATGCAAGGACAAAGCATGTAACGCTTCATATAAAAAATAAATAAATAAGAGAAAATCACAAAAACACTCACTCAAAAAAGTATCTGCACCCCTCATCAATGCTGCAGTATTATTCACAATAGCCAACACATGGAAGCAACCAAAGTGCCCACTGATGGATGAATTGATAAAGAAATGTGGTATATACGCAATGGAATATTATTTAACAATAAAAAAAGAAGGAAATCTTGCCATTTGTCAACATGGAGGAACCTTGAGGGCATTATGCTAAGTGAATAAGTCAGTGAAAGGTAAATTTCATATGATCAATTTTTATGTAAAATAAAAATAATAATTGGGAAGAAAAGTTCATAGATAAAGAAATTATCTTAGTGGTTGCCAGAGAAGGGGGGTTAGTGGCAGATGAACAAAGGTCCATCTAGTCAAAGCTATGGTTTTTCCAGTAGCCATGTATGGATGTGAGAGTTGGACTATAAAGAAAGCTGAGCACTAAAGAATTGATGCTTTGGGACTGTGGTGTTGGAGAAGACTCTTGAGAGTCCCTTGGACTGCAAGGAGATCCAACCAGTCAATCCTAAAGGAAATAAATTAGTCCTGAATATTCATTGGAAGGACTGATGCTGAAGCTGAAACTCCAATACTTTGGCCACCTGATGTGAAGAACTGACTCATTTGAAAAGACCTTGATGATGAGAAAGACTGAAGGTAGGAGGAGAAGGGGATGACAGAGGATGAGAGGGTTGGATGGCATCACTGACTCAATGGACATGGGTTTGACTAGGCTCCAGGAGTTGGCGATGGACAGGAAGGTCTGGCGTGCTGCAGTCCATGCGGTCGTAAAGAGTTGGACATGACTGAGCAACTGAACTGAACTGAACTGAACTGAACTGAACTGAAAGGGGAAAAGCTGCTTAAAAGTATAAACTTCAGTTATAAAATAAGGATGTCCTGGAGATGTACTGTAGCGCATAGTGACCCTAGTTAATGAAACTGTATTGCATATTTGAAAATTGCTTAGAGAGCATAATTTAAAAGTTCTCATCACAAGAAGAAAAATTTTGTCTATGTATGATGAAGAACTTACTGTGGTGACCATTTCACAAAATATACAAATATCCAATCATTATATTCCATATCCAAAACTAATGTCAATTATATCTGAATTGTTAAAAAACAGAACTATGAGGGAAAAAAAGAACTCAAACATGGAATACAGAAGCATCATGTATATTTTCTTTAAAATTTTTACTATCTCTTTCCTATTTTGCTTAGAAATTATGTGTCTTATCTTCAAACATTATTACTCGCTAAGAAACTGGAATTGCTTTGTTTGAAACAAACCTTGCTTTATTCCTGGAGAGAGAAGCATCTGCGCTGGTGTCATACAGATACAGCTAACTTCTCCCTCCCCTCGTTTCTCAAAGAGCCTTGAAGGCACTGCCAACAGGCTATTCTTTGTAGTAACTCCTGTGCCAAGAACTGTTCACAGGTTTGCAGCCAAACTTGGATCAATGCGCAATAAGCAGTTTTGCTACAACTGTGCGTATCCTGTGAGATGGAAGGCCAGGCTGAAGAGCTCAAATGGAACAGGTAACATACCCTCCATTTTTAGGGGATGGTGGAGCCAGAGCATTCTTGTCCTGTGAATGCAGAAGAACTCTGCCGTGTGAGTCTGTGTTGGGAGTGAGCGGGGGCAACAGACTGTGACCCCAAGATGTAACAGAGCAAACGGTGACACTCAGTGGAGATATGAGGATCTCAGAGGCATTCCTTTAGGCTGTGATCATGATTCCTTTCATTATCTCTTGCTTAATTTGTGTTAAACATATTTATCTTTTTAAATCTCTCCAAACAGTATTCGTGCTGCGTGCTTAGTCTCTCAGTTGTGTCTGACTCTTTGTGACCCTTTGGACTGTAACCCACCAGGCTCCTCTGTCCATTGGACTTTTCAGGCAAGGATACTGGAGTGGGTTGCCATTTCCTTCTCCAGGGGATCTTCCTGACCCAGGAAGAGAACCCACAACTCATGTGTCTCCTGCACTGCAGGTGGCTTCTGTACCCACTGAGCCATCCAGGAAGCCCATTCTTTAATATTCATAATTGAGAACAACTGTGCTAATCACACTGGAGTGGCCCAACATCCCTCTTCCACGACAGTGTTCTGTAAATCACATCAATTCAAGGCAGAGGGAAGGCTTTGGAACTGTATAAGGAACAAGACCCCACTCCAGTTCACCCTGGTCATGAGAATGTGAGAGGGGATACTTGTCTAATGTGAAGCAACCCCAAAAGGTATTATGCCTGACTTCCAGAGGGTCACCCTGCCACAGGACTCACAATCAGCCCCACAACCTAACCACCATGACCATCACCATCATCATCCCATCTCCACTGCTGCTGCTGCTGCTGCTAAGTCACCTCAGTTGTGTCCGACTCTGTGTGACCCCATAGACGGCAGCCCACCAGGTTCCCTCATCCCTGGGATTCTCCAGGCAAGAAGACCGGAGCAGGTTGCCATTTCCTTCTCCAATGCATGAAAGTGAAAAGCGAAAGGGAAGTCACTCAGTCGTGTCCGACTCTTCGCAACCCCATGGACTGCAGCCCGCCAGGCTCCTCCGTCCATGGGATTTTCCAGGCAAGAGTACTGGAGTGGGGTGCCATTGCCTTCTCCGTCCATCTCCACTACCACCACCATAATCACAACCCATGGGTTGAATAATGTCTCCCCCCCCCCCTAGAATTAATGACCATGCAGAACTCGGGAATGTGACCTTATTTGGACTGCAGATGTTACCAAGACGAGATCACAATGGAGTAGAGTGGGCCCTAAATCCAGTATGGCGTTCCTTACAGGAAGAGGAGAATTTGGGCAGAGAAACACGGACATAAGAGGCAGACACCATGTAAAGAAGGAGACAGACACTGGAGTGATGAATTTCCAAGGGAAGGAATGCTAAGGATGGCTGGCAACCATTTGAAGCCAGAAGAGGTATGAAAAGATTTTTCTCTAGAGACTTCAAAAGGAGCATGGACCGGTCAGGACCTTGATTTCAGACTTTGGGCTTCTGTACTTGACAGAATAGATTTCTACTGCTTTAAGCCACCCAATCTCTGGTATATACTTTATTGCAGCAGCCTTAACTCGGGCATTGAAGAATCTGCCTGAAATGTGGGAGACCTGGGTTCAATCCCTGAGTCAGGAAGATCCCAAAGAGAAGGGAATGGTTACCCATTCCAGCATTCTTGCCTGGAGAATCCCATGACAGAGGAGCCTGGAGTCGGACATGACTGACTAACAATTTCACTTTTACTTTTTAGGAAATGAGTACAACTCCACCCACCCCATTGCTCCCACCACCATCAGCATCTACCCCCCTCCTCAGCTGCATTACTATGAAAACATTGTGAAAAAGATACTTGAGATAACTTCCTTTCAGGCCAACACTGGGACTTAGTTTTACTGGTCAGCAGCTGACACCACAAGAGGAACCCATGTAAGTATCTTAACCACAAGCGGTCTGACCCGTATTTCTGGGATTTACAGGTCTAGTATCTCTTCTTTTTTAATAGCCAAACTTCTGGTTTGAGCTTGACATGACCATTTCTCCCTATTCCCAAAGAACAAAGATGGTTTGACATAAAGGAGACACCAAAGACCATTCACTTAAACCCCATAATCTGATAGCGTTGAGGGATATGATCTCTAGAAAGGTGAAGTAATTTGCATAAACTCAGTGAATCAGCTTCTAGCAGACTCAGATCCAGAATTCAGATATCCTGACTCAGCCAACGTGCTAAAACTGCTGCCACAAGAGGGTGTGTAGTTATCTTTTAATACTTACTACCAAGAAAATTTATGACCAACCTAGATAGCATATTCAAAAGCAGAGACATTACTTTGCCGACTAAGGTCCGTCTAGTCAAGGCTATGGTTTTTCCTGTGGTCATGTATGGATGTGAGAGTTGGACTGTGAAGAAGGCTGAGCGCCGAAGAATTGATGCTTTTGAACTGTGGTGTTGGAGAAGACTCTGGAGAGTCCCTTGGACTGCAAGGAGATCCAACCAGTCCATTCTGAAGGAGATCAACCCTGGGATTTCTTTGGAAGGAATGATGCTAAAGCTGAAGCTCCAGTACTTTGGCCACCTCATGCGAAGAGATGACTCATTGGAAAAGATTCTGATGCTGGGAGGGATTGGGGGCAGGAGGAGAAGGGGATGACAGAGGATGCGATGGCTGGATGGCATCACTGACTCAATGGACGTGAGTCTGAGTGAACTCCGGGAGTTGGTGATGGACAGGGAAGCCTGGCGTGCTGCGATTCATGGGGTCGCAAAGAGTCGAACACGACTGAGCGACTAAACTGAACTGAACTGAACTGAACCAAGTATTGGTGGCTTCCCTGGTAGCTCAGATGGTAAAGAATCTGCCTGAAATGTGGGAGACCTGAGTTCAATCCCTGAGTTCGGAAGATCCCCTGGATAAGGCGACAGCAACCCATTCCAGTATTCTTGCCTGGGAAATCCCACAGACAGAGGAGCCTGGCAGGCTACCATCTGTGGGGTCACAATGAGTCAGACACAACTGAATGACTGAGTATTAGGAAACAATAAATGAAAAGCATAAACATTCTCCACCCTACTACCAACACATTGGTTCATTTAAACCTCATTTATCCTCACCAGAAAAATGTGTGGACCAGACCCAGAGATAAAATTACTTAAATAGTCACTAGGATATCAGTGGGGATAGTCACATGATGACATGTAAGGAAGACGTTTTCTTATATTAGTATTGTATCACTGAAATATATTTCCACTGCTAAGGGGGCTACCCCTAAAATTAATTCTATACACCTGTATACAATATAAATAACCTGAAGGTCTTCTCAAAATATAGCTGAGGTAGAATTCTTATCAAGCAATCAGGAAGGAACTCCGGAATCATGAGAGTACTGATCAGTATGTAAATGAAGATTATCTACATCATGTATCCAAGTGTCAACAAATTAAAGAAGGCCTCTGTGTTCTAAAGCACCTGGTAATGACAAAATGTAATGATAAACACAATTAGGTATATTGATTCCTTTTGTTCTTTGAAAGTCATCTCATTGTACTTTCAAATCAGTGTGTTTTAAGACACAATCTCTAATACTGAAATGACTCTTTTCTAAACCTCAACTACTGAAAACTTTGAAAGAAAGGTATCAAGGCACCTGTACTTTTGATGTTAAAACTGAGGCACCACCATTTAGGAGAAAAACGGTTAAGATTAGCTCCCCAAGCAAGGCAAGATGTAATTATGTATAATCCAGCTCCATGTTCACAGTCAAAATCAGTTCAGTTCAGTTCAGTTCAGTCACTCAGTCGTGTACAACTCTTTGCGACCCCATGAATCGCAGCACGCCAGGCCTCCCTGTCCATCACCAACTCCCGGAGTTCACTCAGACTCACGTCCATTGAGTCAGTGATGCCATCCAGCCATCGCATCCTCTGTCGTCCCCTTCTCCTCCTGCCCCCAATCCCTCCCAGCATCAGAGTCTTCCAATGAGTCAACTCTTCGCATGAGGTGGCCAAAGTACTGGAGCTTCAGCTTTAGCATCATTCCTTCCAAAGAAATCCCAGGGTTGATCTCCTTCAGAATGGACTGGTTGGATCTCCTTGCAGTCCAAGGGACTCTCCAGAGTCTTCTCCAATACCACAGTTCAAAAGCATCAATTCTTTGGCACTCAGCCTTCTTCACAGTCCAACTCTCACATCCATACATGACCACAGGAAAAACCATAGCCTTGACTAGACGGACCTTAGTCGGCAAAGTAATGTCTCTGCTTTTGAATACGCTATCTAGGTCGGTCATAACTTTTCTTCCAAGAAGTAAACTGAACTGAAGTCGCTCACTCATGTCCGACTCTTTGCGACCCCATGGACTGTAGCCTACTACGCTCCTCCGTCCATAGCATTTTCCAGGCAAGAGCAGTGGAGTGGGTTGCCATTTCCTTCTCCAGAGGATCTTCCTGACCCAGGGATCAAACCCAGGTCTCCCAAACTGTAGGAAGACGCTTTACCCTCTGAGCCTAAGCGTCTTTTAATTTCATGGCTGCAGTCACCATCTGAAGTGATTTTGACAAAATCAATTAGTCCTCAGTTATTCAGTTAATCTAAATACTCTCAGCTAAAAATATTTTTATTTAAATTTTCTTTTTTTACTTTACAATACTGTATTGGTTTTGCCATACATTGACATGAATCCACCACAGGTGTACATGAGTTCCCAACCCTAAACCCCCCTCCCACCTCTCTCCCCATATCATCTCTCTGGATCATCCTCGTGCACCAGCCCCAAGCATCCTGTATCCTGTATCGAACCTAGACAAGCGATTCGTTTCTTACATGATAGTATACATGTTTCAATGCCATTCTCCCAAATCATCCCACCCTCTCCCTCTCCCTCTGAGTCCAAAAGTCTGTTCTTTACATCTGTGTCTCTTTTGCTGTCTTGCATACAGGGTTATCATTACCATCTTTCTAAATTCTATATACATGTGTTAGTATACTGTATTGGTGTTTTTCTTTCTGGCTTACTTCACTCTGTATAATCAGCTCTAGTTTCATCCACCTCATTAGAACTGATCCAAATGTATTCTTTTTAATGACTGAGTAATGCTCCGTAGTATATATGTACCACAGCTTTCTTATCCATTCGTCTGCTGATGGACATCTAGGTTGCTTCCATGTCTTGGCTATTATAAACTGTGCTGCGATGAACATTGGGGTACACGTGTCTCTTTCAATTCTGGTTTCCTCAGTGTGTATGCCCAGTAGCGGGATTGTTGGGTCATAAGGCAGTTCTATTTGGAGTTTTTTAAGGAATCTCCACACTGTTCTCCATAGTGGCTGTACTAGTTTGCATTCCCACCAACAGTGTAAGAGGGTTCCCTTTTCTCCGCACCCTCTCCAGCATTTATTGCTTACGGACTTTTGGATCGCAGCCATTCTGACTGGTGTGAAATGGTACCTCATTGTGGTCTTGATTTGCATTTCTCTGATAATGAGTGATGTTGAGCATCTTTACATGTGTTTGTTAGCCATCCATATGTCTTCTTTGGAGAAATGTCTATTTAGTTCTTTGGCCCATTTTTTGTTAAAGTCATAGTTTCCTTAATATCAGTTCCTTTCCCTTCATTAGAAATCTCCTTTTTTTCCTTTTACCAAGTTGATAACTTCATTATATATATGAATGAACTAACAAAAACACATATATTTTTAAAATTTAACCTTCAGTAAAGTATATGCTGATATTATTTTCTAAGACTTTGAACAACTAAGCATTTATAACATGAAATTCCTATCATCATTAACTATTTCCGTCTCCATCAGGAAAGTCACCACAATATAAAGTGATTTTTTTTTTTCTTAAAGCAGATAAATAGAGCTCCAAATTTCTAATTAGCATGTATATTTGGAAGCTACTGTGTTTTGCTTTAGGTAGTGGATGTAGGTCTTCCATAATTCTCAGAAGCAAGTAAGAATTCTAAAGCCAAATCAATTGCTTATTTTGTTTAAATTTTTTATTCTTTCCCTAAATAATTCATTTCCTCCTCAAAATAGGTCAGGTGTGACACAGGAGGCAAATGGAATCTAGAGGATTTTTCAGATGGTGCTACTCTTCCTAGAAATATATTCATATTGGAAGCCTAACAGGTGTCTCAGATTTAGTAAGTCCGAAACCAGTCTGCTGACTTCCTCACTCCAAATCTCTTTTACTTCTGCAGTCTTCTCAGTAACCCTACCATTCACTCAGTTTGCATGGATTAAGTAAACAGACAAAACACTCTTCATTCATTCTTGATTGCTCTTTTGCCCTAATCCCTTTGCCCACGCCTGCTCCATACAAATCTTTATTGTATATGCAGCTTGCAAAATTTCTTCCAAATCAGAACACCTCATACCCATTCTTCTGTTCCTAACACTGAGAGAGCTTTCCAGCCACTCTCCTTGCTCCTACATGCCACCCTATCACCTCTTTTCTGCACATGCCAACCACACCCCTATTCGGCAGCCTCCAACTCTTTTCCACCTCTCACAAAATAAATTCAAACTTCTTGTTGCAACCTAGCCCTGGCGAGCTCTCAGACATCCTGCGCTGCCCTCTGTCCCTGCCTCCTTTATTCCATTCCAAGTCCCACCGGCACCAGAGTGCTTTTGGACAGGACAGACTCCCATGTCAAGACTTGGCATGTGCTCTTCCCCGTGCCTAGAGAAGGTTTTTTGCAGATATTTTCTTGACTTTCTCAGATGCTACCTCCTCACAGTCCTTCTCCAAACACCCTTTTAAAAACAGTACCCCATGCTATTGATCCAATAAAGGACGAGCTCTTCACTGAAAAGGCAATGATTTAGGATGAGACGAGGGCACAGAAGAATAGAGGATGGTATAGAAGAACTGGATCTAAATATGTTTCAGGGATGATGATGACGACAGCTGCTGCTGCTGCTGCTGCTGCTGCTAAGTCGCTTCAGTCGTGTCTGACTCTGTGTGACCCCAGAGACAGCAGCCCACCAGGCTCCCCCGTCCCTGGGAGTCTCCAGGCAAGAACACTGCAGTGGGTTGCCATTTCCTTCTCCAATGCATGAAAGTGAAAAGTGAAAGTGAGTTACTCAGTTGTGTCCTACTCTTAGCGACCCCATGGACTGCAGCCCACCAGGCTCCTCCGCCCATGGGATTGTCCAGGCAAGAGTATGACAAGAGATGACCACAGCAGTAGTAGCCAACGCTCACTGAACATATGCCCAGTTCTGAGTGTTTTGTAATAACCAGTCATGGATGAATTATGAAGCCCATTTAAATCTTGTAACCCTTGAAGTTATTACAGTATCATCCCTTTTTAAAGATGGAGTTAACTGAGACAGAGAATATCTAGAAGAGCCTGCTTACCCCCTGAGCATTTTAATCCAATCAGGAAGATTTTTTAAAAGAAATATGAACAAACAAATTTATAAAATGTAAGGCCACAGAAATATTTTAAGTCTCCCTATGTTTGTCCAGGACTGCTTCCTCTAATAAAAGATGGCCCAAGACATTTGGAAGACTCTCAAAAGGCAAATTTCAATTATGCAATCACCAACAATCCCAGTGTAGAACAGAACAGGACAGAATGCATTCAAAGTGACAATCCAGTCATATATAAGGGATGATTTTTAAAAGACATGAAGAAAACATGAAAACTGGATATAGGGCAACTGTTGATTAAGAGATAAGGGTCTATAAAAACCAAGTGGGGAAAATGCAAAGAGCTGAAAATTGCAATAAAAGTGTAAGAGTAATCAAAGGAGTTCCTTAAGTGATGTTCTACTGAATCTAACAAGGACATTGTTCTGGGCCTACTTGGGCTATATGGATTACAGTAACAGATGTGAAAGAGAATGTTTTTCAACTCCTCTCTGATTCCATGATCTGTGACAAGGTCAGACAGTAGTCTGGTAAAAGAGAACTACACACTTCAACCCTCCAAGACCCAGGTCTGTGGTCCAAGAAATACACTCAGATAGCCAGAGGATTTGCAGGCAGGGTATGCTCCACAAACCTGGAATAATATGGAGAATGGGAAAGGTGCCAAAAGACTTCTAAAAATAATTAAATCTAATGTAATTTGCAAGAAGGGGCAGAGGACAGAATTCATGACCTGGGGGAAAAAAAAATGAAGAGAGATTTGTGAGTACATAAAAAAACAGAAACATTGATCATCAGGGCCCATGTGGATTCATAAAGAATGAATTAGGCCAAATAAATGCCTTTTCCTGTTTTGCTGAAGTTAGATAACAGTGCAGGATGTCAGATTCATGAATGACATGAAGCTGAAAGGAACAGCTTACACACTGCATGAAAGGGTCATGACAGTTCTGGTCTGGAGGCCTGGTATTGAGTCCAGGACTTAACAAGAGAAACTGACAAAAACAACAGCTATCATTTTTAAGCACTATTTACCAGGCACTGACTGTGCTTTCGCATGCATCATTTCCTTTAACTCACAACCTTCTGAGGCAGGTACTATGATAACCCAATATTAAAGATAAAGAAATTTAGGCTGAGAGAAGATTGCCGAAGATTACAGGGAGGTGGCTTGAGAGTTTAGGATTAACTAGTGTGCTCCCAAAGACAGTATTCAGGATGCTGTGGGGATGGGAAGCTCTGCTGTATTAAAAAAAAAAAAAAAATTTTAATGGGGAAATTACTGATTTATCATAGACATAAAAGGGAACAGGAAAATAAAATTGTAGTCCTCACATGTGTGAAAGCCTTCCACATGGAACAGGGACAGAATCATTCTTTTGGCTTCAGACAGTAGATTCGGTAAGAGTCTAGTCTTCCGCTAGAAGGTGGACTCTGACTAAGAACGAGACAGCATTTCAATGATTAACATCCGTGATAATAGAAGGGAAAGTCTAGGAGACCAGGAGCCATGTTACCAAAGGAATCTAAGCAGAGGGTGGGCAGCCACTTCTGTCAGGGGATAGTCGAGAGACTAGAACAAGAGATGACGATTAGGGGGCCCTCCCTGGTAGTCCAGTGGTTAAGACTCTGCACTCTCAATGCAGGGGCACAGGTTCAACTGGGGAACAAAGATGCCATCTGCATGCCCACAGAGTATGCCCCTCCCCTCAAAAAGAGAGAGAGAAAGAGAGATGATGATGAGTAGGTTGGAAGCCCATCTGATTTCTTCCAAATTCTGAGATTCTATGAGGATGCAAATTTTGGTTATTACTATGATATATTCTGAAGTCTCAAAGGCAGATACATTCATGCTGCCACCTGGGACACAGGATGTCCTCTCCTGATTAGCATTTCCAAAGAAGCACTGATAACTGATGCAAACATTTAGAGTGAAAGCCCAGGGCTCTGCTGGAATCACTAAATACTTCTGTAACCATCTTTAGATGTTAACATGGAAAGGACAAAACAGTGGAGCGTGTTTGTTTTCTCTCACTCTGCACCATCGCCCTGAAACAACAGCGATTTGTACTGGTGCCTGGGCCAGGCCTTTCAGAGACAGATAATGAGGCTGCTGGGCCCTAGTGGGTGGAAGTCTCCAGATGGGTTCAGTCGAGTGTTTGAGACCACGCAATGCTGACCGTGTGATACACTGGTTCTCAGCACACTCTTCTCTTTCAACCAATATTAAGCATTGTTAGCCAAACAGAAATACCAGAGATGGCAATTTGGTTGGGTTTGATGTCTCCATGCAACATTTCTCTCTCTTCTGGAAGTCAGTGGTGCTCTGTTTACACTGGTTTATTTCATTTTGTATTCTTTTATCACGTTAACCCATTGTTTGGGCTTCCATGACCTTAGAGAAAAACCTCATGTGTGACTTGTGCCTAATCTTTTATGAGAAGCACAGCTGGTCCTATTGCTGCTTTTAGCATATCTGGAAATGGTTTTGAGGTACAATTACATGCCACGCACCTGTGGGTCAGATGGTGACTGGGATGGAACCACACATTCCAGGCAGACAGGAGCTCTGAGTCTCTAAGAAAACAAACAAACAAACAGAGACATCCACTTTCTTGCATGCCATGTTATACAGGGCTCAGACATCTTATGAGATACTTTAGAGTCCAAGTGAGCAGTTCATGGGAAGCAACAGAAAAAAAAAGATCTTTAATTCACATCCAGGTTACAAAACCAGACCCTCCCATCACCAGCAGCGAGGACACAGAACAATTACTTAACTACTCTCTACACTTCAAGCTCCTTTACAGTGAAGTGGAGGTAATAATACCCACCCAACCATACTATATTGAGAATTAATGCAGATATTGTCTGTAATCCATGATAAGTACTTAGGAAATGCTCAGAACAGTGCAGTTACTGTTGACATTATTATATTTTCATTGGTTTCCTTTAGGAACCTAAAAGGTAAAATTAATTGCAGTGCCAAAGATTGTAAAGCTGGAGAGCAAGTGGTTGTAACCACTTCACAGGCAAATGCATGCGGCATGCCAGGCCACCTGTGAACCACTTGGCCTCCCTCTACCCTGGCCCAAGGTGCCTTACTCTGCAAGCCAGGGCTGCCTCGGAACCAAGAAGACCTGTATCTGTTTTCCCTGGCACTAGTCCATGACTTCAAGGGGGTCCCTTGCCCCCTTTCTTTATTTAGAAAGCAAACCTTGTTTCAGAAATTCAACCTGAGAATCATGCCTGTGATGTGCCTCTCTCAGGAAAAGTGCCTCTGTGAGACCAGTCCCAGGTGGATCCGAGAGAACACACAAGATACACAGAGACCCCCTCACTAAGTTCAAGAAAGTCCTCTTCTGGACTTTCCTGCTGGTATAGTGGATAAAAATCGCCTGCCAACGCAGGGGACACAGGTGCGATCCCTCACTGGGGAAGATTCCACAACCAAGCCCTTGGGCCTCAACTACTGAGCCCATGCTCCCCAACAAGAGAAGCCCCCACAGCCAGAAGCCCTCGCACCACAGCAAACAGTGTCTCCCCCTGGCCGCAGCTAGAGAAAGTCCATGAGCAGCAGTGAAGACCTAGTGCAGGCATTAAGCAATTAAAAAAAAAAAAAGAATGCCCTCTTCGACCAGACAGAAGTCTCAGAATGCCAGCTTTCCCTTTGGAAAGCAGCTAACCCTGCTCACAAAATCGATATACTGATAGATACTTTCTGGAACTGTGGGCAGGTTGAGTAAATGCCTAAGTGAAATGAATGCCTCAAGGGTATGCCCACAGGTAAGCATCATTTGTGCATCATTTGTGTCCCTTCTGTGAAAAAAAAATTTTTTAAGGTAATTTTTAGAAAAGACTAACATTCCCCCCCATTTCCTGCAATCTCTCCTCATAATTTTAGAGTTTGTCTAAGATCACATTTAATTTGAAGATCTAATAAATTTTACTATCCAAATGGCAAAGATTTCAGATACACACAAGGTACATATTCTGTTAAGAGAAATCCAGCACTGCCTATAAAAGACTGTAGGAGTTGTCCATGTTCTCTTAGGAGCTGGCATCACTTGCTCCCTGGACCTTCTGTGCTCAGTCGTGTCTGACTCATTGAGACCCCATGGCCTGTAGCCCGCCAGGCTCCTCAGTCCATGGGTATTCTCCAGGCAAGAATACTGGAGTGGATTGCTATGACCTCTTCCAGGGGATCTTCCCAAGCAAGGTACTGAACCCAGGTCTCCCACATTGCAGGCAGGTTCTTTACCATCTGAGCCACCAGGGAAGGCCAACTAAGCACACATATATTTTGTTAAGACAAACCCCGTGCTGCCTGTGAGAGACTGTAGGAGTTGCCCATGTTCTTTCAGGAGCTGTCATCACTTGTCCCCTGGCCCCTCCACGGTGGAAGCACAGGGAAGTCCCAGCTGCGAGTCTGCTTCCTCCTATATCACAGCCTCTCAGCCCCCGCCCCAGACCATATCAGCAAAATCACACTGATTGTGATACTGTGACTTCTTTAGAATCCCAAGACAGTCTGAATTACTATGAACCTGCACTCTACCTACACACACCAAGTATTTATTTTGTGTGTGGGGGGTAGGGGGGTGGTTATAACATTAATTGTATTAAGTGTTCATGCTCAGGAACTGTTTATGTAATGCAAAGTGCGTGGACCTCCCCCTGACATGTTCAAACACAACCCTGACAACACTGTCATCAACATGCACTTATGTCTGAGCATTTCAGTTGCCATTAAGCTTTATCTGTGGCTTTTATTGTGTGAAAGCAATACTGCAGCTCAGTTTCCCAGAGAAGTAGCTTTAGAAATTCCGTTTGAATTGTTTTAAGTAGCAGCAATGCAATACCTGGGGGCTTCCCAGGCAGCACTAGTGGTCAAGTACCAGCCTGCCAATGCAGGTAGATGTAAGAGGTGCCAGTTCGATCCCTGGGTCAGGAAGATCCTCTGGAGGAGGGCATGGCAACCCACCCTACTATTCTTGCCTGGAGAATCCCATGAACAGAGGAACCTGGTGGGCTACAGTCCATGGGGTCGTAAAGAGTCCAACGTGATTGAAGTGACTTGGCACACACACACACACAAACACACAATGCAATATCTAGATGATTAAGAAAATTTAAACCCACTGAAACACGTAGGTTAAGGTAGTAGAATGAGTTGGCAGTTGCAAAATACCCCCCATCAAGGATTTCTTGATCTGGGAGTCTCTACCTCAGCAGGGAGAAAGAGAGAAACAGAGAGAGAGTGGAAATTTTCTTTCAATATCAATAAACATTTTCATCAAAACTTTAAATTTCATCATTATATTACTTGTGTTCATTATATCACTGACTAATACTTGCTAAAAATAAATTAAAAGCTTGGATGATCTGAGGGGGAAAAAATATTCTAGCAAAGCCTCTTCTAAAATTTTTCACTTGCTACTATTACTATTTCTAACTGAAAATAAAACAGTATTTCAGCTATATTTCTGGATAAATAACACATGCCCTGAATATTCTCTTGTTTACACAGCACTTTCTCAAATTACCCAGAGAATCTAACTATCATTTGTAACATTTCCTCCCTGGGGCAGCAAAATTTGCTCTAAATTACACATGTAAAGCATACACAAATTTTAGGGTAGCCTAAATTTTAACTCTGCATTTCTGTATTGTGTGTGTGTGTACTTGGTAGTTCAGTCATGTCTGACTCCTTGCGATCCCATGAACTGTGGCTCACCAGGCTCCTCTGTCCATGGGATTCTCCAGACAAGAATACTAGAGTAGGTAGCCATTCCCTTCTCTAGGGGATCTTCCCAACCCAGAGATAAAACACAGGTCTCCTGCATTGCAGGCAAAGTCTTTACTGTCTGAGCTGCCAGGGAAGCCCTATTTCTATACTCAGTTCAGTTCAGTTCAGTCGCTCAGTCATGTCTGACTCTTTGTGACTCCATGAATCGCAGCACACCAGGCCTCCCTGTCCATCACCATCTCCCAGAGTTCATTCAAACTCATGTCCATCGAGTCGGTGATGCCATCCAGCCATCTCATCCTCTGTTGTCTCCTTCTCCTCCTACCCCGAATCCCTCCCAGCATCAGAGTCTTTTCCAATGAGTCAACTCTTTGCATGAGGTGGCCAAAGTACTGGAGTTTCAGCTTTAGCATCAGTCCTTCCAAAGAACATTCAGGGCTGGTCTCCTTCAGAATGGACTGGTTGGATCTCCTTGCAGTCCAAGGGACTCTCAAGAGTCTTCTCCAACACCACAGTTCAAAAGCATCAATTCTTCGGCCCTCAGCTTTCTTCACAGTCCAACCGTTGCATCCATACATGACCACTGGAAAAACCATAGCCTTGACTAGACGGACCTTAGTCAGCAGAGTAATGTCTCTGTTTTTGAATATGCTATCTAGGTTGGTCATAACTTTTCTTCCAAGGAGTAAGCATCTTATAATTTCATGGCTGCAGTCACCATCTGCAGTGATTCTGGAGCCCCCCAAAATAAAGTCTGACACTATTTCCACTGTTTCCCCATCTATTTCCATGAAGTGATGGGACCAGATGCCATGATCTTCATTTTCTGAATGTTGAGCTTTAAGCCAACTTTTTCACTCTCCTCTTTCACTCTCATCAAGAGGGTTTTTAGTTCCTCTTCACTTTCTGCCATAAGGGTGGTGTCATCTGCATATCTGAGGTTATTAATATTTCTCCCAGCAATCTTGATTCCAGCTTGTGCTTCTTCCAGCCAGCATTTCTCATGATATACTCTGCATATAAGTTAAATAAGCAGGGTGACAATATACAGCCTTGATGTACTCCTTTATCTATATTATCATAATGTAAATGTCTGAAACATTTTACAGAAAACCAGCTAAAGGAAATTTTTCAGCAACAGTGGCAATCGACATACACTTTAAAATCTCAGCATAATCAGGAGATGCCTTATTAGTATGCTGTCTAAACCTGAGGACATAATATGTGATAAGGAGTTCTACAGAGTGGCAATTCACAATGTATTTGTTTAACATTCTCAGACTCTCCCCAAATTCATTTGGCTTGATTTCCAGCATAACTTAGAGCAATAAATTTGCATGAACATTAAACTATTTTTCCAAATTAGCCAGTCATTAATAGGAAGAAAAATAAGTGTGTTAAAGACAGAAGTTGGACGGCATACATGTTTAAAATAAGCAACCCAAATGTCCATCAACAAATGAATGGATAAAGAAGATGTGGTGCATACATACAATGGGATATTACTTAGCCATAAAAAGGAACAAAACCGGGTCATTTGTACAGACACGGATGGACTTCCAGTCTGTCATACTGAGTGAAGTAAGTCAGAAAGAGGAAAATGTATATTAATACGTGTAAGGGCTTCCCTGGTGGTTCAGAGGATAAAGCGTCTGCCTGCAAAGCAGGAGACCCGGGTTCGATCCCTGGGTTGGGAAGATCCCCTGGAGGAGGAAATGGCAATCCACTCCAGTATTCTTGCCTGGAGAATCCCATGGAGAGAGGAGCCTGGCGGGCTACTGTCCACAGGGTCGCAAAGAGTCGGACACAACTGAGCGACTTCACACACACACATGCTGAATATAGAAAAATGCAGAGATGAACTGTTTGCAGGGCAGAAATACAGATGAAGATGCAGCGAATGGGCTTGTGGGCACGGCAGAGGGGGAGCGGCAGGATGAATCAGGAGGGGGGGTTGCTGTATGTGCCCTGCCATGCATTAGACAGATAGCTAGTGGGGACCCAGCGCAGACCACAGGGAGGTCGCCCCAGTGCTCTGTGATGACCGAGAGGGGTGGGGTGTGGAGGGGGAAGGCTCTATAGGGAGGGCATATATGCACACATATATCTGATTTACTTCATCAAACAGCAGAAACTGACACAACATTGTAAAGCAAATAGTGAAAGTGAAAGTGGCTCAGTCGTGTTCCACTCTTTGTAACCCCATGGACTATACAGCCCAAATTCCCCACGCCAGAATACTGGAGTGGGTAGCTCTTCCCTTCTCCAGGGGTCTTCCCAACCCAGGGATTGAACCCAGGTCTCTCGCATGCAGGCAGATTCTTTACCTGCTGAGCCGCCAGGGAAGCCCTAAAAAGCACAGTTATACTAAAAAGTATAGTTATACTCCAATTAAAAAAAAAAAACCTAAAATAAAATAAATAAGTAGACAGAGAGAATCTGTTCCTTACTTTTCTATTTGTTTTAGAGAACTAAGTAGCAAATTCCACAGGTGGTGTCAAAGGCAAGGCTCCTGGCTGCATTTGACCATCAGAGGCCTACAGACTGACTTCTAAGACTGTTTACTGAACAAGATGCCCAAAGATAAACAAACTGATTGCTTTGGAAGCTCTTGATTCATCAAGAGCCAGGTCTTCACCTTCAGGCCTACAGCTTCATGGCCTTAACATGGATTGCAGCAGCTCCAGGCATCATGATCCCATTGAAAGTTATTAGAACACCATTTCTCCAGGGCTTTCCCTCCTTTAATTTAGATTAAAAAATCCCAATCTGAATGTGACTCCAGCACATTCCCCTTAATCTCTCCTTGAACAACACCCACTCCTAAACCAATCACCGACACAGAGATCTATCATCCTCACAGATGGCCCACAAAATCACAGTTCATCATTTGGGGATGCCACTTTTTACCAATAACCAGGAGATCAATTAGCACAGATAAAACAATTTTACTATTTCACCCTGACTAACAGAATGTTAGTGAAAAACAGTACTTGCAAGGAATAAAATTCATTGTTAGAAGTGGAGGCAGCGATGCCTTAATACTGAAGGGATTCCAATATGGACCAGGGATTAAACAGCTTGTTTTCTCACTGGTTATCCCATTTAGTTCTTTTAACACCTATGAGAGGCAGATACTGTTATTCCAAATTTAGAAAACTGGACAATAAAATTCATAATGAAACTCACCTAAAATTAAGAACTTATTTATCAATCTCTTTTAAAATACCATTCAACTTTTGTTCTTACTAAAATCTCAGGACATCTGAACTGCATGAAAAAGTAAGGAAATTTTAAATGAGATAAAATGAAATTTAAGTGAAAATTTTAAGAAAATTAATGTTGACCATAATCCCACCACTCAACAAGAGATGTTTTTTCCACAATGTTGCATCATATTACCAATTGTATTTTCTAAGATAAACATGCATAGCCAGTTATATACGGCTTTTAAGTCTGCTTTTCACACTTCACAACATATGGTAAATGTTTCCCCATGCTATGATTTTAAAGATAGGATGTACAATGCCTATATTGTTAAAAATCTGTGTTAGCAAACCTTTCCAAATATGCATTTGTGTGGTGAACTCCCTCACACAAAATCTATGAACATATGTCTTTCTTTCCTCCCTTTCTTCCTGCCATCCCCTCTCCCTTCCACCTTCCCTCCTTTCAGACAGAAGTCTGAACAAATTTACCTTACAAAGATAAAGACACCTTTTGAAATATTTCACATCAAGTGATACTACCACCCATCTCACTCTGCCTTTAATAATGCTGATACTATAATGAAAATTACTGCTAAATTGTTAGAACCAAGAAAAGCTTAGATTTTCTGTAAATAATTTTGCCCAGATGGTAGATTCAGCCATCCCTAGAGATGCAGAGGGAATCAAGGTCTGAGAATTGTCACAGGAGGCTTGCCTTGAGCTGAAGTATTTGCAATGCTTGGGTTATCAGGCAGGAGCTTTATGGGAAATCCATTCTCTCCCTCTCTCACTGCTGACCTCTTTAGGGACATCTCCTGTGCTTCCCCCGGAGAAGGCAATGGCAACCCCACTCCAGTACTCTTGCCAGGAAAATCCCATGGGCGGAGGAGGCTGGTAGGCTGCAGTCCATGAGGTCGCTAAGAGTCGGACATGACTAAGCGACTTCACTTTCACTTTTCACTTTCATGCATTGGAGAAGGAAATGGCAACCCACCCCAGTGTTCTTGCCTGGAGAATCCCAGGGACGGCGGAGCCTAGTGGGCTGCCATCTATGGGGTTGCACAGAGTCGGACACGATTAAAGTGACTTAGCAGCAGCAGCCTGTGCTTTCCTGATATGGCCAACCACACAGAACAAAGAGCCTTGGCTATCTTCACTTTCCAGGCAGTGGTACTGGCAGGGATCACATGAGTCCCACCCCCAACCTTGCAACACCTGGCCTTCCCTCATTTCCACCTATTTTTCTTTCCCAAAGGGAATAGATTCTGCTGAGCTGCTTCCACTTACTAGTTAATGGAATTAGCAGATCATCCCTTCATTTAATGTAGCTGCTCAAACAACCCTGGCAAAAACATAAAAACCAAGATGTCTGCCACTCCCCTCCTCTCCCTTCCAAAAAGCATTTCAATTGGTCTAGGGTAGGATCTGAGCATGGGTGTGTGAGTGTGTACGTATGTGTGTATATACAGTTTATTGCTATTATTTATATAGTTAATTTGCTATTATATATATTATTATATATACATGAAAGTAAAAGTGAAGTCGCTCAGTCATGTCCGACTTTTTGCAACCCCATGGGCTGCAGCCTACCAGGCTCCTCCCTCCATGGGATTCTCACACACACATGCTGAATATAGAAAAATGGCAGAGATGAACTGTTTGCAGGGCAGAAATACAGATGAAGATGCAGAGAATGGGCAAGAGTAATGGAGTGGGTTGCCAGTTCCTTCTCCAGGGGATCTTCCTGACCCAGGGATTGAACCCAGGTCTCCTGCATTCCAGGCAGACGCTTTAACCTCTGAGCCACCAGGGAAGCCCCATATATTATGTATACATATGTGTGTGTGTGTGTATATATATATATATACACTATACATACTATACATATGTATACACATATATAGTTTATTGCTGCCCCATGGGATTCAAAAGGCAAGCAGGGTTGAGAACTACTGAGAACATCCTCACTGCACTCTAATGACGAGAAACTCACTTCAGTTCACACCACTGGACACCCCTCCCTGCTGATGAAGGTTCCCATATCCACTCCCCTGCACCGCCGCCCTTCTTAGTATTGTTTGCGCTTTCAGTGGGCACCTACTCGCCTCCATTACATGCTCTATCCAACCTCCCTCTCAAAAGAGCCACTTTCACATCTAACCGGAATAGAGAACATATGTGTCAAACAATTCGTCCCCACCCTGCACCCTTACAACCCACTCCTCTCCCAATCCTCCCCATCTCAGTGAGTGATGCCCCCACCCCGCCTTACTCAGGACAGAAATGGAGGAGGGAGTCTCGATTCATTCCCCCCTGTCTTTTCTTCACAGAGGTCCTTCCAATCACTTTCACTTTCCAATCTGTAGGGCGCACCCAGTCCAACAGCACATCACACCCACCGTATCTGTCTCCACTCCAGTCTAAGCTGCTTGGATCTCTTGGCTGGACCACTGCAATGGCCTTCTCATCTGTCTCCTGTCTCCAACTGCAGGCCCTGGAATGCAGCTCCACACAGCATCCAGAAGGACATACACGTAACACATATCAGAACCTTCCCTACCTCCACCCACCCTGGTTTGCCATCACAATAATGGAGTCCACGTTCTTTAAGTGGCTTACTCCGTCTTTCTCTCCCACTTCATGCCCCACCATTCTTAAACATATTCATGATGCCCAGCCAAACAGGCCATTGTTCTGTCCCTTAAGACCCTTGAACTTTATCTTTTTCTCTGATACACTTCTGTCCCAGGTATTACAATACTTAGATTCTTCTCACTTGGGACCCAGCTCAACTATCATGACATCAGCAAAGGCCTCCCTGAACACCTATATAAATTCAAACTTCCTATCCTATCACCCTGTTCAGCATTTCTCCATGTCTCACTGGTAGAAACTATCTCATGTATGTGTTCCTATAGGAATCCCCCGCTAGAATGCTTCAGAGAGTCAATGCTTGGAGCAGTCGTCATCCTTATGGCAGCCCAGGAGCCAGCTGCCTAAAAGAGCACCAGGTAAATGCTGCTGCTGCTAAGTCGCTTCAGTCGTGTCTGATTCTGTGCAACCCCAAAGATGGCAGCCCACCAGGCTCCCCCGTCCCTGGGATTCTCCAGGCAAGAATACTGGAGTGGGTTGCCATTTCCTTCTACAATGCATGCGTGCATGCTAAGTCACTTCAGTCATGCCCAACTCTGTGCGACCCCGTAGATGGCAGCCCTCCTCAGTCCACAGGATTCTCTAGGCAAGAACACTGGACTGGGTTGCCGTTTCCTTCTCTAATAAGGTAAACAGTAGGTGCTTAATGTGCTCTGCGTGTATCCAGTCATTCAGTCATGTGCAACTCTTGGCGACCCCATTGGCTGTAGCCCACCAGGCTCTTCTGCCATGGAATTTTCCAGGTAAGAATACCGGAGTGGTAAGAATACTTGTCATTTCCTCCTCCAGGGGGTCGTCCAATCCAAGGATCAAATCCTGTGTCTCCTACACTGGGGGATTCTTCTCACCACTGAGCCACCAAAGAAGCCCAGAGAGCTTGATAAGTCATTGCAAAATGAAGGATCTCGATAAGAGCTCTGAGGAAGAGGGGTCAGGCATGCTTGCTCGTGTCACTAACTTAACTGGAAAAAAAAAAAAAACGCCCAGGTGGCACCAGTGGTAAAGAACCTGCCTTCTAATGCAGGAGACATAAGAGATGTGGGTTCAATCACTGACGCAGAAAGATCCTCTGGAGAAGGAAATGGTAACCCACTCCAGTATTCTTGCCTGGGAAATATCATGGGCAGAGGAGCCTGGCAGGCTACAGTCCATGGGGTTACAGAGAGTCAGACAGGACTGAAGTAACTTAGGACACAACTTATCTGAACACACTCATTCCCCCTTAGGCCATGATAAACATTTTTTATCACACCATGTTTCACTATAAACAGAAGAAAACAAAGCCCTAAAGTGTCTCTCTCTGGGAAGTAAATCTACTACTATACTCAGATTTTTTTTTAAGATTTATATGCAAAAGAGGAAAATGAAAAGAAATTAAAAACTCAATGAGATGAATTTTAGCTTTCTCTCGATATATAAATCATCTTATTTTAATCTCAGCAAATTAAATCCTGCTTAATAGTTTGCAGAATCTATCAAGATATGCTTTGGAAAAGTGTTCTTTACCCAGCACTAAGAATCGGTTCTTGAGAACAATCACCCTGAAGAGAAGTGGCAGGAGACAGGCTAGTGAGAAAATGAGAGAGAGGGTTCTTCACTCTTCAGAAGCACATTTCCTCTTCAGCTTGTGTTTAGTGTGTCAGAAATTGAGACATCAGGGATTGACACAGAGCTCAGTTTCAAACAGAGCATCCCACATTTCTGGGGCAATCACACTGAAAGGGCATGCTGTTTGAGTCTGCCTTTCTCAAAGGCTGAGAAATTCATGTCCAGATGCCTGGAAATTGATAGTTTTCGAGTCAACAACCATTGTGGGATTTAAATTTTCACCGCATCATTCTCTTCTTCTCTACGATGCTTTCCAGCTTGAGTTTTGCTTTTCAAACTATCAGTTCCTACGTACAGTATGCAATATCCCAAAAGGAAAACATCATTTGTGACATACATCATGTTTGGTCTCCCATAATGACTTCAATTTGCCCCAATTCTCGTATATCCAAACCTCCTTTGGCTTCCAATATGTAAATTATCAATCTTTGCAGCTCCTTCATTTGTGAGATCGACTGTAGCTCTGTAACGTGCTAAAATGTAACCATTATCCAGGTTCTTCTTCTTTCTTGTCCTCTGAGTATAACTGCTTTACAATGCTGTTAGTTTCTGCTGTACAATGAAGAGAATCAGCTCTATGCATACATGTAAGTCTCCCTCTCAGACTCCCCTCCCATCTCCCCACCCCAGGTTTCTAGGTCATCCCAGAGCGCCGAGCTGAGCTCCCTGCTTTGCACAGTAGGTGCCCATCATCTATTTCACACATGGCAGTGCATATATGTCAATCCCATGTTCCCAATTCGCCCCGCCCTCCCCATCACCCCATGCCCACAAGTCTATTTTCTATGCCTGAGTCTCTATTTCTGCCCTGGAAAGAGGCCCATCTGTGCCATTCGTCTAGATTTCACATATATGCATTAATATACGATATTTGTTTTCCTCTGACTTACTGCACTCTGTATGACAGACTCTAGGTCCATCCACACCCCTACAAATGACCCAATTTTGTTCCTTTTTACCGCTGAATAATATTCCATTGAATATATTCATATACCACGTCTTCTTTATCGATTCATTGGTTGGTGGACATTTAGGTGGCTTCCATGTCTTGGCTATTGTAAACACTGCTGCAAGGAACACTGGGGTGCATGATTACTTTAGATGTATGGTCTTCTCAGGGTATCTGTACAGTAGTGGGATTGTGGGTCAAATGGAATTTTTTAGTTTTTTAAGGAACCTCCATACTGTTCTCCATAGTGGCTATATCAAATTACATTCCCACCAACAGTGTAATAGGGCTCCCTTCTCTCCACATCCTTTCTATCATTCATCATTTGTAGACTTTTTGATGATGACCTTTCTGGCTGGTATGAGGTGATACCTCACTGTAGTTTTGATTTTCATTTCTTCAATAATTAGTGATGTTGAGTCAGCTTCTGAAGATAAGGAAACTGACGGACTTCATCAAGCTCAGAAATCCAGTAAGAGGCAAAACTTGAACCCAATCTTCCAAACTTAACATCCAGCACTATTTCTCCAGGACACACTCACACACGTGCAGACAGACTACAAATCACATCATTAAGAGTGTAATATAATCAAAAGAAAAAGAATAACTATTAAATGCATTCTAATTCTGATTGCTGATTTTGAACCTAATTAGATGGTAATAGAACCAGGTAGTGGAAAACAAAACAAAAAGTTAACATCCACATTAAATGGCATCCGAAAACTAGTCCATCAGATTTAACTGGTAGTTTCCCTTTGGATAGCTGAAGTTAAAACTGCTGATGGTATTTGAACCAATTATCTGAATATGCTTATCTGTCAATTTAGAAGTGTCATCAGAATTTGTCAATCTGTTATATAACATTTTTGAGTTTTTTTTAATGTCAAAAAAACCCACAATGTGACGTCATAGACACTATGCCAACTTGCCTTGATCTTAAAACTATAAAGCTCAAAGGACAGATTTGTCAATAATCAGCAAAGCCTTAACAGATTCAGATGTTTAATCCCAATCAAATGAATCAATCTCTTGTTTGAGTGTTAGGGATACACCAGAGAAGGGGCATCTCAGCCTGACAAATCCATGCAGAAAATTGGAACATGGAGTCTCCCTGCTCTTCATGGAGAAGACTGAGCCAAAGGGAAGCAGATGCCAAAAAAGCAGGGGGTACAAGATGCTGGCCTGGCCCTGCTCCTTCTCAGGTGGCTCTCCTATAATGTGACACCTGAAAACCTAGTGTCACTTAGTGATTTGATGCTCACCCACCTCTCCGCCACCCCTGGAGCGCACTGGGTTTCCATGGCACTTATTAACGGGCACAGCAGTAGGCTGGTGGCTGGAGGCAGTGGCTGTCAAGAGGCCCAGGTGCAGAGCAGATGACGCCACTCTTCCCTGGAAGCTAAGCCTCATCTCCAGCTCCATATCCACACCATGGAGCAGAAGAGAGGACAGGAAACATTACTGTGCCGAGCACTGAAGATGTCCTGGACAGGACAGGCACGAAAAGGGCGGGGATAATGCCCCAGCATGTCTTCACTCAAGGAGAAAGTTGCAATTTAAGCCCTCTGGACTTTTAGAAATTGTTATTTCTGACCTATGTGTGTCTGTGTGTTTAGGCTTGTGTTCTTTATCAGAATCTTACTAGCTATGTAAGTTAATGTTTACTGCAGCCACCTTGGGCTCCGCAGGCGGCTTAATGGTAAAGAATCACCTGCCAATACAACAGACACACGAGACATGGGTTCGATCCCTGGGTGGGGAAGATCCCCTGGAGTGGGAAATCCCACTCCAGTATTCTTGCTTGGAAAATTCCAAGCACAGAGGAGCTTCACAGGCTACGGTTCATGGGGTTACAAAGAGTCACACACGACTGAGCGCATATGCACTGATAGGGTAACATACAGGTTAACATTTAGCCAAATAACCCAAGGGGCTATGGCCCCTAAGGTCACTTAGTCAAGAACAATTGCACTTTATTCCTTATTTGCTGATGCCTTTTGATGAAGACCATGACAGTGACCTACCTTCTATCTACAACACTATTTCCAGGTTTTAAGGGGGGAAAAGCTTTGTTATCACATTACACGAGGCATCTTCGGTACTTCTGGTCCTCAGCATTTCCCAGCAGCATCCTCCGCTGGGATGAAGCCCTGAATGATGCAGAGAGGCATCTGGCCATACAGTGTATGCAGACAGGAAAGGCCTGGGAACCTCTCCATTGAAATTTACTTCCATTTTAATAGCTTTCTAAAATGTTTACTCTCATTTGTAATTACGGAAATGCAAGACAGAACACCAAGATACTCTTTTAAAACCATCCTCTTATGCAGACACAGAGAGCAGACTTGTGGACCCAGTGAGGGGAGGAGAAGGCAGGACAAACTGAGAAAGTAGCATGACATTACACGAGCATGTATAAAACAGACAGGCATTTTCCAGGAAGCTGCTGCACAGCCAAGAAGCTAAGTCTGGTGCTCTGTGATGACCTAGAGGTGTGGCGTCGGGGTGGGGAGGCTCAAGAGGGAGAGGATATATGTATACACACAGCTAATTCACTTTGTTGTACAGCAAAAACCAACACAATGCTGTAAAGCAATTACACTCCAATTTCTAAAAATTGAAACAAAAAAATAAAACTATCCTGTTGGCAAAGGGTTTCTTCGTTGGTTGGTTTGTTTTATTGTCAATGATATGTTAACACCTACAAGAAAGGAGGGCAGGAGTTATGGAAAGAATGGGCCTTCTGACACAATAATGGCCGCAAAATAATTTGTTCCATTTTTCTGGATGAGAATTTAAGAATTTAGAATGAATATGTAAGGTTTTTTTGTTGTTGTTTTGCTTTGTTTTTTGCTGCATATATATTGGCCAAAAGTTTGCAATCCATCTGTGGATGTTCAGGGCAGATCTTTTTATATAATAAAGACAAAATTAGAACAAACCACATTCTCAACAGGTGATAAGCTCATTATATTTTTGTATATCCATATACATCAGCACAGAACCATTACAGACAGAGTTTTAGGTACTCTAAAATAGGAATATTTTAAAGTGGAAAAAGACAGCTGAAAGAGAGTTAGAGTGTAATTTCATTTTTGAAAAAATATTAGTCTCATATTCAACAAAAAGACAACAATACTTGTCTTAGCCTGGATGACAGAACTAAGTTGACTTTTATTTTCCTCTTACTTCTTATATTTTCTAATTTTCTATACTGAAATGCCTTATTTAAAAATGAGGAAGGTGTTCTAAGATAAAGATAAAATACTAATACTAGCCACCTCAAGTTTGAATTACATGTCACTCTGATTATCACAGTTCAGAGCTATGCTCTAACAGGATGGATGGAACCACATTCTGGTATTAAAATGTCCATGCCAACCAACATGTCAGGAAATAATTAATGCCTTACCTTCAGACACATTTGTAATATTGCTTTAGAAATACAACTCCTAGTCCTCTGTGCTTGTAACACTCAGCAACCACGAATTCTGTTTAATTCAGGGAGAAAGGTATTGGGAGTCTTTCTGGAACTGGATTAATTTACTTAGACTTCCAAAGAAAGATTTCGTGTGGGTCACTAACTCCTCCAGGCCTCCTGATACCTCTATTCATGACATCTGTTTATTTTTCCATGTATATCTACATACACTTTGCAGTAACAGACCTACAGCTGGCTACCAAGCTCTACATCTGTCAGGGGAAGGATAAGGAATTCTAAAGTTGGAAACAAGCAAAATTCCCTGGACTTTAGGATGTAATCAAGTCACACCTATGCAGCACACTGAAATATGCGGGTTTCTAAATGCTTAACTAAAAAAATATCCCACCCCCCCAAAAAACCCTGTGAATATATATGCATGTGTATATGTATGAGAGCATGAGAGAATGTGAGCTGGGGGTAAGGCAGAAGAGAGCCAGCAGAACTAGTAACTCAAAAATTCCACTAATATTATCATCGCAAGTTTATAACATGGCCTCAGGGAATTTTGGTCACAAGGAGACTTGAGGGATATCTTAACCCATATCCCCATTTACAGCAGAATCTGAGATTCACAACGTGAGGAGTCTACCCTGAGGACTCAAACAACTGAGAGGCAGCAGCAGACCTCCATTCCTAAAGCAGGTCCAGTGGCCTGCCTATTGGGCCTTAATTACTTTTCTCCCATTGAAAACCACTCTTCTAATTATCTTATTTTCCTTGGAAGCAAAAAAAAAAAAAAAAAAAAAGGTAAGAATTAACAAGAGTATGCAAAGGAACATAAAGTTCCTTAGGGTAAGACTCTCCCTAGGCTCCATGGAAAGGCTTCATCAGGTTCTTTGTGTGCTGGACCATCACACAGAAGTGGTAGACTAGGTATACAGAGATTTTACAAGCCTGGATAAGCTATAAACTTCCAGGTTCTTCCTTAGATGCCTGAGATAGGCTGTACTGCTATGCCACAGTGCTACCCACACCAAACCTTAGATGGTACTGTAGGCCATGCACTGAACAGCTTTCCTTCTTTGAATTTCTCTCCCCCATGGGACAGGGCAACAACTCTTTTTCATCAAAAGCAAAAATATTCTAGAACATTCAAACAGCCTGATTTTCCTGGCATGAAAGCATCTCTATTTGGGGAACATCCAGAGGTTCAACTGATGGAATGCAACTGACAATTAAAGGGTAAAGTGGACTTCCCAGCACTGAAGTGAAGAGCAATTGACGGAACAGCTAGGGTACACCTGCCAAAATGCAGTATTTGTAATTTACTTGTATACAATTCATCCCATGTCTCAGAGCTGATATCTGGAAGAAAGAAAGCAGTTCTAGCAGGGGAAACGGATGATTTCACTGGACAAAATAAGGATGTCTGGGGAAAGGTGAGAAAGTTACATGGCAAACTTCAGCAAAGCGTTTGAGTTTAGAAGTACCACTGGCCAAAGATCACCCTTCTCCATGGTTTGCTCACAAAGAGACTCTCCTGCAGCATAAAGAGCTCCCTGACTGGCAATTTAATTCAATTTTCACAATGGGATGCAGTACATAAAGACGTTCTATACCCAGCAATTAAAGTCTTCAAACCCTAACACTTAGATATGCAGCTATTTTATGACAACCAGGATAAGAAGACACATGTTCACTGTGGACAACGTTTAGCAATTGTACTATACACTGCGGAGTACAAGAAAGCTGAGAGTTGCAAATTAGATCTATGCTAACAGTGTCTCCATTTTTGTACATGTGGATGAGAGAGAGAAAATGCAAACACTGTGATAAGAGTTAGTTTTGAAAAAGAAATCTATATATTTTTTAAAAAGCCTATAAGGCTTTGCTCTGATAAAATCATTTTAATGTTTGCTTAATATCTGTCTTTAATATCTGTGCTCAAATCAGATGTTTTAAATTATTGCATCCTAGCAGCCAAGTCCTTACCGTTGGTAACACCATTTTTAAAAATTAACGAAAGGTTTCAAACTGTAAACAAATTTTGAAAGTTCCTCCCTTCCTCCACTCCAAAATATACGAACAACTATTGCTCCAAGCCAAGTCAACTAGCTGAAAGGCATAAACCTCTCCTTGCCATTCAAGAAGATAATGGTTCAGACGCCAGTCCCCACAGAATTTAGATGCGCAAAGCCTATCAGAAGGTCCCAGGCAGAAGGAAGCTGTGCTTAGCAAGCAATATGTTCTACTGGACCTTTCCTCTCTAGGGTTAACATTTTTGTGTTATGTAGTCATTTAGAAGTAATAGAGCTCTTTAGACTTTTATAACACTCAGCCACTTGCAGTGCATTGTAGGAAACAGCACTTCATTATTTATCATAAATTACTCAGAGCGGCTCATGATGAAAGACGAGCATCAGTGTGGTAGCACAGAAGGTCACTGAGAAGCTTACAAAACCAAATGATAAAGGGGAAACACGAATTTGATACTGACTTTGTTACAGCTTTGCTGCCTTCCTTTCAATGATCTCTTCTGATCAAATACACAAAGACCTCAACAAATAACTAAAATTAAAAAAAAAAAATTACCTTTATCTAAGTCAAAAAAATAAGGTGAAAATATTCCAAGCAAATAACACTAGTATGTGTCAGCTGGCTTTATTAAAAACGTTGACATCAGTGAGATCAGCAGAGATACCACTGGCTCTTAATACTAATTCAACATTTACACTTAAACACAGTGTTATAGCCCCTCTATCTGGTAACAAGGAGCAGCCAAATGAGCTGGCCAGAGTGATGAATCTGATTCTAATCCAAAGTTCTTCTTCATGGTGAACAAGGTGAGGAGACACAACTTATTTTAGCTGTCAATATGTAGATAACCAGAGGTAGTTCCTGAATCTACAATAGAAGCTACCTGGCAGGCCAGTAGGGCAAGCATCGTTGCTCACTCAGCCCTCACTATGGGCTGAGTGCACGCAGGGAATCAGCAGTGCTCTGCCTTTTGAAGGCCATACAGTGTCAGCAGTGCTCGATCCCCAAAGGTGCCGAGTGGCTTCTGGAAAGAGGACCTCAGATGGGATCAGAGGGGCAGCATGGCAATCAATTCATAGAGGAGTTTTTTGCCTCCAGAAAATCTGAAGTCACAGGTTAGTTTAGGTGAGGCAGTAGAATCAAGCAGATCCTCTTGTAATTCTCCTTGTGTCTCCACCTGCAAATTTTTAGATACTTGAAAGCTATTATTTTGGGTTAAATCTAGGGCTGTGTTGATGTGACTCTGGAAAAAAACTAAACATTTTAACACACACCAATTCTACTGATTCTTGCAGCACTTTGAAGAGGCAGTGGAATGAAGTCAATACTTAAACAGATTCAGAGCTAGTCAAGGACCCTATCTAAATGACATGGGACAAATGAGCCTTGGAGAATCTTTACAATGTGCTGTTTGTCCCTCCCTCTAAGCCATCCTAGAGACCCTGTATCTTGTGACATTAACACAGATTATCGTGCAATTCCTTGAACCAACCCTGACTGTGACTTCCCAGGGTAGCTCAGCTGCTGCTGCTGCTGCTAAGTTGCTTCAGTCGTGTCCGACTCTGTGTGACCCGATAGACGGAAGCCCACCAGGCTCCCCCATCCCTGAGATTCTCCAGGCAAGAACACTGGAGTGGGTTGCCATTTCCCTCTCCAGTGCATCAAAGTGAGAAGTGAAAGTGAAGTCGCTCAGTCGTGTCCTACTCTTAGCAACTCCATGGACTGCAGTCTACCAGGCTCCTCTGTCCATGGGATTTTCCAGGCAAGAGTACTGGAGTGGGGTGCCACTGCCTTCTCCATGTAGCTTAGCTAAGTCCTCTCAAACCTTCCCTCCAAATCATACCCTGCCCTAAGGAAAAGGTGAGGCTGTTTCATTAATTCCAAGAGGCCATCTGTGCCCACCAGGCCAGACACACAGATGTAAAGCCAGTTGTTACTTCCCTTTAAAGTAGTAACCTGCTTGTTAATGACCTTTTACTTCCCTGGCCTCACTTGGCTTTTTTTCTGCCAAGACACTCTCCCTTGAAACTACCTATGTCTACCCTGATCAGTGCTTTCTGAAAGGATCTCATATATTTCTCAGTTGGAATCGCATACTTCACTTAATTACTCGCTGGAATATAAGTTGTGACCTCGACACAATCATAAATGCAGATCATGAATTAGCTTTCCCATGCATCACATATTCTATGCTGGCAGATCTGTATAAAGCCACTCTTAGAAACAAGCATGGCTTACACGTGTAAGATGGCTGAAAAGTGGGGTAATGTATGCTGTATCAGAAACACTCCTGGTATGGATGAAAGACAATCTTATACAATATAAACATAAGGTATCCATCAGAAAGACTTAAAAAGGAGCATCTCTAAGGCATCTCACTAAGCCAAGACGCTAAGAACAAAGGAAGCTGCTGAGGCCAGGAAGACCCTCTTTGCCTTTACTAGACTGTGACACGCGCAACAAACATGGAGAGTCACAATCTGCTGTCTATAAATGGGACAACCCACACGTTCAGGTCACCACCCTGGGGATATGAAGTGTTGGTCAAAGGAATGTTTTGAAAGATGCCTTTTATACAATCAAGCTTGTACTGATGTATACAAAAAGTGCACAAATCATAACCATGCAGCTTGATGAATTGTGGTGAACAAGCTCACCTGTGACATTAGTATCCTGATCATTAATATTTTCCCAATACCCCCCAAATCCCATATCTTGGGTTTCCTTCCAGTCACTATCTTGACTCCTAATGTTTAATATTATATACACAGAATCATTTTTTGTTCTCTTTTTGCTCACCAAAGTATTGATATTTGTGAGCTATCTTAAAAGACTCTGAGCACAACTCATGATCAAATTAAAGACCAGGTGTCCTACAAATCACCTCTATTCACTGGCCTATGGAACTGTTCTATCCGTAGACAACCACCTAACTTTACCATGTGAATAAACACCATTTGATTCATTGAGCGGATTACAGTATCCAGTAAAGCGTTGAATGGGTCATCCCACCTGTTAGTATGTGACCTAATTCCTCTCTTACAAGATCCAGTGCTACAAATTAGCCTTTTCATTTTCCTGTCATTTCATCCTTAAAATAGATCAGGTAATTGGTTAGTATACCCCAAATCGGTTGATATCTATAGGTTATATTCATCCTTAGCAATACTACTAAAGACAGACCAACTTTGGCAAGCTTCAAAAGGCATTAAGTAATACAGTAAAACTATCACTTTTTTTATCCTTATAAGATCAAGGCTAATAATCCAAGGTCCAGGGTAAGACACTGCCTTCAATAAGGCATTATTCCCCATAAGCAATGAAATTTGCTTGTATTTCTCCACATCTGCACTTCACAGCAACTCAGCTCAGACAACACTTAAACGCTGACATCATCAATGAAGACACAAACTCTTAGACTAGAACAAATCTTTACAGAACCATGACCAATAATTGAATTGATTCATGGATTTTATTCTTCACTTTATCAAAAGCTTAATAACTTCTAATTAGAGAGATAATTCATGACCATTAAAGAAAACTTAGAAACTGCAGCAAAGTACAATAAGTTAAATGACCTTTCTATTCCACAATCCAGAAATCATTAGCATTAACAGTTCTGTATACTTCCCTTGATTACAGTTACTATTTATTAAATCTATTATTAATAATTGATATAGCTCTATATAACTGGCATCTTATATAATTTTCTACCCCAAAGGTTCAATATTTTCCAATATATTTAAAACAACTAAAAACACAATTTAATGGCTTTGTAAATCTATCACATGGGTAAAGTAAAATTTATCTTATTTCTTTTATTTGTACCTAAAACTTATAGATGTACATTCACTTGCCAAATATTTGGTTATGGTATTCAAAGCTTTTCATTGACTAAATTTGGTTATCTTTCTTGTGAAAAACCATACCTCAAACATTTACTGAGGAATTCACTGAGCAATGAGACGTTAAAGCTGCGTGTAAAACAATCCAAGTGCATATTTCTTGTGACATATGTATTTTCTCTTAAACTTGCCCACAATTTATTCAACAAGCATTTTTTAAGTAACTTCTCTTTATGGAGCGTATCCAAAGTAGTCAACCTAGTTCTAATAGAAACCACAACTAATTTATAGCTTTGCATATTGTTTAAATACATTACCTAATTACAGTAACAAGAACAACCAGCATAAATAGGTTTGTGAGGAGCTAATATACAACTAACACGTGGTAAATATAGCTCTCATTTCTTGAAGGCAGAAACCCCCCAGCTGTGGATGTCCAGCATTAAAAGGGGGCACTTGTCAGTTTTTTAATACAGAAGGGAGTCTCATACAGAAAACTCAATTAAATGGAATTCAGTCAAGACAGTGTTTAATATAAACATTTCTATACTCCATTTTCACTTTTCTATCCCAGAGGCTAGATTTTGTCACCATACTGATAAAAACTCTTGGTTAACAATAAGTTTGGGTAAGCAACCTCATTTCCTCTCTTCTTAAAGAATGCAGTTGTCATTCTTAGTCTATGGGATTCATTCACAGTCTTTGCAATTTTGACAACACAGGCTTCCTGACATTACCGCACTCCTACCCTTCAGCATAAAAACTCCCCGGTGGCTCAGATGGTAAAGAATGTGCCCACAATGCGGGAGACCCGGGTTCCATCCCTGGGTTGGGAGGATCCCCTGGAGAAGGGAATGGCAACCCACTCCACTATTCTGGCCTGGGAAATTCCATGGACAAAGAGGAGCCTCACAGGGGTTTCAAAGAGCTGGACACGACTGAGCGATTAAGACCTTCACTTTACCCTTCTGCATAGCTATCTGAAGATTCTGTAACTTGATCGTAGTATTTGATCTATTTCGGTTTTCTTTTTATGAGTTTGCAAAAGTAGGAAATCCCAATCATTTTTCATTTTAACTCTTTAGGATATTTGTTCTTAGGGATCCTTGGTACATAGCAAAGTCAAACAAGCAAGTAATGATTGGGTCCATTTGTTGGTACCCTTGGCAGACCATCAAGGTCTCACCAAACTTCTTAGTAATGCAGGCTAGTCAATGGGGGGTACCTTGCAGGATAGTTCCAGGAGGGAATTCAGATGCTCTGTGGGGAACACTGTATATGCACAACATCCAACATTTACTTGGTAGGGTAGGTATTTTAAGCCTCAAGGCTATTACTCCAAAGGCTCCCAGACACATTTCCATGGGCCACTCTCAGCATACAATGCAGTAACTACTGCAATCAAAAGCAAGTTTAGAGTAAGCAGAGAAGAAAATTTTGGCTACATTTCAGGAAGCAGAGAAATAAAGTCTGTAACTGTTTTCTGTCATTGTTCTATTGAATCACCTACAAGCAGCCACAGGAGGAAATGAGAGAGTTAAGATCAAGCAGGAGAAGTTTAGAGGAACACATTCTTTATCTTTTTTGAAATACATCCTAAATTTCTCCTTGGACTGGAAACCAGGGCAATTTCTCTGGTTACAAAAGTTCCCTTTACTATAGCAAAGAACAGGTATGAGCAGATATGCCATTTACACAGTTAAAAATGGCAAATGTCACTGGCTATGAGCTAAACACTTGAAAGAGATAATGAGCATAGATATATCGACCCTGTATCAATGTCTTAGGATTTGGAGTGGGAAGAGGTTACCTGTAAAATGATCTTCCCATGTTCCTGATTTTTCAAAACAATGCCACTTACATATGTCCTAGGCAAATTATACAACCAATCTAAGCCCAGCTCAATTAACCTGCATAACTCAGATAATCAGACTAGGCTACAGGTCTAGATGATGATCTTTCAATCCTTGTTTCAATAAACATATAAGACAAAATAGGTAAAGTGTGAACCCCCCTGGCACACAGTAAAATTCCACAAATGACAGCTCGAGTTGTTCTTACCTATATTCGCAAGCCCCTTCTAAGACTGAGATTCTGTCAAGACATCTCTCCCATTTTTAAAAGTAAAATTCAAAGCACAGAAATCAATCAGAGTCCGCTCCCAAAATGATGACGGAGTGATTTTCTCTTAGTGAAATTCTGACTCCCTGGCAATTGACTGGAAGAGCAAGCCAGTGGTCATATGTAATCATGGAAGGGTATCTTAGGAAGTAGGCTAATATGCTGAAGAATTCTTATCAAATGCTTAGCATAAAAATTCTCTTCTCACTCACAGATTTAGAAAGAACTTATGGTTAGCAGACAGGGAAGGATGAGGAGAAGGGACAGTTAAGGAGTTTTGAATCAACATGTACACCCTGCTATATTTAAAATGGATAAGCAACAAGGTCCTACTGTATAGCACAGGGAACTCTGCTCAATATGATGTGGCAGCATGGATGGAAGGGGAGTTTGGAGAGAATGGATAAATGAATATATATGGCTGAGTTCCTTTGCTATCCATCTGAAACTATTATAACATTGTTAATTGACTATACTTCAACTTAACATAAAAAGCTAAAAAGAAAAGTCTCTTCCCATAATCCTGGCTATAATGTATCACTGCTAAAGCAGTTATGTAGATTCAGGAGATTTCTTTTCTTGCCCTTACAGTATACACTGCATCCATGATACACACTATCATGTCTAGGAAAAGTCCTCAAAGACAAAATCATCATTGGAAGCTGCTAAACTTCTATTATTAAACTAAATTCTGAATTCAGTTCGCAGGCTTGTTTTTGACTAGTCTCTTTTTATGCCTGGAAATGGCAAGCTATGATTTATGTACAATCACCAACCTGTCTTGAAAAATAAAGGCTCAGAACAAAAAGAAGTAATACTGTGAAATATAATTCAGGATGAAGTTTCCAACAAACACAGACTTGAAGCAAGATGTTTTCAAAATGCTAATATTAAAGTTCCCTGAAGTACAAAAGCTCTATCTAAAAGAGCTCTTTGATGCGCAAGCAACCCATTAATCCTCTAGAACCTAAACCACAATAACTCCTAAATTAAGAGGGGGAAGAGAATGCATTGCAGGCATCACATCTTTTTACTAACGTGCTCTCTAAATTCCAAAGATTCAACGACAAGAAGACAGTGTGGGAAGGGCATCCTTTGTTTCATCAAAAATTTTTCAGAATTTTGTGGGTTTCAGATTTCCAAATAATTATACTTCAATAATCTCTCCCATTTTCTCTCAAACTTCAGTTCCTCTTTTGGAGAAACATCTGTGCAAAACAGATTACAAGACTATCTACCAAGCAAAGGATGAGAAATGGTGGGTTCCAGTTTGTGTCTAAGCTTTCAGGGTGATTCGAGGGAGATTTCTACACCATATTCCACTGTGTGTGCCAGGGCACCAGAGAGGAATACAGGAGAGATCCAGGGGCATGCAGGCATAATCATCCCTCACTGTAACGGCAGCCTCCTCAAGGCAGGTAGCAAATGAGCTCCAGCATTGCAGCTGAATTCAATGGTCTGATGTGGTTTTGGATGAAAATACCCAGCCTATTCATTTTCCATCTCTGCTGACATAAAAACAGTAGAGTATTTGCAGCTTATAGGCTCTTTCAGAAGCGGTATACGAAGCAGGTTATTATCATCACCCCCTCACTATCCCAGAGGAAGAAGTTAAAATTCAGAGAGATTAAACTGGTCCTTTGAGGTTCACAGTCATCACAGGATCCACGGCTACAGGGTGTTTTTTTTGGATTTTTTTCTCTTCTATTCCAGACACTGTTATCCCTCCCAGTAAAGTTCCTAAAATATATGGTCATGACTGACTTACATTTACAATACTATTACCTACAAAGGAGATACTGTCCCAACCATTAGCCAGCTGGCTGTCACCACTCCAGCGTAACGAACTTAGTCAGGGCCACGGCTCTGTGAGAAAGTCACAGCCAACAAGCCAACCTGAAGGACGCCTGCATGCCTCTGAAACTTCTTTTTGGGTTGTGTGCTCACCAACACTCAGTGTCAGTAACAAACCTGTTCATGCCAGTTGTTCTTACTATAATTATGTTATTTAGTTAAGTGTTATATAAGCCAATGACATATGATTGCACAAATGAAAGATAATTGTAGTTTCTATTAAATTATAGCTGAATGTTTTGAAGAAACTCCAAATGGAGAGTTGCTGGAGGGGGGGGGGGGGGGCGGAGAAGGAAAAGAAAGAAAATTCTTTGAATTATATGAGCAAAAAAATTGTAAAAGAAAAAAATAAAAAGAAACTATAAAAGATTCCCAGGGCAGGGGGAATATTAGAGTATCAATGAAAAATCCAGTTGAAATTCCTTCACCAGTATCTTTGGAGAAGAAACAAGTAATTAGAAGAGTAGCATATGGGAAAAAAAAAAAAAAAGATGCTAAGCTCAAACTAAGAGATATAATTTTTGTTTTAATGCCTACATCAAGGTATGGGAGAATGAATGTTGTATATATTTGAACTTTTACGCTGATTTAAAGTTTTATTTTTCTGGTTTTTAAACAATTACTTTTATAGATGTTTTAAATTAACCAATTAACCACCAGTATAGTAATACCCGAATCAACATATAATCGTCATTAAAATAAAATTTAAAATGAAAACATGACATTATGAAAACAAAGAATGGCTATAATAGTTCATGTTCAATTCTATAATTAATTGTTTTATGGACTCAGATAACAGGTACTGTCAAAATCAGTACAATTTGTACATCAATCTGTGTGGGACAATAAATGGTCATTAGTGTTCCATCAAGTTTTTTGAATCTTAAAAAACCTTTTTTAATTAAAAAAATAAATACCAAGACAGTTTCATTATCTCAATTGCATCAATAGGTATAATTTTTTCCCTTAACTCTCTTTATCAACCTAGTCAAACACGGCTTACCAAAAAGGTTGACTTTTAAAACAACTTGAAACAACATGGCAAGGTTAAGCATATCTAAGAAAATTTCTTGTAATGACTACTGCTTATACGATAAGCTAAGGAAATAAAAAGTAAGATAAAATAATCAAAAGTCTGTAAGGGGCCTTCAGACAGAGCCATGATTCAAATCGATTAAAGACTGGATAAGGAAGGAGTCCCTAAGTCCTCAGAGAAAAAGTTATAAAAATGCAAAACCAAACCATGTGTCCTAAGACTTTCATTAATAACCACATGAATGGATTTAGGTACATTTCCATCCTGGTATCGAAAAGCTTTAAATTGAGTCTCTTTCTCCCTCCTGTCTTCCATATGTACATGGTTCTGGAGGAAACACTTTTTTGAGTATAGACAAGTAAAATCTCTAGACTCCAAAAATGTCTCAGTGGTATTTGCCAACGCAGTACCAGCTCTGTGCCTCACCCAACACAAAAGTCTGAAGATAAAAACAGGTTCATGGGGAGAAAAATGAATTCTAGTTCTATTCACAAGCAATTCAAATGCACTTTTCAGATTTAGGTTTATGGCTCTTTCTTTGCTCTTATATATTTCAGGGCCAGCTTTCATGTCCCATTTTCTACACCTCAGATAGAATACTGAGATATGTTTAGCACTGGATATCAGAGGTTATGAGGAAAGAATTTCTACATAAGAAAGTAGATGAAAATCATCCTTCTTTTCATTGTGGTGTGTAGATGAGGAGGAGCTGAGAAAGCACGCCAGAGAGGAAGAGAGAGCTTGTTCCTCTAAACACTAGACCTCCTAGGATGGCACTGTTTTCAAACTCGGTACCCAACACTTGATTATGGCTTAACCTGGATGTAGAAACGTTGGTTGCTTTACTAACCAAAAGTAAGGAGAGAAGCTGCCACACACCAGCTTTTTTTGAACTTTTTGTTTTTCTTTCTGACAAACATGTAGATCAACACTGTGTTTAAAGAAGAAAAAAGGCTATCCAGGAAATTGCACAGACAAGAGATGTCTGGAGTCACCAATCAAGCATGCAAAAGGAACGTTCTCTTAGCCCTCCCAACCCCTTCCGTCTCAGTCATGAGCAAGGGAGGAGGAAGACTGAGACCACTGCCTTAAGGCGCTGAGGCCAGATTAAAAATGGTTCTAAAGAGAACCTTGCGGAGTCTATGCCCACACCCCTGCCTGCCTCTTTTCCTCCTGTTAGGACCATGAAGCACAACGTAAGTGTCAGAAGAGTAAAATGCACAGCATAACTGACTAACGCAGGAGAGTCTCATAATCCTGTATTAAGGCCAGAGGAAGTCAAAATGTACTCAAGCTGCAACATGTGCTCATAAAAAACCTCTCAATTGGATTTCATAAGAAATATTGATCTCGAACTCTGAATCCTCCCACTGTGGTTACCCCGTATGGTTGGGGTGAGTCCTTTCTATGCTGGAATTCCTTTGATGGCCCCAATTCATGTGGATAAAAGACAACAGAGGAGTAACTTTAAACAAATTATACTTGAGGCTGCTTATAAAGCAACTCAGAGTACTCTTGCTGAAAGACTGAAGACGGTTTAAAAAGAATAGATAAGAAAATTGTCAATGTTATCAATGGAATGCTCCAAAATGACGTTTGGGTAAAGTCTGATTTAGATACACTTGGTTATACTAAAACTGTCATCCTACCATGTTTAAATATCAATGATACACTTTACATTTATTTCTCTACTAAATATACTATTCAAGATTTGTGATCTTTCTCACTGGAATAAGCTATATACCTTCCAAATATGACCCAAAGAATAATCCATTAAAAGTGGTTGTATTTAGCACTTGAATTTAGCCAAGATCTGGTCTTCTGTTAAATATGTTAAAGGGTGTTTTCTGCTGAGTAAAACAACAATCCACATTTGCACTGACAACATTCTACACACATGTATGCATTTCAGGTATGAAAATACAATCCAATGTCCCCTAAAAGGATGTTTATACACTGGTCAAAATTACTGTCTCTCTCCTGTCTGCAGTAAACCTCCCTGTGGATTAAAAGATTTGTAAACTAACACTACACTTACAGCTGCAGAGACATTCTGTAGGAAATAATCTCTTAGAGGCAGTATGTTCAAGATATTTGTTTTTAAAGCATCTGAAGGAAAGGCAAGTCCTGGGAATCCAAGAGACCCCAGTAACAAAGAAGAATGTTTTGGTCTGGCTCACGTTCTGAAAGTTGGAGAATGGGAAAAGTCCACTTCCAAGCCCTTCTCCCCCTCCACCTTGCAAGTTCAAGCTTTCTTTGTTGTTAATCCTACAGAAAATCAGAAACAATCTCCTAAACTGGGCCTTCCCATAGCAAATATAACTTTTGCTTACAAAAATCCTATTACTTATTTGCAAGTGTGTTTATTCTAGAATGAACCAGTCTCTTCCACTCCAAAGAGCTACACTGCCTTTACAGACAGTATCCTTCTGGTCGACCTAAGATAAACACAAAGACTCTTTCTACAAGCCTTGTGTTCAATTCAAAAGCACAGACCCTGGCAATTTCAGAATTTGTGAGACAGTCTCAAGAAAAAAAAAGCATCACTGTCAGCTGTCTTCAGGGGCTAAAATACAACCCATGGCTTTCATTTGGAAAAAAAAAGAAAAGAAAAAGCATCTACTGAAGTCTAAAGGTAAGAGCTAGAAAAAAAGGGAACTTTCTCTCCTGGGAACTTTGGTGACATAATCAAAACAAGTGAAAAATATTAATGCAAGATATTCAGGCCATTCTTCAGCAGTGTTGATGATCCCTCAAATGAAACCTTTATTTCCTTTTGTTAATCACCCTGCAATCTTGTACTCAAAAAATAATTAAATTATCATTTTTCTTTAAATTACCATACAACCTGCCTATTTAAACTCATCTTTTATGGAAACTACATAATCTTCCTTTCATTAAAATTTCCCTTGTTGATATAGACAAACCAGGTCAGTTTCTGCTGGATTTCCACACTCGTAAATCCCTTAATTCAACTCTTTGCCGGAGGTTTAAAAAAGAGCAGGAGCTGAACCTCAGATACACATAAAACAAATACTGCTTATATGTCTAAGTGAACATTGACACCATTTACAGGTTCCCCCCCTCCCTTTTCCTTAGGGCTGAGAGCCCTGTCAATAATCATTATTTATTAAAGATACTGCCATTCCCGTCTACAGAATGTAGGAAGGGAGTATGGAGGGGTAGAAATAATTACCTTGGGCTTTTCTTTAAAGACCTCCAGAATGGAAAGCAAGGAAATCAATTGAGAAAGAACATGAAATATCCCCTATATTCAACCCTCCCCCGACATACACACAAGGCTGAGAAGTATACCCATACTCCATTATTTATATCAACTGTATCAAAAGATGAGATTTTAAAAAAAAAAAAAACTGGGGTCTTCAGGATAAACTATCTATTTTCAATCCACTGAACGTTCACACACATACACTTGCACATCCTTTACCCATCCACCAAACTCAAGCAGCTAGATTTGCTGAGAGAAGCCTCTACACACCTCCTGGGAAAATGTGCTCTCAAAAATGACTGCTTCAGCCAAAGGAGAGAGAAGCGGCAAGTTACCGGTTTGCCTGCCATTCTGCTTTGTGGCAGATTCTCTTCATTCCCCTCTCCTCCCTGTCTCCCAATTTATCTTTTTAACCTTTATTTTTTTCCCCAAAGCAGAGTAAAAACATCAGGAATGTCTCTCGTTTGACTTTACGCTCAACAAATCAAAAAAAAAAAAAAAAAGTTTCAAAGGTTAAATACCACCCCAGGTAAAACCATAGGTAGAGAAATGAAAATTTCCCAGATGGACTGGAAGGTTGGTAGTCCTACTCAAGAGTTAATGATGAGCACTCTTCCTTTCCCTCCAGATGCTGTGGCTCAAAACAGAAATACAATGTAAGGAGAGCACAGCCAGGCAGTTTGGGGAGAAAAGCTTTGCATAGAACTTGAACTGGCAGGCTGGGGGTTTGTCCTAAATAACCTTCACAGGTTGCACAAACTGTTCTCAGATCCTGATCCCCAGTCAGATTAAGAGGCTGCCTAAAATTTCCTTAGAATAAGAATGAGGTGGGGTAGTGGGAGAGTGGTGGGAGGTCAATTAGTCATCTGAAACATTTAAAAAGATACAGTCACATTTCCCAGACAGGCAGAAAGCTCTCATGCTTGGGGTAACTGACCAGGGCTGGCAGCAACTGAGACAAGGTTGAAGAAGCTATATTCAAAGAGTGACCTGTTTCAAAGGAGTTGGATTTTCTCATCCTTGAGTGCAGGGAACTCTGGCCCATTTTGCCTAAATTTTTCAGGCATAAGGGAGGGGAACGAGGTTCACACCCCACCTTTGGGAAATGAACAAAGCAAATGCTTGGCAGAGCTGAAAAAACTCCTCCTCCTAGAGAAAAGGCAGCTCCGCAGGGCTCCCTTCATAATTCCCCTTAGTTAACTCACTCTCGGCAGACAGAATCCTTTTCTACACCTTGGAATGTCCATGGGCAGGGTAGGCGGTTATCAGTTTAGCCCTCCGCCATGGTTCGCCTCCTTTCCCTACCTCCCACAATGGCTTCTAATTAACCCTTCCTGGTCCCTGCCCGGGTCAGGGCTGCTGGAATTGTCCACAGCTTCACTGTACCAACATCTCCATCAAATGACCACACACAACCCCCAGCCCACCCCTACACGGACACAACTTCCCTCCGCGGTTTAACGTCGGGCAATGCTTGCACGTTTCCTTCGCTGCTTCCTACAGGCACGGAAAGGGCTCCGTCCTTTGGGGAAGGCCCTCCCTCCCTCCCCAGCTCTCACCAGGAGCTGGATCCCAGAACTCGACAGCAGGTCTGCAGTGAAGAGGGATCGCACTGGCTTTAACCCCTTGAAGGGAGTTAGTTCTCATTTGGGACTCAGTGAAGTAGGGCCCGTGGAGCCTGGCTGACCGTCTCCCTCGGCTTCATTCCACCTTCTCCCCTCACAGGGGAAAAGGCCGGCACCTTTTTCCTCCCCTGTGGCCGGTTTTAATTCTCTCACTCTATGTTCCAGTCCAGGGCTGGGGATGAAGGATGCTAGAAGCGGCGAGGGGAAAAGACCGCAGGAAGGCAGATGGGAAACTCAGCAGTAAATCAGAGTTCAGAGAGTGTTTACTTACGAAATTTGGGGCTGGTGCTAGTCTGTGGCGTGGTGGTGGTGGTGGTAGAGGAGGAGGACGAGGAGGAAGAGGAGGAGGCAGCATCTTGAAAAGGAGACAGAGTCCAGGAGGGAGTAGAGTCGTGAAGGTAGGAGGAGGTAGCATACGCCGCAGTGGGCCAGGAGGGCATGGCCTGGGTACTGGGGGTTCCTGGCACCGGGGGTCGGGAGCCCGGAGTGCTGCTACTAAAGAAAGGGGCTGTCGTGGGCAAGACCGTCGGGGGGGCCGCAGTGTTCCGTGCCGTGGTGGAGCGCGGGCTGGCCCGGATGGGCACCCGGTGCCCGGGGAAGCGAGTGGGCGCCCGCGTGATGGTAGTCAGGCGGGTGCTAATCCGGTTGGGCGTCCTGGAGGAGGCGGCACCGCCGGCGAAGGGGGTGGCGGGGGACGTGGTGGAGGTGGTCGTGGTGGTGGTCTCCATGGCCTTGGGGAAGGAGCTGGGCTTGGAGAGGAAGAAGGGGTCCTGGCCCATTCCCTTGGAGTCCACCAGGTCGGTGGGCACGTATTCCTTGACGGAGCCCACCACGATCCATTTGAGCAGCATGAGGCTGAGCCCCAGGCCGATGAAGCCGATGAACAGAGGCACCACGCACAGCCACGTCTGCTGCCGGTTCCACACGATGCAGTCGCTACAGCGTAACTCCCGGGGGGGCTCGGCCGCCCCTTCGCCGCCGCCGTCCGGGCCCCCGCCCGCCGCCGCCGCCGCCGCCGCCGCCGCCGCAGCCGCCGCGGTGCCCTCCTCGGCTGAGGCGGCGGCTGCCGAAGCGGCTCCAGGTGGCGAGGCAGCGGCCGCCCCTTCACTCATCCTAGGAGCCGGTCTTCACCTTCGCCCCCCCGAGGGCCGCGCCAGAGGCATGGGGCCGCGCGGGCCGGGCGCGGGCGCGGGCTCCGGCGGCGGCGGCGGCGGGCTCGGGCGCGGGCTCCGGCGGCGGCGGCCGCATGCAAATCGGCTCCCTGCCCCCACGCCCCTCCCCCCGAGAGGCGGGCGGCGGGCGGGGAGGAGAGGAGCGGGGGAGGGGACGCGGGCCGGGGAGGGGGCGGCGAGGAGCGCGGAAGAGGGGCGAGACGGGCCCCCGGCACGGCCGGCCGGTCAGGGAGCGGCGGGGCGCGTCTGCTGCCCGCCAAGCGGCCTCCTGCGCGCCGGGGCCCCGCGTCTGCTGCTGCTGTTGCTGCTGCTGCTGCTGCTGCTGCTGCCCGCCGCCTGCAAGCGCTCCAGCCGCGCCGGCATCCTCGGGGCGCCGCACCCGGCCCGCTCCCCCGGGCGCCCGCCCGCGCCGCCTCTGGGCCTCGCGCCGCCTTCAGGGGCCGAGCCGGCCGCCCGCGGCACGCCGGGCTCTGGAGAGCCGCATTCCGACACAGGGGGCCGGCCTGGCCGCCGCCGCACGCCCGGCCCGCCGCGCCGCGTTCCTCGGCGGCTGCTCGGCGAGTCCGGGCGGCAAGGTGCACCTGTTCTTCAGCCGGCCCGCAGCCAACCCTCGGCCAGCACTGTCTGCGAGAGACCAATCCGAGCGCAGCGCGGAGGGCGAGCGGCCGGGCTCGCCTCGCTCCCGCCGCCTGCGGCTCGGCGCCGGCGCCGCTGCCCAAGAGAGTCCAACTCCAGCGAGCTGCGCCGCCGCGAGCCCGGGGCCGGCGACGCACGGGGCGTCCGCGGAGGGTGCTGCCCGACCCGCCGCGGAGGGTGCTGCCCGACCCGCCGCGGAGGGACTCCCGTCAGCCCGCAGAAGATTCGGGGCACTGCCCGGCGCCCCTGCCCGTTCACATTCCCAAGTGGGAGACGCGAAATCGAAGACCCCGTCGAGGATCCCGGGAAACAGGGACCCCGGGCGGGAGGCGACTCCAGGCGGGCGCTGGCAGGCAGGCGGGTGCGGTGTGTGAAGCCGCGGCGGACGGGCTGGGCTTCTGGCAGAGTAGCGCCTCCCACCAACACCCAATGGTGGTTTCTTAACAGGTACAAGATGAATAAATGATCCAAGCAAACCCCCACTTGGAAGTGGCAAAAGCAACTCCCGACCCTCTCCTTGTAGCCCCTCTCCTTGCAGATGCAGTGGGGTCAGAGCCTGAAGCTGCGGGGCGAGAAAGCTGGGGTGTGTGCGCGTGGGAGGGTGTCTGTGCGCTTCTCTGCGTGAAGGCGGGCGCTGCTAGATGCAGAGCCCTTTCCCACCGACTTCCTAAAAGAGATGCTGGTGAAACAGACCTTTGTGCAGTTACACCTGGCAGATACCTCGTAGCCGATTTGCGATAACTTACCTTTTAAAATATTGTCTAAATGTAGATGTACGTGCAAGTGCACACGTCACAGGACAACTGATTGTGAAAGGTAACATTTTAGACGATTCGGGTTGGTATACAAAATTCTTTCTTTTCTCTTCCTTTGAATAGAGAGGCACCTGTGTACCTGTGTCTGAAGAGCAGTGTAGGACCAGCCTAAGAAGAAGGGATGAGGGGGTAAAGAGCCAGCATCAGCGTGGTTTATGCTGATGGTGCAAAACCTCGCTAGTCATCGCTTCCTAGATTTCCTGCTCTAAAGTGGAAACCGGAAAGATGTTTTTACAAGCTGAAAGAGAGGTTGAGGATGACAGCCTCCCAATACACTTCCCTGCACTGTATGATTGGCGCTGATGATGAAAACAGCGTTCTCTTGGCTTGTAATAGTTTCCCCAAAGATGAAGTTTTCCAGGTATCCATTTTATTCACAGGTGGAGAGCAGAACAGCACAGTGAAAAGACTGCAAGCAGAGGATACATTGAAACAGGAAGCCCCTGGGATTTAGTGCCTACCAGAATATTTTGATCAGATACGGTGAATAAATTACTTTTGATGGCAGTAATGTGGCTGTCACCTCTTCCAGCTATAACATTAAGATTTTCCCCATAGGAAAGCTTTTGATTTTTAGTTTGATAGAACATGCTCTAATCCAGTAGTGCTGAGTTAGTTACAAAAACTGCACGTGAAAAAAAAAAAAGCCCTTGAATCTATATTCGTTCATCTTTCCATCAGTGAGTACTATTGATACAGTTTTATATTATGTAGGATGTAGGTATTATAGTTTCATATCCTAGGTGAGAGAAACAGAGGCCCAGGGTGACTTTATTGCCTACAGCGAGCAGAGCTCATATTTGAGTCCCCGTCTTCAGAGCCTGAGTGTGAAGCTCTTTGTCCAGCGTTGTACAAATGCAGGGCACAGTTCTCTTAAGTGAAAATTGACCCAGTCTCTACCATCTGTGGGTGCTGGGCAGTTACTGGCCAATGTTTCCTGTGTCACAAGTGAAAGTTAGCTTTCACACAAATATGTGAAATTATAGCAGGTGCTGTTGTTGAGTATATAAGACTGAAAATTACTTTTCCAAAACATTACTAATTCATTGGTCCCCCATTATTCCTATGGCCCTTGCATTCTTCCTTCCCCACTGAAATACATCTAGTGTACAGAACAGGATGTTGTAATGCTGCTATGGGGCAAATGCTCCCCTGAAATTGCATTTGCACAAAACTCCCCCCATGTTGTCTCAGTGCTCCCCAATGCCTTCATCTACCTCTCAAACTCCCTCCACTTCTCATTTCCACTTGGCTTTAACAGCTTATTCACAGTTCCCTGTTCAGCTCATTTTCTCCCAGCTCCCAAGCCTCTGTACTTGACTACCCATTAGCTTCTCTCATGGTGAACATCATCACTAGTGGAAAAAGGTAAAGAAAAAAAAAAAAAAGAGAGCCCATTACTTTGATAGCCTTGTACTGGGGACCAGGGTGTATCAGCCCGTCTAAAAATGTCTGGCTGGTACAATCATCATTAATTTGCAGTTTCACTGTGAGGCTCCCTCATAGCAGTTGGTAAGCACTAGAACTAGAATTGGGGGCAGAGGGTTCCACAGCTGGGTCAAGGACAAGTGGTAGACACTCTCACTGCCGATGAGCAGCCAGCTGCTCAGTCCCAGGGTAAGGCAGAGTCCCAGTTTGGTGACTCACAGCTCCCTGAAGCAGAACCCTGGCCAAAGAGTTTCACACTCCGATTCTGAAGACAGGGACTCTGCTCCCTGTAAGCAATAAAGTCCCCCTGGGCCTCTTATTTTTCTCACCTAGGATATTAGACTATAATACCTACATTCTACATAATATAAAATTGTATAGCTAAATGTATTAATACTACTCACTGATGGCATCTTTTCAGCATGACTTTTAGAATACACTAGAAGCCAGCTTTATTAAAATGTATTAAACTATCACATAGTCTAAATAAAGCCTTTCCAAATCTACTATATGGTCCTCAGTCAAAATACAGATTATAGAGACTTCCCTGGTCCAGTGATTAAGAATCTGCCTTTCGATGCAGGGCACATGAGTTCGATCCCTGGTCAGGGAACTAACATCCCACATGCCACAAGGCAACTAAGCCCTCAAGCCACAACTACTGAGCCTGTACATGTGCTTGAGCTGTAGAACCTGTGCTGTGCAATAAAGAGCCTGCACACACTGCCAGTGAAGACTCAGAGTAGCCACAATTAAAAAAATTGTTTTAATAAAAAAAAAACATAATACAGATTACATCTTTCAAGGCACATTCTTGTTCTTCTGATATAATTATCTGAAAATGATGCCTCCTATGGTTTTTAATGCTGAGGCTGTCATGACTTATTAGGGAAGAGTTACCCATACTTTTCCATACTTTTCTTGGGTATCTCTACCTCCTATATAGAGAGATGTGGCTTTTCCTAATAAATGGGCGTGGTATAACTCAGCCTCTGCTGATCTGTATATCTGCCTGAATATGATCCCCTTCGAGATGTCTCCTGTCTGATACACCAACACATTAAACTCGGAATTTCTAAAGCTGATTTAAAGCATTTCTGAACTACTTTTCTGTTAAACTACAATTTTTCCCTTCAGTGGCATCAATATCTCATATCCCAAGTTCAATTAGCCATCATCATTAACAACACAATATGGCTGTCCTGGGTTTCCTCCTCTGTAAATTCTTTGGCAAAGGCCCATCCTTAGAACCACAAGACTGGAAGTGAATTTCATGGCCAAACACCTCCAGTGTGTCATGCCTCAAAATATCCCAGGCCAGCAGTCATAGAATTTAGCCTGAACTTTAGAGAAGGTGCCGCTTTGTATTCTAGAGAAGACCACAGCCTACAGACAGTATACAAGTACGGAGGTAATTTAAAAATCTTTGGGTTGAACGAAAAACCTGCCTTCCCAGGCTATTTCTTGTTCAGTTGCTTAGTCGTGTTCAACTCTTTGCAACTCCATGGACTAGAGCACCCCAGGCTTCCCTGTCCTTCACTATCAGAGTTCGCTCAAATTCATGTCCATTGAGTCCGTGATGCTATCTAACCATCTCTTCCTCTACTGCCCTCCTCTCCTTTTGCCCTCAGTCTTTCCCAGCATTAGGGTCTTTGCCAATGTGTCAGCTCTTCACATCAGGTGGCCAAAGTATTGAAGCTTCAGCATCAGTCCTTCCAGTGAATATTCAGGGTTGATTTCCTTTAGGATTGACTGGTTTGATCTTCTTGCAGTCCAAGAGACTCTCAAGAGTCTTCTCCAGCACCACAATTTGAAAGCATCAGCACTCAGCCTTCCTTATGGTCCAACTCTCACATCTGCACATGACTATGGGTAGAATTATAGCTTTGACTATACAGACTTTTGTCAGCAAAGTGATGTCCTACCATACTCACGCCCTTTCTTCTTAGCTCATTCATGATAAAAATCTTGCAGGAACTAGGTGCCAGGCGTGGAAGATGCACAAAAAACAAAACATATCTCCCTAGCTTCATGGAAGTTATATTTTAGTGGAAGGGACTGACAATAAACACAATAGATACATTCGATAGCCTATCAAAAAGTGAGGAGTGCTGTTTGATATGTTGATATGATTACACAGAACATCTCTTCTTCGATCCCAACATTCCCAATCTGTTTACCATCCTCTCAGGCCAAGCCAAGTTTATACTCTTAGGAGTAACAGGGTCCTCTTTTATTAGCTGTGTGTTCCCTGGATAAATGTATTTACTACAGATATCCGTCTGACTTGTAGAATCATAATATTCTTCATAATATCCACTGGAATCATGTGTAGGCAATGTGATAGCTCAAGATGTTTCATGAAGTAAATACCTTACAAAGGGTGAGTGTGGTTAACCTTCTTCCCATGATTTCATGTCCCTTATTCTCTCTTACTTTAGTGCACTCCTGTTATTATAATGATACCCACTCCATAGTATATAATTATGATCTTTTTAAAAAGAGAAGCCAATTGTTTTCTTCATAGGTCTCAGCAAATAACCGTATTTATTTATTGTGGGTGCTTTATGTCTCATACATAGGATGCATTCACGATGCATTCACAATATATTGGAAAAATTTCCTGGAGGAAGTGTGTGTTCACAGTATCTTTTTTTTTTTTTTAAAGTTGATGTTAGTGACATTTATTTTTTTTTTCTATCACCTCAGTTTGTTCACAGTATCTTGACTTCAAAGACTTGTGCATTATATTCTAATGCCATAAATAAACAACCACAATAATATGTAAGTTTTACAGCCTAAAAGTCACAAAGCAGAAAGGTGAAAAAATGTCAGTGACATCCTAGTCACAAAAAAATGTAACAATGTTCAAACTTAAGGTATTGTCACCTAATTGCACCCTTATGAACTAGGAAATGCTGACTGCTGTATAACAGAATGTCAAATTAGAAGTTTTGAATGAGACACTAAGATAAAATAAATGTGAAATTTCAGTGGAAGTTGCCAGTTCCGATGCCAAAATTTCAAAATAGGTCAGCTAAGAATTGGTAGATGACACAACACACCAGAGATCAAGGGAAGATTTTTGTGAGAAGGATTTCTTTGGCAAAAGTTTTGCTCTGAGTTCACAGGGGAAGGAATCCAAATACAGAGCCTCATTACACCAAGTCTAGTGAGAGGGGTCTCAAAGGAGCCCTAAAGAGATCAGTATAAGATCATTGGTGTTTTGGCAGCCCTCATTGGGTTGGAATAGACATACAAGCCTCAGGAATCTAGTCAGGAGGTGGTTAAGTGGACTATGGCAGCAGAGGGTACTTTAAACCTCTGCCATGCCAGGAAAGCATGAAGCCAACCTCCAGTGGTAGAGTCCAGGTGCAATATATGGTACATGTAGAGGAGATGTGGGAATAGACAATGAGCTGGACACTCGGTACTGAAGGATCTGAGTGTCACAGTAAGATATTTATGTAATTTTTGTTTTGCATTAAATTACCACCCATTCTTTAGGGTACCAACATGGGTACTTTATCTTGGCACTCAGAGTTGCCATCTGTCAATACTTTTGCCTTTCTCTCTCTGCTAACTTTACCAGTCATTGATAGACATATTTTTCTTATCTCACTTCACTACCCAACTCTGTTCTTTTGAAATCATCTTATGAGATCTGAAATTAAAGGACTGGTAGATGAGAGGTTGCCTTGACAATTCACTGATCAAGTCACCACTGAGGATGTGGAGCTCTGGAAAGTTTCAAGGATATGTCTTCTCATCATCAGAAACAAAAGTCATGGGTTCAGGTTCTCTATCCTCTCAACACTGCAAAGGGGTTTCCATTTGGCAATTCACAAGCTTCACAGCACTCCCACATGAACCTGAGTACAAGTAAAGGGTAGGCATAGAAAGGATACAATGTACAAAGCCAGCTTCCTGAAATAAATTTTCTTATAGCTGAGGAAGAATCATTTCTGTCTCAAACTTTATTATTCCTATAAAAAAAAAAGGCAGTTTAATACAACTGCACATTCAGAAAGAGTTGATGTGAGCTCATGTTGATACAAATAATGTTTTGGCTTCATCTCATCTTGCTTCTAGAAATCTACATTCTGCTTCCTCAGATTTGGGTATGAAACTTTCATAACACCCTACAGGGAGAAAGCCATCAGATAATTTCCCTCGACTCTTCATGGTTTTTCTCTGTGTCTGTACCACTGGGCTCCCCCACTGAGCTATGCAGAGAAGCCTGAGGACAGACAGCCTTGGCACCAACTCTTGAGACCTTCAGTCACAGTAGTTTGTGTGCTCATCCTGGGCCTAACTCCTTGCTTCATCGAATGGAATATAAAGGATGAATTCAGAGGGCTTCCCAGGTGGCCCAGTGGTAAAGTGTTAAAGTGGCCAATGCAGGAGATGCAGGAGACGCAGGTTGGATCCCTGGGTCGGGAAGATCCCCTGGAGTAGGAAATGGCAACCCACTCCAGTATTCTTGCCTGGAAAATTCCATGGACAGAGGAGCCTGGTGGGCTACAGTGCATTGCATTGCAAAGAGTCAGGCATAACTGAGTGACTGAGTACTCGTGAATTCAGAGTTATCTTCCCCCACCCACAACCTCTTCCAAAGATTATTGATAGCCTGAAAAGGTTTTCAAGTGTTCTACAGTCTCTGATTTGCTGTGGCACATTCAGAAATTTATCCTTGAGATAGATTAATCATCACTAAAGGAGAGAGCAGAAATTTTGGAGTCAGACTTGAATCTGACTGTGTGATGTGCCTAGTGCTGAGGTTGGCAGCTCAGAAATGGTGGTAAGTATTCTTGTTTCATGAAAATCCGGGTTGCCTCAATGGCGCATGCTCTCGAGTCCACCTTTTCCAACAATTTTGCAGAAGATTTTACACAAGTTTGGCCCTGCATTGTCACCATTAACAGGCTAGATATTGATGAGGTGTGTAAACTTTAGGAGCAGCAAGGAATAACTGCAGAGAAACACTGGCCTCACAGCCCCAGGTGATGAATGTACACCAGCTCCTTCCTTGGTGTGCCCCTTCCAACCCCTCAACACACACCACATGACCTCCTCAAAGGTGACCCACAGAATAACCAAGGAATAAGATGCAATAAATCACAGCAGATTTGGCCCATCTGTTTTGTCTCAAAAAAGAAAAGAAAAGGATATCCCAAGAGGACAAAACTTGCTTGGTGTTTATAAATTAAGAAAGGAAGAAATTGCCACCTGGTTTCCTTAGGGAATAAAACCAAAAGGTTAGGAACTCCCTGGTGCCCCAGTGGTTAAGAATCCGCCTTCCAGTGCAGGGGACGCGGGTTCAATCCCTGGTAGGGAGAAGAAGTTCACACGTGTCATGGGCAACTAAGCCCACACATGACTACTGAGCCAGCTACTGAGCCTGCACTACAACTGGAGAGAAGCCTGAGAGCCATAACTAAGACATATGCAGCCATATAAATATTTTAAAGTTTTTTAAAAAAATTTTTTGGTTAAAAACAGAGAAACAAATAGACCCCAAAGGCTAACAGCACTTACACTTGTGAAACATACTCCAAAAGGTTTTGGAGACTTATCCTGATTTGGGGACTTTAAATTTGGTGAAGGAGAATTACCTGTTTTAGACAAAGAGCTCAACAACGGTTCAAAGGCGTGTTTATATCTGGATGTGACCATACCTGTGTGTAGTGCTAAAACCAAATGCAGACAGTAAAGAAAAGAAAGGTTATTCGAGAACTGCCTGGTGATGAACTTGCCCACTGGCTCCAGAGGTTTGCTTGAAGTTATTTGAATGGATTTATAGTGCTGTCTAGCATCATTGGCTGGAGTAAGGAATGCAGCCCAGATCGAAAGATCAGAAGGAGTCAGTATGTGCTGTGACCTTGACTCATGGGGAGGAACCAAGAGTGTTGACACCTGGAGAGGTTTGTAGTTAGATGAGTCTCAGTCAGTCAGCTTAGCAGAGAATGTTTGTCTCTGTGTCTATCTAGTTTCAGGGGAACAAACCTAATCTTGGCTAATCATTGGTGTGATAAAAAACAAGACATTAGAGGGTCTATATCTGCCCTTTAGAGCAGGTTCAAAAAAAAAAAGGAGAAAGGTCTGTGTTTGGCCACATCACTGCTAAATTAGGAGGGTCATCTGTGAATCTTAAGGGACTCAAGAGAAAGAGCTTACAAAAGTCTCATCTAAGTTATAAGGGGAAGCATATTTCTTGGTGGAAGCACATTTCCAGGAAGCCATTTCCTGGAACTTAAAAGGGTAGAAAGATTTCTGAAAATCAAAATTGTGGAGATAATTCCCTTAATCCCAGGTGAAATTGTACATTGATATTGACATACATGTATAGCTCTCTCTTTTTTTATAGCATTTTAAGAATGGATATGTGCTAATAATTATTAGATAAAATAACAGTGATGACATGTTTTATAGATTTATACATATTTTTTACATGGGAAATACAAAGTAAAATTATCTGCCAATATTTAGTATCTGTGAAAACAGTGAAAAAGCATCGGAATTCCATCAGGATGAGGAAAAAAATAGGTATCATAATTTGACAAAATATTTCATATTCTAGTTATCTTAACAGAGGGTACTTTAGAATTTAGAAGCCATAAAACTGTATCACAGTAAATCCTTTAAGCCATTGATATGATCTTATAAAATTTATACAACCACAAACTCTATTAAAGTATTGTATTTCTTGGGAGTATGGCTAACATACATTTTTTTTTTAATTCAACTTCTCAAAAATCATTTTTTATTATTTATTGTTTTGTTTTAATTTTCCTTTGTTTTTCTTCAAAAATCATTTTTTTAATTAATGTTGAAATGTAAGAATGTTAGAATGTTTTCACTTTTGAAAATCGACTTCTTGAGACATTTGATTGGCATATTTGACCAATTGTGTCTGTGCGTGCTCATGTGTGTGTGTGTGTGTATGTACACTGGAATATGTAAAAAAGTAAGGGAGGGTGTGGAAGCAGATTTGGTACTAAGTGTCTAGGGAATAAGGTGGACTAAGAATAGGATTACATGTATGGATGGGAGAAAACTATCTACAAGATGACTGACAATGATGTGATTCCAAACACAAGTAAATTACAAAATGCAAAACCAGGTAACTCTTCAGGCTTGTTTACCCAAAGGAATTTCTCAGAGGTGGAAATTGCAAAGTTGAGCCCATCAGAGACTAACTAGGCCAACTGGCTCCCTTTGCACTTTGGGCAGAAAGCCAACTTTGCTTTGGAAGCAGAGGAGTTTAGATGGCAGCCAACTGCAAGACTGATGGTTGCTTATATGAAAAACTCTCCACCAGGGACTGGGATAAGAACATGCACTGAAGTCTGACCCCACCTTCTGAATCAGTATAAATGAAAACAATTTGTAATCCCTGCTATATTGGACAAGACTAAAAGCAAAAATGATACTATTTATGGTTAATGCTTTTAGTATTAGAGAAAACGTTAGGCAGAAATCTCAGAATTGTGAATTTGGGGATGATATAATGATAAAAATAAGCTCCTTGGGAAATATCCAATTAGCTAGGAAGTATCTCCCTGGCAAGTAGAAGTAATAGGAGGTGTTGGTACGCTCTTGCATTAAGGCAGATTTGCAAATAATTATACACCATTTGCCACCCCCTACACACAGCTCTGCCCATTGTCCTCTTTCTCTCTGGAAATCCTAAGCCCACAATTAGCATTCCTAATGGTACTCCAAGGCACCCATATAACTCCTCTGGGCAACTGACAGAAAAGCAAGAGTGCTCTTAGGCAAAGTACGATTTGTTTCCAAAATTAGAAGCCCAAAAGCACCCTTACTTCTCTGATCATTGAGGTTATATATACACACACGCACATATGCATATGGGCTTCCCAAGTGGTTCAGTGGGTAAAGAACCTGCCAGCAATGCAGGAGACACAAGAGACATGGGTTCAGTCCCTGGGTTGGAAAGATCCCCTGGAGAAGGAAATGGCAACCCTCTCCAGTATTCTTGCCTGGGAAATCCCATGGACAGAGGAGCCTGCAGGGGCTACAATCCATAGGTTTGTGAAGGGTTGCATATGACTCAAGCGACTGAGTGTGTGTGTTTATATATATATATTTTTAAGCAGGAGGAGAGAACCCTACTCTAGCCTCTAGAAATTCCATCTGGGCTTGAACAATGACAGAAGATACCTCCTGTCTTCTCTGGGAATTTATGAGGGATCCAGAAAGATTTAGAAGTTACATTAAAAAGTTTAGTGAACACTAAACTACAAGTGTGTTAAAGAAAGTCTACAAGTGAGCTAAAGAAAGGCCCCAGAGGGAATCACACCTCCCTCCCAAAAATCTTTCAAGCAGCCTTTCCTGGAAACTATATTTGAATGACTCTTTGAAGTAGCAAGGGTCTCATCATTCCACAAGGCTAATGGGTAAAAAGTGACACCTTTCATCTTGAAAGCTTTCAGACAAACTTTGCATTATTCAAGTTCTCCAAGCAGTTCCTTTTCCCTTTGGAAAGGTGGTCATTCTTCTTTCTTTTGAATTTAAAATATTTGCATGGTTTGTGTATGTGTGTATGTGTGTGTGAGAGAGAGAGAGAATGAAGATACAACACCATAGGTCATTTCCTCTTTTGTCTCCAGGCCTTGTGTCAGAAGTGTCATCCCAGAGAAGAGGAATCTTGCACATCAAAGTTGGTCTGTCACACTGCTTTCAAAGAAGCCTTAAACTGAGTTGCACATACTTTGGTTAAGTGAAGTCATAGGTCACATATCATTTCTGAAAATACGGGTATCAAATACTTCATGGATTGAGAAAGTATGTGTCCATAAAGCAATTGGTAGAGCGGATACTATGACCAGGAAATTCTTTGACATACTAAAGGATATGAGCAGTGAAGGGTCAGTGAACAAACAGGAAACCTGGGGTTGAATTATTACCACTCCAATAATCCTTTTTTTATGATGTTGTTTTGTTTTATGTTTTTGTTTACTTGGCTATGCCAGGTCTTAGTTGGGGCATGTGGAATCTTTTTTAGTTGCAACATGCAAACTCTTAGTTGCAGCATGTGGGATCTAGTTCCCTGGCCAGGGATTGAACCTGGGTCCCTTGCATTGGGAGTGCAGAGTCTTAGACCTGACCCACCAGGCAAGTCCCTTCAATAAGGGACTTTGGGTCTATAAAGCTTGGGCAATACTACCTAACTCCATCATTATTATGATGGTAAACATGGAAAACAATGTGAATATAATTTGCAAATTTTAAAACACTGTGCACATATTAAAAAGGACTCTGGTATACTGTCAGTTAATGTGATTAATGAAAAGTTACTATTTCCAATTGTAACTTTATATGGTATGATATGGAGGACATATGAATCTCACTATTTTAATAAAAACCTCTAATTAAAATGTAAAAAAATTTTTTTTCACAATTTTAATAATACACGTCAGCCTTCTCTTTTTTCTTTCTCTCTAAGTACCGCTGTCCTGCCAGCAATGCTTTCCAGTGGTTGCATAACACCCAAGGGGCAGGGGCTAGGCCAGTCCTTGAAAACTGCTGCCTTGGATAAGTTCATAACCAAGAAGAGGAAACACTAGATCCAGTGTCATTCCTTGCCCCGAGGAATTGGGGTGTAAGTAAGTGATTTGGACCCTCCCTTTGTCTTTTTTTTTTTTTAAGTGAAAAATAGTTTATTAACATGTACAGCATGCACACGTATGGGACAAAGTCTTCTGTCATTTACAGATAGTTGCTTACTTGGCTGTTTTTGCTTTTTAACAATACAGAACTATTATTTTTTAATTTTATTTTTCCTCCCTTTGTCTTAGTCGCCTTTATCTGGCTCCAAACACTTTTCTTTTGGATCTTTTGTATAGTTTTTTTCACTCCTCTCAGTACATCAGGGGCCAGGAATTTTAAGCTCATGTATTTTGTAAGAAGCCTCCCCCTACCCCTCCAGAAATTGACAAGCTGATTCTAATATTACTGTGGAAATTCTAATATGGACTGAGAAAGAACAGAGTAGGAGTGCTCATGCTTCCTAGCCTCAAAGCTCACCACAAAGCTACATTAATTATGACTGTTAGTTATAAGAAGAGACAGGTAGATCATTGGAGTACAGTTGAGAATCCAGAAATACACCCAGTGTTTACAGGACATTATTTTCTACCAGGGTGCAAGAAAACATCATGGGGACAAAAACAGTCTTTTCAACAAACGGTGATATGAAGACGCAATCACACACTAAAGAATGAAGTGGACCATTTCATTCCATCATAGACAAAGAGACTGTAACTAAGAATGGATAAATACAAGAGCTAAAACTAGTAAGCTCTTTATGAAAACATATGTATAAATCTTTATTACCTTGAATTAAGCAAACAAAAACCAAAAAAGCAGACAAATTGTACTTTGCATAATTTAAAAACTTTGTTTTAAGTGACATTATACAGAAGTTAAAAAAAAACCCAATAAGTCACAGTCCCCAAAGTCTACTAAATTCTTTCCTTACTTCTATTATTTATTTCTCTTTTTTTTTTCACAAATGTAGTATACAAACAATGGTACTTCTTTTAATTTATATTTCTTTGATAATTTTAACCTATTATATTTATATGTATCCTATTTATATTTACTCTTTTGTCAATTGATTATACCTACCTTATTTGTATTTCTTTTCATTTTCCTGGTTAATGATAACAAAGCATTGTAAATTGTTTACTAATTTCAAATGTATATATTTAGATTTTTTCTTTAATGTAAAAGTGTTAGTTGTTGAGCCATGTCCAGCTCTTTGTGACCCCATGGACTGTAGCCCATCAGGCTTCTCTGTCCATGGAATTCTCCAGGCAAGAATACTGGAGTGGGTTGCCTTACCCTTCTCTTGGGGATCTTCCCAATTCTGGGGTTGAACCTGGGTCTCTGGCATTGCAGGCAGATACTTTATCATCTGAGCCACCAGGAAAGCCCTTTTTTCTTTAACAAATATTTACACTTTTATTAAATATTTAGTAATCAAGTAAACACTTACATTTTTTTTTCTTTGAATACATGTTAGGTCAAGCTGGAATCAAGATTGCCGGGAGAAATATCAATAACCTCAGCTATGCAGATGACACCACCCTTATGGCAGAAAGTGAAGAGGAACTAAAAAGCCTCTTGAGGAAAGTGAAAGTCGAGAGTGAAAAAGTTGGCTTAAAGCTCAACATTCAGAAAACGAAGATCATGGCATCTGGTCCCATCACTTCATGGCAAATAGATGGGGAAACAGTGGAAACAGTGTCAGACTTTATTTTGGGGGGCTCCAAAATCACTGCAGATGGTGACCGCAGCCATGAAATTAAAAGACGCTTACTTCTTGAAAGAAAATTTATGACCAACCTAGATAGCATATTCAAAGGCAGAGATATTACTTTGCCAACAAAAGTCCGTCTAGTCAAGGCTATGGTTTTTCCAGTATGGAAGTGAGAGTTGGACTGTAAGAAAGCTGAGCGTCAAAGAATTGATGCTTTTGAACTGTGGTGTTGGAGAAGACTCTTGAGAGTCCCTTGGACTGTAAGGACATCCAACCAGTCCATTCTGAAGGAGATCAACCCTGGGGTTTCTTTGGAAGGAATGATGCTAGAGCTGAAACTCCAGTACTTTGGCCTTCTCATGTGAAGAGTTGACTCATTGGAAAAGACTTTGATGCTGGGAGGGATTGTGGGCAGGAGGAGAAGGGGACGACAGAGGATGAGATGGCTGGATGGCATCACTGACTCAATGGACGTGAGTCTGGGTGAACTCCGGAAGTTGGTGATGGACAGGGAGGCCTGGCGTGCTGCGATTCTTAGGGTCGCAAAGAGTCAGACAGAACTGAGCGACTGAACTGAACTAATCTTAGCAGAAACTATTGACCTCTGCTGATATCCCCTTAAATACTTTTACCAATTCTGTGTGAACCTCCTGCAGTTTCCCTGTGCTTTCACTCTGGGTGGAGACAATGTTACTCTTCCTTGGGAAACAGCCTAACAGAGCCTTCTTGAGTAAACAGCCAAAGAACCTGAAATCTCTGGGAAGTTGCTTGCCTGATGGCTCAGCTGATTAAGAATCTGCCTGCAACGTGGGAGACCTGGATTTGATCCCTGGTTTGGGAAGATTCCCTGGAGAAGGGAATGGCTACCCACTGCAGTATTCTGGCCTGGCGAATTTCATGGACTGTATAGTCCTTGGGTACACAGAGAGTTGAACGCACTGAGCAGGTTTCACTTACATTCCCATGAGGGATGCTGTTAGCCTGAAATCAGAGTGAGTCCCCTTGTTTCTGACTGGAACAAATCCTGGACCTAATTTACATTGTCAGTTCTCCTACAGAATTTGGCTGACACCTTTTTTCTATGAGACTTGCTAGGTTCTTCCCTTTCTGTTCCTGCCTCCTCCACTCCCTAACAAATCCTTCCCAGGAGTACACACAAATCTTCCTGACTATCTGATTTATGACAGTAATGCTTTACTGTAAAAAGTGAGGAGAAAGAATGCTTTGGACAGAGGTACATTGCAGGAAATCAAAAGAATTATACTACGAAGAAAGCTTTACACATTAACCTTTGAACATCAAGTGAAACTCATCCTGTATTTTTAAAAGCTAAGTGGACTAAAAGAGAGTGTGTGGTTTTTGCCTAAGGTCATGTAAGCTGAACTAGTACTAATATTTTATTTGACCGCTTAAAGGGGATCAGCTTAGTTCATGATTCTGGAGACATACAACTTTGAATGAAGTCTCTGGCTGTATTATTACCTGAGTTTCATGATTAATGGCATTTACCTAAACTTCTCTGCTTCAACTACCTTGACTATAAAACTCCTTTATATAGTTAATGTCATCATTGAGTGAAATAATACATACTAAGGCATTAGAGCAGTTACTGACATGCAATCATTACTGGAGAAAAAAGCTACTTAACTCAATATTCTTTATATTATGTAAACTTGGGCTAATTGGTTCAAAATGTTATTGCAACTTAACATTTCATAAAATACTTTGATGTAACTTCCTTTTATTCTCACAAAAACTTTTATATTTCAGATGAGGAAGTGGAGGCTTCAGGTGGAATCATCTTCGTGTTTTGCAACCTGGGAGAGTCATCATTCCCTGGTATCTCAGGTATGAATGACAACAAGCCACAAAGAACATAAAGGACCGAAATACAGAAGGCAAGTGACACCTTGTATGACAGATCCTAAGTCAGACTTATTGGTGCAACTTGGAGCATCAATAATGCTAAGTACAGGTCAGATAGGCCAGGGCAGCCCAAGCAATGGACAACTGGGTGGTTGTGCTCAGAGAATTTATTGCAAGGTCCATGAGTTCCTCTTAGCAAAAGAAAGAAAAACTGGGGTAATCTGACAACCAGATAATTCATTCTAAGAGGGAGAAGAGACACAGTGGGCCTTCCTGTTTGTGAAGATGTCTGTGAAGCCAAGCCTGGTTACTTTTTAATGAGATTCAGTGGATGCATCTCACATGAGAATTGAATATATGACCATACAGCATCCATTACAAAAAAGCACTGTCACAGGAACTAGAGAATGGAAATACGTACATTTTCCCTAGATACCTTGTCAACCCAAACTGAGGTTGCTTTAACACCCAAAACTCGATTAAGATTCCCAATTCTTAACACCTGTTAAGAGTATCTGGCTGCCAGATCGCCACTGCGTGAAACAGCAGCGAGGGAACGCTAGAATAAATTTTAACTTGCAGCCAGATACAATACCAAAATGCCATTCTTAATGCTCAGAAAAGCCTAGTTCATGTAAATTGCCAAGTAACAAATCTGCATGGAATCATAAGCTGTATCGCATTATACAATTTTCCTTTCCTTTTCTTTTTCTTTTTTATTTTTTTTTTTTGCTTTCATGTTAAAGATTCAGTTCATAAATAGTACATAAAGATGGAACAAAGTTTCACCGGAAAGTTTCATTATCCAACAATAAGCTGCAAGTGAGGACTTCTGTGGTAGCTGGGGAGAACATCTTTCTCACAAACAAATCATGGAACTACCATAGTCTAGGGGAAAGATGCTTTCCTGACTTCTCATTAGTCAAAATTCACGTAATTTAAAAATAATTCACACAAAGGTGGTGGGTAGATATTTTTAGCAGTTAAAATGGCACTTCTGTGTTGCAATAGAATGAACCAAACTTACAGTTTACTCAGTTTTCAGCTTTGCAATTATGTAATTCTTAATGAAATTTTAATTTAAGTTCACATTACTGCACATTTTGTGCCTAAATTAAGGCTTTATTACTATTTTATAAAGTATTATTTCAAGTGTGCAAAAAATGTACTCACCCTGTATTAGATAAGTATAGTAAACATCAACCACAGAAGGCAATTTTTAGGATGCATTCAAAGCTTTCTCTCCAAACCTTCATCCCTCTGCTCGCACCACATAAAAGATTTTTTTTGTTCCAGGCTAAACTATGTCCCAAGGACAATAAATCAGATATTAAGGGAAGGGAAAGGGTCAAGGATCACCACTAGAGTTCCGGTTCGGCTGTCTGTCTGTATGACGGTGCCTTCCCTGAGAATAGGGACAATGGAGAAAGACTACCTTTGTGGAACTCAGAAATTTGGTTGAGAAACTATTGAGTTTGGAAAGTCTATGGAGCAGTTTAGTAAACATGCTGTTGGATGTCAAAGTCTGTGGCTCACAAAAAGTGTAAATATATACATAAACTAAAAGTGCCAAGTTAACATTTTATTTGCTTTTATTATGTTTGGCATCATCCTTATCCTCCAAAATGTGTCCTTGAAAAATAAAGGAATACAAATTCTGAATATGCCAAGATCCATGTGAAAATTCCTCCCAGTATAAATCAGATATGACTTTACCTGTTGAGAAACAAATAGACTTTAATGGGACAAAATTCTCAGAGACTCAGAGGTCTCAGAAGACAGACTGTCATCTGGGTGAAGATTGTACACAAAACATACAATTAATCCACAGGCATTGCATTCACGCCGAGTTATGTCAAAACGTCTGGGGGCACAAAACAGTTTCTTAGTAAATATATCCTGAGCCATATGGAAAACAAAAATAAAACCGAAGATTATTCCTCTAATAAAAAATGTTATTTTTATAACTTAAGTTAGATGCTGCCTATAGAAAATTTGGGAGATTTAAAGACTGTCCTAGACTTTGTAGTTATATGCTTTTAAGAACTGAAATGGTAGTTTATTTCTAAGCATTCCTTTGCCAAAAAAGAAAGTTACACTGTTTCAAAATTTTTCAACTTGTATGCAATAGTCATTATGATATTTGGTGCTTTCCTAAAGGATACGTTTTAACATCAGTTAAGTCCCATCTTAACCCTGTTCTCTCCATAGTGGCTTTTGTTCATAACCCATTTTAAAATAAAGCCACTTTATTTGTATTGATGTGTGATGCCAACTCAGCCTTCCGACCTGTGATTCTTTTTCTAGTATCAACTCTGTTCTCTGCCAAATGATTTAGAAGCATAAGCCTAGAAATCTAGACTCAGATTATGACCGTTTGCAAGGCTAGTGACTTCAATAGTGGGACCCAGCGCACTAAATCAAAGCACAGAAGTGCAAGTATTTGCCTGACTGGACAGGGAGTTTTATAAATGCTGTGTAATCACAGTGCCAAAGAAGAAGATAAATGATTCAGCATAAGCCAAACATTATGTTTTGGTTTGTCTTGAATACAAATACACGTCTTGGAGAGTCAGAGAATTTTGTTAGAAATAACTCCAAAGGAGTGAGATTGAATCCCTCCTCTGCATCACATCAAGTGTGAGGCTGTGGGCAAAAAAACTACATGTGTTTGAATTTAAGATCCTCGTCTGTAAATGGGGGTAATCATGCTTTCCCCAGGTGATCACTGAGAAGACCAAAATTTTATCAGTGTGACTTGTGGTCCCTTCTGGCATATTTGTGTGAAGATAAAATACCATGAAAACAATGGTTCCAGGAAAGACAATGTCTTTGCAAATGTATTTTATGTATGTCACTGGGGAGAAGAAATAGTCACAATCATTGCTACAAAGGTGAGCCCTCACTCACTCCTTTGGAAGAGCAGCTCCTTTCAAATTTTTTCCAAAGAGATGCGTCACATACACAGGCATGTGTCAGGCTAAATTAAATGTCTTTCAGATCCAGGCACAGAAATGCTTTTGCCTCCTTTCTTGGGCGATGCTGCAAAAGATATCAAAGTGGCTCCTGCTTTAGAGAAACCCTTTTCTATAGATATTCTTGTCCTTCATCCAAGGAGAGTTTGTGTGGAAATGCTCTAGAGACAGTATATCATTATGTTCTCAGTCTGGTCCCTTCTCTCCAAAATTGGTCCATTATCTGTGCATGATATCTTTGCATTTTGACTGGCTCATCCCTCCTGCTCACAGTAGGACATTCATTCCCTTTTGCAAATGAATAGTAGGCAGTTTTGGGTTTTTTTTTTTTGTTGTTGTTGTTTGTTTGTTTTTTTGTTTTAATACCCGAGACCTGGAGTGAGCAGTACTTAGATTTCAGGTTGTATCTCTTGGCACATAGGTAAGACATCCAAATCCACGCTAAAATGTGACTAATTATAATATCAATTTTGGGGCTTCCCTTGTGGCTCAGCTGGTAAAGAATCCGCCTGCAATGCAGAAAACCTGGGTTCAATCCCTGGATCAGGAAGATCCCCTGGAGAAGTGAAAGGCTACCCACTCCAGTATTCTGGCTTGGAGAATTCCATGGACTGTATATTCCATGGGGTCGCAAAGAGTCGGACGCGATTGAGCAAGCTTCACTTTCACTTCATTTTCATAGCATCACTTTAATGACCTAGTTCTAAAACTTTCCTATGAAATCTTTTAACAAGAATATTTTCTCTCTTCAACCATTAAAAGTCATTCTTTATAAGAGATATAGCCAATATTTCTTCACTTTGCCATATAGAATGGGAAAGAAAGGCTGAATTGTTATTTGTTGGATCTTAACCTAGAAATGATTATTCTTTAGTTGTCTCTCCTCTTCCTGATACACATATAAAGAACAAATTTCTCTAGCATTTAATCCTATTTCTGTTTGTCTTCTAAAAATCTGGTCTTTTCTGGAGTATATACTTCCTTTTTCTCCTTGCAAACTAATAACTCATAGGTAAATCTTGTCTTCAATTGCAGTAGCTTCCCATAGTCTTTATTTTCTGATACATTTACCTGCTTAATATTGTGCATGCTGACTTAAGCCATTAAGTCAAATGATCCAAGGATGTATTTGAGTTTAGTCCAAGCAAGCAGGAGCAGTTTAATTGGTAATAATGAAATAAGGATCCCCTATCTCTAACTTTAATTCTTACTTCTACCTAAGTCTACTCATCTCTGGACTCCTTAATTTTCAGATATGCTTATTTTTGTAATTGTTCCTTGTTCTTTTCTTCCCCCTAATTTGATCTTGCTGCATTCCTGGAGCTTTTTTTTTTTTTTTTTTTTTAAACTATCCCCACTGGTTCTTTCTATTTCTGACTTCTTTAAGCAACATCACCTGCCAGAGTGTCAGTTCCCTAGTATTTAAATTCCCATCTTGAGAGGTATTCCAGCTGGATTTGCTGGACATTATTAAGCTTCTGCTCTATTACTTTAATAATCTTATTTCACTTTTTAAAAAATTGTGCACTGCCCAACTTCATTTTTTTTTAGAAATAGGCAGCAAATACATAGTAAAACATTTACTTTAAACATTAAATTCTTGAGCCAAAAATCACTCATCTAAATTCAAGTATAACTGTGTCAAACTTTACCAACCAATATGTAAATAAAGAGAGAAAAGTTGGAGAAGAGAATGTTTATGATATCACTCTCTTCTCCCTGCTGAATTCAAAGGACCATTACTCTTTTGAATATAACAACCTAAAGATACATCTTTCCCTTCAGGCCAGAAAGAAAAAAAAAAAAAAGGCAGTGTTTAGTCTAACAAAATCTCATGACAAGGAAACAAGGAAAAGCCCACAGAATTTCTTATCATATGGGAATACATTTGTATACAGTGTGGGCAAGCAACTAAATGTTACTAGTTTAGGGTGACTGGAGCAGACTTTATTCCACTTAAATTTCAAAATTTTGGATAATGAAAGAGTTTCAAAGAAATATAATTTTATCATAATGAATATATCCACTAACACACACTACTGGTAAATTGCTGCCAAATTGATTTGCTGCCAGACTTGATTTAATAATTAAAGCATTTCTTGTATTTAAATGTTTCTTTGAAATGACGAGGAAAATGAATAAAACAGGATATTTTCCTTAAACAATTTGTAGTCCAGAAAGCAGAGAGAGAAAATTCTATATATGCGCACTAGCAGGAACAAAAGCTTGAAGGAGACAGCTGCTGCTAGTGAGGAGCACGCGGAGTTCTCCAAAGAGCTCAAGAAAAGTGACCTAATTTGAATGGGAGCCTCAGACTTCCAGTAGGACACATAGTCCTTGCACAATAAATGTTTAATTTCAGCCACAACTTTGTGTTGTGTGTCAGTGTTAGGAGAGAGTTGGGAAGGGCCCCAGAATTTCCCAAGTTTCAAAAATTCTCATCTTGCAGATGAGAACAGTTTCTAAATGAGCTCTGAAAATGGAGAGAGATGAAGAGAAAAAAGACAGAATTCCAAGTAAACAGAAGAACTCAAGCAGAAATAAACAGGGAAAATAGAGATGGGAATGATTAGATTTTTAAGAAAACAAGGTGTTATTAGAGCAGGCATACAGTGAAACACCTCATGCAGCTTCCTATGTCTTCAGATTCATCTTTGTAATGCAACATGAACAATTTTGGTGAACTGGATGAAACAAACTGCTGCTAATTTTATGGTAAATTGGAATGTTCTGAAAAGGTGTTGAGGGCACGTATTCTGGTTTCATAGTCCATTGTGGCATCCGTTACCACTGCAGCCTACTAATGGCTCATATTAGCTGAACTGGTCCAACCTGAGCTTCTAGGATGGCAACTGAATGTATTCATTCATTCAGAAATAGTAACTGGACATCTACTAGGTGCCAGATCTTTAACTGGGGACCAGGATAAAAACCAGTCAAATTACTAATTAAAATGATACCAATATTTAATTTGGATCTGTCAAAAATTTTCATAATAATAAAGTAAACTCGACAACTTATCTCGTTCTCTTGTTCACAATTTCCTCTCGCCTAAGGCAGCTCAGGAGCTAATCACTCATCACTGCACCAAAGCTCTCCCTTATGCCCGCAGCAGCAGCCCCTATCCCAGCCCCTTTATTCCCACCTCTTTCCCCTAACCCTCTCAGATCTGTACCATATAGATCCATTCAACCTCATTCTCTTTCAGCTTTTTCTCTTTTCTCATTTCTCAGGCTGAGCTCTTCTCGGTTCATTGTTTGGATGCATCTGAAAGTTCTAAAGTCCATTTTTTTGTGGGAAGCCACACAACTGAGAGGGTGGGAAAGACAGAGAGGTCAAGTAGGCAAATATGACATCATCCTGAGGGAATAGAAGGAGCAGGAGGTGTGCCTAGGGCATCACAATTCCCTTTTCCCTTGCTGCTTTCCTCCTTCGTTACTTCCTTCTTTTCATCTGTCAGTGTTTCACCATGTCAAAATGTTCTCCCGATCAACCTTTGAAGATTCTCTTCCTCTCTCTTTCACACACACACACACACACACACACACACAGCAAAGTATAATGTGGCTCCTTGAAGTTAGCCTTATCTCTATGACAGCATGCTTCTTCATGAGAATGCATGTAAATATTCTTATATGCCTTTGAAGATATTTCCAGGTTTGGTCTGTTTATAACCTTATTAATGTCTTTTCTAAAAACTTGAAATTGGTGAATGAATGGCTTCCAGAGAACAGACAGATCACTCTCAGCACCTCCCACTCAGAATCTCTATGCATGAACCTGTTCAAGGGTATGTGCTTACCAGTTGACATCCCTCCCAGATTCCAGCTGCCACTAGATGTCCCTCCTAGCCAATGCTGAAATGCAGTTGCACTTTCCATCCTTCCCGGGGGTCTCTGCGGTGGAAATGGCTAGATGCGTAGGCGCACCTCCACCACGGTGATAGCAGATTACAGGAGGCTGCTTCCAAACTAGTCTTGATTCTGCCTCTCGATGTCTTTGTATGGCTCTGTTGAAGATTGAGGAGCTTGTTTATTCCTACTAAGGCAGACAGGGCTTCTTGGTGATATTTCTTTAAGAGAATCGTAGGTGCCTTATTTCAGTTCCCTCATGTCCTCATGGGGCCTCAGGTCTGAGCTTTATTACTCATCCCCACTTCCCTGTAACCACATCTACCTGTCCCATGCCCGGCTTGATTTCGTATGGGGGAAAACTTTAAAGTTCTCTGGAGTAATAAGGTAGTCCAGTACAGTGTACAGAATGCTGTGGCAGGCTGCCCTCTGGTGAGCCCCGCTGAGTCACACCCTTGTGTCATCCTCGCCTTGTGTGTTGTGGAATCTGGAACTTTCTTCAACCAATACAAGGTGGCAAAAGGGATGGAGTGTCATTCCTGTGGTTATGCTACATCATAGGGCAAAGATAAAAGGATTTTACAGATGTAATTAAGGTTCCTAATCTGTTAGTTTTGAGTTAATTAAAAGGGAGATTATCCTGGGTGGGCCTTACCTAGTCAGGTAAGCTTTCTAGAGTATTCAGTCTTTTCCTGAATTTCGGGCTCCAAGTGGCAGAGGTGCTCCTTCATTTTCTTTTCTCTCTCCTTTTTCACTCTCTCCTTCCCTCTCTCTCTCATTCACTGACTTTGTTGAATCAAGCTGCTATGAAATCTGCAGTTGTATGAACCCGAGCTCTACCAACAACATAATGGAGGTTAGGAGTGGATCCTTCCCCAGACAAACCTCCAGATGGGAACACAGTCTAACCAAGCCTTGATCTGAGTCTTGTAAGAGACTCAGCTCAGGACCCAGCTCACTTGCTCCCAGACTCCTGGTCCACAGAAATTGTGAGATATGAAATAAGAAATGTTTTAAGCTGCTAAATGTATGGCAATTTGTTATGCAGAAAATAACATAATTACTCTTATTAAGTGCATTCAAACATATTCAACCTCACTGCTTTTAAGAAACCAGAAGTCTTTATCCTGCACCCTACCCAAATATTATGTGTACCTCCTGTTTTTCAGTCCAAGTACAAAAATAGAGAACATTTATTCCTGTTGCTGTCACAAAGCTTTTTTTTGGCATTAGAATTCCCTAACTATCATGAATTCATTTCAGTATTCTTCAGAAAAATGTCAGTCTTATGGTATCTTAAATATTTTTGCATGTAATCAATGGTATTTCTTCTTCCCTGAGCCTCTTTACTACTGTTCTATGAATTAGGCAGTTTTTCTTTGTTTCTGGTGAGTTGTTTTGTTTTTTTTTTTTCCCTCTCTTTTGGCAGCAACAACTAATCCTGACAATAAACTGCAAGTTTTTGGAGTTTGGCTATCCAAATGTTGCTCCAGGTTGTGGATGGGGCCCAGGTTTCTTGCTCTAGACCATCAGTCTTTCTGTGTTCTTCTCAAAGAGCACAGCGAACACACAGGAGGGGGAAATCACACATGGGTGTTTCTTAAGACATTCATTCAGAGGTGACGTAGGGGCCCCTTTGCTCACCCACACTCCATTTCTCAGAGTGCTATGGACTGAGTTATGTCCCCTCCTACCAATTTTTAGGCAGAAATCCTAACCCCCAACGTGATGCTATTTGGAGATGGGGACTTTGGCAGGCTGTTAGGTCAGGAGGGTGGAGCCCTCACAATGGGATAAATGCCCTTATAAGACCAGACATGCATACATTTCTTCCTGTCTGTGTGTCTCTCTCTGACGTGAGGACACAGCATGAAGGCAGCTGCATGCAAGTCAGAACGAGTTCTCACCAGAAATGGACCAGATGGGCACCTCAGTCTCAGACTTCCACTCTCCAGAGCTGTGAGAAATAAACTCCTGCCATTTAAGTCACCCAGTCTCTGGTACTTTGTTGTGGCAGCCAGAGCTGACTCAGATACAGAGCAAGCTACATGGCAAAACCTAGAGCAATAGGAGAACTATATTCCATCCCTCTGCGTGGGAGAGAGGAGGAGTATATTTGTTAATAATGCAAGGAATGGTATTACAGGTGTTGAAATCCTGTTCAGCCCTTGACACGCTATCTATCACTAGTATCTTAACTTTAAAGTTACAAGTAACATTATCATTCCAAAATCTGTTTAACTGATAAACTATCTGGTCTTCTGGAAGCAAAGCAGAAGTCTTAAACAAATGTAGAGATAAGACCTTTCCTTGATATCCATGTGATACCAATTGGTATCTGAAGTAGTTGAAAGTAACATAAAACAAAAGAAGCCATACACTTCAACTTTAGAGTTCATTACGTATAAGTTACTTTGCTGGGTTTTGCTTAATTAGAACATGCACAAGTTCATGTTTTCAGTTAAAATGTTAAGAAATAAATAGGGCCTTTTTGCAAACTATGAAAATCTTACTAGGCTCTCATCCTCTCAGGAACTCTTCAACATTTTTGCATAATTCCTGATTTCATGGACCCTTCCTCATCAGTTTCATTGTTCCAACAGCTTAACATTCAGGATGAAAATACACTTTGACTCATAGTTACAGTCATGATTTTCATCCTGACTGAGCAGAACTGGGTGCTGGAGCTGAAATCCTGCATGTTAGTCCTGAAACATGTTACCCTAGGAAACCAAGGCGATGATTCAGCCCCAGAATGATGTGATTTTGAAGAAACAGTTTACCACCCAAAAGTATTTAAAGAAACATACAATTCTGTGCTTCTCAAATGGCATCAAAGGGATTTTCTATATTAACTTTGGTCACAAAAGCTTAAATCAAACCATTTCCTACCTGCCGTCTGAGTAACTCTGGTTCACTTCTCTTTGACCTGCCCCTATTTACTCTCATGAACTGACTTACTTTTGTCTTATGTAGATTGACTTGTCCTCTCTTGTAGGAAAGTAGCATCTTTGCCCTCGAGGATGGGCAGAAATATGGAGCAAATAGGGTTATAAACACATCACTTTTTTTTCTTCAACTTTTGTTTCTGTATTGTATTGTATTAGGGCCTCCCTGGTAGCTCAGATGGTAAAGAATCTGCCTGCAATGCAGGAGACCCAGATTCAATCCCAGGGTTGGCAAAGCCCCTGGAGAAGGGAATGGCAACCCACTCCCGTATTCTTGGTTGGAGAATTCCGTGGACAGAGGGGCCTGGCGGGGCTATAGTCCATGAGGTT